>NC_133622.1:243697548-245180048 GCF_048593235.1 Sminthopsis crassicaudata
CCTAAGCTGCAGTGTCATGAATACCCAAATCATCTGCTTCCCTGAGCCATGAGAATTAAATCTCTGGCTTTAAAAGAAAATTAAAGGAAGAAATACCCTCTCCATGGCTGGTGTAAGGATTGGACGAAAGGAGATTTAAAATAAAATTAAAGTTTAAAGAAGAAATTTGTAAAACAGGTTTTTTAAAAAGTAAAGAAACGATGAAAAGCTTAATAAGCAACAGAGCCAAGTGGTTACAAAAGGCAGTCTGTGTCTGTTTCAAGCCCTTAAGTGACTCCACTCCATAAACATTTCATCATTCATTCAAGCACAGACATCTAAAAAAGGGCTTAGACATCAACACAGATCATTTTTATGTACATCATACATAGTAGGTGCTTTATGTGAGATAGTGCACCTAATATCTGGAGATGAGAAGTTTAGAATCCCAGTAGGCACTTAACAATATTTGAATGAATGAAAAATAACAATAATAAATCAACAAGCATTTATCAGGGCCCCTAATTATGTTCCATATCAAAGTCATCTTTCTGACCTCAGGTACATCCTATCTATGTGAGTCTGGGCAAGTCACTTAACTCTGTTTTCTACAGTTTCTTCATCTGTCAAATGAACTAGAGAAAGAAATGGCAAACTCCTCGAGTGTCTCTGCCAAGAAAACTGACTGAAAAACGACCAAACAAAAAGCCAATATTCAATAATAAAGGGACTTTCCTTATTGCAAACTCTTTATATCTCTATAAAATCATAGGTCTGAGTCAAAAGAAAAAATAAGCAAAACACTATTAAGCTGGGGGGCTACAAACACAAAAATGGAAACAGTTCCTGCTCTTCCTTGTAAATTTTAAGTCCAGTAGGAAAATGCCATAAAAATTTACAAACAACTAAAATAGAAAGCACAGAATCTATGACAAATGCTGTGTGAGTGGTAGATGAGCTGAGGAGAGTAGAGAGGTCATACCACTATTGACTGGGAATAATCAAAGAAAAGGTGGCATTTGAGTTGAACTTTTAAGAATCAATCAGAATTAAAACTGGAAGAACTGGGAAAAGGGACATAAAGGTAGAGGAATAGGAAAAATCCCTAGATGGAAAAGTGCAGATATATAGGGGAAGATAAAGTCCCAAAAGGGGAGTAATAAAGGATAAGGCTAAAAAGACAGAGCAACTTCAGAGTCAGCCACACCATCCCACCTCCACTCCTTTTCCCTATAAGCTTAGAGGCAATAACTTGGGGTAAGCTTTTAAGTGGTCCAGGGACACAATAAAACCATTAGAAAGTGTAATGGATGTGGAGAGCAACTTGGAACTGTGCCCAGGGGGCTATAACACTGTATATACTCTTTGACTTATCAATACCATTACTAGATCTGTATGTCAAAGAGATTTTTTTTTAAAGGAAAAGGAACTATATGTTTAAAAAAATGTTAATAGCATTTCTTTTTGTGTTGGTGAAGGATTAAAAATTGAGGAGATATTCATGAAATGGGAAATGGCTGAAAAAATAGTGGTATGGTGATCATGATGGAATGTTATAGTGCTGTAAGAAATGACAAGCAGGATGCTTTCAGGAAAAATCTGGGAAGACTTGTAGCAAATGAGTAGAACCAGGCAAACATTGTACACAACAATGCTGTACAATGATCAATTGTGAATGACTTTTCAGAGTAATACACCAATACATTCAATTCCAAAGGGCTTATGATGAAAAATGCTTTCCACCACTAAAGAAAGATCTGATGGAGTCTGAATGCAGACTGAAGCATATCAAAAACAAACAAACAAAAACCCTTTCTATATTAGTCTTGGTTTGGGGAATTTTTGTCTACTTTTTTTTTTTTTGCATGACCACACATATACATATATAACTGATATCAATTTGTTTGCCTTCCCAAGAAAGGAGGAATAAAATATGAAACTTAAAATTAAAAAAATGAATATTAAAATTTTTGTTTACATGTAATTAAGAAAAAAATAAAAATTAAATTACAAAAAGAAACTTTTTTTTTCTTTTTTTATTGAAAAAGTGTAAGACAATGACCAGCAGGAGGAATACAGAGAGGCTTGGAGAGATTTAAATCAACTGTTGCTGAGTGAAATGAGCAGAACCAGAAGATCACTGTACACTTCAACAACAATACTGTATGAGGATGTATTCTGATGGAAGTGGAAATCTTCAACATAAAGAAGATCCAACTCACTTCCAGTTGATCAATGATGGACAGAAATAACTATACCCAGAGAAGGAACACTGGGAAGCGAATGTAAATTGTTAGCACTAATATCTGTCTGCCCAGGTTACTTATATATTCGGAAGCTAATAATTAATGTGCAACAAGAAAATGGTATTTACACACAAATATTGTATCTAGGTTATATTGTAACACATGTAAAATGTATGGGATTGCCTGTCATCGGGGGGAGGGAATAGAGGGAGGGGGGGATAATTTGGAAAAATGAATAAAAAAAATTAAAAAAAAAAAGAAAAAGTGTAAGACAAATCAATTGAATGGCAAATACAATTATAACCTTTTTTGACAGTACATATGCATAGGTAATTTTTTACAACATTATCCCTTGTACTCCCTTCTGTTCTGAATTTTCCCCTCCTTCCTCCACCTCCTCCCCTACATGGCAAGCTTTCCCATACATATTAAATATGTTATAGTATAACCTAGATACAATATATATGTGCAGAACCAAATTTTGTTTTTGTTGTTGTTGTTGTTGTTGTTGTTGTTGTTGTTGTTGTTGTTGTTGTTGTTGTTGCAAAGGAAGAATTGGATTCGGAAGGTAAAAATAACCTGGGGAGAAAAACAAAAATGCTAACAGTTTACACTCATTTCCCAGTGTTCCTTTTCTGGGTGTAGCTGATTCTGCCCATCATTGATCAATTGGAATTGGATTAGCTCTTCTCTATGTTGAAGATATCCACTTCCATCAGAATACATCCTCATACAGTATCATTGTTGAAGTGTATAATGATTTCCTGATTCTGCTCATTTCACTCAGCATCAGTTGATGTAAGTCTCTCCAAGCCTCTCTGTATTCCTCCTGCTGGTCATTTCTTATTTCTTACAGAACAATAATAAGGAAACTCTTTTTTCTAAGAAATAAGCAGCAAAATATAATGAGCTGAAAGAATCCACAAGGAGAGGATGTGGCAGCTCTGGGACCAGAAATGCCTTTTTCCTGCTTGTCTGAGCCCTTCATCTCATAAGATATTAAATCCCCTTAAGAGTCATGGCCATATTATCCCAATATTACAGTGGGTTACATCCTAAGCAATACAGCATGGGACCAGATCAGTGGAGAATAGATTGGGGTAGTGAAGAAAACTTTAGACTAAGGTTCTAGTCCTAGTTCTGCTATTTACTTACCGTATGTCTGAGGAGTTACTTAACTTTTCTGAGCCTCAGCTTCCTATTCTGTAAAATAGAGGGAAATTGGATAAAAGTTCTGAAGTTTAAAGTACTTCTAAAGGGGTCTTCAAGTAAACTGAATGACCCTTGGTAGGCATGTTATAGCTGGGATTTGGGATTGGGCGCATGATGGACTCTGAGGTATTTCCTAATTTGGAGATTCTGTATAAGTTTTTCAGTGATCCCAGGGCAATTAAAACATTTTGTCCTAATCAGTTAACTCAGACATATTGAGGAATTCCTCAACCCAGAGGTCCTAAGATCCTCATAGAAAGCAATTTCTCCCAACTTAATCTATTTGCTTGGAAGTCAATGAAGCAAGTCAATGCTAAAAGAACAAAAGTTTAATTAGCATCAGTTGATGGGTGTTTGATAAATGGATGACAAAGCCTAGAAGGGATATGCACATATATTTATAGATTCACACAGCCTTAGGACTGACATTACAGGTAGGAAAAAAAAAAAAGAAAAAAGAAAAGAAAAAAAGAAAAAAAGAAAAAAAAAAAAAAAAAGCTTATCACATGAAGCTCCTTAACCACTTTCTTTACTTGGGAAGCTGAATTGAGAGACAAAATGTCAGATATTTCGGGGAGAAACAGGTTAATTTTGGATCCTCAGGTGTTCATTAAGATTAGTGGGATGTTTTCTCTGTCCTATCAGATATTCTAGCGAGAAGTCTCTTTTAACATTGTAGAACTCTTTCAAGATAGAAATCACTAAGTCTCCTCTTGTCCTTGCCAGCCTGAGAATCTGTCCCAATTTACATGACCCTATAAGTCTGTTTCTTTGATCAATAAGGTTACTTTTTTCTGGGGAGAAGATGTTTTCCCTCAAGTTCATAGTCTACCTCCTCCAGATAGAATAACGAGGGCATATTTTGTTACTTTGTTGTGTGCACTTGAATTCTGTATACCTCGGTTTCCTTATCTGTAAAATGAGAAAAATAATACCAGTTCACTCACAGATAGTAAGAACCCAGTGGGATGATAAAGATGAGAGGGCTCTGAGAAGTATGAATCACAGCAAGTGAGAAGTGGTATGTGTGTGCTGTGGATGTGTGGGGAGAGAAACTGGGTTTATCTTTGCTTTTTTTGGTGGGAGATGATGCTCCTCCCTTTGTCACCCTTGAAACTGACAAAACCTTTAGTTTTGATATTCTAAATTCTAAGGTTTCTTCCATCTCTAATATTCTAAGGTCCCTTTCAGCTCTCATATTCTATATTCTGATTTCCCTTTCAATCCATCCATTCTATAGTTTCTCCACTAATCTGTCCTTTTTTTAGTTCTGACATTCTCTGTTCTAAGGATCAATTCTAAATAATTCCATATGGCTTGAATAAGTATAAATATATTTAAAGTTTTCCTGTGTGTGTGTGTGTGTGTGTGTGTGTGTGTGTGTGTGTGTGTGTGTGTGTGTTTTCCACCTTTGGTGACAATAGGTATCATAATTTACTAGAATATGTAAAATATCTTTCTTTGTATTTGTTCAGAACTATATAGAGCTTATTACTTTTTGGGGGGGGAAGAGGTAGATTTAATTCTTTTCTCAAACCTTGGGCATATGACTTCCCTTCCCTGGGCTTCCCCTCCCTTCAGTTACTCAACAGAATGATGAAGGAGAGAGGTTAGATCTCTTAGGCAGTCCTAGTTCTAACATTCTCTATTCTATGTTCTAAAGCCAATCTAGCTCTGGCATTCTATCGATCAATAAGCATTTGCCAAACATCTACTATGGGAGGGGGGAACCATCTACTATGTGGTGACCCTACTCTACTCTAGACCCCATGGATACAAAATCAAGGTATTCTCTGAGTTCTTGGAGTTTGCATTCTACTGTTTGAAGGATCCTCCCAGTTCTGATATTCCATATTCTGAGATCTCCCCCCAGCTCCCATGTGCTAAGGTCCCTCCATTTCTTTTTTTTTTTTCTTTTTCCTTTTTTTTCCTTATTTTTAAAAATTGTTTTTATTTACCAGATATATATGCATGGGTAATTTTAAAACATTGACAATTGACAAACCTTTTATTCTAATTTTTCCCCTTCTTCCCCCCCCCCCGATGGCAGGATGATCAATACATGTTAAATGTTAGAGTATAAATTAAATACAGTATAGTATATCTGTCCAAATAGTTGTTTTGCTGTACAAAAAGAATCAGACTTTGAAATAGTGTACAAGGAAATCCAAAATGCAGGTGGTCCCTCCATTTCTAATACTCTGTTTCTCACATCCTAAAGTCCCTGCCAATTCTGACATTGGATGATTCTGTTCAGGAAGATGGCCAGGGTGTGGGAACCTAACCTAGCAAAGCTCCAGGTAGCTTTCATAAAATTAATCTCTCCTAAACTAGCCCCTTGGTTTTAACATGTGAAACAAGTTAATGGTTCCCTCTTTCCAAAGCCCATTCACCTGGGAACAGCTAGGAATTTGAGGGGGGGTTGCCCTTAATAACATTTTCACACATCACAGACTCCACTCCCTTAGCTGAAAGGCTTTACCCAGAGATTTAAACTGAGAACAAAAAGAGCCTCAGCCCAGGCTGGATCGATACTGTTGCTTCAGATCATAGGATCAAAAATCTAGGGCTAGAAGGGACCTTAGAGGTCTGATATTCCTCATTTTACAGGGAGGGAAATTGAAGCCCTGTGAGATTAAGTGACTCATCCAAAGTAACAAGTAGTTAATGACAGAGCTAGGATTTGACCAGGTCTTCTTACACCAGTTCCAGCTCCTTTTTCCTTGTAGCACTCCTGGTAGGCATCAGGGAAACAAAACACTTTCACCTGACTCAGAGACGTGAAGAGAGAGGGGCATTGTGGTATAGGGAAAAGCAAATCTCCATGCTTGTACTTGAAATCAAGTCCAACTTTCCTATAAATACCAGTACCACCAGGAGCAAGTAAATCAATTTTCCTTAACCTCAGTTTCCTCATTTTTACAAATAAGGGTGGCTCAACTTGGCAGACTGCTCAAGTTCTATGATATGAAGGGTTTTGTTTGTTTTGTTTTGTTTTGGCCCACACCTGTGATCCCACTGGTGTAGGGAACTCCTAGAGAGAGAACTCCTTCCACTGATACAAATTGGTACCCATTACAACTCGTAATCTTAAACAGTCACTACTGGAGGCAGTGAGTTTAGATACTTGTTCAGAGTCCCATTACCAGACTTCCTGATTGAGGTGAATTCACTACCTACAAGATTACACACAGCCTCTTAAAGATTCATTCTTTCTAAAGCCTGGAGGCTTTTCACCCGCTTAAAGCTGAATAGTGTATTGCAAATACCCTTGGGGAAGGACTGGCTGCTGTCTTCTAAGCCCACATCTATCTGCAAGGGATACCCTAGGGAAGAAGATTCAGTTAGAGCACCAGTCCCTGGCCTGCAAAAGGAACTTGGAAAGGGAAGTGAAAATTAAGCCCCTGAAGCTACTTGGGGCTCACCATCCAGTCTTCCTTATATGAACTCCATTACCTCCAGGCTCTGAGGACAGGGACTCGAATGGAAGGAACCCAGCCTCTTCTTGACCTCCTACCCAACTCCTTCCCTTAAGGTATCTCTTCATGGTGTGCTCTTTCCCCTAACTTTCCCAAAACACACATCATCCTGTGGCCATTAATAGGTGAAAAGGAGTCTGGGAGTGAGTATATGACTTGTTGAGGGATTTTTGACAACTCAGGGGATCAAATCCCCTGAACACAAACACGTGAACCGGAACACAAATTGGGTCTTCTGATCTTTGGACCAGATGATGAGGAAAAAGATGACCAGAACTTTTTTTTTTTTTTACTCAAAACCTTCAATGACTTCCTACTATATATTGAATAAAGTAAAAGGTAAATCCTAGTGCTCTGTCCAAATTCTCTCAAATTTGACCACCTGGTCCTGACTCTTACATTGTTTATCTTCTGGACTATGCATATATGAATGAAAAATCATTAAGAAAGTGCCAACTCTCTTCAATCAATCAAAATGCATTTATTGTCTGCTAACTATAGTCCAGGTACTATGTATGCTAAGCCCTGAAGATCCCAAAAAGAGGGGGGGAATATAGTTTCTACCTCCTTACATTATTTTTGCCCCCCCTTACATTCTAATGGGAGACACAACTGGCGTACATGTAGGTATGTACAAGACACATTCAGAGCAGACACACGGTAATAAGTTAGAAAAGCACTAGCAGCTGGGGAGACGGGGAAAGGCTTGCGGCAGAAGGTGTCATATGAGCTAAGTTGTGAAGGAAACCAAGGCAACTGAGAGGCGGAGGTGAAAGAGAGAGAGCATTCCAGACATGGGGTTGAGCCAGTGTGGAGCAGATGGGATGTCATGGGAAAGGAACATCCAGAAAGGCAGTGTCACTGGATCACAGACTGGGGAGAAAGGAGTGAAGTCGAAGAATGTTGAAAAGGCTGGAAGGGGCTGGATTTTGAAGGGATTTCAGTGCTGAAGAGAGGATTGTATTTTTGATGCCGGAGTTAATAGGGAGGCCTTGGGGTTTACTGAGTAAGAAAGTGAAAGGGGCAGACCTGAGCTTTCAAAGAATTGTTCTGGCTACTGAATGGAGGCTGAGTTGGAGTGGGGAATATGTTGGGGCTGGGAAAACAATGAAAAGTCTATTTCAGTAATTCAGTGGAGAGCTAATGAGTACTCAGCCTTATCTTATCATATCCAGATCCCAAGCCTCTGTTCACACTATATCCCAAGCCAGCCCCTGCGTCTATGGAAGTCACTTCCTTTCTTCAGGACCCAACCAAGAGGAACCACCTCTACCCTGAAAGTTTCTTTAGTGATCCTATTTCCAGTAAAAGTGATTTCTCCCTCTTCAAATCTTCCTTCCTTCCTTCCTTCCTTCCTTCCTTCCTTCCTTCCTTCCTTCCTTCCTTCCTTCCTTCCTTCCTTCCTTCCTTCCTTCCTTCTCTCTCTCTCTCTCTCTCTCTCTCTCTCTCTCTCTCTCTCTCTCTCTCTCTCTCTCTCTCTCTCTCTCTCTCTCTCTCTCTTCTTCCTTCCTTTCTTCTTTCTTTCTTTCTGGTTAAATATGTGCAATTCTTCTAAACATATTTCCATATTTATCATGCTACATCAAAGAAATCAGATCAAAAGGGGGGAAATGAGAAAGAAAAACACAAATAAGCAAACAACAACAATAAAAAATGTGAAATTCATATGCTTCAATTTGTATTCAGTCTCCATAATTCTCTCTCTAGATAGGGATGGCATTTTCCCATCACAAGCCTATTGAAATTGTCCTGAATCACCTAATTGTTGAAAAGAGCTTCGTCCATCACAGTTGATCATCACATCATCTTGTTGTTGCTGTGTATACTATTCTCTTGGTTCTGCTCATTTCACTTAACATCAGTTTGTGTAAGTCTCTCTGGGCCTTTCTGAAGTCATCTCGCTTATTATTTCTTATAGAACAATAATATTCCCTTACATTCATCTACCATAACTTATTTAGTCATTTTCCAATTGATGGGCATCCACTCAGTTTCCAGTTTCTTGCCACTACAAAAAGGGCTGCTACAAATATTTTTACACATATGGGTCCTTTTTCCTCTTTTATGCTCTCTCTGGGATATAAGCCCAGTAGAGATACTGCTGGATAAAAGCTCCTCAAATTTCGCAAAGCTCTCACTGGCTCTTGGCCCATGCTTATTTATTTATTTATTTGTCTCCAACCCCTTTCCCCTTTAGTTAATAAATTCCTTGAGAGAATTCTTTCTTTCTTTTTTTTTTTTTCCAGTTCTATACAAAGATGGAAAATGGCACAGTCCCTGACCTGGAAAAACTTACAATCTACTAGAAAGAATTAGACAAATAAATTGTGATCGAAGTTAGAATGTAATGAGGGCAGCTTCAAACAAAATACTCAGGGAACTGGGATTCAGGAAAGATCATTATCAACTAGAGGAAGCAGAGAATACTTCCCAGAGGAGTTGGCACCTGAATTGAGTCTTGAAGCAAGAGGAAAATTTCAAGTAGAGATGAGAAGGCAGTACACACCAGGGGCAGAGGACATAACCTATACAGAGACTAGGAGGTGACAGAAGGCAGGAAGAAATCAGGAAATGGCTAATAATCTGGGTTGGCTAGAATATAGAATTTCTGAAGGGGAATATTGTGAAAGAAGATTCCTTCTAGAAGCAGTCTGAGGCCTCTCAGAGCTATTTGGGAGTGGTTGCACAGGCCTGCCAATCTCCTGCCACCAGAGGCCCAAGAAATATGTTATCTTCAGTCATAGGACAAAAAAAAGGCAAAGGCAGATAGAAAAGGAAGCGGTTTCCCCTTGCTGAATCTCAGACAGACATTATCAAGACAGGGCACATGGACAGAGCTGCTGAGTTATCTAGGTTGGACGAAATGAGGCATTGACTTACAGGAAAACAAACATTTCTAGATTTTTATTCCAAACTCTTTCTGAGAGAGACCATACAAGATAATGGAAAGAAAACTGGATTAAAAATCAGGAGACTTGAATTGTAAATTTCAACTCTGGTAATTATCAAACTAGACAAATCAGCAAAAGGGAAAGGAGTGTGAGACAGATTAGGAGACCTGGGACCCCATCAACTGGAAAATGACTAAACAAATTCCAGGCAATCAGGTGGTATAATGGTCAGGGTACCAGGCTTGGAGTCCAGGACTTCTTTTCCTGAGTTCAAATGTGGCCTCAGGCACTTCCTAGCCATGTGATCCTGGGCAAGTTACTTAATTCTATTTGCCTCCATTTCCCCATCTGTTCAAATGAGCTGGAGAAGGAAATGGCAAGCTATTTTGGTATCTTCCCTAAGAACACCTCAAATGGGGTCACGAAAAAACAGACGACTGAAATGACTAAACAACAACTGAAGAAATGATGGCATATGAATGGGAAGGACTATTTTGTGCCATAGGAAATAATGAAAGAACTGGTTTCAGAGAAACCTGGGAAGATTTGTCTGAATCAATACAAAGTGAAGTGAGCTGAAGGAGGACAGTTTTTATAAAAAAAATTATAGGGGGCAGCTAGGTGGCGCAGTGGGTAGAGCACCAGCCTTGAATTCAAGAGGACCCGAGTTCAAATCTGATCTCAGACACTTAACACTGCCTAGCTATGTGACCCTGGGCAAGTCACTTAACCCTAGCCTCAGGAAAAAGAAAAAAAAAAATTGTAAAAATATCTTTGCACCAGTGCAGTAATCAATCGTCATTCCAGAGTACTGGTGATGAAACATTCTACCCACTTCCTGACAGATAAGTATTGGATTCAAATGCAGAATGACACCTTTTGAACCAACCAATGCAGGAATTCGTGTTGTCTGACTTTACGTGTCTATACCAAGGATTTCCTTTCTTCTTTTTTTCAATGGGAGAGGGGAAAGTGGCAGAGAAGAAATAAAATGTTGTTCATTGAAGAAGATAAAATTTAATTTAAAAAAATACCAAAGGCCTGAGTTCAAATGCCTGCTCTGCTGCTTCCTAGCTGTGTATCCTCAAAAAGTCACTTCCCTCTCCCTTAATACTTTATCTCTCTAAGCCACAGTTTCCTCTTCTGCAAAATGGGGATAATAATACTTTCTCTGCCTATCTCCCAGAAATATAGCGAGTAAGGCACTAGGTAAACTGTAAATAGCTCTCTAAGTGTGGTGTTATTAATAGTAGCACATTATTGGTCTTGGAGGACAAGAATAACAGCTGAGTTGCAGGCTTTCCTTGTTCTGGTGAGAAAGATGAGCCATATATCATCACTATGTGTCTTGAGAACGGGATTTGACCTGCAGGAAAAATGTGTCTGTAAATTTCTTTCTAAACCAGTTTCCTCCATTTCCTATGCTCCAAAGGCTAGTTTGTTCTGGGGACTTTCTGACAAACTCCCCACAAGCCAAAGGCCAGCCCCTCCTTCTCTTATTAAATCTTTTTCCCTTCCTGGTTCAGGACAAAAGGTACTCCCATGAAGCCTCACTGAGTTCTGCCTTTCGGTTCATGAGTTAAGCCCTGGGTGGTTTCAAAGTGTGGCATGGGGGTTATTCTTATCTCCCCATGGGGACCATAAACACCTTAAGTCCAGATACAAATGCATTATCTCTAGAGCACTAATTGTAGGGCTGAAAATATAATAGTTTCTACAAGTGTATTTATGATCTAATTTTTTTAGTGTGTGTGTGTGTGTGTGTGTGTGTGTGTGTGTGTGTGTTTAAAGAGAAAGAAAAGAAAAGAAAAGATTTCCTCTTATCCACTACTCCATAGTTCAGTGAATAGAGTCCTGGATCTGAAGCCCAGAAGAACTGAGATCAAATCTAGCCTCAGATAATTACTAGCTCTGTAACCATAGCTAAAGTCACTTACCTTCAGTTTGCCTCGGTTTCCTCACTTGTAAAAATGGAAATAATAATAGCATCTACCTTCCGGGATTGTTGAGAGGATCAGATGAGCTAGTATCTGTAAAACCAGGCCTTAAAGTGCATCACAAATGCTAGCCATTATTTTTATTATAATCTGATTGATCTTGGAGGAGTAACTTCCCTCTCTGTGAACCTTAAGCTCCTCATCCATGTAATATTTATGCTCTAGTCCTATTCTATCAGTGCCAGGCTGTTACATCTCTCCCTCAGAGTTCCAAGGGGTAATCCTGAGGGATAACCTCACTAGGCCTGAGCTTTACCACAGAGAGATCTGGCCTGAGAACCAGGGAGAGCTGAATTCAAATCCAGCCTTTGACTCATATAGCTATGTGACCCTGGACAATTCACTTCATGTCTCAGTTTCTCCAGGTAACTTTCATTTTTTTTTCCCTGAGGCTGGGGTTAAGTGACTTGCCCAAGGTCACACAGCTAGGCAGTGTTAAGTGTCTGAGACCAGATTTGAACTCGTATCCTCCTGAATTCAAGGCTGGTGCTCTATCCACTGCGCCACCAAGATGCCCTTCCAGGTAACTTTCTAATGGTTTGTCAAGTATTTGCATTTGTACTGACAGAGGACGTTTTCTCTACTGATGAAACTGAAGGACATAGAATATATATTTGTTATTACATGTATAAGAGGCAGATATGTCAATATATGACAAAATGCATATGTATAATTATTTCAATCCCATTTTGTCTTTGAAACACATTTCATTGTAGACATGGACAAAATTCACATGGGATGGGCAAGCACAGAAAATGGGATGAAATACCCCTTCCTGGAGGAAGCTTCTCCTTTGTAGAGATCCAAAATCTACTGGAGTTTTTGAGTACTGAACATACTCTCTAGTAGGAACTAAGATAAAGTTCAATTAAAAAAAAAGGCATAGAGAGAAGCGATTGCTCAAAGTGATAAAGGCAAGGCTTTAGGAATCAAGTCTTCTGGCTCTAAATTCTTTCCATTGCTTCTAAAAAACTGTCTTACAGATTCTGAAGGGCCATCTAGACAATAAAGTGGACAGAAATGCCTGAGGTCAAGAAGACTCCAATACCTGAATTCACATTTGGCCTCAGACACTTTCTAGCTGTGTGACCCTGGATAAGTCACTCAATACTGTTTACTTCGATTTATTCGTCTATACAATTAGCAAGCTAGTTCTAGAATCAGTCATCCCAGAAACTGGAGTAAATTTGGCCTGTCAGATAAACCTTCTGGGAAGGGAATGCTTGAGAGAAGAAGAGGCCGTGCTCTGTCTCCCCATTGCTATTTTGGCCAAAGGGAAGGACTTGCAACCTTTAGTGATCAAAGAATTTTGGAATTCCCATGTGGTTTCCCCAGATCAAATCTCAGCAGTACCTACATTGGGAGCCCAGGAAAGCCTGGCTGTAAATTTAATGGCTTCATAAGGAGCCCAAGGGAAAAAAAAAAAAAAAAAAAGGGAGCTCCATCATGCCTATGGGAAATTTCTTGTTTTCCTTAGGAGTGGAAAGAAAGAAATTCTAGCAACCAGGATCTGTGAGTTACCCTTTTGCAATATGGCATTCCTAAAGTGGCGCTCACTGTCCTCTGAATTATGTGTATGTCTATGTTAAAAAAATATGTATGTATATATATATGTTATATATCTATAGGAAGATATATAGACAGATACATGTACACACATATGCATATATATGGAAAAGTGGGTCACAAATATTTGAGGTAATATCTCGTGTCAATTGTTTTTATCTAAGTACTCCCCCCCCCTTTTTTTTTTTGCTGAGGCAAATTGGGGTTAAGTGACTTGCCCAGGGTCACACAGCCAGGAAGTGTTAAGTGTCTGAGACCAGATTTGAACTCGGGTCCTCCTGAATTCAGGACTGATGTTCTAGTACTTCGCCTTCTAGCTGCCCCCACCAACTGTTTTTATCATACTTGGTACAGGTCACTGGCTGAATAAACAGATCCTCAACTAATAGTTTTTTGGGGAAATATACTGTAAAGATCTGAGATGATAGCATTGAGAATCAGCTCCCCCTGTCCTTGATTTCTCAGGATTACTCCTAGAATTCTGATATAAAGATGGAACCTTGCTCTGAAATTGGAGACCCATCTATGAGACAGAAGTTGGAATTAACCTCCTCACAATGTGCATGGGCCACCTCAATATGGAGGAGCCTTAAAAACTTAGACACCACTGACTTAACCTTCAAGAATCCATTCTCACTTTGATGCCATGATGGAGCACGAGAGCAGGACTTTGTAGGGTGTCTAAGGATCACATACACGGTAAACTAGAGGGGCAGCTAGGGGACGCAGTGGGTAGAGCACCAACCTTGAATTCAGGAGGACCCGAGTTCAAATCTGGTCTCAGACACTTAACACTTCCTAGCTGTGTGACCCTGGGCAAGTCACTTAACCCCAGCCTCGGGGAAGGGGGGAATTACACAGTAAACTAGAGAGTCAAGATTTGAACTCGGATTCGCCATTCTTCCCACCTACCCTACACTCTCTCTCTCACTCATAGAGAAGTCATTAGAAGAACTGTTCAGAATGAGGAAGGATTCCACAAAATTTTCAGCAGCATCAGTCTAGGGACTGCCTTGGGACAGAGCTCTCGAGCCTGTCTCGTAGGCTGGAACTTGACCCTGAAATCTGCATGAACCAGGATGGATAGAATTTCCCCCTCTCAATCATGTGCCAGACTTCCCCTTGAGGAAAAAAACCAAATGCTCAGTAATGAGATTTGGGAGCAATGAAACCACAGGCTCTGGTATAGAGTGTTCTGGTTGAGATCAGGAAGAGCTGAGATGAAACCCAGCCTCTGACATTTCCTAGCTGTGTAATCCTGGACAAGTCACCTAAAGCTCTGTCTGCCTCAGTTTCTTCATCTATAAAATGGACATAACAACTCACAGGACTGTTGGGAGTTTCAAACGAGATGGCATGGGAAGAACTTTGCAGGCTTTGAGTAATCTATAAATGGTAGCTTTGATTATTAAAGCTAGGTTCTTCTTGACACAGGTACAAAAGGGCTAACTGCATAGGGAGAAAGGGTAATTCTGCCATTGCTGCTGTTGACTGAACAGAAAGGGGGTGGGGTGTGACTGTGCAAGAGCAGAAGATAAGGAACATTTCAGAGGGTGGGAATCACAACACAGTGGAAAATAACTATGGTGGTGTAGTTTATAGCTGAAGATGCTGCTACTGACCTGCAGTTCTGACAAGGAGAATGTCAGAGCTTAGAATATCAACCCAGAATGTCACAGCCAGAAAGAACCTTAGCCAAAGACACACAATGTCAGAGCTGAAAGGGGACTCGGAGCATAGAATGGCAATTCCGTAAGAGACCTTAAACATAGGCAGGAAATGTCAGAACTGGGGGAGACCTCAGGACACAGAACTTAGAATGCCAAAGCTAAGATGGACCTTTGACCATGGAGCATAAAAAGTCCTTAAAGCACCAGCCCTGAAGTCAAGAGGACCCGAGTTCAAATCTGGTCTCAGACACTTAACACTTCCTGGCTGTGTGACCCTGGGCAAGTCACTTAACCCCAATTGCCTAAAAAAAAGTCCTTAAAGCATAGAATGTCAGTGCTAGAAGGGACCAGAGATAGAAGGAACCTTAGAATCAGTCAATTAATAAGCAGTTTCTAAATATCCACTAAGAACAAGGCTTTGTTGTGGAGGATAGAGACACAAGGGAAAAAAGCAAATAGTTCCCACTCTCAAGTGGATACCTCTCTAACCCAAGGATACATAAGTATTCACACACAAAATGTGTACAAAGACAAGCCAAAGTAACTTGAGACATTAGCAGATGGTGGGGGATGGAGACCCAGCAGGAAAGGTCAGATAGAGTAGGTGGCTTGTAAGCTGAGTTCTAGAGAAAACTTGGGATTCTGGGAGGCAGAACTGAGGAGGGAAAGCAGTCTAGGCATAAAGCACCGCCTGTGCAAAAGCCCAAAGATGAGGAATCCAATGTTGTATAAGGGAATGTCAAACAATGTCACAGATAGAAGGAATTTTCGAATATAGAATGTAAACTAGAAGAGCAGATCTCGTTGAGACCTTAGAACATTGAATGTCCCTAGAAATGCCCCTACTTTTGGAATAGAAGTTATCAAAGCTTCTAAAATATAAGATATCAAAGCATCCTTTTGATATAGAAATATAAAAGGGAAAACCTGAAGTGGGGGGAAGGGGTGGAAATCTTAAAATTTAGAATACAGCTGGTTAAATCTAGAAGGAATGGAAATAGAGATAATCTTATAAGAGGGGAAAGGAGCTACATGTACCAAAAAAAAGTGTGGGTAGCAGCTCTTTTTGTGGTGGTGAGAAATTGGAAATTGTGGATCCTATCAGTTGGGAAATGGCTGAATAAATTATGGTATATGAATGTTATGGAATATTATTGTTCTGTTAGAAATGACCAACAGGATGAATACAGAGAGGCTTGGAGAGACTTACATCAACTGATGCTGAGTGAAATGAACAGAACCAAGAGAACATTGTACACAGTAACATAATCACAAGATTAAGTGATGATCAACTGTGATAGACTTGACTCTTCTCAGCAATGCAGTGATCCAAAACAATTGCAATAGATCTGGGATGGAAAATGTCATCTATATCCAGAGAAAGAATCATAAGACTGAATGCAAATCGAAAGAAATGTTTTCAGCTTTTTGGCTTGCATTTTCTTTCTCATGGTTTTCCACCCTTTGGTCTGATTTTTTTTTACACAGCATGACAAATGTGGAAATATATTTAAAAGAATTGTATATGTTTAAGTTATATCAGATTGCTTTGTGTCTTTGGGAAGGGGGAGATAAGAAAGGGAGGGAGAAAAATTTGGAACTCAAAACTATTTCTACATGTTTTTACCTATATTTAGAAAAATAAAGGGGAAAATGAGGGGGATAAAGCAATAGAGATCATTGAACACAACTCCTTTGTTCTGTAAGGTAAGAAAACAGAAAAATTGCTTTACCCAATTTTTAGGACCTGAGTCCTGATTTCATTCCCACTGTATCCAACATCAGATTGCCTCCTTCAGTAGGATAGATCTTTATATTCATTCAACATGTATTCATCAGGCACTTACTGTGTGTCCAGTCCATTGCTAGGCACTCTGGTCTCAACAAAGATAAATTTTTTAAAAGATCCTTGCCTAATGTCTCTTTCCATCCCAGTAAGTGGTATAAGAAGTGCTCAAATAGTCCTGATACAAGGCAATGCATAATAAAGGTCCTAGCTGGTGTTACAGATAGTAAAGATTATAAGAAAATAACAAAAGCAGTGTAATTTTGTTAACAGGGGCGTCGTGCATTTATTAATAGTCAACAAGGTGGCACAAAGAAGTCAGAAAAAACTAAATTAGAGTCAAGCTTCAGGTACCTCAACTGTGAGACCTTGGCAAGCCACATGGAACTTCTCTCAGCTTCAGTTTTATCTTCTCTAAAATGGGAATATTTATAGCATCTACCTCCCAGAGTTATGACTCTCAAATAAGCTAGAATATAAAAAAGTGATTTTCCTTTCTAAATGACAATCATTATCATCTTTCTACTGTTCATAAGAATTGTTTATAAAATTTTAAAAATGTAATTTGGCAAAAAAAAAAGGGTCTCCCCTCACTTCTTCGCCCTCTCCCAAGGCAATTGGGATGAAGTAACTTGCCCAAGGTCACACAGCTAGGGAGTGTTAAGTGTCTGAAGCCAAATTTGAACTCAGGTCCCCCTGACTTCAGGGCTGATGCTCTATCCACTGTGCCACCTAGCTATCCATGCCCTCACTTAAGGCAGATAGGTGGCTCAGTGGACAGAAGATTGAGCCTAGAGTCAGAAAACATGAGTTAAAATTGACTTCAGACACTAGCTGTGTGATCCTGGGCTGGTCACTCAATCTGTTTGCCTTTTCCACAACTATCAAGTAGGATAATGATAGCACTTAAATCACAGGATTTTTGTGAGTCTCAAATGAGATAATATTTGTAAAGTGTTTGTTTGGCATATAGAAAGTGCTTAATAAATGCTTATTTCCTTCCTTAAAAGTATCCTTAAATATACACTGAAACCATTCAATTAGGCACAATACATAATTATATAAATGAAACACATGGCAATTTTGGGAGTGTTACTTACAAAATGGTAATAACAGCTCCTAAAATAGTAATAACAGCTCTTGTTCAATAGTAGGTTTGCAAAAAGCTTGCCTTACAAGCTGCTGTGGGAGCTAATTCTGGGACCCATCTCCCCATTCTACAGAGGGCTAAGTGACTTGTCCCTCATTTCACAGTATGTCAAAGTCAAGATTTAAATCACCTTCAGATAGCTCCACCCCATCTTCTTCCTTAGGACTTTTAGAGATGGATGCCCAAACTAAAGCATGCTGGGACCATAGACTAGACTTAAGCTGAATGGCGGGGGAGTAGAGCCACTGACCTTGACCTCATTAGCACTGGGCTCTGGCTCAGCTGAGCTAAGGGATACGGATACAGCTCTGAGTGACCTCATCTGATGGAGCGATTCAAGAATGTCACACCTGTGTAGGACCATGGGCTGACATCCTCTGAGTGGGCAGTTATGGAGAAGAGCAATAACCCAGGCCCAGAGGCAATGACTGAAGTCACTTTTTACCCAGAAAACAAGATACAAAGGTGATGGTGAGAGCAGGACAGAAGGTCACATTCATGGGAGGGAGAGCACCAGTGACAGCTTCACCTCTCCACCACAGGGCAAAGATTTATCATAAACTGGATGAAAATTGTGTTTTTCCTTTATTAAAGTGATCTGAAATCCTGTGTTTATCAGACTAGGGCTGCCTGTATTTCTTTCCTGCCCTCGGTACTAACAAAATAGGAAGTCCATCAACTTGTTGGAACAAACCATTTCATCATAAAACCCTAAAATCAGGAGATCTAAGTAAGTCTGCTTCATTCCATACCCCTAAATAATCACATTTTTGCGGCACTTTAGATCTTAAACAGCTCTTTATTCATAATAATCCTGCAAGGTATGTGCTGGCAACATTATTATTCCCATTTTTCAGGGGAGGAAATTGAGACCTGAGAGGATACATTTAGGGTTAGAGTTCTATAATCATAGTTATATGATTATGGTAATAGTCATATAGAATCATAATAGAACATCAGTCGCAGAATCAGGAAAACCTGAGTTCCAATCTGGTCTAAGACACTTCCTAGTTGGATGACCCTGGGCAATCAGTTAACACTGTTGGCCTCCTCTGTCAAATGAGCTGGAGAAGGAAATGGCAAATCCTCTAGTATCTTTTAATTTTTTTAATTTTAATTTTTTTTTTTGGCAGAAGCAATTGGGGTTAAGTGACTTGCCCAGGGTCACACAGCCAAGAAGTGTTAAGTGTCTGAGGTCTGATTTGAACTTGGGTCCTCCTGACTTCAGGGCTGGTGCTCTATCCACTGCTCACCTAGCTGCCCCAACCCCTTAGTATCTTTGCCAAGAAAAGGGGTCACAGAGAATGAGATGTGACTAATAGACTAACCAACAACAATAATGTTAGCATCCTGATCAACGACTTAATTATGATTGTAGAACTTATAGGCATTGGAGTTTAGATTTGAACTCTGACCTCCTGAAACAAAAGCTAGTAGTACTCTTTCTATCGCTCCAATTAAGAAAATAACATGTTGGTTTGCAAGTTCTCAATTGGAGTTCAGTCTCTAAAAAACAGAGATCTTGTCAATTTGACAATACTTATTAGACACTATGCACACAGCACTTTATAGACAGCCAAATGCTGTGCTGAGTATACAAAAAAAAAAAAAAAAAAGCAAAAGTAATCCCTTTCTTCAAGGAGTTTGTAATCTAATGGAGGAATGGGGGAAGAGAGAAATCATAAAACGTAGACTCTATATAATGCTTAGCACACAAGTCACTAAATGAAATCTACCATCCAGAAGGAATGAAAGGAAGCAAACTCATCAGTGCAACAAATATTATTAAGCAAACACTATACATGCCAGTAGGCATTTTTTTTTGTCATTCAGTAATCTCTGACTCTCCATGAGCTCATTTGGGGTTTTCTTGGCAAAGGATTACTGACTGTAGTTTGCCATTTTCTTCTCTAGCTCATTTGACAACTTGAGAAACTGAGGCAAATAGGGTAAAGTGACTTGTCCAGGGTCACACAGCTAGTGTCTGGGGCTGGATTTCAACCCAGAAAGACTCATCTTCCTAATTCCAAGCATGGTACTCTTCCACTGCAGCGACACATAGCTGCCTACCAGATTCTGGAGGAGGGCAGAGGGGAGAAGGCAAAAAACAACTTTTAAAAAATATATATTTTAATAGTTTTTATTTACCAGATAGATTCATGGGTAATTTCACAACATTGACAATTGCCAAACCTTTTGTTCTAATTTTTCCACTCCTTATCACCCATCCCCCACGGCAGGTTGACCAATACATGTTAGAGTATAAATTATGTTAGAGTATAAATTAAATACAATATATGTATACATGTCCAAACAGTTGGAAAAACAACCTTTTTTAAGACTTACAGCCTATTGCCCAATAAGAGTTCTGAGTCACTCCCAGGAATCTTTATGGAATCTTGGAATTATGGGGAATAGAGAAATGTTGGATAGAGAGGAGCCTGGACATGGACAAATAGCTAGCCTTTCACAAAGGAAGGGAAAGGCAGTTTCAGATCATAGACAGGTAAACTGGACATTAATCCCTTGCACAATTCAGAGATTCAGTAATGATATGAAGACAGCATAGGTTTGCTAAGAAACTGGATGTTAATCCTTTGCACAATTCAGAGAATCAGTATGATATGAAGACAGCATGGGTTTGCTAAGAAGAAATTGTGCCAGACCAACTTCACTTCCTTTTTTGAAAGGTTTGCAAGAGTGGGAAAGGGAAATACTGTAATCACATACACACACATGCACACACACATATACCATACACACATGCATGCATGCATACACACATATATAAATGTATACTATTTTTAGAGTTCAGCAAGAAATCTGGCAACATTTCATGATAACTCTTATGGATAAAGTAGGGAAATGTCAGTTGAATGATAGATAAATTCACAGCCCATTGACTAACCTGACTCAGAGAGTTGCTCAATGTCTTTCTAAAGGGAAATCTCTACTAATTCACCACAAAGCTCTGCTCTCAATTCTATAATGTTCAACATTTTTATCAATGACTATGATGAAGACAGAAATGATGTGATTACTAAATCAATGGATGACATAAAGCTGAGAACAGCAGCTAATGCTTTGGAATCAGCATCCTGAAAAACCTAAGGATGATAGGTTTAGGAGCAGCTAGATGGCATAATGGATAGAGTACCAGGTCTGGAGTCAGAAGGACCTGAGTTCAAATCGACTGTCAGACATTTAATGCTTATTAACTGTGTGATCCTAAACAAGTCCCTTAACCTCAACTGCCTTGCCAAAAAACAAAACCAAAAAGGATTATAGGTTTAGAAGTCTACATAACTCATCTAAAGTCACACAGGTAGTAAAGTCTATGGCATTGAGATTTGAACCAGGGTTTCTCTAGCTCCAGAGGCATTGCTCTTTCCAGTATGCCATGCATCAGCCTGCCCTACTCCCTTCTACACAGACCCCACTTTATTTTTATCTTCTGATTGCTCTTCAATCTCTTTGATGTTGATATCTCACCTGCTCCCAAATCCACCCATGTTTTCTCATCACCCAGGTCTCATCCAGATCTGTCCATTAATCCTGCAGGGAAAATTTACCCAACATTTTGGAAGTCTTCCTCTGATTTCTTCTAATATTTTGTAGATATGAGCACAATGCTTGGGCTTCCCAGATTCTATACCTCTTCTCACCCCCTAAGTAGCTCAACCATCCAACGGCTTTATGGAACATAATTATCCTTGATGGTACCTTTTTTTTATGACACTTCTTGCTGTGTATAAGTAATCATTGACAATAGACTACAGTCTGCTTATCACCCCCAAAGGAAAGAGTTTCTCTCTTTTCATGACCTTTTGGGTTACCTGCAATTTTGATTCTTCTAAGATCCTGATGTTCTGTGATGTAGCCAGCCATAAAATTTTGCACTTGGGTTAAGAGAAAAAAAAGAAAAAAAGAAAGAACTGAACCATCACAGGATGAGGGATACATGGCTTAAATGAAATTCATGTGAGGGGAAAAAATGACAGGGGTTTTAGTGGCCTGAAAGTTCGATATGAGACAAGAGTGTGAAGTGGCTCCCAGCTAATGTGATCTGAGGTTGCATTAATAGATATATAGCATTTACAAGGCAGGATGCTGTCCTCTCGGCTGATCAGACTAATTCTGAAATATTGTAATGCAGTTAATAAGTGCTTGTGGACTTGTGTTTAATTCATTAAACATTTATTAAGCACTTGCTGGATGCTTAGCCAGATTAGGTACAGTAAACAGAGTACTTACTGGGTCTGAACCCAAGAAAACTCATCTTCGTGAGTTCAAATCCAGTCTCAACCACTTAATAGCTAGGTGAATCTGAACAAATCATTTAATCCTTTTTGCCTCAGCTCCTCATCTGTAAACTGTCTTGAGTCATTTCTCAGTTGTGTCCCATTCTTTGTGACCCCTCATTAAGGGTTTTCCTGGCAAAGTTACTGGAATGGTTTGCAATTTCCTTCTCCAGTCTATTTGACAGGGGAGGAACTGAAGCAAATAAGGTCAAATGACTTGTCCAGGACCACACAGCCATTGAGTATCTGAAGCTGAATTTGAACTGAGGTCCCTCTGATTCCAGGGCCAGCACTCTATCCACTGTGCCATTTATCTGCTCCCTGTAAAATGAACTGGAGAGAGAAATGGAATCGGGAAGAGTTGGATGTGATTGAAAACTACTAAACAACAACAATACAAAATGTACTGGGCACTATGTTAGACACTGAGATTTATAGACAGAGAGAGAGAGAGAGAGAGAATCCCTGTTCTCAAGGAGCTTCTGACTGAGTTTAGAATATGTACACTAATAAGAAATGCGAGATTATGTATAGAAAGAATACAAATAATAAGAATGAAAAGGAGACTGACAGTATGGGGGGAGTGAAAATCTGAGGTCTGAAATCTTGTTCAATTCTGCATAATGCATTTTGAAAATTGATTTTCATTTCCATATATTTTACACTGACTAGTCTTCCCTTTGAAATATTCCCCCTCTCTCCCAAAAGCATTTTTATTTTTATTTTTTAGAATGATTTTTAAAAGAAAAAGAGGAACAAGAAGAAAAACATTCAGGGGGAAAAAAAAGATCAATACACCAAACCCAAAAAAAAAAAAAATCTGACAATATCTGATAGTGCTCCAAACCCACTCCTGCCTTGAAATAGGATTGAAGAAAGGTATCTTTTCCAGTTTCCTGTTTGGGGCCATGCATAGTCTTTGTAATTTTGTATCATTCATTTTTGTCTTGTCACTTACATTGCTGGAGTCTTTATGTAGAATTGTTTTTCTTGACCTACTTCAGTTTGTATCAGTTCATATAATTCTTTTGAAGCTTCTCTGTAGTGATTCTTTTTTATTTCTTAGAATATAATACCATCCCACTACGTTCATATAACACAATTTGACCATTGTATAATGGCTAAGCAAAATAGCTTCCAGTCACTTACTATTGGGATACAATTTAAGATTAACCAGATCATATCTAAATGGATATCCCCAGATCAGTGAAGAGAATTAGAATCATCCGTGGAAAGACGTGCCCATTGACATAGCTGATTCTTGGTGGAGCCCTGAGTGTTGTGGGGAAGGGTGACTGTCTCTGGCTAGTTTGGAAGTTTATGTCTAGTTGTTAGTGTATCTGTATCCTGTCTAAATGCACGCCTATTTCGGAAAAGCGTCCCCCTTGCTCTGTTTCTCTGCCCCTCCTTTAAATGTGGTTAGTGGAGAGATTGCTATACTTGGAGATGGACAATCTGTATAATGGACAATATGTGGACAATAAGTATAATATTATCAATAACTAGGAATTGGAAAAACTCTGGTTTTCAAAGTACTTTGCACATCTCATTTTATCCTGAAGTGCTAAAATTTAGTGCTGTAATTATCCTTATTTATAAGTAGGAACTGAGGCCCTACAGGTTAAGTGATTTGCAGAATTTGACCTCAGAACTCTGATTCAGGGCTTTCAACATGCTGTCAATGTGCATTCTAGCTGCATTCTTCTCTTTGTGCATTTCTTTCTAACTCTTCATGACCTCGTGGTGGGGGGAGGAAATGGCAAAGATATTGGAGTGGTTTGCCATTTCCTTCACCAGCCCATCTTACAGATGAGAAATATGAGAAGAGTCCAAAGATGGGCGGGGGGGGGAGTGGGAAAAGTAAGAACTCTAGGATGATTGCTGCTTCCCAGCCTCATATTCACCCTATGCCCTCACTCTTTCATACCCACTGGTCAATGTTCCTTGTCCTTGGTTTCATCATTCATCTTGCTTCCAAAGCAGCAACCCTTAGGACCTTAGTATAAATTGGAGAATCGAACTATCACCACCTCTACCCCCCCCCCCCATCCTTAGCCTTCCTTGAGAAAAGCATTGGCTTAACCACACTTTCTACTTCTGTCAGCACATTCTGCTCATCTGACCTCAGGAAAGACTGAACATTCTGTTTTTATGGATAAAGAAACAGAAACTTGAGGGGCCAACGGGATAATGAAAAGGCATGTCATGGACTAGGAGGAACTGAAGCAATCTTAATTTTTTTAAAGAGAAGGAGGACCTTTGAAACTATTTTGATGCTTGCCTCCTTTCCCTTCTCCTCTTCCTTTAAAAGGGGTCAGGAATCAAGTCCTGTTCCTTTAAGACAGAAAGTTGGGGGTTGGGAAAAGAGAAGCTTCAGTTTTTGTCATTGTTTTTATTGCTTAGTCTTGTCCAACTCTTTGTGAACTCTTCTTAGAGGTTTTCTTGGCAAAGATACTGGAGCGGTTTGCCATTTCCTGCTCTAGATCATTTTACAGCTAAGGAACTGAGGCAAACAAGGTGAAGTGACTTTGCCTTGGCCAAGGTCACACAGATAATAAGTGTCTGAGGCCATGTGTGGACTCATGAAAATGAGTCTTCCTGATTGGAAGCTTAATGCTCCATGCCAAAAGGTGGGATAAACTCCCAGCTCGGGGTGCTAGATCACACCCCTGCTGCCCATTTGTGAACAATCCCAGGCACAGTTAGCTAGTGCCTTCAAGAGATAAAGCACAAATCTCCAATGGAGAAAGCTCCACTCTCCACTCTCCAGATCCCATGATGCTCCTGTTAGCTCTGTGAGGAGCTGGGGACCCTGTGGCTGGGATTCCCACTTAATACTCCAGCACTGCTTTGAATTGGGATTATTAGGATTAGGATTAGCCAGAATAAGGGTAATGAGAGCTGGAGGTTTTGCAGTGTAAACTAGACATCCGATTTCTCTGGCCCTGAAGTTTGTGAGGCAGGGTACAGTGTAGAAAGCCTGGCAAAGGAGGCTTTAATCAGATTTGTGAAGTTTGTATTTTCACCTACAGGCAATGGGGAATTGTTGAAGCTTCTTGAGCAAGGAAGAAACATGATCAGATCTGCTTTTCTAATATCACTTTGGCAGCTCTGGGAAGGCTGGATTGGAGAGATCGGAGGCAAGATCAATTGAGAAATCGCTGCAGTCATTCGGGGGAGAGACAGAGATGACCTGAACTGGGCTTGTGACCTGGAAGTGGAAAAAAAGGAGGCTGGATGGAAGACACTGATGTTCGTTGATTTGATTTCAATTGGATTGTGTTGGCATAGTGTAACGAGCTCCAGATTTGGAGTCAAAGGGTCTGGATTAAGACAGAGACCTGAGCAAGTAAGGTCTGCCTCCGGCTCCTGTTCTGTAAAATGAGGTTTGACCCATTGATCTCTGAGGTCACTCCCTCCCTGCACTAAATCTTAAAATGGAACTGAACGGAAGGGAGTTCTTTCTCAGGACCCTTGGGATGGCTTCCTGGAGGAGGTGGCATTGAGTTGGGTTTTAAGGGATGAGTTTCAATCCAACGGGAGAAGAGGGGGAGGGAAGGCCTTCCAAGTGAAAGCCAAACAAATGTTAGCGTGAGGATGAGGGGTTTGTTTGGTGAGACAAGGCCTGGGATAGCCCGAGTTTAGTGCCACTGTGAGATCAGCCTGGGCAGGGGATCCTTTCCACCACTCCAGGACCTTTGCCCCGGAAACCTGTGCTCAACCCCAGGACTATGTCTCCCAGCAGGAGTTTGTCCCCCCCACCCCAATGCGTCAAAGCTGGCTAGCCCGATGTCCGAGCCACCATGGCCAGGGGTCGGGGTCAGGAGAGCTGTTCGGGGACGCAGCGCTTCCTCTGGCCGCCAGAGGGAGTGCCGGCCCCGCAGCTGCTGGCTGCCACTGGGTCACCCGAAGTTGAAGCAAGGGAGTTTCCTTGGCCAGGCTGAGCCCTTCTCCTACTGCTGCCCGAGTCCCGGCACTCGTTTGTGGCCCACGACTCTTGCGTTCCTCCCTCACGCTTTCCTCGACTTTAAATGTGTTCGTTTGCAAAATATGGGAGCACCCCTACTCGCAGGATCTGCAAGCAAGCAAGCGCGCACGTAGGTAGGCAGCAGAGAGATTTGGGCGATGAGCTAGTCCGATCCGCCCGTTTTGCAGATGGAAAGACTGAGGCTCAGAGAAAGGCTGGGACGTGCCCAGAATCACGCAGCCAAGAAGTGGTAGGAATCTGAACCCAGATACTGGCGTCCCGTCCGTCCCTTCCTGTTTGACTTGGGTGGGTGACCCAAGAGGAGGGGTCAGGGATTGGGGGAGCCGGCAGCAGAGGCCCCCAAGGCGCCCCGAATGCAGCCGCACAGGAATGCCTTGGGGGGAAGCGGGGCAGACTCCCCGGCAAGTCTGGACGCGTCCGAGCCCACGTTGGGGGGCGGGCGGAGGACCCCCCGCCCCCCTCTGAGGAGCGCTGGGCCAGCTGAGCCGATGACAAGCACACCTGAGTCAGCGCCCGCCGCCCACCCGCCCCTCAGCGTCTGTCTGCCCATCTTGTGATATTTCGCTTCCCGGGAGCCCGCTCCGCTGCGCTCCGGAGGCAGCTCGGCAAACAAACCCGGCGACAGATTGCGGCGTGGCTCATTCCGGGGAAGGACGCCAAATCCCCCCGCCCCCAGCCCTCGCCCCCCCCGCCGCCACCCCCTCTTCTCCCCGCCCCTGCAGCTCCCGCGACCCCGGTCTCAGCTTCGCTGTCGGAAGATATTGGGGAGGGGGGAGGGGCTCTTCCACTGACTTCACCTCAACTTCTTTGTAGCCACGAGAGGCCACTGGACGGCTGCGGGCCGGGGGTTAAACTAGGTACCCGAGCCCGAGGAGGAGGAAAGGGATGGAGGCCGCCGCCTCGGGCACCAACAGGGGGCGCGCCGGGAGACTGAGTTTGCGGGGCCGGGCAGAGAGTGGTGAGAGACAGAGACAGAGACACGCAGAGACACAGAGATAAAGACACGGAGAGACAGAGCAGAGAAGCAAAGAGACACACAGAAAGAGACAGACGGAGAAAGGCAAGGATAGAGACAGAGACACAGAGACACACGGAAGCAGAGAGACAGCCAGAGATAAGAGACATACAGAGTGGCAGAGACATATAGAGATAAAGACACGGAGAGACAGAGCAGAGAAGCAAAGAGACACACAGAAAGAGACAGACGGAGAAAGGCAAGGATGGAGACAGAGACACAGAGAGACAGCCAGAGATAAGAGACATACAGAGTGGCAGAGACATATAGAGATAAAGACACGGAGAGACAGAGCAGAGAAGCAAAGAGAGACACAGAAAGAGACAGACGGAGAAAGGCAAGGATGGAGACAGAGACACAGAGAGACACGGAAGCAGAGAGATAGCCAGAGATAAGAGATATACAGAGTGACAGAGACATATAGAGATAAAGACACGGAGAGACAGAGCAGAGAAGCAAAGAGAGACACAGAAAGAGACAGACGGAGAAAGGCAAGGATAGAGACAGAGACACAGAGACACACGGAAGCAGAGAGACAGCCAGAGATAAGAGACATACAGAGTGGCAGAGACATATAGAGATAAAGACACGGAGAGACAGAGCAGAGAAGCAAAGAGAGACACAGAAAGAGACAGACGGAGAAAGGCAAGGAGAGAGACAGCGACACAGAGACACAGAAGCAGAGAGACAGCCAGAGATGAGATACAGAGTGACAGAGACACAGAGATAAAGACAAACGGAGAGACAGAGCAGAGAAGCAAAGAGAGACAGAAAGAGACAGACGGAGAAAGGCAAGGAGAGAGACAGCGACACAGAGACACAGAAGCAGAGAGACAGCCAGAGATGAGATACAGAGTGACAGAGACACAGAGATAAAGACAAACGGAGAGACAGAGCAGAGAAGCAAAGAGAGACAGAAAGAGACAGACGGAGAAAGGCAAGGATGGAGACAGAGACACAGAGAGACACGGAAGCAGAGAGACAGCCAGAGATAAGAGACATACAGAGTGGCAGAGACATACAGAGATAGAGAAATAGAGAGATACAGAGACAGAGAGACCGAGAGAATAAAAGGGCGAATTAGAAAATGAAAAAAAAAAAAAATACGAGAAAGAGAATAAATAAAGAGATAAGGACAGGAAGTGGGCAGACAGAAAAAAGAACAGAGACAGAGGGTAGAGAAGAGAGGGAAGAGAAGGAGTGAGGAGCGGAAGGAGGGGGGAGTTTCCCATCCGCACCCCGGCCAGCCAGGCTGGGCGGCTCCCTGAGTGAGGGGCCCGGGGCTGCGCGGCAGATGGCTCCTGGCGGTCCCAGCGCGTGCCCAGACCTGGCGCCGCTTGGCACCCGTTCCTCTCCCGCCCCTCCCCCCCCCCCCCGGGCTCCCCGTCCCGCGCGAACGCCGCCTTTTCCCGGGCGCTGCCGGCTGGCTGGCCTGGGCCCCTGGTGTGTGGGGGGAGGGGGTGGGGGCTGAAGGGAGCTCGCGCCCTTCCTCTGTGCTCCTGGCCCTAGCTGGCTGGCAGAGCCTCGGGGTCGCAGTCGGCCTGCCCGGCCCTCCCCCTCCCCCTCCCCTCAGGTATCCGTCCCTCCAGGAGCAGAGAGACTGCGAAAAGAACTCTCTGGTAAACTGACCGCCAGGACCCGGGGAGGGAGACCGGAGATCCACGCGGCTGAATGAATACTAATTAATACTCATTATTCTACCATAACAAAAAGGAGCAGGGAATCGAATGGGGCCCGACTGACAGGACGACATACGGTGCAGAGTCAAGAATTCTGGAGCCAGAGACTGGGACTCGAACCCTGGCTCCCGTTACTTCCTCCCAGTGACCTTGTCCGAGTCACGTCGCCACCTTAAGTCTCAGTTCTATCAAAAGCAAACATCAGGAAATGTACACTAACGATCTCTGAGGCTTCCCTCAGCTCTGAACCCCAATTTTTTAAGAGAATGCAGGCGGGCACACACCCTGGAACCCTGCTCCTAAGAGAGGGGCAGCGAGATAGGGGGGTCCCCGAAAACAAGATCCCGGCCGTCTATCTTTCTTCTCCCAGGCAGCTCTTTCCGGGGAAAGGGTGGGAAGAGGAGGAGGGAGGGGATACCTAGAACGGGGTAGGGGGAGAAAGCTGAGAGACGGGAAAATTAGGACTCCGTCCTCCCTCCCACAGGCCCTCGGGGGCCCAAGATGTGTGTGAGTGGGGGTGGGGCGGGGGAGGATTTGAATCTGACGGGGTTCGCCCGAAAAAAGGGTTTCCTCCCTTTCCCCCTCCCCTCGGAGACTTTTCCCAATAAGAGCAGAGCCGTTCCCTCGGGCCCGGCAGCTGTGGGAGAGGTTAGACTTGGCGGCGGGATGGGATGGGATGGCTAGAGTGGGGAGGGGGGTCCTGCTCCCGCCCCCCCCATTTGTCATTAAAGGGTTAAGTAGAAGAGAGAGGGAGGAGCCAGAGGAAGGGGAAGCGGGGGGTGGGGTGCGGGCTAGGGAAGAGCTTCCCTGCTGTCCTCACTCTCCCAGGGCTAGCGGCCGGGGCACACGGAGCCCGGGACCCGGCTGCCCTGCTCGGGGTGGGGGTGGGGACCCGAGCGCCGGGCCGCCGCCGCCTGTCCCGTCTCGTCCCGTCCGCTCCTGTGTCCTGTACGTCGGGGCTGATGGCTCCCCCTGAGCCGCGGAGTCCGGGGGGCGCAGGGTAGAGCCCGCGGACAGCTCAGAAACCCCCCCAGTCGAGGGGTTCGGAGTCCGGTCCCACCCTTCGCCCCAAGCCGTAGACTCCGAAGGGGACGAGGGAGCGCGTGGGAGCCCCCCCCCCACTGCTCCCCACCCTGCCCCGCCCCGTCCCCCTCCCCCAGCTCCGAGACAAGATGCTCGCCTGGCTCCGGCGCCTGCTGCAAGGTAAGATCCCCTGCTCGGACGGGGCCGGGGGGGACACCCCAAGGAACCGGGCGGAGGGGGAGGGAAGGAGACGAAGGGCAGAAGGGTAAGGGGGCCAGAGGAGGACCGGAGGGATGGGAAAGAGGAGGGGAACGAACGGAAAGGGGCCGCGGAAGCCCAAGGGGAAGATGGGGTGAGCTCCCGCGTGGCAGGTGACCCCGAGCTCGCTCCGGGAGCCGACAGGGCACGAGCCGCCGCCGCCTCGCTCGGCTCCGGGCCGCCCCGCCGGGTTTGGGGGCTGGGCCGGCCGCAGCGGCGAGCGGGCGGGGAGCTAGCTCGTGACCGTGGAGCCGGGGCGGCTTGGCCCGGCTGAGGGAGGCGAGATCGGGCTCTGCCGTCCCGGCTTCGCCTGTGCGGGTGGGGGCAGTGCAGCGTGGGGGGGCTCGGAGCGCTCCTCCGGCCGGGAAAACGCCGACTCAGCGAGTCCAGGGCGGCGGGCGTGGAGCCGTCCTCCCCGCTCCGCACCTTCCGTCACCCGGGAGCGAGCGGCCGAGGGCCGGGGATCCGAGGGACGCGTGAGAACTGGCGAGAAGCAACGGGGCAGCTCCACCCGAAAGGGAGCTTGGGAGGGTGGTGGGGGCAGCGGACGAGGAAGGAGTCGCGGGGACCGAGAGAGGAGACGCACGGACTCACGAGACCGGACAGTACTGGAGAGCACGGACATATAGAGCCACTGAGGCAAGGGACGGAGCCAGAGAGGAGGGAGCTTAGCTAAGGGGCTGGGACGGAGGGATCAGGCTTGGAGCAGAGGGGTCGGGAGGCTGGGACCAGGGCAGGGACAATGGGAGCCAGGGGCCGGGAAGCCAAACGAGAGAGTCTCAGAGAAAATAAATAAATAACCAAAGAAATAAACGAGTCAGCCTTTAAAGCAGGTGAGTGAGTGCCATTTCATGGCAGGTTTGGGAAGGTCTCCCTGCTTCCCAGGGGACGCAAACTCTTGTGCACTTAAAGCTATCCTGCTACTATCTGCTTCTGCATCTTCCTTATCCCAGGATGTGGGGAGCCAGCTAGGCCCGGGGCCTGGGAGTGGGCAGGCAGTGGGAAGCAGGATAGGGCGCTGGAGCCCAGAGCTGGGCAGGAGCATGAATGGATAGAGCCCTGGTGGATGAAGGGCTGCCATTTTTATTCCCAGCCCCTCAGCACATTAGGCTCTATCTGGGACTTGGGGTGGCTGCTTATTTGGGGGTATTCTATTCTGGCAGAGTGAGAAAGCGTTCGCGGTGACTCTGAACCTCACCACCCGCACCAGCGTCACTGCCTTCCTGGGTCGATGCGTCAGCGCCACCACCTCCACCTCCGTCCCCACTCCTCTCCCACCTCCTTTGCCCCCTCAGCATCTGCCTGCCAGCAGCCCGTGCCCTTAACCCCCTGCCTCTCCCTGGAAACTGGGCCTTCAGTGCCTTCAGCAGCCAACAGGGAGCTTCTGAAGCCACTCCATCAGGACCCCATGCTCTTCACTTTTAGGCTCAGGGTCTCAATGGAAATCCTCTTCGGCATCTTTCCTCCAGCCCCTTTCTGGAGTCACTAGCTAGTGACTTGTCTCCTTTTTTCCCCCTCAACATCTCTGGCTTCCCTTCCACCATATTTGAAATTGAGCTCTTCTTCTAGCCAAGGTCCTTTCCTCACCTCCATGATGCCACATCCCGTGCTTCTGGGATCTATCTGCATCGTAGGATTTTCTCAGTCTCTTCCCTGCCTCCAAGTCTGAGATCCACCTGAGATCTGGGTGCTCCTTGGGATGGCCATGTTCCTTATACCTCTACTTCCTGGGATCTTCCAGCCCCCTCCATGATCTACTAAGCATTTGTGATCCAGGTTTCCCTTGCTAGATTTAAAGCTCCTTAGAAGCCATTGAGTTAAACTGTCTCACTTTACAGATGAAGAAACTAAGGCACAATGAACTCCCAGGATCCCCCAGCTAGGGAGAGTCTGTGATAACCCTTGAACCTGTCTTCTTGACTTCCAATCTGTTGTACTGCCCATTGTCACAGTCTCTCTTCCACCAAGGGCACACCTGCCATTCTCACAGTCTCCCAGAGGGGAGGCTATGGATTCCCAAATTGGCCATCCCGTACCAGACCCGGAGGCTCCTGTCTGGCTGTTGGAGCCCAGAGAGATACACAATCAAAGAAATTCCCAGAATCTCGGCCCCTTCCTTCTTCCTCGGCTCTGTCAGCTCAGCTTATTATGGAGGCTTGCATTGCCCCCCCTTCCCCCCATCCGTGGTAGAGCCCAAGTCCTGCACCCCCTTGTCTCCATGGGCATTGTTCATCCCAGTTCAGGGCTGGTCTGTCTCCATTGAAAGGACCAGAAATAGATCATAGTACTTAATGCAGGAAGAAACCTGACTGAGCAACCACTTCAGTCTCTTCATTTTACAGATGAGGAAGCTGAGGCCTGTGGAGTAGGTTCTAATTGGTCCAGTGAGCCCACAATTATTGAACTCAGACATGAGTCAAGGCATCCTGACTTGGAGCCCTAGGTTTTTACTCCCCCATTCAGACTTCCTCTTGGTTCTCATCCTTATTCTCCATCTAATAACCACCCCCTTCATCCCTCATTCCTCTCCCTCCCCCCAGAATGGGGACATGAAAAGAAGGAGGGCTGACTGTGGAAGGGCTTTTCCTGGCCGGGAAAAGATGAAGAGGCTAACCTCTCACACACCGTGCTCCCTGCAGTCTCGTGTTCAGGATTCTCCATGACACTAAGGCAATGACAGAATTATCATAGAGGTCCTTGGAGAGAGGAGCTGAGAGCGGAAGGAGTAGAGGTGAGGGAGTTGAAAGGGAGCAGGAGGGGAGAGGAGAAAAAAGAGAAAGAGAGAGGAGAGGAGAGAAAATGTAAGCATAAAAGGATAGTGGGAAAGGAAGGGAACTCTGGGGTGAGGGGAAGCTCAGAAAAGGAGGGAGCAAGAGCAAAGTGGGGAGAAGGGGGCACTTCCCAAGCATCAGCTGTCTCTAACCAGGAGCTGGGTTGAGATGGGCCCCGGGGGCAGAAGCGCTCGAAGCCCCCACCTTTCCCTCCACCCAGCCTCCAGTGAGAGCCCGCAAACTGAATTATGGATGAAGCTCCTTGGGTTACAGCCACTGTACACGGGCAAGGACTAGAAATGGCATCAGCCACAGCTCTGCAGCGGCAGCCAAGGCCCCCCCTCCCCCAACCTCTAACCCATCCTCCCCCTCCCATTCCCTCTCCCAGCCTAGCCCTGGCTCCCTGAACCCAGTCCCTTCTCAGGCTGCATGAGAAGTGATGCTTTGGGAAGGGCCGAGGGTGTGGCTACTCTTTGGGAAAGTCTGGGCCAAGAAGCCCCATGATCTAAGCAAGGAATCTCGGTTATGGAATATCCCAGTCGTGCTGCTCTCTGACCTGGCCCTCTCTGAGTCTCAGTTTCCTCAGATGTCAAATGAGTGTACTGAACTAGATGGCTTCTGAAGTCTCTTTCGGCTCAAAATCCAACCTATTTCTATGAGACTGGGGGGATAGGGAATTCCTCTTTTGCCTTTTTTTTTTTTTCCTTGAGGGAGAAGAATAGAAGAGATAGGGAGGAGGGGGAGAGAGCTGGCTTTGGGATATATGAGATGAGGGAGAAAAGGAAAGACGAGCATGATTCTCTCCCCTAACAACCGTGCCCTTAGATCCTGGATGCAGTCAGGACGAGAGCTGACAAGAACATGCCCTTTATTTCCTCCTTCCTGTGACGATTGACAGCTTTTGAGGCTGAAGGAGAGAGAGAGAGAGAGAGAGAGAGAGAGAGAGAGAGAGAGAGAGAGAGAGAGAGAGAGAGAGAGAGAGAGAGAGAGAGAGAGAGGCCTTCTAATCCGGGAGAGCCTTGGCAAGCCTCTAGATCTGGGTGGGATTAAGGGATCAGGAAAAGAATTTGGCTTCCTAGAGTGTCAACCCAAGGGGAAGCAGCACTGGGGGGGGGCAGAAAAGAAAACAGGGGTTGTCTCCATTGGGTCAATGAGAAAAGACAGGCCCCCGTCCCATGTTGGACTGGGGGGGATTAGCCTCCCCGCTGTAGGAGTAATGGAGAGGGGGTGAGAGACTTGCCCCCCCAAGTCACCCCAACGGCTCAGGAGAACTGGGGAGGAGAAAGTGATCGTGAAACGCTGCTCGGGGGAGGGGTGAGAAGGGCCGAGAAGCGCGGAGGTGGTGTGAACGAATGGAACAGCCGCCGCCTGTGTCACTGAGTATTACATCACACCCCTGCCTACACACGCACGGGGCCCAGCACTCGCTCACACGAGGGGGGACGACGGGGGACATCCAGAACATGCACACTCATGTATGGCCTCGGACCCCTCCCGGAGCACCAAGACAGGTGCTGGGACTCTGTCGAGAGGGGCCCGGCCGACGGTCAGAGACCCCTACTCTCAGTGGTCCACGGGCCTGGAGCGGTGATGGCCCAAGAACGCCTTGTCCCATAGTGCTCCACCAGCACTGAGGAGACTGGACGACTCCCTGGGATGTTACACTGGGGGTGGGCAATGCCATAGATAGAGATCTGGCTAGGCCGGCAGCGTCAGAAATGGCAAATAAGCACACCTCCACGTGGAGCACACGTAAGCCAGGAGAGATCACGCGTCTGGGCGTACAAAGTGGCGACTCGAGCCCTTCGGATCTGTCCCACGTCCGCGTGTCCCGCTGTGGTGGGGGTGCTGCTGAGGGTGCTGCTGAGGGGAACATCTTTCCTCCATCGGGAGGGAGACATTTACAAATCCGACACATGGCAATCCACGTAGCCTCCCCGGGCATCGAGGGGGATTGGCGTCCCGGCTCCGAAACACGCATCCTGTGTGACTACAGGCAAGCCACTTCATTTTCTGGTGACTCAGTGCCTTCATAAAACTAAGAGAGAGAGAGAGAGAGCAAGAGAATAGCAAGAGAACTTCAAGATTTGTAAAAAGTTTTACACACATGAGCTCATCCTTACAAAAGCCCTGGGAAGTAGGAAATATAGAAATGGGGACTCATTCCCTGCAGCACTACCTCAGAAGATAAACATCCAATGAGATGGTAGATGAAAAACACTTTGAGAGCCTCAGTGATTACTACTTTTTACTCCTCCTCCTCCTACTCCTAGCTACCTTATATTGAAAAATTCAATACATGTTATTTTACTTAACTTCACAAGTCTAAAAAGTAGATAGTATTTTTCCCCCCATTTTATAGACGGGAAGGCTGAGGGAACTTAAGTGGCTTAACATATAGCTAATAATCACGTCTACTAGCCACTTTATTTTCCTATTGAAAAATTCAATACATGTTATTTTACTTAATCTTCACAAGTCTAAAAAGTAGGTAGTATATTTCCCCCCATTTCACAGATGGGAAGGCTGAGGGAACTTAAGTGACAACATATAGCTTAATAAGCAGGTCTACTAGCCACTTTATTTTCCTATGGAAAAATTCAATACATGTTGTTTTATTTAATCTTCACAACAAGTCTAAAAAGTAGGTAATATTTTACCCCCATTTCACAGATGGAAGGGAACTTAAGTAACTTAATATATGGCTAATAAGCAGGTCATGGCTTTTTCCTGACTCCAAGTCCAGGGCTCTATCTCCTTGACACCACCCAGAGACCCCTATTATTATTTTTTTTTATCTCCATCATTCCAACTTTAAAGATTTGGGAAGAGAAATGGAGGGATTTGCCCAAGTCCTGACGACAGGTCCTAAGTACAAGTTCGGTGTGCTACCCTTCCTCATGGAGCTGTTGGGGTAAAGGGTTCTATATCATTTCTAGGTCCATGGGTAAGGGCACCCACTAACCCTTGGGGAGTGAAAGAGTGATGGAATAGTCTATATTGTTGAATGAATGATGGTGGGTGGGACACACCTCAGTCCAGGAAGCCCTGGAAAATGGGATCATGGACCTAAAGATGGTAGGGACCTTCCAGATGAGGAAACTGAAGCCGGGAGAGCCGATTGAGGTTAAGGAAAGGGTGGGATTTGAACTCAGGTGTTCTGTGAGCATCTGCAGGGCCCGGGGATGTGATCTCTCTGTAGTCCCACCAGTCCCTGCCTCTCTCTCCTTACAGGTCCTGCCTCAGCCTGCCTGCTGCTCCTGCTGCTGGCTCTGCCTCTGGTGGCCCCTACCTGTCCCATGCTGTGCACCTGCTACCTCTCCCCGCCAACCGTCAGCTGCCAGGCCAACAACTTCTCGGCCGTGCCCCTGGTACTGCCCCCCCACACCCAGCGCCTCTTCCTCCAGAACAACCTCATCCGCTCCCTGCGGCCTGGCACCTTCGGCAGCAGCCTGCTCACCCTCTGGCTCTTCTCCAATAACCTCTCTACCATCTACCCTGGCACCTTCCGACACCTGCAGGCCCTAGAGGAGCTGGACCTGGGAGACAACCGGCACTTGCGTTCCCTAGACCCCGACACCTTTCAGGGCCTCGAACGGCTGCAGTCCCTCCACCTGTACCGCTGCCAGCTCAGCAGCCTGCCCAGCAACATCTTCAGGGGGCTGGTCAGCCTCCAGTACCTCTATCTTCAGGAAAACCAGCTGCTTCACCTCCAGGTAAGCCCCCTCTGCCCTGCTCGGCCCGGCCCCTACATCCCCACCATCCCCTCTTTTTGTCCTATTGATCCTCTTCCCTGTCTTGCTATCTCCTGGTCTCTGTTTCTATAACTTGACTATTTTTCTCCATCCTTGACCTTCCCTTTCTGGCTCTTTCTTCATCTGTCTCTGCTATTTATTAGCTCTTCTGCCCTTTCCCGCCTGTTCTTCTAGTATCTCCATCCACTTCCCACTTCTTCCCTTTGCTTCCATCCTTTCCTTTTTGTCCTTTTTATTTCTTTCTGCATCTTTTTCTCTCTGTTCCTTTTCAGATCTTTTTTTTTCTTTTGATTGGCTTTTCTTTTCTCCTTCTTCCTGTTCCCTCTTTTGCCTTTCTTCTTTCCTTCTTTTTTTCTTCCCTCTTTTCCCTTTTCTATTCTGTCTTCCCTTCTTTTCCTCCCCTTTCCTTTTTCTTTTCTCTCTCCCCTTTCTTCCCCTCCCTCATTTCCCCCCTCTTTCCATTCCTTCCACCTTCTTCTTATCTACACTCTTTCTTGCCTTTCCTATTTCTTTCTGGATCTCTCTCTGCTTTACTGTCCCTCTCTTCTCTTCATTCTCTCTTTCTCCTCTGATTGCATCACAAAAACCCTTCCACATTTTCTCTCCTCCTGGGACGGGCACATGGAGTATGGGGGTAGGGTGGGGAGGTGGGCAGAGCAAATGGAAAAAATGATCTCATCCAAGGCCTCTTCCCACCCTAGATTTGCTGGTTAGCTTGGAAGGGGAGTGGGGTGGATACACAAATCTTTACCCTTCCTGCACTTCCGTTTTTACTCCTGTGAAAAGCGCAGGGAATCATCCCAGATTGCATCCTATCCATCTCGGTGTTAGAATTAAGAATTAAAAGTAGAATGATGCCGAGTTTTCTTTCAGAAAACAGTGCTATGGACATTGAAGGAAAAGCAATGACAACTATTATTATTTTAATTAATATTATTATCAAGAATGATTAATGTTTCTTTTCAAGATGATCCCCCCCCATTCTGTCCACCCCCATCCCTCCCCCCAAAGTCAAAACACACCCTCTAAAACAACGCCCAGGGAAACCAAACTCAGAAAGGTTGCTGCTTTTGAGGGTGTATTGGCAGCCGGGGAATTGGGGGAAGGAAACACTGAATCATTCCAGGACTGAACGAATCCATGAAGGGCTTTTCCACAAAGGGTTCGGCCTGTCCTCCCATCTTTGGGGCATCAAAGAGGCGGTGCCATCAGTGACCACACTGGCCATCTTGCCATAATGGAGGCTGCCGCAGAGCATCACTTAGTAGAACGCGGGGCTTGCCCTGGACTCTTTCCAAGGGAAGTTGGTTCTGATATATGAAGGGGCCTCCTCTGTCAGGCAGGCTTGCTGTGATGAGAGTAAATCAGGCTTCTGGATTTCGAGTCTACACGGCAGCTCTGCCTCTTATGCTCTGTGCGAATCTGAGGCAGGTCACGCAATATCCCCCCTACTCGTTTCTTCATCTCAAAAACGAGGGGCTCGGATTAGCGGCTCTCTAGAGATATTCTTACAGGCGCTCTCCCAAAAGGGGATTCAGTGACCTGAAGGCTTCCACCTCCTTCCCGGACCATGAAAACTCAAGTCAGAATTCTGTACTCAGGTCCAAAATGGAACCATTGACACACGCCACCTCCCCGCTCCCTCAGATCATCGGGATTCTTTTTTGGCTCAGATCTAGGATTTTGTCAATATTGGAAGCACCCCAAAGGGGAAAGTCCCTTTACCCCTCTACTTATCTACCACTGGCAGCCTCGGATTGCCGCCCAGATCGTTGAAAAGCTAAATGTCTTGCCTAGTGCCGCATAGCCCTTATGGGTAAGATTGGGGCCTGAACCCATGTGTCCCTGACTCTAAAGCCAGCTCTGTATTCACTATGCCATATGGGTCCTGCTGTGATCTCTCCATATGTAATTACTTTAATAGTGGTGCTATCTCACATAATTATTTTTCATATCCAACTAAATTATTAATTAGAATAATTATTGTTCTAATACTCACTAAGGCAGACTAGCATAATGAGAAAGAGCTGTCCTCCGAGTCAGGAAGGGAGTGTGAGAGAATACAAAGAACTCTGATCCTGAAATCCCACCTTTGATGCTTGCATGACCTTGGACAAATGTCACCCAACATTCCTCATCACCTAACACCCCTCCCTTATAAAATAGGGGTCTGGGAGGTCCTATCTAGCTCTAAATCTATGATCCTAAAGCCTGGGTTGTAGTCCAGCCTCTCTAATCACCTGCTGTGTAGCCTCCCCAAATGGCTTAATCTCCTAGCTACTTTCCAATTTCATTTCTTTCTTTTTCTTTTCTTTTTTTTCTTTTTTTTATTATATAGCTTTTTATTTACCAGATATATGCATGGGTAATTTTTCAGCATTGACCATTGCAAAACCTTTTGTTCCAACTTTTCCCCTCCTTCCCCCCACTCTCTTCCCCAGATGGCAGGTGGACCAATACATGTTAAATATGTTATATTTCTTTTTTTCTTTTCTTTTCTTTTTATTTTCTGAGGCAGTTGGGGTTAAGTGACTTGCCCAGGGTCACTCAGCTAGGAAGAGTTAAGTGAGTTAAGTCAGGTCCTCCTGACTTCAGGGCTGGTACTCCATCTACTGGACCACCTCACTGCCCCTTCCTAGCTACTTTCTGGGCCTATGAGTGGCTGCTCTGAATTGATGGAGGGTTTCCTTTGCCAGGGAAATCACAGATTTAACCAAAACCCAATAATGATAGTGACAACGATCCCAATGCTTTAAAACATTTATAAAAAGTGGTTATTTTTATCAAACTGGGCAACAGCACCAAGAACATTAAATATACAAGGCTGGATCCTCAGACCGTTTCTCTAGGAAGCACATCATACAAGATGAGAACCAGAAAGCAGCCATAAGAGGCCCCTCCACCGAAGACCTTCCCTGATGCCCCACTGGAACCCGGCCTCGCCCTTAGCTTCTCAAAGGGGAGGTCAGTGTAGGGCAAACCATGGCCCTTTCTCCCAACTTGGAAAGGCTTCCAGCACGGGCGTGGTGACAAACAAGAGTGTCTGTCCTCCAGCAGGCACCCCAGCCAAGTTCACGGAGGCTCACTGCCAGCTTGGCTGCTCTCTATTGGGCAAGGGACAAAATCACAGTCCCCCGAAATGCTTCTCTTACCAAGATCAGTGGTGTTGAGCAGTCCAAGGCACTTCCAGGTGCAGAAATTCCATCCACCAGGACAGATTGGCACCCGCTGAGCAAGCGACTATTTTAGAGTTAGACTGAGAAATTAACTGCTTTGCTCAAAGCACTGAAATACCTCGGGAGCCAAGAGGTATCGGAGACGGGACTCCCAGCCAGGTCTCTCTGCTCCAAGGCCAACTCCCCAGCTATTCTACTAATAGTAAACCTGATATGCTTCCAGTAAGGCTACAGAAGCCGATAGCTTAATAGCTTTATTCAGTTACAAAAATGGCATTTTACACACTTGCAAAATACCGTGCGGACATTAGATACAAAAGAAGGATGGCAGCTCGATGACGTGTTCTGGGAACATTTCTGTCTTTGAGCCACCAGAAAAGATATGAAGAATGAGCTTGGGGTGATATAGTGTCTCGAGAGGCAGCATGGGGTGCTGGCCAGGAAAGCAGAAGCGGTTAGATCCCAGAAGCAGCTGGATGGTGCAGTGGCTAGAGCATCGGGAAGACTGCAGTTCAGACTCTTGGTAGCTATGTGAATCTGGCCAAGTCACTTAATCTCTCTGCCTCAGTTTGTTTCCACATCTATAAAATGGGGATCGAAAGCATAGCGCCTATCTCCCAGGGTTATTGTAGGAATCCCATGGAGTTATATTGCAGTTCTACAGAGTATTATGCTTCTCTCTCTGATACATGGTCTGTGTGACCTTGGATGAGTCACTTAACTTTCCAATATGCTAAGCAAGGCTCGGAGAGTGTAGTTACAGGGAAAATACCCTCTGGATTGGTTGGAGATTGGGAGACCCCCTTTGCCAGTACAATCACAGGTCTAGTCTTCATCCTTATTCCTATATAACGTTTAATGCTTAAAGTCTGTCCCTAGAACACCAGGCCAGGCTTCCATCCTCGAGCTTAAGGGTGCTCCCTGGGACCTCAGATGATGCTCTTTGACCTCAGGGACACAAACCCTGCCATTTGACTTTATGGGGAAGAAAGAGAAAGGCAGCTTCTTCCTGGGAACTGAGTGTCTGAATTAGGGCAACACAAGCCAGTGGCAGGTGAGGAAGCTGGAGAGCAGGGGTGACACCCACTGGGGGCAGGTGTGGCTTAGGACGGACACCTTCCTCCCCACAGCAGTGGGTTGAAAGGAGCTATTTGAGGAAGGCAAAGATGGGGGCAGGGAGGGTGTTTCAGGTGTGGAAGAAGCTGAAATGGGGTAGAAAAGACTGGAGCTGGGAAGCAGCAAACAGTTCAGCTGGAGGTGGGGGAAGGAACCGTTAGCCAGAGAGGAAGAGATGCAGAATGGAGACTTTAAATGGATGTGGGAAACAATGAACCGGCGGGGGGAGGGGACCGAGGGAGATCAGGAAAATGTGGTTGTAGAAATGGAAGATGATTGAAAGCTTTCAAGCCAGGAGGTGGAAGGGGGAAGGGGGGAGGAATGGGGAAGAGAGGGCTGTGAAAGTCAAGAGCTGATTAATGCACAGAGAGGTTTTAGCAGTGGGGAGAGGAAGGAGCAGGTTTTAGAGGCATGGTAGAAGAAGATACAGGATTTGGGCAACAGCTTGAATGGGGGGTGGGGTGATGTTCCAACTTCAGACCCCAAGATTATGTGTTGGATGGAGGCTGGTCCCTTGCAGACACACAAATAGGACAGGGAAGAATCAGATTATTAGGAATTGTTGCACCCCTTTTCCATTTGGTCTGACCCCCCAAGGGGAAACTACCCCCAAAACCCTTCTATGGAGTCCCTTGGTCCCAGTTGACTTGGCAAAATTGCCAGGAGCTCAGGCTCTTTCATACCTCTCCCCATCCACTGCCTGATCAATCCTGTCTCCTATTTCTATGGTTTCCAAAGCAATTTCTCTGGTGTGACTGCCAGGTGTGGAAGCAGCTAGCATTAGTATTATTATCCCATTTTACAGCTGGGGAACCTGAGACAGAGCGCAAGGCCACATTACTAAATTCTAGAGCCAGAATTCTAAACCAGACTTGGCCCCATACCCAGTGTCCTTTGCTAAAAACATCACCCAGCCTCTCTGTGTGATCTGAGATAATACAACTGTCTAATTTAATAGAAGGTGGAGCATGGAGCAAGAGATGCAGTAATCATTCATGGGGTGAGCTCAATGGGCAGAGAGAGATGGAAGAAAAAGTGGATAAAGAGAAGAGTCAGAAAAAAAAAAGTCAATAGAGAATAGATTAGATGCAGAGAAGTCAGGAAGATTCATCTTCTTAACTTCAGATCTGGCCTCTGAACTCTTCCTAGCTATGTGATCCTAGATGGGTCATTTAACCCTTGGGCCTTAGGTTCCTCATCATAAAATGAGCAGAGGAGAAAATGGGAAGCCACTCCTGTATTTTTTGCCAAGAAAAACCCAAACGGGATCACGAAGAGTCGGAAAAGACTGAACGGCAACAACAGAGAGGTCACAGGTGTAAGGGGAGAAGGGGACAGAGCCATGGAAAACTCCAAGGGTGGTGAGAGAAAAGCTCTGTAGTGTCAGAGGCAAGAGAGAGGGGGAAAGGGAGGGGGTTGGATGTGGCTAAAAGGAGGAGATCTTGGCAAGCTTGGTTCCTGTAGAGAGGAGAGGGAGGCAGCCAGATGGGAGGGAGGCGAGGAGAAAGCAGGAGGACAGGAAGTGGAGGCTGGGAATCGAGGTTCTCCCCACCCAAACTTCTCAGACCAGACTTCAGGGAGCTGGGATTTCTTGGGGGGAAAGATTGTCTTCCCTAAAAGCAAAATTAAGTCTGTAGGCTGTGAATTTCTGCCCCTCCCCAGGAATCACCTCTCCTAGCTAGGCTGGGGTTGGATTTAAGCCCAGAGATTAAGGCTCATTGACTTTTACTGGAGAACCTCCAATCTAATTCTTAAAGACCCAGAATCCTTTGCCCCCTCCAGATGTGTGTTTATTAACAGCTGTGTTCCCAAAGAACATTCCAAGCTCCCCCAGATCATCGTATTCCACTGGAAAAGGCCCCCTCCCTTCCGTTTTGCAGACGAGGAAGCTAAGGAATCAGCATAATAAACAGTAGTTGTAGAATTTGAACTGGGATCATCGGACTTGTTCTATCTTGGATACTTGGGAGAAAAAACCCCAACTTCCTTCTCTCCTTAGTAGTCCCTTGTCAGAGCTGTTACAGAATAAAGTCAAACACAGAACCGCAAGTCAGGAGAGAGCTGGCTTGACATTAACTGACTATATTACTCTTGGCAAGTCATTTATCCTAACTGACCCCTCAGTTTTCCCCCCTATAAAATGGGGGTCTTCATCCTTGCTCCGTCTAGCTTGAAGGATTGCTGGGAGGAAATTGCCTTTTCAAGCTTACAGCCTAATGAAAATGTGAATTCCAGATATACATATATACATAATGACATACATATGATATATATGTATGCATATATATACATATATTAGCTAGTATTTATATAGCTCTTCAAGATTTGCAAAGCTCTTTATGTTTATGATCTCAGTTAATCCTAATCACAACCCCCCAAAGCAAGTTATTATTATTATCTTCATTTTACACATGAAGAAACTGAGGCAGAGAGGTGAAATATCTTGCCCAGGGTCATACAGTGGGGTGGTGCAGTGATTAGAGCACTGGGTCCGAGTCAGGAAAACTTGCGTTCAAATTTGACTACAAAATACTACTAGCTTGGAAGTCACCTCCACCTCAGTTTTTTCAGCTGTAAAATGGGAGTAATAGCACCTACCTCACTGAATTATGGTAGACTCAAATGAGATGATGTTTGTAAAGTGCGTGGCCCATAGTAGGCATGGTGCATGTGGCAGCTATCACATCATCATCCCACTGGTGAATGGATGAGGTAATAGCAGAACTCAGGTTTGTCCTAGCTCCTGGTCCAGCTCTCTGCCCGTTGCGCTGGCTGGGCAAATACGGATGTGTGAATGGACAGAGTGAGAAAGCTTCCACCAGATGTAGAGGGGCAAAATTTGATGCCCAAATAATAGGCATAAGCTTCAGGGTGCAGAGACTTTGTGCCTGTATCTCAACAAAGCAGGGCATAGGAGATAGAAGGGCAAGGGCCTAAAGCTAGAGTTAGGAAGAGCTGCTTTCAGATCCCATCTCAGACACTTACTGTCACTTACCTACTTACTTGCTTGCTTGCTTACCTACTTGCTTGCTTACTCACTCACTTACCTACTTACCTGCTTACTTACTCACCTACTTGCTTGCTTACTTATTTACCTACTTGCTTGCTTACTTACTCACCTACTTGGTTACTTATTTACCTACTTGCTTGCTTACTTACTCACCTACTTGGTTACTTATTTACCTACTTGCTTGCTTACTCACTCACTTACCTACTTACCTGCTTACTTACTCACCTACTTGCTTGCTTACTTATTTACCTACTTGCTTGTTTCCTTACTCACCTACTTGCTTGCTTACTTACTCACCTACTTGATTACTTACTTACCAACTTGCTTGCTTACTTACCCATTTCTTGCTTACTTACTCACCTACTTGCTTACTTACCTGCTTACTTACCTACTTGCTTGCTTACCTGCTTACTTACTCACCTACTTGCTTGTTTCCTTACTCACCTACTTGCTTGCTTACTTACTCACCTACTTGATTACTTACTTACCAACTTGCTTGCTTACTTACCCATTTCTTGCTTACTTACTCACCTACTTGCTTACTTACCTGCTTACTTACCTACTTGCTTACTTACCTGCTTACTTACTCACCTACTTGCTTGCTTACTTACTCACCTACTTGCTTGCTTACTTATTTACCTACTTGCTTGCTTACTTACTCACCTACTTGGTTACTTACTTACCTACTTGCTTGCTTACTTACCCATTGCTTGCTTACTTACTCACCTACTTGATTACTTACTTACCTACTTGCTTGCTTACTTACCCATTGCTTGCTTCCTTACTCACCTACTTGCCTGCTTACTCACTTACCTACTTACCTGCTTACTTACCTACTTGCTTGCTTACTCACTTGCTTACTGAATCTCCCTTTGCCTCAATGTCCTCATCTAGAAAATGAGGAATCTCAAAAGTCTCTGAGAGCCTCTGAAATCTAAAGCTAGGCACCCATGACAATGGGCACATGGGCCATTGTTGGATTGAGCCCCTCCCCAGCCAACTCCCTCCAGACTCCGTCTTGCTCTGGGCTCCTACCTAAGGATCCTCATGAGATACCAAGGAGCTGGCTTGGGGCTCTTCCCACCTCTTTTCTCTAGAAGAAAAGCTATCACATGGCTAGAAGGTGAGAAGCCAAGAGCATCAGAGGATCATAGGATTTAGGGCAGGAAAGAACCTTAGAGATTATCTCGCCTGACCTCATTTCCCTTACAAATGAGAAATTTGAGGTCCAGAGCAATAGAATAACAGTTCTTGGGCCATAAACAGGGAGATGTCCCCTTCCTCCTCAAGGACAGAAGGATAAACAGGTAGGGAGTGCTAAGGCAGCCATTCAATCCCAGGACTTCTAATTTCAAATCTGTCTCAATGTACCAAGATTTTTCAGCCATTTTTCAGATGGGGAAACTGAGGCTAACTAACTTGGCCAAAGTTAGAAAGGAGGAGTTGGGATTTGCATCCATCAGCAAAAGCATTTAGATGATGAAGCAAAGGGACTGATCACCTCATCCTGCCCCCTCATTTTTCACTGGAGAGCCGAAGTCCAAAGAGATAAAGTGACTTTTGCCCTTGGTCACATACAGTAAATGGCAGAGTTGTAATTGGACTTCAGCCCAGGACCTCCGACTCCCAATCCATTGGTCTCTGCGTTGAGCCAATATTACTTCTGAACAACTAAATAGCACTTCTTCCCTCTAGTAATGGCCTCCAGTTCTAGGTTTTGGTCAGCACCCTATTACCCGTTGGCCCATCTGAAAAGGGGTCCCCCCGTTATAGCTCCTGCACCCACTTTTTTTCTCCTTCCACTCTAGGATGATCTGTTTGCCGACTTGGCCAACCTGAGTCACCTCTTCCTCCATGGGAATCGCCTCCGATTGCTCACCGAACACGTCTTTAGGGGTCTGGCCGGGCTGGATCGGCTACTGCTCCATGGGAACCGACTGCAGGGCGTGCACCGAGCGGCCTTCCGGGGCCTGGCCCGTCTCACCATCCTTTACCTGTTCAACAACAGCTTGGCGTCCCTGCCGGGAGAGGCGCTGGCCGACCTACCTTCCCTGGAGTTCCTGAGGCTCAATGACAACCCCTGGGCGTGTGACTGCCGTGCCCGCCCTCTCTGGGCTTGGTTTCAAAGGGCCCGGGTCTCCAGCTCGGATGTCACCTGTGCCACCCCTCCCGAGCGCCAGGGCCGTGACCTGCGGGCCCTCCGGGAGTCTGACTTTGAGGCCTGTCCCCCCGCTGCTCCGACCCGGCCGGGTGGCCGTGCCCGTGGCAACAGCTCCTCCAACCACCTGTATGGGGTGGGAGAAGCCGGAGGAGCTCCCCCTGTGGATCCCTCTACCTTATACCGGGACTTGCCGGCTGAAGATCCCAGGGGTCCCCAAGGTGGCGACGCACCCACAGAAGAAGACTATTGGGGTGGCTATGGGGGTGAGGACCGGAGGAGGGGGGAGGTCTGCCCTGGCCCGGCCTGCCCCACCTCGCTGGATTCCGGAGGCCCTTCCCAGTACCATGGGCTACCCAGCCCTTTGTTTTGCCTCTTGTTGCTGGTCCCCTATGGCCCCTGATGGGCAGGTTGGTACTTGAGAGGGTAGCGAGTGGGAGCAAGGCTGAGGATGGAGACTGAGAGGTGATGTGGGTCTCCATGACCTCCTGCCTCCATCCCTTCTGAGATTGCTACCCTGCTTTCCGCTGCTACTTTGGCTCTGACTCATTTCCTGTCCCCGCCCCTCCTAGGACACTCTTCCAAGGGACATCTTCATTCTTCCATTCCCTATCTCACCCCCAGAATGCTTAGGATGGGCATTCCTCTTCTGTCTTTACTCCTAACCTCAGCCATGAGCTCCTCCCCCCTCTTCCCAGGGCTGGGCTTAGGCTGCTCACAAATCCGCCTCCGTGCCCTTCAGGGGCCACAATGCTACTTGAGAGAAGGAATATTCCATTTTCAGAGCTGTCTCCGTCCAGCGGATCAGAGCTCTTAGTAACTCCTGGACAAACGCCCGTCCTTCATCCCCATCAAAGTACGCCACGGGGTAGGACCCCAAAGAAGGCCACTCGAAGCCTGGCAAGTGATGAGCTCTAAGGCCCCAGCTTCTCCCGGCCCTCCCCAAACCCCTGAGAAGGAGGGAAAATTTTCCTCATCCATCTCTTCTGGACATTTTTGGGGGTGAGGGGCCCCCTGGAGACCTTTCTTCTCCACCATGCCCCCATGCGGCAAAGGACAAAAAATTGTTTGAAAACAAATTTATTAAAAAAATTATATTATTTTAGAGATGTCTATGGGACTCCTTCACTTTTAGTCCCCAAGTGGTCATAGAACCTTGAATCATAGGATTGTGAGCTACAAAGACATTTGTACATCACCTACTCTCACCCCTTCATCTTATAGATACACAAATGGGCAGAAAGAGCAAGGGGCTTTATTCACGCCCTCACAACTGGTAAGGAGTGGAGGCAGGACCTGCCAGGGTCCTCTAAGAATCTAGAACGATTGTAAAGACCACCTTAGAGCTAGGGTCACATACGTGGCCATCCACGTGCTCTATCCAAAGCCTAGAATCCTTCCAAGCAAAGAAAGGTCAGGAAGACTTAGAGAATGGGAAGACAGTCTTAGACATTGAACTTGGTTGGTGACTGAGGAGATAGTGTCCACAAAATGGTAGGAACTGAAGCTGTAAGAGACAAATGTATTGCCCAGTGGGGGGAGAAAGTCAGAGTACTGTTCCCAAACACGGGAAGCTTACTCCTTAAAATATGACTCCTTCTTCTTTATTGATTTGAAGTAGACAAAGTCTTATATCAGACCCTGATAGCTGGCACAAATCAATAATCAGGAAATACCTGCTTATTAAGTACCTACTGTGTGCCAAGCACCTTACTAGACACTGACAACATAAAGAAGAAGTCATGTCTGCCCTTAAGGAACTTGTATTCTATCTGGGAGGTAAGGCTGAAAATAATCTCTCATATCCCAATACCTGACCTTTTGGCTATAAGCAAGAACTAAATCTCTGTCTCTCTCTGTCTTTGTCTGTCTGTCTCTCTCTCTCTCTCTCTCTCTCTCTCTCTCTCTCTCTCTCTCTCTCTCTCTCTCTCTCTCTCTCTCTCTCTCTCCCTCCCTCTCCCTTTCCCTTTCTCTCCCTTTCTTTCTCCCTCTCTCTCTTTCTCTGTGTGCGTAGCTCTCTCTGCCTCTCTGTTTCTCCCTCTGTTTTTCTGTCTTTTTGTTTCTCTGTGTGTGTCTGTTTCTCTCTCTTTCTATCTCTCTGTCTCTGTCTGTGTGTGTCTCTGTGTCTCTCTTTCTCTTTGTCTCTGTCTGTCTCACACACACACACACACACACACACACACAAGAAATATTCTATAATAGAGTATGGGCAGAAATGCCCATTCAACAATTAGCCAAGCATTTATTAATCTCCTTCTGTATACCAGGCACTATGCTAGGTAATGGGATTATGAAGCTAAAATTTAACAGTTCCTTCCCTCAAGAAAATTACATTTGACTGTGGAAAAACCCCAGGTACTTGAGTAAGTACATCTGATACACATAGAAAACAAATACACAGGCATTTTAGAGGTGGACAGTACAGCTGAAGAGATCTGGCAAATCCTCTTGCAGGAGGTGACATTTCAGTTGACCCATAAAGAGAGCAAGAGGTTCCAAGAACCCAAAGTAAGGAAGGCAACAGAGCAGGCTAAGGGACAGCCTGTGTATAGGGAAGCACATAACTGGGAAATGGAAGGCCATGGTCAGAGATTAGCAAGTCTGGCACTTTAGCTCAGACGCAGAGTACAAGGGTGAAGGGAAGAGGAAAATATAATCGGTCTGGAAAGCTAGGTTAGAGTCAGGTGATGAAGGACTTTCATGACAAACAACAAGAGGAGTCCATATTTTATCCCAAAGATAAGAAGGCCCTGAAATGTCTGGAGCACTGCTATGCTGAATCCTGTGGTTTTTAGGGGCTGTCCTTTTAGTAATACTGAAGAACTACAGGGAAAAGTCTAGAGGGCGGAGACAGCTTTGAGTTGATTGCAAAGTTCACTTGATTAGGCCATGATTAATTAAGCTTTCTTGGATGGTGGGTAGCCCTAAAAGACTAGATTGGATGAACTATTAGCAGGAAAGTTACATTAGGAGGTTTAAACCTTTTCACTTTCATAAACTCCTTTTGTCTACCAGTCTGGAAAAGCCTATGGATCTCTTCACAGGACCATACTTGTTAAGTAAAATATATAGGATTATAATGAAATGTAATTGTATTGAAATATTTTAAAACCAAAATGTTTCCACCCCAGGTTAAAATTCCTTGGGAGAAAAAAAGAGCAAGAGAGCCCTAGATCCTTCTCCCCCTGCAGACTAAGGATTGGGGAGCAGTTCACGTTTGGACAATGGCCCAGGCTCCTCTTGGCTTTCTGGAATTCATGGTACCATGGATGGTATAAGATTTGGGGGTATCAATGTGTGTGGTATTAGGGACATCATTGGGAAGGAAATTAGGGCCCTATACCCTATGATAAGGAGGTCTCTTTTTGGGGGGTGGGGAATAAGGATTGAGAATTGCCTTGGTTAGAAAGGCTAGGTTAGAGGGTTAGGGTTAGACTTAGTCTATCTTTAAGAATTGATCTTGGTTTGGGGGAATTCCATGAAATATCCTTTAGATGACATGAAAGTGGCCATTGGTTCCTAGCACTAGATCATGTATGGCAAGTTATACTAAGATGGGAAAGTTACTAGAATAACTCTAGTTAAGGATTCTGTGCCCTCCAGGGCAGAACTAGGCTGGCTATATTCAGAGGAACCTATTACAAGATTGGCTATAGAATGACGAGGCATTTTTGGGGCCCCAGCAATTAACCAAGACTAGACATCTTGTGACTCCCTCATAAACTTGTCTTTCATATTCAAATTTTTGTATGAAGAAGCTGTGATTTATGTGTCAGTGAATAAGAGATTGGAATATTCTCATGGAGGAAATTCCTAATCCAGAAAGTTTTGAACTTAGAGGATGGAAGAGAGAGAGGAGAGACTTTTAGTATTTAAGAGAATAGGAGTCAGATATTCTGAATGATGGAGAAGAAGAAGAAAGAAAGAAGAAGAAGAAGAAGAAGAAGAAGAAGAAGAAGAAGAAGAAGAAGAAGAAGAAGAAGAAGAAGAAGAAGAAGAAGAAGAAGAAGAAGAAGAAGAAGAAGAAGGAAGAAGGAAGAAGAAGAAGAAGGAAGAAGAAGAAGAAGGAGGAGGAGGAGGAGGAGGAGGAAGAAGAAGAAGAAGAAGAAGAAGAAGAAGAAGAAGAAGAAGAAGAAGAAGAAGAAGAAGAAGAAGAAGAAGAAGAAGAAGAAGAAGAAGAAGAAGAAGAAGAAGAAGAAGAAGAAGAAGAAGAAGAAGAAGAAGAGAAGGAGGAGGAAGAGGACCAGGAGGAGGAGGAGGAGGAGGAGGATTAGGGAGCTGTAGCCCTAGATCAATTGTTGCAGCTAGACGAGAATTTAGCCAAACAGAGGTTAAAAATACAACTTAATGGGTTTGTATGTTGTGAGGTTAAGATAAAAAGAATGGTTAAGGATAAGGTAGGGACCTAGAAATGGAAGAAGCTTATATCTGGGAGAGTTTAGCCTTGGGGAGTAGATCAAAGTTGGGTCCCTAGCTCAGATCTTCATGTCCTAGACCCTCATTGGGCTTCTGGAATACACAGTGGGCAAACATAGAACCCAAAATGTCAAGGCTGGAAAGGGTCTCAGAACACAAAATATTAGAGATGAGAGAGTTCTCCTAACATAGAACCCAGAATGTTAGGGCTGAAAGGAACGTTAGAACTTGGAATGTTACAAAAAGGAAGGGACTTTCAAACACAGAACCCTGCATGTCAGGTCTGGATGGAACCTTTGAATATCGAGTGTGGAATTAAAATAAAGGCTAGAAAGGACTCTTGAACAAAGAACCTACAATGTTAGAGCTGGAAGGAAACTCAGAACATGAAATAGCAGACGTAGAAAAGACTTTCAAGTGGAAAACAAAATAAGTGCTGCAAGGGACCTTGGAGATCATCTGGTCCAACCCCCTTCTTTTATAAATGATAGGAAAATTGAAGCCAGAGAAGGGAAATGACATATACAGGGTCACACAGTGAGTTGGAGACAGAAAAGCCAGGTCTTACCACTGCCCCCCCCTCCCAGGGATTTCTCTGAGGAGGTTGCCTTTGGGTTGTGAATGGAAATGAAGCCTGAACCTAGGACCTTGGACAGGGCAGGTATTGGGGGAGAGAGGGCTCAGGGGGAAGAAAATTAAATATGAGGTTGAGGGGGTTACACTATGGATCAGGGGAGAATGGGTTTTGGGGAAGGGAGAGCTCAAAATGGAGACAGCTAGGTATGAGGTGGATGGGCTGCACCATGGACCAGGGGAGGGCAGGTGCTGGTAAATCACAGCCAGCCTTCCCAGGCCATGTAATTATCCTTGTGAAAAATTCATGGGCCTTCAGTCCAGATGCTATTTCAGAACAGCCGTGCGAGCAAGATGAGTGAGCAAGACAGTTTCAGGAAGGAGGCTGTAGGCACTGGCTCCCCAGCTCACCCCCACACAACCAGCACAGACGGACACATAGACACCCGTTATGTGCCCAGAGAAGCGCTCGCCAAGATGACCCATAGCATGTGTGCAAACCCATAGACCCCCCAACAGGACACACAAGAGACACACATCCCCCAAATCACACACATGCCCAACCCCACCAGCTGCTCTCCTATTCAAGAAGAAACCACACCCAGAGATACTGCACCCCAATCTACGTGCAGAGCTTCCCTGACAGCGCAGAGGCTCTGGGCTTCCTAGTCCCACCCATATCCTCATCCCTACCCCCAGCCCTGTGGAAGATTCCCAGTCATAACCCCCAGCACCGAAGCATGCATCTAATAGAAAGCTCATTAGTCCACCTTCTTATCTTCCCTTCCCCCCTTCTGTTTACAGCTGAGGAAAACTGAGGTGCAAAGAGGGAAAGTGAGCTGTCCAGATTTATATGGATACTGAGTGGACACTAGATCTTCCAACTCCAAGATCAGCACATTAAAATCATCTCCTCTGCTCCAAAACTTCCACCACCCTGATCTGGGACCTTTACTGGTCTCCTTGTGTCCACCTGCAGATGATCCTGTCTCCATCCTGTTCATCATTAATTCACTCATTCAGGGCAGCTAGGGGGCGCAGTGGAGAGAGCACCAGCCCTGAATTCAAGAGGACCCGAGTTCAAATTTGATCTCAGACACTTAACATTTCCTAGCTGTGTGACCCTGGGCAAGTCACTTAACCCTAGCCAGGGGGTGGGGTGGGAGATTAATTCACTCATTCACTGGCATTATGAGTGTTCAGGACATTATACTAGGCACTGGGGTGCCAATGGCCTGGCATTACTAGCCATATGAGCCTGGGTAAGTCACTTAACCCATTGGATAGCCAATGTTTAGCTAAAACGTCCCTGACTTCAAGGAGCTCCCGCTCAAGCTGGGAGGTGAGACATAAAAACAAATAACTAATAACCAGATTAATTCTTTTTTCTATTAAAATTAAAATGCAACGCCTTTCATTTTCACATCAAAATAACTTCTGGCTACACCCCTATATCTCCCCCTACTCCAACTATGAGTTTCCTTTTGTAAAAAAGTGGGGGGGAATCACAGTTAAGTGAAACAGATATATTGATATACTCAACACTCCATACCCATGATTCCTCACTTTTTTTTAATGGATTATTTATGAAGCTCCTACTCTATGCCAGGCACTGTACTAGGCACTTTACAAATATCTCATTTGATCCTTACAACAGTCCAAAGAGGTTGGACCTATTATTATCTCCTTTATAATCGAGGAAGTGTGACAAAGGTCATGTGATTTGCCTAGGGTCACACAGCTAGCTGGATTTGAATTCATATCTTCCTGATTCCAGGGAGGTGCACTATTTAACACATTAACCAATTGTCTATGTGGGAAATGATGGTAGTGTATTTCCCCAACTCTTCCGACCAGATTCAGCTTCTAGAAGCATCAGTCACAGTTTTTTGTGTGTGTTTTAAAATAGATTTTATTTATATCTTTTGTTTTTACATCTCATAAATTTCCTTTTTTTTCTTTTCTTTTCTTTTCAATTTTTTTTTTTTCCCAAGACAATCAGTTAAGTGACTTACCCAGGCTCACATGGCTAGTAAATGTCAGATGTCTAAGGCCAGATCTGAACTCAAATCCTACTGATTCTAGGGCCAGAACTCTACCCACTGTGCCACTAGCTGCCCCAGGCACAGACTTTTGAAAGAGACATTTTCATTGTCATTCAAGACATGGCGATGATTCCCTTTTGCTTGCAACTCAAAGCCCAAACTTACCTTGGCATTCAAGGACATAATACCATCTGCCTTTCTCTTTTGTTCTAGTCAGAAAAGCTTGGTATAGATCCAAATATCCCATAGATACCACAAACTTTCACCCTTCCCCAAAAAGCCCTACTAAGCTCCTCAACTACCCACTCACTCCCTGTTGCTAGGGGACTCTTCCTCTCTCCCTATTTTCTGACAACAGATCTCTAAAACTAAGGCAGTTCTTAAAAAACAATCTCCATACTTCAAACCACACAAATTGAATTCTCTCTCTCTCTCTCTCTCTCTCTCTCTCTCTCTCTCTCTCTCTCTCTCTCTCTCTCTCTCTCTCTCTCTCTCTCTCTCTCTCTCTCCCCCTCTTTCTTCCTCCACTCCCCCTCTCTCTCTTTCTCTTTCTCCGCTTTCCTCTCTCTCCCTCTTCTCTGTCTCTCTGTCTGCTTCTCTCTCTCTATCTTCCTGTCTCTCTGTCTCTCTCTTTCCCCCTCTTTCTTCCTCTGCTCCCCCTCTCTCTGTTTCTCTTTCTCCACTTTCCTCTCTCTCCCTCTTCTCTGTCTCTCTGTCTGCTTCTCTCTCTCTCTGTCTTCCTGTCTCTCTGTCTCTCTCTTTCCCCCTTTCTTCCTCTGCTCCCCCTCTCTCTGTTTCTCTTTCTCCGCTTTCCTCTCTCTCCCTCTTCTCTGTCTCTCTGTCTGCTTCTCTCTCTCTCTCTGTCTTCCTGTCTCTATCTTTCCCCCTCTTTCTTCCTCTGCTCCCCCTCTCTCTGTTTCTCTTTCTCCGCTTTCCTCTCTCTCCCTCTTCTCTGTCTCTCTGTCTGCTTCTCTCTCTCTCTCTGTCTTCCTGTCTCTCTCTTTCCCCCTCTTTCTTCCTCTGCTCCCCCTCTCTCTGTTTCTCTTTCTCCGCTTTCCTCTCTCTCCCTCTTCTCTGTCTCTCTGTCTGCTTCTCTCTCTCTCTGTCTTCCTGTCTCTCTGTCTCTCTCTTTCCCCCTTTCTTCCTCTGCTCCCCCTCTCTCTGTTTCTCTTTCTCCGCTTTCCTCTCTCTCCCTCTTCTCTGTCTCTCTGTCTGCTTCTCTCTCTCTCTCTGTCTTCCTGTCTCTATCTTTCCCCCTCTTTCTTCCTCTGCTCCCCCTCTCTCTGTTTCTCTTTCTCCGCTTTCCTCTCTCTCCCTCTTCTCTGTCTCTCTGTCTGCTTCTCTCTCTCTCTCTGTCTTCCTGTCTCTCTCTTTCCCCCTCTTTCTTCCTCTGCTCCCCCTCTCTCTGTTTCTCTTTCTCCGCTTTCCTCTCTCTCCCTCTTCTCTGTCTCTCTGTCTGCTTCTCTCTCTCTCTCTGTCTTCCTGTCTCTCTCTTTCCCCCTCTTTCTTCCTCTGCTCCCCCTCTCTCTGTTTCTCTTTCTCCGCTTTCCTCTCTCTCCCTCTTCTCTGTCTCTGTCTGCTTCTCTCTTTCTCTCTCTGTGTCTTCCTGTCTCTGTGCGTGTGTGTGTGTGTGTGTGTGTGTCTTGTCTCTGTGTGTCTGTTTTTCTGTTAGTCTGTATCTGTTTCTCTCTGTGTGTCTCTTTCTCTTTCTTTCTCTCTTCCCCCATACCTGTGTGTGTTTCTCTTCTTTTTCTGTCTGTCTCTCTGTTTTTCTGTCTCTCTCTATGTGTCTCTCTCTCTCTGTCTCTGTCTCTGTCTCTCTGTCTCTGTCTCTCTCTCTCTCTCTCTGTCTCTCTCTCTCTCTCTCTCTCTCTCTCACACACACACACACACACACACACACACACACACACACACACACACACACACACACACCCTTGGCAGTGTTCCTGACTTCCCCACTGCAGCCTCAAGAAAAGAATCCAGACCCCTCTTCCTTCACAGACACTCTAGGGCTGAGGGTGAACATCTGGCAGAGGCATCCAGGGCAAAAGAAGTCAGGACTGAGAGAGATAAACCAGCTTACTGGGTTGAGCTTTTAAACCTATAAGGCTATTAGACATCCACAGAGAGAAGGGCCTCCATTAGTCTTTTTCCTGAGACTCTTACTCCCAGAAAGCTGAAAAATGCCCATCACTTCCCAACTCTGTAAGCCTTCAGATGGATCCAGTCTCACAACAACTTAAATAAAATGACTACCCATTTTACAGATATGAAAAAAAGATTTCTGAGAGAATAGAGGGCTGCTGAGGGCCACACATCATAAAGAACCACACACACACACACACACACACACACACACACAACGTCCCTTGTCTACTCAGAAACCCAAAGACAGCGGGAGGGGCTGAAGCTCCCAGATTATCAATGGAAGGAAGCTTCTGCTTCTGCTGTGAAAGGTGACACTAGTGGGGACCGGCACAGGTGGTGACTCTGGGGCTAGACTGGGGTTATCTTTCCACATAAATGTTTCATTCTTCCATGAAGATCTGTCAGATGTTCCAGAAACCTGAGTCCATCTCTGTGTCTTTGTATAGGTATGACCTTTGATATCTGGGATGGGGGGAAGGGGAGGTTAGGGAGGAGCCTCTAAGGACAAGAAGACATCTGCCCAGGGGTATACTGGGTAACTTATACTTTGAGGTGGGAAGTACATATTTTTAAAGAAGGAAAGGAAAGCAGGCAGGGAAAGGAGGAGGGAGCAGAATTGACCTTGAGGATAATCTAGTGACCTAAAATGAAGGACTTTCAGGAGGCCTGCTTTGGATATGACAAGAGATGTGGCCTTTCAGATTTCCCACCCTCCTTCGCTCCCTCCCTCTCAGTTCTGGAATACTCTCTAATGTCTGCTGTTCTATTCACCTCCTGCTCGAGCCCTGCCTGTCTCCCTCCTTTAAAGGTGGCCTCTGGGAAAGGGAAGAAGGGGGGTGACGTGTCCCCCAAAAGATGCTCCCAGGGCCTAGCAGACAGCTCAGGGCATACCTCTCTGGTCCCCCCATATTCTGTGATTCGGAAAGAGGACGATTAGAATAGGAGAAAGGAGAAACTAGGGAAAGCTAGGAAGGATTGGCAAGGAGAGGAAGAAAAGGAGATGCAGGGGAGGGGAGTTTGGAGAGTAAAAAGAAAGCAAGAATGGGAGGAGGGGAAGGCCCATGGAGACAGATGGCAAAGAACAGAGAGCCAGGGACAGACAGACACACCACAAAGCAGACACAGACAGTCACCAGCAGGCAAGGCTTAGAAGGAAACAGGGGAAGGAGAATGCTAGGATAGGGCCAAGAGGAAAAAGGTAAGAAGCAGCTGCCACGTGCTACCTGTGTGACTTTTTGCAAGTAACAACCCTTTTTGGACCTCAGTTTCCCCATCTGTAAAATGAGAGGTGAGCTACATGATCTTTTTAGCTCCTTCTAAGGTACAAGTCCTGATGCTGTGCTATCGGGTATGGGTTGGGCTAGATGCCCTTTTGGATCCTTTCCTGGAAAGGTTAGGCTGATTGCGTCCATGGTCCCAAAAGTGGGATTAATAGGGAATCGGAGACCAGGAAAAAAAAAAAAAAAAGTACAAGCATTCCTGGTGTCCTGTTTACAATGTTTTAGGGACCATGGGGGGCAGCCACGTGTTGCAGTGGGGAGGACGCCAGGTCTGACGTTAGGAAGGCTCATCTTCCCGAGTTCAAATGTGACCTCAGACACTTCCTAGCTGTGTGACTCTGGCCAAGTCATTTACCCCCGTCTGGCTCAGTTTCCTCAACTGTAAAATGATCCGGAGAAGAAAATGGCAAACCACTCCAGTATCTTCGCCAAGAAAATCCCAAATGGGCCGTTGAAGAACCAAGGGACCGTTAATATCGAAGTGAAAGGAAATGGAGTCGTTGGGGAGGGGGGAAGGTAGGATGCAGAAATGAAGAAGAGCCGTGGTGGCGGAGACAAGAAAGAGCCAGGGAGGAGCGGGGAGGGGGGGTGCTGCCGGCTGCCGGCGAGGTTTGGAGCCAGAGCGCCATTCAGTCACTGGGTCTTGCGGCAGGAGAGGCGGAGGGCTCCGAAAGGGCTGCTGGGTGAGCCCCGGCCCCAGATCCACATTCTCACACACCGCCCGTGGTCACACTGTGCACACGGGGAGCTAATTTGCATCGGCATAACACCTTGCAGTTTACAACCGCTTTCCCATAATCTCATTTATTATGTATATGTATGGTATCACACGTCCCCAGCCAAGGCTTATGTGTCTACAGACTCACAGACGGGGCGCGCGCGCACGCATATACACACACACACACACACACACACACACACACACACACACACACACACACACACACACACACACACACACACACTCTCTCTCTCTCTCTCTCTCTCTCTCTCTTTCTGTCTCTGTCTCCCTGTTTTTCTATCTCTGTCCCTCTCTGTCTCTCTCCCTCCCTCCCTCTCTCTCTGTGTCTCTGTCTCTCTCCCTCCCTCCCTCTCTCTGCTCTCTTTCTCTCCCTCCCTCCTTCTCTGTCTCTGTCTCTCTATCTCTCTCTTTCTGTCTCTCTGTCTCTGTCTGTCTGTCTCTCTCCCTCCCTTTCTCTGTGTCTCTCCGTCTCTCTTTCTCTCTGTCTCTGTCTGTGTCTGTGTCTCTCTCTCCCCCTCCCCCTTGGACTGCAACTCCTCCCCACCTTCAGACTCCCTTCTTTCGGGGCGAGATCCAAGCCCCCTTCACGTGCCCCTTCCCGCCCCCATGTGACCTCCCCCCATCCCCATCTTTTCTCTGCCTCCCCCCCCTCCAATTCATCTGCATAATGTTCCAATTAACACGTTTTGCTTCTGCTATTTGGATCCCTGAGCTGGTTCCCAGTCTCAGTAAGCCAGCTTCCCACCCACAACCCCCACCTCCCAGGCCGGCCCCATTAACCCTTCGGGTCCCGAGCCTTTAAACTCGCCGTTGGCTTCGCTGAGCGGGGGCGCGTCTCGATAGCGGTGGGATCAGAGGGTTTAGAACCAGAAAGGCCCTCGGAAATGATCTCATCCAACCCTCCCAGTCTACAAAAGGGGAAACTGAGTAAGGGAAATGACTCGCCCAACATCACACGGAGCTAAACTTGTAAGATGTGCCAAACCTTTCCGCAGAGAACAGGTTTGCTTCTCAAGGCCTCAGGGCGTGTGGGTAGGGTGGGGGGGATCCCAAACGGTTGGGGCAGGCGCTTTTTCTAGGAGGATGCTAGCCGGCCCGGCCCACTCATCTTTTCAGGGAGGCTGGGGAGGGGGGTGGGGGCTTCTCCTGGGAGACTCTGAGCGTCGAAATTCCGCGCTCCTCATTTTCCGGCCCCCGCACCCTCTCCCCCTCCCCACGCACAGTTTCCCCTTCCCAGCCATCTGTTCCTCTTCGCAGCGACAAACACGGCTCTCGCTCCATCCCGCCCCTGCTCAGCCCCCTCCCCAAACTCCAAAGATTTGGGAGTGGGGAGGGAGACACCCCCCTCCCCACAAGAGGGTTGCCTCCTTTTCCTTGGGCTTCCACTCTAAATTCCCTTCCCCTCCGAGGGCAGATGAATAGAGAAAGGCTGAGTCCCTCCATTCTCTCCGCCTGAGGAAGAGTGGGGAAAGGGGAAGAGCTGTTCCTTAAACCAGGATTACGCAGAGCTGGGCTCCAGGAGTGGGTCCCCAGGGTCTCGGAAAGGCTAGAGAGTGCCCTCCTCCCTGGCTCCGCAGCGCCGCCCGCTGGGCGCACAGGGTCCCTCAGGAGGGCCAGCGGTCACCCGGGACGCAGACACAATCTCTTACATTTCTTCGGTTTCCTTATTTGTGAAAAGCAGATAAACCGCCCCGACTTCCTAGGGTGGTCGAGGGGATCGAATGAGACCACACACGAAAGCGCTTTGCCAACCTTAAAACGCTATACAGACATTCGCCAAGAAGTTAGTGAACGAAAGAACAAAGAAATGAACGAATGAATAAATAAAAGTAGCAGAACCTCCCACCTGAGCAGGCAGGAGGGATTTTCAAGAAGGGAGACTTCCTAGGGGTCCACTCTCTAAGGGGAAATTTGCATATTTGAATGACAAGATATTTTATTTTTACTGCCCATGAGATCCAAGTTGTGAGGCATCCAATCTCTTCATTTTCAGTAGTTAGATATCGTGAAAGGGATGCTGGGATTGGAGACCCGAAGGCTTGTGTTCAAATTCTGCCCCAGATACTTTCCAATTCTTGATTTTCTTTGCTGTTCCCCATGCTGGGAAGGCTCTCCCTCCTCATCTTCTCCCATCATTCTCTAGCTTCCTTCAAGTCCCAATCAAAAAATCAACTATAAGAAGCCTTTTGAAACCCTTTCTAATTCTAGTGCCTTTTTTTCTATTCCCAATTTATCTTTCATAGAACTTGTTAGGGACTGTGTTTTGCCTCTTTTTGTATCCTTAGCACAGTGCCTGACCTATAGCAGTCCTGCATAAATGTGTATTGACTGACACTGGGCAAGGCACTTAAGCTGTTTAGATTTCCTCATCTGTAAAATGGGGATAATAGTAGCACTAAACTCCTAGAGTTACTGGGAGGATCCAGTGAGATAAGTTTGGTAAAGAACTTTGCAAACCTTAAAGAGCTATATTAATATTCATTCCTAGTAGCAGTAGTATTTGCTGTCCAATGGGCAGTGATGCACAGAGAATATAATTTCAAACCCTGTCTCAAATCTCTACCTTCCAGAGATCTAATGTCACCTCTTGTGGGGGAAGGGGAAGAAGAGGTCCCTACTGCTTTTAAGATTTAAAAAATCTACCTAATCTTGACCTTTGAGGCCCTTCACAACTTCCTGACCATTTTTCCATCCTCCCCACCTCACTCCACCCCCTTTACAGGCTGTACCTTCAACTAAACTAAGCGAGTTGGTTTTTAACTATACTCCATCTCTAAACCTTGGCACAGATTATGGTCCTTTCCTGGAAAACAGGATTCCTCACCTCATCCTCTTAGAATAGTTACCTTCAAGGCTCAGCTCATGTGCCACCTCCAACAGGAAATCTTTTCAGTGTAATTCTCCATCCTCAAATTACATGTGTGTGTGTGTGTGTGTATAATTAAAATTATGTGTCATATTACATTTTATATGTCTTCATAATGTATATATTCATCCATAGGCTCAAAGATTTGGAGCTGAAAGGAACCTTAGAGACCATAAAGTCCAATTCCCTCATTTTACAGATGAGGAAATGGAGGCGAAGAAGTGTCCCGGAGACACAAAGCTAATATATGTTGTAGGATGTAAATTCAGGTCATCCTGACTCCAAGCCCTGTGTTTTATCAATCATGTCACATCCCTTAGTGGAACCTAAACATCCCTGGGGGTAGAGAATCATCCCTCTCCTTCCCCCAATTAATTGCCAAATCGTGTCCAGTCTCCCTCACTACTTCTCCCATTTCTCCCTGTATCTCCACTCACTTGGATGCCACCCCCTTTTAGGCCTTCATCAGCTCTAGGTTGAACTTTTACAATGGCCTCCTGGGTGATTTATCTACTTCAAGTCCCTCCCCTTTCGAACCTATCTCCTACATAGCTTCCAAATGAATATTCCCAAACTCCAGATCATGTCTCCCACCTAACCAAAGAGCACCATCAGTGGCTCCATCTTGGATCTTGAGAAAACACAAACCTCAAGCCTTGACATTTCTGGCCCACTTCTCTTATTATTCTTCACTCCTTTTCATGACTCTGGGGTCCTGACTCTCCACCTGGCCTCTGGATGATTATTCCCTATGACATTCCCAACTCCAGGAGTCTTCCATGTCTGGAGTGCATTTCTTCCTACTTGCCAGGGAAAGGCTTAGGAGCTGAGCAATTTTCCAAGCTGCCCCTATTACAGTGAGTGATGGGGAGAGAACAAGGTGAGGAGGAGCCAGACAGAGCCCTGGGGGGGGGTGCCCAGGCTGGCACCCGAGGCATTTGTACAGTGAATTCAGGGCTCAGCTGGCATTGTGTCCCATTTAATGCCAAGGAGTTTGGGGGGTGGGGAGTGAGAGTGGTGGGAAAAAAAGGAGGGGAGGGCTGTGCGTGGGAGGCTCCCAGGTAGCAGCTCTGCCCTGAGGCACAGACACAAGTATCTCTCGCTTCCCTTTTTATTTCCACTGTGGCAACTACCATGGCAGCAGCCACAGCAATAGCAACAAGGAGGGAACCTGCCCTCCCACCCTCAAAGTCAGGCTTCCCTTCTAGCTCTGGCCCAGATACCCATCCTGGGTCCAATCCCACAGTCCCTGTGGGGGGGAGGGAGGGCTCCCTATGGGTGTCTTCTCCAGAAATGTCTGTCACCAGGCTGGCACCTCTACCCACAAAGAACAATGGGTAGTCCTGGCCCTAGGCAGTCTTGTGTTTTCAAGAGAAAAAGACAAGTCTTTCTACTCTGGATCTGCCAAAGGAGCCCATACCCAGTCTTCATCAATGGAGCGTTTCTTTGTGTTCTTTTTTCTTTTGGTGCTTGTTATGGGGTAGTTTGTTTTGGGGGTTTGGGTTCTTGTGGGGTTTTTTTGGTTTTGACTTTTTTGCAAGTTCCTACAAAAATAGAACTCATGTATTTATAAATCCATGTCCCGTGGCTATGTGCATATGTTGCAGGTAGACACTCCAAGCTGGGGCGATTTCTCCTGCTCTCCCTGGGCATGCCGAGTGGGGGCACTCCTTCCTCCCAACTAGGCAACTGTTTCCTGCAAACTGCACATCTCTGGAGCTTTGGAGGAGGACAACTTTTTCTGTAACTTTGCTCGATAGAAGAAGAGGTAGGAAGGTAGCAGATATCCCAAAAGGGAGAAGAAGAACAGACCCAGATTCACCTGAGGAAAGGGAAAGAGGTGGCAATCATCAGGCACAGAGGTAAGATAGAGATGAGACTTGACTGAAGAAGTCCTGGCTTCAAAAACCAGTTCTTGCTACTCTCCCTCTGCATCATCTTGGGTAGTTCATTTCTGAGCTTCGATTTTCTTATTTATACAGTGAAATAGTGATTGGACTGGTTGACTATTTGGTAAGGCTTAAAGGCTTGTTCTGAAATGATTTGCCCCATGCCTCACATAAAGCAAGCAGTAGGGATGGAGCTCAGGTCTTTGAACTCCATACCCAGAACTCTTTTCGCTATATCACCAAACTCAGCAATACCTGAACCTCTTCTTCAGCCCCTGAAGGGGAGGAGGGCCAGAAGAGGTGCAAAGCCTTCAGCTCTTTGGTCCTTCCCCTTCCTCAACCATCCTCTACCCCACCCCCATCAACGGCCCACCTCCCTTCAGTGACCTGATGCCCACTCTTACCCAGAAAGGGTCTCCATGGAGATTTCCCACCATCACCATGAAAAGAGGCTGTTGCAAAAGAGCAAATATGGCACTGATGGTGGACTGCAGGCCAGTCAGGGTCCCAAAGTGATTAGAAGGAAACCTGTCAATTAAAGGGGCCCAAAGCCCCAAACTCATGCAGTTTTCCCTCCTATACAGAATTCTTTTCCCCTTCCCATGCCTCCACACACACACACACACACACACACACACCCCAATATAAAGGAGCATAGCAAGAGAATGGCAGCTAAATTATGATCATCTGAAAAAGGTAGGAATGGTTAGGACAACTAGGTGGCTTAGGGGGATAGAGTGCTAGCCTACAATCAGACACCTCAGCTTTGCTTGCCTCAGTTTCCTTATTTGTGAAATAATCTGAGAAGCAAACACTCCAGTATCTTTCTCAAGAAAACCCTAAATAAATAAAGTAAAAAAGAATTGGAAATGATAGAACAAACAGTAGAAGAAGAGAAGGCAACTAGAGGTAGAGTAATGGTCTTCTGATATCTGAAAAACTTGTAAAGAAGACTTTGGTCAGTGTTCTTCCAGAAGGAAGAACTGTGGTGCATAAGGACAGAACAAGCAGGATGCAGGATTTAGGTTCAGGACAGAATCTAAGTATGAACTCCAGCTATTGAGCAAGGGTTGTGAAAAAAAGGTAGTGAGCTTCCCAGTTCTAGCAGAGAGTAAATGACCAGCAGTCAGGAATGCTGGAGAACCATTCCTGCTCTGGGTGATAGGCCCTTAACCTAGGGACTCAATGAACTTGGTTTTTAATGGGTTTTTTTTTTTCTGTATGTATTTGAGTATAATTGGTTTTCTTTATCATCCTCTATTCTATTTTATGTATCTTATTTTATCCATTTAAAAACATTACTCTGAGAAGGGGTTCCTAGAATTCACTAAACTGTTTGTCTAAACAGAGTATGACACTCACCGAAAGTTAAGAACCCTGAATTAAAAGGTCTAAATACCAGCAGGTTCTAAGCTAAAATTCTGTCTGCAGGGGAACAGGGAGTAGTAAAATTCAACCCAACTCGTGGGATGATCCACATTAGATTTTGAGAAAGCCATTTTTGGAAGGGATAAGGACATTGAGACCCAGGAAACAGAAAATAGCAGCCTAGTAACATAAGTATGATAAAGAGCCAAATCCAGATCCCCAAGCCCAGGGATTCCTCCCCAGTGACTTACACAGCAGCATAGAGCCCCCCACAGGCAGAGTGGAAGAAGCCTCGAATCACTGTGTGTAGAATGAAGGTTAAGAGCTGTGAACGAGAAATGGAGAACAAGAGAGTTTGTTAAAACAGATCCGATGGGGAGAGGAAAACAGGAACCCCGATTTGAGTGGGACAATCACTCTGCCCATGCTGCTAGCCTAAACAAGTCCACAGAGACATTCCCCTTGGAACTGACAAGGGGCATGGAAAGAAATCTCCTCTTTGGGAAGGGTAAGTGGATGATCGCTCTAGTCTTAGAATGACTTAGAATGACTCAATACTGACTGGTACTGAAACAGCTACCACTCTAGTTCCAGTCTTCAACACCTCCCACCTGAACTCTTGCAATGATCTCCTAAGCAAACTAAATGAGTTACTATATGTAAATTGCCGTGCACATCTTGCTGCACTACATAAGGGCTAACTCTTATTATTCTTGTTGCTGTTCTTCGTGCTGCAAGTTTCACCTCCCCCCCCCCATGGATGGGGGGCCACCAAAGGGATGAAGTGGAAATCTGGTGATTAAAGGCTGGTGAGAGTTTGGGGGGGGGAGAGGCCTGGAGGGAAGCAACATATGCATAAGAAAGTGAATACAAAGTTTACAGGAAATAAATACTAGGTGGTTTAGGTGGGAGAGGGGCCAAACTGTAAGCTCCGGAGGGCATCTTAGAGAGCACTTAAATGTTTGTTGACCAATTAAGGTTTTCCTCTCCCTTTTGGCTAGGGGTTACATAAACTATGGTCTTGGGACAAGTCATTTTTTCTGTCATTCTTTTAATTCTCTAGAAATTATTTCACGAGGTATAAAATGGGTGTTATCTTTTTCTTTCTTCCCCTTTCTTTTTCTTTCGCCTTTCCTCTCCTTTCCTTTCCTCCCTCTTTCCCTTCTTCCTTCCTTCCTTTCTTTCTGTCTCTCTCTGTCTCTCTCTCATTCCCCCTCTCCTTCCTCTTTCTTTTTTTTCTTTCTTCTTTTCTTTTTTCTTCCTTCCTTCCTTCCTTCCTTTCTAATGGAAACTCATTCTCTATAAGTTCACTGAAAACATCCTTTTGCTCTCTAGTAGCAGACAAGGGTGTGCTAGATCTCAGAGCCAATTGTTAAATTTCAAAGTGAGCATTTACACTTAGGAAATGGGCAAACTTTAGAAATCGGCATTTGATTTATTTGTTTTGTTTCGTGTCAAGATTAAGAAAGTGATCATATAAATTAAATGTAAAAAAGTGTGTCCTGGAAACATTTTTTTTTAAACCTGGGTAGCCAGGAGCTAACACACCTTTTGTGCACTTCATCTGGTGCCCATATGATTTCGATCCCCTCTTTGAGGTTTGTGTTTATAGTTTGTTAGGATTAACAATAATAATAATAATATATATAATATAATAATATATTATAATATAATATAATATTAAATATAAAATATAATAATATATTATAATATAATAATATATTATAATATAATAATATATATAACAATAATAATAATAATAACAATAGTTATTATTATTGTTGCTATCAATGCTATCTTTATCTAGTCTATCATATTTTCAGTGACTTTTCAATTATTTTCTTCCCTTCCATTTTTTCTAAGAATAGCCTTTTATTTTTGTAAAATAGTTCTCAACATTCACCCTTGCAAACTCTTGTGTTCCAAGTTTTTCTCCCTCCCTTTCCATCTCCCCTAGACAATTAATTCAATATAGGTTAAACATGTGCAGTTCTTCTGAACATATTCCCATCTTTGTCATGCTTATGTCGGTCATTTAGCAGATAAAGAAATAGAGGTCTATATTGCCTCAGTGGTTTGCCATGTGCCACAAGAGCAGAAGGAAATCTGGATTCCCTGATTGGGGGGTTTTCTCGGGATCCCCAACACCTGCTTGCCCCCAGGACGCCCTGGTAGAGAAGGAAGCGTAAGAAGTCCACCCAGAGCATTCATGGAGAACGCAGGAAGCAAAGGGAATGTGCCCGTGGACCGGGCAGGACAAGGGTAGTGGCTGAGATTACCTGCAGGTGTAAGCTGTGAATGAGGCAGGTGATCCCAAAGACTACCAGCAGAGTGTTGGTCAAAAGAAAGGCGTAGATAGCATTGGTGAGTTTCTGGATCTTTCTGTACCGAATTCTGGTCCCCTTCTTAGCAATACCATCCCTGTCAAGTCAAAGAGTCACTCTGGGCTCTGGAGATCCAGCTAGCTCATTGAGTGGGGGTTGGAGAGTAACAAAAATGGCCGCCCCATCCTCTCCTCTGGGCTTCTATTATCAGGGTCTCTCTCCCTGATCAGCCCCCAGAGCTGGCTCCCCACTATTCCATCCTAGGCCTTGTCAGGGCAGAGCCCCGGATGGGAGGATCCTACCCAGAGAAAGCAGTAGGAGCTGGGTAAAAGCAAGAAGCCCTCCACAAAATGGAAGCCCACCAGCAAGGGCAGCAGAGATTTCACCGGCCCTCAGGAAGGCTGAGCTATCCAGCTCCATTCCGCCCTGGGGGCCTTTCCTTTGGGGCCTTCTGCCTGACCAGTCCTTTGCAAGAGTGGTCCAGGGATAAAGGATAGAATCTCTTTGCTGGCAGAACAAGAAACTACATGAAGTTCTGCAGTCAAGCGCATTCCGCCCCAGCTGCAGGTAAGATTGGCGTTCTCGGGGTCACCTGGCCTCTTCCAGGGCGCTGGTCTCACTGGGATCATCCACACACTCCTTGATTCGCCAGTCCATGATGTAGCCAATTAAAGGGCAGGTGAGGAGACAAAGCAGCTGCAGGGCCCCAAAGACGGACGAGTAGAACGCCACTGGTACCAGCAAGAGGAAAAGTGAAGTGGGGAAGGGGAAGGTGGGGCACTTCCTTGCCCCACCCACCCAGGTGCTGTCTGCTCTGCCCAAAGCGATTTTCCTCAGGAGAAGGGGCAAGAAATCTCAGCTTCTCTGATTTAACAGAAATGCCAAAATCCTCCAGGATATCTCAAGGTTCTTTTCAAGGGACTTTTTCTTTTTTAATGTGCTGAGGTAATTGGGGTTAAGCGACTTGCCCAGGATCACCTAGCCACACACTTAAAGTGTTAAGTGTCTCAGACCAGATTTGAACTCAGGTTGTCCTGACTTCAGGGCTGGTTCTTTATCCACTGAACCACCTAGCTGCCCCCAATGGAGGGACTTTTAAGACTTAGCGATTATCCCTAGAATTGGGTGGGAGAGTCAAGGCAGCTGAAACAGGGAGCAAGCTCAGCACCCTCTTCTGCCCAGGATGAGTGAGAAGGCCCCTTCTATGCCTGACCTTTTCTTTCTACAGTCCCACCCAGTTCTGATATATAATGTTAGAAGATTCCCTTCTCTAGATCTGACTTTCTAGGGTCTAAGGATCTCTTCCACTTCTAACGTCTGTGGCTTCATGATACCCCCAAGGTCTCTTACCCCACCTGGGACCACATACCTTGCTCCTTCATATAACTTATCTCCTTCTCTGTTTCTGTGGAGAGTTGGGAAGGAGAGAAGATAGAGAAACATAAACACAGGGGGGCAAACAGAGGGAAGGCCATTTGAAGAACACTCTTCCCCTCACCCATCATGTCTTCCATAGCCCCTCTCCTTCCCAGAAGAAATCCTTACCCAGCTTCTGGCCATCGGTTATTAAGAACTCCAGCATCTTGTTCATGGCAGCCATGTAGAAAATCACCCGAAGCTGGGTCATACCCATGGTAAGAAGACTCCAGAGGAATATGGGGGAAAAGAGGCTTTTCCGGAAGGGGACAGATTCTGCAACAAAAAGAGGGAAGTCCCTCCCTGAACCCAGAAAGTAGGATCTCTCTCTGTCTCTGTCTTTCTGTGTGTCTCTCTCTCTTTTTCTCTGTGTGTGTGTGTGTGTCTATCTCTGTATATGTGTGTGTGTCTGTCTGTGTATGTGTGTGTCTCTGTGTGTCTGTCTGTCTGTCTGCATGTCTCTCTCTTTCTCTGTGTGTATATGTGTGTGTCTGTCTCTTTGTCTCTGTCTCTGTCTCTGTGTGTGCCTGTGTGTGTGTCTCTGTGTGTGTGTGTGTGTGTGTGTGTTTTCTCCCTCCTCCAATATTCCTCTAGCATTTTGGATTTTTTCCTTTTCCCATCTCACTCCAGCCCAGAAACCAGGACTGGAACGAGTGCAGCTCCTATGCCTACCAGCAGAGGGACCCATCAAGCTAGTGACTAAAGTGTCCATTCCCAGAGCCCATGACCAGAGTACGGTGATGCAAGCGGTTCTGGGATTGCAGGGGGCTGAGAAGCGAAGCAGCTGGTGGGGAAAGTGGCAGCTGTCAAGAGCTAGACCCAGGACGCCCAAAGGCCTTGTCTCAGCATCGGGGAGACCCCTGCCACCAACCCCCTCCCCAACATCCATACACAATCGTGGGCCAGCCGTGGGTCCCTGCAACCTGCACCTCCACGTGGGATCTGATACTCACTCTCGGGAGCAGCAGCCAGGGTGTTTCCCACCTCTTGAGATAGTGAATCAAACTCCCTTTCTTCCTCTACGTTTGGGGTCTTCTCGTTCAGCTGCTGACTTGTGGTAGTGACATGGACAAAAGAGCGATCGCCAGTTACCTTGTGGTCCAAGGCCAGTCCATTTACCTTGATCTTTTTCCTGAATTGGGGGGGGGGGAACAGAAAACATGGGAGATTCGAGCTTGAGGCATCTGGAACATCACTCCTCTAAGAAACCATCCCTTAGAACAGATTCACACAGTTCCAAGGGAAGTGGGCAGCCATGAGGCCATTTGGTCAAACCCAAGCCTAACAAAGAATCACTACCAGCAGCACATTTCCACCAGTCGTCATCCAACCAACCTCAAGAACTTCAGTGAAGAGGAACCCTCCAACTCCAATCTGCAGTGGGGGTAGAGACTAGACCTCCTTGTGCCAGTGCAGGTGAGCGCCTTCCCTGAAACTTATTATCCTTCTTAGAGCACTGTCTAGGACCCTAAGAGGTTTAAGTGATTGGTGAAGGATCACAGTCAAGAGGCAGGACTTGAATCTGGATCTTCCTACCCCTAGACAGTTACTTCTTTCAGTTTGGGACAGTATTATAGGTTAGGACATTTTTCTTTAAATCAAGAATAAATTTATCTCTACACCTCTAAATGAAGAGGGGAGGAGGGGAAAGGCGTTAGAAAGCAAAGGGATCATTTCCAATCTCTCTTCCATTTCCATTTCTTCTTCTTCTCTTCTTCTTCTCTCCTTCTTCTTTTCTCCTTCTCCTCTCTCTCTCTCTCTCTCTCTCTCTCTCTCTCTCTCTCTCTCTCTCTCTCTCTCTCTCTCTCTCTCTCTCTCTCTCTCTCTCTCTCTCTCTCTCTCTCTCTCCTTCCCTCCCTCCCTCTCTCTTTCCTTCCCTTTTCTGTTTCTCTTTCTCTCTCTCTCTTTCTGTCTCTGTGTCTCCTTTCTCAAATGACTTGCCAAGAATTGCACAGCTACAAAAGTAACAGCTTTCTGCGGCTGGATTTGAACTCATGTCCTGCTGACTCCAGACCTGGCGCTGTGTCCCCTGCACCTACCTTTTTCCATTTCTACCACCCTTCAAATACTTAAGTATGGCTATCCGTTTTCCACTGTCTTCTCTTTTGTGTCTAACTACCTCGCCATTGTTTCAACTGTCCATCATATGCATGGACTTCCGCCCCTTTGCCACCTGACCATCTTCCGTCTCATCAATGATCCATCCTTCCTAAGGCGCGATAGCCAGAACTAAACATAACAGTGCTGATGCAGTCTGACCAGGGAGGCATTCGGAGTCATACATCACCTTCGATTCCTCGAAATTGCTCCTAATGCAACCAGAGATCACATTAGCTTTTGGGAGGCTGCCATATTCATTCATTCACTGAACAAGTATGTATTAAACTCTCGCTCTGCGACAGACACTATGGATATGGAGGCAAAAAGACAACAGTCCTTGTCCTCAAAGAGCTTACACCAACCATAATCACGCCTACTGAGCTTGTAGACCTACTAAGCCACCCGTTCCATGGCAGATGCCTCTTTACTTGGCCCCCAGGATTCTGCAGAGAGCACATTATTAAAATGAAGTCTTTTTCTATGTTTATGCTTGGCTGGCCCTTCAGAAAGAGCTCTCTTCCCTTCCATTTGGACAGGACTCTCAAGTCATCTAGTCCAACGCTGGGGTTCAGAAAGAGAAGATGGTGCGCTGAGAGTCCCTCGGCCAACAAGGGGCAGAAACAGTCCTTCCATCCTGGTGTCCAGTGTAGTGCTGTGAATCCAGTGCCCAAACACTGTTTCCCAACTCAGTGGTCCTGTCCAGGACAGCGAGAGGGGAGAGTCCTTCTTCCTCTCTATCCATTTGTACACACACACACACACACACACACACACACACAAACACAGACACACACACAAACACACACACACTCTTACATGTAACTGGCCTCCTCTGGAGCAGGGAAGGCTTCACTGGGCCAGTTGAGGATACAATTGATGAAAATGAGACAGGCCAGGGCAGACCAGGTGAACATGATGACTACGAAGGACACGCCAGCATCATAGATCAGCTGCAACATGGAAGAAAGAACAACCAAGGAGTTAGAGACCTTTAGAGACGTTTAGAACATGCTTTCCTCTCCACCGAGGAACACTCCAGTGCCTGCACACAGCCCCTGCAGCAGCACACTGTGCAGATTTTATGAATGAGGAAAAATACTTCTAATGGCTGTGACATGGCCAGTATATGACAAGGTCATCAAGCTGACTGTTCTTTCCACTAGCCTACACTGCCTGCTTTCCAGTTCGATACTTTCCCCCTATCCAACCAAAGTCTCTCTAAATGGTGTGTGGAGGGGGCCTCCGACCTTTGAACTCCAGAAGTTCTGTAAACAGAGATACCAGCCCCTATCCCGGCTCTTCCCAGAGGGCAGGAAGTACAGATCCAGGTTCCTCCCACCCACCCCTACCGGGGCTGCTGGAGGTGGCTGCCTCTACCTTGATTCCAGGGAACGTGATGGCAGATGAAGCGTAAGAGCCGATCATCAGGGACATGATGGTGGATCGGAGGTTTCCAAACATGTTGGGCAGCTGCAGGGGAAAATATATGCATGGAGCAGTTTGTTGGAGGCTCTCTCCACCTGGAGAATCACAGATCCGGAGAACTGGAGGCGATCTCAGACAATCCCGACCCTTCTAGGATTCTAAGATGGAAGGGTCCCTTCCGTCTTAGAATCCTAGAAGGGTCCTGAAAGGTCCCTGAGTCTGCCTCCTTCTTTAGATGAAAGAGGCTCCCAGAAATACAATCATTTGCTAAATGGCACCCGGCAGAGGGATGACAGAGCTGGAATAATCTGTCTTCCGACTCCCAGACCTGAGTTTTTCCAAGGCATCATGCTGTCTCTCATGTCCCCCCTCAAGGATGCGCTATCTGCTTTCTGGACACCTCTGTCCCTAAGACCTCCAAGGAACTATGGAGGGGATTCTGGAGCTTCTCAAGTTGGGCTGAACCACGCAGTCTTCAGGGTCCTTCTCAACTCAGATTCCAAGATTCTAGCCTGAACACCATTACTACCCCATGTCCCAAGATGCGGCGCGCGTACACACATACATACACACACACACACACACACCAGCAATCCCACCTGCTGCCACAGGGAGCCCAACCTGGAGGAGAAGTCTCCCACCTGCCAAACCTGCACAAACTTGACAGAAGGAACAGTGAAAGGGCCCAGGAGAGATGGGATGGCAAGAAGGGGAATTTATGGAGTCATAGTGCTAAGAGACGGGGGGAAGAAAAGGGAGATGCTGCTGGTCCCAGAGGGTATACTCCTGCACGTCCGGCCCAGCAGATTAGGTCGGGATGACGGCACTGACGAGAATGCACACATGATCAAGTACAGGGAGCCTTCCCAATATTTTGGTGAGAAAAGCGAGCCAACTCCCCAAACCTTATCAGGGAGCCATGAATCTAAATGGAAATAATGTAGCATCAGGGATATTATTAAAAACAAGTTTATGGGGCAGCTGGGTGGTGCAGTGCATAGAGCACCAGCCTTGAATTCAGGAGGATCCGAGTTCAAATCTGGTCTCAGACACTTAACACTTCCCAGCTGTGTGACCCTGGGCAAGTCACTTAACCCCAGCCTCAGGGGAAAAAAAAAATAAAAACAAGTTTATTCTATGATGAAGAAGGAAGGGGTGGTCTTCATAAAGTCTAGGAAAAAAGGTGAAAAACTCACAGAATTTCAGTCTCAAAGCTGGAAGGAGCCTGAAAGGCCATAGGGAACAACCCATACTTGAATGACTGGACCTCTACCAGGGGCCCTTAGTGTGAGCATTCCCGACTTTTTTATAGCTCTGTTTATTAGGAAGCCTGTCCTGACATGGAGTTTAAGCCTGCTGCTTGGACACTTCTAGCCACATGGCTCCGAGTTCTGACCTCAGGGACTGGGTCCCCTAGCGGTACCAGCGAAGGCGGCTAGGCCTCTGATGGAGGCCCTCCCTCCACTGGAAACTTAACCAGAGTTTTTAGGGACTCCTGATGATACTCCCTCTACCTGTGCAGGTCTCACCACCTTCCCTCTGCCCTGCCAGCTTGCACCCTGTGTGTGTGTGGGGGGGTACAACCTGCAAGGACTCAGGGTCACCTCCAAGCCACCAAGAGGCAATGAATGGGAGAAGGACCTTAGAGCAGGTTCACCACCAGAGAAATAATTAATGGGCCAGCCAGGCCCTGGAGGAAGGGGAGAGCAAAGTCATGGTGTCCTTTCAATCTGTTCTCCCTCCCTTTTACCCCCAGCTCTCAGGCCCTGAGGGCCTTTCCTAGAAAAGGGGAAAAGGTGGTCTGGCCTAAATGTGCCAGGCTCTTGAGAGAGGAAATGGTGGCAAGCTGGCCGCCCCCACGGGCCAGATGTTTCCCTGGGACCAGCTGCCAGGGAGTCAGAGACGGGGGCCGAGGTCCCCAAAAGGAGGCTCTTTGCGGGCGGGCCTCATCTCCCCCAGCTTCCCCAGGAAGGGGAGGGAGCTCGGCCTTCCAGGCGCTCGCTGGGCTTTAGCAAACAGAGGGTCGGGTCGGGAGGCACAAGCTGTCCCAACACAGCCTGAAAGCACCGCCGGTGCAGGGAGAGGCTGGGAGGAGTGGCGGAGGTGGGAGGGGAGACGGGGGCGGGGCCCCGGAGGGGTGGGGCGGGCCGTCCAGGCCCTCCATTGGTCAGCGACTCCCTGCGGGGGGTGTGCCCGAGGGGGCTGGAGCCCGTGATGGGGCCGTTTCCTGGCCGGGGATAGGGGGCCTCCTCCTCCTGCCCCCGGGGGAGGATACCGGATTGCGCTCGACCCCTAGAGCCCAGACCTGGGGGAAGGAGCCGGGACTGAAGAGAGAAAGGGGGAGGGGAGAGGATGTGGACTGGGAGAGGAAGGAGCCAGAGAGCAGTAAGGGGGGCGGGGGAGGAAATAGGGGAGGAGGGTGAAAAGGGAAAGAAAAAGGGAAAAGTGGGAGAAGGAAAAGAAAAGCGCCCATTCGTGTGCCCTGGAGCTAAGGAGGGACGAAGACCAAGGCCCGCGGAGGCTAATCCGGGCGCCCTTGGCTGGGTGCCCCGCGCCCGGGAGCTGAGGCCGGCGCGGCTCTCATTCCCGAGAATTATGCAATGTCCCGGGGCAGGAGTGAAATGCTACCCCTCGGCTGGGGGAAAGGCGGCCCAACGCGCCCCGAGGAGTCAAAGCCACTCATAAACACGGCCCTGGCTGAGCGCGGGCCACTTCTCCCAGCCCCGCACGCAGGACCACCGCCGCTCCTCCCGGACTCCGCCGTGCACACACGCACCCCTGCGCACACTCACATGCGCACACACACACCTGCAGCGCGCCTGCAGCCCACAACCACCACCACTCCTCCCGTCCTCCGCCGTGCACACACACACACTAACGCACACTCACACACACTCACGCACACGCACATATACACACATGCTCACACACCTGTAGCCCACAATCACCACCACTCCTCCCGTCCCCCGCTGTGCACACACGCACCCCTGCATGCCCACACACACACACACACACTCACGCACGCACACGCACATATACACACATGCTCACACACCTGTAGCCCCCACCAGCACCACTCCCTCCCGTCCCCCACCATGCACACTCACACACGCACATATACACATGCTCACACACGCCACAAGCAGCACCACTCCTCCCACCATGCACACACATACACATATACTCACATGTTCACACACCTGCAGCCCACAACCAGCACCACTCCTCTCATCCCCCCATACACGCATGCTCACACACATACACAAATGCAGCCTACAAGCACCACCACTCCTCCCACCATACACACACACATGCAGCCTACAACCCCATCCCCATGCACACATATGCACATAGATACACACATGTTCACACACATATGCACATGCAGCCTACAAGCCCCACCATTTCTCCTACCATGTGCACATACATACACACACCCATGCAGCCCCAAACCAGCACCACTCCTCCCATTCCCCCGTGCACACACTCACATACACACACGAAGCCCCCAGCCACCACCATTCCTGGGTGCAGCTCCCTTCTGCCCCTGGGCTCCCCTTCCAGGCCATACCCCACCACCACCAGCAGCTCCCAGCAAGGGCCCAGAACTCACAGTGAGCGAAGTGAAGGTCAGACAGATGCCACCGAAGCCATTCAGAGACAAGGCCAGAAAGATGAGTGGGGACAAAACTAGAGGTCGGATATAGAGAGCCAGATGTGAGAGCGAAGTCTGAGCAGCATGTGGAGGGGGAGGGACGAGTGGGGCTTCCCATCCCACCCCTGGCAGCCCCAGGCTTCTTTCCTTCCAGAGATCTGCACTATCAGGGTCCAGGTGGGGGGCTGCAGCAAGGGAGAGAGTGGGACTGTGACCCGGGGAATAGAGAGGGAAGATGGAGGGAACAGACCACAGGGCGCTGTCTCACCTAAGCGATTCTGAGCGGCCAGAGCCATCAGCGCACAGGAAGCTGCAAAACTGGAGCTGTGGAGACCACGGGATGATAAGAGATGGTGGAGAAGGATAATAATCCCTCATCCTTCTATTATGCTTTACCATTTGTAAAAAGCTTTTCTCAATACAACTCTTGTCACTTTAGCCACTCAAGTCCTTCTCCTCCTCTAGCTCCCCATTTCCACCTACTTACTGGTCACCTCCATCATTAGCTATCCAAAACAATTCATTATCTATTTTCTCTTCTTCCTTTTTTATCCTTGCAAGGGAGTTCTCTGGATGGAAGTCGATGGGATGGAATATTTAGAAATGCAAATGATTTAAAGACAAATAAATGGCTTGTTTTCAAAGAAAAGATGCCAAGAGAATAAACAGTCCATTCTCATCCCTTAAAAACAATCACAACAATTACAAGGAAGTCATTCCCTTCACCCCTCACCCACCAAGTAGTTTTTTAACTTGTCTGTTTCTGTGGAGTACAACATTCCTCAAAATCTTGGAAACTTCATAGCCTCCTCTTCAGCTCTCCATCACATCACACAGCCAATCAGATGCCTAGTCTAGTTGAGTCTACCTTTACATCTCTCTCATATGTTACTCATATGAAATTGAGTCCCTAAAATTCTCATTACTTCTCCCTGTGACATTAGAAAGAATGAGTTTTCTAATAGCTCCCATCTACCTAAATTAAGTCTCACCTTTTTTCAGATTTATCCTTTCTATGTCCAAAGTGATATTTTTCCCCCCTGAGGCATTTGGGGTTAAGTGACTTGCCCAGGATCACACAGCTAGGAGGTAAGTGTCTGAGGCCAAATTTGAACTCAGGTCCTCCTGACTTCAAGGCTGGTGCTCTCTCCACTGCGCCACCTAGCTGCCCCCAAAGTGATTTTCTTAAAGGTTTGACCATGTCATTTCCTTCCTCCCATTTAGGAACCTCCAATATCCCCCTTTTACACCTAGGATAAAATGCAACCTTCTCTAATAGGCATTTAAAGCCCATCTGACTACACGTCACTTACGGTACATTTCCCTTAGGAATTCTACATTGCAGTTGACTGTTTGTTCTTCCCTATATATGGTATTCCATATCCCACTCTGTGACTTGGTAGAAACTCTCCTCAATGTCTGAAATGCTTTCTCTCCTTATTTCTTTTTCTTAGGAATCCCCTTTCTCTTTAAGGTTGAGCTCAAATGCTACCTCCTGATTCCCCTTTGCCCAATTGCTAGTGCTCTCCCCTGAAATCATTTTGAATAGACTTATCTGTGTTGTTGATTTTTTTTTCTCCTTTTCCCCATCAGTACAATGTAAGCATTTCCTTTTTGTCTTAGTATCTCCAGTGGCAAGCATGGTGCCTTACAATAGGTACTTAGTAAATGCCTGTTCATCAATGACTTGATCATACTTTTTAGAGTTGGAAGGGATAGCAGAGATCATCCAGACCAAGTTTTCTCCCATTTTATAAATGAAGAAACTGAGGGCTACAAAGATCAGATCATAGATCTGGTCCAACCCCTTCAGTTATCACACGAGGGACTGAGACCCCAGGAGGCTAAAGGACTTATTCAAAGTCATGCAAGTGATAAATGATACAATCAGAACTTGAACTCTAGTCTTCTGCCTGATCATCTCTTCATGACCCAAATTGGAATGGTTTGCTGTTTCCTACTCCAGCTCATTTTACAAATGAGATAAACTGAGGTTAAGTAACAAAATCACACAAAATATCTGAGGCCAGATTCAAACTTATTTATCTACTGTGTCATACTGCCTTTCTAAAGTTAGATTGGAAGGGTTCTCTCCCTCTTCAAATGGAACATTTATCTTCATTGTAGTCATTTTCATGATCCTCCTCCTCCTCCTCATTAGATAGTATTTATGTATCTCTTTAAGTTTTACAATGTATTTTTTATATATATATATGTATATATATAATGTATCTATATGTATACATATATGCATATAATATTCTCATCATATCATTGGATAGTATTTATGTATCTCTTTAAGCTTTACAATGTATTTTACAATATTATCTCATTTGATCCTCACAATAACCCTGTGATTTTATTATCTCAATGTTATAGAAAGGTTATGTGACTTGCCTAGAGTTACCTAGCTCGTAAATAACGGGAGGATTCAAACCTGTCTCCTGATCCAACACTATCCACTCCACCTAACATCCTTCCTCAGATTGCATTTATAACATGGACATGTTGTATTTCTCCTATTAAAATGTAGGCAATTTGAGACTAAGAAGTTTCCTTAACTTCTTTACATCTCTAGCAACTAGAACAGGGTCTTCCACAGATTTGGTAAATCTTTAATTGTTCATTGTGCCAAACACAATTCAAAAAATAAATAAAAATGACTGATTTCATCAGGTGTCCCTGTTGCAGCTAGAACTCTTTTATGCCTTCAGAATTGCAGAAGCCAAAAATTCATTGCCCCCTCCCTGCTTGTGTCAGACTGGCAATTCTCTTTGACTTTTCCTTTGCCTTTATGCATTTTCCACTTTATGGATTATTTCTACATAAGCCTCATCCCACCTAGGAGGTGATAACATCCTTAAAGATAATAACAAAGTAATGAATATTTGATGGATTAAATCATCTGGTAGCCAGCCTTCTGCTAATACAGCTCCCTGAAATACATTAGTCTGATCTTCAACTCACACACTACTGCTATACCCAAATCTGAAATCCATATGTTAGACATGGGTTCTTCTAACCTCACTTTGCAGCTGAGTTAACTGAATTCTAAAGGGAAAAAAAAAATTGGTCCTACACAATGGTCCTAGAGTTAGTGATTTGTTCACTATCACACATCTTATAACCTAGAAAAGGCTCAAATCTAAGTCTTGGGAACAAAAGCTCAATGCTCAAGGTTCAAGCCTCTCCTTCCCTCCTCCCCCCAACGGTGCTTCCCTTCCCTTTCTTTACCTGCCAACTAGACGAAGGGGGCGGGGCCCAAAACGGTCCATGAGGATGCCCAGGGGCAGGGTGGTAGCACTCAGAACAAAGGAGCCGATGGTGAAGCCCAAGTTCAACATTTCCTCCTGGCTTTCACAGGTGGGCCACTCTGGATCAGTCAGAAACTGAAGCTCACTACTGTTGGTGCTGTTCCTCTCTGGGAAGGACAAGAAGAGCCATTCAAAGACTTCAAGAAACATTAAAGCACTGACAAGCAATATTTGGCACTGAGGGAGCAAAGACAAAAAGGAAAAGAGTCCCTGAAGCCCCAAAGTTGACATTTTCTGTGTATTCAGAATAGAGAAGAACAAGACAACTGGACTTCCTTTTCTCTATTGCCACGGGAGAGAAGATGCTCTGACTTATTCTCCTATTTGAACAACACTTAGATTTTTCAGCATTAACTTCAATGTCGGTCCTTTGGTTTATTAGTCAGATTCTTATGAACCTAATTTAGACGATTCCATATCTCCCCCTTTCACTCTGCTACCCCACCCCAAAGGGACATAGATTAAGGAGCTGGGTTCCTGAACTTAACTGCTGCCAAGCAAACCAAGTTGCAACCAAAGAGAATATTCAAATCTGACCCCCCCCCAACCCTCACCCTAGGTATAAAGTGGATAGAATGCCAGGCTTGGAGTCAGGAAGACTCATTTTTCTGAATTCAAATCTATCTTCAGGCATTTCCTAGCTGTGTGACCCTGAACAAGTCACTTAATCTTGTTTGCCTCAGTTTCCTCATCTGTAAAAATGAGCTAGAGAAATAGCAAACCACTACAGTACCTTGGCCAAAAAAATCCCAAAGGAAATCACAAACAGTCGGACATGATTGAATAACAACAATAACAGAAAGAGCAGGGATTTTGACCTAAATCTCCTATCTCACAGCCAGGTAACTTGTTGCCAGATCCAACTTTTCCTTCCCTCCATAAACACACACACACACACACACACACACACACACACACAGAGCTATACCTTGCCTTATAAATGTCCTCTAGTATTTTTTTTCCTGCCTTATCTCCCCCATTCCCCTAGACTCTAAGCTCAGAACTTCAGAATCACTGAGCTGAAAAGGAACTTCAGAACACACTGAGCACAATTCCCACGAGACCCGCCGGAAGAAGAGATCCCTGCTTCAACAAGCCTGAGACTAAAGAACTCTAGTGAACAGAGACTTCCGGGGGAAACCATTTTACTTTGGGCCAGTTCTAATTTCTTGGCTGTTTTTACCTTTCATCCATCAAGCTGAAATCTGTAGCTTTGGCCTTCCACTCACTGTTCTTCAAAATTTGCCTGCTGAGGTCAAGTTTGTTGTTTAGTCATTTTTTTAGTCACGTTTGACTCTTTGTGACCCCATTTGGGGTTTTCTTGGCAAAGCTACTGGAGCGGTTTGCCATTTCCTTCTCCAGCTCATTTTGTTGTTGCTGAGTCATTATAGTTGGGTCTGACCCTTCATGCACTATCTAGCTGCCCTTCTAGTTTATTTTATAGGCAAGGAATTGAGACAAAGAAGATTAAGTGACTTGTCCAGGGTCACACAGTTGCTAAGTTTCTGAGGTTGGATTTGAACTCATGAAAATGAGTCTTGCTAACTCCTGGCCCAGTGCTCTATGCACTACAGTGCCACCTAGCTGTTCTGTGGTTAAGGAACACTAGTCTAATCTTTTCTATGTTGTTCTGCCACCTAGTACTGTGCTGGGCACACATGAGCTTAATAAAGGGCTGGTGAATTATATTTTGAACCTTATGATATCCATTCTTCCCAAACTCTGAGAACAGAGTCACCTTCTACCTTGGACCCCAATTGTGGAATGATGGTATTGCACCAGGAAGAAAACATCCATCCCGCAAAAAAATGGAAAAAAGGGAGGGACAGTAACAAAGAAGAACACATTGGGGAAGCTGGGGGGAAGGTATCATTGGAAAGTGATGATAATGGTGGTGGGGTTTTTTTTAATATATTTATGTATCTAATATAATCACCCCATCAATTCCGATTAGAGAACACCCATGGACCCTGCTAAGCAAACTCCATGGGGTATATTCTAATCATTAAGATAAAACTAGATTTCCTCCAATCAATCAATTACTCGATCTATACATACAATGAGGCAATTGGAGTTAAGTGACTTGCCTAGGCTCATACAGCTAGCCATTATATCTATATCTAGATTACATATATAAAAAAGAGAGCTTAAGGGATTTTAATAATGATAACTAATATCATATGATAAAGATGTAATGAAAAATCCTAGGTTCCAAGGTAGAGGACACCCCTCACGGTCTTGTGATTTTGGATAGGCCACTTCCCTTATTAGGGTCTTCATTTCCTTAGCTGTAAAATGAGTGACTGTGACTCTCAGAAGCTACTTTCCACTTTTTAACCAAAGTATTTTCATATCTCCTTTTATTCATTCGGTGTGAGTCAGGATAAGATGGTATCTCCTCCATTTTACACATAGCGGATTTGGAGAGAGGAGAATGAATTTGCCTGAGGGCACACAAGGGATTTGTTAGAGACCTGGAAAGTGACAACTGTTGGCGCCTGGAAGAATACTCTTACCAGCAGGCCCCGTGGCACAAGAAGACAAGCTACTTTTCCTATCGCCACCCCTCACAGCAGCGTAGCTCTATCCTCCATCCCACTTCTGGGGATCCTCAAATGTTTTAAGAATGAAGAAGAGAAGCTATAGGAGAGCTGGTCCAGAGGGCCTGATCTGGATAGCCCAAGGGAACATCAGGTGGGAAGAGCCCTTTGGACCAAGGACATGGGAATACGCTTTCATGTGGGAACGGGTCCCTGACCCTTCCTCCTCCTAAACTCTCCCACTAACCTTCTCCCTAACAGACAAACACACACACAACACAAACACCCAGAAACTCAGAGCCACCCTAATTTTTCCCTAGGCCCCTATCTCTGCAATTCAGACCTAACCTCTCCCTGTCCAATCTGCCCTCTTTCACTGGCCCTAGTTGGCAATAACACTGCAGGCAGGCAGCCAGTGTTAATCTCTATCCCTCCTTCTCCCCCTATCACTCTGCAATTTGTGCCAGGAGTCAGAGTCTCCACCCCTTCTCCACCTGCTCTTTCCTTGTGTAACCCCAGTAAGTGGTTGGGCAACAAGATCAGACCCCCCAGGGTGGAGTGGGAGCTGTTGAGGTCTTAGAAGAGGAAGATTAAGATTATCTCTCCCACACACCTCTCTCCAGGAGCTTGGAGACAGGGGGAGAAGAGGGAGTTGTTTATTTTTTTCCCCCAACATACAAGAGACAAGAGTCCCTGTTATAGCAGACTGCACTGAAGACATAGGGTATAAAGCAATGTGACTGGTCTCAGAGGATCTGGATTCCAATCCTGTAATGTTCTCTGGTTTGATTTCTTGGGGGTCTTTCCTTTCAGTCAGAGTAATCACCACAAGAGTAGCCAGGGGGTAAAGTCCAAATCCTTTATTATCTCTTTCAAAGTCTCATCTCCTTTCCTGGGACCCAGTTAGCTTTCTTAAAGGCCCATCTCTCTTCTTGGTTCCAAGAGCTTGAGCTCCCGCCTGTCTTCTGGGGCTTCTGAATCTCCCCCAATTAATCCTGGCTGAGGCTCCCGGCTTATATATCATATCACTAGGAAACCATTATTTGTTGTAAGATTAAATCAATCATACTGAACCATGTTAAACTACTGTCTCATCAATTCCACTACCTTGTAAGAATCCTTTGTTTCAAGTTCAGAGTTCTGGCCCACAATATAATCCCATCTTGAATGATTATTATTCACATGATCCGGGGCAAGCCCATTAAAGACTCTAGATCTCAGTTTCCTCCTATGTGGAAATGAGAGGGAGTGAACTAGATGGTCTCTGAGGTCCTTTCCTTCCAGATCTAAATCTATAGGCCAGGGGTTCTCAAACTACGGCCTGCTGAGAACCTTTATGTGGCCCGCAGGGTTATGACAAATGGGCTGAGACAGAGTGTGTTTGTTTTTAGTATAGTCCTTACTATAGTCCTGCCCTCCAACAGTCTGAGGCCCCCTATTTAAAAAGTTTGAGGACCACTGCTATAGGCTTTATCACTGAAGAGCTGGCTAAAGGATGCGTGTGGAAATGAACATAGGATTTAGAATTTAAAGGGCCAAAGACTGTTAGAGAATCTGGGACTCTGGGAGATCCCCTAGCATAACACCATCATCCGATAGAGATGCAACTCAGATCCAGAGAGGGAAAGCAACCTATTCTGGTTCACATAGTTTGTAAATTTTACAGTTAGAAAGGGAACCAAGGTTTTCTGATAGCAAGCCCATTTTCCTGTATCTTGGGGAGTGGTCCCAAGCTGGGAAGGAGCAAAGTAGGTGATGGTTGGGCCAGTCCCAACAGACCATCTTGATTTCCAAAACCCAGCTGCCCATATACAAAGTCCCTCCCTCACTGAGGATTCCCTTCCCCTTCCTAGAATTATTAGAGCATAGATTAGAATATCAGGTAGCACCTAGCCCAGTCCTTGTCCTCGAAGTCCATCTGAAAAGCCAGATGTCCCATAATTCCCTATGCTAACTAGTGTTGAAATTCACAGTCCCTAGCTGAGCTTCTCTCAACTGAAATACAGCGAATTTCCATGCTGAGCCTTTCCCCGGCTTCTGAAGCTACCGGGAAGTCCTTGGAGCTTATATTTGGGCACTGAATCCAAAAGACACAGAGAATAACAATCGGTATTTCTGAAATCCTTAAACCAGGCAGTGCATTCTCCACTCAAGCATTGGAAGAGGTTGGTAGCACAGTGTTATTCGCTGCATTTTTCATGAGGCCATGGTATCTCAGAAAGCTAAAAGTCACTTGGACAAGGTCACATAGCTAAAAAGTGAAAGGTGGTAGTTGGAAGGTGGGGGTGGGAAGAGAAATGAGGCCCTCTAGTTTTGTTTTGAATAAATCTTGCAGAAACAAAAACCTATTTCTCTAAGAGGGATTATTTCTGGTGGCTTAATATTGGAATCAAGCTTTTCTAAAGCACTCACAACAATCTCATAAGGGTGCTAGCAGGATATTGTTATTGTTTAGCCGATTCTACTCATCTCTTAGTCTTTTCAACCTCATCTGGGGTTTTCTTGGCAAAGATAATAGAGCAGTTTGTCATTTCTCCAGCAAATTGGACAGATGAGGAAACTGAGGCAAACAGAATTAAGTGACTGGTCCAGGATTACACAGTTACTAAGTGTCTGAGGCTAGATTTGAACTCCAGTCCTTCTGACTCCACGGATGGCCACTCTATCCACTGTGACACTTTACCTTCTTTACTATTCGTTGGATATATAACATCAGCTAGAGCTTCCGGACCTCTGACCACTGCAACACCCTCCTTCCTGATCCCCTCATTGGAGCATGGATTTAGAATCAAAAGAGACTTTAAGAGTCCATAAAGTCCAATCCATAAAGTCCAACCTCCTCAAGGTTACCCAAGAGGGAACTGAAGCCCAAGAGGTTAAGTGACTTGCTCAGGGTCACGCATTTGCTAAATTGCTCATCAGGATCCCCCGGCCACTCCAAAATGTTCCTTCTCTACCGTTTTCCTTCAGCCTCCCTGCCTTCAGCTCCTAGGAAACGTCATCTTATGAAGATTCAAGGAGATCAGAGGTTTAGAGCTTGTGAGCAGAAAAGAACTTGTCCAAGTGACACACAGGAAAGAAGTAGGAGGGTCGGGATTTGAACCCAGGATTTGACTCCAAATCCAATCATCTTTCCACCTTACCTTCATCTTCCAGGTACAGGAAGTCCTCGTGGTCAGAGCCGGGCCCCACCGGTTGTGATTTTACCACTCACCTGGACAAAGTTGGGAATAGAAGCCTTCCTTCTGCAGCATGATGAGCAGGGAGCCCCAGCCAAAAAGCACGGCGGAGAAGAACAGGTTCTCCACCAGGGCCGTGCAGGCCATCCACCATCGCCGCTTGTAGGCCTGGGCTAGCGTGGGAGCCATGCTGGCTTCTAGGCTGCCAAGGAACAGGGCAGTGAGTGCGGGGCCTCTGGGATCGGCCTGGGAGTGTCCCCCGATCATAGCGGCCCGGCTGGCTGATCCTGCCTGCTTCTTGCTGATAGAGAACTAGAGCTTCTGCTTGGCTCTCGGGAGCCGGGGCCTCCCAGCCAGGCCAATGCCAGAGCGGGGACCTCTCCAGGACTCCTTCTGAGATAAAGGCAGCCCTGTGTGCCTGTTTCTGGCACTCTGCCATCCCCTTCCCCCCAGGAATGATGGGGGGCTTCCCAGGACCCTGGAGACTTGCCCCCCTCCTCCCCGGAAGAATGGTGGAGTCCCCCCAACTTCTGGAAACCCAGAGGCCCTCCTCGTGAGGGAACAGTCCATAAGGGTCAACAGGGGACAGAGAGAGGGCTGGGCCTTTCACTCCCTCACCCAGAAGCACCCCTAAAAGGCAAGTACAAAAAGGAAAGGGAAGTCCGGGAGGGTCCCAGCCCCCTCTTCCTGTTGTCCCTGGGCTGCAGCACCTTCCTCCAAGTGTGTTCGCTCCTGTCCAGGTCGGCCCTCCGCACCCGAGGGCCCCCTCCCCCTCCAACCAGCGCCTTCCTGCCCCCCCCAGTCCCCCTCCCCCCGGAAAACTCTGCCTCGCTGCCCCTCGGAGCCCCGGGTCCCAGCGGTGAAGTTTCCCCTGGCTGAGCCTGCAGTTGCCACGTGGATGAAGACCCAAGTTGGCTTCTCCTCCTCCCCCCACTCCAGTTCTCCGCCCCCTCCCCCACCCCCTCAGCCCGCCCTGCCTGCTGTGCTATCCGACTCGGCCGGCCGGGGGTTTGGGGCCGGGGCAGGAAGTCTGTCAGCCGCTGACTTTATAAGGGTGTTGGGACTAGTGAGAGGCGCAGATAACGCGTGTGTGTGCGCGTGTGCGCGCGCGTGTGTGTGCAAGGCAGGGGAACCAGCTGAGGAGGGCTCCCCGGGCCGGGGCAGCCGTGCGGGGCGGAGGGACGCGGCGGCGGGGCGGCGCGGGGGCGGGGACGGGGGGCAGCTCAGCGGGCAGGACGGCCCGGGGAGGGCCGCAGAAAGAAGGCGGCGGCGGGTCGCGGGACTTCAGTGACCTTCCGGCGCCCCCGCCCCCACCCCGGGCTCCCCGCTTTCAGGGCACGGCGGGCAGCCGGCCCCAGAGAGGGCGGGGAGCGCCCCAAGTCCTCCCCAGCCTCAGTGGGATTCGAATCCAGCTCCCCGGACTTTGTGCCGCGAGGCTGTGCAAAGCGCCAGGAGAGCGCTCGCGGAGCAGAGAGGGGGCGGGCTGTCCGGCGGCCCCGTCGGAGTGCCCCCTGCCAGCCCGCAGCCCACCCCGACTCCCCGCACTCACCTCGGCTTTCACTCGGGCGCTCTCCCCGCGGGGGGCTCGCCTGCAACGCCCCCTGTCACTCTGCCTGCGCTCTGCCTCAGTTCCCCGGCCACGCTGCCCCTCCCTCAGTGAAGAGCGTCCGGCCGAGCGGCTCCCCCTCCCACCTTTAAAGGCACCCCCGGGTCGCGTCCACGCCGGCCTGAGAAGTAGGCAGCACGCGGACGGGCAGCGCTGAGCCCACCTCTGAAAGTGATGTCAGGGAGCCGGACCGGCCCCAGGCCTCCCCGTCTGACCAATCGGACCTCAGAGAATTGATAGTGGGTACACACACCCCTCCCAGCCTGCCCCCAGAGGCCAGGAGCTCGTTTTTCCGAGGCTTTCTCCGCCCTTAGTTCACTTTCCCCGACACGTGATCTCCGGAGCTCCAAATCGTTCACCCGTTCCGAGCACACCCCCCAAAGGAGTCTCAATCCGGGCCCCCAAGAAAGTCAACAGCCCGCTCCACCCATTGCAAAATAAAATGAGCTCAGATGGGGAAGGTCCTGCAGGAACTGTGGCCGAGACCTTGAAGGCACTCCGCTGAGGAAGTCTTTTCTACTTCCATGAACTAAGGAAACATCATTTTCAGTTCCCGAATCTCTCCTCTTCCCATCATCCCTTAAACTTTGCGATATAATTCACATGGGAAGGATCTCAGGGCCACTGCCAGGGCCAGGTGCTTAGGGTTTCTCGGGTAAGGAGAACAGGCCTTTTCTCCTATCTCAACACGTGAATGAATGACCCGAGCTATAATTATTAGTCTTCTGCTCTTTCAGGTGGGTCATATTCCAAAACACCCCATCAAAAACAGTGCTGAGGGCCAACTTGGGCTGCTATCAGAGAGAAACATATATGGAAGGTGGCTCACTTTCCACCCCTGATAGCAGTTTGCTTGTCACTCAAGAGGGCAGTGTTCCCAGACTACCTCAGAATAACTTTTTCCTAGTTTTTTCTCCTCTACCAGACTGCAAGCTCCCCGAGGACAAGCTGTGCTTTCAGGGATAACTGGGGGAATCTATCTGGGGTTAAAAGATTTATGGATTTTCATCCTGGTTCTTGGTCACTTACTTCCAATGTAACTCAGACGGATCCTTTGTGGATCTAAATTATATCTGTATAATGGGCAGATTTATGGATTTTCATCCTGGTTCTTGGTCACTTACTTCCAATGTAACTCAGACGGATCCTTTGTGGACCTAAATTATATCTGTATATTAGGCAGGTTTGAACAGATTTAAGTCCTTGACAGTACTAAAGCCTATGAACCTTATTAATATTTCCATTCATAGCCCAGAATTTTGGGCAAAATGGGTAATCGGTCCATTTCACTGTATCAGTTGCCCAAGAGAGATCACACAAGGAAGCAACACATCATGTCCCCATCAGACTAGGAAGAGAAGCTACTCTAAGTTTTAAAACTCCAACGATCCTGGGAGAAATAGAACCATTCTGCCACTTGTCCCAGATGTAAATAAGCCGACGCTCTCAATGAGCTGAGAGCGCCATCTGCTGACAGAAACCTGCACCCAGCGTCTGCATGGACTTGGCAGAACAATGCTCCCCTCACCCATGACAGAGGAAAAAGAAATGGAATCCAGTTACCTGCTGGTCACAATCCAGACACTTTGTTGTTCCTAGATGCCTCAAGACAGTGGTACAGAGACAGACATTGAGGCTCATCCAGGCTGTCAAACATACAGTGTCCCCTGGCCAATATTTTTAAGGGACTGTTAACAGTCTGATAGATTGCCAACAATAGCAAGTTCCCAATGAGCCCAGGCTCTCTGAGGACAGCAGAAATAACCCATTCCTCACAATCAATTCATACAATCACCAATATTTTTATTGATAAGTGCAAAAGGGTTCCGGCTGCAGTCCAGGGCTGGGTGGGTGCTGTCTCTGAGGGCCTTCACACTGGCCCTGAGCCTTGCTGCATCCTCTTCATCAGCTCTTCATCTTGCATGGACAGCTCTGTCAGTTTTTTACCCATTCGCTCATGGATGTCCAAGTACTTGGAGACACATCGATCCAGACACACAGATTCACCCTTGGAAAGTTCTGCTTCCTTGTAATGGGGAGGGACACACTTGCGGTGGCAGGCACTGGTCATCCTGGGGAAAGCCAGAGGCCATTCAATATCCGCAATGCTTCAAGAGCCCCTTATCCACTCAGTGGAGGGCCCACTGACAACTTGGTCATACACTCCGGCGGGGACATAGAACTGAGCTCACAGGAAGCATATACCACTGAGTTGTGCAAAGTTTTTTCAACCTTGAACTCACTCTCTGCCTTTTTCCCCAAACAAAAAACAGCAGCCATTCCCTCCTTACCCATCCCGTCCCTCTCAGCCATGGCCACACACTCCCTGAATTCTATCCCATTCTTTCTTTCTCTTTTGCTCTAACTCAATGCTGTCTCACTAACTCATACTCTAGAAAATGTTTTCAAGCAAAGATGTCATCTTGCCAACTGTGACTTTTAAAAAAATATTAACATCTGCACAGATACCAAATGTGCATACTTGTGATTTGCAAAGTTGTTATTCTGAATATATTTCCAGTTGAATTTTGAAGGATTCAATTTAGGTTTTGTGAGTTTATTCTAACTAGGATTGGCTTTGTTTGCATTTAAGTTAAAACAAGCCTGTGAACAGATATAGAGGTGGAAGGGAGAAGGGTCCCCTCCCTACAGACACACAAAGAGCAATTTGCATCTGATTAGGCAAGTTTCTTCTTTCTTAAAGAAACATAAAGGAATTCCTGGATTTGTCCAGAAAATCTAGCAAATACTAGCAGGCGAGCCTAGTGTGTCGGGGAGAAGAATCTCCGTCAGTACCTGTTGTACATGTCGGCCATCATCTCCACCTCCAGCTCAGCTGCCAGCTGCTGGGCTCTAACTGGATCCATCACAGTCTCTCACACCACCGTGGTTCCCAGCTTCTTTGGTCCTGGGCTGGTGGAAGGAAGGGAAATATAACTTATCAGCACCCATTCACCCTTTAGAGGATTCTCACCCCAAGATCAGAGTGTGGCCTCCTTTGTTCCCCATCTTTAACGATCCATTTCCCTCCATCTTCCATCCCAGTTTAAAACCAACTAGGAAGTGTTGTAACATAAAAAGTATAGTGAACTCAGAGTCAGAGGCACTGGGGTCTAGTCACAATCCTGGGTCATCTCAGGAATGTAACTTAACTCTTTCAGGTCTTGCTTATAAAAGAGGGACAACAGGGCTCGAAAAAGAAAATGTCTTTTATAAACAGTCAAACACTACGCCAAAGGCAGAACTATGGTGTAATTATTACTTAGTGATTGAGTCATAATTTCATCCCTAGGGCTACGACCCTAACCTCAGAGATCTCAGTGACTTCTTGCCCTAAGGAGATGGCTTCACAAACTGCCACATCTAGAAAAATTCTGGCCTACCTCCCGTGATGATTGTCCACCAACCTAATTAGACTGGCCTCCTAACAAGTTAATCAATCGACAAACAGATTGTCATAAGTCTATCTTTCCAAACTGGAAGGATCTAACCAGCCCTGACCATTCCCAAGCACAATCTATGAGAAGGGAGGGGCAAACCAGGAACCAGATTAAAATATAACTGACTCCCTCCAACTCTACTGTAATCCCTTTATGTCACAGGATGATAATCAGCTGAGGCTGAAAAGCTCATCACTCCATGGGCAACAGAGGGATGAGCCATTGTCACTTAGCAAGACTGGTCTTGTACACTCCTGGTGGACAGTGTGTCCCTGGGCTTCCACTACAACTAGGTGGTGGATTGTTAGAATTCTCATAAGGTACTTATGAACTTTTAAAGGAGCTGGATCATTGGTTCACAAGATAGACTTCACACCTTTAGAGAGCATATAAAAGGACAAGCCCAGTGGGAGGAGATTCAGAGTCAGGATTCAGTTAAGGAGAGAACTTCCGGAGAGGACCATGGGAGATTCACAACTAGGATTGACTTCTGGGAAACCCACAATCCCACACTCTTGGAGGCGGAGCCTGATTCAGTCCCACTTCAACCTTAGTGTTGCCTGGAGACATTGGGACAAGAGCTTTCTGGAACCAAGGAGAGAGATAGGCCCCTAAGAAAGCGAACCGGGCCCAGGAAAAGATTCAGGACTTTGAAGGGCACAATAAAGGATTTGGACTGAAACGAAGGCTGCCTCCTGAAGCTCCCCACGGGATCTGCTCCCAGAGAACAACTATGATTTAGAGAAACAGAAGATTATGTGAATGATTTCTGGGCAACAAGATTTTCAAAGATTTCCAGTTGAGTGCGAGCTCTGCTAACGGGTTAAGTCACTTAGTAAGCACTTGCTTCGTGCTGTGCCTGGGGCTGAGTGCACAGAGAAAAAGAAGGGAATGGTCCATTTCCTAGAGGACCGTACAATCTAATGAGGGAGATGAACACGAGGAGATACACCCAGAGGGCAGCAGCTGGAGAGGTGAGGGATGACAGGCCTGCCATAGAGCGCAGGATTCTGAGCTGAGTGATGAGGCAGCCGGCGGTAGGAAGCATTAGGGACAGCCAGTCAGGAGGCACAGAAATGGGAGGTGACAGGAGTGTTGTGAACAAGGAGCAGTAAGACCAACAGGGGGTACGAATGCAGAGGGTGGTTGTGATTGTTGAGCATCCGGAGAGTTAGAGCGAGTCAGTGTCGCTCCTCTACAAGCCTTGGGTTTTTCACATATAGAACGGAAGGGGCGGCGCCGATGTGCTGGATCATGGCTCCTGGTAAACTTTAAACTGTCTCTCACCTTCAGGGAAAACACTTTTCCATCAGGACCACGTGACTTTTACAACAGTACTGGCCCACTGGGGAAGCTTCCTTCTCTAAGGGCAGGCCTCCGGTCGGTATTGCCAGGCCCCGCAAGCAGGCCGCACGCAGGCCGGACCCCATCCACGCTCATGCCCGTGCTCTCCCCCGCCGCAGGGAGGCCATGCCCAGTTAGAGAAATGATTTCACCGCCACAGGGATTGATCAGCATGAGGCCCGCCCTCCATCGCCCCCAGCGCCCGGGTTCCCTGTAATTTATACTCATGGAACTTTCTAGAGCTTGGGGGGTCGCAGGTATGCCCTAGAGCGGATTAAAACACGACTGGGAAACGTTTAACAAAATAAACAGAGAGCGCTGACCTGCGGCTCTCTAAGTCCAGGGGAGCGTGTGGAGGCCCCCCTGGGCCCAGCAGCCCCCGGATCCCTGTGCTGAACGCCGGTAAATGGGGGAAATAAACACAGGCCTACAAAGGAAACCAGTCAGAGGGACATAGGCCCACGACATCCCAAGACACCAGCGGTACCAGCGGGACACATCTGGAAACTGAGGCACGGAGCTAGGCCGCCCAGAACTCCCTACCCGCTCTGCCCTCCGCGGCGTCCGGTCCCGGTGTCCGCAGGCAGATGACCCGCGTTCGAATGCTGGGACAAGTCACTGGGCCGCAGCCAGCCTCAATGTCCGCATCTGTACCCGGCAGCCTCTGGGGTCGCTTCCGGCCGAAGACTCCCGATCCTAAGGACAAACCGGGAAGTGGAGCCACTTGTAAAGCTGCAGGGTCAGCGGGGAGCGCAGGTCGAGTTAGGATTAGGGGCTGGCTGTGGAACGGAGGCCCCCCCAAGAGATGACCAGTCAGCTGGTCAAGGGAGAAAAGGAAGGAGGGTCACGGGGTCACGATGAGGGTTTAGGTCATGGGTCACGGTGAGAGTCAGTACATTGCTGCCTCCTCCCGTCCTCGTCCCTCTACCCCCAAGCGGGTGACGAAGGACACACAGGAGACCCCGACGTTCGGAGTCCCCTCACTACGGGCCCAGGACCAACAGGCGCCCCCGGCAACAACACGGACTCACCTAGGAGAAGCGTGGGACCTTGGCAGCCAAAGTCTTGGGTCACTTCCGGAGAAGCAGGAAGTCCTGCCCCTGAGGAGGGTGGGGGTGGGGGAACGGGGAAGATCCGAGTCCGCTCTAGGAAGACAGGCGCCGCGACCATAGAGAGGAAAGGCGGGCGGAAGGACAGGAAGCTGGGGGCTAGAGGCGCGAGATGCAAGTGACCGAGCCTTTGTGACGTCACAGACGCCGGACAGGGGCGGGGCTTCGGGCTGCTGCCCTCCACGTGGGCTGGAGGGCCGGGGCCCAGAAGCCGCCTGACTGCTGGGAGGCGGGGGCGGGACGGAGGAGAGCCCACGGCCCCCCGCGGTTACAGCCTCTCGCGCGGCTGCCGCACGCACATTTGTTAATTTCCTACTGGGTGCCGGGCGAAGCGCTGCGGGTACAAAGTGTAGCACAAGCCAACCTCGGCCTAGAAGAGCCCTCCCCTCCCCCCTTATGAATAGTTCATCCTAGTACCCATTTTACAGATACAGAAAGTTGAGGTGGTGCCGTCTTCCCACGGATCACGGGCAAAGCCTGACACTCTCCTCTGCCGACTCTCCTCCTTCCCACCCCAACAAAAATATAACTCTTAAAAAAAACTGATACTCAATTAAATTTACCATTTATTCTCAATGGTGTTTAATTTTCCCCATTCCGTGTAAAGCGTTCTCAACGTCCGTTTTGTAAAATTCTGAGTCCCACCTCTCTCTCTCCCTCCCACCCGTTAGCTTTCCTTCCATAGCGACCTGGCCCAAGAGAAGAGGCCAGCCCCCAGCCCCCAGGCCTTCCCCAGCCCACCGAGGCTAGAGGGGGAGCGCGCCCAGACTGGGCAGCACTTTGTGACCCCGACCGTCTTTACTGAAAAGGCAGCTTATTCCAATGAACTGCGGACTCCAATTATTCCAATGAAACTGAGACCCAAGGAATCGGGCCTGTCTTTGTCCCCAGAACACAGAACTGGGGCAAAAACCCAAGCTGCAGAAGCGAATCTAGACTTTATGTAAACAAACATTTAGCGTGGATGCCAGCCAGCCAACGGAGGAATCAGCGGCAGTACCTGGCACGTTTTTTTGGTTTGTTTCCTCAGTCCCGTCTGATCCTTCATGACTCACAGGAGGTTTTCTTGGCGAAGAGCGTGGTTTGCTATTTCCTTCTTCAGTGGCTTAAATGCTATGCCAGGGTCCCAGAGCTAGTGAGTATCTGAAGTGGAATTTGAACCCCGGTCTTCCTGACTCCAGTCCCAGTACTCCATCCTCTGAGCCATTAGTCTGGTACAGTAGGTGCTTATAATATATATAATAACATAATATAATTTTATATATATATATATATATATATATATATATGTAGATAACATAATATAAATGCTTATTGACTGACACGACAGGATGCTCCTTACCAAGTCTTCAAACAAACAACAGAGGCTGAAAGAGCACTTGTCAGAGAGGTTGCCCAAAGGATTCTGGGTCCTGGTGGAGCACATCACTTTCCCTCCGAATTTCCAACCTGTTTTTGTGACAAAAATCATTGATCCGACCACAACATACTACCTTACTGCATCCACATGGTTTACCATATGGGAGAAACTGACCAATTGTGAGAGCTGATAATAATAGCACCAAGTAATAGCATCTAATAGCACAGATAGTAATAGTAGGCAATAATATTACTTACTACCTAATTTCTGGTATTAGTTTCTCCAAAGAATTCGAATCTAGACTTGATCTCAGCCACTCCTTCCTTCCTTTGACTCTTTAAAACCCCCTTCCAGACCCATGGAACCTTAGGCCTGGAAGGAGTCTTTTATGACATGAAACCAAAGAGCTGGCACTTTATAGCTCATATAGTCCAGCCCTCTCATTTTACAAAGGAGGAAACTGACGCGTGTGGTTATTAGAAGCCCGACTCTGCTACTTTTTAACTGTGTCTGCTACTCTCTGGGCTTCACTTCTCTCATCTATGAAAGGAAGAGGCCTGCTCAAAGTCACTTCCAGCTCTAAATCTATCATTGTAATGGATGGATTTTTACTAACTTGGAGGAGAAAAGGACACAGAGAGGGCAACAATGTAAACTAAAAAGAAACAGTCCGATTTCTTTGTTACACCTAAAGAAATGACTGCCTTTGATTCACTGAGAGGTAGTCAACAAGCATTTGTTAAGCTCCTACTATGTAACAGGCCCTGTGTTAAACAATGATCTAAAACCATAATTAGGAAACACCTCTCTAAAATCACCTTGTTTTTACTTTATATACTTTTGTGTCAATACTTGTATGTGTACATGTGGCAAATGTCTACCCTGATACTATGTAAATTCCTCAAGCACAGGAACTATTTCTTTTTAATCTTTATAATTCCAGGACCTAGCACAGTTCTTGGCACATAGTAGGTCCTTTATAAATACTTGGTGGAGGGATGAATGGAGGGAAGAGAAGGGAAAGGAAATGAAGGGTCAGGAAGGGAGAGGAAGGGAGGATTTTTAAGCTATTACTTCCTCCCCATCATGGCTTTCTCTTGAGTCTCAGCCACAAGGCTACACTTGAGTTCTTTTTCTAATTCTGCCATCAACATGTAGTGTGATCACAGACAAATCATTTCACCTCTTTAAGTCTCAGTTCCCTCATATGTAAAATCTAAGATTGGACCAATCACTTCAGGCTCCTTCAAGCTTAAAATTCCAGTTCCAGTGGGCAGATAGTTTAAATGTTTTACTATGGATTCACGGGGTTGGGCTAGGCCAACTGGCTTTCTCCTACCACCTTGTTTCTGAAAGGTTCAGAGAGGAATTGCTATGTTTTCCCCAAACCTGTTCCTTCCATCTCTTTCCCATCTTTTCAGGTAGACAGTCTTGTTTCTCCTCAGCTCTTATTTCTTATGGAATCCATAGATCTAGGGGAGAAGACCTTGGAAATGATTTAGCCCAACTTCCTAATTTTATGCTCAAAAAGAGTAGGAGATTTACCAGACAGAAGTCCAGTTATGAACCTAATATTCTCTCCTCAATCTCCACCATTTGCCATCCCAGACACTCCCTCTAAACAATCACTTGCTCCTGTATTTTGTCCAGATTCCTTTTCCCTACCTGACTTTGCCAAAGATGCTTCCATCTTCTCTCCTTTCATGGAAGGAAGTTTTATCATTGTATTTCACCAGGGGTCAGTATTGTTCTCTCCTAGATGGAGAAAACCAGGCTCAAGATGAGAAAAGAGTATGACACAGTCATCTCAGATCAAAGAATCACGGTCAAGCTCCCCCCCACACACACATTTATCCAGCCTCCATGGGCTCCCTGTATTTTAAAGAGGAAAGGGAGGAATTGAAGAAGATCTAGAAAAAGCCCCTACTAAGGTGATGAAAAGACTGAGGAATCGGACTCAAAAAGAGGCATTGTATTTAGATGAGAAAGCAGGTGGTTGGTTTAAAAAGTGGATATCTTTGGACTTAGAAGGGAAGATGGTGACCAGCTGCTTTCCATCTCCAATGAGGGCAGAACAAAAGGGGATGTGATTAAATGACAGCAGGCGAGTTTGGGACATATGGAAGAGTTTTCTGTCTGGGAGCACAGGAACATGGAGACAACAGGTCTAGGGAGCAGGAGCCTTTAGGTACTTATCGATTGTGTGTGTCCAGGCAAATGACAACCTCTTGAAGCCTCAGTTTCCTCAACTGTCAATACACCCCAGACCTGTGGGAATGCCCTCTACCCAGATCACAACTCATTATTACATCATTTTAGAATTAAGTTGAGATTGAGAGCTGGAATAGTGTTTCTCTGGTCATCTAGCTAATGCATGTCAGAAGTAGAACCTGAACCAGGCTTTTGAGTCCCAATTCAGCACATCACATGCTCCTCTCTTCCTCATCTATAAAATGCAAATGATAATCTTTCTACCAGGGACAAAGGCAGGGATAAATGTTTAGTCTTCTTGAAGTGGATTCTGGTCTTCTGTTTGTTGGAGCTGGCCAGCAGCAGAGTTGGCAAGAAGCACAAGAAGTCAACTTACAAGCCAACAACTTGCTTTTCCTCCCCTCCTCCTCCCAACCCTTCCTTTTTGCCTTCTCTGATGCAGTAGAGAGGGAGATCACTGCATTTCTTCATAAAAAAAAAAAAAAAGACCTGAATTCAGATCTTGGCTCCATCACCCTTCACTATGTAGCCTTGGGGAGGTTCCATTTTAGGAAGAATTTTTTTTTTCCAAGTTGGGAATATGATTAGGATACTGAGATGGCTTTCAACAATTCAATTGAAATTCTTCAGAAATTTTGAAAAACATATTGTACACAAGACATTGTGCTAGTCAAGGCAGATACAGCGATATAAACAAAAAGCCAACTCTACTCTTGAAGAGTACTACTAGAGGCATAAAATGTGTCCATCAAGAGAACTGGATAAACTTGTGATGAAAAGATCCATCTGCATCTAGAGAGAGAATTAAAGAGACTGAATGTAGATCAAAGCTTATTCTTTTCACTCTTTTTGTTGTTACTGTTGTTCATGCACTTTTTTTTTTCCTTTCTCGTGTTTTGTTTTTTTCCCTTTTGATCTGATTTTTTTTTTTTTTTTGCACAGCTTGATGAATATGGAAATATGTTTGGAAGAACTGCACATGTTTAACCTATATTGGATTGCATGCTGTTTAGGTGAGAAGGAGAAGGAGAAGGAGGAGGTAAAGAAAAAGGAAGAGGAGGAGGAGGAGGAAGAAGAGGAGGAGGAGGAGGAGGAGGAGGAGGAGGAGGAGGAGGAGAAGAAGAAAAAGGAGGAAGAGGAGGAGGAGGAGGAGGAAGAGGAGGAAGAGGAGGAGGAGAAGGAGGAGGAAGAGGAGGAGGAGAAGGAGGAGGAAGAGGAGGAGGAGGAGGAGGAGGAGGAGGAGAAAAAGGAGGAAGAGGAGGAGGAGGAAGAGGAGGAAGAGGAGGAGGAGGAGGAGGAAGAGGAGGAGGAGGAGAAGAAAAAGGAGGAAGAGGAGGAGGAGGAGGAGGAAGAGGAGGAGGACGAGAAGAAAAAGGAGGAAGAGGAGGAGGAGGAGGAGGAAGAGGAGGAAGAGGAGGAGGAGGAGGAGAAGGAGGAGGAAGAGGAGGAGGAGGAGGAGGAGGAGAAAAAGGAAGAAGAGGAGGAGGAGGAGGAGGAGGAAGAGGAGGAGGAGGAGGAGGAGGAGGAGGAGGAGGAGGAGGAGGAGGAAGAAGAGGAGGAGGAGGAGGAGGAGGAGGAGGAGGAGGAGGAGGAGGAGGAGGAGGAGGAAGAGGAGGAGGAGAAGGAGGAGGAAGAGGAGGAGGAGGAGGAGGAAGAGGAGGAGGAGGAGGAGGAGGAGGAGGAGGAGGAGGAGGAAGAGGAGGAGGAGGAGGAGGAGGAGGAAGAGGAGGAGGAGGAGGATTGGGGATACTTAGCCTGAAGAAGTTAGGTTGGTTAGAACAGCTAGGTGGCGCGATGGATAGAGCACCAGCCTTGAATTCAGGAGGATCCAAGTTCAAATCTGATCTCAGATACTTAACACTTCCTAGCTGTGTGACCTTGGGCAAGTCACTTAACCCCAACCTAAAAAACAAAAAAGAAAAAAAGAAAAAAAACCAGCTAGGTGGTGATGTGTGATAGAAGGTGGGATTTAAAGTCAGGAAGACCCATATATCCAAGTTCAAATCCTGCCCAGACAATTATCAGCTGTGTGCCTCTGGATAAATCATTTAGCCCTGTTAACCTCCATTCCTCACCTGTAAATGAATTGCACAAGGAAATGGCAAACCAACTCCAGTATATTGACCAAGAAAACACCAAATGAGGTTATGAATTATAGGGCATGACTGAAAAAACAACTAAAACCACCACAACATTTTTTTTGAAGTGTATTGAATGGCTATATACAGATTAGATTTATTCTGATTAACTCCCAGAGGGAAATGCCAGGAAGAAGAGTTGAAGATGAAAAAGTTTTAACTCAAAATAAGGAAAAACTTTCTAATAAAAGATTTGTCCAGAAACGAATTAGTATGACTTATGAAATAGTGAGTTCCTCATCACTGGAGAGAGTAAAAAAGAGACTGGATGAGCAATTATTAGGGATAGGGACTTTCATACTGTCATCAATTGACAATTTCTTCTGTACCTACTATGTGCCAGGCAGGCACTGTAAGAGGCACAAATGAAAATAGTCCCTCAGCCTGAAAAAGATTAACATTGATCTGAGCCCTGAAGGGAGCTAGAGTTCCAAGAGATGAAAATGAAGAGAAGAAACATTTCAGGCAGGAATACAGAGGCACAAAGTTGAGAGATCGACATTAAAGCTATGGCTAAAGTATAGAATATATGAGGGAAGATAATATGTAATAAATTCTGAAAGGACTGGACTCATTTGGGGGTTTTTAATTAAATAAAGCTTTTTATTTTTCAAAACATATGCACAGATAATTCTGCAACATTAGCCCTTGCAAAACCTTGTGTTCCAGTTTCCTCTCTTCTCCCTCCCCCTCCCCTAAATGGCAATTAGTCCAATATATGTTAAACATGGTAGAAATATATGTTAAATTCAATATATGTATACATCTTTATATAATTATGTTGCGGGACAAGAAAAATCAAATCAAAACAGAAAAAAAAAATGATGAAGAAAATAGAATGTAAGCAAACAACAATAAAAAGAGTGAGAATGCTACATTGTGAACCACACTCAGTTCCCACAGGTCTCTCTCTGGATGTAGATGGATCTTTTGATCACAAGACCATTGGAACTGTGGACCCATTTTGTAAAGAACTTTGGATGCCAAACAGAAGATTATTAAGAAATTAGGGACCCTTGCCCCAGTGATAATGGAACTATGGGATATGGATTGGAAGAGAAAGTCCCTTAATGACCCTTTCAATCTAGATTTCTTTGGTTCTATGAAGTTATTTATCTCCTGAGCCTTAGTTTCTCCACTTGTAAAACCTACCTGACAGGATGGTTGTGAGGATTAAATCAGGGAATATCTATATAAAGCATTTCATAAACCACAAAGCACTATGTAAATGTCAGTTACTATTATTAATATCATCCATCATTTCCCAGGATGTGATCCCTGAAGCTGGCAGCAATCTTTCTGCTTCTAACTTCCTTCCCTAATCTACCCTCGTGCAGCTGCCTCTCTCTGGGGAGGAGAAAGGGATTGAAAGGGGAAACTTGGGAAATGTCTGGGAAGGGAAAAGAAGCCAAGAGTCTTTCAGGATGGACAGGATCCTATAGAAAGGCTGCGGACTGACTGGAAAATAGGGGGGACGTTCCTGCAGAATCCAAAGAAGTTGCCCCTCTGGCTCTCTTTACCTCCTGGAGAGGTGGTTCCGGGCTTGGCATCCCAGGGGGTAGAGTGGAGTGAGGGGAGAAGAGAGGAGGGGCTACCTAAAGGGGGGAGGGGAGATTAAGAGATGCCACCTGTCAGTCTCTTGTTGGAAATATGAGCCTCTAAGCCCAGACGGGTGTTGTACCAACCGAGCCATAAACAATGAGCCCTGGCTGGCTAGAGTCCCGGGGGGAGGATCACGGAGGAGGCAGGAGGTGGACTCCTCTGCCAGAGTTAAGAGCAAGAGACATTATGGGCTTAAAAAGAGGGGAGTGAGACAGTACAGCTGGAGGAAGGAAGGAAGAAGCAGACAGAGGCACATACTAGGGCAGCAGCAGGTAGGAGGCACACCAGCCCCATCCTTCCCCCCCTAACTCTATCCTTCTCTTCTTGCTTCCCCCACTCCAATCTCTTGTCAACTCCCAAGGTCCAGAGGTTCGATATACAAACAGAACAGACTTGATCATATATTCATGGAAGGGACCTCTGAGAAGATTCATGGAAGGAAACTTCCATTTTACAGTAGGGAAAACTGAGTCTATGAAGAGGAAGTTAATGTCCCAGAGCCAATTGTCTAATCAATGACAAAGCTAGGACTATCAATACCCCATCTTTCAGATTCTAGATTCAGTGGTCTTTCAGACAATGGTGTTTCCAAGGGGCTAGTCATCTAAAGGACCTAGCACTTAAGCAGAGAGCCCCCTAAGTCGCACTCGATTGTCTTCCCATTGAAAATCCTTGAATAGAACTCAACGGTGGGTCAGTCAAGAAGAGTATTATCTAGTCTAAGTTTTCCATTTTACAGTAGAGGAAGTCTAGGGAGAGGAAGTCAATGTCCCAGAGCCGAGTGCTTAATCATTGACAATGCTGGGACTATCAATAAATACCCCTACAGAGTCCCTCCCTCTCTAAATGTTGTTTTTGTTGTTGTTCAGTCATTTCAGTCCTATCTATCTCTTCGTGACCCAATCTGGGGTCTTCTTGGCAAAGAAATTTATCATTTCCTTTTCCAGCTCATTTGGTGGATAAGGAAACTGAGGCAAACACAGATTCTAGATTCAGTGATCTAGACAGAGACAATGGTGTTCTAGCCTTCTAAAGGACCTAGCATTTAAGCAGAGAGTCCCCTAAGTCCCACTTGATTGTCTGCTCATTGAAAATCTTTAAAGAGAACTCATCTATGGGTCAATCAGAAAGGGTGTGTGGCCCAAGATTGCCTCCAGCTGGGAAGCTTCATCAGATAAAAGGGAAGTTTGCACTCCAATCAGATGTTTGGCATCCTAAGGGATGGCCTATGCTCCTTTGACTTTGGAAAAAAATTCTTTGATTCTCCTTGGGGTTCTTCCAAGGAAGCCAAGATGCGATGAGAAGTGGTTGGTATCAAGGATGTGTTTAGTGGGAGAACAAAGGACTTTCTTTGAAGAAAGATAGGAAGTTAACTTTAGCCCCTTAATTCCTAAATCTAGACCTAGCTACCAATCCCCACATCTCATCCTAGACTGTGGAGATAGAAGAGGCTTAGAGAATTACAGTGAAGAGGAGAGCAGAAGGGGTCATTGGATCTTCATCACCAGATATCGCTGCTTTGTCCAGGTATTCTTGATACATCCTTAGATGGGCAGCTTCATGGTCTTTTGTCAGTCTGTGGGCAGATCTGGGGAGGATGAGGAAGGAAATTCACTAAATGTGGGCCTGGAGAAGGACGTATGAGTATTGGTATATATGTCTGTGTATGTGCATATATTTGCCATTTCAACATCCCCAAAGATTTCCATTTTCATCCCTTCTCTGGAGGGGCTTGTAGCTTGTGGCCCTCCATGACTTAGAAGATGATCTTTGGAAGTGGATATCTTCAACATAAAGAAGATCAAACTCACTTCCAGTTGATCAATGATGGACAGAAACAACTACACCCAGAGAAGGAACACTGGGAAGTGAATGTAAATTGTTAGCACTACTGTCTGTCTACCCAGGTTACTTATACCTTTGGAATCCAATACTTAACGTGCAACAAGAAAATGGGATTTACACACATATATTGTATCTAGGTTATACTGTAACACGTGTAAAATGTATGGGATTGCCTGTCATCTAGGGGAGGGAGGGGAAAATTTGGGAAAATGAATACAAGCAATAATGTTATAAAAAAATTGCTCATACATATATACTGTCAAAAAATTTTATAATTATAAAATTAAAATAATAATAATAATAGAAGATGATCTTTGAGAGTTCTGGTAGCCAAAAATCAATCAACCTGTAGCCAATCTGGATAGTGATTCTCCTTCTTCTTAGCTAGGGTGGTCCCTAGAGAACAGACCTACAGAGTCTCTCCCTCTCAAAATGTTGCTCTTATAGTTGTTCAGGCATTTCAGTCCCGTCTGCCTCTTCTTGACCCAATCTTGGGTTTTCTTGGCAAAGAATCTGGAATGCTTTATCATTTCCTTCTCCAGCTCTTTTGGTGGATAAGGAAACTGAGGTAAATATAGTTAAGTGCCTTGCCAAAGTCACGAAAATAGTAAGTGTCTGAGACCAGATGAAAATGAATCTTCTTGACTCTAGGCTCAGAATTCTACCCATCAAATCACCTAGGTGCCCCTCTCTAATCACTTTATATTCAGCTACTTTGTTGATAGTTCCATTTATTAACTTTAAATTTATGTCATACACACTTATATATTTGTCTTTTATCTCTCTTGTAAGCATTTAAGCTTTTGATCAGTCATGATTGTTTCATTCTTTGTACTTATATTTCCAGTGCCTAGTACAATGCATATAGTAGGTGCTTAATAAATATTTGTGGATTGACTGACTGATTACCAGATCCAAACCACTATATTGGATGATAGGATAAAATAAACAAGCGAAAGCCTTAATGAACTAGACTCATGAGCTGAATTTAATAAGATAAAATTTAATTGAGATAAATACAAAATTCTATACTTAGATTTTAAAAATTAACCTCATGGGTTGAAGGTGGGGGAGTTGCAGCTCACCAGAGGTTAATACAAAATAATCTATAGACTTTGGGCTCAAAATGAGTCAACACTGCAATATGGCGGCCAAGAATAGCTAATGGGATCTTAAGCTACATTAAGAGAGACCAAATGTCCAGAACACCGAACTCCTGTTGTCATCTGCCCTAGTTTGACCACATATAGAATGGTGTGTTCAATTGTGGGTACCACATTTTAAGTAGTAATTGAGCAGCTGGAGTACATCCAGGGTAGGGCAACCAGGTGAGGGGCCAGGAGATCTGGCCATTTAAAAATTACAGGGGTTGTACAAATTACAACAACATTAAGGAGGCTTAGCTTAGAGAAGAGATGGTTCAATAGGGACATCGTAGCCATCTTTAAGTATTTGAAGGGCTGTCCCAAGAAAAATTAATTGCTTGGTCCTGTTAAAGCAGAAGTAATTCAGTGGGTAGAACTTATGGGAAAAAGTAGACTTTGGCTTCATGTACAGAAACGCCTTCTACCACTTAGAGGTATCTCAAAGAAGAAGAGGATGTGGTGAGTTTTCTACCACTAAGTTCTTTAAGAAAACTTTGGGGTATTGCAGAAAGAGATTCCTAACAGGTATGGGATGCTTTTTTTCCCAAACACATTCTAGAGTTCCACGAACCTAACAGAGTTTGGGAGGGTGGGGAACGTCTGCTGGCAGAGGCTTAGCGAATCTCTTCATCAGACGCATCTCAGAAAATCATTGGTGGAAATGGATTAGTATATGTGTGAGCATGCAATGTATACATAGATGTGCATATAGTGATTGGAAGGGCAAGTATGGCTGGGTTGAACAGATGGCTGAATTAGAAAAAAGCAATTGTACCAGACAGGTGTATCCTGGAAAACTGCCAGCTGTTGATTTATTATGCATGGATTTCTTACTGATAGCATGTAATTATTTTTATCAATGAATATTATTTTTATTGCTTCACATATGTGATTTATCTTCACCTGGCCTGTGAGTTCCTTAAGAGCAGAAACTGTCATATTTTTCTATATGGCTCTGGGATGTCTAGAACATAGTAGTATCTCCCTAAGTAGAAGCTTAGAACTCCAGAGATGGAAGGGATCTCAGAACATAGAATATCAGAGCTGGGAGATCCCTTAGAAGAAAGGCTGAGTCTAGAGGGAGCTTAGAATATAGAATGGCAGAGCTGGAAGGGACTTTAGAATATCGGAGCTGCACTTCCAGTTGATCCATGATGGTCAGAAACAACTACACCCAGAGAAGGAACACTGGGAAGTGAATGTAAACTGTTAGCACTACTGTCTATCTACCCAGGTTACTTATACCTTTGGAATCTAATACTTAATGTGCAACAAGAAAATTGGATTTACACACATATATTATATCTAGGTTATATTGTAACACATGTAAAATGTATGGGATTGTCTGTCATCAAGGGGAGGGAGTAGAGGGAGGGAGGGGATAATTTGGAAAAATGAATACAAGGGATAATATTATTTTAAAAATTACTCATGCATATATACTTTGAAAAAAAATTATAAATTAAAAAAAAAAAAAGAAGATCGGACCTGGATAAATCATGAAAATGTAACATTATCCCTGGATAAGGAATTAGAACAGGGATTCTTAACCTTTTTTTTTTTTTTTTTTTTTTTTTTGGTATCATGGACCTCTTTGTCAGTCTGGGGAAGCCCTAGGGACCTATGCTCAAAATAATGATCTCTTACCTACATTTATGATTAAAGGAAATGCTTCATTTGGTTTGAGATCAGTGAAAATAAAGTTGCAATATTTTTCCCATTCACTTTCACAGATCCTGTAAAATCTTTCCATGGTCCCCTTTGAGAATGTGAGAGACCATGAATCCCAGGTTAAAAACTGCAGCATTAGAAGTACCCAAGTCCAACCTGTCATTTTACAGATGAGGAAAAAAAGAGGCTCAGGGAAAATAATTTGGAGCTAATAATTAGCTCCAAAGCTGGTGCTAGCATCTCCTGAAGCCATTTCAGTCCTCCTTCTAGATTGGGCAATCCCCATTATAGAACAGACAGGAAGGAGCAGGCAGTAGTAGACTTTTGGCGAGGAAACCATCGAGAACTGAAGACAGAAGGCAAGCAGGCCCAAGAGCATTGGAAACACCTTTGGTTACTAAGGTACCCAAAGGAAAAGTTAAGCCCAATGGGCCTTATCCTTAGATGGGAGTGAGGTAAGCAGGGAAAGGGCTAGATTCAGAAAGAAGACCTGAATTCAAATCCTAGTTTTCCTGCAAGGTGATCTTGGCAAATTATATCATCTTCTTGAGCCCTGTTTTTCCTCCTGTAAAATTCGAGCATTCAACAAGCTGGGATCTTTGGTCCTCCGTGCAATGAGAACCGGAGTGGTTGGTGGAATCCATTGTCAGCCTCCCTCCTGTTTCCCATCTCCAGCTCATACGTACATCCAGGTGCCCGGCGTGCTCTCAGCTCAGAAGATAGCTTTGTAAAGGTCAGGATGTATTTTTAAACAGTGATGTGATTGCCTGCCCCTCCTCCTCTTGAGACACCACTAGGGACCCTACTTGAGAGTTGTTTTGTTTGTAACATGACCCCCAAGAGGGACAAGGGAATGGAGAAACTGTCCCCGGCATGTGTCCAGGCATAGATAGCACAGTAAGTATATGTTCAGGACACCACGAATAAATAGGCCCCAGCTTAATTGTATGTATTCCTTATTTTGACTTGTTCTGAACTAACCCCACAGCTGGGGTGAGCCCGGGAAAACTTGAGGGAAGAAAACTCGTGTCTCACAAATCTAATTAGAGGATTCTCATTAGCACTGACCAGAACACTGGAAGTTGGACAGACCTAGAATAATAGGTATGTGTGTATGTGTTTGTGTATATACACATGCGTATGTATGTATATGTATATATAAACACAAATGTATATATTTTGTATGTTTATACATGTGTATGTATATATGTAGGTATATATAAAACTAAAACATATATACATATATTTTGTGTGTCTGTGCTTATATATACATATATATATACACATTAGTATATATGTGGGTATATATAAAACATGCACCTATGTATATCTTTGTGCTTATATATGTATACATATACATGTGTATGTATGTAGGTATAGAGAAAACTAAACATATAAACATATGTGTTTATATTTATTTGTACATATATATACAGCACACATGTATATATTTATGTGTACTTATGTACATTTGTATATATGTGGGTATATATAAAACATGCATATATGTATATATTTATGCTTATATATGTATATATACTTATGTAGATATATATAAAACTAAAACATATACACATATATTTTGTGTGTTTGTGCTTATATATACATATGTATATATACACATTTGTATATATGTGGGTATATATAAAACATGCATGTATGTATATATTTATGTTTATATATGTATATATACTTATGTAGATATATATATAAAACTAAAACATATATACACATTATATATACACACACATCTGTGTATATATATATATATATATATATATACACACACATCTGTATATATATATATATGGGTATATATAAAACTAAAAATATATACATATGTATATATTTGCGTGCGTGTGTATGTGTGTGTGTGTGCATGTGCGTGTGTGTGTCTATGAATCTTGAGTTGAAATCTGATCTCTAACGCTGACTAAGTGATCCTGGAAAACTCCATTTGCCTCAGTTTCCTGGACTGTAAAATGGAGATAAGAGTTGCACCTTCCTCCCAGGGTCAATTTGGGGAAGAAATTAGATAATTATTGTAAAGTGCTTAGCATAGTGCCTGGCCCAAATATACCTTATAAATGTTAACTGTTATTATCATTTGACAGTTATTCCTTCCACATCTAGGGGCATGGCACTCCATCAATCTGGAAAATCCCCATCAGATTTTTTGACCCTCCCTTTATACCAGAAAAGTCTTAATTACTATAGTATTAAAAAATCAAATATAGGGATATTATACACTACTATAGATCTATCTTGTGTGTTTCTGAGTTTCTAAACTTTGTGTCTTCTGTTGGTCTTTGCACGTCATCTGAAACTTCTATACATGCCCCCCAAATTCTCATTTACTTTCTTATGCCGGTCCTTGTATCAAAACCTCAGTGGAGAGAGTGAAGATGTGAAAGGGATAACTCTCTATCATGTTAAGGGTGACCCAATATTCTGTATATTATATCAAGGGAAGGGAAGGGAATAGACAGTTATACAGTGTATATATGGGTAGAGCAGTGGACCTGAAATCCTGCATTCAAATCCCACCACAGACACTTCCTAGCTTTGTGAAATTGGGCAATTTCACCCTATTTGTTTCCTCAAATAAAAAAACACTCCAGGATCTTTGCTAAGAAAGAGCCAAGTAGGGTCACGAAAAATTGGACACAAGTGAAATGACCGACCAATAAAAATGATGTAAAGCTCTTGGCTGTCTTAAAATTCAAGAGGGCAGTTTACTGGAGATCCCACTTAGAGAATATTATTTTTGCCTTTACTCTGCCACTTGGCTCTGCCCCTAGAGGATAAGATTTTCACTCTACAAAGAAACTAATTTTTTAACTAAACTTAACCGTACTATGGATGTGGGCCCTGGGTTCACACTGAAACATCATGTGTTTCAATCCAAAGCCCCAGACACTTTGTCCAAGTCACGGCTGGTCCATAGGACCTGTATGAACACTTAGACTGGCACCAACCTGCCTTTCCCATAGGGGCTTGTGCTTCCCCTCCTCCCGATGCTCCGACTTGCATCTATCGTTTCCTCATCTTCAAAATTTAGAGGCTTGGATTAGGTGATCTCTAAGATCCTTCCAGCTTCAAATCCTTTGATCCCCCTGACTAACCCTTCTCTCTCTCCTCCATCTCATGCTTCCCTACCTCTCTCTCCGGGCTCTTGCTCAAACTGTTCGCTCTGTTTGGAATGCCTTCAGAAAATCACAGATCTTGAGGTCAACTCCTTAGTGCAGTTCTTTTTATAGTAGAGGAGATTGAGGACCTTAGAGGACTAGTGACTGCTCCAGGCAGCAGATTCAAATTCAGGACCTACAACTCCAAAACCAGCCTTCTTCCCAATATCCCATTGCCCTCTCCCTTTGTCCCTGGTGAAAGCCTTTGCTTTCTTTAAAGCTCAACCCAGATGCAGTCCTTGACTCCATGGCCACCAAGGATCTTCCCCATCTCTCCATGCCCCGCCACACTTCTTCTTTTGTGCACCAATCACATCTTATTATCAATTATAGTTATTTTGTATACATCATATCCCTTACAAAGTTGTAACCATTGAAAAAGCAAAGACTTTCTCCTTCCCTCTGAAGCATCTAGATGGTGTAGGTGCTGAAATTCTACACTTAGAATGAAGAAACCCTGAGTTCAAATCCAGCCTCAGACACTTAGTAGCTGTGTGACCCTGGGCACTTAACTTTCCGAAACCTCAGATTCCTTATCTATAAAAAGGGATAAATAATAGTACCTCCCTCACAGGACTGCTATAAAAATCAAATGAGATAATAAATAATTCCACGTGAAGCACTTTGGGAAACATTAAAGTACTACCTAAATGTTAGCTATTATTATTTAAACTTTGTATCTATCCCAACATCTTACACTGAACTTTATACACAGTATATGTATACAGTATATTTGTATTCCTTGCTCCGTGGCGGGGCTCAGCACTTTGGGAAACTTTAAAACTACTACATAAATGTTAGCTTTTATTACTTAAACTTTGAATTTTCCCAATATCTTGCACTGAACTTTACATACAATTGATGCTTTGAATTTTTTCCCCAACACTGAGCTTTGCACAGTAGGTGTTTAATAAATATTTGAATTCCCTGCTCTGTGGCCGGGCTTGGCACTTTGGGAAACCTTAAAACACTATGGAAATGTTAACTATTATTATTTAAACTTTGAATCTTTCCCAACATCTTGCACTGAGCTTTACATACAGTAGATGCTTAATAAATATTTGTATTCCTTGCTTGAAGGCAGGGCTTGGCACTTTGGGAAACTTGAAAATATACTACATAAATGTTAGCTATTATTACTTAAATTTTGAATCTTTCCCAACATCTTGTATTGAACTCTATACACAGTAGGTGCTTAATAAATATTTTGTATTCCCTGCTCTGTGACAGGGCTTAGCACTTTGGAAAACCATAAAACACTACATAAATGTTAGCTATTATTACTTAAATTTTGAATCTTTCCCAACATCTTGCACTGAGCTCTACACACAGTAGGTGTTTAATAAATGTTTGAATTCCGTGCTCTGTGGCAGGGGTTGGCACTTTGGGAAACCTTAAAACACTAGGTAAATGTTAACTATTATTATTTAAACTTTGAATCTTTTCCAACATCTTGGTTTACACACAGTAGGTGCTTAATAAATATTTGTATTCTTTGCTCCGTGGCAGGGGTAGGCAAGTAGCCAAATCCTGCTGTGTGTTGTCTCCTTCTAGAGATGGAAAAGGAAAATGGGAAGTCCCTTCAGGATGGGACCACTGCCTCTATTAAGGAGGAAGACTTAGCCAAAGAGTTGGAGCAGAAGATGTCTGACCAGAAGGAAGAAAATGGAAAAGGGGAGGCCCAGTCTAAAGACAAGATAGAGAATGATGAGGAAGCCAAATCTGATCCCAAAAAGGAGGCTGATGAAAAAGAGGAGACTAAACCCATACCTCAGGGAGAAGCAGATGGGGGAAAGGAAACTGAATCTAACTTGAAAAAAGAGACCGATAGGAAAGAGGAGGCCAAGTCTGAACCCAAAAAAGAGGCTGATGGGAAAGAGGAGGCCAAGTCTGAAACCAAAGAAGAAGGCGATGGAAAAGAGGAGACTAAGTCTGAACTAAAAAAAGAGGCTGAAGGGAAAGAGGAGGCTAAGCCTGAAACCAAAAAAGAGGCTGAAGGGAAAGAGGAGTCTAAGTCTGAAACCAAAAAAGAGGCTGAAGGGAAAGAGGAGTCTAAATCTGAAACCAAAAAAGAGGCTGAAGGGAAAGAGAAGGCTAAGCCTGAAACCAAAAAAGAGGCTGAAGGGAAAGAGGAGTCTAAGTCTGAAACCAAAAAAGAGGCTGAAGGGAAAGAGGAGTCTAAGTCTGAAACCAAAAAAGAGGCTGAAAGGAAAGAGGAGGCTAAGTCTGAAACCAAAACAGAGGCTGACAGAGAAGTGAAATGTGACTCAATAGAAGAGACAACAAAGGAGTCTGAGAAAGAGAATAAGGAGACTTCCTGCTCAGAATTGGAGGCAGAAACCATTTCTGACACTCAGATTACCCAGGTGAGGAAGCTCCGTTTTTCCATTTTGGGGGTCTTGTTTCTCACTCACTCAGCCCCAAAGAGAGAGTAATCTGGTCCAGGGGGCTACAGGACAATAGGGGAGAGAGGACACAACTTTTTCTTCTTCTTTTTTTTTTTTTTTTTTAATAATTTTTATTTACCAGATATATGCACGGGCAATTTTACAACACTGACAATTGCTAAACCTTTTGTTCTAATTAAGGACACAATTTTTAACTCCCCCTCCCCAAACAACTTGTGTGGGTGGATTCCTGGGAATTGGCTACACCTATGCATGTGCTATGTCCTCAGGAAGTAGATGGTACTGAGGGCGCTGAGAAGGAGCAAGAAGGCTCTGGAGCAATTCCTAGCTCACCAGAGTGGCCGGAGAGCCCCACTGGAGAGGGTAAGCACTTCAGCCCAGGTAAATGGAGTTGTGGGGTGGAAGAGGGCAAAATCGGGGTGCAGGGGGTGGGGAGGATGGAGGAAAATATAATGACAGAAAGAAGAGGTAAAGAACCTTTCCAACAGCCACAGATGGCTCCTTTAATTTTTTTCAGACTTTATTGGTCCAGAGAGCCCAACAGCCAGGTAAGATTGGGTCTTGGGGTGGTCTCCAAGCCGCAAAGCTTTAGCCCTGATTCTCGCTCGTCTTTTATAAGTCAGCCTTCCATCTCCTGCTCTCTAAGTCCATCAGGCCAAGATTGGACATAAATCATGCCAATCCCCAGTGACAAATACCCCCCCTGCCCTTGGTTACAATACAATTTAGACTACACTCCCTTTAAATATGAGGATTTTTTTTTTAATGAGGACTCAGGAGTCCCAAATAAATCTAACAACTATTCGTTTGGTACCCATTATATGCCAAACATTTTGCTGGGTTCTGGGATACAAAAACAAACGCAAACTGACTTCAATGAGCTTATATTCTGTTGGGGAGGGAGCAGGTAAAACAGTACAAAGAGATAAGCATGGTGATAATTTAAAGCAAAAGGCTTTGAGCAGTTGGAGATTGAGCTAAATTTTGAAGGGAAGTAGGGATTCTAAGAGGCAAAGGGTAAAAAGGAGAGCATTCCCACTATTGAAGAATGGAAGGCAGCAATCAATCAACATTTATTATGCCCCTACTGTGTGCCAGTCAGTGTGCTAAGTTCTAGGGATACAAAAGGGGCAAAGATAGTCCCTATCTTTTTTTTTTCTTCAAGACATTAGGGTTAAATGACTTGCCTAGGGTCACACAGCTAGCAAGTGGTAAGTTAATGAGTTCAGATTTTCCTGTGCTCTATCTGCTGTGACATGTAGCTGCCTTGATTCTTGAGGCAGACTCTGCCATGTTGAGTTTAGAGAATAGCAAGGACAGTTTGACTAGTGTGTTCACAGAGAATTTAAGCTCCCTGAGGCCAGGTGTTATTTCCCATCAGTCTATATCCCTAAGAGTGAGCACCATAACTGGCACGTAAGAGGCACTTAATGTTGATTCGTTGATTTTTTTAAAGCCTTCCTCTCCCCAAACCCCCTTTCCCCCAAGAGCCTCTAACCTTGGAGACTTCTCTCGTCCCCTCAGCTTGCAGGATCCAGACCTTCAGATCTCATTCTTGACTTCCTTCTGTCTGTAGTGAGTCCTCCCTCAGTGATGTGCCCCAGAGTCCCACAGGCCCCCCACCCTCTGAGGAGAAGAAGAAGGAGAAACCGTCGGAACACAGAATTTCCGCTCCAGCTCGACCCCGAGGACCCAGGGCTCAGAACCGAAAGGCCATCATGGACAAATTTGGGGGGTAAGAAACAGGGCCACAGATGGCCAAGCTCAAGATACAGAGGGAGCTTCCAGGATATCTCCTTTCAGGGGGCCAGGGTTGGACTGATGAAAGGAGAAATGAGGTCCAGGATAAAGCTCCCTGATACTTATATAATCAGGAGAGATAGGTTCCAGTCCCAACTGCACCACTCTAAGACTTAAAGCAGGCTATCTTCTTCCTTCTGCCTCAGTTTCCTCTTCTGTACAATGAAAGACAGGAGGCAATGTGGTGAAAGAACAGCAGCCCTGATTGGGAATCAGAAACCTGGAATGGCAGCCCCACCCCTGCTCAGGCAGCCAGGGATCCAGAGAAAAGAGCTTGGAGTCAGGATCTTAGCTTAGCTACTTGGTAGCTTTGTGACCATGGAAAAGTTCCCTAACCCCCAGCCTCAGTTTCTTGGGTGTAAATTGGAGATGCTAGACCCTCCTTTATACAATTATAGTGAAGTTAAATGAGATAACTTATGTAAAGTCCTTTTGCAAACCTCAAAGCACTTCTCTAAATGGTATTATTATAAATCCCTTATAATCTTAGGGAAATCATATCACTACTCTGGTCTCATTTTGTTCATCTGTAAAATGGAAAAACATGGGGGGGCCCTCCCTAGTTATTGTTGTTCAATTCTTAACCCCTTTTTGGGGATTTCTTGGGGGAAAATATGTTTTACAGATGAAGAAACTGAGGCAAACAGAGTTAAGTGACTTGCTTAAAGGTGCACAGCTTTTAAGTGTCTGAGGGCAGATTTGAACTCAAGGGGGATGAGTCTGCATGAGTCCAGGCCTGGAACTTTGTTCACTGTACCACTTAGCTGCCTCCCCAGGGTCACTTTTAAATCCCAGAGTCCTTTGTGCTAAAGACTAGAGAGCCGGAGTTCCCTCTCCATCTGACTACTCTCTGATCTTCGATCCCTTCTTTGCCTTTAACCTTCCTTTCTTCCAAACAGAGCAGCCACGGGTGCTGCCCCCCTTTTCCGGAATGCCAAGGCAGCCGGGGCAGCTGTGGGCAGCGTCAGGAACATGCTGCTTGAGTGGTGTCGGGCTATGACCAGAAACTATGAGGTGGGAGCCACAACAGGGCCAGGGGAAAGATCGGGGCCGACTCCTAGGGGAGGGCAGGAAGCCCCTTCTCCAGGATGGCTTCTGTACTTGCAATTGAGAGTTAGAGGTGGAAGGAGCCAGTGCAGAGGAAGCAATAGAGACCAGGATTGTCTTTCTCTGAATGGGGCTAAGAGGAGCGAGGGACTCACATGAGCCAATTCCTCAATTTCATAGCACGTGGACATTCAGAACTTCTCCTCCAGCTGGAGCAGTGGAATGGCCTTCTGTGCCCTCATCCACAAATTCTTCCCCGATGCCTTTGACTACACCACCCTCGATCCCAAGAAGCGCCGGGAAAACTTCACCCTGGCTTTCTCTACAGCTGAGTAAGTCAGGGAACTCAAAAAAGGATGGGGTTCTTTCACTTGGGATGGGAGGATGCAAAGGCAAAAAGTAGTGGGGGGTCTTTCAGTTGCTCATGTGTGTCAAGTAGATGGTGTAGGACTTGGACCCAGAAAGCACTGGATTCAAATCCCACTTCTGAGAATTACTAGCTTGGGTAAGTGAGCTACCTTAGTTTTCTTTTCTTTTCTTTTTTTTTCTTTTTGTTTTGTTTTGTTTTGTTTTCTTTTTCCTTTTTTCTTTTTCTTTTTCCTTTTCCTTTTCCCTTTTCTTTTTTCTTTTTTCTCTTTTTCCTTTTTTCTTTTTCTCTTTTTCCTTTTTTCTTTTTCTCTTTTTCCTTTTTTCTTTTTTCTCTTTTTCCTTTTTTCTTTTTTCCTTTTTTCTCTTTTTCCTTTTTTTCATAAAAATGGAGGTAACAATATCTTATGAAGCTCACACACCAAGATTTCCCAAATGAGAAATGTGTGTAGTATGTAAAGTTCTCTATAAACATCAGTTATCATAAGCAGATACACAACAAGGTCACTATACTATGGTATTCAAGGCTTACTTAACTCTAACCCTGTATTCTAAGATCCTTTCTAGCTTGAATATTCTGTGTTCCCTTCTAGCTCTATTATTGTGTGTAACAATATCCCTTCCAGAGCTGACTTTCTATATTCTAATGTTTCCTCCAGATCGGACATTCTGTGTTCTATGTTCCAGCTTTAGCATTCACCATTCTGGGTTCTAAGGTCCCTTCTAGCTCTAGTATTGTGTGTAACAATGTTCCTTCCAGAGCTAACCTGTATTCTAATGTCTCTTCCAAGTCTAACATTCTATGTTCTATGTTCCTGCTTTAACATTATTCTACATTCTGGGTTTTAAGTTCCCTTCCAACTCTGTTATTGTGTGTAACAATGTTCCTTACAAAGCTGATCTTCCATGTTCTGATGTCTCTTCCAAATCTAATATTTTGTGTTCTATGTTCTAGCTTTAACATTCACCATTCTAGGTTCTAAGATCCCTTCTAGTCTAGTATTGTGTGTAACAATATCTTTTCCAGAGCTGACTTTTCATATTCTAATGTTTCCTCCAGATCTAACATTCTGTGTTCTACGTTCCAGCTTTAACATTCTGAATTCTAAGTTCCCTTCTAGCTCTAGAATTGTATAACAAACTTACTGACAGTGTGGTAGTGTGCCTGACTTGGCTTCAGGAGGTACTGAATTCAAATCCTTCCTCAGATAATTAGTAAATGTGAAATCCTGAACAAGTCACTTTTCAGCTTCAGTTTCATCATCCATTTAAGAGCAATGAAAATAACAGCTACTTCACAGGGTTGTTGTGAGGACCAAATAAGAGAATACAAGAAAAGCATTTTGTGAACTTTAAAGCCTATGCAAAATGTCCTAAAAATAGTAAAATTTTAGACTCTTCAAGCTTATGACTTTTGAGACAGCCTAAAGGAATACTAGTGAATTAGTGAATAATTACTGTTAGCTGTTGCTGGACACTCTGGGCAAGATGTCAGAACTGTCCTACACAGCCCCTTAGACCTGTCGCACCTCTTTGTTGATTAGACTTCGCTCAGAAGAAAAACACAATTAAAAATTGCTAAATGGACAACTCGCTGATTACTGATGAATCCCAGGCATATCTCAGAAACTCAAAAGGTGTACAAGCCTTATATTACAACTCTGAGGAACCCAACTCTCCTAAAGATAGAAAAAATACTTGGAGAATTTTTCTGTGTCTGTCTCTGTCTTTCTCTGTGTGTCTCTGACTGTCTCTCTGACTTTCCCTATGAGTGTCTCTCTCTGTCTCTGAATTTCTCTATTTCTATGTGTCTGTCTCTGAGCTTCTCTATCTCTGTCTGTCTCTGAACATCTCTATCTCTCTCTGTCTCAAACACTCTCTATGTATCTCTGACTCTCTGATAACTGATGAATCCAGGTATATCTCAGAAATTCAATAAGGTGTACAAGCCTTATGTTACAACTCTGAGGAACTGAACTCTCCTAAAGGCAGAAAAAATACTTGGAGGGTTTTTCTGTGTCTGTCTCTGTCTTTCTCTGTGTGTCTCTGACTGTCTCTCTGACTTTCCCTATGTGTGTCTCTGTCTCTCTCTGTCTCTGTCACTCTCTCTGTGTCTCTCTCTCTGCCTCTCTTTGACTCTCTCTGAGTGTCTCTGTCTCTCTCCTGTCACTATTTCCCTCTCTCTCACACATACCCACATATAATCTGTAGGTAACCTGGGTAGCACTTTGTCCTAGGCCTTAGGGCTAGAAAGGACCCTGGAGAGCACCCAGTGCAGCCTCCTCGCTTACAGGGAAGAGACATGGTTCCTCCCCCCCCCCAACGGGAGGAGGAGAGCTGCCATTTGAGCCAAGCGCTCTGGGGCTCTGTCCGGCAGCCATTGCCCACCGTCACACTGATTCTCATGCCCTTCCATTTCAGGAACCTGGCCGACTGTGCCCAGCTGCTGGAAGTTGATGACATGGTCCGGCTGAGCGTCCCTGACTCCAAGTGCGTCTACACCTACATCCAGGAGCTGTACCGCAGCCTGGTGCAGAAGGGACTGGTGAAGACCAAGAAGAAATAAGGAACTTGGGCACCCCCTGCAGGTGCAGCCCAGAAGGACAGCTGGTGGATACCCAGGGGGCTTCTTCTTGCTCTTGGGCATCCCTTAGGTCTTTAGGAAAAGACTAAAGGCACGGGGAAGAAACTGGCAGATGGGACAGCAGAGTCACAGTCTGGAGCTCTGGGGAAACACGCCCTCAAGCACCCCACACCCACCCCAAGATAAGGAACAGCCCCCCAGGCCAAACAAACTCCTGAGAACGTTCCTGCCTGTCTGCTTAACTTCTTACATCGTCTCTCTAGCCGATTCCATCCCACACAAATCTTGGGAGGTCCGTGGGACAGGTTTTAGTATCCCCAATTTACAGAGGAGGAGCCAAGCGTTACTAAGGGGCAAATGAGTTGGCCAAGATCACACGGCTAATTTGGGGGTGGGTCTGAAAAGAAAACCTTTACCTTTCACATTTCTGCTCTTTCATAGATTCTTAGCCCATAGTAGGAACCATACCTTCTGGGAGCAAAGAAAGGGAACTTCTATTATGTAATATCTATTTTCAGACATTTACTAGTTGTGTGACCCTGGATAAATCACTTAATCCCAATTCCCTCCTCCCCACCCCCCCAACAATAAGTGAGATGGGAAATGGCTGCTTTCCCATCAATCTGAACTTAGGCTACATCTCTGTAGCCACTTACAAATGTCCTCTGGAGCATTCATTCATTCATTCATTCAATCATCCATCCATCCATTCATTCATTCATTCATCATTCATTCAATCATCCATCCATTCATTCATCATTCATTCAATCAATCATCCATCCATCCATTCATTCATTCATTCAATCAATCATCCATTCATTCACTATTCATCTGACAAATATAGAGAGTTGTCATGGAATGCAAATTCAATATGAAACCATCTTTTTTGGCAGCCAAAAAAAAAACTAGTGTGAGCTTGGACTGCTAGGAGCACAGTGGTCCCTCTGTACTCTACCCAGGCTATGTCTGGACTATTGTGCTTGTTCGAGCTGCCATATTGTGGGAAAGACACTGACAAGCTGGAGTGGATCCAGAAGAGGCGTCAGAATGGAGGGAAGACCCTTTTATGAAGGATCAGTGAAAGAAATAAGGATGGTTAATTTGGAAAAGAGACTATTAAGGGAGTTAATATCTCTCTTCAAGTATTTGAATGGATCTTATGTAGGAAAAGAAACAGCTGGATAGTGCAGTGGTTAGAGTATTGCGTCTGGAGTCAGGAAGATCTGAGTTCAAATCTTGACTCAGGAACGAAGTAGCTGTGTGACCCTGGACAAGTCATTTAACCTATTTGCTTCAATTTCCTCAAATTGTCAAGAGAAGGAAATAGCAAACCATTCGAGCATCTCTGCTAAGAAAAACCCAATGGGATTATGAAGAATGTGACAAGACTGAAAAATGGCTAATCATACTCACATATAGGAAACTGTGTGGCCCCAGAGGGCAGAGTAATGGGTAGTTGTGGGGAAATGAGCAGAATCATTAGATGTAAGGGGAAACTTTCTTCTGACTAGAGGTATCCTAAAATTGGATTGAGCTCTTTGGGGAACTAGTAATTATCTCCCCCTGAAGGTTTCCAAGGAGAGATCAGATGACCATTTCGTGAGGGTGGGGGTGCAATAGGGAATTCCTGATGGGGGTTGGGCTAAATGGTCAAGATTCCTTCCAAATCACAGAATGCCATTCATTCTTTCAACTTTTCGAGTTATGTATTTGTTAGGAAAATGGCGCGCTCTACACTGACAGTTATCAGAAACTGGATTTTCCAAAGTAGAAACAATAGAGGAGTGGAAGAGGTACATTCCCCCTCTCCACTCTTCCTTGGCAGAAACTTCTTTAAAACCTTCCTTCCATATTCCTTCAGTTCTTCAAGTGCCAAGGATAGGGATCCTATCCATCCCTGAACTAGTAGTCATGAGGATTTAGAATTGCAAAGGACCTGAGATAATAATTATTAATGATTAATATTAATTAATATTATTAATTAAACCTCTAAAGTAATCATCCTCAGCTTCTAAGGTCTTCTAGTTCTAATCTATGATTCTATAGGGTAGAATAATGTGTCCACTATAGGTTATAATTACCATTTATATAGGGTTTTCGCTTTGAAAGCTTGCAAAGTGATTTATAATTATTCTTCAGCTCATTTGACAGATGAGGAAACTGAGGTAGACTGGGTGAAGTGACTTGCTCAGGGTCACCTAACTAGAAAGTGTCAGAGGACAAATTTGTAAAGATGAGTCTCAGGTAAATCATAAACTTGAAGATTTCAAGAAAAAAATAGCCTCTTATATTACAGATGAGGAAACTAAGGTCCAGATATGTAAAATGATTTCCAGAGATCCCGAGGTGGTAAGTGGCAGGTCTCCAGATTCAGCCCTCTTTCCACGGCTCTCTCGATGCTTCTAGAGGCTGCTTATGGGAGATGACATCATTTAGCCTCTTCTACAACCATAAAGGGACAGGATGGGACTGAGAAAACAGATCCCCAGGCCTTCCTTGGGGAGGATTAGGAGTTACTTTGGCAGCCTCCACCCAAGGAGAGATTCTGAGGGTTGGGTGGCCTAGGGAGGAGGGGAGAGACCGCAGCAGTGACTCTCCATCATTCCGGGGTGGGACGTTCCTGGATCTCCAAGGGATCTCTCCACACAACAATGAGTAGCTAGGGGGGAAATGTCAGGGTCTGAGTGTCAACAACAAGTGTAGTCTCCCCACCCCCTACCTTTGCAGGAGGGAGGGATGAGGAATAGCTTTTCCAGAAAAAGATTGGGACTGGGAGGGGTCCCACTGAGGACTGGGGGAAGGCATAAGGCAAGAACAGCTGTTGCCCCTATCTCGATCCAGGCCCTGGAAAAGAGGCAATCGAAGGGCAGAGCCAAAGGGAACATAGGATTGAGTTTCTGATCATCCAGTCCAACCTTCTTTTCCAGAAGGGGAAACTGAGGTCCAACGAGAGGTGGCCACTAGGTCAAGGTCTTCCAAGGGCTGGAAACCAGAGTTCTTAACTCCATATAGGCCACAGATTCTAAGACAGCCTACTGGCACTCTTGTCACTGGACCAGCTGCCTCCAATGATTAATTAACAGAGGAGGGGTCACTCCATCCTCCATCCCCCACTATGCTTATGTCATCCCATTCTGCAATGGTATTCAGTATCTAGATTTTAAAGATCAGGAAAAGGAGGCAAAAAAGATAAAGCATGATGGGGTTTGAGTGTGGGGGGACCAGAATGCAAATTCTACCACAGTCACCTACTGATGACTTCCTGACTCATGTCTCTTAACCTGCCTTTCAGTTTCCTGGTCTCCAAAATGAAGTCGTGTTCAACCTCTAAAGTAATCATTCTCGGTTTCTAAGGTCGTCTAGTTCTAATCTATGATTCTATAGGATAGAATGACTTGTCCACTATAACTTATTAAGTCCTGCTTCGATCATGTCTGACTCTCTGAGACCCCATTCGGGTTTTTCTTGGCAAAGAGAGTAGGGTAGTTTGCAGTTGCCTTTTCCAGTTCATTTTGGCAGATGAGGAAACTGAGGCAGGCAGAGTTAAGTGACTTGCCCAAGATCACACAGCTAGGAAGTGTCTGAGACTGGATTTGAATTATGGAAGATGGATTTTCCTGACTTCAGGCCCAGCACCCTATCCCCTGTGTCTCCTGGTGGCCTTCCACCGTAGCTAGTATCAGAGCTCCTTACTTTGTTTACCCATCCTGCCACCTGCCCTACCATCAAAAAGCAGGGGATGTTCCCAGAGCTCCCTTCTGCTTCCCTCCCCTTTTCTCCAGTTCACACTTGCTCATGATAAGGACCCAGGTAAGGAGACAGAAGACCAGATCCCCCAATACCTCACCAGAAAGATCGGCAAGGAAGAACCTCTTGCCGCCAGTTCTGGAAGGTTCCCTCTAACTGCAGTCTGACCATTTGCTTCCTAAAAATGCCTCCTAACTATCAGCAAATACAGCTGGAGGAATACCATGAGAGGAAGATGAAGGAGGAAAGGCAGCTGCTTATGGAGGGTAATTTGCAAAAATCATCAGAGGACCTTGGATTTCCCCAGAAGGGTGATAGGGAGCCATTGAAGATTATTGAGCAAAGGAGCGGTATAACCAGATCTAGTCAGTCAGAAAGTATTTCTTATACACTTACAAGGTGCCAGGCACTGTGCTCAATGTTGGACAAAAGATAGTCCAAGGTGATCACAATCTAATGGGGAAGACAAGAAGCCAACAAATACATACAAAGCAAGCTCAGTTCAGGATAAATAAGAAATAATTAACAGAGGAAAGGCACTTGAATTAAAAGGGGTTTGGAAAGCTTTCCAGTATAAGGTGACTTGAAGGAAGTCAAGAAAGCCAAGAGACAGAGAGGAAAAAAAAATGGGCGTATTGCAAGCGTGAAACAAAATTCCCCCTAAAATACCCAGAGCAGAAAGATAGAACACCCAGGAAGTCGGAGGAGTCGTGAATGGAAGGGGTTGGAAAGTAAGAAGTGGGCAGTGGTGAGCAATGGAAGATGGTGAGGGAGCTCTGGCTTATGAAAGGCTCAGAATGGCTAGCAAAAGATTTTGTGTTTGGCCCTGGATATGATAGGGATCCACGGGACTTTATCATCTAGGAAGATGGCCCTGGGTGACCCGAATAGATCTATACAGAAAATAGATTACTGTCATTACTCTGTCTATGGATCCATGGGTGGAGACCATTGAGGCAACAGTAATAGTCCAGGGAGATGGTTATGGAGCCTGTTGCAAGCAAAGGGAACAGAGACTGGAGAAGTGGAATTGCTAACATCTGGGATTGCCGCCTATAAAACCTGAGGGGGAAAAAACGAAGAGAGAAAGATGATCTGGAGACTCCTCCCTATCTGACCCCAACCACTTAGAACTTCAGTTTCTTCTTTTGTCAGGCAGGGAAAACAATCTTTTTATTTGTTTCAAGATGAGAAGCTAGACCAGATAACTTCTTGCAGCCTCTCTCAGTTCTAGATCTGGGTTCTGGAAGAAATGTACTGCCAAAGTCATTCTCATACTCATCAGGGCATTTCTCCCTCCTCCAATTAAGAGGAGCCATGTGATATGGTCAAAAGGGCTCTGACTTTGGAGTAAGGAGACCTAAGTTCTATCCAGCATCGGACACTAGCCGATCGCAGCTAGGAAAGTACCTCCTCCCCTCTGTGCCTCAGTTTCCCTATCTGTAAAATGAGGAGAGGAGAAGATGATACTTATTTGAATTGAGTCTTAAAAGATGATTCTCACAAGGTGTTATATGAATAATACCTTGTATCTCATAGAGCATCTTACATCATATTAATAAAGCCTCTAAATGGGAATTCTCTTCACGTTTGGGTTAGGAGAGAGGAAAACAAAACTGGTTCAGCCTAACTCCTCAGCCCTGCCAGGAAAATAACCCTAGGAACACAAGTGAAGAATGGCCCACTTCAATTTTTGAAGATATAGATTTCAAATTTCAGCTTTCTCTTCCCCAGGTGGTCATCCCAACTCCCTCAGTCATAGAGCTACCTTTGGAGTCCCTGTCGGATCAAAATGCTTCTTTCTATAAGACCCCTTACCCAGAAGAAGCATAGATCCATGGGAGTTTAAAGTTGATTTACTTTGCAAACAGGCTTCCGTCCCTCCCCTCAGGGAACTTGTTGTTTATATTTGTCCTTTGTTCTGGGACCAATGACATGAGGGAGGTTTTGCCATCCATGCAAGGTCACCAGCTTCGATTTCTCCTCTGGAACCAGCTGGGTCTCAGTTTGTCTGAAGCAATGCTTATTCAGTGATTTAGGCTAGGTAAGAATTGAGGCAAAGAATGGCCTCTCTTACCTAATCGAAAAAAAAAAATCCAATCTGGAGGGAAAAATCCTAAGGGTTTTTAATCAAAACAGAAATAATTGCAATGAAACTTTCCCCAGATATCATTTACAGGTACCATACCCATTCCCATCATACCCAGGCTGATCCTTTAAGATCTTTCTGGCTCCTGTAGTCCATTTTCCTAAGGCCAGACCTGGAAACTAGAATCAAGAAAGCCATTCCAACCCAGGAGAACAGGTCCACTCATCAGACAAGTGGTTCTCTGGGGAAAAGTCAAGTACAGGAGAGGGGAGGAGACCATTAGAATTATTGGCTAGTAGTTCTCTCTTCCCCAAACTGGAGAGTGAATTCCTTGGCATTCTTCATGAACTGCTCTGGGTTCTGAATGTACAAGTCAGCAAGCTCTGCCCGGAGAGGTAGATCTTGGTTGAGCGTGTTCACCAGCAAGTTGAGATCCTCCAGCACTGGGGAGCAAATAATAAATAATAATATATAATATAAATAATATAAATTAATATTTATAGATATATACTATCTATATACTATACTACCAGTGAGTTGAGATCCTCCGGTACTAGGGAGCAAATAATAAATAATAATAAATAATATATAATATAAATAATATAAATTATTATTTATAGATATATACTATCTATATACTATACTCTCAGTGAGTTGAGATCCTCCGGTACTGGGGAGCAAATAATAAATAAAAATAAAATAATAAATAAATAATATGATATAAATAATATATTATAATATGTGATATAAATAATATTACATATTATTTATAGGTATTACATAATATTTATAAATATTAATAAATAAAACAGCTTATTTATAGATATATACTATATTTAAATATTAATAAATAAAAAACTTATGATTTATAGATATATACTATCTATAAATATTAATAAATACAATAATATAACTTATTTATAGATATGTACTATCTATAAATATTAATTTAAATAATTTTTAAGAGTTTGTTAAATGCTTATCATATGTCAGGCACTGTGCTAAGTCTTAGAGATGCAAATAAAAAGCTCCACAGCCCTGACCTTAAGGAGTTTCCATTCTAATGGGAGAGACCATATATTTGGGGAAGTGAAAGTAAAGGAAGTGTTTTGCTCTGAGAAAGACCCAGGAGTCAGAATTGAGCAAAGAGACATTGGCAGAGGGATAGACAGTGGCCTCCCAGTCCTTGAGACAACCATTCCACCATATTATGGTCAAATAAACTTGTGGTATATGAATACAACGGGATATTTTGGGGTCATAAGAAGCAATGACTATGAAGGACTTGAGGAAATATGGCAAAATTTGATTAGCTAATTGCAAGTGAAAAAAGCAGAACTATGAGAACAATTTTCGCAGTGATTGTAAGATGAAACCAAAAACACAAAAAGGGAACTGAATTAAGATTATATATGCCATCTCATTTGGTTCTAAAGATCTTATTTTACCATTTTAACATATATTGGATTACATGCCATCTAGGGGAAGGGAGGGAAAATGGGAACATAAGGTTTTTTTAAGGGTCAGTGTTGAAAAATTATCCTTGCTTATTTTATTTATTTCTTTTTGCTAAGGCAATTAGGGTTAAGTGACTTGCCCAAGGTCACATAGCTAGAAAGTATTAAAAGTTTCTGAAGTCAAATTTGAACTCAGATCCTCTTGACTTCAGGGCTGGTGGTCTATCCACTGCACCACCTAGCTGCCCCTTTGCTTATGTTTTAAAAACAAAAAACTCCGATTGGTTCCAAAGATTTGATGATGAAACATACTTCCTTTTGTCAAGAAGTGGTGGACTATTGTTGCAGAATATTGTATATGGTGTCAGTCACACACTATGTTGGCTTGTTTTAGTTAACTGTTTTTCTTATAGTGGAGGTCCTGTGCAAAGTGGGATAGTATTGGGAAAGGGTAATAGTGTAAAAAACCAAAAAGCATCAGTGAAACTTTATTTTTCTTTCTTTTTTCTCCCTGAGGCAATTGGAGTTAAGTGACTTGCCCAGGGTCACACAGCTAGGAAGTGTTAAGTGTCTGAATCTAGATTTGAACTCAGGTCCTCCTGACTTCAGGGCTGATGTCTATCCACTGGACCACCTAGCTGCCCCGAAACTTTCTCTTTTTTTTTTTTTTTTTTTTTTTTTTTTTTGAGGCTGAGGTTAAGTGACTTGCCTAGGGTCACACAGCTAAGAAGTGTTAAGTATCTGAGATCAGATTTGAACTCGGATCCTCCTGAATTCAAGGCTGGTGCTGTATCCACTGCGCCACCTAGCTGCCCAAAAACTTTATTTTTCATAAAAAGCAAAACTAACCTAGAAACAACCGGGAATTGTTCCAGACTATTCAGTTCCACCCAGTTGAGGACCTCATGATCCTTTTGTGACCTCAATGTGCCTTCCTATTATTATATTATATTAGTAGATCCCTAATTTGATCCTTGCCTCTCAAATTCTACCAGTTCTAACATGACCCTCTTATCAGATAAGTCTGTCCTTCCCCCTGTGTCACTCCCCAAAGAAAGCCCAGTCCTCGGAGGATGGCATAAGCTGTGGAGCCCACCTTGATGGATTTTAGAAGAGATCATCCACTTCTCACTGATGCTGGGCAGGCACATCTCTCCATTCTCAGTCACATTGGTGTGATATATCTTGGTTATGAATTTCAGATGGGGAGGGCTTAAGGGATAGTCACGGGGAAAAGTGATTCTGAACTTGAAAGCTCTAAGGTTGTAGGGTTCTCGGTCCTAGGAGAAAAAAAAGAAGACAGAGGTCATCTCTCTCCATAGTTCATACCATGCAACTGAGTCTGTTTAGGACTAGAGAATAAGACTTTAAAAGTCATCTCCTCATTGTACAGATGGTCAGGGGACACAGTGGGACTGGTCCAAAGTTCTATAAGTGGTTAGTAGCAGCCACAGGATTGCAACCCAGCTTCCCAATTCAATGCTCTTTCTACTACATCAAGTTGAAAAAACAGGGAGCAATTGAAACCCAAATCCACAGCACCAGCCACCCTCTTCCACCTCTGGAGTATCCAGTCTCAGGTCCAATTGAATTGGAAGTGATTGTTGGGTTTGTGGGAATAAGAATAATGTCAGTACCCCACATCTTAAATTTTACCAAATATTTTCCTCACAAGCCTGCCAGGTGATTGAATAAGGATAAATATCTCCACAGGAAACTGAGGCTTAGGGACGTAGAGTAACCTGGTCAAGATTACACATCTGGGAAGTGCTACATCTGGACTCACCGGGAGGAGCACGGCATTCCATATAAGTACATTGGAGTTTTCACTGCATAGGTCCCGAAGGTAAGGAGGAAGGTTTTCCTGAAGCGCTTCCAGTTCCTGTAGGATTAATACCAAGAGAACCACTATCTTCACCTTCTCTCTTCAAACCCCTCCATCTTCACAAACAGCCTTCTCTTGGATGGGGCAGTGGCAGGGGAGGGTCAGACTCAGCCCTCTTGGGGAGAGGGAGAGGGACCAAAGTAAATAGTAGCCAAAGAAGATCTCCAAGTCCCCTTCTGTCTAGAAAACTTATGGTCATGTCACCCAGTTCAGTGTTGCTATCATTATTTTTTTTAATCTTTTGTGATAATATTGTATTTTATTTTTCTGAATATATTTGTAAAGATAGTTTTCAACATTCATTTTTGTAAAATTTTGTGTTCTAAATTTTTGTCCCTCCTTCCCTTATTTCCTCCCTCTCAAGAAGCAAGCAATGTGATAGGGGTGAAATATGTGCAGTTCTTTTAAACATATGTTCATATTTATCATGTTGTATTAAAAAACAATCAGACCAAAAGGAAAACAAAAACAAAAAGATGAAAATATTATGCTTCAATTCACATTCAATCCCCATAGATTTCTCTCTCTGGATGTGATTGACATTTCTCATCCTAAGTCTACTGTTCCCATCATTATTTTAAAAAAGGATAAGGTAATGGATGGAATTAGATGTGTAGGCAAACAAACAAACAAACAAACAAACAAACAAACAAAAAAACTAGGCTCAAATTCATAAGCATCAATCCTGAGGATCCTTCTGGCAGTCCGAGAGAGGAAGAACATTTGCTGCAAGTTTGAGAGTTCCTTTGCAGGAAACAGAATAAAAACCCAAACTAGAACCTTGCACTCCTGTTCTTTGGAAATCAAGGGAAATCAGCTGATTTAGAAGAATAGAAAGTGAAACTGGCCATTTTGGCCCTGCATCCTTGCTACTTCATTCCAATATCCTTAATACAGTTTCAAAATAGAGGAGGAGGAGGAGGAAGAGGAAGAGGAGGAGGAAAAGGAGGAAGAGGAGAAGGAGAAGAAGGAAGAGGAGGAGGAGGAAGAAAAAGAAATGTTTATATGTCTTTAGCTATTAATAACCATGTTAAAATGAAAACTAATTATTTAAAATATTTATTCAATGAAAATAACAATAGTCCTAGGCTAACCAGTTAGTATTCTTTTATGGAAAATAATTAATTTTCTAAATAAAAAAATTTTAATGAGGATTTACAGTTTTATATATACAAATTTCTTTAATGACTAGCTTAAGAGAAGACTGCTGCTTAACTTAAGCTTAACTGTTTCTTCATTCAATCTGTTGTGATCTGGTGTTTCAGTTTAAATATATGAAAAATTCTATCTTGGGACACATGGACAGATACATAGCTTTAAAAAGGAAGGATTATTTGGATAGTCATAGAACATCTTAGCATTATTATGAAAAAAAAGTTCTGATCTTTCAGTTCCCTTGAAAGGATCTTTCCCCAAAAAACGTCTTTGGACCACACTCTGAGAAGTCAAGGCCTAACAGGTTAAAAAATTTGCTCAGGGTTATACAGCATGTGGCTGAGATAGGATGTGAACCCTGATGTTACTGATTGAGAAGTCAGCTCTCTACAGCATTCCTTAACAACAACTACTCCCCTCCTTCACTACTGCTACTACTGCTACTAATACTACTACTATTGCTACTGCTACTACTTGTTACTACCATTACTACTCTCACCTGCTGCTCCTACTATTACTGCTGTTGCTACTGCTACTACTGTTGCTGCTGCTGCTGCTACTACTTACTGCTACCACTACTATTGCTACTACTACTACTCATTGCTAGTACTACATGCTACTGTTGGTACTACTACTACTATTGCTACTGCTACTACTTGCTACTACCACTACTGCTGCTGCTACTATTTGCTGCTACCACCATTATTACTACCGTTACTACTACTACTTACTGCTACCACTATTACTGCTACTACTACTACTCGTTGCTAGTACTACCTGCTACTGTTGGTACTACTACTACTATTGCTACTGCTACTACTTTTACTACTATTATTACTGCTGCTGCTGCTACCATTACTACTAGTAGTAGTACTACTTTGGGATCCCTTTAAGGTTGCCCACGTATTTTCTCCTTTGTAGTAAATGCCAAAGCTGAGCCGGAACCTCCCTTGTCTGCCCGCTGCGGGCCAGGATCGCAGCCCAGGTGGTCCCCAGGGGGACGGTGCCAGCCCAGAGCTGTGGTTGTGCGGAGGGGGACTCTCCCTGGAAGTCTGACCCACCCGGTCACTCTCTTTAACTCACAGCGCTGGAGGACTGGGCTCTAGAAGGCTTTGGGGGGACAAGACGGCGGTCTCCATCTCTGCAGTAACTGAAGCCCAGCCTCGGCCCTCTCCCCCGGGTCAGTCCGGAATTGGGACGGGAGGTCCGGGAGGCAGCCTTTCTCAGCCTCCAGGGCGCTCCCCCGCACATAGGAAGCCGGTACTTGCCAGAAGCAGATTACTTCCAAGCTAGGAAACGAAACCGAAAGAGGCTCGGAGGCGGTCTGAGCTCCCGCCCGAGCCCAGTCTCTCCCCGGGCAGCGGTGGGGGTGGGGGGATGGGGGAAGGGGGCGAGAGGGGACCAGCGACCACCGCGGGAGTCCAGCTCCCGCCGCCCCGCCCACCTCGAGCCCGCTTCTCGGAGGAGGGGATGCTCTCAGCAGGGAAGGGATGGACGACGAGAACCGAGCCCAAGCCCAGGGAATGGTGCGCCCGTCCAGTGCACCGGCAGAAAAGGGAGCCCAAAAGGAGAGCAGAAGGAGGGAAGAGCGGTGCATTGGGGGGCGGGGGCAGAGGCTCGGAGCTGGGAGGAGGGAGTGTCAGAGAGTAGGTGCCCTGGGGCAGAGGGAGCCCCTGAAGCCTCGGGGGTGGGGGGCACGCCCCCCCTCCTGCCCCGCTCACCGCAGCTTACCTTCGCAGCGCGCTTGCTCGCTGTCATCTCCTGAGATGAGAGGGGCTAGGACGTGGGGCTTGTGGGCGGGTTGCCTTGCCAGCCGACTTGCTCCGAAACAGAAGTCGAGAACCGAGTCCCAGTTCTGCCTCCGGGGATCCTCTGGGTGATCTTGGCTTTAGGCCTCTCTTTCTTCCTTTCCTCTGTTTCCCTGCCGGTGACAAAAAGGACTTGACTGGGATTCTCTCTGAGATCTCCCGGCCCTTTGGGGATGATGACCCGCCTCTTCCTCCCGGGCACCGCCCCCCCCCCCCAAGTCCTGGCAGCAGGGACACAGCTGGGCGGAGAAGACACCCAGCAGCTCCGGAGAACTAGCTGCCACATCTGGGGACAGCGGCGGAGTGGAGCTGGCAAGGGCCTCCCTCACCTTGGCAACGAATAGGAGAGGCCCTGAAAAGTAATAAAGTCTATAGTATTCCCTCTTTACTCAAGAGGTAGGGGTCCACGGGTGTGTGAAGTTGCAGTACTGTCAGACGGAAGATAAGCTCATTGAATTGGACAAACGTTTCTATTTATTTTTCAATCTTTGCTCCCAGAAATGCCCCTCATCTTTGATCATATTAAATTAAAAAGTTTTCGCACAAACAAAATGAACAGAAACAAGATTAAAAGGAAAGTACAAAGCTGGGGGAAAAATCTTTACAACCAGTATTTCTGATAAAGAATTTTCTAAATATTTCTAAAATATTGAAATTTCTAAATTTAAATTTAAATCGCATTTCTAAAATATATAAAGAACTTTGTCAGATTTATAAGAAAATGACTCATTCCCCACTTCATAAATGCTCAAAAGATACGAACAGACAATTTTTCAGGTGATGAAATTAAAGCCATTTCTAGTGATAGGAAAAACAACACTCTAAATTACTATTGATTAGAGAAATTCAGATTAAAATGACTCTGAGGTACCACCGCACACCTCTCAGATTAGCTAAAATGACAGAAAAAATTTGGAGGGATATGGGAAAACTGGGCACTAATGCATTGTTGGTGGAATTGTGAAATGATCATGTCGCACAAGAAAAAAAGAGAAGCAAAATAAAATCCAAACAACAACAAAAAGTGAAAATGTTATGTTGTGATCCACACTCAGTTCCCACAGGCCTCTCGCTGGGTGAGATGGCTCTCTTTATCACTGAATAATTGGAACTGGTTCGAATCATCTCATTGTTGAAGAGATCCATGTCCATCATAAATGATCATCATAAAAAAATCTTGTTGCCGTGTACAATGTTCTTCTGGTTCTGCTCATTTCACTCAGCATCAGTTGATGTAAGTCTCTCCAAGCCTCTCTGAAATCATTCTGTTGGTCATTTCTTACAGAACAATAATATTCCCTAAAACTGACACTTTCATATTTTTGGAACACACAGTAAGGATTGTACATGAAGCACAGTTCTTTGCTGTTTAACATTATATGCAATATGTTATTTTTCTTTTTAAGCACTTATAAGTTCAATAGCTAACTTTCAAAGCACTTTTATTTGTCTTTGATTCCTTCTGGACTTCTGTTCTCCTCTTCTCATTTGGGGTGGTGGGTTGGAAATGTTCCTATCCCTAACCAGCCTCTTTCCATCCTCATGGAGAGGAAGGGAAGGCAAACCCAAATATTCACAGCCAAACAAAATACATTTTCCCCCATTGGCTATTTCCGAAAGTACATATCTTATTTTGTATCTTAAATCCATCATCTCTGTCAAGAGGGGATTAGTTAGTGTGTTTCAGCACTAGTATTTTGGAATTATAGTTGCTTATTACATCAATCAGAGTTCTTAAATCTTTCAAACTTATTTTTCTTTATACTGTTGTCATTGTATAAATTGTTCTCTTAGTTCTGCTCATTTCACCCCGTATCAATTCATACAAGTTTTCCCAGTTTTCTCTAAAATGGTTCTGCCATTTGGTAGCCATGTGCAAATCATTTAAGCTCTCCAAGACTACAAAATATTGACAATAAGTTCTAACACCTCATGGGGGCCTTGTGATAATGAGGTTTTAACAACTTCCATTTCTTCATCTCTTCCCAAAGCACTATTTTCCCAATGGACCTTAGAGTTAAGCAGGGTGGATATTATGCTGTGATGTTTTAGACCCATTGGGGCAGCTAGAGGATTGCAAAATATCTCAGATCATCTTACTGGATCCTCCCACAAGCCTGTAAGATATGAAAGCTATTATTATCTCATTTTGCAGATGTGGAAATTGAGGCTGAGATATATAAAGTAATATAACTAACTCAGGGTTACAAGATAGAGAAGCAAGATTCAAACCCAAACCTATTGTGGATCAGATGTCAGTGTCAAAGAATCTGCCTTCAAATTCTCTCTCTGCTACTTTGTGCTTATGTGACTTTGCACAAATCACTTCAGTTCTGTGAGGCTGTTTTCTCATCTGTGATATGAGGATGTTGGATCACATTACCTCTGAGGTCCCATCATCCCAAATGTGGACTGCACCTTCAGAATTCTTTTCCAAGGGCTTTAACAATTTTTGGTCCCTGTCTCCTTTAGATCTCAGCAAAAACTTCCTATTCAACATGAAAAATAAATAAATTCTATTGTTTGTCATGTACATATATATAAGAAATAAAATAGAAATTAAAGTGGTCTTTATAACATTTTGTATTATCAATTTATTCAATCCACACACTTTTCCCATTAACTGCTACTTTTGAAATATTTCAATGGCATATTATAGTTCTTGAGGGGCAGGGTGGTATGTGGATAAGGAGCTGGCCTCTAAAGCAGGGAGTATTGGGGTCAAGTCCTTCTTCAGAGAAAAATATTGTCCGTGTAACCGTGGATGAGTAAGTCCCTTAATTTTCAAGTGCTGCAGGATCCTTTCTAAAACTCTTAAGTTGTAGAGAGTGTGCTGATTTGTATTTGTAGAGGGAATTTCCTTATTACTGAGTTTTCCAGACTATTGAAATTCCAGGCCCAGTCTATATCCTTATCCCAAAATAATTATCAGATATTCCATGTATCCCAAACTGGAAACTCTTGCTAATAATGCAGGATAGGAAACCATGCCATCTCTTCCAGGTGAGAAATCCAAAACTAAGAGAGTTGACTAACTCGCCTAAGAAAGATGTGAAGTAGGTTTCGATCCCAGAACCTGTGCTCTTCACATATCACTACACTGAGTTATTCTATGTGAAAGTGTTTTGGAAAAAAAAATCTATCATAGCATAAAAGATGAAAATGAGACTTTCATAAAACCCACTTCTGACATTTAATTGTGTAACTGTGGGCAAAACACTTAGCACTCTGAGTCTTAGTTTTCTCATCTGTAAAATAGGAATATTGAATAGTATGCTCCCTAACTCATAATTAGAAATGGAAGGGACCTCAGAGGTAGTCTAGTCCAATGTCCTTATACCTGATATATAAATACCTTATAGTTGGGGATATTGAGAAACCAGGGGAAAATGGCTTGAAACCCATTTTCCTGTGTTTTTGGAACTTAAGACTATTGTCTTAAGCACATTGAGTAAGAAGAGCAAGGCTTCAACCTTGCTTTAAATCCAATGCTTTTTTTTTTTTTTTAAGAAGTTCTGGGGCTACTAGGTGGTGCAGTGGATAGAGCACCAGCCCTACAATCAAGAGGACTTGAGTTCAAATCTGATCTCAGACACTTAATACTTCCTGGCTGTGTGACCCTGGGCAAGTCACTCAACCCCAGTTGCCTCAGGGAAAAAAAAAAAAAAATTCTGACTGGGTGTTATTTTTTTCTAATTAAAAAGCATTTCCTTTCTCTCTCTCCAACTGAAAAAGAAAACTAGTAACAACAAATTCTAGTAACAAATATGCAGTTAAATAAAACCAATCCCCACATTGGCCATATCTCAAATGTATGTCTTCTTCTGGATATTAGTCCTTTCCCTTTCTATCTTGGTGGTTAGTGAGCTTCACTGCTCTGGAAATCATTGTAATTCAGAGTTCTGAAATCTTCTGTTATTGCTGTTGTAGGATAAATTGGCTTACATAAGTCTTCCCAGGTTTCTCTGAAATTATCCCTTTCATCATTTCTTATGGCACAATAATATTATATTCATGTAATGTAACTTGTTCATTCATTCCACTGTTGATGGACACCCTATCAATTTCTAGCTTTTACCACCATAATTGAGCTGTTACATATGCAAATGTATGTATATATGCACACACACACACACCCAAATGTTCGTGGGGACTATTTGTGTCTGACCTGTGGCAGAGCATTCTGAGCTTGCATTGGTCTGATTAGCTACAGAAAGACACACTGTAACTCAGCTCTACCGTGGTAATGTCATTTTGGTCCTCTTGGAGAACAAAGGACCAAGATGACAATAAAGAATCTCTGTCTCTGTCTCTCTCTTTCTGTCTGTCTGTCTGTCTCTCTGTCTCTGTCAATTTTCTCACAAACTCATTTTCCTTTTTCGTCAACTTCACCAAGGAAGAACTTCAGAGATGTTTTCATCTATACTTGTCTACTTCATTGGTGATTCAGAGCTCTTTTTTATATGATTATTGATAACTTTAATTTCTTCTCTTAAGAACTGTTCTGCACTTCCCCCTTCACCACTTCAATATAGTCTGATCTCTCAGAGGGTAGGGACAAATTTTTTGTTTTGTTTTGTTTTTTTGAAGAGATTTTTTATTTAAAACTTTTTTTATTTTCAAAATATAGGCAAAGATAGTTTTCTAGTTTTAACCTTGCAAAACCTTGTGTTCCACATTTTTTCCTCCCTCCCTTCCCCCCACTCCCTCTCCTAGATGGCAAGTAATCCAATATATGTTAAACATATGCAATTCTTCTATACATATTTGTACAATTATCACAAGAAAAATCAGATAAAAAAGAGGAAGAATGAGAAAGGGGGAAAAAAAGCAAACGTCAATTCTTCTATACATATTTGTACAATGCTCACAAGAAAAATCAGATAAAAAAGAGGAAGAATGAGAAAGGGGAAAAAAAGCAAGCAAACATCAAAAATGTTTATGTTATGATAGATATTCATTTCCCACAATCCTCCTTCTGGATGCAGATGACTCTCCTCATCACAAGTATTGGAATTGACCTGAATCATCTCATTGTTGAAGAGCCATGTCCATCGGAGCTGATCATCACATAATCTTAATGTTGCTGTGTACAACATTCTCTCGGTTCTACTCACTTTACTTAGCATAAATTCCTGTAAGTCTCCCCAGGCTTCTCTGAACTCATCCTCCTGATCATTTTCTATAGAACAATAATATTCCATAACATTCCTATACTATAACTTTCTCCAGCGGATGGGCATCCACTCAGGTTCCAGTTCCTTGCCACCACAAAAAGGGCCGCCACAAACATTTGTGCACATGTGGGTCCTTTCCCCTCCTTAAGATCTCTTTGGGATGCAGACCCAGTGGAGACACTGCTGAATTTTGATCCACTTTTCTATACACTTTGGGGTATGCACAGTTTGATATCCCCTTGGGCACAGTTTTAGATTGGTTGGATCAGTTCACAACTCCACCAACGATGTATGTGTCCCAGTTTTCCCACAACCCCATTCCTCATTCTCTTTTCCTGTCATAGCCAACCTGAGAGGTGTGAGGTGGTACCTCAGAGTTCTTAACTTGCATCTCTCTGATCAATAGTGATTTAGAGCGTTTTTTCATATGACTAGAAGTGGTTTTAATTTCTTCACCTGAAATTTGTCTGTCCATATGGTAGGGACGGATTTTGTTTTATTCTGTACCCCCGATACTTAGTCAGTCAGTCAGCAAGTGTATCTGGCTCATTCAAAGCAGTTAATAAAGACTTAAAGAAAAAATTTTCCCTGAAAGAAGAGGTGAGAAAAATGCATCTGCTTCCTTCATTGGAGAAGAAAAGGAACAGTGACTGTGGACTGTGATCTATTGCTCGGTGGTGCAAAGGGGGAGCCAGGGAAACTGTCACAGGAGAAGGCGCTTATGCTAGGGCAGAAGGGGGGAGTAATTTGCTCCGGCGGGCCCCCTGGCACCAGCTCCCGCCTCCTCTGCTGCTCATCCTCCCTCGCTTGTCGCAGGAAAGAGCAGCGTGGGGGAGGGCTGTCAGGAGGCCGGGCGCTGCCTCGATGCCGGGAGCTGCGGAGTTAATTTCTGCGCATCCCCTCCGTCTCCTGCGCCCCACATCGCAGGGAGGCCACCCGGGCGACCGGATGCAGAGGAGCATTTCCTGTTCCAGCTCCCGCAGCCGAGAACAGCATCGGCGGCTCCTGCTCAGGGGCTGCTTTTGGCATCCGCTTTATCGGCTCCCGGGGGCCCGCACTTACAGGACTCCCTGCCTTCCGCCTCCTCACCCGCTCCCCCCTTGCGGTAAGCAACGCCTCGGGCGCTGGGCAGAGGGAGATCGGGCCGGCCGCGAGCCCAGGAGCTGCGACAGGGGGTGGAGAGCGGGCCGGAGCCGAGTCCTTGGCCGGGAGGATCAGAAGGCGGCGGGGGGCGGGGGGGCGGGGGCGGGGGCGGGGGCGGGGGCGGGCCCTTCCCATCCTTTTTCCAAGGGGCCCTGGCTGCCCGGCCCCTCTAAGCCCCTTATTGTCCAGGGATTTGCGTGCGCTCGCACAGCTCATTCAGCCAAGTGGAGCCCAGGGCTCCGCACTCCCAGACCCCGGGCCTTGCTCCTGGTACTGAAGCATGCAGGAAGAGATCCACTTAATGAATCCACAGGAGAGTGGGCCCGGATCATGGATGGCAGAGCTGGGGAGGGGCCTTAGAACAGAGGATCCAGAGTGACAGAGCTAAAGAGGGGCCTTAGAACAGAGGATCCAGAAAGGAAGGGTTGGGGAGAGGCCTTAGAACAGAGGATCTAGAGTGACAGAGCTAAAGAGGGGCCTTAGAACAGAGGATCCAGAGTGACAGAGCTAAAGAGGGGCCTTAGAACAGAGGATCCAGAGTGACAGAGCTAAAGAGGGGCCTTAGAACAGAGGATCCAGAAAGGAAGGGTTGGGGAGAGGCCTTAGAACAGAGGATCCAGAGTGACAGAGCTAAAGAGGGATCTTAGAACAGAGGATCCAGAAAGGAAGGGCTGGGGAGAGGCCTTAGAACAGAGGATCCAGAAAGGAAGGGCTGGGGAGAGGCCTTAGAACAGAGGATACAGAAAGGAAGGGCTGGGGAGAGGCCTTAGAACAGAGGATCCAGAAAGGAAGGGCTGGGGAGAGGCCTTAGAACAGAGGATCCAAAGTGACAGAACTAAAGAGGGATCTTAGAACAGAGGATCCAGAAAGGAAGGGCTGGGGAGAGGCCTTAGAACAGAGGATCCAAAGTGACAGAACTAAAGAGGGATCTTAGAACAGAGGATCCAGAAAGGAAGGGCTGGGAAGGGGCCTTAGAACAGAGGATCCAAAGTGACAGAGCTACAGAGGAATCTTAGAACAGAGGATCCAGAAAGGCAGAACTGGAGAGGGGCCTTAGAACAGAGGATCCAGAAAGGAAGGGCTGGGAAGGGACCTTAGAATAGAGGATCCAGAGTGACAGAGCTAAACAGGGATCTTAGTACAGAGGATCCAGAAAGGCAGAACTGAGGAGGGGCCTTAGAACAGAGGATCCAGAAAGGCAGAGTGGGGGAGGGATCTTAAAGGATCCAGAAAGGAAGGGCTGAGGAGGGACCTTAGAACACAGGATCCAGAAAGGCAGAACTGGGAAGGAACCTTAGAACAAAGGATCCAGAAAGGCAGGGCTAAGGAAGGACCTTATAATAGAGGATCCAGAATGGCAAAGATTAAAAAAACAAAAACATAAACAAAACAAAACAAAACAAAACAAATAATGTCAGAGTTAGGAGGAACTTTCGAACCCAGAACCCAGAATGTCAGAGCTAAAAGAACCCAGAACATTAGAGCTGGAAGAGAGACCTTAGAACCCAGAACCCAGAATATCAGAGTTGAGGACGGATCTTAGAACAAAGAACTCAGAATGTCAGTGTTGGGGAGGGACCACAGAATATCAAAGACAAGTGGAAGTTTACAAAATGAAATGTTAGAAAAAGCTTTAGGGCATAGAATAAGAGTTGGAAAAGACATTAGAATGGGGATTCTATAGACCCTGTGAACAGTTGTTCTGGAGTCTATGCGCATGGTTAGGAAAAAAAAACCTACATCTTGATTTTCACTAATTATAACTGAAATCTAGTGTGGTCTTAAAAGTATGATTGTTAAAGGAAGTCCATAGACATTAACAGACTGCTAAAATAATCTGACACCCAAAAAATAAAATAAAAAGTTTAAAAACTGAATCCTTAGGACATAGAAATACAATGTCCAAAGTGGAAAGGACTTTAAAATATATTGATGACCAGAACTGAAGGAAACTCAGAAATCACTGAAGGTTCAACCCCCTCATTTTACAATTAGGAAACTTGAGGCTCAAAAAAGAAGCGATTTGCTCACAAGCATCAGAGCTAGGATTTCAACCCAAATTGTCTGACAGGGCCATTAGGTGGCGCTGCAATGGATAAAGCGCTGGGCCTGCAGTCTGGAAGCGCTGAGTTCAAATTTGACCTCAGATGCGTAACGGTTGGGTGACCCTGAGCAGGTCACTTCACCCTATTTGCCTCAGTTTCCTCATCTGTAAAATGAGCTGGAGAAGGAAATGGCAAACCATTTCTTTGCCAAGGAAACTCCAAATGAAGTCATGAAGAGTTAGAAATGGCCGAACAAAAATGAATTGCCTGATGATTCATGAACCATTCTTTTTACAAAACCACATGGTTTCTCTCTCAAAAACACTGGGCTCTTACAGTTCTGGATTGGGATGCCTGGGTACAACTCTCACTAATTAGCCTAACCTTGAGAAAGTCATTTTAAGTTTTCTATGCCTCGGTCTTCCCATCTGTAAAATGGGAACTATTTTGCTCTACCTACAACATGTTGCCATTCACATCCCCTTCTCCATATTTTCTCCTTATAGACCATTCCTTTCTTTCTCATCTCAACCTTTGTTCTCTCTTCTTTCCGGACTCCCCTACTCTCCCTTGCTGCCTCCCTTGACCCGATTCATTTACTCCTGTCTTTTTTCTCTATCCTTCCCTAGATACTGGGCCCACTTTCCCTGACGATGCTAAAATCTGAGGATGTAACCGTGTACCTCTCCGAGGAGGAATGGCCACAGCAGATCACAATTTAAAGAGACTTCCACGGGAATGTTATGCAGGAGCATTAGTAAATCCTTCTGTGTTTGGGTGAGGTGGTGTCTTCCTTAGTGACGGAACTTAATTTTATCTATTGGCTAACATAATTTGGGGGCAGATGAAAACTTTGGTCTCCTTTTCCCAGCCCAATCTACACGTTCTTCCCCAAGAGCAGACTCAAAGATCAAAGATAGCCCAGGAATGAGGCTGGTCTCCACTGGGTCTGTACCTTCTTATCCATCAGATAATTTCCCATAGATGAACCTTTTTTTCCCCTAAAGGGGAAATAGCCTATGAAAGGGGCAGCAAGATGGTGCATGGATAGAGCACCAGCCCTGAAGTCAGGAGGACCCGAGTTCAAATCTGGTCTCAGACACTTAACACTTTCTAACTGTGTGACCCTGGGCAAGTCACTTAACTCCAATTGTCTCAGGAAAAAAAAATTAGTCTATGAAAAAAACTGCTGTAAATTGTGTATAAGAAGCTGTTCTGTTCTGTTCCAAATGTTTGAAAGTATTAAGAAAAAATTGTGGGGTTGGGAGGAGGGATCCTAGGAAGCCCTTTAAGCAGAGAGGGCCAAATAACTTATAAAATTGTAGCAGCTGTCAAGATGAGTTAATGAGTAATTTAACAACTGTAAAATTGTGTGTTTTAACTTTGTTGTGGTCCCTCGTTACCATCCCTACTATAAGAAACCATAACAGACAAGAGAGAATGAGATCAAGCATAGATGGTCCCCCAGATGCCCTGTGCCTCCCTTTGTGCCCCACCCCCTGTAATTTCTGTCCTGGCTGTAAAGAAGAAAGATCAAAGTAAAAGAAACAATTTAGAAGTCTAGTCAAGGAGTAGAGAGTTGACTTTTATGGATAGATAATTAGAAATAACAACAGAAGACAGATGCCTTTGGGTTGGGGGGGGGACGATAAAGCAAAAGAAAAATCTTGCTCCTTAAAGTTTTGAAGGCTGGGACAGAACAAGCTGAAGAGGCAAATTTTGAAATGAAACATTGCCAGAGTGTGTTCAGAGCCTGGAACCATGGCTAGAACTTCAAGGAGAAGCTTATTTATCTGACCAAGCATCTGATCTTGAGAAATGATTTTGGTTGATTTCAAAGGCAGCTAACTTTAGCTAGCTTAGCTAAGCTTACTGTTTAGCTTTGAAAAACAAACCCAGGAGTAGTTTAAACTAAGGAAAGACTGAATTAAAGAAGAGTGTTGTGATTAAAAAGGAACTATCTATGATTTAATATTTTATTTCTTTAATTTTTCTTCCATCTCATACTTTAGTTGTAAATGTAGGTAATTAGCATTTAATTGAAAATCACATTTTTATTCTCACAAAGCTAGTATATATTTCTCTAAAAAAAATCCAAATCTAATGGTTTCACCCAGTATGTTCTCTCAGATTCTTCTTAAATATAAAAGCTTATTGTAAATGGGAATTGTTTTGCTTTTTGTTCTTGTAGCTCCAGCACCTGGCAATATGCCTGGCTTATAGTATTGATAGGTGTTTAATAGATATTTGTTGATTGATTAAATGATGCTTGGGAAAAAAAGTAGGAGACTTGCTGTCTACCTGATTACAATGATTAGAATTACAGGAATAGATCCATGGAAAAAAAAAATAACCAGTCTCTAGGGTAAGAATTTTAACCCTCAAAACAATGAACTTGTTTTCTTTTTTTTTTTTTTTTAATGTTTAAAATTTATTTATTTATTAGTGAAAATGTTTGAATCATGTTGGGAGAGAAAAATTGGATCAAAAAGTAAAAACCACTGAAGAGAGGAAAAAAAAAACAGAAAAAAAGAAGTGAACATGGCATGTTGATTTACATTCAATCACCATAGTTCTTTTTCTGGAGGCAGATGGCATTAAAGTACTGAGATTGCTTTGGATCACTAAACCACTGAGAAGAACCAAGTCTTTCATCATTGATCACACCGCAATGAATGTGTTTTCTGGAAAATATTTTGTATTTCAATATAATTGATTTTGTTTGTAATATTACATGTCCTAATTTACACATTTTAACTTGTCTCCAGTTTCTTCCCACTCTAAGACATTCTCCAAAAGTGATTTTCTGAAAGTACAGATATGATTACATTACTTCCTTCTCAATAAACTCCAGTGGTTTCCTGTTACCTCCAGGATCACGTACAAAATCGTTTCTCCATCATACAAAACCCAAAACCTCACTCCTGCCCCCCCACCCACCATCTTTCTTACACATTATATGCCTCAACAATTCTCTTTGATCAGATGACCCTGGCCTCCTTGCTATTTCAGGAACAAGACATTCCAACTCTGGGCCCCAGGCATTTTTCTCTGGCTGTTGTCCCCCTTGCCTGGAATGCTTCTCATCTCCCCCTCCTGCTTTCCCCGCCCCTCCATCAAGATCCAGCTAAAATCTCACCTTCTATAAGAAATCTTTCCCAACTCCTTTTAATTCTAGTGCCTTTTCTCCATGAATTATTTCCTCTTTTATTCTATAAATAGTGTGTTTGTACATATGTGTTTGCTTCTTGTATCTCTCATTAGATGAAACCCTTTGAGGGCAGAGAGTGACTTTTGCTTTTATTTTTTTGCATCCTCAGCATTTACCAAGCTACTTGGCACATTGCAGTTGTATAATAAATGTTTACTGGATGACTGCCTGAGGGTTCTTAGATCTTGGTTTATTGCCAAAAGAGTCCATGACACAAAAAAAGATTAAGAACTTTAAGATCTAGGAAGATATACTTGACAAAGGCAGTTTTTTCTTGTGATAGCAAAGAAGCACTCTCTAAACAGAGTTTTTGGGTTTTTTTTTTGTTGTTTGTTTGTTTTGTTTTTTTGTTTTTTTAAAAAGAAAAAGAAAATTCAGCAAAATCACCAAATACTGATACAAACACATCACAGGCAATATTCCACATCTGAACCATCTTCCCTCTATAAAACTAATTAGGAGAAGATCTCTTCTCATATCTCTTCTTTGGGGATCAAGATTGTTCCTTATAATGTCCTAACATTAATTTTCAACCAAAATTTGATCTTCAATTAAAAATTCAAATGAAAATTTTCAAGTTCATTGCTATTTAAAATTTCAAATGAATTTTAAAATATTCATTTGTCATAACAAACTCAAATAACTTTTAAATATCCATTTAAATATGAAAATCAAAATTACTTTTCCAGTATTCATTTCAATTTTTTTTTTTGTTGTGGTTCTTTACATTTCCATTAGTGTAGTCATTGTATATATTGTTTTCCTTTGTCTGATCACTTCATTTTGCATCATTTCATGACAGTCTTTCTATGCTTTCCTGTTTTCATCACATTCATCATTTCTTATGGCATACAAATATTCCATTATATTCATGTATCACAATTGGTTTAGCCATTCCATAATCAATGAGCATCTGCATGGTTCTTAGTACTTTGCTACCACAAAAAAAAAGTGTTGCTAAAAATATTTTGGTTTATACAGAACCTTTGTTTTTGTCATTGATCTCCTTGGAGTATATACCTAGCAGTGGAATCCCTGGGCCAAAGAATATCAACAATTTAGCCACTTTTAATTTACATAATTCCATATTGCTTTCCAACTATTATTTCTAATAGTTTATTCTTCCCATTTGTAGATATCTCTTCTCAAGTCAGACCTCATCACTCAGATGGAGAAAGGTGAAAAAACATGGAATTGGGAAGGTGCCAAAAAAACAAAAGCTCCCAAGGGACTCCCCAGCTGGAACAGAACTTGGGAGACCAGGTGAGTCCTAATAAATCTCCGAGTATTCCCTTCTGAGTCTCGCTTCCACCTGTTGTCAAACACTATTACCTCAGATTCTAGGTGGCCTAGATCAACTATTATAACGCTGCTCCCATTCCCAAACTTTCCCATTAAATTCAGGCAAAATTAGTTTGTTTTTTTTTCTCCCCTAAAGAGGATGCATAATTTGGATCTACAATAGGATTAGCATTCTATTCTATAGTACTCAATTCTCAGTAACACATGTTAGAAAGGATGCTGAGAAACAAAAACTTTCTGAGGTGAGAAGTTAGGAAGGTGTAATGACTGTCTCTATCTCTATCTCTATCTCTGTCTCTGTCTCTATCTCTGTCTCTGTCTCTCTACACACACACACACACACACACACACACACACACACACACACATTTGTGTGTGTATTCTCTGCTTTGTAAGCATTATTTAAAGCTCCTCCATCTCCTTTTCACTGACTATGGACATCACCCAACATCTTGTAGTCTCCCTTCTTTTTTTACTCTACATTATTTGGGTACATGATCTTGTTAGCTCCCATGGGAGTAATTATCATCTCTATGCAGATGATTCTTAGCCTATACGTCTAGCCATAGTCTTTCTGCTGAACTACCGTCATACAGCTCCAATTGCCTCAGACATCTTGAATTAGATATCCTACAATCAGCTCAAACTAAAGCAAAATAGAACTCATTCCCTTTCCTTCAAACCTTCCCTATTTCTAAATTCTCATGAAGATCGAGTGTCACTATCTTTCTATTTATTGAGATTTGCACTTTTAGCAGGATTCCTCAGTTTTACCCCACATACATTGCCAAACTTATCCTTTCTACCTTCACAATATCTCTCTCCTACACATCCTCTTCTGTCCCTTCACATAGCTAATTCAGAACCTCATCACTCCTCAACCAGGCTACTGCAGGTGTCTCCTGATCTCCTGATCTTTTGCTTTTTTTTTTTTTTTCTTGAGGCTGGGGTTAAGTGACTGGCCCAGGGTCACACAGCTAGGAAGTGTTAAGTGTCTGACATCAGACTTGAACTCGGGTCCTCCTGAATTCAGGGCTGGTGCTCTATCCACTGCGCCACCTATATCCTTCCCACTATAATCTATCCTCTATTCAACTGTGAAAATGATTTTTCTCTTTTCCTCCAATATTTTATTTTTTCCAAATACATATAAAGATAGTTTTCAACATTCACTTTTGTAAAACTTTGTGTTCTCAGTTTTTCTCCCTCCTTCCCTTACCTCTCTCCAAGACAGCAAGCAATCTGATAACAGGTTAAACATGTGCAGTCCTTTTAAATGTATTTTCATATTTGTCATGTTGTGCAAGAAAAATCATATCAAAAGAAAAAAAATAAACAAAAACATGAAAATATTGTGCTTTAGTCCACATTCAGTCCGCACAGTTCTCTCTGTGGGATTTGTGGCATTTGTCATCCCAAGATTATTGGAATTGCCTTGAATTATCACATTGTTGAGAAGATCCAAATCCATTATAGTTTGATGATGATCATCCCATCATCTTGTTGTGGGCTGTAAACAATGTTTGCTTGGCTCGGCTTACTTCACTCAATATCAGTTCATGTAATTCTTTCCAGGATTTTCTGAAATCAACCTGCTCATTTTTTATAGAAGAATAGTTTTCTATTACCTTCATATATTATAATTTATTCAGCTACTCAGTTGGGCATCCACTCCATTTCCAGTTGTCAAGGTGATTTTTCTAAACATAGATATAATCACATCATCTCCCTAATCAATGAGCAGCAGTGGTTCCATATCATCTCTAGGATCAAATATAAACATATCTTTGACACTTAAAACTCTTCATTAGTTGACTCATTCATATCTTTCCAATTTTTTATATATTACTCCTCTCCATATATCTTATGATCTAGTTATATTCATCTACTGGGAGTTCCTCAAACATGACATTCAATCTCCAAGCCTTTGCACTAGGATCCCTTAAACCTGGAATACTTTCTCTCACCATCTCTGTCTCTCAGTTTTCCTGGATTCCTTCAAGACTTGACATAGCTTATCTTATGCAGGAAGCCTTTCCAGGTCCAACCAGATGCTTATACTTTCTCTTTTCAGATTGCCTTCATTGATTTTATATATATATATATATATATATATATATATATATATATATATATTTATATATATATATATTTATGTATATATATATGTGTGTGTGTATATATATATATATATGTATATATATATGTGTGTTGTACATGTTGTCTCCTTTGTTAGAATGTACTGTCCTTGAGGATTTTTATTAAGCACCTACTATATGCCATACACTCACAATATAATAGGAGCCAAATGTATATTTCTGTCTAATCAATAAGAAATTAGTCATGTGCTCTAGTTAGAGAATCATAAGAGGCATTCTTATCAAAGGTCATAGTTGTGTGACTTTGATTTCCTCATCTATAAAACGAAGAGTTTGATTAGATGAGCTCCAGATCTAGATCTCTGATTGTATGTTTTTCACAGATCTAGATCTTTGATTAAATGTTAGTGATCTTTCCCATTCTTTCCAGATCTATATCTCTGATTATATGTTATCAGTCTTCCAGGTTCTTTCCAGGTCTAGATCTCTGATTATATGTTATCAGTCTTCCAGGTTCTTTCCAGGTCTAGATCTTTGATTATATGTTATCATTTTCACACCCTTTCCAGTTCTAAATTTCTAATTATATGTTATTGGTCTTTCATACTTTTTTTCAGGTCTAGATATCTGATTATATGTTATTGGTCTTCTATGTCCTTTCTAGATCTAAATCTCTGATTATATGTTATTGGTCTTTCATACCATTTCTGTCTCTAATAATCATCAGTTCTATCATCAATTCCCTAAATGCCTATGAGGTTTTTTAAAATACAATAAAAATGATACATACAAACATAAGGGATAGCTCCATAGATAGACAGACCGACTGACAATCCTTGCCCCCCTGGAGGTTTATTAACTAAGAAATATAAATTTGCTATGGATATAACACACAAACAGCAGAACACAGACATGAAAGTAAGAAAGAATTCACTGTTGAAGCATTTACGTCATAGACCACCCAAGGTTGAATGTCTGTTTGAGGTAAGCAATAGGGGTAATTCATCCTTGGATAGAGACCAGAAAAAGGGCTCAGCATATAAAAGAATAAAAGCCATTTCTTGTTAAATAATATGGTCAAAGGCTATGAACAGGTAACTTTCAAGGAGAAAATTCAATTTATCAACTACTAAAAATTACTAAGAAAAATAAACATCAAAGCAACAGCTCAAAGCGTCAGATTGTCAAAATTGATCAAAGAAGAAAAATAGCTAGATTGGAGAAACTAAATTACTGTCAAGACAAGACAATAAAAATTAATTAAATTTGTATTGTATGTCAGGCCCTGTGCTAAAGGCTGGGGATCCAAAAACAAAATAAAAAAGGCAAAAAAAAAAAAAAAACAGTACTTTCCTTCAAGGAACCCATAATGTAATGGAGGAGATATACAGGATAAGTTGCAGATAATCACAGAGAGAAAACACCAGAATTAAAGAATGATTAAGAAAAATGTCTTGCAAAAGGCAGGAGTTTAGAATCCAAGGAAAATGTAAAGAAAGAGAGAGAAAGAATTCCAGGCACAAATGGAACAATGAATGCAACTATACCTTTAAAGCCACTAAACTGTCTATACCCTTTAGTCTAGTAATAGTAGTGCTGCTAACATCTTACCCTAAAGATGTTGATGACAGAAATGGATATGTATAAGAATATTAATGATGTAGGGGAAAAAACTAAATAAAAAGAATATTCATCACAGCACTGATAGAAAACTGGAAACAAAATAGGTATCCACCAACTGAGGAATGACTGAGCAAATTATGGGGCAGATAAATACAATGGGGTTTTAGTATGCCATAGGAAATGATAGATATGATGGATTCAGAGAAATTTGGAAAGCTGTGCTTAAATCGATGCTGAGTGAAATTGAACCAGGAGAATAATGTATGTGATGATCATAAAAATGATGTTGGGAAAAACAGTTTTGAAAGCAATCAGGACTCTGCCCTCCAAAAGTAATCAGTCATGAATATAAAAGACTAAAGAGGAAATATATCACATATCTTTGTTCAAAGAATTGGTACTCTAGTGGTACAGAAGGAGTTATTCTCTGACGTGGCCTTTGTGTTGATTTGGTTTTACTTGACTATATATATTTGTTATAAGAAAGAATTCTAGTGGGGTAAGGAGTTGGGGAAGGGGGAGTTATGTTAGTGTGTAGAGATAAACAATGGGAGAGCATTGATTTTTTAAAAATCAATTAAAAATCTTCTAAGCATCTTTGAGAGTTTTAGGTCTAGGGAAGCAAGTCTAGAGAAACTAGAAACTCTCTTCTGATCATATGATTATATGTTTTTAGATGCAAAGGAGTTTATAAACCATTAAATCTAACTTCATTTTCAGATGAGGAAATTGAGGTTCAATGAAATTAAGGGACTTTTCCAAGGCTCGTTACAGATATATTAAGAAAGGATGGATGACCACTCAGATATTCATTGATATTTTTGCTGAATTCTTCCCTATTATAGAGTATTATTGCAAAAAAAAAAAAAAAAAAAAAAAAAAAAGAAGAAGAACTTGGCTTTTAAAATTCTTATAATTATTAAAAATTCTCATAATTATTTTATATATCAGTAGTAAAAAGTAGAGCTGAAATTAAACTCAAATCCTCAAACACTAAGTATATCATTTTCCCAGGCATTCATACTGATCAATCTGAGAAGGTTCTGTACTTTACCATGTCTGAAAAGGAGATGGGATTTGGTATTTCTCTTTTTTTAAATGTTTCCTGACTAGCAATTATTTGGCAGCATTCATGAGTTTACCTATCTCAATTTATTCATCTCTTCATTCCAGCTGAAGACTGGAGAAAAATGAGAATGGTTATGAGCTGAAAGGTCTGGAGTGTGAGTACTCTCAAGGGATGTGCACAGGAAGATCCCAAGAAGAGAAGAAACTTCCTGGATTAATGGAAAGACCCATGTGAGTCAGTGAACTTCAGAAAAGCAGCGGGGCAAAAAGCAGCAGTTAGGAAACAGGCAGAACAAATTCATCCCCAAGATCTGGGGAACCTCATTGTAATTGACCCTAAAACTAGATCAAGTTTTGAGAAAGCCTGTCTTTAGTGAATATGGGAAATCTTCAGTCAGCATTCCAATCTTTAAAAAGTATCCCATAATCCCTTCAGGGGAGAATGCTACAAGGGTGTGGATTGTGGAAAAGGGTTCACTTTGCAGATATTTGTACTGTTAACATCTCCTGGCAGGGAGGAAGGAAAACTCCCAAAGTCCTCTAAAAACCCCTGAGAGCGGGAGAACCTTTAGTAAGAACTCTAAAGTTGAAACATACAAAAAGGGCAAGAAATCCTACTTTCTATCTTCCACTGAGTGTGGAGATCGGTTCAGTGTGAAAGTTCCTCCTTACCCACCAAAGAAACCACACGGGAGAGATACCCTATAAATGCCTCCAGTGTGGGAAAAGCCTTACTCATCATACTAAAGTCAAAGAACCCACACTGGAGCAAAACCATATATACAGTCAGTTCTGCTAGAACTCTTGTTTTGAAAATGGGACTTTGTTCCAATACGATTGAAATATTAGGCAGCACTTTGAGCATCATACTTGCTCATGCTCAATTTGATCCATGAAAAAAAAAAAAAAGGCAGAATGCAGAAAACTGCATCGAGCTGAACTGAACCGTGGAGGAACAACACACACACATCTTACCAGCTTCTTCAGCTCACTGTGTATTATCCTATAAGATTGTGTTTTGCTGTGTTGTTTTTTTTTCTTCATTTGTGAACTTTTTTCTCCCTATATATATAAAAATACTCATTCTACATCCCAACCATGTCTAAGTCTAAGCGTCCTGACTCAAACCCATCAGGCCATGGATGCAAAAGAAAAACTTTCAGTATTGAGGAGAAGCTTGAAATAATAAAGCGTTTTGAAAGAAATGAGAGAACATGTGATATCGCCAGAGCAACGGGCATAAAGGAGTCCACGTTGAGGGCCATCAGGGACAATGCTGTGAAAATCAAAGAGACTTCTATGACTGGGGTAACCACAATTTCCTCCAAGTCAGTGAGAATCAGGCCTAAAGAATTAGCCGAGATGGAAAGATTGCTGAGCATATGGATCGAAGGGAAGAAATCAAAAACCACCTTTCTCACGGTCAAAGGGAAAGCGCTCTCCATATACGCGGACCTTAAGCGGAAGTCCCCCAATCCTGCGGAAGTGGCCCCCTTTAGGGCCAGCTGTGGCTGGTTCAGTGGTTTCAAGAATCGCTATAATTTCCAGAACCTTCAATTCTCTAGCGAAAGCTCTAGTGCGGAGCACAAAGCTGCCCGGGAATTTCCAGCGATGGTCCAGAAATTAATTAAAGAAGAAGGCTACACGTTGGATCAGATTTTCAATTTTGATGAAACGATTATCTATTATAAACGCATGCTTGGGAATTACCGCATCTCGAGGGGGGAAAAATCCTCCCTTGGACAGAAGGCTTCGAAGGATCGCTTAACTGTGATGTTCGGAGCCAACGCCAGTGGAGACTTGAAGCTGAAACCGGTGGTAATTTATCGCTCGGACAATCCGCCGGCCTTAAAAGGAATCGTTAAAGCCAGCCTTGGGGTCCATTACAGATACAGCAAGAAAGGATGGATGACCACTCAGATCTGCATCGATATTTTTGCTGAGTTCTTCCCAGTTATAGAATATTATTGCAAGAAAAAGAACTTGGCCTTTAAAATTCTCATAATCATCGACAACGCACCGAGCCATCCTCCGACGATTGCCGAACTCAACCCCAAAGTCAAATTCGTCTTTCTCCCTCAAGAAACCACCTCCCTGATCCAGCCCTTTGGTCAGGGGGTGATGGCTCTGTTTAAGGCCTACTATCTAAAGAGAACGCTGAAGATGCTAATTGCAGCCACCGGAGGTGAGAATGCAGCAAAGGCCCTCGAATTTTGGAAGAGATGTAACATCAAAATGGCCATCGATATCATCGTCGAGGCCTGGAACGACGTCACCAAAGAGTGTCTGCATCGAGCGTGGAAGAAGATGCTCCCTAACCTGATTCACGATTTTGAAGAATTTGAACCTTCGGAGCAATTAAAACAAATCAAAACCAGTTGTCTTGAGCTGGCGAAACAGGTCGGATTTGAGGAGGTCGAGGACGAAGACATCGACAAGCTGCTGGAGCTTCACTCCAACGATCTGACCACGGAAGACTTACAACAGCTTGCTGATGGCCAAGCGGAAGCAGAAGATGAGGAAGATGATGACGATGAGGATGAGGATGAGGATGATGAGGATGATAATGAGCTCCAGAAGGTTACTCCACGACAGTTGGACACCTCACAGTTATCGAGTGTTTTGAGCGTTATTGAAAAACAGTTGCAGTGGCTCGAAGATAATGACTACAACGCCGAAAGGAGCAGGATAGTCGTTCATGGCATCCGCACCAACCTAGAACCGTACAGGCAGCTTCTGTATGAGAGGAGAAGGTTAGCAAAGCAGCAGAAACTCGATATCTATTTTAAGGTGGTACGGAAGAGACGCCTAGAGGAAATGGAGCCATATCCATCCACATCAGGCACTACAACTTCTGGGTCAGTTTCCCCATCTTCTGCTTCACAGTAAGCTGCAATCACTGGAGAGCCCACTTCTGCGCGAGAATGGCAAACCTTTGCCAATGAAAGGGCATTTCTTCTGATGCAGAACAGTGGGTCCCAATTAAAAAAAAAACTAAGATAAAGGCTCAGCAGTGATCCAAGGATGTGGACCCCACTTCATTTGTTGGAGTATTTATGTATTACTTAACCAGTTGACATGTATCAAAATCATGCTGACATTTTAAATAAGTTCCTGTGCTTTTTAGGCGTTTTTAGTGTTGGATCCTATTTTCCCCATGGCCCTGGGGCTTTTGTTACACAAGATTATGTAGTCTTTATGAATACGGTATTGCATTACAGCAGCACTGATCTGAGAGAAGTTTCATTCACTGGTCAGATTTCATCCAACATCAGAGAAGATCCCTGGGAAGAAATCCGTAGGTATCCTCAGTGTGATAAATCCCAACCTCAACTCCAACCTCCAAGACTTCAAAAGGCTAAGAAAACATAAATGTTCTGAATATGAGGCTGGCTCTGTCCAGAGAGTTGAAGTTGCTGAACACATCAAGACTGAAAAAGGTTGTCCATGGGTATGTGACCTAATGATTCCTGCCATTTCTAGTGGCCCTTGGATCCTTAGTGGCTCTCAGACATGACTAAGAAGTTAGCTGTGAAATAATCCAGTGATCCTACCTGTACTGCGAAAAACATCTCTTCCACAGCTATCCAGCTTAAACAAGCCAGCCGACAGATGCTCAGCATGGCCATCAGTCACGAACTGCTTTTACATCTTGGACCCACTTTCCAGAATCTCCCAACTTACTGTGGTGCCTTGGAAGTCACAAAGACTGGAGTTCTTAAAAGGTAACCCTGAATTAAGTGGGTAATATTCTTGGATCATTGTCCTTCCAGAGCCCCTCGCCATGGACTCAAGAATATGAAGCATAAAAGCCAGGAATTGATCCTTCCACTATACTTGTCATTGGTCAGAACTTTATCAGAACATTGTATACAGTCGATGTACAGAAATATGTAAAGTGCCACATTTTTTAAATTAAAAAAGCAGAAAAGTTTAAGAGAGAAAAACAAAGTGATTAGAAATGAAAAATAAATTCTATATGGACAGGAGAGAGGATTTGAGATTATTCAACTCGAGGAAGAGAAAACTAAGTAAAACATCCATTTTTAGACAAAGGAAGGATGATGAGAGAACTGGAAGGGATCTTAGAGGTTTTACATGCCTGGAATGGATTCTTTCCCTATCTCCATTTCAGAGGGTTCCCCTTTTCTTTTTAGGATTAGATTGAAGTTTGAACTTGAAGTTAGGATGACCCAAGTTCACATCCAGCCTCAGATGCTTACCAGCTATGTGATCACAGTAAATCATTCAATCTCTATCCTCCTCAGATTCCTCATCTGTAAAATCTGTAAAATAGAGATGATAGCAGCACCTGCTTCATAGGGGTGGCAGGATAAAATATTTGTAAAGTGTTTTGAAAATATGAAAGTACTATATAAATTCTAGTTTTTTCATCTTATGCATGAAGGTTTCCTTTCTTTCCCTCCAACTGATAGTGCTTTCCCTCCCCAAACCCCTTAAACTTCACTTCTTTTCTTATAAAGATAAGTCATTTCTACTTGTATTATTAATTTATATTTGTACTGTATATGTTTTGTATTTATCTATTTTCTCCCCTATCACAAGGAAAATACTTCAGATCAGGAGTTGTTTCATTCCTTAGAGTTGTGTTCCCAACACCTCACCCCGTGCTGGACACACAGTAAGTGCTTAATAAATGCTCATTGATTGATTCAGGTTTATTCTAGCCTCCTCATTTTATAGATTCTATAACTGAGACCAAAATTGCCTAGCTAGTAAGTATACAAGGCAGATTTAAATCTAAGTCTTACTAGCCCTTCGGTCCACCAAGACATACTGCATATATATGGTAGCTATAACCCCAGGCCCTGCCCTTTGTCTTCATAGAGCTCTGGATAAGAGCAAATCGACTTTCCTCAATCGGGGAATGGCTAAACAAGTCATGATAAGTGAATGGGATGGAATACTATTATGCTATAAGAAATGATGAGGGCCATAGTTTTAGGAATCTGTGTGAACAGATACAAAGTGAAATGAATAGATCTATGGGAAAAAATTATACATTAACAATAATATTGTAAAGATAATATTGAAAGACTTAGAAACTCTGATCGCTACAATGACCCATCACAAAGGATTCATGATAAAATATGCTAACCAATCAGTCAATCTATAAACATACTGTAAACACCTACTCTATGCCAGGCACTGTGCCTCCAGATAGAGAGCTGATGGGCTCGGAGTACAGATTTTCTTTCTTTTTGGACATGGTTAATGTAGGAATTTGGTTTGCTTTACATATTTCGAATAGGTTTTGTTTTTCTTGTCTTCTCAGTGGGTAAGAAAAGGGAAATGGAAATAAAAGAACTTGCAAATAAAAATAAAGATGAATTTTAAAAATAAAAACATTTTAAAAAGGAACAAGTGGGCTTATGTTACATTGAGAATCTTAGACATGAGGAAGCACTTTTGTCTATCATCATGACTAAACACTGGCACAGAAAAGAAAGTGGTTGGACTTCTTTGCTTCCTTCCTTCTTTGGAAACCTTTTCAAATAAGCTAAATAGTCACCTTTTAACTGTCCTTCCTTTCTAATAGGGATATATTATAAGACTTCAGATCCTTCAGGGTTCTTTAGTTAAAAAAAAATGTAAAGATTAATTACTTTCTTAGACTTAAAACCTATGATCAGTGCAAAGGCTAATCAAAGCTGGACTGATGATGAAGCATACTTATCCACTTCCAGAAAGGAACTCAAGATGAAGATCTAGACATATATTTTGGACATAGACAATGAGAGAATTGTTTTGTTTGACTATGCAGATTAGTTGCAATGGTTTTGATTTTCCCTCACTCCCCATCTCTCCCCACTCCAAATGGCAGGAAGGTATGTGGGAAGAAAAAATACTTTTTTGTTAATTGAAAAAAAAAAAAAAAAAAGGAACATAATTGCCACACCCTCAAAGAGAAAGTAAAAATGGCTTTCTGAAAAGACCATGACACCAAGAGAAAGGCTCACTCTTTCTCAGAATTTGAGGAAGATGTGCTTAACACCTTCAGGTTAAGAAAAGTGGGAGTTAGCAGGATATTTAGAGCTGATAAGGACACTCTATTCAGCTTGGGTTGAGATACACATCTGGGATGTCTCCATGTTTACTGGACTCGTTGGAGTAATTGTTTTTAAAAGGATGTGGATATGAAGGGTGGTAGGATTGGAATCTGGGGCCTGATGAACTGCTATCTGGCAGTTGATAAAGGGAAATTAACACAGAATAGTGGAAATAGTGATGGAGTTAGGACACTGGGTTCAAATTCCAGTTCATATAATTATTAGTTGCATAATCTTAGACATGTTACTTCCCCTCTACAAATCTTTTTTTCTTGACCTAAGAAATGAGAATGATACTTGCATTCTCTGTCTCATAGGGTTATTGTGAGAAAGATGTTTTACTGACCTTAAAGAGAAGTTGTCTTGTCAATCTTCTCAACCTACTACCATGTTTACCTTTCATAAATGGTTTTTATCAGCTTGTCCTCATAAATCTGGAGGTCAGTCAGTATAGTTTAATAGATACCCCAAGGGAGGGAAAAAAGGAAAAAGTAAAGGAATCAGGAGTGTTTCCTAGCCCCTTTAGGTTGATTCCTGCAGGTTATCAAATCACTGGATCCTATCTATCACTTTCCTGAGCTCTTTGAAATCAGCTTTCCCAATAACAGCCTGTGTCTAGCTTTTTTCTCTTCTCTCATAATGGAATTGTCAGTTTTCCCCAAAGTTCCTGTCATTTCCACCCCAGGAACTATTTCCTCCTTACTGGTCAGAACTAGATTCGGAAGAACAGTCCTCTTTGGCACTTCCTCCATTTTTTAACATAGACAACCAAATCTTGTTGGTTTGGTTTTCATCGGAAGAAAGATCTAAAGAATAATTGAAGTCTTCCTACCATATCACACCTTCGTTCCAGGCTTCTGATCTGTTTGTCAAACTCTTCAGCTAATTTCTCCTTCTGTTCAAACATTCTGTAGTGCATTCCTTTAACAAAATAATTTTTGTTTCTTCCCATGTTGATTTCCCCCCAAACATCCTCTGCTATCTTCTGGTTCTTGGATTTTCTTCACCTTTCATATTTTATGCTATGATTTCCCTGTCCTTTTTATCTTGTTTATTCCTTTGGGATATATCCTTCCAGAGCTATATTCCACTTGAATCTCTTCCCAGCAGGGCACACTGATACTTATGAGCAACTTTCCTTCCTTGCATTGGGATCTCTAATTCACCCAGTTCTACCTACATGCATTTGTGGATTTGTATGTCAGCATACAAATGAATCAGGCAAACTATCTCATGTTATTATAGTATCTTGGATCTAGAGGTAGGAAAGTCTACAGGGGTCACCTAGTCTAACCCTCTCATTTTGCAGATAAGGAAACTGGAAGGTGAGGAAGAACCATGATTTACAAGGCATTTCGGGTATTGCTGGGACTCTTCTCAGTTATTGTCCCTCTGGGAATGACTGGCTCTCGACTTCTACAGGTCTCCCTATGTTATACTCACTCTGATCTCTGGTATCAAGCTCGGGAGATATATGTGGGCAATTTTCTCCTTCCCTTCCCCGTTTCCATGAAAAATTCTCTTAATCACATTAGAAAGTCTCCTGATAAGTATTTTGACAGACTATTTCTTGATAGACTTCATTTTAGATCAGACATTTATTATTCCCGAATTTTAAACTAACTACAATACTGAAATCTAATCTCTATCTTCAGATACCTTCTTCTTCTTCTTCTTCTTCTTCTTCTTCTTCTTCTTCTTCTTCTTCTTCTTCTTCTTCTTCTTCTTCTTCTTCTTCTTCTTCTTCTTCTTCTTCTTCTTCTTCTTCTTCTTCTTCTTCTTCTTCTTCTTCTTCTTCTTCTTCTTCTTCTTCTTCTTCTTCTTCTTCTTCTTCTATAGCTTTTTATTTACAAGATATATGCATGGGTAATTTTACAGCACTGACAATTGCCAAATCTTTTGTTCCGATTTTTCCCCTCCTTCCCTCCACCCTCCTCCCCCAGATGGCAGGTTGACCGATACATGTTACATATGTTAAAGTATAAATTAAATACAATATATGCAGGTACCATCGTCTTAAATTTGCCGTTCACTTCCCATGCCGGCCTTCCTATTCTGAACCACCACCCTTCAATAACAATTATGATTATTGATAATAATAATAGCATAATGTTATATAATAATAATAATATGATAATAATATGATGATGATAATAATAACAATGATGAAAAAAGCTGCTGTTTTCCCTAAGATTTTTGGTTTTAACCCAAACCTATCACTCCTCAGGAATTATTTCTGTGCCCTTCCTGATAACAACATTGTCCCCAGGACAGGAATGAGTGAGTAGTGGTCATCGAGTGTGACAAATCTCGGAGATACTGAATTAATACTGGCTCACTAAAAGCATCACCTCTACTAAAATACTGGGGACAGAAAGACCATCTAGTAGTTCCCATTCCATTTCTCAAATGGAGGTGAACAGTGAGATACCCAGAAACTAAAGGAAAGGCCGGGTGGCCATCAGAGCAGATGTCTTGCAGAGGAATGGGTCAGCTCCCTGAAGCTCAGCTGGCCCCTTAGTTCATTCACTGATATTAAGCCATACTCTGTGGGTGATCTTGGGGAACGAATCATTTTGTTTGCATTTCCTCTTGCATCTGGGGGCTAAATAGAGGTGAGATCCAAGAGTAAGAACCCCTGGAGGTGGATTAGCTGACTCTACACAAAGCAAACTCACTCCAAGTTCTGTGCCTCAGTTTCCCTTTCTAGTGGAATGAGGAAATCACACAATGAAGAGGGAAAGTCAAGAGATCGTTTGGTCCAACTAGCTTGTTTTCAGACTTGAAAACTGAGGACTAGAGAAATTAAATGCACGAGGATAAGAAGCCAGGTAAGAATTTGAACTCAGAACTCCCAACTTCAAAGTCATCGACTTTTCTACGAAATGAAATTCTGCCAAAGAAAAACAAAGTTCCTGTAAAAGTTGAGGATGGTGTGTATCTGACCTTGCGCAACCCAAAGGGGTCCTAGCTGCATCGCTGGCCTTCAGCCAGCGGGTTACGATGTGGGGCTCCCCAGAGTCCTCCTTCAGCCCAGTCTGATTTACTGGAAATCACAGCAGAATCAATCGTCCTTAATTTTTAACAGGCAGGCCAATGGCCAGGTCCGGCCCATGGCCGGGCCTTCCTCTCCTCCCCATCTGGGTTGGACTCTGGGGTCACTCTGCTCTGAAGCTGCTCACGGATCAGGAGTCGGGGCGCAGGTCTGGTGCTGGGCAAGGTGGGGAAGGGTACCCACAAATTACCTGGATTTAAGAATAAGCTGGGCTCCTGTTTCTTGATTATCACTCCAGGGCCCTCCCCCCATCCCATCCCCCCCCGCGCCCCTTGGGGCTCCTCTTTGGAACTTTTCTCAGCTGCTCTCTAGACCTCCCGGTGCCCCTGGGGCCCCTCAGCTTTCCCCCCCTCCCATCCCCGGCCTAATCCAGGGCCCCATCTCCTGCCGCCACAGCCCGGACCCCTCCGCTGAACAGATGGACAGAGACCCAGGCCCGGGCCAGAGGAGGAGGGGAGGTGCGGGCTTGGGGTGGGGGAGGCGGGGGTGGGGGAGAAGGAAGGACAGCTGTGCTGGGAAACGGCCGAGATTACTGGAAAACAAAACCGAGGGGAGGGGCCCCGCAGGGGAAGGCCCGGCGAGAGGCGATCGGAAAGGGAAGAAAGAGAAAGGAGGGCTGAGGCTGCCGGGGCCCACCCCCAAGCCCCAGTCCCCCCGGCCCGGAGCCCGCCCCTTTGCTCTCAGCAGGCAGGGGACTGACCCGGGACCCCCGGCATTGGTTCAGCAGGTCAAGGCGGACAGCGACGCCCAGATGGCAGCCCGGCTGACCCCGCTGCTGACCCTGCTGCTGCTCTTTCTAGCGGCCCGGGCCGAAGTAAGTGCCCCCACCCCACACACGCTCCTCGGGGGGCGGGGGCGGGGCAGAGAAGAAGCGCATGTAATTAACCCTTTGTGGGCAGCGACGAGGAGTGAGTGGCGCAGTCCAAAACGGGGAGCCTAGACAGCTCCGCCTGGGCGGAACCTTAGCTCTGATCCCCTGTTTTACGGACCCGGGGGTGGGGGTTGGGTGGGGAAGACTTATCCAGTATTACGGACCCGGGAGGGGAAGAGACTCGTCCGCTAGCCCACGGCCATTGGTGGCAGACCCAGAACTCGACCCATCCCTTAAACCAGCAGACCTGATAGTCTTTCCACTGCACCCCAGCCCTCGGGCTCTCTTCCTCTGAAGTTACTGGCTTCAAGCCCACGACTAGCTGTGTGACCCTGGACGAGTCCCTTGGGAAGAAAGAATAACAAAACAAAACAAAAAGAAAACCCAACAGATCCCCAGTTCCTCATCTGAGGGGCTCAAGGAACATTTAAAACATGGGCCAGGACGGGGCTTTCAGACCTGATGCAGATCTACAGGCTCCTGCGTGGGGGGGAGGGGGAGAGCTGGAGGGGGATGGGAACTACAGATCACATATATGCCCCTGGACTGTTAACACCTGGAAGGAAATTTAACTTTTTTTTTTTTTTTTTAATTAATTATAATTTTTTATTTCCCAGATAGATGCATGGGTAATTTTACAGCATTGACAGTTGCCAAACCTTTTGTTCCAATTTTTTCCCTCCTTCCCTCCCCCCCATGGCAGATTGACCAATACATGTTAAATTTGTTAGAGTATAAGTTAAACACAATATATGTATACATGACCAAACGTTGTTTTGCTGTACAAAACGAATCAGACTTTGAAATAGTGTACAATTAGTCTGTGAGGGAAATCAAAAACACAGGCGGACAAAAATAGAGGGATTGGGAATTCTATGGAGTGGTTCATAGTCATCTCCCAGAGTTCTCCCGCTGGGTGTAGCTGGTTTAGTTCATTTCTGCTCTATTGGAACTGATTTGGTTCATCTCATTGTTGAGGAGGGCCACTTCCATCAGAATTGATCATCATATAGTATTGTTGTTGAAGTCTATAATGATCCCCTGGTCCTGCTCAAGAAATTTAACTTTTAATGGAAAAAAAAAAACAAACCATTTATTTGAAGTTGGTTTCTGGGGCTTTGAGCCCCCTTCCCTCTCACTTTCAAAGGATGGATCCATGGGAATGCCTATTACTCTCAGTGCCCACCTTCTCTAGAGTCAGGCTGATATATGGAGTCCTGTTTCAAGCAGGACTCAGTCCTCCCTTCAGGCCTCCAGAGCTTAAGAGAGTAGTCTCACTAACGAACCCATCCTGGCCCATCATTCTCCCTGGAAATTTCAGAAAAGCAAATTTAGGAATAAGCCCATGGACGTCCAGATGAAAAGGATCAGAGATGTCACCTGATCTAACCCTCTCTCATTTTATAGATGAGGATTCTAAGGTCCAGAAAGGTTAATGACTCAGCTGAGGTCACACAGGGGCTAGAGCTGGGACTTGAATTGTTTGACTTCAGAACCAGTGCTTCTTACACTAAGGTAGACTGTTTGATGTCAAGACTAAAATCCTAACAATGAGAATCATTTCAAAGTGGAATAAGTTGCCTCTGAAGATAGTGGGTTGTCCCTTATTTAAAGTCTTCAAACAAAAGCTACTTGTTCATTTTTGAGGTGTCTTATCTTTGAGGTTTCCTATTTAGATATTAATTGGACTAGATGGTCTCTGAAGTCCTTGCTTGCTCTGAGCCTCATGATATGGGTCTTTCCATGACTTTAGATATGTTTAAGTGATGTGATCTCCTGGACTATGTCTCTAAGACTCAACTTCTCCCTTTCTTCTGGGTATTTGAAGGTGGACCATGGTAGCAGAGAGGAGCAGGCAAATAAAAATGAAACATTATTGACCCAGCCAAGTGGAAAGAATGAATCAGAGACTGATCTGGATAGCCCCCAAAGCCACATCGAATCCCAGAAAGTGATAAAAGATAAAACAACTCATCCACCGACAGACTTTCCCACAAAGTCTACTACCACTGAACCAACTACTCAATCCCCTACAGAGCTCCCCACTCAACCAACTTCCCAGCCAACCACTCAGGCCCCTCCTGAACCAACTTGCCTGATTCCTGATATTTCCTGCTCTGAGATCAAGACTCAAGAAGCAGAGAACATGTTGGGAGAAGCCATGACAGATTTCTCCCTGAAACTTTACCGGACCTTCTCAGCAGTGAAGAAAATAGACTCCAATATGGTCTTTTCCCCATTCAGCATTGCAAGCCTTCTCACCAACATCCTCTTAGGTAAGGGTCTTACCTGTAGACTCCCCATCATAGCTGGCCCTGGTATCCTCGTGACTGTCCTGATCACAGCCACCCTAAATGGGCTTACACTCCCTGCTGCCATAACAATATGGCTCCAAGAGGAAGTCTTCTTAGATAATGGTCACTGTCCCAGGTGCTAACCTATTCCTGCTAATACCTTTATTCTTCTGACTAGTTTCTTGAGCACCCCCTGTGTGTAAGGTGCTTTTCAAGGATATACCAAGATGCCAAAATGTTATCCTTGCCCTTAAGCCCACAGTCTAATAGAGGAGAAAAGCCATGTACACTAGTATGTGTATGCATACATATACTCTATGTAGTGAGTACGTTGTAAGTGGAACAGAGTATTTTAATCAGAAGAATGAATGGTTGGTGAGGGCTATTTCTTGAAGAATGAAACAATATTGCTAACTTGGAAGGAAGAATAAAATTTAAATAAAGACAAAATGTGGAGTGAGGAGAGAATATCATATAGAGAGTAAGAGTGCTGGATATGAGTTCAAATCCCAGCTTTGCTACTTTTTAGCTATGTGACTGAGAATGTTATGGATGGCTTTCTTCTTGAGGTGGAGCTTAAAAGAGATGTCTTTCTTTCAAATCAAGTTTGTGATTAGTGAAAGACGAGCCAGAGAGAACAAAGAATAGAGGTAAAAAGAATAATTAAGAGCCTGTTTCAATAGACTCAGGAAAAGGTGATGAATAGGCCCAACTCAGTGGATAGAGCCAAGAGACCCAACTCAATGAATAGAGTCAAGAAGCCCACTTTAATGGATAGGATAAAGAGGCCCACCTCCATTGATAGAGCTAAGAGACCCACCTCAATGGATAGAGCTAAGAGGCCCACCTCAATGGATAGAACCAAGAAGTCTAACTCAGTGGATAGAGCAGAGAGGCCCAATTCAATGAATAGAGCAGAAAAGCCCACCTCAATGGACAGAGCAGAGAGAAGGAATGTTTGTAAAATTCATGGGCATGGATTTGAACCCAGATCTTCTTGACCCAGAAGCCAGTTTTTATCCATGCCATATTGCCTATTAAATGAGATTAAGATTTTTAAAATAGATCCATTGGATCTTTGTATCAAAAGGAGAAGGAAGCTGAAGACTTCAATTTGGGTTTTGGCTGTTTGAGTGGAGAGAAAGGGTTGAATTGTGGGAGGGCTCTTACAGAGGGAGACTCAAAAGGGTAAACTAGATTCCCCCCCCCAAAAAAGGGGGATTCTTCCATAGGCAACAGATGCCATGTCTTCTTTTCTTCTCCTCCCCCTCTTTCCTCAGGTCCAAGTAACTAGAAAACAATTTAAGTCTTTTTTTTTAAATTCCAATGAGAGATTTTTACCTTCATTTCCCAATAGATATCTTCCCCATCCCCATCCAAAAAGCCATTTCTTATTACAAAGAATTAAAAAAAGAAAAGAAGATGATGGATGGGAGTAATTCATCAAAACAAACCATCATATAGACCAAGCCTGACATTATATAGAGTGTTTCACATCCATAGGTCCCCATCTTATATTTCTCCTTCGAGTCAAACTGGGTAATTATATCTATACAATATTTGATTTTGATTTTATTTCATCAAGCCTTTGTTAAGTACAAACTGTTTATCAGATGCTGTGCTTGGCACCGGGAGTACAGGGGTAACATATTGCATGGAACCTATCTTTAAGGAGTTTACAATGAAGGGGCAGAAAGAACACAATCCACAAAGTTGAGGATGAGGCAGAGGTGAATTTCAGGGAAGGTTTCATGGAGCAGGTGGCATCTGGAAAGAGAGGGACTTTAGAAATAAAGAAATGAAGGGGTAGACGTTCATTCTAGTCTTAAAGATACCTAAGGTGAACAAAGCCAGAGCAGGAGCAAGATGAAGGATGGAGAATAGCTATATGCCAGAGAAAGATGGGGAATCACGTCTCTTGTTTCTTGGCAGAGAGTTCATGGATTCTAGGGATGACATATATTTGCATTCATGGTTTGTTCTTTTTTTATACTTTACTGTGCTTTTTGTGTTTGTTATAAAGGTGTCTCCTTCTAGAGCTGAGAAAACAGTTCAGCTTGACTGGAATTTTGATTTCATGAAGAGAGTAATATGGGATAGATCAACAAACTATGATTATACCTACTACATGCCAGGCACTGTCCTAGGTACTGATACTCTGAAGCTAAAAGGGAAAGAGGTCTCTGCCCTCAAGAAGCTTATAGTTTGGTTGAGGAAGACTAGAATTTAGTTAAGGATTTGTCTGAATCAAGGTCTATACAAATAAAAGGTGGTTTTGGCGGCAAGGCGCTAGGAGCTGGGGGCCTCAGGAAAGGCTTCTCATAAGAAAATAGAACTTTGTTAAGTCTTGAAGGAAGTAGTAGAGACTGGCTCAAAGAGGGTCTTGGATGGCAGGATCAAACATTTCTGTTCTATTTGTTAAGCAATAGGGATCCACCAAAGACTTCTGAGTAGAGGAGTAGCATGATCATAGCAGTGCTAAAGGGAGGAGGAGGAAATGGCCAGCCCATGGACCCTATAAGACCCACAAAATCTGCGAAGGCATCCATAAGAAATGATGAGCTGAAAGCTTGATACAACATCCTCCCACTGCTTGAATTCTATAAGTTAACAATTTTATATGGCCTGCAAATGATGCTATAAATATCTAAATGGCCCTTGGCAGAAAAAAAGGTTCCTTATGCCTAAAATGAGGATGTGTATGAGCTAGGGTAGAGTCAGGGGATGGAAAAGGAAGCACTGGCTGCAAGAGATATTGCCAAAAGAGGAATAAGCCTTCTCAACAGCTAACTAGATTCAATTATTGAGGGAGAAAAAAAAAGTCAAAGATGATTCCAAGGTTGCAGCTCTAGGTAGCTGGATGGATGAAAATTGTTGACAGGATTGGAGGAGTTAAAAGGAAAGGTCAGTGTAAGAAGGAAGGAGCTTGATTTTAAATAAGCTGAGTTTAAAATTTCAACAGAACATCTGGAAATCTTCACTAGCTAGTTGAAAATATGTCATTGAAGCACTGAGGAGAGATGGAGAGGGAAAATATGGATTGAAAAAGTCATCTGCTCAGAGGTTAAGGCTGAAGCTGTAAGAATGGCCAACAAGTGGGAGAGTAAAAAGAAAAGTTTTAGGATAGAACTTTGTTAGGAATGGAGAAGCCTCAGCTTTTGACCTTTTCCAGGGTTTCTCAAGAAGCCTCCACAACATGAAAATAAGCCCTCTTTTGTGGCTGTCCTAGCCTTGACTCCATTCTCAATCACTAACCCTGAACCCCATCTCATCTTCTCCAGGGGCTGGAAACACCACCAAAAGAAACCTGGAAGAACTTCTCTCTTACCCCAAGGACTTTGACTGTGTTCATCAGACCCTGAAGAACCTATCAACCAGTGGCTTTATCTCAGCCTCTCAGATCTTCCACAGTCCTGGTGAGATGCTATCTGCAAGGGTTGACAAGTCACCTCCTCCCCATCTCTGAAGGGAGCCCTAAGGGTTCTCGGCTGTGTTTAGCAACTGCCATTGATCCTGATTGGCTATTGAGATCCCAGAAGTGGGAAGGATGGGAAAGTGTAGATATGATAAGAATTGCTAAACCAAAGTATGGGACTTTTTTTTATAGAACTATGGAGGATACTGAATAAATGAAAAGGCATTTATTGAGTGCCTTCTATGTTCTAAGCATTGTAATAAGGACTGGTGATAGAAATACAAAAGAGAACTTCCCTTGAGGAGCTTATATTTTAATGGTGGACGATAACACATATTGAAGTGGTTAGGAAAGGATAATTTGGCCTGGGGGAATCACAAGGAGTAGAGTCACAGGGCAATCAATTGACATATATATTCTTTTTCTAGAAGCATTTAGTGTTCATTTGATTACCATTCCCAGAGTAAGAGGAAAAAGGGACAGAAGCCAGGTACAGAACACAGCATAGTGGGAAGATAGATGGAAAGAAGCATGATTGGGTGCCAGCTAGATAGAATGGGCTCTCATCGATGACAGTCCCCGGATGGGAGATCCAGAGCTGAGTGGCTTAACTCCTCCGGGGCATGGTCTCCAGTTTGAGGGTACAGAAGCATCAGCGCAGCAAGGCAGGAAGATTGCCAAGGTGCTCGTGGAATACATTAGGAAGAAAGGGATGAGAAAGGCAGAGAGGGGGAGGCTGTATTAAACTAAACACTAGACTAAAAGTGAGGAGACCTTGTAATCCAAACCTTGGTGAAACATGAAGTTAATTCAGAGACTGGGAGGGGCAGGAAATTTGAACTTGGATAAAGGAAGACTTCCATTCTCTGCCCATGCAAGATTTTTGTCCCTAAACCAGTTCCCTCATCTATAAGAAAAGGATAAGGCTACGGTTGTTATTGTTATCCCAGCTCTGCTGGCAAATGCCTTAGGCTTCTGTTTCCTCAATGCTGAAATGAAAGGTAGACTAAGGTCCCTTTCCAGCTTCTATGGTTTTCTGGAGTAGGAAAACGTAGATTGGCCCCTGCATGTCAAGTTAAAGGCCATCTTGGTAAGGGGCTGGGGAGCTTCCCTCTTCTCTTCTCACCATGACTTGTCCACTATCATTCTCCCAGATCTGATTCTGAAGAAGAACTTTGTGAATGCCTCCCAGGCCCTGTATGGCAACCAGCCCACAGTTCTGAGCAATGACAGTGAGGTGAACTTGGCTTTGATCAACTCATGGGTGGCCAACAGGACCAATAACAAGATCGTCAATCTCCTGAAGAGCCTGCCATCAGACATCAGGCTTGTCCTAGTCAATACTATCTACCTTAATGGTAAGGAATCAAATGTGGGGAGAATTCAAGTAAAACTCATGATTGGTTTCAGTTTGATTTAAATAGCAATTTTTGTTGTTGCCTGCCATAAAAGGCCATGGAGGCACTGGATTGGATACTGGACTTGGAGTCAAATACTCCTCTGAGTCTTTTTAATTGTGTTTAATTTCTGGATTTCATTCACAAATCTGGATTTGTGAGAAAGTTTCCATATCAAGAGTTCTTTATATTGATAAAATCCCCAAACCTTTAGGTCTTTTTATAACCTTGTGTTTCTGGCTTTCTGGAAGTTTGAATGAGCTGCACCCGCAGGGATAACCTTCCTGTCCTAGAACTTGTCCACAAGTTCACCTCAAGATTTTTCAGACTTAGTCTCAGAACTAACAGTTCACTTACTACCAAATCTTCTAGTAAGCCTAAAAGACTTCCAGCAACAGCTGGGTATGGAGTCAAGAGTCCCCACTCTTTCATTTGTGAGCTGGCTGACTATGGGCAGCTTTATTTTCTGAGCCTTACTTTCTCCATGTTTGAATTTTGGTAGAGCTGTGAACTTGAACTCGGTGATTTATTATTTCCAACTATGCAAATCCTCAGTCATCAATCAATCAGATACTTATTTAAAACAATTATTTCATGAATTGATTTGTTTAATCATTGAAAAACCCAAATAATTATTTAGACTTTTAAAAGTTACTTAACAATTTAAAGAAAATACTCCATTTACTATGAATGTAATAAACATTTGCTCTTTGGTCCTGATGAAGAAAACACTTAGAAAGTTGAAAGTGAGCTGTAAATTTGAGCTATTAGGAAGTTTTCTCCAACACAAGGCCTTTATCTTCCTGCCTCGGTCTTCCCATCATTCCACTCTCTCTCTCTCTCTCTTCTTTCCTTTAGCCAAATGGAAGGTGACTTTTGACCCCAAAAAAACTTACCTGGAGAACTTTTACCCCAAATCCTCCAAGGTGAAGGTGAAGGTGCCCATGATGAGGAGTGAGAAGTATCCAGTGACCCATTTCATAGACTCCAACTTGAAAGCCAGGGTGAGTATAAAGGGTTTTGCCAGCAGCCACCTTGATCTTCAGTCACCATCTGGGGTCCTTTCTGGATTTCCTGTTTTCATAGACACAAAAGAATCTTTTCTGCTTCAACCACTCTTCCTCTTTCTCAGAGCTCTCTCCTTTTCCTTTTTCCTACTCTACTTTTTCTAACTTTCTTCTGTCCAGTAGTTCCCTGAGGAAGGCAGAGACCTCTGTACTCCCTTTCCAGCAGCAACTGAGTTCACACGAGCCACATTGAGACTCAGTATCCCTTTTTTGGCCAAACCATTAGGGAACCCAGAAAGCTGAGAAAACTCTGTGTCTATGTGGCACATGTGGATACATATGTGTGTACAGGTGGGTGGTGAATTCCTCAATAGAATGAGACTAGCGAGAACAATTCAGACCTTCAAAGTAGCGCTTTTCCTCTACGAGATACAAAGATTATGACCCTCATTTTGGAGATGAGAAAATTTGAAGTTGCTTATCCACAGACACACAGAACTTCAGAAACTGCCCCAGAAGTGAGGTGAGACATATCTCAAAGCCTGGCAGGTTCTGGTTCATTATTACAGAATGTTGTGTGCCCAGCACTGTCCCAGGTGCTATTCAGGCTACAAAGAAAGCATGAGACACAATCCTTGCCCCTCGAGGAGCTTCCCTTCCCTTGGAGAAATCAAGATTCACACATGAATAGAGAACAAGAAGCCAGTGTCCATTTTATAGCAGACAAGTCCTGCAGGTAATCAAAACCCAGAACTGGAAGGGACCTCCTAAGCTATCTCATCCAAATTCCTCACTTAATAGATGTGGAAACTCATGTCTGGGAAATGAAGAGACTTGCCAAAGGTCATACTCGGCAGGAAGTACAAGAGTTAGAATCTTCTGTCTCCCAAGCCCAGAGTATTTCATTTCTATGACGCTTCTTCACTATGACCAGTTGAAATATAAAGTGAAAAGGTTATCACCCCCATTTTGAAGATGAGAAGACTGAGCCTCAGAGAGTTGCTCATGGCCATGGCAATTGGTCAGGGTTGGAGCTTAGATTAAACCCAGTTTTTCCAATACTCTTTCTACCACCACTTATCCCACCGCCCACAAGTGGAGAAACATTGCAAGTGTGATTGGGTGTTGGGGCAGGGAGTAGTAGCCTAGAAATGCAGCAGAGAGGCTCAGTGGAGAGAGAGCCCGTGCAGTGGGAAGAGAAGACAGGGTTTAGTCAGAGAAGATGAATTTCTAGAGGAAGGGATGTCATAGATGGCTTCTGAAGAATGACTAAGAATGACGCCCCAAAGCGAGTCTTGGCAAATGGTTGTTCCTCCTGTGGAGACAGAGAAATCACTGAGTGGTATCCTGGCTTGTCCACACCTTCTCATGGCTTTCAGATTCATACAAATCCTTTAAGATTTACAAAGCACTTTCTTTACTACAACCAGGTAAGGTAGGTGGTACTGGCAATGTTGTCTCTATTTTACAGATGAGGAAATTACGCCTTAGTGACAGCAAGTGACTAGCCCAGTACTAAATGGCTAATTAATGACTCAGCCCCAGACTCTCATACACCCAGGTTTTATGTGCTGTCCCTTGTGGCCACCATGCTCAACATGCTTACCATGCAAGCTTTATTCCTCCCCAGAATTCTCAGAAGCTTTAGAGTTCATGTTTTCCATCACCTGAGGAACTTCTCTCTATTTGGAGTCAAAGGATCTGTGTTTGATTCTTCTCTCTGACGTTTGGGTGACTTTGGGGAAATCATTTAATTTCCTGAGCCTGAGTTTCCATTTGTGAAAAGTGAGAGAATTGTGCTAAATGACCTCTGAGGTCCCTCCCAAAGCTGGTTTTCTCATCCTATGACCCTGTGACTCACAAGGCAACTTGGGACTCAGCAAGGAAGCTCTCAGGCCTAGTTGGCAATGGGAAGGCTGAGGGGCCCCATCTCTTGGTCCCCAGATTGGTCTCCTGCAGCTCTCCAATGACCTGAACCTGGTGATCCTGCTGCCTCAGCACTTGGGCGTTCAGCTTGCTGAGGTCGAGCTAAAACTCAGCAGCCCGGTCTTCAGCGCCGTCTTGGAGAAGCTGGAGAAAAGTAAAAGTCAGGCGACTCTGGTGACCATGCCTCGACTCAAGGTGAACACCAGCCAGGACCTGCTCCAGATCTTGGAGAAGATGGGTGAGCTCTGTGACCTCATTGCTTTCCTTATAGAGAACAAATCGGGGGTGGCAAGGGAGTAAGAATGCTGTCCGCCCACTTAGGCCTTGGGACTCTCTTCAGTGCTTTAACTATCTTGTTTGACCCTCACGACAATCCCCCCAAATGGGCAACATGGCAGAGTGGAGCAAGTTCTGGACTTCGAGTCAGAAAGACTTCCTCAGATACTAACTGCATGGTCCTAGGCAAGTAACTTCCTTGTGCCTTAGTTTCCTCATCTGTACAATCAGAATGTTGGACTCTAAAGTCCCTTCCAACTCTCATCCAGTGATGCTCTTCAACAGGTGAGGAAGCTGAAACTCAGAATTTGGTACACGTACAAAAAAACATTGCACATTAACTCCAGAGCCAGCACTAGAAGTTATGGCTCATAGTTCTCAGGCCCAGGATTCTTTCCATTTCACTGTGCTGAAGATATGGAAGGAATGGATGGCTATTGTCCATTCCAGATTGTTCCCAGGGCTTTTCAGCACTGAGTCTAGCCCCCTGGAAAAGGTATATCCTTACTGAGGGGGAATGGAAAGGATGTGTCTAAGAAACCTTTTTTTCATGCTAGTATGGAATCAATCAGTCAAATCAACAAGCATTTATTAAAAGTCTGTTATGCAGGGGCAGCTAGGTGGTGCAGTGAAAAGAACACCAGCCCTGAAGTCAGGAGGACCTGAGTTCAAATGTGATCTCAGACACTTAACACTTTCTAGCTGTGTGACCCTGGGCAAGTCACTTAACCTCAATTGCCTCAGCGAAAGAAAGGAAGGAAGGAAGGAAGGAAGGAAGGAAGGAAGGAAGGAAGGAAGGAAGGAAGGAAGGAAGGAAGGAAGGAAGGAAGGAAGGAAGGAAGGAAGGAAGGAAGGAAGGAAGGAAGGAAGAAGGGAGGAAGGAAGGAAGGAAGGAAGGAAGGAGGGAGGGAGGGAGGGAGGGAGGGAGGAAGGAAGGAAGGAAGGAAGGAAGGAAGGAAGGAAGGAAGGAAGGAAGGAAGGAAGGAAGGAAGGAAGGAAGGAAGGAAGGAAGAAAGGAAAAAAGAAAGAAAGAAAGAAAGAAAGAAAGAAAGAAAGAAAGAAAGAAAGAAAGAAAGAAAGAAAGAAAGAAAGAAAGAAAGAAAGAAAGAAAGAAAGAAAGAAAGAAAGAAAGAAAGAAAGAAAGAAAGAAAGAAAGAAAGAAGAAAGGAAGGAAGGAAGGAAGGAAGGAAGGAAGGAAGGAAGGAAGGAAGGAAAAGTCTATTATGAAGGACAGCTAAATGACACAGTAAGTAGAATACCTTGTCCTTGAGTCAGCTTTCAAATCCCGCCTCAGATACTTTCTAACTGTGTGCTCTTGAGCAAGTCACTTAATCCCGATTGCCTACAAAAGAAAAAGTCTTTTATAAACCAGACATTGTACTAGATACTAGGTTCCAAAGCCCACTGGTCTCAGACACTTAACAATTCTTCACTGGGTGACCCTGGGCAAGTCACTTAACCCCAATTGCCTCAGCCAAAAGAAAGAGAGAGAGAGAGAGAGAGAGAGAGAGAGAGAGAGAGAGAGAGAGAGAGAGAGAGAGAGAGAGAGAGAGAGAAAGTCTATTATGAAGGACAGCTAAACGAGACAGTAAGTAAAACACCTTGTCCTTGAGTCAGCTTTCAAATCCCACCTCAGACATGTCCTAACTGTGTGCTCTTGAGCAAGTCACTTAATCCCGATTGCCTACAAAAGAAAAAGTCTTTTATAAACCAGACATTGTACTAGACATGAGGGTTCCAAAGCCCACAGTCTCTGCCTGAAGGAATAAGATGGAATGTCATTCATAAGAAACAGCAGGAAAGTCTATTTGTCTAGACAGCAGATTGTGGGAAGGAGAGCCATTTATAATGAAATTGAAAACTACTAGAATGCTGTTAGATTATAAAGGGCTTCAAAAGCCAAGAAAATGACTGTCTAATTTATCCTAGAGGCAACAGGGAGCCACTATAGTTTATTGAGTAAGAGAGTATCATAGTCAGATCTGTATTTAAGCAAAATCATTTTAGCAGTTGAACTGGAGAAAGGAGAGACATGAGTCAGAGAGATCAATGAAAAAGGTCATAGCAGTAATCCATGGAAGAAATGATGAGGGGCTATATGAACAATGAGAACTGGATGAATGTAAACGATTGTGAAGGAAGAAAGAGTAAGATTTGATGACTGATTAGAAGGGTGAGAGAGAGAGTGTTGAGCTTGCAAACCTGGAAGAATGAGAGCATGGAAGAGCCCTTGGCAAAAATAGACAATATTGGAAGAGGGATGGGTTAGGGGAATGATACAACAAATTGGGTTTTAAACATGTTGAGTTTGAGGTATCTATAAGCCAACCAGTTTAAAATGTTTAGTGAGTAACTGGAAATTCATGACTGGAACCCCAAATGAGACTGGAGCAGGAGCTAAAGAGTCATGTGCATGGAAATGAAAATTAAACCCATGGGAGCAGATGAGGTCATCAAAGAGATGTAGAGAGTGAACAGAGTGAGTCTTAAGACAGTGTGGTGAGGTACCTTTATGGCCCTTGATTTGCATGAGCCAGTAACATAACCTGAAAAAGAAAGGACAAACAGGAATCCTGGGATAGAGAAGTGTCAACAAAACCCAAGGGGAAGAGAGTCCAGGTGAATGAGGTGATTAACAGTTTCCAAAGCCCCAGAGAGATTAAGAAGGATAAGCACTGAAAAAGTCACTTTCAGTTTAGTAATTGAGCCATTAGTGGAGTAATCACTTTCACTGGAGTGCCCTGACAAGAAATCATTTTGCAAAGAGTTAAGAAGTAAGAGGAAAGGCCAGGAAAATAAGATCTTTTTTTAAAGAGTTTGGCTAAGAAAGGAAGGACAAGATAGAAGGTTATAGTGAAGGTTTTTTCCAGATAGAGGAGATGGGATTATTTGTAGGCTGTAAAGAGAGGAGCCTCAAAAACAGGAGCAAGTGACTCACAGGAACTTGGAACTGAGTTATATAGATCACAACATATGCAAGAGATATTTATTAAATGCTTACTATGTACGAACCCCTCCCCATTCTGGATATGTTGAGGGAGACACAATATTTCGAAAAGGACACTGTCCTTAAGTACTTTATAGCCTAGGAGTCAAGTGACACATAGAGGTGACTAGAAAATATACTATTTCTTAAACACAAGAGAATTATTAATCACTCAATCATAAGCATTTATTAAGCATTTACTGTATGCTAGGCATTGGGGATACAAATAAAAGAATGAAACAATTTCTACATTTTTTTTTTTTTTTTACTTTTAAGTTGGGGAATGGAAGGAAGGAAATGAGCATTTAAATGTCTCAGCCAGCCACTGAACTAAGTACTTTTACAAATATTATCTCATTTGAAGTGGGTGGGAGAGAAGGGAAAGAAGCTTCTTAGCTGAAAAATAAAAATAAAGTAGGAGAGGAGAGGAGAGGAGAGGAGAGGAGAGGAGAGGAGAGGAGAGGGGAGAGAGAGAGAGAGAGAGAGAGAGAGAGAGAGAGAGAGAGAGAGAGAGAGAGAGAGAGAGAGAGAGAACAAGAACAATGAATTTCTGCTCTTAAGTGTATATTCTATATTCTAACAAAGTGCTATGTGAGGTCCAACGAAGGTCTTTGTTAGGAGCTGGGGGGCTTCCTGGTGGAAGTGGCTGGTAAACAAGTTGAACTTTAAAGTCTGATGATGAGAAGAGTTTCCAAAAAAGGTGCTCAAGGAATGTTGTGATCTAATTTCAAATCAATTCAAATCAACAAACATTGATTAACCACCATAAAAAGACAAAAAAAAAAAAAAAATAGTTATAGTCTTTCAATGAATGCACATTTTTCTGTGGGATATAATATTTAGAGAGCAGCATAATAGAAGTCATTATGTGACAAGTGTGACAAGGGTTATCGAGAAGCCTAGACCAAGTGGTCCACGGACATTCCAGGAAGAAGAGAACAGATGTAACTATGGGCATCAAGGAAGGCTTCGTGGAGGAGGTAGCACCTTGATTGGTCCTTGAATAAAGAGAAGCTGAGCCAGTTGAGGAAGGAGTACTTTTTAGGCACAGGGATTCAGCTACCTTTTTGTGAATATAAAATGGAAGGAGGTGGAATGTCAAATTCTGGAAGTAGGTAGCAGTCCAATTAGGCTGGAATGTAAATGAAGCTGGAAAGGGAGGTTGGAGGCAGACTTTATGAGCTCATTTCCTGCTGATGGGAGGTAGGAATGCTGGAGTGACTTCATTCTCCAGGCCTGAGAGCACAAGGCAAGCCTTGTGGGTAGGGATGTGCCTGCCTCTCCCACCTGTCACTGATGCTGACTTTCTCTTCCCAGAATTCTTTGACTTCTCCTATGACCTCAACCTGTGCGGGCTGACAGATGACCCAGAGATTCAGGTATCTACTGCCCATCACCAGACCACGCTAGAGCTGAATGAAGCAGGAGTCGAGGGAGCAGCTGCCTCCACCGTCTCCGTAGCCCGCATCATGTCCATCTTTGAGGTGAGGCAACCCTTCATCTTCGTGCTGTGGCACCAGAAGTACAAGTTCCCTATCTTCATGGGCCGTGTGTATGACCCCAGCTCCTGAGCTCTGGAGGGATCACTGGGTAGGACCAGCTGCTGATGCCCCAAACTTCGCCTCCACAGAACACCCTAGGCCTGCCCAGGCTGCCTTTTTCCACTTCTTGCCTTCAAGCAACCAACTTAGGACCACAGTACTGCACAGTAACTTTTTCACCCTTCCTTTCTCCCTTCGAGGGCCCACATGAGTCTAGCTTTTACTAATAAACTTGGCAGGGCAGACATTTTTTGGACTCTTATTTATTTATCCCCATCAGAATGTGTATATGGAATTACAGAGATGTTTGATTTCACTGATTATACTTCTATTCAAATCCAAGTCTAAAGCTTTTTCTGATCATTTTTCCCCCTCTTAGGGTAGCTTTTATTTAATATTTTAAGATTTGCAGGGCAGCTAGGTGGTGCAGTGGATAGAGCACCAGCCTTGAATTCAGGAGGACCTGAGTTCAAATCTGATCTCAGACACTTAACACTTCCTAGCTGTGTGACCCTGGGCAAGTCACTTAACCCCAGCCTCAGGGGGAAAGAAAATTTGCAAAACACTTTACAATTATTAATTCTTTGATCGTCACACAGATGAGAAAACCAAATATACAGGGTGAGGTGACTTGCCCAGGGTCACACAATCTGAACAAGATTCAAACATTCTTCCTTACTCTAAATCCCATGTTCTATCTACTGCTCCATTTAGCTACCATATAAGGCTTTTAAGGTTTGCAAAGAATTTGTTGAGCCTAAAATAAACTCATGAGGTTGGTGCTATTATCTCCATATCCACATGAAGAAACTGAGGCTGAAACAAGTTAAGTGACTTGCTCACAAGAATGTGGGTAAGAATTTGAACTTAGGACCTCCTGACTCTAAATCTAAAACCCTATCCATCAGTAGTCTGGCTAATGAGGTTCCTAGGCTGATTCCCGAAGCATGTGATCCCAAGGATCCTTTCTTCCTTCTGGGAACAAGTGTTCTCCTCTCCAGGGTCCCACTTGCTGCCCTTGTTCCCCATCTGATTTTTCCTTTTCTCTGTTCTCCTTGATTCTCTTATTTCTCAAAGTTTCCAGGTCTCTTCTCTCCTATTATCTGCCCCTTTTCTCTCTCAACATTTGTCTTTCTCATATCTTAGCATTGTTTTTCTGCCTCTCATGTTTCTTAATACCCTTTTTTGCTATGGTTCTCCAGGTAACTTTCCTCCCAACTTTCTTTCTTGCTCATTTTCAGGGACACTCACATTCCTACTGGTTAATGTAATCAACACAAACCCTTCCAGTACTCTCCGGATTATGGGATTTTGAGCAAGGACTCTGATTGGGTAGATGTGAAAACTAAGACTTAGTTAAAGAGATGACTTAGGGAAATAACATCCAAATTCACACAGATAATAAATGACATCAAATGCAGGTCATCTGACTCCTAATACAAACTCTTTGTTGTATAATATAATAAACAAATATAATATAATATAATTAAAATAATATAATAATGACATTTGCTATAGAGAAGCCATCATACATTGAACACAGAATACTAGAGGCAGGGTAGAAGAAAAAAGAGAATAAGAATTTATTAAGAATTTCCCAAGTGCCAGGGACTATGCATCATTATCTTCCATTTACAATGGAGAAAACTGAGGCAGAAACTGATGACTTGTCCAGGATCACATAGCTAGGAAGCATGGAAGCTACCAATCAATACATGGAATTGTTGATTCCAATTTCTCAGACATCCTATGCTTAACCAAGGTGACCCACTGAGTTGATGGCCTCTGGGGATTCAGAAAAGACCTTTGTTTTCCCTATAGCCCTCTCATCCTACTGTTAAAACTGGTTTTTTCCAAGTTCTCTCAAAAAGGTGGTATCACCCTGGTGCAGAAGAGCTAGGAATCCAACACAGAAGTCCTGCTTTCTGTCACCATGGTGGACATTGGCCTCTATAAAGAATTAAAACATGATGGACAGAAACAACTACACCCAGAGAAGGAACACTGGGAATTGAATGCAAAATATTAGCACTACTGACTATCTACCCATTTTACTTAAACCTTCGGAATCCAATACTTAACGTGCAATAAGAAAGTGGTATTTACACACATATATTATATCTAGGTTATATTGTAACACATGTAAAATGTACAGGATTGCCTGTCATCTAGGGGAGGGAGTGGAGGGAGGGGAAAATCTGGAAAAATGAATACAAGGGATAATGTTATAAAAAAATTACTCATGCATATGTACTGTCAAAAATATATAATTATAAAATTATTTTTAATTAATTAATTAAATAATTAATTAATTAATTTTAAAAAAAAGAATTAAAACAGAGCACATGAGCTCCAAACTTTATGTGAGGGTTCAAGGAGCCTCCAACCTCTGAGAAGGAACAAGAAGAAAGAAGAAAAATGACCTGACTCTCTGAAGAGGTTTTGCTAGTCAAAGACTTTGGGATAGTTTATTTGTGCATGGAGCTCAAGCTGGAAGGTAACTCAGAGGTAATCCAGAGGCAATTTAGGTTATTTTATAAATAGAGGAAACTGAGAAAGAAAGGGAAAATCACTGGTCTAAAGTTATCTATGAAAAAGAGGCAGAGGTAGTACTTCAACCTAGATATGTTCAATGTTTTAATTTTATTTTTTCAACAAATTAAAATTCATTTTCTCTCCTACCCATCTCTTCCATCTCTCCATTGGAGAAAAAAAGATAATGAAAAATAAAACTCTTGTGATAAATATGAATAGTCAAGCAAAACAAATTCTTATGTGGGTTTCGTGTGTGTGTGTTTTTCCAAACCCTGAGTCCACTCCTCTCTGTCAAAAAATAAGTAGTATATTTCTTCTTCATCAGTCCTCTGGAATCATGGTTGATCATTGCATTGAGTGGAGTCCTTAAGTCTTTCAGAGTCAATCCAGGTTTTTCATGCTAGATTTAGCTTTTTCTCCATAGCACTACACTCAAAGGTACAGGTCAGTGGTAAACAAATCCTACAGTGAAAGAGGTAGGTCACAGTCATGAGATAGAATGAGTTGTGTGCCTTGAAGATGACATTTCCATTATATTAGAAGATCCACAGAGAAAAATCTTTGCCTTATTAACGTCCATCTGTGTTGGATCAACAAAAGTGCCTAACAAAAAGTGGGGGGAGAGGGGGGTCCAGGGCACAAGCCAGGTTGGAAAGGTAAGAAGCCTCAAGAACTCCCCAGTGCCAGGTGGATGTGGGTGGGTTGGCACAAAAGTGCCAAGAATAAAGTTGAGACCGTGAGCACATCTTATTCCTTGAAGTAAAGAAACTAGGGCTGATGTAAATGAAAATCCTTTTCCAAAAAAGAAATCAGATGTTCCAGCCTATAAAATGTCAGACTGTCAGTGGTGATAAGGAAAGTTCAGGCCATTGGTAGTGTCTAAGAGCTTCTAGAAGGAACCTATATCAAATCTTCTTATAATGGAGAACAGATGAAGCTGGAAATTAAATATCCAATTTAAATAACTAGCATTAAGGGAAAGGTTCAGAGCCCCAAGAGCCCAATTTGGGAAACTAATACAAAGCACCATGGGGTGAAAGGAGTCATTTTATAAGTGGGGAAACTGAGGATTAGAGAGGGACAAGTAAATGGCTTAAGATCATCCCATCCAGTTCACAACAGGTAGAATTCAAATCCTGCTTCTAGGAGGTCTCAGATTTCCAAAAGTATTCTCTAAATCAGGAAAGGTGATATAACAGCAGTTATTAATCACCAGGCTAAGCAAGGAAAAAAAGATCAGACATTCAGAGAAAATGAGTTAGGTTATCTTACCTGATGGTAGGAAATTCTCTGTCCATTCAATCAGCCAAAGGCTCAGGGAGTGTCCAGCTCTGAAGGAAACATCCTAGAAGATTTGCCAGAAGAACACAAAAGCAGCACTCCAAACAGAAAGCAGCTCTTCAGGCTGAGGGTTTTGTTTTGTTTTGTTTTGTTTTCCCTGAAGCAATTGGGATTAAGAGACTTGCCTAGGGTCAATATAGTTAGGAATTGTTAAGTATCTGAGGTCAGATTTGAACTCAGGTACTTCTGACTTCAGAGCTGGTACTCTATCTATTGTGCCATTTGGTTTTCCTAGCTGAAGTTCTAAGCAAACTGATGATCATAGTGTGAGACTTGATGCTCTTGGACAGGCTCCTCCACAAGAACTCTGTCATCTTCCCTTAACATGGAACACACAGAGAAGCTGAGCATGTCACCATTCTAGGGAAGAGGAAAAAAACAAAACAAAACAAAACAAAACAAAACAAAACAACTAATACCTGGTAATCAGAGCTGTAACTAGGGTAAAGTAGTCAGGGATTTGTCCCAGAATGGCAACTCTGTAAGGGAAGGGAATATTTTATCTATCTATCTATCTATCTATCTATCTATCTATCTATCTATCTATCTATCTGTCTGTCTATTTATTCATTCATTCATTCGTTTGTTTGTTTGTTTGTTTATTTGCTTTTCTGAAGCTGCCCAGAGTCACACAGCTATGAAGTGTTAAGTGTTTGAGACCAAATTTGAACTCAGGTCCTCCTGAATTCAAGGCTGGTGCTCTATCCACTGCGCCACCTCGCTGCCCCCAGAAGGGAATATTTTATATCTTTATTAGTCCAGATACCACTATCCTTAAATCTCACGATCTAATTTGAGTTCTGCACCTTCAAAAGGGGATGGAGAAGGAAGAGAAATAAACCCTGAAAGAGGGTAATGTGGTCAAGGATTTGTCCGAGATGGGGGAGGAGTATTTTCTTTATGGTACAGATTCTACCATCCTTAAATATCATGATCTTATATGGTTCTACATCTCAAAGAGGATGGGGAAGGAGAAGAGGTAGACTGGAAAAGTTCTTCACTGACATAATTGATAAGAGAGGAGGAATATGGCCCAACCCTATCTACGAATGTAAAATTGTATTATTCTCCCCCAACTCTCTTTGTTCTCACAAAAGGACAAATCCTAATTATAGCTCTGCTGGTGATATCTGGGTCCTTTGCCCTTGAAGGAAAATGTGAATAACTCTCAAGGGACACACGTAATCCTAAAGGACTTTTGCTCTGGGACAGGCAAAGATCCTCTCCTCTTACTAAAACCTGCCTAGTGCTTTGAATATGTGAATGTTTGCTTTGCAATATGTTTAGACAAATTCTCAGACTCCTATTTTGAGATACCTCAGTTTCTCAAACCATTCTTCCTAGACTTTCTCACTAGATCTGTAACTCTCAGATCCATTCTAGGAGATAGAACTGCTCTCTCTCTAGGAGATAGAATTGGAATGGGATCAGATTTGGGTCCCAAAAATAAACATACCACTGGATAAGAGTAACAAGAAGGAATTTTAATCGTGACACAAAGTAACACTTCCTAGCTGCTTGGAGCTATCCAAATGTAAAGTTGGATGTCTCAGAAGGGTGTTCACTGAGAGAGAGAGAGTTCTCCAACCTAATTCTGGATGAATACATGTGGATACATTTTAGAGGGAATTCTCAATCAAACAGGACTCTATTCCAGTCTCAGTACTTTGAGATCTCACCCATCTTCACAATGTGTAGATGATTCCCACCTTTTATTTTTTGTTTGTTTTGTTTTGTTTTTTATTTTTACTTTGGTCTTTGAGCAGGAGCTCAGAAATGTGTGTGGGTCACTCTAAGAAAAGGGGAACCTCTCCAATACAAGATGAAATATGCTTCAGAGACAGCAAAGAACAGAAATTACAAGTGCTTCCCAACTATTCCCAGATACATTTCCCAAAAGGAACTCTGATTGACTTGTACATATGGTTTAAAAAAAAATGCAGAATGAATTGTGTGATATCTAACTGCTCCTCGATGTTCCCCACAAAGGAGCGAGGTTTGGGGGGAAAGGGATAATCAAACTAAAATTAGTCTGGACAGGATCATATCAAAGTTCTCTATTCTGTCTAATATTCTCTATTTTTAGATTCCTTCCATTTCTGAATCATTCAACAGAAAGTCCACTCCAGCTAAGTCCACTCTAGCTTTGATATTTTTGGTTCTAAGATTTCTTCTGGATTGAACATTTTCCCAGTCAACTTATGGCTCTGAAACTTGGTGGCTATTTGACAATTAATCTCATAGACCCTCAGTTTCCATCTCTATGAAATGAGAGTTAAAAACTGCTTGCACTATTTATGCCACAGAGTAGTTGCCAGGACAGCGTTTTGTAAACTTGAAAGACCTATGCGAGCTATCATTATTTTCTGACTCCCATTGTCCCTCCCAGATATGACCTTCTGCAGTCCAAGGTTCCTTCCAGTCTGAATTCTGTGCTCTGATTGCAAGTTTCTGAGAACCTGTGGGAGTCATGACCAGCTCATCCTCCCCTGTCCCCTTTACCCCTCAACACTCCACATCTTCAAGAGGCCAGTTTCCCAAGCTAAGGCTAGAGGGGAACATGTCTTTCCTTTAGATACATCTAATTCTCTGACAGGAAATGCAGGGGCAACTCTTGCTGGGTGGAGGGACATTTATAAAAAGTGGAAGGTGGGAAAAGAGAACCAGGAACACTAAGGAGCTTGGAGAATTGGATGCCATAGGGGTACCTGGGAGGAGGAAGGAAGCCAGGACTTCAGAGCAAAAGAGCTTCCTCCTAATGCAGAGCTTTAAAGTTCAGGATGTTGTAGGCACTATAGCTGGGGTTTCCCCATTCTCCTTTCTCCTCTGTTACTTCAGGGAGGTTTTTCCTACTGCTTGGCTGGGCTCCTGTCCCATCTTGCCTACCATATGGACATGAAAGAGGGTTCCAGCCTGGCAAACTCAAGAGTGCTGGCCAATGCCCCTACCCCAGCTGGTCTGGAGCTGCCCCAGCCAATGCTTCCTTCTGCTTTTTGGTCAGGCAACATATGGGTTCTGGGCTTTCTCTCCTTTCCCAATGCTTCTCTCTTTGCCCCTGTAGCCGGACCTGGGTGCCATCCTATCCCTTTAGTTTGTTGGTGTTTCTACTATAGCTCCTGTGATTGCCGGATGCCTGATCCACCCCTGTTTGAAATCTTAGGCCAGCAGAGGCAGATAATAAGCGATAGTGATCCCACCTTTCTGTAAACCTACTGGGCTCTGTTCTCCCCTGGGCCGATTGAGCCTCCCCAATGTGAATGCTCTATTCAACACAGACTGATCCCCTTTCTGGGTCTTCCAAACACTCTTTAGTAACATCTCTAGTGGAAGTGAATGGATCTCCCTCTAAAAGGGATCACAGAAGTCATCTGGTCCAACCTGTACCTGAACAGGAAATTCTTTCCACTTAAACCCTTTGAGTAAGAGGAAACTCATTACTTCCAGGGCAGTCCATTTGGGTCTGGGACAGCTCTGGGAAGTAGGAAAGTTTTCATTATAACAAGCTAAGCACCAGGTCTGGACAGTTTCCGCTCATTGCTGCCATCTCTGGTCAAGTAGAACAAGTCTGATCCCTCATGTGGCAGCTCTTAGGATTCCTGAAGGTGGTTATTACTCACCTTTCCTCATTCCAAGGCTTCTTGACAAAATCCTTCCTTCAGATCACAGGAATTCTTATGCTTGAAGGCAGCTTGCATTAGTGATCCATCCCTCCCCAAGCCTATTCTTCCAGAGCCTAAACACTTCCAGTTCTTTCAACCCATCTAGAACTTTGTTCCCAATAGCCCCATCACCCTTGTATTCCTCCTTTGGGCAAACTCCAGCCTATGAATGTCCTTCCTCTAATTTGGCACCCAGAAGTGAACTCAAGGTTCTATATGGGGGTCTGAGCGGGGCAGAGTCCTGAGTAGTATCACCTATCTCCTGGCACCAGCTTTTATTATCATTCAATTTATTATCATTCAAGGATCTGGACCCACAGAAGGACTGAATGAGTGCATCCACCAGCCAATCATCAGCTGGGTGTTGTTCATGGAACTGTAGATCCATAGTTATGGCAACAGATGAAAGTGCATTCGTGTGCAGACACATACTGTGCTGTCCCATGTAAACCACTTCACCTTGCTGTGCTTCTGGATTGTTTTTCCCCCGTTGGTGAAATGAAAAGACTCTTCTCTCATTTTTAATTCATTTTAAAATCCTCGTTGAAAGAGGGAGGAGTAGGCTGAGCCAGAAAGAGAGACACAAAAAGAGTCGTGAGTTCCATTTTCTTACTTTTTGTCCACGACGCTTTTGTTTGGAACAAAGAGATCCCTTTGGCCTCTCTTTCCTCACTCATTTTGTAGAGCCATTCGGTGTCTGGGGGCCTGTTTAGTAAGTTAGCACATGGATTTCTGGAAGTGGAGAGGAAGGCTTTCTTCTCTCTCCATTCCCTCCCAAGCTGCTCTGTTTGCTGGATGAGATTTCATGTCCTTTCGGATCAAGCTTCTGAGCCCCAGAAAGAAAGATCTGAACTGGAGAGAGGAGGGAGTGGAATCCCAGGTAAGGAAACCATCCTGATCCTCCTTCTTTCCTCCACAGTTCCAGGCCCGGCTGGCTCAAACCCTACCCTTTAGGGAGCTGGAGAATCATTTCCACAACCAGCCTTTAGTCAATAGGCCCCAGAGCTTCAAGAGCTGAGTGCGGCCTGCTGCTCCCCACTCCTCCAGGGGCTTGGGGGCCAGACACAGGGGTGGGTGTGTCCCAGGGAGTCTGGGCTCCGGGGGCTCTCCAGTGGGGCCAAACTTTGGCTTAAGGGGCTTGAACTCTGTGGTCATCTCCTCTGACCAAGGGTAGCCCCGGAGCCCAAGATGAATCCTAGGAAGATCTCAGGCATTTATTTGCTAGAGAAAGGGCAGAAGGTTGGACGTGAGAGAAAAGCCAGAGCTGGGAGAACTGAAGCTTCTCCTATCCCAACCCTGGGGCCACATGGAGAGGTGGGGGTGGGGGTGGGATTCAATCTGCCTCCGGCTCCAACCAGCCTTGCAGAAGCCTCTTGGGAAGTGTAACAGGAAGCGCAGGGAGTGGGGAATTCTGGAGGGAGGGGGTGGAGGGGCGAGAGGCCAGGGGAGGGGGTGCCCGGGGAGCGCCATGACATCATGGTCTATTGAGAAGGGGAGGGGGGTGGGAGGGGAGGGGAGAAAGAGGGGACCCGACAGCCAATGAGAAAGAGGATCTCGTTTCAAAAGGGTTAACCTTCAGCCAATGGGAGCCGGGGGGAGCGATCCTGCTCACTCCATTCAAGAATCCCAAGTATTCAAGATGGACGGCAGGGAGTGTGGAAAGAGAAAAAGGGGGAAGAGGGGGATGAGAAGAGCAAGGAAAGAAGAGAGGGCACCGAAGGCCAGCCGGCCGGCTGCCTGCAGCTCCCCTCCAGCCGGCTCTTCTAAGGAGGCTGCACAATCTCCTCTCAGCCAAGACTTAGGAAGGGGGGAGGAAGAGGAGGAGGAGGTGGGAAAGGCAGGAGAGAGAGAGAGAGAGGGAGTGGGAAAGGGGGAGCTGGGGATAGACACAGGAGAGAGGGAAGGCGCGAGAGAGAGAGGGAGGGAAGGGAAGAGAAGGGAAGGAAAGCCGAGAGAAGGGAAGGGAAAGGGAAAGGGAAAGAAGGGAAGGAAAGGGGAGAAAAGAGAAGGCAGAGCAGAAGCAGAGACAAGTAGCAGGAAATTGACCATAAAGAAGAGAACTCTAGATATCCTCAACTCCTAGAAGGGTAAAGCCAAAGATTTTCTCCTTTTATTTTCTCTTCTTAAAGGCTCGGGGTCTTCTGGTCTCTCTCCTCTCCCCCCCCCTTTCTTCCCTCCTTTCCCTCCTTTTTGTCTCCCTCCTTTTCCTACTTCACTTGTGGGCATCTCCTCTCCCCCTGATCTGCCTCTCCACAAACAAGCAAAACAACAATTAACTATTCTAAAGCGCTAGGAATGGCGTGCTGGGTTTGTTTAACTGTCATTTTCCAAGTGGTTGGTGGGGAGGGGGCGAGAAGAGCAGGGGATCTGGAAACCTGGAGGGGGTCGAGTACCGGGTCGTAGTGTGTGTGGGGGGGTCGTGTGTGTGGGAGGGGTGGGGGGCAGGGTGTTCTGGGTGGTTTGGGAGCCCCGGAGGAGGTGGGCTGCACAGGGACTTGGAGCAGGCTAAGTGTGAGTGCACTCTGTGTGTTTGTGTTGTCTGTCCCTGAGGTGTGGCTCCGAGTTGTGTCGGGCTGCTGTGGTCCTGCTATTTGTGCTGAGGGGCCCGGAGTTTGTGTGTGTGTGTGTCTGTGTGTGTGTGTGTGTGTGTGTGTGTGTGTGTGTGTGTGTGGTCTGTGGCTGGGAGATGTGTGGGAGGCACAGTTGGGTGCTGGCGGTGGGGGCAGGAGAAAGTTCTCCCCCTCCCCCCTTCCCAGCTGCCCTCTTCTCTCTTATCCCATTCACATAACTTGGCTTTTCAGGTTCCTCCTGGTCTCCTCCTTTGGTCTCCATGGCTGCAGGGAAGGGGTGGGAGGGGAAATTCGAGCAGCCCACCCCTCTTGTGAGCCCCCGGCCCCTGCTGCTCTCAGCTAACCCTCCACCTGCCCTTTTCTCTCAGATCCTAAGGGCTCGGTCCCACGTCCCCTGCGGCTCTGGGGCTGGGGCCGGGATTGGGGTTGGGGCTCCCAGACCAAGAGCAGCCCTGTCCGAGTGTGAAGGGGATGGATTCAGCTCCCTCCCCTCCCCCCCATTTCCTTCGAGATCTCTCCACCGTGGTCTTGGGAAGAACTTCGAGGAACGACCGGCTCCTGGGCCCAAGGTGGGGGAGGGGCCATTCCAGGCTGGGTGAGTCCCAGGGTTTTTCTCTTTGGGGATGGAATGGAGGAGAGAGCCAGGGGGGAGGGGAGGGGGAAGCTAGAATTCCCTCCCCCTTCCCTTTTTCCCTAGCTTCCCTCCAGCCCAGGTCCCTCTCTTTACCCTGCCTGGGCAGATCGGTGGAGGGAGGGAGGAGGGACTAGCTCCCTAACTAAGGAGCAGTCCGCTCTCTCTTTGCCCCTTTGTCCCTTGTCGTCGGTGTGACCCAGTGGCTAGCCCTGACTGGCTTGTCTGGCCCTGGGGGCAGAGGTCAGGACCCACCCCTGTGACTGACCCCAAGCCAGGCCTCCAGCTTCCACTTCCTTCCATCGGGACTATCTCTGCCAACGGGGCCCCTGTGTTTAAAGATCAATGGAACAAACTGCCCTGCTGAAGCTGGGGGTGGAACCTGGTGTGCAAATAGGAGAAGGGAGGGGTGTCCTTTGGGCTGCTGCTGCGGAAGGCTTGGGTGGGAGGTCCCATCCCCCCCTTAGAGATGGTGGAGGGGTCCCCAAACCTCAGGGATCAACTCCTGACTTATCCTTTCATCTCTGTCCCAGCCTTCCGAGGGTCTTGTCCTTGAGACTTAAACCTGTTTACAGCTGGAGGGAGGGATTTTCCGGGATTCTGGCCCCACACCGGAACAGTCTGTCCCTCGGGCTGGTGGTGGTGTCCACCTCTGCACAACTGGATGTCCTCCTCGGATTCTCTCAGCTGTCTTTTACCCTGGGCCTTTCCCCAGTCTTGAGGGCATTTATTGGTGAGAAGATGAAGTCTTCAAAGGGCACAAAGAAAGCCCAGAGAAGGGAGTCTTTGTACCAGGTTCATTTTTGAAGTGTGGTGCTTATTCACAAGCTCTCGGGGCCCAGGGACAGAGACCCCCAGACAAGAGTCAAAGCTCATGAGTTTTGTTCGCTGCTGTTATTTGCCCGTGGTTCTGCTGTAAGTAAAGATGTACCCTCCACACATTGCTCAACCATGTACCCATACGGTGTTTTGCAATTCTTAAATAGAAAGGGGTCAATGGCAGCAACTTGAAGCTAATCTACCTAAGTATCTGTTCCCTGTGGGCCCATGGTCACTGTTCCCTCTCCCTTTCTCTCCCTTACCCCCTCCACCCACCCCTTATCTCTCCCCCCCTCCCCGACACACACACACACACACTCAGCTACCATCTCTTTGAAGTCTAGAAATGAGAGAGCTCTGCTATCTGGGGATGGAGTGGGTGGAGTTCAAAGATGAGAAAGGTCATTATAACTTCACTACAACCAGAAAAGTTGGGAGAGAGGAGTGACTTTAAGATTTAGGAAAGAGGAAAAGTTGATTACCAACCACCAGCACCTTTCACACAGACCCACTCACACTCACACGGGCTTTCAGACTGTCCATCCTTCCCCTGAAACACATACTTGGGATCAAACTGAAGGTAAGCATCCGTGTCTGGGCCTTTCTTCAGTTGTACCTGCATCCCTTACCTTGAATGACGAAAGCACCACCCACTGAAAAGAATGATCAGCTTAGCTTTGGGCCAAAATAGGCCTGCCTTCTCTAGGCTGGGAATAGGGATGGAAGAGATGCAGAAAAAGGAGAAATATTGACTTGATGAGTTTGAAAATAGAGATAAAAGATGGTAAGTGAAATTGAAGAAAAGGAACAGAGAAGACGAAAAGAAGAAGGAAAATTGAATGAAATGGAAGAGATGAAGACATAGAATAAGAGGGGAGACATCCATCAGAAGCAAGACAGCTTTCCCACTCCCGGCCGGGGCTCTTTTCACATTGTGCTACTGTCTGCACCTGTCACTAGCAGTGCAATGTAAAAAGGGCATTGGCTGGGCAGTACCAACCTGCACCGGCCGCCTTCGATTTGTCCCTGCAGCAGTTGGGTTTTGGTGTTGGAATCTGCATCCATTTAGCATGGATCCAAGTGTTATCCTGAGCCTGACCTCAGTTCCTAAGTCACCCACTATTAATTACCCTGTGTGGAGAAGTGATATGGCTGCCAAAAAACAACAGACCTATGGGTGTACTGTTGGGGATGGGGAGGTGAGAGGTTGCTATACCATGTGTGGTTAAATGAAGGTCAAAATCTGTAGTGGTAAAGGCACTTCCCATACAAGGGTCCCTAATTGTCCCAGAACTTTTAAATCAAGAGGGGGAGAAAATGGACTGCCCATTTTCTTTTCTGGCAAATTCAGAACAAGATTGGATGATATAGAGGAGAACAATAGCTCAAAAGGAGCCCCTTGCTTGGGACAGGGAGAGGAACACAGAAGGAAGTGTGGCTGCTCACCCCTGTCAGTCCACCCCAGTTGTTCCTTCGCTGGGTGCTCAGGGAAGAAGAGAGAGAAGGAAGCAGTCTTGTCCCCAAACATAGGATCTCAGATTATAGAGAGACCTTAAAGATCATCTGTTCTTAAGGGTTCAGAATTGGAAGGCACCTGAGAGTCACGTTGCCTACCTGTATTTGGACAAGTCCCTTTGCTTCCCAGCATACCCAATTAATGGTCATGCAGCCTTTGCAAATGAAGACCTTCGGAGGTAGGAAACACTTTATAGACGAAAAAATCAAGGCCATCAAATTGAAAAATATGAGAGTCAAGATTTCAACCCAGATTCTCTAACCCCACAATCAATGCCCTTGAAAACATGAAGAGTAATTCCTTCAATTCAGAAACCCTCGAGGCATGGATTAGTTGTAGTAAGAGGTGGGGAGGACCCCCCCACAAAGTGTTTTGGTCTTTTAGATGTTCACAGAATTGCCCAGGCCCTGATCAAATCTCCCATGATGAAAACAGGACCAGGCAGAAGAAGCCCATAGGCTATGGTGTGTAGCAGGTGCTGTATAAATTACTTGAATTAAAATTCATTCACTGAACCACACATGATTTCTTAGCAGTGTTAAAAAAATGGCAGTTTGGACATGGTTTGCAAGGAGAGCTTTAGATCAGATACGGATAGGTGCCATCTCTGGTCACATGGACCTTAGTGGCCAAGGATGAAATTCACATAATGGCATATAGCTCAAATGAACCCTCTGAGAGCATCTTCATCTTGCTTTACAGTTGAAGAAACTAAGGGAAGGCCCTTATGCTTGGGCAGACAGAATCTAGGATACTAGAGATTTCATGTAGATCCAGAGGCTCAGTGTGCCTGTTATCATCCCCTTCCTTCCCAAGAACTTCCATTCTCCGTGTATCCATTGTCTTTCAAAGCCCTCTTGGGCATCCCAAGCATTGCACTCATCCACCGGGTGGTCTTTCAGGAGCAATGTGGCTCTGAGACATTGTCTTCATGTGACTTATGTCTGTTATAACTTTGCCATCCCTCACTGGCCTCCATTTCTGTTCTTTAACCTTAAGCCCTGAATAAAAAAGATTGGGTTGGGTTCATTTGATTTCTAGGAGAATGTAACCTGATGAAGACTTTGAGCTATGAGAGCAGGGAACTATTTTTTGCCTTTCTTGGAATCTCCAGCACTTAGAGCACAGTGACTGGCACGTAGGAGGCATTTATTATTGCTTATTGGCTGAAGAACAGAAGCCAAGTGGTCCTGGATCTTTTTCTTTCTTTCCTTCCTTTCTTTTTTCTTTTCTTTCTTTTTTCCTTCCTTCCCTTTTTTCTTTTCTTCCTTTCCTTTCTTTTCTTCCCTTCCTTCCTCTTTCCTTCCTTCCTTCTTTCTTTCTCTTTTCTTTTTCTTTCTTACCTTCCTTCCTTTTTCTTTTTTTCTTTCCTTCCTTTCTTTTTCTTTTCTTTCCTTTTTTCCTTCCTTCCCTTTTTTCTTTTCTTCCTCTTTTCTTCCCTTCCTTCCCTTCCTTCCTTCCTTCCTTTTTTTCTTTCTTTCTTCCTCTCCTCTCTCTGTCTCTCCTGAGACCCAGTGACACTACAATTTTGAGCTACTCCCAATTTCTGCTGGTTGTGGGTAGACTCTTTACTGAATAATCGTTTTAAAAAACCTAAAGTAGTGTGTGTGAGGTGGTCAGAGGCAGCCAGGTGGTGAAAGTGGATAGGGAGAACTCTCAGTAAGGAAGACCTGAGTTCAAATAGGATTTCACTAGCTCTCAAAATCAGATAACAGCACTTACCTCTGGAGGTTGCCCTGAGGATAAAACGAGGTGCTTTTTACAAAACTTAAAGCACAAAACGAAATGAATATCCGGAGAATCAGCCGGAATCAAGAGGGACCTCAGAGCTGCGCTCACATGTTCCCAGATTTGAAGGCTTACCTGGATTCGGGAAGTCACCTCCAGCCCAGAATGCCGGGACTCAGACCGGTGATCACAAAGTATACAACACCTTGGGGGCAAAATTCCCCCTAAAAACTTTTGGGCTGAAGATGGGTCTCCTACTAGCAAAGGAGCTCTGCTGCCCCCTGGTGGGCGTCAATGTTGACAAGAACCCCTCAAATGAGAAGCTCCTTCTGACTTGGGGGCTTGGGTGAAAGACAGGGCAAATCTTTGCACTTAGCTGGGTTTTTTTCCCCATTTTTATTAAAAATAAACTCAAACACTTTTTCATACAAAAGTTTCGTGCGCTGGTGGCCGCCACAGGAAAGTCCCGCCTGTGGCACTGATTTCCCACCTGAGCCCCAGTTGTCTGAGTCCCAGGAAGCACTGGCCCCCTGGGGACCGAGCCAGCTGGGGAGGGAAGTCACGGGGGCAGCTCCCCCATCCCAATGGCGAAGGTTATATATGCAAAAGTGCCTCTGACAGGTGCCGAGTGAAATGGACATCCCAGTGAGCCTTCATCTCTTCCGGGGACTTGGGGCTGAGGTCTCTCTGCCCCCCTGGGAGGCCTTTCTGCTTCGGGCACGTTCTGAGCCGCTCTCCCAGAGCCGGGGGACGTCTCGCTCCAACCACGGAGGCCATCTCTGGCTACTCCCTGCGGCCTACGGCCTGTGCCAGGCCAGGCCCCGCCTGCCTCAGCGGCAGTTCTTGGCCCCAGTCATATCTGAACCCCCACCTACTGGAAGGAGGGGCTCGGCCCTGCCGGTTCCCCGCTTCAAAACACCCCAGCGGCAGAAGGGTCTGAATTCTGGGACTCTGGAGCCAGAGCCGTCGCCCCGACTTTTTCTACCCCTGTTGCCATCCGTTATCCCTGTCCCTTGAGCATCCCCCCAGGATAGCCCAGACCAGCCCAGACCCCTTTTCCAAAGGGGACCTCCATGGGGATGTGGTGGGGTGGAGGGGCTAGACGGAGCTGGGTTTTCCCCAGGGGGCCGGGGTGGGACAGTACTGGTGCTAGGGTGGACAGCATGTCGAGGCGGGGGGCGAGGTATGGGGGCGGGGTGTGGGGCATGCGGATGGGGCATCCTGCCTGAGCCCCTCAGTCCCAGCCGTTGTCCTTCACCATGTGCGACATTTCAATGATGTATTTTCCCTCCTTGTACTTCTGGCTTGTCTCAAAGGCTTGCTCCTGGTGGAGTGGGAAGCAATGGGTGGAAGGTCGTCTAGCGTGCCTTCCACGTCCCATTGATGCCCTATCACCCCTTCCCAGCACCTTTGGCCCAATGGCGGATCGGAGCCTCAGAGAACAGCCCCCGGCTCGGAGGGCGGTGGGGGCCTTAGAAGTGGACATGGGATGGATGGCTCACCTCAGGGAGCAGGTGTCCCAGAATACTCACATATTTCCAGCCCAAGGTGGTTTTGCAGCTCTCACAGAAGATGTCAGCCACAGAGTGGAGGCCAGTGAGCAGGAGGCGCTGTTCAGCTGGCCCACAACCCACGTTGACCCTGTCTCGGGAAACAGCCAGCAAAGCCAGGCAGGGGAGGGGTGTTTGTTACTCAGGTCAGCCCCCCTGACCAACCCAAAGGGATCCTCCCCAGAAGGATCTAACCCCAGAAATCTGGAGAAACCCATCATTTCAGAGCCACCCCCTTTTTGGTTGATCCCTGGGGATTGCTTTCTCCAATGATGTGCTATCGGCATCTTAGCCCTCCCCAGGGACTTATTCCTGGGAGGATCACGGGCCAGGCTCCTCTGCTAACAGGGTGCAAAGAGGGACCTTTGTCCCACCGGCTGGGTAAGGGAGTTGCAATACCTGTTTGCTTCCCTCTGATTGCTAGGGGGGAACTTGACCCTGAAGCCCCTTGTTCCACAGGGGGAAAAAATAAGGAAAGAGGGAGACTCACACAGAGTTAAACAGGTAGGCCCGGCCATGGCTCCCCTGGAAGGACTGTGGAGACACAGGATAGAGAGTGACCACCAGGGACCCCGCGGTCCCACCATCTGTTCCCCCTCAATGCCACAAACGAGGGAGAACTTTCTGATCGGGACTGGTAGGCTCACTCCCGGTGATGTTCGTATAGGGGGAGTCCTGGCTGGGGAAAAAGTCCCTCACCATTCGGAAGGAAGGGGAGAAATGTGGGTCCTTCTGGGCGTACCTTGGAGATGAGCTCATCGTGCTTGGCCAGGTGTGCCCGGCAGTGAACACAGCTGTATGTGCGATGACAGCGGGGCAGGTAACTGCGGAAGGTCTTGGTGGGGAGGCAGGCAGGGCCCGGGCCGGGCTCGCAGCTGGGCATGACGGGCTGGAGGGCAATGCCCTGCCGGGCTGGGGGGGCTGGCGCAGTGCAGCCCCCACACAGACGATCGCAGGTGAAGCAGCGAAGCAGGTTGGCTAGAGCCGTGTTTCAGGACAGGAGAAATGTGGGGGGGCTGCCCGACCAGGGCCCCCCCAGACGAGAACCAGGTAGAAATGAAGGTCACCTGGGAAGAGGGGAAGGGGTGCATGAGGAGAGCACTGAGGCAGTGGAAGACTGGGGGTGTCTGGTTTCCTGGTTACCCTTCAGCCTCTCATGCTGTCTCCTGATACCAAAGACTAGCCCTTTTCTAGGAGTTTGTTTTGTTTTGTTTTTCCCCGTCCCCTTGATTCTAATTCTGCTCTGGTGAGCTCAGCAGCAGTTCCAGCCTGCTGGCATGAGTCAGGGAGGCAGTATTTGGGGCGGGGATGGGGAGGGTAGCAGCAGCCTCCATCATCTTTCCCTGAAAGCTCTCTAATAAGATGAAGGATGCTCAGGAGCCCCGTCATCTGCCAGTGTTTTCTTGGCCGTCCATTCATCTGTGCCGCTCGTACTTATTGCTGCATCCAGTTGCACACTTGAGCCTTTGAAAGTTGGGGTGCTTCCGTTTCTTTCCTTGGCTCCCCCCCTCCTCCCATTTGCAATTCACAACATTCCCCACAACACCACCAGTTCCACGTGAGGCTGGGAAGGTGTGCCAAGACTTGGAGAAGATAGGATGTGTTCTGGGGGGGGAGCGGCACCGAGCTGCAAACACACACTCAGAGCTTTCCTTCTTTCCCACTGTTTCAGATTGTGGAGTCCTCCTTTCACCACTAGGAGGGAGAACTTCGCAGCTTCCCAGCTCCCCCGTTGCAAGGCTCACCTCTGGGGATGCAGCACAGCGAGCGGCCCCCTTGATGGCCGCCCATTCCAGCCTAGCACAGCACTCTTAGCCAAGGAGCTACACTCTAAGCCTGTGATTGATTTCAGGAGCATTTGGATCAAAATTACTCCTTCTTTTTGTCTTGAGTGACTAATGTTCATCAGGCACCCAGAACCGGGAGCCTCTCCTCCCTGCTCTGCCCCCACAATCCCTCACCCACACCCATCCCTCACTCGTGGGAGCATGTGCGCAGAAAACTGGGAAGACTCAATAAAGCCCCCATAACAGGGCGATGGCTACAAGCCTCTTGTCCTAGGAAGGCTTGTTCGGGAGGCTCATTGAAGTTTCAGACAAAGGAGAGGGTCTCTCTTTTTTTTTTTTAAGTTTGTAGTTAGACCACTTCTATCCAAAAGCTTCCTTCCATATCCCATGGTCCATCTGGGTCTGGAGGGTGTCGGGGCAGGCTATGTCTCCGAGCACGAGCTTTGGCAAGTGCTCCCAGATCCGAATGGCCCAGGTGAGAGACTTGTTGGCTCCTGGTTATGCTGATGTTCCAGAAGCACATGACCAACTTAATCACAGGATACAGCTTCTTTGGCCACAGAAACTCTTAAAGACCAGAGGGGGCTCAGCCCCCCCTGGGTGGATGGAGTACCCACAAAAGGACAGCTCTACTGAGGGACTGAAACAGGAACGAGCCAAAATGGCCTTAAAGGCAAGGGAAGAGCTACATGACTGGGATCAAGAAGGCTTCTGGGGAATGGTTTTGGAGAGACACACTGGTTTCCAGTGAAACTCCAACTCCACATGGGTGAAGAGCAGGAAATCGGGAACGTCTGCTGTTGGCTGGTCTGGGCATTGGCAGATTTTGGCCTCGGCTCCTCGCTCTTCTGGGCTCGTCCAAAGGGCCTGCGGAGGGCCAGTGCAGGTGGACATCGATCGGAGGGATACAGGTTTGATGCAGAGAAATGCTCCAAGCTTCAGACCCAGCCGGAGCAGAATGGAGCTCGCCCTTCTCTCAGGAGCGTGCCTCCCACTTCTGCACCCCAAACAGCCTCCGGAAGCTTTCTCGTCCTCTGCAGGAGCCAGCCTTGCCTCCCGGCTCACTGAGCCCGACTTCTTCCCTCACTACATATGATCCAGGTAGGAAAAGCTGCCGCTGCGTTCAGGGTGACATTGTGGTCCAGCAGAGCGCCGGCAGCTTAGCCTTCGGCCCCTTGTATTGGGCTCTCCTTGCTGCCCTTAAGCCGGGCTCTCTCGATTAGCCGCTGTTCTGCTCGGAGAAAGCTGGCAGCCCTGTGGAGCGCCCAGACCTTCTCCTCCAGCCAGTTCCAGGCTAGCCCCCGCCCCCAGGAAGGTGGAGACAGCCCCGAGCATCAGAGGATAATGGAAAAAGTGACAAGAATAGGGATGGGGAGACTGCATCTATTCTTCCCCCTCTCAAATAACAGCAAGGAAGCAGGTTGGAAACAACAACAACAAGAGAGCGAGCCAAGGATTTTCTGCCCTCCTAGGAGACGGGGCTGGCCTTGGAGGAGGTGGGGAGGAAGGGAGGGAGGGGAGCAGGGGGGGATCCAGCCGCCCCGATAGCCTCCCAGGAGCGCTCTAGGACCAGATGCTAATCCCGTGCCTCTTTGGGGGAAAAAAAAAAAAAAAAGCTGGGGGGGGGGAGGAGAGCGCATCAGAGAGCTTCTCGTCAGCCCCGAGATCTCAGCCCCCCCCCCGGGTGATTTCGGGAGCTTGAGACCATTCACTCCCCCCGCACCCCAACGATAACTTGGAGTGCTGTCCACCGGGGGGGGGGAGGCCGGGATCTGGAGGGTCCCCCCCCAAGTGGCCGCGATCTCTTCCGCCAAACCATAAGCAGCACCGATCGCCCCCGCAGCGAAAGTTGGGGGGGGGGGTCGGGGACCAGACAGCCCGGGGAGCTGCGGAGCCGGACGGAGCTGGCGAGATGCCCCCAGGCAGGCGAGGGGCGCCGCGGAGGAGAGCGAGGGGCGCGGGAGGGAGCGGGCAGGGAGCGAGAGAGGACAAAGGACGGCCGGATGAATAATGCATTTGCCAGGAGGATCAAAGCGCCGCAGAGCGAGGAGATTGGAAAAGGAAAACAATCGGGTGGGAGCTGCCCCCTCACCTTGAGGTCTGCGCCCGAGATCTCCGAGTGTGTGTCTCTCACGCTCCGCTCTTCCTTTATTTGTGCGTCCGCCTTCGATCGGGAAGGGGATGCGGGTCCCAAAGGGCCCGGGCCCGGGGCGCGCGGCCGGGGCCCGATGGAGCGCCGGGGACCCGGGGTGGGGGCGGGGGTCTCTCCTGCTCGGGCTCTGTCTGGGGGTGAATGTGGCTGGATGTTGTGGAGCTGCCTCATAACACTGTGAGTCATCCAGCCCCCGGCCCCCCCCCCTCCCACGTCAGAGCGGGGCTGGGAGACACAGGGGGCGGGCCGGGAGGGAGGCAGGGAGGGGGCAGAAACTGGGGGGCCGATGCGGGAGTGCAGCAGGGTGGCGAGGGGGCAGGAGCACGACTGCCGGCGCCATGGCGAGCAGGGAGCCGGGCGGAGCGCGCGGCCGACGGGGACGCCTCCGAACCACACGGGGTGACCGGGGAAGGCAGAAGAGAGAAGGAGAGAGAAAGGTGCCACGGAGGGAGGGAGGGAGGAGAGCCGGAGCGTGATCCATTCCCACGTCTCGGTCCTGACCGCGGTCCTGACGCAGGCCGGAGAAGGGCGGACTCCCGGGCTGGGGACGGCCCAGGGAGCCCCCGGCTCGCTCCCACCCCCCCGCGCGCCCCTTCCCAGGGAGCCCCTTCCCAGGGAGCCCCCAGCCAGAGCGACACCAAAAAGCGATCAACTCGCCAACTCTTCTCACTTATGGTCCGCCCGGGGGCGGGAGGTCTCGGATCCGCGGCAGCCGCTGACTCTTACCCCCATCGCCCCGACGCCTTCTCAACCCCTAGACTTAACCTCCATCGAGTTTGCGATGTGAATCACGCGGGGGAACGTATTGAAAGCATTTTGCAAAGCTGAAGGTTCTATTTATGAAAATAAAGTAAGACATATGATGTAATCTCAAAGCAGCCTGATAACTCTCTCTCTGTGTCTCTGTCTCTCTGTGTCTCTCTGTGTCTCTGTCTGTCTGTCTCTCTCTCTCTCTCTCTCTCTCTCTCTGTCTCTCTCTGTCTCTCTCTGTCTCTCTGTCTCTGTCTCTCTGTCTCTGTCTCTCTCTGTCTCTTCTCTCTCTCTGTCTCTTCTCTCTCTCTCTCTCTCTCTCTCTCTGTCTCTGTCTCTCTCTCTCTCTCTCTCTCTCTCTCTCTCTCTCTCTCTCTGTCTCTGTCTCTCTCTGTCTCTCTCTGTCTTTCTGTTTCTACACATACACACACACTACTCTCTATATGTATGTATGGACAACACTTAGCTCAGATATATATACCTAGAGATCTTAATACAAAGATATATTACTTCTCTTCACATGTTGTATTTTCAAGTCAAAATAGTTCTCAAAACAGCATTTCATCTCTTTGCAACAGGCCTTTGCACAAACTGCTCCCCAGGCCTGGAATCTGCTTCTTCCTCACTTTCCCTCCTGGATTTCCCTAGCTCTCTTCAGGCTCAGCTCAGGGGGCACATTCTTCATGGAAACTATTTATCACCCTCTAATTATTCCTGTAAGTAAAGTGAGATAGTTAACATAATCAACTTATATGATGTAATCTAAAACCAGCCTGATAACTCTCTCTTCTCTCTCTCTCTCTCTCTCTCTCTCTCTCTCTCTCTCTCTCTCTCTCTCTCTCTCTCTCTCTCTCTCTCTCTCTCTCTCTCTCTCTCTCTTCTTTCTCTCTCTCTCTTCTGTCTGTCTCTCTTTTCTTTCTCTCTCTCTCTCTTCTTTCTCTCTCTCTCTTCTCTCTGTCTCTGTCTCTCTCTTTTCTCTCTCTCTCTCTTCTCTCTGTCTCTGTCTCTCTCTTTTCTCTCTCTCTCTCTCTCTCTCTCTCTCTCTCTCTCTCTCTCTCTCTCTCTCTCTCTCTCTCTCTCTCTCTCTCTCTCTCTCTCTCTCTCTCTCTCTCTCTCTCTCTCTCTCTCTCTCTCTCTCTCCCTCTCATTTCTTCTCAAATTGTTAAATTTACATTTACCTGTTTACATTCTAAATCCTTCCCTTCCCCCAAATAGAATGTAAGCTCTTGAAGGGCAGATCATCTTCATTTTTGCCTTTGAATTCACCATGTCTGGAACGTAGGATGAGTTTAATAAAGCTTGTTGGATCAATGATTAGTGTGTATCTGGTCCAGGGGAACGATGACACCTGGTTCATCATGGAACCTATCTCAGCCAGCCCTGGAATCGTTGGATCAGAAGATTTCTCACTAAGTGCCCTCCAATTCATTTCACTAAATAGAGTGTTATACATGTAGAAGTCAGCACCAAAGACAGACCCTGCCCTTGAGGAGGAGATTACATTCTGAAAATGAAATGAAACACTGACATCAATGTACAGAGAAAATTGCTTGTAGGTGGTTTCATTTTTTCTCCTCCCACATGTAAATGCTGAAGAATTTTCAGGTGGGGGAAGGTAAAAATAACAGGAAGAATGACTTGCTAGTAGTAATAAAACCAAAAAAAAAAAAAAAAAAAGTTCTGATCATTTGACTGGGAAAGTATCCCGGAAGAGGAAGAATTTAAACTAAATTCTAACAACAACGAGGAAGAGGAGGAGCCTGTAGTTAAGTAGATTAAGAGCTGTCTTTAGAACTAAGAAGACCTGGATTCAAGATGTCCCTCCTTTAACTTGTATTAACTACACGACTCTTTTAAGTACCTTTCTAAAACAGGAATTCTTAACCTAGGGTCAGTGAGTTTGTTTTAAAATAGTTTAATAATTATGTGCCAATCTACGACCAATAGGTGGCATAGGGGTTTGAATGCTGAGCCAGAAGTCGGGAAAACTCATCTTCCTGAGTTCAAATTCAGCCTCAGACACTTATCTACTTGTGTGACCCTGGGCAAGTCACTTAACCCTGTTTGACTCAGTTTACTCAGCTGGAAGGAAATGGCAAACTATTCCAATATCTTTGCCAAGAAAACTCTAGACCAGGTCATGAAGAGTTGGGCAGGACAGAAAAAAAAAAGTGACTGAACAACAATTTCAGTACAAGTAGTTTCCTTTATAATTCTATTTATTTTATGCATTTAAAATCTATTCCATAGAATTCCAAAGACTTCCAAAGGAGTTTGACATACACACAAAAAAAGGAGAACAAAGCTTGTCAAGAGATTAGAAGTGACGAGAAGAAAGCAAAAATGTTTATTAAGGTATTGTTCTGTGTTCAAGCAGCAGAATGAAGAGAAAGATATAAAATAACAAATGTAAAAGCATACTAAATACCCCATTTTTAATTTCACTAGAAATTCTAAGAAATACAATTTAGAAACTCTAAACTTTCTAAATTCTTTAGAAAACTGGATAGTACAAAGTCTAATGGTCTTTCTTGAGGAAATGGACTAAAGATGACCAAGCTAAGCAATGAAATATAACTCTTGTTCTGCATAAGATAAATATCTTCTCCACCCAAGGGAAAGTCTTCCTCCATGAAAAGGGATACACCCTCTCTTATTTAATTTAGATTCTCCAGGAAGACCTACATTGATTCTTTGAAAGTCCAAGAAGATTGGGGTAGAAATTATCATTGTTCAGATTACTCAAATAAATAAATATGTACACATACCTATATATATATTTACTATTATATACATCTTCAATATGACATAATATATGATATATATACAAATCCACACCCTTCACATAGTGTATGTTCTTTAGAGGCATCTAAGTGGTAAATGGAGTTCTGGGCCTGGAGTCAGGAAGAATTATCTTCAAATCCAGTTTAAGATACATAGTAGCTATATGATCCTGGATGTATCACTTAATCTCTATTTGTCTCAGTTTCCCCAAATGTAAAATGGAGACTAATAACAGCATCAACCTCCCAGGATTCTTATGAGGATAAAATGAGATAATGTTTGGGAAGTCCATAGCTGAGCACTTCATAGGTACTATGAAAGTGCTTATTTTCTTCCCTCCTTGAATATTAACCCAGATGTTATTTTAACTTCTCTTTTCCATATTCAAGATTCTTTAAAATGTTACCTGAAATCATCCTGTGGCAGAGTCACGTTGGAAAGCATGAGAAACAATGCCATTTTGGACATTTTTTTCCAAGCTAGACTTGAATACTAGCTTAATATCAAACAAAATTGCTTCTGTAAGAATTGAGCCTAAAGGCAGCATTAGTATTCCTATTTTCTTTATTTTATTTTCCATAATAACTGACAATTGTATAACAGGATGATCTGGTTATGTCATGTGTATAATTGAGTGGTTTTGCTCTATTTGTTTAAATAGTTTCTTTTACAAATAAGGAATAAGATTTAAAATAAAATAAAGACAAAACAAAACAAAACAAAACAAAACAAAACAAAACAAAACAAAACAAACAAACAAACAAACAAAAAAAAAAACTAGTGGTGGTTTGTTAAAAGGAAAAAAAAACCCCAAAAACAATATATGTGGTGGGATTATGGAATGCAATTAACAACAGCCAGGTGAATTTGTGATTACCAAGGCTTAATTCAGTTCAGTGGTATAATGGGTAGAGAGCTAGAAGAAGAGACTTCTGAAGCAATTGGAATCATTATTAGTTTTGTAAAAAATTAAAAACAATGACTTTTTTTGTCTAGATTTCAACATGCATTTGGTTGGACAACCTCCAGTGTTGGCCAACTGCCCGTCTCTGTCTGGGACAGAGTAACGGATGGATAATGAACTAGTCTCAGAGTTAAAAGAATGAAAATGGTCTGAATTTCAGGAATTATATACCTCTTTTACTGACTCCAAGCTTCCCCAAAGTAAAGGCACATCTTTTCAATACTAATATTGTGGCTGCAAAAAATGGATAAGTAACACCACTGTCCATGAGGAATTAAAGATGATTATTATTTTTAGGTCAAAGATCGACAAAAAGGAATGTGACAGGTGTGGGCTGGCTACTACCCCAAAATCTATCAAGGAAGCCATGAAGAAAGGGTGTTCGGTTCATGTGTAAAAAGTAAGGGTGAAGCTCAACAGCCAGAATGAGTACTTCATCGGTATCTGGAAATGGCAGGAGAAATTGAGAAATCCTCTAATACATTGACTGTACCCCTCAGATTCTTCATCGACAAAGTAAATTGAAAAAGAAAATGGCAAAGGACTCTTTTTACCAAGAAAACCCCAAATGGGATCACCAAGGGTCTAGACTCGAAAACAAACTAACCTATTCTGAGCTTCCTTTAAGGAAGCAAACTTTAGGGAGAACAGAGGCAAGCATGGATGGGATTAGATCGTTTCATTGAAGGAAATTTTTCGAACTGATGACATCACAGACCCACTGGAAAGTCATTGAGTTTCATTAAATTGCAGTCTTATCATTTCTCATACAATAGGCAAATTAGTGTCTCTAATTCTTGCTTACTTCATAGCTAGACTTTAAAATGGGGTAGTGCTTTGCAAAATTTATAGTACTATCAGTTAACATTTTAATTAATTAATCATTAAAATTATTTTTGCAAGGTCTCTCAGTAGACCTCGAAAAAATACAAAAACCATATAAAAAAAAGCTTTCATTCTACATTTACACAAATAAGGAAATTCAAGCTAATCTGAAGGCAGAAGCCACTAATAAAAGAAGACTCCAGAAAGACTTCCTGCAGAGAGAGTGTCTGAGATAATTTTAATATTAGCTCGGGATAGATTAGTTTGTTGTTGAGCCTTGTTCTACTCTTGGGGACCCCATTTGGGATTTTCTTAGCAACCTACCGGAGTGGTTTGCCATTTCTTTCTCTAGCTGAGAGAGGAGGGAGCTGAGGCAGGCAGAGGTAAGTGACTTGCTTAGGGTCACACAGCCAGTGAGCATTTATATCAGATTGGATCCCAGGAAGAAGAGTTTTCCCGACTTCAGTCTTGACGTTCTATTTGTCCTATAGATTAGTTCGTGGGTTCCTACTTCTCTAGAGAAGAGATATTAAATAAAAGGATCACAGCTGGAAGAGACATTAGAGATCATTGTTATCCAACTCACTCATTTGCCGATGAGGAAATTGAAGCTCAAAGATGTGAATTTATTTGCCCAAAATCACACTGATTTGTGGATTATGAGAATTCTCACAAATACCCCCACCGTACCATAAAGTAACTAGTATCCGATGTTTTGTCTTTGTTTAATAGCTGAGGAAGCTGACCCTGAGGGACAAGGTTAGGTAAGCAGTAATTTGTGAGGAAGTGATATTGAAAGCCACGAGATATTAGAGAAACATTATTAATATCAGATATTGACCATCAGCTACATTACTCTCTACCCTGCCCCTTAAAGAAGGAACTTTGCCTGGCCCTTTACGGAGATCTCCTCATCTCTCTGCATCCACATCCACCCCCCATAAAGCTATAAAACTCATGTTCATAAAATACAGACCTGCCCATGTCACCCTCCTACTCAATGACCAGAGGTTCTGTTTTCCTTAAAAAACTTGACCTAATTGGCTCTCTGTATTAAAAGGGCTGATAGCGATTTTCTGCATGTAACGTTATTCTCATTTTTTACCTTGAGTCCATCAGTCAGTCTACAAGCATTTATTAAGCACCTACTGAGTGCCAGGCACTATGCAAAGTAAGCTCTGGAGGCCTTCGGGAGATAGCAGAGAAGTAACATGATTTGCTTAATTATCCAGTGTAAATTGCAAAAGTGGGATTTGACCTGATCCAAGATTCCAAATCCTTAGTCCCACACCCTCTAAGATAATCTCCAGATTATTCTGCATTACATATGTTTATATGTCCTTTATTCTGAATTATATGTAACTGTTTACATGTTGTCTCTTCAGATTGTCAGTTTCTCGAGAGTAAGAATTGTTGTTTCTGCTTTTCTTTGTAGCCCAAGTATATAGTAAGTGCTTAATCAATGCTTGCTAACTTGATTAAGTAGGCGTTTAATAAGTGCCTGCTATTTCATTGAAAGCTGAAAGATTCCTTAGTAATAATAATTAGTTGAGGTTTATGCAGGACTTTGTTTTACAAAAACCTCTTAGTTTGAGCTTTTGTAGACATCTAGACCAAATAGTCCTCTCCAGATTTATAGATGGGGAAAACTGAGGATCAGAGAGGTTATTTCCTCAATGTTTTCCACCGTCGGAGGAGGGACCGAAAGCAAAAAAGTGCACGTTGCGACAACTGGGGTGTGAGCGCGGAGGTAGAAGGAAAGGCACGAGGCCCAGCAACAGCCGACTGTTGATGTGTTTGTTCCATAGCCAATCGGGAGAAGAGGATTAGGTCCCGCCCCTCCCCATATGCTCCGCCCTCTCAGGCGCCGTCGCATGCAAACAATCGACCAGACTCCAACACCCAGGAAGCATCGCGCGACGTCGCGTGGATCAGGTGAGCGACGGACCAGAACCTCATTTCCCAGGAGGCCCCGCGCGCATAGCCGGAAGCTCAGGATTCTCTACCTCGCTGGCTTCCTCTTCCTCGCGGAAGAGCCGCGAGGGCTCTGGTTTCCGGCGAGGCTCCGGTGAGTGTCTTTTACGTGGGGTATAGTGGTTCTTCTCCCTGGGGGAAGCGGTGTTTGTTGTCCTTCGCCTCAGAAGGGGGGTGAGGACGCTCGCTCACTGGCGTTGGAAGCGAAGGAAAAGGACAACCTCCTTCGGCTTCTGGGGGGGGAGCTCCTGAGAGGGGTTCCTCTCCGACTGCGTCCTCACGTGACCACCGAGCTTGTCACGTGACCACAGCCCCCAGTCTTACGCGGGGAATCTGCGGCGCGGACGATGAATTCAAATCCAGACCGGCTTAGAGCCGTTCTAGGCTAGCCCCTTATGTAGCTAGAAGAAACCGGCCGGAGGACGGGCTCCAGCTTGGAGGGTTAGAGCTGGAAAGGGCCTTAGGAGAAGTCATCTCGTGCGGTCTGTCGTAGTGAAGGTAACGGGAGAGGAGCCGGGAACGGCTAGGGGCCCTCCCACTCTTGTGGGCGAGCCGTGGGCCGAAGACGGATGGATCCGATGGACCTACTTCTCCGTCGGTCTAAGGGTGGGGGAGGGGAGCGTTCTGCCCGCACTCTTGTTTATTCTTGTGTCAGTTTCCGGACCGTGACTTTTTTGCTTTGTGTCCCCAGGGTTAGCTGAGGGCCTAGCTGGAAGCGTGTGCCAGAAAACTTGTTTCTGTCTTATTGGTGGGGAAATGGAGGGTTATCTTTGGAGATTTAAGAGACTTGGAGAAGTGGGGAGACATTAATTAATGTCTTTGCACATGCATATAAACGTGCTTGGAAAATGGTACTTAGGGGCCGCTAGGGGGCGCAGTGGAGAGAGCCCCAGCCCTGAAGTCGGGAGGACCCGAGTTCAAATCTGGTCTCAGACACTTAACACTTCTAGCTGTGGGACCCTGGGCAAGTCACTTAACCCCGATTGCCTCAGCACAAAGAAAAGGAAAGGAAAAAGAATGGTATTTGGACTCGGAGATCTTTGTTTTGAATCTGAATTGGCCACCTGACTCGGAATCAGGAAGACCTCAGCAGCAGCACTCTTCTTTTCAAGCTTCAGTTGACTTAATTGTACAATGGAAAAGTTGGTCCAAATTACCTTAAGGTCCCTTGTAACTGACTCATGTGATGTTACTGGTGTAATGGGGAAGAAAGGGCCTGTAAAACTAATGGACTTAAGTAGATAACTTTCTGTGTTATTTTGGGGAAGTCACTTCATCTTCATCAGTCACTTTTATCTGTAAGATAAGAGGGTTTTACTTCCCAGATTTTTTACTCTCACAGCTTGCAGTTCTGTGACTTATCCTGTGTAGGCTTGACAAAGAGAATTATGTAGCTGGCTCCTATCCTTGAACTTAACATTCTGTTACAGGAAGTAAAACAATAAAGTAGGATGTGAATGAAAGAGGGAACAACCATCAGCACCACCACTAAAATGCGTGTGGTGACTTAGGGTAACAAAACCTTCTCGGATCTAACTTAACCTTTAAAACAGACACATAAGCTTATTGTTTATCCCGTTTTCAGATGAGGAAACTCAGGTCCAGAGAAGATTTCTGGGCTTGCCCAAGTTCCCGAAGCTAATCAGTGTCAGAGAGACAGATTTGAACCCAGGTCCTGCCAATTCCATATCTAGCGCTGTTACTTCTGACATGCAGGCTAGGAGTGAGTGCCATGTATCTCCCTATTCCTGGTTCTTGTTTCCTTCTCCCCTACTTCAATAAAAATAGCGTTTGTGTGGCATTTTAAAGTTTACCAAGTATTTTGCATATTTGATCTGACCACTATGTTAAGAAGTAGATGATATTATTGTCCCCATTTTACTCTTGGAGGAAACTGAGTCCAGAGGAATTAAGTGGTGTGTCATGCTGTGTCTAAGTCAGAATTTGGGTTTATGTCTTTTCTGACACCAAGCTTTCTAAGCCCTCTGTGATCTTGGGCTCTGCATAGAGGAGCCACTTAAATGTTCCTTAATTTGAGTCCAGCTCAGACTGTTTGCCAGATGGGAAGGTTCTCCATTGTCTGGCCTCATTGTGCCTTTCCTGCTTTATCTCATTTTACTCAGTTCTGTGGCTTATGTGCTTCAGCCCAGAGGGTACATGATACATATTTCCCAATTATATTTTAATCTAGTTCAGATCCCACCACTCAGTGTGTTTGATGGCCCTGTTCTAGCTAAATCGGTCCACTGAGAGCCTTACCTTCAATGTGTTCCATTTTTTTGCTGCTGTGTCTTTACCCACATTCTTCCATTTGCTTAGAATGTCCTTCCTTTTCTGGCCTGTTGAATTCCTGTTCACCTTTAAAATTCAGTCTTCTCTAAAAACAAACCAACCTTCCCTAATTGTTGATTTGACATTCAGTTTGGGAACCCATAAAATCTCGTTTGGCAACTCTATGATGAATATAGGAAAAATTACATATTAGTTTTTCTGTGCTTGTGTCTTGTACGTAGATGAAGTTTTATGAGAGTAGGGACTGTGCCTTAAGTAAAACTTTTCTCTCCCCCACAGGATCTAGCACAGTGATTTGCAGGAGTAGCTGTCTAATAAATGTTTTTTGTAAAAATAAATGACTCAGTTTTTCCTTTGTCCTCTAATCTTTGACCTGTGTGCTTCAGAGACAGTGCCCACACAGAAGAGAAGATGGCAGAAGAATCCAATGATGAAAAGAAGCCACTGACTAAGTTTGAATTAGAACGGGAGACAGAACTGCGTTTTGAGGTGGAGGCCTCGCAGTCGGCCCAGCTGGAGCTCCTGGCCGGCATGGCCGAGATCTTTGGCACAGAACTGACCCGAAACAAAAAGTTCACTTTTGATGCGGGTGCCAAAGTTGCCGTCTTCACTTGGCATGGGTGTTCCCTCCAGCTGAGTGGGCGCACCGAGGTGGCTTATGTCTCCAAGGACACCCCCATGCTCCTCTATCTTAACACTCACACGGCCCTGGAACAGATGAGACGACAAGCAGAGCGCGAGGAAGAGCGAGGTCCTCGAGTGATGGTAGTCGGCCCCACCGATGTGGGCAAGTCCACAGTGTGCCGCCTCTTACTCAATTATGCCGTGCGACTAGGCCGGCGGCCCACCTATGTGGAGCTGGATGTAGGCCAAGGCTCTGTGTCCATTCCTGGAACCATGGGAGCTCTTTACATTGAGCGACCCGCTGATGTAGAGGAGGGCTTCTCTATCCAGGCCCCTCTGGTCTATCATTTTGGCTCCACTACACCTGGTACCAACATCAAGCTTTACAATAAGGTAAGATCTAAATTGGGATGGAGAAAGGGGCTGCTGTTGGGGATGAAAACTCTGGGGATGCTTTTCAGCTGGTTAAAACCTGCTATCCTTCCGTTTGCTGTGTGGCTTATATTAATCCACCCATACTTACCATACTTGTATGTGTATGAACGGATATCTGGGTGCATGTGCATGCACATGTATACATTTGAGTTTTGCCAAAAGTTTTGAAAAGCATGTTTTTGTTGGTTGGTGAAGTTTATCTCACAGGTAAGTACATAATGCTTTGGAGAGGGGGAACGAGACAATAATTCCAAAACTACCTTGATTTTCAACCATGTTGATTTAATATTTAGTCCAAACTATTACTGAAAAGAAATTAATGATCAGGTTTGTTTTTTTTTTTTGTTGTTTGTTTTATTTTTTTTAACATAGGCAATTGGGGTTAAGTGACTTGCCCAGGGTCACACAGCTAGAAGTGTTAAGTGTCTGAGGTCAGATTTGAACTTAGGTCCTTCTGACTTCAGGGCTAGTGGCTTTCTACTGCGCCACCTAGTTGTCCCTGCTGTGTGGAGTAAGATATGGTGAAGAACTTACAGATTAAGCACATATTGATCAGAGACTGCTAGCTAACCTAAGCCAGACCTATAGGCCCCAGTCATGTGAGGGCCTAAGCTGCATTCCATTGTCCAGAGAAAAGATTGGGAGCATAAAAGTGGCTGAAGAGGCTATAAATACCTTGTCCGCTGCATTCCACTGACCAAATGAGGGGTGCAGATATGACCAATCACAACCTGTGGAGGGTGGGATTTTGAGGTTCTTTGTATGAAATAAAAGCTGTGAACATTTTCAAGGGAATGGCTCTCTCCTGCTGTGAATTTGGCTCCCAGACCAGGATGGGGTCCGCTTCTCGAGATTCTAATGAATAATTCTGCTTTTCTATGAGTGATCTCTGAGTAGACATTTTTGGATAGGATTTTCTATCCCTCACACTGCTCTTGTGTATTTTTACCAAACTTGAAAATCTTCAAGTGTTCTCTTGTCTCTCTCTTTTTGAGTACCAGCCTAAGCTAGATTCTGAAAGGGCATGCATAGATTGGTCTCAGGGGTTTCTTCTGGAGGAGTTCAGAACTTATTTTTTTTTTTTTTTTTTTTTTTTTTTTTTTTTTTTTTTGGGTTCTATTTATTTTTATTATTATTTTTTTAATTTTTTATTTTATTTTATAATTATAACATTTTTTAACAGTACATATGCATGGGTAATTTTTTACCACATTATCCCTTGCACTTACTTCTATTCAGATTTTTTCCCTTCCTCCCCCAACCCCCTCCCCCAGATGGCAAGCAGTCTTATATATGTTAAATATATTACAGTATAATTTAGATACAATATATGTGTGTAGAACCGAATTTTTTTGTTGCACAGGAAGAATTGGATTCAGAAGGTAAAAATAACAGTTTACATTCATTTCCCAGTGTTCCTTTTCTGGATGTAGCTGGTTCTGTCCATCATTAATCAATTGGAATTGGATTAGTTCTTCTCTATGTTGAAGAAATCCACTTCCATCAGCATACATCCTCGTACAGTATCATTGTTGAAGTGTATAATGATCTTCTGGTTCTGCTCATTTCACTCAGCATCAGTTGATGTAAGTCTCTCCAAGCCTCTCTGTATTTCTCCTGTTGGTCATTTCTTATAGAACAATAATATTCCATAACATTCATATACCATAGTTTACCCAACCATTCTCCAATTGATGGACATCCATTCATCTTCCAACTTCTAGCCACTATGAAAAGGGCTGCCACAAACATTTTGGCACATACAGGACCCTTTCCCTTCTCTAGTAGTTCCTTGGGGTATAAGCCCAGTAGTAGTATGGCTGGGTCAAAGGGTATGCACATTTTGATAACTTTTTGGGCATAATTCCAGATTGCTCTCCAGAATGGTTGGATTCTTTCACAACTCCACCAACAATGCATCAGTGTCCCAGTTTTCCCACAGCCCCTCCAACATTCATCGTTATTTGTTCCTGTCATCTTAGCCAATCTGACAGGTGTGTAATGATACCTCAGAGTTGTCTTAATTTGCATTTCTCTGATCAATAGTGATTTGGAACACTCTTTCATATGAGTGGAAATAGTTTTAATTTCATCATCTGAAAATTGTCTGTTCATATCCTTTGACCATTTATCAATTGGAGAATGGCTTGATTTCTTATAAATTAAAGTCAATTCTCTGTATATTTTGGAGATGAGGCCTTTATCAGAACCTTTAACTGTAAAAATTTTTTCCCAATTTGTTACTTCCCTTCTAATCTTGTTTGCATTAGTTTTGTTTGTGCAGAAACTTTTTAATTTGGTGTAATCAAAATGTTCTATTTTGTGATCAATAATGGTCTCTAGTTCTCCCTTGGACACAAACTCCTTCCTCCTCCACAAGTCTGAGAGGTAAACCATCCCATGTTCCTCCAATTTATTTATGATTTCGTTCTTTATGCCTAAATCTTGGACCCATTTTGATCTAATCTTAGTATGTGGTGTTAAATGTGGGTCCATGCCTAGTTTCTGCCATACGAGTTCAGAACTTATTGGTGAAGGCAGCATTCCCACACCAATAAAACCATGGATCCCAGGTTGAAAAGTGATCTGGACATTGGATGTTGAATAAGTGAAATTGGGTTTGAATCCCAGCCTAGCCATGGAATACTTGTGCAAAGTATTAAGATATTTGGGCAAGTTGCTGGATTTGCTAGGCTTCAGGTGAAATGGCCCTGGAGGTCCTTTACATCTTTAAAGCTGATTATCTACTTAGGGGCCTGACTGAAAATAAGTGGGCAATGCTGAAAATCAGGTTGAAAATCACAACAAGATTGGGACAGAACAGTTAGAAGTTTGAAGTAGATCTGCCTCTCATGCTGATCCTTCTTTGTTGCAGATTACATCACGACTGGCAGATGTCTTCAATCAACGCTGTGAGGTGAATCGCCGAGCCTCTGTCAGTGGCTGCGTCATTAACACCTGTGGATGGGTCAAGGGCTCTGGTTACCAGGCCTTGGTGCATGCCGCTTCTGCTTTTGAGGTGGACGTGGTGGTAGTGCTGGACCAGGAGCGACTGTACAATGAGCTGAAACGGGACTTGCCCCACTTTGTGCGAACCGTTCTACTCCCCAAGTCAGGAGGCGTGGTTGAACGATCAAAGGACTTCCGGCGAGAATATAGGGATGAGCGCATCAGAGAATATTTTTATGGTTTCCGAGGCTGTTTTTATCCCCATGCCTTCAATGTCAAATTCTCCGATGTGAAAATCTACAAGGTGGGGGCTCCCACCATCCCAGACTCATGTCTCCCTTTGGGAATGTCACAGGAGGACAATCAACTGAAACTGGTACCAGTTACCCCGGGGCGAGACATGGTGCATCACCTCTTGAGTGTCAGCACAGCTGAGGGCACTGAGGAGAACATCTCTGAGACCAGTGTGGCTGGCTTCATTGTGGTGACTAGTGTGGACCTGGAGCACCAGGTTTTTACTGTGCTCTCTCCAGCCCCTCGTCCACTGCCTAAGAACTTCCTCCTCATCATGGACATCCGCTTCATGGATCTCAAGTAGGGATTTCTGCATGCGTCAGAGGGACCCTCCACATACATCCACAGGGGGGAGGGCTCAGGTAGTTGGAGGCTCTTGTGGCCAGAAACTCCTGGGTAAAACTGGTTTAGTGGGAAACAGATAGGCCACCTTTGAGAAAACTAATGGTAACCTGACCCTTTGAAATTGTATTTTCCTCTTGGTACAAGACAGGTAACTTGGCCCCAGAGTAGATCTGGGATGCCAGCTGGGATTTTCAAAGACCTGGGGAAACACTATTTCACTATGTTACTAGGTGGTCTACTTATGTTCTTCCTTTTGGCTTCATATCCTTAACTTATATTTCACACACTATCTTTTTGTCTTTGTCCGTGGTGGGAGTACAAATTGAAGGACATCTTTCAGGAGAGTTCAAACTTTTAAAAAAGATTTTTCTAGTTTTAATAAATATTTTTGCAGCCCTTCACCCACGAGTGTGTGATTGATTCTTAAGTTCTTGAGGGGGGCAAAAATAAGAGGGTATGTGTCTATTTGGTTAAGATTGTAACAGCTCAGAACTAATACCAAGAGACAATAGGGAAGGTCCTGCAAGAGACACCCGATTCTCTGCCTTCTGGGCACAGGCGCTCTTAGCTTTGGACCTGTAGATCCCCTAGGAGTCTGGTTGGTGAGTTTATTGTATTGGTTCTCTTTTCCTTTGCACTTGGCCAGGCGCTGAATCTGCTGTCGACACCAGCCTTACCGAGGACAATTCAAGAGGCAGGCAATAAATGTGGGGGCAAAGTGTCAGATGCGCCCATCATCTTCAAGAGAGAGCTGCAGAGGAGAGTAAAACAAAAACTATCTCCCCTGTTGCCTATCTTGATACTTGGAGCCAATCCTTGCTTCAAACTTCAAGGTAATTTAAGCCTTAACATGGCAAAGAGCCAGACAGCCCATTCCTCTTGGAGAGCCAGCTTCGTTTCTAGGTAGGACGACATCATTTAATAGACAAATTGTCAAATGATACTATTCCTTCAAACCCGTGGTATGTGTAGGCACACCTTGGTCATCTCTGTACAGTTCCCTACCCCTCCGTCTCAGAGGGACCCAATACCTTGCCACATGTGGCTAGGAGATGATGATGCGCTTTGAAAAAATACCCAAAGTGTGTTCTATTATTCTTTGATGCCCTCCTAACAGAGGCGATACTTAGTTCAAGGATCAGTGGATTGCTTTGCTACTTCTGTTAAAATGTAAAGCTGAAAACTAGATTTACCTCTAGATATGTCATAATGTTTGTGGAATGTACCCCAATAGAGCTGCTGAAAGTTGAGTTTATATGCTGAACATTGTGAGTAGCCTATCCAGTGCTAGCTACATAACAGGTGCTCAATAAATTTTGGCTAATGAAGCTTCTTTTTCCCATAGCAATTTCCATCATTAAGCTGGTATTCCCTTTCTAACTTGTGAGGACCTGGCACTTCAGGAGATGCTTCCCTCCACATAGAGGGTGTTGATGATCTTTTTCATCAGCAGCTATCAATAGGGCAGATTTGGGGACACTTTGATCTGTTATTGTTAGGAGTTAAGGGAATATGGGCTTTTAAAAAAAATTATTGATCCTTTTTGTTTTATAGCACTTCCATTTTGAATGCATTCCTCCTCCTTTCCATCCTTCCTATCTATACTCGTTTAACAAAATTCTTTAAAGGGGACACAGCAGGTGCCACAGCCAAATCTTTAAAGCCATGGAACATCGAAAAAGAAATCCGAGGCAGCTCGGTGGCGCAGTGGCTAGAGCACCAGCCCTGAAGACGGGAGGACCCGAGTTCAAATTTGATTTCAGACACTTCACACTTCCTAGCTGTGTGACCCTGAGCAAATCACTTAACCACAATTGCCTTAACAAAATTAAAAAAAAGAAAGAAAAATCTGAGAACTGAACTTGACAGGGATCCTCCTTTAAGGAAACGTTTCAAAACACTCCAAAGCTCTTTGCAAACGTAAATAGCAATAATCCTGTCCCGTGTGTCTTAGATACTTCCTAGTTCTTTTCCGTGGAGCTTAGCGGCTTTGGTGTTTTCTCACACGGTATTGGTAAAAGCAGACAGTTCTTTTGAATCACTTGGAAGAAGGATAAAACAGTCCCTTGGCCAGAGATCTTGAGCCGCTGGAATTAAATGCCAGGAGGAAACTAGGTCGTGGAGCCTTTACTCACTCTGGTAGCCTCTTGGCCACGTTACCTAGTGCTGAAACATTAGTAATGCAGATTTGTAGTCGTGGAAGGAGTCACGTCTCTCTCCAGGGCTTTTCAGGGCCTCCTGTGGGGCAGAGGTGCAGAGATGTCCAGGGGCCTCAGGCTGTCCCAGGGGCCCCTGCTCTCAGGCAGAACTGGCCTCCGAGAGGGTCTCCGCCGCTCTTTGCCAGTCTTGCTGGATCCTCGCAGAGCCCCATCGGACCTTGCTATGGTTCTCATTAGTACCATTTTACAGATGGATAAAGTGAGGAGAGCGCCCAACTCCAACGTCTGCATCCTGCCCAGGCTAGTCTACTTTCCTGAGAAGCCCTTACTTTGGAAGCACCCCAGCCACCCACCCACCTGGGCAGTCTTCTAAAAGCTGCCCGGGAGTTCTACACCCTGCCCCCCGGGCCCCTTCCTCTGAGACAGTCGGGGAGTCTGCCGCACCGGTTGCCCCACCCTCCCAGGTCGTCTGAACCCGAAGTTTCCTCTCCTTTGGATCGTCTTCCTGATAGCTCCCCCGCCCCCAGACTAACAAGAAGGTGAAGTCTGCGGAGGGCCCTTCCAGGAACCCCGGTTGGCCTATGAACTGGGGTTCTGGTGGTTTTAAATAAAGTTCCTCCAACAAAAGGGACTAATCAGTTTCCCTGGGGCTGGCCAATGAGGGAAGGAGCTGAAGCAGGAAGAGGGCGGGTCCTCCTTGTGAGTGGCCAAATGAGACGCTCGTCTGGCCCGTACCAAGCATCTCAGAGCTTTGGCTCCGACGGGAGCCAGACTTCCTGCTTGGTTGGCTTAAACACTAGCGTTTAAGAATGCTATGTTTTCAGATTTATTAACTTTAGCGACTGGATGTTGGAGTAGTAAAAGAAGGGCTAAGAAAGATGGAAATACTGCCCTCGCTACTTCCTTTTTTCCCGTACACCTGCGCAGTATGCTCAGCTTCTACCCAATCGTCTGCTAAACCCCGTGGTCATGCGCGCGCCGCTTCGGCGTCTCGTGCGCGTACGGCGCTGAGCCCTGACAGCCAATCAGGAACGAGCGAGCCGCGGCCACTGGGAGTGGGGTGGGAGGAAGCGGAGAGGATCTTGCGTACGCGCGCGCGCCTGAGAAGGAGGTGGGCGGGGGCGAGAGGAGGGCGGTCAGTGAATGGGAAAGTGGGCGGGCAGGCGGGCGGTGCGAGCCGCATGAATGGGCGAAACGTGCCCCGCGCGAGACCCGGCGCGCGCCGGGGCTCGGGCAGCCAATGGGAACGCGAGGGAGCTCGAGACCGGCCTCTGAGGGCCAACGGCCGCGCGCCTGCTGCCGAGAAGGAGCGTCGCCGGGCTCGGGAGCGCGCGGGGAGCGGGGGCCGCGCGGAGCGGGGCGGGCGTGGAGCGTGCGGGGGCCGCGCGCTGCCTCTCACAACCCGGGCGGACGGACGGACGGACGTACGGACTGGCTGGCTGACGGCTGGCAGGCGGCACAGCCGAGGGGAGGCGGCGGCGGGCACGGCGCACGGGGTGAGTACCGGGGACACCGGCCCCTGCGGAACCGGAAGTGCCGGGAGGGAGGGTGGGTGACCTCCAGGGAAGGGGGAGCCGGGGCCGGGATTGCCCGGGGACCTCACCCCCGGCCCAGCTCGCCTCGGCCGGCCGGGAGAGGCTGGTGAGCGACGGACGTGCGGCCGCCGCGCCGGGCCCGGCCCCCAAGGGTTGGGGCCCCGTGGCCGCCGTCCGGCGTCCCGTCTCCCTTCCCCCCGGCCTTCGGGAGCACGGCGGATCCGGGGCTCGGCCCCCCAATACTCCCACTGCCCGGCGACAACCCGGGCCGGGGGGCTCCCTCCCTGCCGGGTGCGCTGCCCCCATTTTGCCGATGGGGAAACTGAGTCCCTGAGGCTACACAACCTGGCTCCGAAACTAAGTCTGGCTGGGCGACCCCCCTCGGAAGGAGCCTGCGCCCCGGGACCAGGGGCGCCCTCTCACCCGCGGCTCTCGCAGGCAAAGGTAGCCCCTGCCCCCGAGTCGAGGTCCCGTGCCCCGGCAGCTCGGCCCTCCCCCGTGGGTCTCGTCCCGGAGCCCCCCTGGCGTTCCCGAGTCGCCCTGGCCGAGCGTGGGACCGCCTTCTCCCGCCGGGGTCAGCCCCGGCTCCCTCGGGCTTAGCGAGCACTCCGGGTGCCCCTAGCGGGGGTGCGGCGCTCCTCCCGCCTCGGCCGCCTGCTCACAGCGGGACCCTCGGCCGATCATCCAGCTTCTTGGGCAGATGAGGAAACTGAGGCGGGCGGGGAGAAGGGACTGGGCCAGGGTCTGAGGCCGGACCCGGGAGAGGCGCCGCCTCGGGGAGGCCGGGGTTCGGGTCGGGGGGCAGGTTCGGCCCGCTCTTCCCCGGCTGCTGAGGGCTGTCTGTCTGGGAGAGTGGCCCGGACCGCTCCCCCCACGCCGCCTCTCCCGCTCCCGTTAGGAGTGCCCCCGGCCCGGGGCTGCCGTATCTTGGGTACAGCTTTTAAACTTCCCCTCCCCCATGGCGCTGTAGCCGCCTTCTTAGTGTGCGGGTGCGGGTGTCTCGGTGTGGGCCGAGGGCCCAGGGTGGATCTCTGGCTGTGGGAGAGCCTTCGGCCCACCTTGACCCGGCTCCTTCCGGACTTTAGTCCGCTTCCTTTCTGTCCCTCCCTCCAGCATCTCCTCGCTTGTCTGCGCTCAGTACCTCGATGCTTTCGGCGCTGTCTGCCCGCGGTGCCGAGCCCACATCCAGTCACTTCCTGAAGCCCAGGGGGAAATGAGCGCCTGTGCCAGACTGGATGGCACAGGCTCCACTTGGAGTCAGGGGAACCGTGTCGGGCGGTTTCCTCCTGGAAGGAGGATTGCGCCTCCTTATCTGGCGGCCCGTCACCCTTGGGAAAGCCCAGGTAGCGCGGGTTCCGCGCTGGGAAAGGAGCCGGCAGTCACCGGTTCCTTCCCAAACGGAGGCGAGCCCGCCCATCTTTCTGCTGTTTTCCCTAAAGCTCAGGGATAGATGATGAGTAAGGTCAGTCAGACCCAGCCTGGGCAGTGCTGGTGGGAGCGGAATGAAGGCTGGCCCGCGTCCGTGAGAGCTGGGTTCAAATCCTGCCTGACACCTGCTGGCCCCGACTCTGGCCGAGTCACTTAACCTCCCGTGGGGGGCGCCTTTAAGACACTGCATTGCCAGGAAGGTGGCTTTCCTCTGGTCCCCGTTCTATGTCCCTACACCTTCACTTAGTCTAGAAAACACAGGACTTCCTAGTTTACTCAGCTATCTCCTGGAACTGAGCGTTTTAATTATGATTTTCTTTTTTAAAAGCCTGCCTGCATGGAAAGCAAAACAGAAACCTTTTCTTTTAGTTTAAAAACAAACAAACTAACTCCAGGTTTAGTTATGAATCTGGCCGGGTGGAGCTGACCCCTGAGGGCCCAGGGGAGAGGAAGTGTTGTTCCTAGCTTTCTGTCCTGGTGTCCCAATTACTGCCGTTATCTCGGGATCTGGGATGGTCCCAAACCCTGGGGAGAGAAAGCAGAACCTTCCACCCATCCTGGAAAAAAGTCAGGTCCTTGCTGGGGTCAGTTGGCCATCCCTGTGGTGAGCAGTGGCCGTTCCCCAATTGTCTTCCCCTGTCCGGCTGGTGTGGGTCGTAGAAGAGCTTGTGTCGGTGGGAGGTAAGGGGAGATGTGAGGGCTCCCCAGTTCTGATCCAGTGACTCATTAAATGGCCCTGAGCACATCTCTGGGCTTAACTTTGACTTAGTAGGGAGGCAGCCAGTGTGTCATCACATAATAAGAGTAAAGTGCTTTGAGATCACCAGATGAAAAACATTCTATAAAATCCAGAGGGCTAGTGTTACAGGCTGCTGCCATAAACAGTAATAATTGTTACTGTTAATCACAATTAAGTAGGTGGAGCCCACTTCTTAATGGGCCGTTTTAAGAAAGAACTATTGAAATTTGTTTTTAGGATTGTCAGTTTACATTAGAGTAGAGTTCACAAGAATTCTCAGATTTATCTAAGATTATTACCCAGCCCCCCCCCCCACCCTTTAGAGAGGGGTTAAAAAAAAGGCAAAAATAAAACTTATAAAATGGGAGTGGGGTTAGTGCTCTATTTTGATTTGGATATTATTTTCTTCCTTCATCGTAGCAGCAATAATAACAGCGATACACTCTTGGCTGAAAGGGTCTAGTGGCTCTTGGGTGGGTTTGGGTTTTACATACACGAAGTCGGTGGCTATCCATTTGTGCCTGGTTGGACTTGGCCGTCCCTCTCTGGGGTCAGCGATTCTGTTCGGTGAGCTGGGGCACAAGCCCTTCACCCTCCCATTTGGATTGAGGTTACGGACTTGAAAGGGGAAAGTCTCTGGTCTCTTCTCTCTGTTTGGATCCGAGTGAAGGGGAAGAGGGGAGGGCTCCTTGGAAGAAGGCAGCCTGCTGGGCTAGAGCGTGTCATCGGGGTTTTGGCCAGCTTTGTAGCTGAATCTCTGACATGGCTCTCTGTTTTCTCTAGGTGACTCCCAGGGACCCAGCTGAGTTTCCCCAAGAGCCAGAGGGTGAAGAGGAGAGAGCCCGGCAGAGCTGAGGAGACCCTGACACAGGAGAAGAACCTCTGAAGCTTTATCATCGGCCAAAACGTAGTCAAGCGGACCCGACGCCTTTATCTGCCTTTGACCGAGTAGAGAGTATGGCTTCTGGGATTTCAGATTTCCTCTTTGATTTACATGAAGTCTACAGAAACGGTGGCCCTTGACGGGCTTTGGAATAAAAGAAAGAGACCCAGGATAGACAGGCTCTCCCTCCCGTTCCCTTCCCCCCACCCCCTTCAAAGGAAGGATTTACAGCTCAACCTTGCAGCAGCTGTTGCTCAGCTTTAGCCGCCAAGAGGGAAATAAATAAAATTAAACCACCATTGCCAGGCAGCCGGTCCTGGTGAAATTGAGGTGTGGGGGATGTGGCACCGAGAAGACTACTGGAAAGGGGCAGAGATTGCCATGGAAACAGACTCTCTTTGAAGCTGGAAGGGGGACCCACCTGAAGTTTCTGATTTGGATTAAAGTTGAGCAAGACCTAGTCTGTAGGCCCATCCCATACTTTTGGAAGCAAGGCAGACTCGCTGTTAGTCGGAGGGGCGTTGGTGCCTCTTAGAGGAGTCCCGTCAGCAGCTCTCCTCCATTGCCCTGGGTGCCATTCTTCCCTGCCCTTTCCCCTCAAAGGCCCGTGTCCCCCCATCCCCCCATGAGCTCGGGCCGGGTCCTGCCGCCTGTCCAAGTTCTCGGCCAGCAGCCATTTGCATGCCTACAGTCCACGGCTCCTTCTCCTCTTTTAAACTGTCCACCCGGTGCTGCTTAATCCCCTCTCCTGCCTCATCTCGGGGAGGGGGCTATTCAGCCGCTCAGTTCTCCTTTCCCCCTCCCAGCCTTTTTGTTTCATTTGCAATCCTCTGACCTTTGCTTTTCTTTGGGAGGGGGAAGGGCCACGGTTTTACACTCCAGCCCCAGGTTTCCTTCTGGGCTCTCCTTCCCCCCATCCCCACTGACCCGCCTCCCATTTTCTTGCCCGTTCTGCCACTGTGTGGGCCTGGGCTATGCGGCAAGGCAGATCTTCCAGCAGAGCTCCACCATGCCCGCAGAGTCCGCAAAGAGATTCAAACCCAGCAAGTATGTGCCCGTCTCGGCAGCCGCCATCTTCCTAGTGGGAGCCACCACACTCTTCTTTGCCTTTACGTGAGTTTGACCCTAGGGTGTCCTCCAGGGGAAGCAAGGGATAGGCGTTCCCTGTGGGTGTGTCTGGGGAGGGGGGGGGCGGCGTCGGTGGCGGGCTGGCAGTGAGTGGAGCATTTGGGGACCCAGGGAGATAGCCACAAAAGGAGGAGTAAATGGGATCACAATTGGCATCTTTCCATTCGTCGGACCCTTTGGTGCTTTATAAGCCAGTTTCCCATTCTGTGGAATCCTAGATGGCTTCCCATTATGCTACAGAGCCCCATCATTAGATAATCCAGGAAGGGCAAGGGCGTGGGAAGAAGCTGTCAGGGAGATCTGAAGAGACTTAAGCAATCGGTGGTGAATAGCACTGTGTAAGGGAACCAGGAAGCTTGAGGTTCTCCCAACGCTACAGCTGGAGGGATCCTGGCCAGGAGTCCTCAGGCCGGTACACTGGGAGAGGTCAGGAGTTTGTGAATTGATTGACTTTGTGCTGCTGCAACCATCAGGGCTTTTGCTAAATGCTTTCACCTGCCACTGATGCTTGGTCCTTAGGCTGGAGAAGGCCGAGAATGTGCGGGACAGAGCCCAACAACCAAGTGTTCTGCCTGTCTCGGAGAAGGGGCCTCCATTAGAACATCTCTGATATAGGGGCATGTAGTGACTAGATAGGAAGCTTTCTAAGTTCATACTGGAGTGAGAAGAAATGATGTTCCTTCTTGGTTCATTTTGGGAAGCTGGGCATTTGCATGTCTGTCTCCCTTGCTTTTGGAAATCAGAGTTGGGGTTCTCTCTTTGTTACTGGACAAATCCAGGAGATAACAGGAAGTTGCCCTTCATCCATTCCTTTCCTTGTCTCTTGTATGCTACCCACCCAGCACCTACTGAAAGTTTCGGGGAGGGGATTTTGTCATAAAGGGTCAGGCCATTTGGGTCTGTTGGATGGCTCCGAATGACGATTTTTTAGAATATCCAAATCTCTTGAGAACTTTTTTGCCATGATAATTTATTTGTGACTGAAGCAGATGAACTCTACATCTGAACTCTTGTTATCTACATTAAGATGCTCCTGGGAAAAGAAATAAGCTCTACTGTGGATTAGATAAAGAGCTAGAGAGTAAAAATGGGAGGGATTATTTTTTGTTTGGTAGGTAAAAGATACCAGTAAAGAAACTGCCTCTGAATTAGGAAAGGGAGGACGCCCTAAAAGTGGAAAAGAGAAGCCTTTCTCTAGTGGCTAGAGAGGTCTGGACTTCCTCAGGTGATCTGAGTTCAGGTCCCACCTCCAGTCCTCACTGTGTCCCGGGCCAGGAGGTGAGGCCCTTCTGAGGCCCTTCTGAGGCCCTTCCTTGCCCCTGCTGAGCCAGGGCCTCCTTCTCTGAGGGTGGACCAGAGCCTTTGTGGGTGTCGAGGATCTGAGATTTTGTGGGTGTGAGAATAAGCTCCACCCTGGCAGATGAAACTCAACTAAGATAAGCCTCTGCTGCCTGAGGCGCTGAGAGAATTCTAATCTGGAGTTTTCTTCACTACCCCATGCTGACTCTTCTCTTCTCTTCTCTTCTCTTCTCTTCTCTTCTCTTCTCTTCTCTTCTCTTCTCTGCTCTGCTCTGCTCTGCTCTGCTCTGCTCTGCTCTGCTCTTCTCTGCTCTGCTCTTCTCTGCTCTTCTCTCTCTTTTTGTTTTTGATAAACCTTGAAATGCTATAAAAACACGAGTTATTCTATTACTGAGAGTATAACTGATGAGATCTTTGCTCGAACAAAATCAAAGCAGTGATGATCAGCATCTGTCTTGTGGAGTTAGCCAGCTGAAGTCCTATTCTCTTGTAACGCATCTGTCTGACAAGTGGGAGAATCTGATGATGGCCCGGCCGTTTAAGCCCCACCACAGGGGAGAGGAGAACTCCATGGATCCCAGGGAGGAGCCACTATTCTCTGTGAAGAATAGTGGGTCCTGTCCCCTGCTTATCCTTTACTTTCCCTGGGAACTCTGGGGTTTTTTCTGCATAAATTGCCCTTCCTGCATTGCATTGGGCATCAGGAAAGAGGGCCGGGCTCCTGGTGAAAGGTCGAGTTTTTGTTTCTGCTGCTTCATCCAGCAGGTAGAGCCAGCAGTTGACCCAAAGGATCTTAATATGGAACTCTTGAATTCAGTAACAGTTGGTCTTGGACTAGGAGTATATTCTTAGATCTGTCATGGTATCCTTGAATAAACCTAGAAGCTAAACAAAGGGCAAGATGTGTGTGAGTTTACACATAAGCCCATATGAAAAAAGGATCTAGGCGATTTAGGGTAGGTTCATGGGGATTCTTTTGATTCAGACAGTTGCTGAGCTAGCCTGAGCAGGAGGCACCATCTCTCCCATTTCCTGACTTGCTCATCAGGGACCAGTGAAATGTTTGCCTGGTTACACCAGTTTACCCAGAACAGAAATGTTCTGAAATAGGTGTTTCCTCCACTGATGGCTGAAACTGTGTAACCTACTTTCCTACAGGCTTTAAAACTTTCTCCTTCGTGCCGGTACTACAGGGATTCTTAGTGGGCCATGGTTCCTTCAGGCTCAGGCCAGGAAAGGATGAGCTTTGGAAAATAATAGTCGTTTTTAGTCTTGGGAGAGTTTTGAGAGATGAGATTGCCTGAACTTGCAATGAAAGGCTCCCTCCCCAGGGCTAGTTTCTAAACTGTTTGGGCCTCCTCTCTCCCCATTTGAAGAGCGGCTGCCCTCCTGGTTTTCTGCCCCTCGTTAGCCACGTCCTTCTTCATTAGGCGCTCTCATCTTTTAGTCCCCTGTCATTTTTCCCGCAGATACTAGATAATGGACTGAGCCATCAGCATTCTAGAACGACTGCTCCCCACAAGTTCCTATCCCTCCCCCCCAAACTCCTCTCAAGTTCTTTATAAGACCAAATTGAACATTTCATGGTTTGAAAAGCAGGAAGGAGGAGGTCACAGCTGAAAGTAAACCAGCTCTTTCCTTAGTTTTATCTTAGCCTTAGTCATCCTCGCTTTTCACTTCTCCCCCAATCCCCAGTGCTAATATGCTGCTGTGTAAGACCCACTTGTGGGATCTAGGGGGCTGGGAGGGAGAGGGAGAAGTCCTACAGAAGCCTGTGGGTTTCAACTACTTAGAAATCATTTTCCCTCTCATTTGTTTCATCGAGCAAGGAGAGGCTGTATTCATGAAGCACCAGGCTGACCTGTGAGTAAAAAGATGGGGTTGGGGGGGTGTAGAAGCCCCTTCATCCCACTGAGGACTTGGAGGTATTCCTCAATCTGAGCCTTGTTTTCCCACATTCTGAAGTTGGATTAGGAATTTGTGCTTGCGTGTTTTTGACATTTTACCAAAAGGAACCAGCCTGCCTGGTGGAAGAATAGACTTCTCTTAGGGTTTCTTTTTTTTTTTTTTTTCTTTTTCTTTTTCTGAGGCTGGGGTTAAGTGACTTGCCCAGGGTCACACAGCTAGGATCTCTTAAGTGTCTGAGACCAGATTTGAACTCGGGTCCTCCTGAATTCAGGGCTGGTGCTCTATCCACTGCGCCGCCTAGCTGCCCCCTCTCAGGATTTCTTACAGCAAGAGGCCTCATTTCTTTTGGCTTCTTCCTTCCCTCCCTCCCTTCTCTCCTTCCTGTCCAGGGTCACAGCTTAGTTAAGTATCAATATCTGAGGCTGGATTTGAACTCCGGTCTTTCTGACTCTTTCCACTGTGCCAGTAGTTGCCCCCAGGCCATTCTAATAAATTCGAATATTTCTGAACAAAGAGACAGTGTAGTAGGAGAAAGAGTCCAGGGTCAGAAGTCTGGGCCAGAACTTCCTGGCTCAGCTCTGCCCTAATTCTGGGCAAGTCACTTGCCCTCTCTGGACCTCGGTCATCTTTAAAGGGAAGGAGTGCGGCTGGCCAGCCTCTATGCTCCCTTCCGGGTCTGAAAGTCGCTCAGCTTGTCACTACCTTCATTTGTAAAATTGAGTGGGGGACAAAAGTGTGCTTGCAGTCATCGTTCCTCAAGGGGATGGTCGGGGACTCTGTGGCCTGGAAGTCCAGGCGCGCTGGTCCTTTGGCACACTTCTTTCTCTGGTCACCGCCCAGCCCTGGCAGCTGGGAGATACTTGGGAAGTCGAGCCGGTCGGGGTTCGGCTGCTGCCCTTTGGCTCTCTCATCTCCCCCTTCCCATGAGTAATAGTTGGTTTCCATTCCTCACCAAGAATAATACCTGGCTTCTTCATAGTTGTTCCTGGCTAGGAATTGGGAGTTTTGGGACAAGAGGGCAACTTCCTTAAAGATAAGAAAGCGCTTCTCTTTTGGAGTTTTGGAACAGCAGAGGCGCCTCCCAGTAGAGGGGAAGCTCTCTGCTTGGAGCCCCAGTGCCCCAGAGCTGCATCCGTCGTGACACCATCAGTCAGATGCTTCCACTATGCCAGGCATTGGTGGCATGTGCTTCGGTGCCCACCTGTTTCCTGCCTGGAGCAGCTTTTCTTCCTTTGAACCTCAGACAGGAAAAGTGGAATGGCAGATAGAGGGACTGGAATGATAATTGATGATGATGGTGCTGGATAACAATGTTTCCTTGTTCCATTTAAGCAATTCAGTGTTCAGTGTGGGGCCAGGTGCTTTTTAAGAAGCATTCCAAGATCTCTGGACACGTGCCCTTGTGTATTCTCACACTTGATTGGACAGCCAAGGGAACACAGATGCTTGGGAGAGATCCGGTGCCTGAACTCCCCGTGGCCACATAGCGAGGCCGTGAGCGGCCCACTCCTCGCATCCCCCAGAATCCCAGTTCTATGCCGTCCGCTCCTTGTTTTGGCTCTCCTGGAGAGAGAAGACTTTGGCCAAGCGGGCAGTAGAACCCGTCCTCCTCTCATTCCATTTGGTCTTGCTTGACGGAGTGGGCAGAGAAACCTGTTTTTCCTGGGCTGGTGTAGGTCGAGGAGTCCTGTCGTGAGTCAGCCAGCCTTCTGGGCTAAGGCCGCTCCCCAAACCTCAGGAGCTCTGTGATTATTGCCACAGGCAGAGGACGAGCCCTAACAACGCCTGTTCTCAGCCCGTGTCTCATCTCCCCTCTAAAAGGAAGCAAATTCAGACAGGCTGCTTGGGGTGGTCACCCGGGGCCTGCTGGGTACCATAGCAACACGGCCCCTCCCCAGGCCAGGAAGGAGGTGTTGGGCGGAAGGGGCAGACCTGGCTCACGCACGCCCCTCCTTGGTAGGGTATTGTAACAGCGGGGACTCCGAGGCCTTGGCAGTCTGGGAGCAGGAATCCCGGCTTTGCCAAAGTGGGCTGACTGGCATCGGTGCTCTGGAGGGCTGCTTTCTGTAGGAGAATGGTTTCTCTTGGTGCCAGATTAGGATTTAGCCCCTTACACCTTGACTGGAACAGGTTTATATTTGAAGATATTCTGAGGGGAATAAAGTCCGTCATCTGGAGGAGGGTACCTAAAAGGTTTGCGAACTGGATGAGAGAATTCGGTTTAAAAATAAGGAAACCCAGTGATAAAAGGGATCAGGAAAATTGGCATATCCTCTTATTTAATAACTGCCCAGGAACCTCAGGCCTCCTGAGAAATGAGGGAAACCCTTGTTTCTTTTATCAAAAACTTGAGAAAACCTGAATGGTCTCTGTTCCCTCCTGAGAAATGACTTAATCGTCCTTTCCCCCAAAACAAAGAGCATAGTTATCTCCTGTGGTATCCACAGGGATTGATTAATGTTTCCCTCCTTCCCCTTTCAGTTTTCTTTCTTAGAAAGAGATTACAGGAATAGGCAGCATGAGGGCCAAGTACGTCACCCTCTTTTCCCCAGAAACAGAAGACAGGGGACTTTTTGAGGGGAGGTTCCAATTTTGGGGGACTGGTTTCCCTCATCCTTTCCTCTGAAAGATGAACAACAATCCTTAGGGTGGAATTGAGTCGGGGTTCCTCCTCTTCAACTTTCCCATCCCTTCCCATCTCCATCAGCCCAGACCCTCAGGACAGAGGATCCCATTGTCCTTAATTTAGTGTGAGGTGCTTTCCTGGTGGGAGCAGAGAGGACTGGACTGGAGCCCGCTGGACCCCAGAGGAGAGCAGCAGGGGAGACCCTTGGGGCTTTCTGAGGGCAAGTCGGAGTATGTCCTCCCGTACTTCCAGGGCCCCGGTCAGCCCTGTTCTTGGCTGTCATCAGAGCTTCGTTTCCTCAGGTCCTCCCCGAAAGCTTTTCTGGGGGGTGGAATGACTTCTTTGGGGGTCTCTTGCCCTCTGAGAAGCTTTCCCTTCTGTTGGTTGAGGGAATCCTCGGCAGCTCTGGATTAAGCCGCCGGGACCATCTGGCACCTTGTTCTCTCAGCGCCTTCGTTCTTTACTTCAGACCAGGCTAGGAAAAGGGGACAAGGACACGTGCTGCCCTAGTTGGGGGATTAAGCTTCTCGCCACAAAGTAGATTAGTGTATTATGCCGGCGTCTTCCACAAGGAAGGCCTCTTGAGCTCCGCAGCAGAGAGCTCCTTCCCTCAGGAAGGACGTCCCGTCCAGCGTAGAAGTCGGAGCCGGGTTCAGAGCCCTCTGTGATGCTTATGCCTTTGTGACCGAGGGCAGGTCACTAACGTTCTCTGTAAAATGAGATGGCCCAAATGGAAGGTGGGGGAAGGGAGCGAGCATTTCTGGTGGTTTATCTTTACCCATCATGCTAATGCTTTTGCAGGGATCTCATTGATCTTCACAACACCCCTATGCACTGGGTATTTTGATTATCCCCATTTTACAGTTGAAGAAACTAAGACAAAAGAGCCATTGAGGGAATTGTTCAGTGTCTGAGGCTGAATTTGAGTCCAGGCCCAGCCCTCCAGCCGCTGCGGCACCCCCAGCTGCCTCAGAACCCCTAGTTCTTGGTCTCACCTGCTGGGGGTTCGGGCACAGAAAGCGGCCTTCCCAAGCTCTCAGCTGCCTGAAGGCTCTAGACAAAGGCGAGACTTAGGGAGCACTTCCTCAGGGAAGGAGCTGAGCCGCGTTCCCCATTTTGGGCACAAGTGAGGCCGTTCCCTTCCGGCAAATTGTTTTCAGTCTCTCGTGAGTCGGCTGGCTGGGCTTTTCTAGTTTCCCTGTCCCTGTCATTCAATTAGGGCTTCTTTAGTCTGAGCCTCATTTGCTCTGATTCATTTTTAGGCCTGAAGAGTCTTGGGGGAGAGGAGGCAACTCCTTACTGTTTTGTCAACCTTCTCTTGAATAAAACTCTTGAAGAAACTCTGCGCCCCTGAGAGTTGAGTGGGAAGCGTTAGGCATCGGGGCCCAGAGTCGCCCGGGAGGGGGGGCAAGGCGGGAGAAGCAGGCGCAGCCGGAAACACTTGCTTTGAGCCCGTGTGCGAGGCAGGAGGATGTGCCTGGGATCCAGAGGCTAGACAGGGATGTGGTTGATGTCGATGCCATAGTTTCTTCTGCTTGGATAAGAGGGAGCCAGGCGTCTCCCAAAGGAATCATCCTCTGGTGTTTCTGTGCTCACTTTCCTTAGTGGGCAGAGAACAAGAGAGCCCACGTGGGAAAGGGTCGCCATGGGGGGATTCTCGGCCGCTCTCTGGGGAATCAGACCCGCTGGTCTAGAGGTTGGGAAATAGCAATGGGGATTTGAGAAAGGAAAGGGAAGCCTCCAACCAGACTTAGCGTGGTTCCGGGAACCGAGCCAAAGACAGTTCCCCTCCTGGAGTCATGGCAAGGCGAGCCCTCAATCTCCTTCGGTCTGCTTTGGAGACTGGTTGGCAAAGGGACGGCTTTCTCCCAGGGAAAGCTTTGTCGTACTCCTCGGAATGTGAGCGATGGGGCAGGCTGCTAAGGGACATCTGGCACTCACGGGGGCTCCTTCTCCCTTTTTCCCCTTCTCTGCCCAGGTGCCCAGGGTTGAGCCTGAATGTGTCACCTGCAGTGCCCATCTATAATGCTGTCATCTTCCTCTTTGTGCTGGCCAACTTCAGCATGGCCACCTTCATGGACCCAGGCATTTTCCCCCGAGGTAAGACTTCCCCCTTCCTTTGGGGCAGTTCTCTGAGAAGGAGCACATTTAGTTCCCCTAGGTCTTAGGGGTTTGGAGATTAGGGCGTTTATTTATGGACTAGAAGCAGTGACGGGACTAGGGTTTTGAGGGACAGGTATTCCCAGCTTGTATTGGTGACCTTGGTGTGTGGCATAAGGCACTATAAATCTGGAGATCCTTTATGTTGGCAAAGGTCACTTCCTGCTGCCACACCTCCCCCACCCCTTTCTCCCTCCTAATTTCGTAATACGTGGTAGAAAGAACGAGTCCTTGGGCTGAGGTAGGGAGCGTTGTTCCCTAACGCCTTCATTCTTGGTTGAGGGAAAGTGATGTATCAGACGCTGATTTTTGTAAAACAGTTGTTCCTCATGGAACATGTCGGCTGCCAGGGCAGAAGAGACCCACGCCGCGTTCTCGCTTGTGCTGGGCTCATTTAATGTCTCACCAGCGGGACAAGGATAAAGTATCCGAGGGATTCGGCAGAGGGACTTTCCCTGGGGACTAGGGAAGCCTGGAAGGCCCCGGCTTGGGAGCTAAGGCCGGAAAGATGGACCGGCTTTTCATTCATGGGATAGGGCGGTGGCTCCACCTAGAAAGACCGGGGGGAGCCAAGAATTGGAAAGGGAAACAACAAAGTCTGCTTGGAGGATGGGACCCTCTGAGCGTGGCTGCGTGGAGGAGCCCGCTGGGGAAGGGAGGCGCTTGGCGGGTCTCTTCCACTGAGCCCATATTTGTGGGGGTTCAGTTATCTTTCTCCTCCCTCAGCTGAAGAGGACGAGGATAAGGAGGATGATTTCCGAGCCCCACTTTACAAAACGGTGGAGATTAAAGGGATCCAGGTTCGAATGAAATGGTGTGCCACCTGCCGCTTCTACCGTCCCCCTCGCTGCTCACACTGCAGCGTCTGTGACAACTGTGTCGAGGTAAGTAAGAGCCTTGCCGAGGAACGGGGTGCAGCAGAATGCCCTTCTCCGTGGCGGCTGTCTTCCCATCAGCTGGCAAAGCCCAGTTGTTTTATCCCCAGGAGAGAGACCGAAACCCTAATGTCCATTAGTCTCTGGGCTCTCTTGGCTCCGTCCCGGAGCCTGAGAACACCAGCTCGATGTTCCAGCTCGGTATCAGAGGCCATGATAGAAAATGTAAAATGTTTAAAGGTTTGCAAATCATCTCAGACGGGATTTATTTGCCCTCACAGCCATCCTATAAAGTAAAGGCTATAGAAGTTAATTGTCCATAGTCACTGAACTAGCAGATTCAAACCCGGGCCTCTCTCCCCTCCCATCATTTCCTCTCCCCCCGTCTCTGTGGCACACGGCCATAATCGGGGTGCTCTCTGTACAAGAGGCAGGGGACAGTGATGTCTCAGACGGGAACATGCCCCCTGGAGCCCAGCCCCTCCCATGGAGATTCCAAGTCCCATCCTCTTCTCTCCTTGGATCTTTTGAAAACCTCTTCTTGCCTTCTGTCCATGGCTAAATTTCTCCCTCTGCCTCAGTTCTCTGATCCCCATCACAAGATGCTTCCCACTTGTCATCTTCCTCCCCTTGACTGTTGCCTCCTAGCCCCTCCTGTTTTCCTGAAGCTGCAAGTAGCTGCCAGCTCCTTCCTATACCTGCTTTCATCCAAACCTCCTTTCCTTTTGGCAAAAGGGTACAGGCTGATCCCTTGGCCGAGTCCCATAGCGGGTCAGCTGGCACGGCCGTTGTAAGGGAGAAAGCCACACCGGCTCCTTGAGATTGAGCCACCGTGGCCTCGCGACAACTTCTCGAGCTTGGGGAAGGAGGGCTGCCTCGTTCAGAAGTGGTCTCCTGAAGTCCTGGCAACGCGAGCCCAACTCGAGGCTGTGTCCCCTCCCTGTGACACGGGAGAAGGCTGATGGGCTCACAGCCAGATGTTCTGACCTTTTTGTCTTTGCCCCTAGGAATTTGACCACCACTGTCCCTGGGTGAACAACTGCATCGGGAGACGCAACTACCGCTACTTCTTCCTCTTCTTGCTCTCCCTCACGGCCCACATCATGGGCGTGTTTGGCTTCGGCCTGCTCTACATCCTCTACCACATGGAGGAGCTCTCAGGGGTCTGCACGGCCGTCACGTATCCTTCCAGATGCTCGGGGTGGGGGAGAAGCGGCCCAGAGGCGGGGTGGGGGCGATGGTCCTGAGAGGGGCTCACGTCAGCTCATGTCACTTGAATGGTTCCCTTGACTCTCAGGCTGCAGCATGGCAGTGATGTGTGTGGCTGGCTTGTTCTTCATTCCTGTAGCCGGCTTGACGGGGTTTCATGTGGTGTTGGTGGCCAGGGGTCGCACAACTAACGAACAGGTATGAGGGATTATGGGGAGGGGTTCCTGAGAGACTTGGGGCAAGGTTTTTCAGATTTTGTTATGCTTAGGGTTTTTTGTTTTTTTTTAATAGTATTTTATTTTTCCAAATACATGCAAAGATAGGTTTCAACATTCACCTTTGCAAAACCTTGTCTTCCAGATTTTTCCCCCTCTCTTCCCCCCCACTCTCCAAAACAGCAGCAATCCGATATAAGTTAAACATGTGCAATTCTTCTAAACGTCTTTCCATTCCTGTCATTACACTGAGTTTTTTGTCCTAACATGATATTGTTGATAAAAAGTTATATTGATAGCAGGCCTTTTTCTTGGGGTGGTAGCCTGCTCAGCCCCATAAACCTCCTTTCTGAGGCTCTATCATGTGACTTGGCTCACAGTGATCTCCTCTCCACAGGTTACAGGTAAATTCCGGGGAGGCGTAAACCCTTTCACCAATGGCTGTTGCAACAATGTCAGTCGTGTGCTCTGCAGCTCTTCGGCCCCTAGGTAAAGTCTTCCTCTCCAGCTCAAGCCAGCGGGGTTTCTACTCCAGTGCAGGCTATGATAGGTGGGGACTGAATTCTGTAGTGACGTCTCCTCTTTGAGAGCCGGGTGGCTGTCGGGGAGAGATGGCTGCCCTAGAAGGTCACCCAAGACTTCTGCCTCTCGCGCTTATTTTGGCTATGGCCGTAACTTATGAATTGAGCTCTGTGTCAGGTCTCTCTTCTCTCAAATCCTACAGGTCCCAGTGTGACCTTGCTAATGGGAAGGTTGGTCTGACCACATCCCAGCCTTACTCCATATAGCCAAGCCCACCCACCTTCACAACAGCCTTCCCAATCTCTCTGCTGTCAGCTTGGCTCACTCTACAGGATGTGGGCCCTTTCTCTGGCCATCCCCTAGACTTTCAAGGTCCTCCCCCCTCCCCTCTGCTTGGACTCCCTTGTTTCTGTAAAACTCAGGCTAGATTGTGTGCAGGAAACCTTTCCCCGGTTTTTAAGGCTGTTTTGTTTGTGCTCGGTGTCTCCCTGGTAGGAGATAAGTTCTTGGGGGCCAGGATGGTTTGATTTTTCATCTTTGAAACCCCTGCGTCCATCACAGTGCCTGGCACATAGTAGGTGCCTAATAAGGAAATGGTTGATTGGCTGGATCTTTTTTTTTTTTTTTTTTTTCTCTGTCGAGGGATCAGATTTACATTCAGTGAACTGAACTAGGGATTAGCCTTCAGCTGCCTCCTCTTAGCCTTTTTCAGAGACTGACAAAGGTTGGCTCAGCGCGGGCCTCTTCAGGGCAGGCCCTTGGCCTATGTTATTGGTGGCCCTCGCAGTGCCTGGCACGTGATGAGGGCTCAGAAAAGGATCTGTTGACCAATAGTTATCCTTCCTTTGAATACCAGGTACTTGGGGAGACCAAAGCGAGAACAAACAATCGTGATCCGGCCTCCTTTCCTTCGACCAGAAATATCAGATGGGCAGATTGCTGTGAAAATTATGGACAACGGTATTCAAGGGGAACTCAAGAGAACCAAGGTGAGGGTCTGGGGCAGGGTGGGAAACCCTCACATATCATTTGCATAATCAACCCCAGGTGATCAGCTGAAAGCTGGGTATCAGCAGTGATAATTGTACATGGTCTGAGAATGATGTTACAAATATCCAAATGACCTTTGGGAGAAACAGAGTTTCCCAGTCTCCATCTATGGGATGGGAAGTAAGGTCAGGAGGGGAATCGGTTTCCCCCAGTGATGAGGGAAAGTTTGTGACATTCTGCCATCTTAAAATTACCTTCCTTGACCTCTAATGCTGGAGTGTGTCATGGATTCGTTCTGGTGAAATTTACAGAACTCTTCTCAGCTCGTGAAGCTCCTTGGCACAGGGAATGAAGATAGACGATTCTTTTTTCTTTTCCTTGTTAATTTTTATATTTAAATTCATTGAGAAAAAAAGAACAAAAGATTTTTAAAGGATGACTAGAAATAGAAATATTTATTTTAATATTAATATTTTAAATGTAATTGCTTAAGTCAAGTTCTGGAAGCTAAAGAAGAAAGTTCAAAATATGTTGGTGAAATAGGAAATGGTTCAGTTTGGCTGGAGAGTAGAGCACCGTGCAGATAGCATTGGGCAAGGTTGGCAAACAGTGCCCAATGGGGGCACCCCGTGAATGTCGGGCAGCAGTATTTGAACTTGAGTCAGCAGGCCATCCAATGAGGCTCCGGGAGAATGAGGAGTGAATGGGAGCGGGAAGAAGGTGGTAGCCGAGAAAGCTCTTGTGAGCACCTACTGCGCCAAGTGCCAGGGACCAGCACAGAGGCCATTGAGACAGCCCCTGCCCTCTAGTGTCTTGTCCTCTTTTGGGGGAAAAACTGTGTGTGTATGTGTGTACATATGATAAACATATAATTTTTTTAAAATCACCTTGTTTTTAATGTACATTTCTCTCCTTCCCTCTTACTCCTTCTAGAGAACTGCGTAACAAATAATTTAGATGCAGAGAAAAAAATCCAGAAGGGTCACACAGATAGGAAGTGTTGGGTGTCTAAGGCCAGATTTGAACTAAGATCCTCCTGACCTCAGGGCCAATAATAGCATAATAAAAGCCTCTGAACTCCTCCCCCCAAATTTTGCAAACAAGGTGGGGTTGGTTCCTTCTCTCTTATTTGGGGCTAAACTTGTGCTTTCTTCAAACCCGGTGATCTTCTGGTCACTCCAAAGTGCTGCTGTCCCAGCATTTCTTTCTGATCGTCACCTTCTTGGGGTTTATGCTTAGCAGTAGACTCTGGGTGTAAGGATGTGGACATTTATTTTTAGCACTTTATTTGTGCAATTCCTAATTGTTTGTCAGAACGATGGTTCTAATTTATAAGTCTACCAGCATTGCCTAGTGTGCCATCTCCCTAACTCCTCTAACAGGGACTTTGGGGATCTGTTGTCATCTTTAGCAGTTTGCTGCCTAAGAGGGAGAAGTTTTGATTTGCATTCTCTTACTCTTAAGTGATTTGTAGTATTCTTTCTGGGAGACTAATAATTCAGTTCTTTTAAGAATTGTCCACATCTTCTCGTTTAGTCGTTTTCAGTCATGTCGAACTCTTCTTGACTCCATTTGGGTTTGGAGTGATTGGCCATTTCCTTCTTTGGTTCATTTGGCAGATAAGGAAACTGAGGCAGCAAACAGGGTGAAGTAGAGGGTCACACAGCTAGGAAGCATCTGAGGCTGGATTTGAACTCTGATCTTTCCGTCTCCAGCCCCAGGGCACTATTCAGTGCTTCCACCTAGCAGCCCCATTTACATCTTTGCACTCCTATGGAGGAATGGATTATAGCCTCACATTTCTGTGGTCTGCATCAGAGATTTTTGAAAAAACAACTTCTTTTTCTTTTTTGGTGAGGCCATTGGGGTTAAGTGACTTGCCCAAGGTCACACAGCCAGGAAGTGTTAAGTGTCTGAGGCCAGATTTGAAATCAGGTCCTCTTGATGTCAGGGCTGGTGCTCTCTCCACTGCGCCACGGCTGCCCCACAAAACCATTTTTTTCCTGGTTGATTGCTTCCCTTTTTATATTCCATGCATTTGTTTTGTTTGTGTGGAAGCTCTTCAATTCCATGTAATCACAATGGACTCTTTTGTAACTGCCTCCATGCCCCTCTCATGCCTATAGGGTCCATTCTTTTTAATAGGAGCTCCCAAAGACTCCCCACAGAAAGGGTAACTGGCAGGTGGGGAGCCATAGATGGAGCTGATGTCTAGGAAGGGGGGAGGGAGCTGAGAGCTCACGTGTCAGGGTCGAGGGGATGGCAATGGGAGGAGAAAAGAGGAACAAATGAATGAAAGAATGAATTCATGCTGAGTCGTTGCCTTGTGGGACAAAAGGGCCTTTCTGTATCCCAGCTGTCCTACCTGTTTAGAAAAAGACATCAATTGGGACTTCTGCTTCTCCCTCATGGCAGACAACCTTCAGTTTCACCAAGACCGTTCTTCCATGTCTAACCTCTTCCTTTTTGCAAATCTTAGTCCAAGGGAAGCCTGGAGGTAACAGAGAGCCAGTCTGCAGATGCTGAGCCCCCGCCACCTCCGAAGCCGGATCTCAGTCGCTACACGGGCCTCCGGACTCACCTCAGCCTCGCCACCACGGAGGGTAAGAGTTGGCTGGACACTGCGAGGGCTCCTGAGGCGGTGGGGCAAGCGGGATGGCCAAGGACAGGGGGGTGGGGAAGGGGAGGTAAAGAAAACGTGATCCCTCTGTCCTCCTGCCATCCCGTGGGAACGGGGCTCGGCAGGATGTGGCTCAGGCCTCTGGAGGAGCTGCGGATTCTCCCTTGGCCCAGGGCTCTCCAGAAGAGGGTGAAGGTGGGCGGGGTACGGGACGAGCCCGTCCAAAAAGCCCAAGTCCCTTAAGTCCTTTCCTCTTGTGAGACTCCAAGGAGAGTGCCGGGCCCCGCTACCCTAAAAGTGACATGTGGTCGTTGTGCTTGTGGATTTCTCCCACAGATAGTCTTCTGAGCAAGGACAACCCCCCCACGCCCACCATGTACAAGTACAGGCCCGGCTACAGCAGCAGCAGCACGTCCGCGGCCATACCTCACTCCTCAAGCGCTAAGGTACGAGACCTGGCCCGGGGGAATGGCGGGGATGCTGGCTTCCTTGGGGAGGTGGGAGCCCAGGCCTGTGAGGGGAGGGGGGCTCCCGGGCCAGATCTTGATGTGCTCCTGGGCCTCCTTCCTCAGCTGAGTCGAGGAGACAGTCTGAAGGAGCCAGCCTCGATCGCTGAGAGCAGCCGCCACCCCAGCTACCGGTCAGAGCCCAGCCTGGAACCCGAAAGCTTCCGCTCTCCCACCTTTGGCAAAAGCTTTCACTTTGACCCGCTGTCGAGCGGCTCCCGTTCCTCCAGCCTCAAGTCGGCCCAAGGCACGGGCTTCGAAATGGGCCAGCTGCAGTCGATTCGTTCCGAGGGCACGACTTCCACCTCCTACAAGAGTCTGGCCAATCAGACGCGCAACGGGAGCCTCTCTTATGACAGCCTGCTCACCCCTTCTGACAGCCCTGATTTTGAGTCGGTGCAGGCAGGGCCAGAGCCAGACCCCCCTTTGGGTTACACCTCTCCCTTCCTGTCGGCCCGGCTGGCCCAGCAGCGGGAAGCTGAGAGGCACCCCCGCCTGGTGCCCACCGGCCCTCCGCCACGCGAGCCCTCACCCGTGCGGTACGACAATCTGTCGCGCCACATCGTGGCCTCCCTTCAGGAGCGGGAGAAGCTGCTGCGCCAGTCGCCTCCTGTCTCTGGCCGGGAAGAGGAGCCCGGACTGGGAGACTCTGGCATCCAGTCGACGCCGGGTTCTGGCCACGCCCCCCGTACCAGCTCATCTTCGGACGATTCGAAGCGCTCGCCTTTGGGCAAGACCCCGCTGGGCCGCCCAGCTGCCCCCCGTTTTGGCAAGCCAGAAGGGCTTCGGGGCCGGGGACTGGGGTCCCCTGAGCCAGCCCCAACTGTCCCTTACCTAGGCCGATCCATGTCTTATAGCAGCCAAAAAGCCCCATCTGGTGTCCCTGAGACAGAGGAAGTTGCCTTGCAGCCATTACTGGCACCCAAGTAAGTATCGGCGCCGCCTGTAGGCTTCCTTTGCCCTTTGTGCCCCGTATGAGGGGCAGGGCCTTCTGAGCCCGGTTGAGCTCCAGCAAGCCCAGGGGTCGGACGATTTCTTCTGAAGCGTCCTCTTGTCCTTGTCAGGAAGTAGAGGGCTGTGCCCTGGGTGCCAGGCGAAGGGAGTATGTGAAACCCCTCCACACAGAGCAGGGGGAGTGAATGCTAGGAGAAGCTAAGGTCCGTTTTTTCTCATGTCCAACGAAGACCGCTGGGGAGACACCGTTTTGAGGGGGTGGCCCCGGGGTGGGTGTGGCCTTCTCACTGCCTGAGCCCCATCTGTCCTTCCTTCCCCAGAGATGAGGTGCAACTGAAGACTGCCTACAGCAAATCCAACGGGCAGCCCAAGACCTTGGGCTCGGCCTCCCCTGGCTCTGGCCAGGCCTCCCTCAGCAGTCCCACCCGAGGAGGAGTCAAGAAGGTGTCAGGGGTGGGCGGCACCACCTACGAGATTTCGGTGTGAGCCCTTGGCGCCTCCGTGCCTACACCAAAGGGCCCTGAGTGGCTACCCTGCTCCCCCCAAGGGGCTCCCCTCTCCTGCATGGACACTTTCAAACCACAGATCCCACGAGGATGAGGAGCTTTTACAGACCACAACGCTGGAGGCAGGGGACGTGGGGGAGAGTCGGCACTGACTGCCCAGGGCGGTGACTCCTGTCTGAGAATCAGCGTCCTCCCCCCAGCCCTCCCCACCCCTGGGCCAGACTCAATGGACATTTGTGCAATTGCTTGCCCTGGAGGGAACCGGATCGTTTTTAAACCAGAAATAATTTTTTTTATTATTGTTACGGATTCTATTTTTTTCCTCTTCTGCGTTACCAGGTGTGTGTGTACATATATATATATTATATATATATTATAAATATCAAAGAAATTCTATATATATATATACCCTGGGATGAGGAAAGGGGAGGAGAGGGGTGAGCATCAGGAGAGAAAGGGGAGCTCCCCCCACCCCCGCCTGTCCCTGCCCCTCAGACCATCAGGAAAAGGGTTGGGATGTGGGGCCTTCCAACCCAGCCCTTCCCTGTGGCCCCTCTTCTCTCCCCTCCCTCCCCCCAGTCATCACCACTGAGGAGCTTGGGAAGAGGAGAGCGGGGGGAGGGGGTCTTGGGGACGAGTTAGTTTTCTAGTCTCATTGGCACTTGATTTCCTCAGCGGGCGAGGCCCTGCCCCCTGGCGAAGTAGGAAAGAGTTGGCCTAGCCCAGCTCCCGTATCATTGGATCCCAACCAGCCCCCAAGGGGGCTGAGGAGGCGGGCAGCTTCCCCCCAACTCTCATAGTTGAGTCTGCAAATTCAAGGCCGGGAGAGAAGAGTCCAAAAAGCAATATTTCTCATCACATGCCAAAAACTGGGAACAGAGAGAGGGGGGCAGGCCCCGGTCCGAGCCTCTCCGGCTTCCTTGGGGATCACCTTTAGCCCAACTCTCCTGGGTGGCAGGGGATGCCTGGGTCCTGGCTTCAGGAAGAGGGACCTGCCTCCCTCTTGGCAGAGGCCCTTTTATTTTTTATTCTGATTAGCCATTTTAAACCAACAAGGAATAAAAAGAAATCCTGATCTAAATCTGCCACCCTGGATCTGTGTTCTTTCTGATCTTGCCAGTTCCACCCTCTTGCTGGTGGGAGGTGGCCACTGGGGCCGTGGGGCTCTGGAGGCCCGAGCCTGGGGCAAAGCTGCTTCTAAGTGATCCCTGCTTGACTTTGGTCTCTTTTAGAAGAAATGAAGTCGACCTGAAGAGAGCCTGAGTTAGGGCAAGTCACAACGAATCATGGGAGCCGGTCCAGGTTTTCAGGGTGCTTAATCTTGGTTTTGCCTTTGGAAAGGCGGAGCACCCGTGGTGGCTGCCAACTAAGGGCCCTCACCACCGCCCTTATCTGGTCAAATGTCAGCTGAGGTCGAGGGCCACCTGCTGGCACTGGGGGAGAACTACAGTTACTCTGGCATGACCCCTGCTGCAACAAGTGGGAAGGTTACCCCTCTGCCAGGTTTAAGGGGAGAAACAAGTCATAGCAGAGAGATTTATGGGAAGGGGAGGGACCACGTACCTTTGCCAGAGCTTTGCCTTGAGAGGCACTGGTTTAGGACCCACCCTGGTTAAAACCTGTTGCCCAGTTTTTACTCAAACCCGGGCAGCTAAGGCAGGTTGGGCTAGGGCTGCAGATAACCCTGCCTCCAGCGGAAAGAGACTGGGGCTGCCTAACTGGAATTGTGGAGCCATGTGAGATTAGACAACTTCTCCGAGTCCATTTCCTCAACTGTAAAAATGGGGAGGCTGGGAATTCTCCACACCTTAAGGTGCTAAGAAACCCACAAGTGGTAGGACTTCTTCCGTCCTAAGCAAAGTGCCAGTTTGATTCTTGCCCTTGATTTTCCATCTGACAGCAGCACTGTGGCAGGCTCAGTGACTCCCTCCCCCTATTCCATTTGGCATGGCATTCCAACACTTGGCTACCTGTCCTCCAGGAATCAGACCCGGTATTTGTCCCCGTTCTCAACGGAGCCCACTACGGCCACTCCTCTGCTGAAAACCAGGGCCAACTTAGCATAAACGCAGCATCCGGGACCCTGCCCCTGGAGGAGAGAAGCACTGGTTCCCAACACCCAAGTGTCACAACTCAGTCAGTTTGATACAATATGATTTTAAAAAAAAAAAGAAACCAAGCCCTAATAAACCAATCCAAATCTGAAAAGCAGACAAACTGTACAAAAAGACATGGAGAGAAGGCTCCTTGGGAAGGGAAGAGCGGCTGCCCGGAGAGCCAACCGAGCCGTGCCTTCCCCAGGCACTGCCCTTCCCACCCCTAATGAATCCACTTCATTCGCCTCCAGCCAGAGCCGGCCTGGCCGGCATCCTTCCCGTCACGGGGGGATGCTCCCAGAGCCCTGTGTCCTCTAGCCTCCAAGGCTGCTTCGGTTGGCAAGTTCCGCACAGGAGAAAACAGCGCCCCGGCCTGTCGTCTGGTGATCTCGTTAACGGAGGCTACTGCTGCTGCTGGCCTGGGAGCTGCCCATACTGGGATGCTCTGGACTGTGGCGGTTCTGGGGAAAAAACAGAAGCAAAAGTAGGGAAACCATCTCGATTTCAGGAAGCTCGCCTCAGGCGCTAAACTCGACCTGTCTCGTCCAGCCTTAAAAGGACGAGGAGGCAAAGAGGCTACACGGAGGTAGCGTGGGTGGGGGAGGAAAGGCCTGGCCTGGGAATCAGGAAAAGGGGGCTCATGTCTCACTCAGCCTGGCCACTGCCTAGTTTGCGTAACCCTGTGGCCTCCCTCGACTTCTGAGCCTCACTTTACCTCACCAGCACAGCTTGATGGGCTTACTATACCTCAGGCACTCTGCCAGGGGCTGGAAATACAAGAAAACAGTTCCTGCCCTCAAGGAGCTTCCATTCTACTGAGAATAAATGCAATATCTTGGAGGAGGGAGAGAGCAGAGCAGTCACAGCTGATGGGAAAGCCTCCCTAAAAGGTGGAACCTCAGGTGAGCCTTGAAGGAAGCTTAAAGACTCTCAAAGTCAGAGGTGGGAAGGAGTGGATTGGGACCACGGCCAGACTGTGCAAAGGCCCAGCTGAGTCTGGGGAAACGGCCAACAGGCCCTTAGGCCAAAAGTAGACTCTGTGTGTGAAGGAGAAATGGGAAATAAGTCAAGGAAGGCTGAAACCAGACTGTTAAGGCCAAGCTGAGAAGTTTGGCTCATCTCCACCGAGAGGGAACCATCCATATTTCTGGCCAAAGAGTCTGATGTGACATGGACCTCCCCGTGCCCTCTACCTATTGTGGTGAAGAGAGGAGAGAAGTGGGAAGCCAGGAGGCCTGGACTGGGATCATGACTGTGAGTGGAAAGAAGGGATGGCTGGGAGAGCTGTGGGGACAACGGATAAGACTTGATAAGTGACTCCATGTGAGGGGCAGAGAAGGAAGAACCAAGAATGACAGCCCGGGGCGACGCCAGCAACAGAAAACAGACAGAGGAAGACGACGAGTCCTTTAGAGACACGGAGTCTGAGAGGCCAAGGGACATGCAGGTGGAGAGGTCCGACAGGCGGGTGCTGAGGCAGCCTGGAGCTCAGGAGACAGGTCTAGAGGTCCGGCAGCTGTCTCCCTGGGGGTGCTCACGGAGTTCTCTGAGACGGGGGAAGAGAGAAGGCGGAGGGTGGGGTGTGCGAGGTCCAGCAAGAGAGGCCGAGGACTAGCTAAGCAGCTAGGAGGAGAACCGGGAGAGAGCGGGGCAGGAAAACCCGGAGGGGAGAGAGAATACCAAGCCAGAGGAAGTGACGAGCACCAAAGGCCACAGAGGCCGCTGGGTCTGGCCGGCAAGAGCTCCTGGGTGCCGAGCGACATGGTCGGAAGGCAGACTGCAGAGGGGGAGCAAGGCAAGGAAGGAAGCCTTTCTGAGGACCGTGGCAGCAAACAGGAAGAGGAACACGGGATGAGCCAATCACGTGAAGGTTTTCTATGGCTGGGAGATCTGGGCCTACCTCAGAGTGACAAGCAGAAGGTGAGCAAGAAAGGAGGGAACTGAAGAACAAAGCTCCCCCCAAGAGGGGACCTCGAGATGGGCTCAGGGCACAAAGAAAAAGGGGCAGCCCTGGCAAAGAGAAGGAGGTGTGAGGCGGCACAGGGAGCAGTTTCCTCAGCGAAGGAGGACGCAAAGTCCCTTGCTGAGAGCGAGGGGGAAAGCAGGAGGTACAGGAGACTTCCAAGACGAGGTCTGCACCGGTCGCTGCAGGGAGCTTCCTCAACTGTAAAACAGGTATAATCAGTAATACTTGGGTCCCAGGGCAGTTGTGAGCAAGGCGTTTGGCAACCCTTAGGGCCCTACACAAGGCTGAGCGGCCTACGGTCCCATGGGCTTTCGGCCACAGGTCCAACCTGAGGGAAAGGACTTGGATTCGCCTTAAGATAAAAACAAGATACACAGGACCTCACTGGGTTACAGGAAGAGACCACTAGCCTACCTTCTTCTTCTTCTTTTCTTTCTTCTTCCTTTTCCGCTCAGGATCTTCTTCCTTTTTCTTTTTCTTTTTCTTGTGATCCGAATCGGATGGAGTTTCTATAGGAGACAGTATCACCTGTAGAGTTCCTTATGAACTCAAAAGCCAACATGAAAACTGAGTCAAGGACAACGTTATTTTCCAAGTGGCTTGGAAGGGGCCTCAGGCTCTCCCAGGGACTCAGTGCCAAGGCCCCCCCAGGGTTCTTCCTGGAGTATAAAGGTGGGGCTCAGCAGGAGCTCTGTGTTAAGAGAATGACCTGGAATCAGGAGACCTGGGTTCGAATCCCAGCTCAGAGACTTCCTAGCTGTGTGGCCTTGGGCAAGCATTTCCTTTCTTGGGGCCTTGGTTTCCTCAGCTATAAAATGGGGATTATATCCTCGTACTAGCTATCTGGCAGGGACTTTGTGAGGACAGTGCTCAAGAAGCGTGAGTGCCTACTGTTTTCGGCCTGCTTGAGGGCAGCAAGAATCAGATGCGGAAGATGTGATCGCCTTCAGGCCTCCGGGAGCAGCCTCTTACCTGGGGGGACAGGGTCTTGCGTCCGGCTCTGTTTGTGCTTATGCTTGTTCTTCTTCTTGGGGGGCTGGATGTGCATCAGCCGACATTGTTCTGGCAGCTGAAAGAAGGACCCAGAGGTGCCGTGAGTAGAGGCGGAGGCCGCGCCCTCCGTGTCCAGCCCCCCGCCCCTCTGCCCGAGCCGCAGGACTCACCGGGCCGGCGTGCAGACGGAAGCCCGCCAGCATGGTGCCAGTGATGGGATTGAAAGAGCCCCCCAGAATGGGCGGTTTCTCGATGAGGGACCGGAGACCGCTGTTGTCGTGGGAGCCCGGCAAGTCGATCATCCCGGGCAGGTCAGGCAGGAAATTGCTCAGCTTCTCCTTCACCTTCTTCCCACAGAACTTATTGTAGGCATGCTCCAGGTTGTAGTGCGTGATCAGATTGGTGCTCCCCGTCAGCTCCGTGCTGCCTGTGGAGACAGGGCGGGGGACAGGGAGTCAAGGCCCGGGTCTGCTGCTGAGGACCAGAAGCGCGAGCACGCCGACTCTGCCTCCCGAGAGAGCCATCCACGTTGGACTCCCCATTTGTAAACAAGGAAAGAATGCCAAGCGTCATCAGATGGCCATTTGTCCCTCTCTGCGCTAAGCATTAAGAGTAGGCAAACTTCTTTGCCCTAACTGGCAAATGATACCCTTTCTAAGGATACCCTAACCCCGTAGCTCCCCAGGCCACAGACTTCAGTATTACCAGCAACACCAGGACGTCCCGTCCCTTCCTAACCATTGTGTGCAGCTCTTCATATTCTCTGAGAAAGCCCTAGCATAAGGCTCTGTTCTGAATGCGCCGAGACAAACAACGTTTCCTGAACAGCAGCTCCAATAAGGGATGGTACATGAGCCAGGAAGGGCTGAAATAAAGCTTCTCTAACTCTTGGCTTACTTCCTGAAGATCTTTCAGCTTCTTATTCACTGATCAAGAAACAACAAACACCTTGACCTAGTTAATTCTCAATTAACGTGGGGGTGAGGAATGGGAATGCTTTATTTATATCGTGCCTAAAGCTCTTGGACTGTAAAAAGATCCCAGGGGGTGTGATTCTGGAGTCCTTGCTAACGCAATATCCGACCTTGAGCAAGTCTTATCACCGGAAAGGTGGAGTTAAGGAGTTAGGTGAAAGTCAGACAGGTTTTTACATTTGATCCTGGAGGTCAGCAGAGGGCTGCTGGGGTTTGCTGAGTGGGGGTGACAGGGTGAGATCTGCGCTTCTGGAAGTTCATTTTTTGACACTGAAGCGGGCAGGCAGCCCCACGAGGCCCCATAAAGGCCTGCCGCATCAGGATGATGGCAGACTCAGAGGAGGGAAGATGACGTCCACCCGAGCTACTGGGAAGGTAGTTTTGGCAGGACTGGCAACAGACTGGATACAGGGAGAGGACCTGGCCATGAGCCAGAGTGACTAGAAGGATGGCCAGACTGGCAGCAAGAAAGAAGTTAGGAGGGAAGTTTTTGGTTTTTGGGGGAAAGATAATGATTCCATTCCGGAATTGTTAAGTTTAAGAGGACGTCCACTTCAGGATGCCCAGAGTGCTCTGTCTACTGTCTCTGAGCTCTTCCTGAAATGTGGGGAACTTGTTAAAATAAAATACACATAAAAAATAAAATATAAAATAAATAAAAAATAAAATTATTAAAAAACCTGAATTATTACCTGTCATATTAAATATGTGTAGTCATATAACTGACATCGGAAGCAAGAATGGCACAGGTAAATAAAGGTACACCCACCATAAGGGACTTTCATTAGAGATTTTAAAAACTGTATCATTTATTCCAAATCCCTCTAAGTAATTTTCTCTTCCTTTTAAGATTAAAAAAAAAAAAAAAAAAGCCATAGTCCACACGGGTTGGCTCCATCTCCTACAATCCACACAGCAACCCTCAGCTGTCAATACTCAAGTTTTTTTCCAGCTCACCAGGGAGCTTGACCTATTAATCACTTCATAATGGAACATTCTACTCCACCCCACCCTCACTGCATACTCTTTTTAGGAACACTTGGGATTGAGTACCAGGCTTGGAATCAGGAAGACTCCTCTTCCTGAGTTCAAATTTAGCCTCAGACTCTTAACAGCTGGGCAGCCATTTCATCCTGTTTGCCTCAGTTTCCTCCTCTGTAAAATGAGCTGGACAATCTTAAAATTTTATAAAAAAATAAAATTTCCTGGAGAAGGAAATTGTATCTCTACCAAGAACACTCTGAAGTGGCAGGATGTACTGAAAAGAGAATTCAACAACCACAATCAAGGGACACTTGAAGGAGGCTCACCTGTGGGCTCAGAGCTGACCAGCATGGCACCTGAGGCCCTTCTACGAGAGGGTCCTTGCCAACCTTCCATGCCACTTGGTGCTGGCTCCTCCTCTTTCTCTCTCAGGCTATTTTTATGGTCATGGGACTCATGAGACTCACAGCCCAGAGTCTGGCTCTTCGTCCTCTGCTCTTGGGCCCTGGGAGGCCTCATCCGCCCACCTTCTCGCTTCCACTATTACCTCTGGGCACGCCTCTACCCCAACCCTTATTTCTTTTTCAAACTCCAATTCTGTCTCCCTCAGCCAATTAGAGAATTTTACTTCATTCCTTCAGTCTTCTCAAAGTCAACTTTTCATTTTTTTCTTTTTTTATAAATTTAAAAATAAAAATAAATGTTCATTGATCACAGCTGGTGGTACAACGGACAGCGTGCTGGCCTGGAGCCAATCGTTTCAAAGCCAACCTCAGAGGCTTAGCAGCTGGGACCCTCAACGAGTCACAACCGGTTTGCTTTGATTTCCTCAACTGTAACAGGAGGATAAGTACAACATCCACCTCAGGGATTATTGTGAGGATTAAATAAGAACAATGTGCAAAAACCCAAACCTACTAAGAACAGAACCTGGCACATAGCAGAGCCTATATATTTTAGGGACGAGGAACTGAAAGGTTAATGATCCAACCAGGTTAAGTCACACAGCCAGGATTTAACCTGGGTTTTGGTCTGGTTTTTTTTCCCCCCCTGAGGCTGGGGTTAAGTGACTTGCCCAGGGTCACACAGCTGGGAAGTGTGAAGTGTCTGAGGCCAGATTTGAACTCGGGTCCTCCTGAATTCAGGGCTGGTGCTCTAACACTGCGCCCCCTGGCTGCCCCGGTTTTTGAAGTGAATTCCACACTTCTTACTGCACCAAGTACTACCTTTTTTTGTTAACCAGGTTTAAGCACCGCTGACTCTTCCTTCTCCCTGGCTCCTGTAGCCAAGCAGTCAGAAAGTTCTCGGGCTACTAACTCCTGTCTACCTGGCCCTCCTCCGACCACTGGGTAGGCTCTTCTTTCTGAGCCAGACCTCTCTCCAGCAGCCTGCCCAGGGCAATCTGCTCTTCTTTTTCTTCCAGGTTATGAATAACGTCCACGGTGAGCTCAGCAGGAAGCCAGCCACCTGGCTGCTTTGCCACCTCCTCCCCCATGGGCCCTCCCCGTCTCGGCCCAGTGGGAATCATTCCTGACTCACTCGAGCCGCCGCTGGGCCTGTAAGGAGGGACCCCAGCTTGCCGTCGGCTGGACAAAGGAAACCACCGCGTTTGTCCCGTTGGCTAACGGCACCAGCAGCCGCTCGGGAGGAGGGAGGTCTGCAAAACCGGGTTGTCCCAGGCTGCCTCAGGGAGTACCTCATGGCAGCCTCACAAGCAACCCCGACGGAGGGGGCTGCCACAGTGCGCCTCTTACAGATGCGGAAGGGAGGCATGCAACATTTGCACTCTGGTCCAGAGCGAGATCCACTGGACCCCAACAGACAATTTATATGACCTTTAAAGAGTTAAGCTTTTATTACGCGATTACGACGCCGAAACAGCACAGCAGGAAACAAGGTGAGAAGTTAGAACCTGGGTCTTCCAGACTGACGGACTCCGAGCCAGTTCATTGGCTGGCCCGCTCGTTCGGCCCCGCCCCCCGACTTACGGAAACCTCTACGTGGCCCCGCCCCCTTTGCCTATCATTTGTCGCTTCCGCTTATTGGCCTAAAGCCCCAACCTTCACGCCCTCCCTAGAAGCTGATTGGCTAGTTTCCAAGAGCATCCGTACTCACCTGGGAGCTCCCGCATCAGGTAGAAGGGACCGCACCCAGCTGCGGCCTTGTCAGCGCCAGGAGGAGCTGGGGCCGCAGCGGGCGGGGGCACCGTTCCGGGGCCCCCACCGGGAGGAGGAGGAGGCGGAGGGGGCGGCTTCCCCGGCCCAAAGCCCAGCGCGGCTGGTGGCGGCGGCGGCGGCTCGGTCTGGGCACCGAAAAGTGCTGTGAAGTTCTCCATCGCACCGACCGCTCTGCCTCTGCCGCCACCGCCGCTGCCGCCGCCTCCACCGCCACCACCGCAGCTGCCGCCTCCGCCCACTCGGAGTCTGCCACCGCCGCGGCCTCTCATTGGGCAACTTTTTCGCAGAAACGCCCTCCTCTTCCCGGAGCTTCTATTTATTGGATGAGTCTGGCTCCACCGACCGCAAAACTTCCGTCGCTCTAAGATGACACAGAAGGAAATGTAGGTCGGTGATCAGAGACCGCCTCTCTCCCCGCCCACCCCGTTCACTACATCCAATCAGAGAGGAAAGCCGTGAGAGGCCAGCCTTTCAGAAAAGCCGTTCTTTCCGTGGTGTCCAATCACAATTCAGCTCCCGGCGCAGGCTCCGGAGCGACAAAGGCGCTGTCCAATTGGGAAGCCCAGATGGCAGGAGGTTGAGGGACACTTTCGGCGTCCGGCAGGTACTTTGGCTGAGCGGCTCCGACGGCTGAGACTGCGGCGGTATCCGCGGCTTCAGGGCAGGGAAAATGGCGGTGTTGGCTCCGCTGCTGGCGCTGCTGTACTCCGTGCCGCGGCTCTCGCGGTGGCTGGCCAAGCCGTACTACCTGCTGTCGGCCTTACTGTCGGTCTCCTTCCTGCTGGTGAGGAAGCTGCCGCCGGTCTGCCTCGGTCTCCCCACGCAGCGCGAGGACGGCAACCCCTGCGACTTTGACTGGGTGAGCGGAAGAGGTGGCTCCGGGTCACCGAAGGGCAGGGTGGGAACGGCTGGCCGGAGCTCGAGGGCGTAACTAGGGCCGGGTGGCAGGAGCGGTGACCCAGGCCACTCCCAGTTAGAGGTGCGGGGACAGTTGCCGAATGGAGCCCCGCTCGGCCAGCTTCTCCCTGCGTGACCTTGGGCTCCTCGGTCCATCCCACTGGGCCTCGATGGCCCCAGCTTCGGGTCTCCCGGGCTGTAAAGAAGGCCCTTGTGGAAATGGTCGAAGGGGCATCGCACCCCCCAGCTTTTCCTCTTTGAGACCTGAGTATTTGCCGGCTTCCAGGTCCGTAGCCGGCCTTTCGGAAACTTACCCGGGGTGGGGAGCGTGGCCTCCCAGGCCTAGGGGACAGCCCGGGGTTACGGGAAGGCACTTGGCCCATGGGGAGGGTGGGGGAGCTGGGATCCGCACCTCCTTTTGCTCATTATGTCACATATGTCAGTTTTTCATGAACAGAAATCTTGTCACTCCCACCCTTTCTCATCCCAAGTTAGTTTCAGTTTTAGCCCGGAGAGCCCTTATTCATCGTTTTTAATCTTAAGAGTTGTTTTAGCTTTTCATCGTAAGCCTATTACATACCCAGACCCTCCTCCTTCCCTCTTGAGCTGTTATGCTCAGCTGTTGTTCCCTCATCCTTCCTTCATTTTTCAGCCAGCCCAAATCCCAAATCCAGACCCACCCTGAGCAGAATTGGAATGGAGGCCAAGGATTTGTCCAGTCCGATTCTTTCATTTATAGATAGGAAAATTCAGGCTTTAGGAGGGCCGGGAACGTGACAAATGTCACGCTTGGGACACGTGCCTTCCAGGGTTCTTTCTTGCATATCACGTTACACCCTATTGTGCCTAGGGCACTGTCCCATTCATTCTAAAGGAAATAGTGGTTAATAAGGCCTCCTAGGAGCCCTGTTTAGGAGGATAGGATAACAATAAACTCTAACACCTTCCTCCCATTTCTATCTAATTATAAAGTTTTTTCCAAACTACCTTCTTATAAGACCCACAGGTGAATGAGGTGGTTTTTGCTTTTCTGGGACCCAAGTCTCACAGAAGCGAATCCGTGACGTTTCTCCTCTCCGCCTCTTGTCTTTGCTCCCATAGGCCATCACCCCAGTTCTAGCTTCTTTGTCAAACTCTGGAAATAAGTTCCCGGAAAGTTTTTCTGCTTCTGTTCTTTCCTACAGTCCTTGTGCCTTCATATTTGCCTAGAAATGGAGTTGTAATGCCAGCTGGAAAATCTTTAAATTTTTTAAATTAAATTTTGTTTATCTCATTCTTCATTGAATCTAAAATCTATCAGGATGTTGATGGCATGTTTCATCAGAATTTGGAATTGTGCTTAGTCATTGCGTTGATCATAATTCCTAGGTCTTTCACAGTTATTTATCTTTCCAATAACGCTTTTATCGCATAAATGTTTTTATGGGTTCTGTTCGCTTTTCTCTGCATCAATCCATACAAGTGCTTCCTAATTTTCTCTGAAACTGTCATACTTATTGTGACCTTATTGCAGCACATTAGCATTCTGTCACATTGATGTGGCATCGGTTGTTGAGCCGTTCCTCAGCTGCTCACCCATTCACTTTGCTATGGTATATATATGCTAGAAAGGTTTTGCACACATACGTCCTTTTCCTCTTAACTCCCCATGAGAAATAGTGGTATTGCTAAGTTAGAGTGTACATAAGAACAGCTCCATGGGCAAAGTTCCGCATAGCTTTCCAGAGTGACTGGACCAGTTCAGAGTTTCCTCAACAGTATGTTTTGCCTGTTAATCCATAAGCCTAGAATATTTATTGTTTCCCTTTTCTGGTCATTTTTGCCAATCTGATGAATGTAAGGTAGAAACTCATGAGATATTTTAATTTACATTTCTCTAATTATTAGTGGTTTGGAACTGGAATGTTCTTTTCTCTAAATTATAATTGGTCTTTGGGAGCAGGTTTCTTGGGGGCAGCCTTAGTTTCAGTTCAGTTCAATAATCCCAAATGCAGCCAGGAGTTAAAGTCCAGATCCTTTATTTCTCCTTCAGTCTTGTCTCTTTTCCTGGGCCTGGTTGGCTTTCTGAGAGGCCTTCCTCTCTCTCAGGTTCCCAGAGCTCTCTCCGAATGTCTCCAGCCAGCACAAAGCTGGAAGTTGGAATGAATTTGACTCCTCCTCCGAGTGGGATTGTGGGCTTCTGTGGGCTTGTGAATCTCCCGGAAGTCCAAGAGTGTCCTTTTGGGGGCTTCTGTGAGCTTGGTCCTGAGAGCTTCTTGCTTATGTTTCTTTCCAACTTCTGAATCTCCTCAACTTGTGAATCTCATCCTTGTGTATGCTCTCCTTAAAGGTGTGTTAGCACCTTGTTTCAAGTTCTGGCCCATAACATGGAACTTTTTTTTTTTTTCCATACAACTATTGATAGCTGAGTGATAGCCCATTTGTTGTGTGAGGAATCTGTTCTCTCCATGCCTTAGAAATGAGACCTTTATCAGCCTTCTGCTGTCTGCTCTTACTCCCCATCCAGTTATGCCTTACTCCAACCAAACTTGCTGTTCTTTCTGTGGCACACATTGCTCTGTTCTCATAACTAGAGTGTTCTCCCTCCTCCCTCTGCTCCCTGAATTCCTACTTGTTTAAAGATCAACTTTGATGCAATCTCCTCCAAGAACCCATCCCAGAAGAGGCACCCCCTGTTCTTTACTCCACTCCAACTTCTGTCCTTGTAATTCTGACAGAATTCTGTTTTGTATGCAGGCTTCATTAAGATCAGCGTGCCCCTCCTGGACTGTTTCCTCAGCTGAGGAGAGCTTCTTTTCCTTCTCCAGACTTAACTTCCCCTGCCCCACAAAGCATTTGGAGGTCATCCTGCTTATGGTCACTGATGTTCACCCCATTCAGGGAACTATTATTTCCAAGTTGGTGACTTTTTGCTGGGCTAAAGGCCTCCCTCTGTACAGAAAATGGTTAAGCGTTTTTTTGTTGAGATGGCATTGACTTGGGCTTCATAAGCATGAATAGTTTCATGATCTCCCAGTGCTTTGGCACATTAGTCTGTAAACAAAATGATCCCTCCCCCTAGCGCACCCCCCACTTACAAGTAACCCAAGGGGCATATAACATGAAACTGGTAAACCCCTTGTCGCTGTCAGAGGAAAAGGAACTCTTGTCTTTGCAGACTTACATAGTGTTACTCTGTATGAGGGAGAAAGGTATTTTGCTTTAAATGTGTATGGGAATTCATCGGAAAGTCCCAGCACTTCATTGTATGAGCTTTCCTGTCCTTTGGTGACCGTTTCCCAGTTCTCCATGTGTCCCATGCAGCTGCCTGCTGCTGCCTTCTTCACTGAATCTCCTGGCTTGCTGCCATGTGCGCGTCTCTGCCTTGGTTTTTCATGTACGGTCACTGTGATTCTCTTGCAGAGGGAAGTGGAGATCTTAATGTTCCTCAGTGCCATCGTAATGATGAAGAACCGGAGATCAAGTGAGTGTGCCCCCCTGCTCCTCATCCTCTCTGGAAAGCCCGGCTATGAGGAGTGCACACATACTTCTTGGAACCTCTTTGCCCATCTTGCAGTTGGGGGTATTGTTAGCTGAAGTGTCTGCCTCCTGAGACATTTGGGAAGATCCATTGGTTTCATTGTGGGTAAAGAGCTCTTCTGACCAGGATCCATAGCGGTTTTAGCTGATGTTCTTGTTATGTGCTTTTCTCCATGGGAAGAATATTGTTTTGTGGGATGGAACCAGACTAGTGGGCGTGAGGCCTTAGGGAAGAAGCTTTCCATACCTGGGCTAATGTGGCCCTGGGGTAGGGACTGGGAAGGTTGTTCAGCATTGTTCGGCTCCAGCCTGGTCCTGACCCATGCTGTCTGCGTTTCAGTTACCGTGGAGCAGCACATAGGGAACATCTTCATGTTCAGTAAAGTTGCCAATGCCATCCTCTTTTTCCGCCTGGACATCCGCATGGGCCTGCTGTACATCACACTCTGCATAGGTGAGGGTCTTGGGGAAATGGGCTGATTGGCTTTAGGTTGGGCATGGACTAGACTCTGGGACCCAGTCCTCATTCAACACCAGATTCCCCATTCTTTTCCCCAACTCTTTGTGTTCTCATTTGACTCAAAGCTCAGCAGTAAAGGAAAATGCACATGGTTTGGGTGGGGGCCACAAATGCCTAAGAAAGGTCTGGGTTTTTTCATGCTCTATTTCTGGTTTTTAGTGTTCCTGATGACTTGCAAACCTCCCCTCTACATGGGTCCTGAGTACATCAAGTACTTTAATGACAAGACAATTGATGTGAGTGGTTATTCTTTCTGTACCCTGAGGTCTGGGGAAAGTGTGTGTGTGCGCGCTCGTAGTGAAGGAGGGACAGGGGATGTCGTCGAGATGGAGGAGGGCAAGTGTTTGGTTCTGTTTTTGCTAGGAGAAACAACTGTACTTAGGAATTTGTATCATTGCTTCAGGAATATGTCATGTGGTTGTGTGTATACAGAAAAGGTGGAGAACTAGATTCTAGGGTCTGAGATTTCTTCAGGGACCTGTGTCCTCCTGACAGATCTAACTTATCTTGTATGTGGCAGGAAGAGCTGGAACGGGATAGACGGGTCACATGGATCGTGGAGTTCTTTGCCAATTGGTCTAATGAGTGCCAGTCATTTGCTCCTATTTATGCTGACCTCTCTCTCAAGTGAGTAACATACCAGGAGAGACAGTGGAAACAGTTGCCCCCTCACTGTTTTTCAGCTTTGACTGATGCATGGACTGTTCCATCCAGAACCCCTGAATAGGCCCTTTCTGCCATTTGTCACCCATCTTCCTTCCCTGGAGTCTGTTTCTTTATGGCCTGCTCAGAATGTTTTAATGTTCCTATCTCCCTGCCAGGTACAATTGTACAGGGCTGAATTTTGGGAAAGTGGACGTCGGACGCTATCCTGATGTCAGTACACGGTATGTGGTTTTCTAAGCAATGGAATGGACAGGGGCATGCCTGGAGATTGAGCTCACATGATCCTTTATTTCCCTTTCAGGTACAAAGTGAGCACGTCACCTCTCACCAAACAGCTTCCCACCTTGATCCTGTTCCAGGGAGGGAAAGAAGTGATGCGGAGACCTCAGATTGACAAGAAAGGTCGAGCTGTCTCTTGGACTTTCTCGGAGGTACTTAAAAAGGCCCACGCATGGGGAATGCTGGAGGAAAGAGGATCTCTTCTCTTTTAATGCTTAAGAACACACAGATTCAAGGAGGAGGAGGGGGGAATTAAAGCCTCTCTCATTTCTCACAACTTATCACAAGCTAGAACAGCTTTGGAAGCTTCTCTCCTTAAGCAGGCTCCAAGTACAAGGGATACCCAGTTACCAGCAGAGGTTCTTGACTTCATCTCTGAGTGACATTGTTTTTTGGGAAATTACTTTATTAATGATGCAAGCAGATAATTAACAGGAGGGGTCAATGGCACTTTGAAATGCCAAAGAACTTATGGAACCCACTCTAGACTTTATATGCCCTTAGGAAAGAGTGGATGTTCCAGAAGGTGGCAATCAGCTCTTTTTGGTAAACCATGAGAATGAGTAGACCCTTTCTAACAAAGAGCTTTACACCAAACCCCAAAGTGGGGTCATCTAGACAGGATCTACCCCCCCATCTGGAGCAGAACCCCCTGGGCTTCCCCTCCAGGGGGTCCGAATTAAATTGGAGATGTAAATACCATCTCTGTTTGCAGTCTCCTTCAGATTCTGACCTGACCACTGGGAGCTGAAGAGAGGAAGGGGAAAAATCCTGTATCTCCCCAATAATTGGTTATTTAGTCATCTTTTCTCACTTAATCTGAATCAATTTGTGTCTGCCTGCTTTCCATAGGAGAACGTGATCCGGGAATTCAGCCTGAATGAGCTGTACCAACGTGCCAAGAAACAGACCAAGACCCGAGACGTGATCCCCGAGGAGCCACCCGAGGGCGCAGCTCCCCACAGCCAGCCGGCCGAGGAAAGCAAGAAGGAGAAATAGGAGCTCCGCTCTTCCAGAGGGCCCTCTTCCTTTTTCCTGGTTTGCCTTTTCAGGCCCTGCCCTTAGTAATAAGGGGCTTCATAGACTGCTGCCTTTTAGTATTTATATTTATTCCTTATTTGGAATAGACCTGGAACCAGGCCCAAGGCTGTCAGGGGAGGAATTAACAAGGCAGACAAAAGAATGTCTTTTGTGGCCAAGCTTCTCCTCCCATTTCACCAAAGGGGGAAAAAAAAAAATCAATTCCTTATCTTGGAAGGAGGAAGTTTATTCTGAATGTGAACATTTTTATATTGACTGGAGGCCTGGAAAAACAGAGAATGGGCTACTCCAGAAGTCACGTGTCTTTACCATCCTGTGGTCCCTGTGTTCCTTCTAGAGGGAAGGAGCCTCTTCAGCCCAAACAGGTTTCAGCTTAGAGGCCTCACTAACATCTTCAGAGTCGATGACTTCATTTCCCTTAGGTCTTTCTGACCTCCTTTATTGCTATTTAACATTGGGTAAGAGTTTGAGCTTAACTCTGATTTGGGTACTAATAAAATTCATTTACAACAAGTCTGCTCGAGAGGAGCGTGGAAAGGTGGGGTGCGAGTTGCTTTAAAGAGCAGTAATTTATTTCAGCACTCTTCATCTGCCTCTGTGTTGGGGACTGGGGGGGGGCAGAAGTTTTATCAACTTTGTTTCTCTGTGTCCTACACTCCAAAATAGAGCAAATAAAAGTATCTTAAAGACTTCGAATATGGAGTGCCTGGTCCCTCGGGGCAGATTCTTATTTGTGTGAAGGGGAGGGCGAGATTCCATGTTCACCTCATGGTGTGGCATTGGGTTCATCAGGGCTCTCAAAGCCTTTTCTCCCAAATCTCGTGGCCCCTTGGGGCAGTTGTAGGGCTGCCCTCCTGTCTTGTCTCACCACTTTTACTTCTGGGGACCCAACAGCATCCCTATTACCTTGGAAGGCCACCCTGCCACTGCCTCCGGGCCCGTCTGATGGGCTGAGCGGCTGCTTGGCATTTCTCAAGAATTACTTAATTTGGAGCCTTAGAACACCCCGAACTTGGACCCGTGGTCCGTGGGGGCTTGGTTTTCGGGACGGGCTTCGCGGAGCGGGAGCCCAAGATTGGCTCCCGGAAGTGTTTTCCCTTCACTAGACGGAAGTGCGGCCGGCTCCGCCGCTGCCCTCGGGTCTGGCAGCTCTTTCCGCGATCGCTCCTCTCCGGGCTCCGGGACCGAACCTGAGGCGCCCCAAGTAGGGCGGGTATTGAACCTGGCACCGCGCCAGGGGCGGGGCTGTTTCTTCATCTGCAGCAATGAGCCAGAGAAGGAAATGGCCAGTTGCGGCCGCAGGCCACTCTGGACTCCCGGGTTTCGGATTACGGACTCATTACGGGAGTGCGTGCTGGGGCGGTTGCAGAGTGGAAGGGAGGGTGGGAGGGGCGTGGCCGAGGGCGGAAGGGGACATCTGCGAGAGTGGGGAGATGTACACAGGGACATACCACTTAGAGAAGGAGGGGAAGGCAGAGGGTCCACGGGCTGTTGAAGGGCAGACGCCTGGCATCTTTCCCCGACTGTCCCTCCCCCCGCGCTCTGCCGCCGGTGGTTGCATCCAGACGCCCCGCCTCCCACGCGGGGGAGGGCGGGACCAGAGGCTGCGCACATCGCTCACTCTCGCCGAACTCGGCTACGCGGGCATTCTGGCCGGCTGATCCGCACGTGCCTTGTCCCCACGCGTGCCATGGCTCCTCGCGGGAGGAAGCGCAAGGCAGCCGAGGAGGCGCCCGAGAAGCCGGAGAAGCTGGCCCAGGGCGATGAGGCGGCCTCGGGAGCGGCCCGCGTGGTCATTGAGCACTGGTGCGGCGCGGGAGGGGGGGCGGGAGGAGGGGGGCTCCCGGGGCGGGAAGGGCCCGCCGGCTCACGCCCCTCTGTCTCCACAGCCAGAGCTGACGCGTGTACGCGCGCCACGCCGAGGCCGTGGGCCAGGCGCTGCGACTGGCCCGCCCGGAGCTGCCCGTGCTGCTGAACCCCACCAAGCCCCGGCGCAGCAGCTTCGAGGTGACGCTGCAGCGCCCCGACGGCAGCCGTGAGTGCGGGCCCGGCCTGGGAGGTGGGGGCGCGGCGCCGAGCTCCCCTCCCCCACTCACCCTTGTCTCTTCCTGTCCCAGGGGTGGAGCTCTGGACCGGGATTAAGAAGGGCCCTCCCCGCAAGCTGAAGTTTCCCGAGCCCGGGCAGGTGGTGGAGGAGCTGAAGACCCAGCTGGCTTAGACGAGGCCCGAGCAGGGCTGACCCCGACGGGGTTGTTCCCAGCCCCCCTTCCTTCCTCCCCCCCCCCCCCCCGCCCCCTCGCTTGCAGCCCTCTGCCCCGGGAGCATCCATGACGGACCGGGACCAAAGCGCCAGTCACGGCCCCGAAGCTACAGCTCCTTCCTCGGGGGCGGCTGCAGGCCCCCTCCCCCCTCTAACGTGACTAATAAAAGTTGGGGTGCCGCATACCTTGTGCCGCGTCTGTTTGTTGGGGCAGCCGCGAACGCCCGGGCGTCTGGCCGATGCGCGCCCCGGCCCAGAGACACATGCTAGGTTGGGGGGACTGAAAGGTGTTTATTACTGATTGCAGCGCGGGCTCCCCTCAGAGCCTCTAGATGGCCGAGTGAACCGCGGCCGGGACAGCGCCGGGTTCCTCCTCCCCCTGCAGCTGGGCCGAGCTGTCCCAGGGGTCCCTCCCAAGCCTTGGGGTTTCTGGCTCCGGGTCCCACTTATTCCAAAGTCAGGCAGAACGGGCTGTCACTGCAAAATGTACAACTCCCCCCATCAAAATCCATGGCAGCGCCCCTTCATCCGCCGGGCCCCCTCCCCGCGTCGGCGCGGCAAGGAGCGAGCCCCTCCCGGGCCGGAGCCCCCCTGGCCCTGCCCCAGGCCGGCCCCTGCTCTGCTGCCTCAGCCTACGACTCTCAGCCAAGCAGACGCGGCCTACGTCAAGACGTCCACCTCGGTCTCTGACTCGGACGAGGGGTCGGGCCACACGCAGAGGCTGGGGAAGGGCACCTGCCCGACCTGCGCGGTCCAGTCCACCACATCGATCTCCCCCTCCTCCTCCAGGCTGGCGGGGGACAGGGCCAGCTTCTCCGAGTTACCCAGCTCCTCCTGCTTGACCTCCGGGCAGGCTACTCCCTCCGGGTACAGTGTGTCATCAGTGACCGAGGGCTTCCCATAACTAGTGTCCACCCAGCTGGAGCAGGGAGGGGACAAGTCTCCATAGGGTGCGTGGAAATGGACAGGGGATTCAGGGCACAGCAGTTTCTCCCCCTGCACGTCCGGCTGGGGGCCGGGGGTCGCCGGCTCCGAAGTCCAGGGGGCGGCCACCGCCAGCCCTTCACCTTCACTGCCGTGGGAGGCCACGAGGGGGCTAAGAGGCTCTACGGATCCCTTATCCTCTCTCACCTTAACGGAGTCCTTCTCCAGCCCCGCAAACTCTCTGGGCCACAGCTCCACGTCTGGCAGACACCACTCTTCTCCTTCCACCCAGTTCTTCTCGGGCTCGGTGAGCGGGTAGGTGGGGGTCCTCGAGTTTCCAGCCCTGGGACTCTCCAGGGAGTCCACGGCGGGCCCGATGTCCGAGTCGCAGAGCATGAAGTCCAGGATCTCCTCGAGCTCGCTGGTGGCGGCGGCGCTGGTGATGCGGTACTCCTCCGCCTCACAGGGCTGGCCCAGTAGGGCCGGGACAAAGTCACAGGGCTCCCTGCAGTCTCCGCCCAACAGAGCTTCTTTGCCCACCATGTCGGGGATGTCTGGAAATTCTGACTTCACCATGGCCTGTTCTGGAAACTGGCCAGCGGCCAGCAGCGTCTCCTGGAGCCTGGAGCAAGCCGGAGAATCCAGCGAGCACAGGCTCATCTCCACGGCCGGCTTGCTCTCTTCTTCCATGAGGCCCAGGCCCGGCCCCTGAGTCTCCTCCCCGGACTCCCCCCCAGGCCCGGGGGTCAGCTGGCTCTCCTGAGAGTCCCTGGACGGAGATTCCTGGACCACCTCCCAACAGCTGCCGTTCACAATCTTGCGAAGCTTGACCCGTCCGACCTGGCCTTCCTCGGCCGAGTCGGAGCTGGGTGCCCTGGCCTCGGGGCTCCGCTTCTTATTCCCGCCCATCTTGGGGGTGAGGGAAGGACTGGAGGTCCCCTCCAGAAGGCCGCCCTTTCCGGGCCCCGGCTCCTCCTCGGTGATCTCCTTGCTCAACGTCTTCTGTCGCCACAGGCGGCGGCTGGGTGGCGCGGGGGCCGAACTGGGCCCCGTCACGGCGCTGAGGGACTTGGCCGAACAAACGTCGGGGGAGAGTTTTGTGCGGCTCAGCCTGATCTTCCTGGGCAGCAGAGGTTCGTCCACAATGGGGCTGGGGGGGAAAAGCTCGGCAGCTACGGGGCCCGGCACCCTCCGGTTCTCCTTGGGGCCTTGGCCCTGGCTCTTAGGCGAAGAGCTCTCTGCTTGTGTGGGAGGGCAGATCCGGGCCTTCCCCTTGATGGGGAAGGGGTCTGTCATTTCGGACAAATGCTCTGTGCTCTGCCCTCTGCTTTCCTCCTGGGGATCCTCTTCTTTTCCTAAGAGCTTCAGCTTCCCGCCCCCAGGGGCACAGGCAGCTTGGGGAGGAGGGAGGGGAGTGCGGGGGCGGCGGCTGGGGCCCACCACTCGGGCGGAGATGGGGGCAGGGGGTGGCGGCTGCAAGCATTCCCGATTTAAGCGTCTGCTCTGGGCTGCCCGAACCAGCTTTCCACCTTCCAGCTGAAGCGACTCCAGCTCTGAGACTCGAAGCTGACGGGCTGCTAAAAGCACATCTTGGGCTTCTTCCCGGGAGACTTCCATCTCTGAGGTGTAGAGGAAATCCACCAACTTGCGCAGAGTCCCAATCTTCAAGCCCCCCAGCTCTAAGACCACCTTTCGGCCCTGGGCCGGCCGCTCCCGCTGGAGGCGCTCGGTGAAGAAGGGGCTGCAGGCTGAGAGGATGCAGCAGTGAGCTGGGACTGCCTCACCTGGAGGGGAACCCACCAAACACATCAGTGTCACAAGTGGACATAGTGCTTCACCCCCACCCTCCACCCTCCTTTCCTCTTCCATGGAGCCTCAAATTGAAGTGGAACAAGTTCTGGAATCACTGTCAGACCCAGAAGGGATGTTACACTTCTTTAGGATCAAGTTCTTCACTTTATAAAGAATGGGGCTTAGCTAGAAGGGAGGAAACTTACCTGAGATCCCACCTGGAATACTAGGGCAGGGAGGCCTATGGGATGTGGGGTCTTCCTGACTCCTGGGCCCGCATCCCCTCTGAAATACTACATCCTAAACTACCCAACTGTGCTTCTGTCTTCCAAGAGAACAAAAAAGAAGCGGATCCCTGAGCCAAATGTAACAACAAATGGAGACTATCTTCCGAGCAGTTTAGAGGTGTAATTCCTAGGGAAATACCACTACTGTGCCTACAACCCTATGGCCCCACCCCAATGATATCAAAGAAATGCTCACCAAAATAGATTTTTAAAATCTCTTTTCGTAATCACTCCAAATGGGAAATTCCCCTGGGTTTTCTCTTAGAAATTTAAATTATTATAATGTGAATTTAATGGAATATTATTGTACCAGAAAAAATGACAAAATAGCTTCTGAGAAGCTTGGAAGACTTCTTTGAACTGATGCAGAGGAAAATAAGCAAAGCTAGGAGAACAATTTATATAGATGATATCAAAAACTGTTTGGAAAGGACTCCGTTAGTGCAATGATAAATGACAAGCCCAGAATCCGAAGGAGATCCCACCACTCCCCTCCTTCCAGAGAGGTGATGAACTTAACATGACATATATTTTTGGAGAAGGTTAATACAGAAATTTGTTTTGTTGACTATGCATGCTTATGAAGAGGCCTTTGTTGGAAGTCAAGATAATAAGAGGGATAAATGATTTAAATGCATGTTAAAAAAAAAAATGTATTTACCAAAAAGAAAAAAAAATCCATAACTCTTAAGGAAGACATATACATATTAACTACTAGTTATTAACAGGTCTACTTACTTCTCACTGGACACTTTGGCCTTTTTTCCTAAATAGTCTTCTTCCCTTAGAAAGTAAGCTCCTCAAGGGCAAGACCTCTTGGCTAGTACTTATTCCTAGCACTTAGCAGAGTGTTTCAATTTATCTGGGGACGGGGAGCGAAGACGGGGAAAGAGAGAAGGATACTGAAAGAGCAATCCACTTGGCCCTCAAGCAATTACAGGGGTCAGAGATCACCACATCCTATGCTCTGTAAGAGGGGATGATAGGTCACACCTTGTAGGAAGAGACCACAGTTGCTAAGAGTAAGGATCGAAAAGAATGCAACAACAACAAAAGACACTCAACCAGCTGGAGAACTGTCCTGAGTTAATAGGGATCAGTGCTAAGTTTTACATTTGGATTCAAAAATAAATTTCCCTAATAATGGATGGAGATCCAGCTTATAAAGGATGTGGGGTTTTTTTGGTTTTGTTTTTTAGCAGGGGAGGCTGCAAAGATTAACACAGAGGAGAGCAGATAAAATAATATGTGAAAGGAAACACGCCACTTATTAAGGACCTACTATGTGCCCAGCATTAAATTTTACAATCATCAAATTCACTGATCCTTCAAGAACCCTGGTAGATTGCTGCTATTAAATCTGGAACATATACTTTTACCTTCTGAATCCAATTCTTACTGTGCAACAAGAAAGAAATTCCATTTTACACAGATATATTTAGGATATACTATAACACATTTAACATGTATGGGATTGCCTGTCATCTAGGGGAGGGGGTAAAGGGAAGGAGGGGAAAATTCGGAAAATAAGTGAGTATAGGGGATAATGTTGTAAAAAAAAAAAAAAATTACCCATGTATATGTACTGTCAAAAAAAATTATAATTATAAAATTAATTTTAAAAATGCTAAAAAAAAATCTGGAACATAAAAATTTGCAAAGGTCAATGTTGAAAACTATCTTTGCAGGGGCAGCTAGGTGGCACAGTGGGTAGAGCACCAGCCCTGAATTCAGGAGGACCCAAGTTCAAATCTGGCCTCCGACACTTAACACTTCCTAGCTGTGTGACCCTGGGTAAGTCACCTAACCCTAGCCTCAGGAAAAAAAAAAAAAAAGAAAGAAAGAAAACTATCTTTGCATGTGTTTGGAAAAATAAAATGCCATTAAAAAAAAAAAAATGATTTCAGGCCCCTTCAGTAGTCTATTAGTCTCAATAGGTCACCCACAATGCCATATGAGAATGATCTAAGGCAGTTACTGGATTCAAGACTTTCTGTTTTAAGAAAGTTTTCTGTCTGTTCCAAGTATAAGTTGATATCTTTCTCTCTAGAGAAAATGAAGAAACTCATGGGACGGCTCTACAGAGTTCATGCTATCAGGGACATAAAGTGCTCCCCTCACATGGAAGCAAGGTTTTCATGGAGGGGAAAAAATCTGAAGTGGTAGTTGAGGCTGATGAAAAGGTAAAGGATGAATGTACAGTTATTTCACATCTCAGGGGCTAAGGGCATTATAGTCCCATGTTTGAGAAAATCTGTGTAAAAATGATTTGGCCTTCCTCTCGTCCCATGAGAATGATTTTTTCATGGGGTGTTTACAATAATTTACCGTATAATTTGGGTTAATTTTATACAACATTATACATATATTTTATGCACTTCTGGGTTTTTAAACCTTCTCTGTATCATCTGAAAAACTTCCAAAAATTTCCACTTAATTTCTTATGCTGATCCTTGCTATACTGAAACTGAAGTGGGGAAAAGTCATGATGTGGAAGAGATAACTGTATACTCATAATTTGAAAAAAAAAAAAAAAAAAAAAAAAAAAAAAAAGATCCCTCTTCCTGAAGAAAAGGGAGAGGAAGTGGCAGCTACTTTTGTTCCTGAGAATGATGAAAACAGAGCCCCAAAAGCTGTCAGGTAAAAAAAGAGACCTTTTGGTGACTCCTTCCTGAGGGGCAACTGAAACTTTTTAACATGATAATAACTGAAAGGTCTGTTGTCTTTTGGGAGTAATTATCCAAGACCTAATTGAGAACCTTCCAACTTGTCCAAAGAGAAGACTCTTCCTCTTCTGATGGATGGGCATAAATCATCAGAAAGATTACAAAGTCTTAGCCAAAAATCTGAGGACCAAGGCCCATTGGTGGGGCAGGTGGGGTTTATCTCACTTCCGGCACTGAAAGCAAGAGATAAAGAAAACTCACTTGGAAGTATATAGCTGACTAAAATGATGGTGTCTCACAAAGGGCCATAGATTTCTGGATCATAGTTTAGCATTTAACAGGTTTCTGTCCAGAGATGGAGTGAGCTAGCAAGAGCTGGCACGAACATATTTGCTTAGTATTCTGTGAATCTAATCAAAGGGCTTGACTAATAGAGGATGGGTCAGGGAGAAAGCAACACATACTTATACATATATGTGCCATAAAAAATAACTCTAATCAGAATAGTATTTGAGACACCCAAATGTTTTCAAGAAACAAAATTTTTAAAAGGAGCCAGTAGTAAAACTCCTAGACTCCACTATCAATACATAAGGAAGCATGAACATACATGTACAGACATACATCAAATTCAACAGTCTGGAGGTAATACACAGTGGAGATTTCTGACTAAAGACTAATTAAGGAGGCCATTCCAGCCAAGATGGAAGCCTGGATGGATACCAGCTTCCCACATACCTACTGCAGCAAAAACTTTGAAACTCAAGAAAGCCAATGAGATGTCTATCACTTCCTTGGAGAGGGAGGAAGACAAGGGAGAAATGTTGGAAAGAAGGCAGATCTTCATAAAAATAAAATAAAACTCACTTAAAAAAAATAAAGCAAAAGTATAGGCAGACCCGAGGCAAGACATGTTAATATCCATTAAAGACTAAGTTTTCGGATTAAAACATATCTCCTGGAAGAATAGTGCCTTTTTTTTTTTCATTAAAATGATCTACTTTATTAAAAATCATATTATACACTTTCTAAACTGTATATTAATAGCTCAATTTCTTTTATGCCTTTTTATTGTTCTTTATATACTAAAATATTTATGTTTGTTGTTGACTGTTAAATTCACAACAAAAAAAGAGGGAAAAAATCCAACAAGAGACCATTTTTAAGTAAGTACTTTCACCAAAAAACTCAAAAAAACAAACAAACAAAAAAACAAAAACAAACAAACAAACAAAACAATAGGCAATAGGGATAGAGTGTGTATGGTGGAAACTAGCAGACCCAATGGCAGCCCTCCAAAGCAGAGGTACTTTCTAGTCTATACTGCTCTCTCTCTGAAAGCAACAAAAGTCGAAGCCTCACCCAGAAATCTTTAGGGTTATCAGAAACCCCCCAGCAAGATCATTAGAAGTCCTAGGAAGCAGCTTGTCTCAGGGCTCCAACTCAAAAAAGGTCACTCCAGGGCTCCTAGATCCCTGTTCTGATAAAGACATAGGAAGCCCTGAAACCCAGTATTCTGCACCTCAAAGATGGAGAAGAAATGGATCCCAGGGGACATAAAGCAAGAACAAGCAGGGTCAACCACCCTACCCAAAAGTACCCGGAAAGCAGAGCCTGCCTTCAACAAAGCCTTAACTCAGGAACCAAAACCTGAATAATGAATAAACCAGAGACACTGACTAAAGGACCAGTATCAAAAATGATTACAAATCTAAAAATCTCACAAAAACAAGAATTCTGCTACAACTTTTAAGCACAGCCTCAAAGGGGGATAAAAAATAAAGGATTTTTGACAGTTAATACCTAACACAAAAGAAATGAAAGATAAAAAATGAAGTACTGTAGAAGGGAAAGTGATAAACCTTAGCCAATTGATGAACTTCCTGAAAACCAAAAGTTGAACAAGAAATAAACTCCATGAGATAGCAAGAAATATTAGGACAAAATCAAAAGAGTGAAAAAAAAATAGAAGAAAGGATTCCATAAAAACCACAAGATTCCAAAAGAAAAACTTGGATATTCTAATCCAGGAATCACAACTGAAAACTGCCTACATCGATCAGAGCCAGGATAAAATAACCCACTCACTGCCCCCTGTAAGAGATCACCACCCCAAATCCAGGCAAAAGTCAGAGCTCAAAAGCAGCCAGAAGGCAGCAATTCAAGTACCAGAGAACCAGGAAGGTCCTCACAGGAAACCTGGCAACTCCTACTTTAAAAAAGGGAGATGCTGAGAGCACAATATTCTAAAAGGCAAGAGATAAAATTACAGACTAGCCTTCTAATTTAACCTGCAAAGCGAAATTCTCCAAGGGCAAAAACATGCCTTTGGAATATAGAGTGGACTTTCTGGCATATCTGAAGCAACTTTGAAATGCAAACAGCAGAGTACAGAGGAATCTAGAAAGGAAAAGCAATTGGACACTGAAAGAATGCTAACATTCTAATGGGGAAAACAAAAGCGTGTCCTTCAGAACTTTGAGCCTTTAATGTGTGAGTACTAAGAGAATTAAATCAGAAAAACAGAGAAACTCACAAGGAGAGATGAATGATTGAGACTGTTCTGAAAAGGAGAAAGACAAGATCAGTAATAGGAATACATTAGTTTCAGAAAGGAGGGGGAAGAGGGTACAACTTTCTCCTAACTGGGATATATAAGAAAAACAATCTAAAAAGTATAGAGGATCAAGTAGGAGGAGAAAGTGAATATTAGGTAAAATCTTAGTCTTACTTAAAGTGCACAGAGGGTTGAACATACATGTTAACAGGATGAGATAGAAATGTATCAGATTTAAGAGTTTGGGTGTTTGGGGTAATATAAATATGTATATTCAAGTTCCTAAGTGGGAAGATAGGAATTGGGAAAGAGAAAAAATGGTGATCCAGTACCGAACTTAATGAGGAAGGGTAATGGATAAATCATAGAAAGGAGGGTGGGCAGACCGATGTAGGATTCAGGGAGCAGACGTCACACATACAACTGCAGGGTTTGCTGATGTTTAGACAAGGAGCATCACTGCAATGGTTCTTTAAAATGCATAAAAAGAACAAAGCTCAGAAAGAAGCAGGACAAACAGGATAATTTTACAAGTAGGTGTGGTATTATATGCTTTTATAAAAACAAATATAAGGAAATGGGATATTTTGTGTTTTGTTGTGTATATGGGAATGTTTTTTGGTTTTTATATTAAATATACATATGCATACATACATACATACATACACATATATACACATACATATATATATATCTTTTTTTACCCCGAAATTAATGTAGGAGAAGCTAAGTGGGGAAGTGGATAGAACACCAGCTTTGGAATAAGGAGGATCTGAGTTCAAATCTAGCCTCAGACAACTTGACACATACTAGGTGTGGGACCCTAGGCAAATTACTTAACTCAGATTGCTTTGCAAAATAAATAAATGTAAGCAAAAACACAGGCAATAGCATTTGTTACATAATGGATAGGGTGCTGGGCTTAGAGTCAGGTAGACCTGAGGTCAACTGCCTTAAGATATGTCTTAGTAGTGAGGTCCTGGGGAAGTCAGTTAACCTATGAGTGACTCAGTTTCCTCATCTGTAAAAGGGCACAATAATATGACTTTTCTCAGAGGCTTATCAAGAATATCAATGAGAAAAGGTGAAGTTCTTTGTAAATCTTAAGGTACTCCATAAATGTCATTATCATGGTTGTTGTTACTACTTGGGGAGGGAGTCAGCAGGAAGTCAGAAATGTACAAAGAGCAAAAGTAAAAATTTCTGAAAGATCAAGAGATGAAGAAACAAAGGCAATTTTATCTTTAAAGTACGCTACAAGCAGCCTGGACATAAGAACAGGAAAGAGTGAAGTCCGGGAAACACTAGTCTGGCCTAGTAGGAAGGGGAGCCTTCACTTCTCTAGGCTTCTGCTGGAGCCCTCTCTCTCAACCAAAGTCAGACAGCCTTCTTAATTTGTCTTCAAAATTTCATCCATCAAAAGTGGAAAACCTACCAAAGGGGAAGTTCCACTCTGGATCTGGTTTTTGATGACAGGGAAGTTTAGACGTGAGGATTGGTTGCTGGGGTAGATATGTGGAAACCCTGGGGTTGACCCGTCTACTTTCTTCAAGAGCTTATGAGAAAGGAGAAGCAAGATGGTCACATTCTGTCAGCAGGATCTGCTAGCAGAATTTAGAGGAAGGGAAGGCAGCATTCCAGGGATTCAAATCCTCTAGGGAAAGTCAGCCTGGGAAGGAGGAACAGGAAATTCTGAGGACAGAAAGGGAAACAATTCCAATAAGGAGGAAAAACTGGAGTTGCATGAAGACACCTATGTAGATAGATATTCAGAGAACACATATAACACTTCATAATTCTCAAATCAAATTAATTTAAAAGTTAACTTTTGAAAAGAGCCATAAATGGTAAGGAAGAATCCCAGAGAATGAACAACAGCCCCCAGAGTGCTAAAATTCAGAATGAGTTGGGGCAGCTAGTGCGGGCACCCACAGAAACAAAAAGTGTTTCCCCTAATGTGAGCAGGATGGCAGGTGGGCTGCTTGGAAGGGATGGGAAGCCGTACAAGAGAGAAGATAAGACTGTTCTGGGTTGGAAAGGGCAGAACCACCCTAGGCAAAAATACAGGCAATAGCATTTGTGACATGTGAGGGGGTCCTACCACAACTCTACTTTCTGAGTTCTCCTCCGACATCCTTCTCCTTTCTCATACTCTCCAGAAGAAAGTATCAACCCTCAGGTTTCCATGTGTCTGCACCAGCAACCAATCCTCCAATCTAAACTGTCATTGAAACCAGATCCAGAATTTCCCCTTAGGTGCCAAGAGCTTGATAAATGACATCTCTCTTTATCCTCCCACCAATCCTGGAAGAAGGCTGTGGTTCAGAACAGTTTGCAGATGAAGAACTTGCCTATGGTCAGATATAGCTAGGTAGGCTCTCAGGATGGCTTTGAACCCGGGTTTTGCAGACTCCAAATTGTCCACTGTGGTAAAGAATCTCACACAATTCCCGTGGAAGATCTGGAACTGGTGAAAGACTCACAGTAATAGATGGTTTGATGTCCCATGGCAAGAGGTCTCCAGTGGAGTGCCCCAGGTGTCTATGTTGGATCCCTAGTTTCATATACAGGGTGTCCCCAAAATCTTAGTTTACCTTTAAGCAATTAAAGAGAGCTGAAAGGCATGAAGTAGCAGAGGTGAGCTTTAAAGCCAGTTTCTCCACCTTCACACTTTCCTCGGTTCTATAGTTTAGGATGGCAAACTTTTTTTATCGGCAATGTAGATAAAGGCATATGTGGTATGCTTTATCAAACTTGCGGCAGATAACAACAAAGCCTGGCTAACACATAGGATAAAAGCCAACATCTAAAATCTCAATAAGCTAGAGCTTTCACATGGTTCTATTAAGATAAAATTCAATGGAAACTCTCATACTTGGGTTTACTAAACCAATTTCCCAAGTACGAGGGTGTATGTGTGATTAGCAGTTAGTCTGAAGATCTGAGGGTTTTAGTGGACCACAAGCTCAATCTGAATCAGCAGGATGATGAGGCTAATACTTCCAGGAAAGGTGTCAGCCCCACTGGATTCAACTCTGGTCCGACCTCATCTCGTAGTCCCTAAGTTATACCCTCCCCTAGAGCAGCATGATTTGTGGACCTCTTTTTGAAGGTCCAAAAAACCTTCTATTTTTTTAGGGAGGGAGAGAGGGAATGGGAAATCTTTTCAAATGTGCTTTCATAATTAATACTTAGATACGATCTGTCTATTAAAATACTCCCTTTTCCAACCACATAGCTGAATAAGGCCAGAATTTCTTCCTGAACTTCAAGCAAAACAATATATTGAAATAAAATGAATGGAGAAACAGATAAGAAAATCCAGCTGCCTTTGATGAAGCCATTAAAGAAATTTGCAAATTAAAACAATAACATTCTTCTCACTCAATTTTTTTGTTTTATAAAAGTTCCTCCTAAAATTACATGAAAACATAATAGCTTTATTACTTTGAATGTATTAACGAATTAATGCATGAATATTTTAAACTTTTATCTAGAGTTTATCTGTTTTTGTATAGGGTGAATACTGATAGAAGCTGCATAAACAAAAAGTCCAAGATTTTAACATGGCTGAGCCCTGTGGGTAGGCCTAAAACACCTCCCTGCCAGGGCCACTCCACTATCTGGGACCGGCCTGCTATTTCCAGGAAAAGCCCGAATCAATCTCTCCACGCACTCGTTCTTTCCCAAACAAGGCCTTCTCCCCGTACTCCTAGACTTCTTTTCTTTACTCCTCATTGGTTCTAGGTCCAGGATCAAAATTGTTCCTGGATGGGGTGTATCAACCTATTCTCCTCTGGCTCCCTTCCCCATCCCCCATCCCAGTCACTCTAAGGACACAGGGACCTATGTTCCAGGAGAATCTAAATTGTGATCTGAGGACAAGGACTATCTTTGCTTTTATATCCGAATCCTCACTTCTTAACTGAAAGCTGGACCCAGCATCCATTTGTTCAATCATTCACTGAAGATTAGCTACGAGAAGGAGGGGGGTGGGACTGAGGTGGCTATCTTCAAGGATTTGAGGGCTGTCAATACTTGTTCTGCTTGGCCCCAGAAGGCCAAATTAGAAACATTAGGTAGAAGCTGGGAAGAGAAGCTTGGTATCTAGAAACACATTCGGATAAACAGACCTGCCTTGGGAAGTAGAGAGTACCCTCCCTGAAGGTCTTTAGTGCCCTGAATCAGGGCCATCCCTTTGGGTGGAGGCCAGACCAGATGGCCACTGAGGACCCTTCCCAAGGGGCAACTCTGTGATCTTGCTCAGAAACTCCTCCCCTTCCCAGAGCTCCCCCCCCCCCCCCCCAGCAGCCTCTTACCTTCTGCCTGCAGAAGAACATCACAGAAGACACCACTCTGTTGCTGGTGATGGAGTTGTAGAAAAGCTAAGCGAAGGAGCCTGGGATTCCTGTAGAGGATTCTGGGGCTCTCAGAAGAACACATGGTGACAGCCCCAAACGCCCTTCTGTCAGTTCACAAATCAAGTACCTGCTGAGGAAGACACGGTGCTTCAGACTCGGTTATGCTTTACTGATTCTTTCTTCTCACTGGGCTGCCCTGGAAGGAGAAAACTACTCGCAATTGCACCGCCGCCCCCCTAAGTTTAGTGAGATGGGGGCCAGCGCTGCTCCCCCATCTTGCAGGTGAGAAAATAAAAGGTGAAGGAATTTGTTCTCAGTCACCTACTAATTGCCTCGGTGGGAACTGAAGCCAGGTCTCTCCTGAATTCAAGCTCTTGCCCCTACTTCCAGCTACAGACAAGGGGCCTGACTGGGGCCAGTGGCCTTGCAGATCACAAAGTCATGCCCCAAGACTCCCCCCTGCCATCGCGCCTGCCTCCTTCTTCACAAAGGAGGCCGGGGGCGGCAGGCCTTTCCCAACAAACTGACCCGAAGACAATCCTGGCAAAGGCCACTTGGGTTTCCCAAGTGCCAGGCCTTAAGCAGGAGGGCTCGGCCTGACGTGTCCCCGTTAACCAGCAGGGGGTGCAGGGGGTTTGGGAAGCCAGGCGAGCCAGGACCAGAAGTCTGGGGCTGACCCATGGCAGCTGGAATGTCTCTGCCTGCGGGGCACCAATCCCTACCAGAACAAGCTCTTCACCTGGGGTCCCTAAACCGCTTTTTAAATATTTTGATAACTCCATTTCAATAATAGCCGGTTTCCTGTATATTCATTTTATGCATTTAAAAACATTATTCTGGGAAGAAGTCCATCCATAGGCCTCCCCAGGCAGGGTCCGGAAACAGCCCCCTGCCCTGTGCTGGGCAGGGGAAAGGAGCACGGCTAATGCTCCGTAACTCACTCGGAAGGGAGCCTCTCCCCGAGTCCCCTGGAGCGGGGCTCGCCCAGCGGGGATTTAGCTCTCCGGACCGCTCCCACGCGGGGCCCTCGCCGGGCCGGCCCTTCCCCACCCCGGCCCAGCCGGGGGACACCCGAAGACCCGCCTACGGGCACACGTGCCCCTTTCCTGCTTGCGCTCCCAGCTCAGCATGTGACTCGCCACATGAACTTCATAACCGCGTTTTGGAGGAACGCTTCCCGGGCTGGTGGCGGACCAGGTATCCCCCAGCCCCACCTAGCTGCCCGGCTCCGCAGGGAGAGGCGCCTTGGGGAGGGGGCTCCTGGGAGGCCTTCTCTGGGGGGCCGCGCCAGCGCCACGATGCCCGGGCGCACGGGCGCCAGGCACCTGCTGGGCGGCTGGGCGCGTGCCTGCTGTCGCGTCTCAGGGCGGGGGGAGCCCGGGCGCTGGGCCCTCCCTCCGATCCCCACTCACTGCAAAAGCTGGACGTGGCTGCTGCCCCGCTGTGCACCCCGCGCCACGCGGCTCCCTCCGCCCAGGGGGACTCAAGGCTAGCGGGGAAGAGACGGCGGGAGTTAGGGAGCTCGGCCGGGCCATCCCCATCCAAGAAGGCCTACAAGGGAGGCCGGAAGGGGCGCTGGGCAACCACAGGCCCCTGGGGAAGGGCCTGCTCCGCTTCCCTGGGTCTCCTTCCTTCCCCTCCCCCTCAGGGTTCCCGGACTGGCCCCCGGGGCCCCACCCCTCCCGCAGGCTGGCAGATGGGAAGTCCACCCGGGTGCCAGCCGCCTTCCATTCCCCCGGGTTCCATCGGCTCGGAGGGGCCCAGCAGGCGCTTCACCTCCAGGGCGTCCGCCGGGCAGACGTCCCTCCCAGGCAGGGTTTCTCCAGTCTCCGCGCGAGCTCCCAGGACAGCCAGGGGCTGCTCCCGCCCTGACCCCCCGAGGGCGCAGCGGGAACCTAGGAGCCAAGGTGGGCGTGGAAGGAGGGGCGAACTCCTGCTGCAGGGGTGCCTGGGAGGCCGGGCGGAGGCGGGCTCTCACCGTCGTCGCGGCCACGCGGGGGGCCCGCGGTTCGCATCTTGCGGTGCAGGCGACGACCGCAGGAGGCGGTGCGGGCGGCGCCGCGCAGCCCGGGGCAGCGGAGGCGGGGGGCAGGGGGCAGCGCGGGACACGCGACTCCGAGCGCGCGGCGCCAGCGCCGAGAGGCCACGTGCCCCCCTCCCCCCGCCGCCGCCGCTGCCGCCGCCGCCGCCGCCGCCGCCGCCGCCTCGCCACTCGATTGGAACGGGGTCCCGGGCGGCCCCACCCAATGGCCTTCGCTGGTCCTCCCCGTCGAGATCCTCCCCCTTCGAGTCTGCCCGGCAACGCCGTTTCCATTGGCTCGGGGGCCCCGCTGGGGCCCAATCGCGAGAGGAGAACCGGTTTGGGCGGGAGGAATGAGGCTCCGTTTCTCAGGCCTTCGAGGCTGAGACGGCGGCGGCGGGAGCGGCGGCGGCGGCGGCGGCGGCGGCGGGAGCGGGAGGCCGGGGCTGGGGAGGCGGCCTCGGCGGCGGCGGGAGGGGGGCGCGGCCGAGGGGGCAGCGCGAGCTCAACCCGGCGCTTCCACGGCCCAGGCCGTGGTCGGGGAACTCAGGCGAGGAGGCGGAGAGTGTTGGGGTAAACGAGGGACCCTCCGTCCCCGCCTGCCCGCCCCCAGGGGTCGCTTGGCCTGCGGCGCCGCCAGGAGAGCTCCGGGCTACGGGCCTCTCGTGCGGGATCCAGTCCTCGAGCCTAGAAGCCCCGGGCTGGGGCTGAAAACCACCTCCTCAGGCTCCTCCGGGACCTCAGTGTCCCTCTTTGGAAAATGGGAGGAGGGGTTGGCAACGGAAAAAAAAAAAACAAAAACAAAAAACTGACCGGATTTAGACTAGGAGTATCCGCTTCTTACTTTTTGCCCTCGTGACCTTGGGCAAATGACCTTTAACCCTTGGGGGGGACTCAGTTTTCTCATCTATAAAATGAGCTAGATGAGCTTGTAAGACCAACCCCCCCAGGTCTAAATCCCTCCAAAGGGTCCATCTTTGTGCACGGGGATCCCCAGAGCGTTTTCTGTCCTCCCATCCCCCCCTACATTGTTTGACGTTGTGAAACTGAAATAGTAACAGCGCCTCCCCCCTGGGCTCGTGGTGGGGGGAGGAGGTGAATGAGGCATTTGTCTAGTGCTTTTCGTCTGGGGCCGCAGGCGGTACTGGGAGTCATTTTTACCATCCATGGTGCCCATGAGTCTCTCCCTCGTGAACACCAGGCCGTGTGAGCCAGCCTGGTTGTCCCCCTTGTAGAAGCAGGCCTCGCCCCGGATCCCCGAGCTCCTTCGGCGCTCTCCCGAGTTTCTGCCAGCGGGATGCCCGGGCAGGGCCCTGACCATTTTGGAAGTGCACGTCTAAGAGCCTGTGGTGTTGGGGCCAGGGTGGTGGGGGGTGGCTCTGGCTGTGATGGGGGTCCTCCGAGCCCCTACCCTAAAATGAGTAGCCTGGCAAGGGCTTTCCAGCCATAACTGCCCGCTGAGGGCCCGCTGGTGCTTCTCTGGGCACAAATCTCTGCCTTTCTCGGTGACCCTTTGGCCCCGGGCACCCGACATTCTGTGATAATGTCTAATTCAGCCTGGCTGAAACCGAAACAGGTCAGATAAAAAGATCTCCAGGGGTGTGGTTTCAGGGATGGAAAAGGAAGATTTCCAAAGATAAAAAGCGAGGCTGAAAGCAGGAAGACAGATAGAAGGGTGAGTACATTAGAATGAGGTAACAAAGGGACATTAAAAATAGAAAGGTGGAAGGATAAAAAAGAGAGGAAGCCGCTGGAATTGAAGCAGCTTGGATTTGGCTTTGAGGGATGTGGGTGAATGTGCCGGGCTGGGGAGAGAAATCCAAGCAGGAGCCTCGCCCCTCTTAGAGTTTTGTTCTAATAGATACATAGAGGGGAGTGTGGCCCGAAAAGGCTGGGCAGGAGAAGCGGCAGTTGGTGACAGGGCTGATGGACTGGTCTTTTGAGGAGTGGCGCTACTGAGCTGATGGTTGGTATTACTGTTATTTTCTTCCAGGTTTGCTTCTCCGGACTCTGGGCAACTTGCTTTCTCTAGGTCTCAGTTTCCTCTTTTGTCAAATGAAGGAGTTCTATTAGATTATTAGATCTATTAGATTAGTGAGAAGTATCAATCTATTAGATTAGTGAGAAGTATTTTATAATTATAACATTTGTTGACAGTACACATGCATAGGTAATTTTTTACATTATCCCTTGTACTCCCTTCTGTTCTGAATTTTCCCCTCCTTCCCTCCACCCCCTCCCCTAGATGGCAGGCTTTCCCATACATATTAAATATGTTATAGTATATCCTAGATACAATATATATGTGCAGAACTGAATTTTTTTTATTGTTGTTGTTGTTGCAAAGGAAGAATTGGATTCGGAAGGTAAAAGTAACCTGGGAAGAAAAACAAGAGTGCAAACAGTTCACACTCATTTCCCAGTGTTCCTTCTCTGGGTGGAGCTGATTCTGTCCATCATTGATCGATTGGAACTGGATTAGATGGAGAAGTATCAAATTTATGGCCTATAAGCATGACAAAAATCCCTGAGTGGGATCTGAACCAGCTAAAAATGTAGTTAGGAAATGTTTAACAAGATGAAATTACAGTACGACATAATGTTACTTTGTGCTTTTCAACGTCAATGCACATCACAGGGATCCTCTTCCACTTTAATACCATTGGACTAGATGGTCCCTACAATTTCTTCCAGCTCTGAATTGTGTATGATTCAACTTATATTTTCAAAAATGTCTACAAATCGAGGACACCAATCCAAGTATAGAGGAGAAAGGTGAATAAGGAATAACACAAAGTTGTTTTCTGTGTGTGTTTATTTTAAGAGGAAGCAAGAGTTGAGAGGAAATAGAACAGAAGGGGGATAGATTTCGATGGAGCCAGCAGGAAAAAACAAAGAAGACAGAATCCTCAATGTTTATAATGTCTCATTGTATTATCCCTAGATGATGGCATTGGCCTTCCACTGAGATGGGGTTGAAGCTTGAGCAAAGAGATTAAGAGTATACTTTATCTTCTTGGGAACGTGTTGATATCAGGGCAAAGCTAAGTATCCTGGAGAATAAAGTCATCCTGTAGACTTGTAAAATTGGCCAATATAATACAGTTGTCTTACACAGATATGTGGTGATTTTTTTTTTTAAGTTCAGGCTTATGCTTTTAAAATTTCTTCCAAATTTTTACTTCATCAACTTTTTTTAAAAATTAATTTTATAATTATAATTTTTTGATAGTACATATGCATGGGTATTATTATTATTATTATTATTATTATTATTATTATTATTATTTTTACAACATTATCCCTTGTATTCACTTTTCCAAAATTTCCCCTCCTTTGCTTTACTCCCTCCCCTAGATGACAGGCAATCCCATACATATTAAATGTGTTACAGTATATCCTAGATACAATATATGTACTTCACCAACTTTTAAATGATCAATCTGCGTGTTTGTGTATGTGGCGGCGGCTGCTGCTGGTTTTGTCAGTATTGAGAGTTTTGAAATTGAATGAAAAATAGATTGTGTTTTTTAAAAAAAAAAAAACCAGCATTTCTTTAGAGATCATAATATAATTTTGTTTCTTTTTATAGTTAATGCAGTTCAACAAATATTAGGCACCTGTTATATGTAATGGACTTTGATAGGTACTGGGTATAAAAGACAGCCAGCCAGACAGACAGAAAGAAAAGAGTTTACATTCTTCTGGGTGAATTTAGCATATATAGAGATTTCAAAATGGAAAATATTATGAAGAGGTCCCCTCTCTCCCCCTTAATTCTTTTCTAATTTACCGTAGAGATGATTTCCATTCAATGTTATAGAAGAGGTGCAGGTTGGATCAATTTAATTTAAGAACCTTTTTATTTTTTTTTACCATATTTTAAAAGATTTATTTATTTGGTAATTTGTTATGTGTCTTTATTTTAACATTATTTACAGATTCAATAATGGCCTTCACTTTTAAACACTGCCTTCTTTGTTCTGCACTTTCATGAAGTAGCCCTCAGTTCATGTGACTGTTCCTATCTGAGCTAATCTGAAGCAATTTTGCAAGAACAGTAATATACAGTATGATATCCCACATTCCTTTCTATTTTCTCAGGTAGCCATGTTGATCTGGCAGGATATCAAGTGAATCATTTAAGTAACATTTATTGCTTATTATGTGCAATGCATTGTGATGATCAATTTTCATAATGCTTATTACTTGCTTTTTCACTATGTTTTGAATTTTTACATTTCTGTTTCTTAGAACAGCCCAGAGTAGGAACTGCATTAGTTTGGGAATCCGAAGGTCAGGGTTTTAAATGCTGTGGTTCTACTATTTAAAGAATTTGTTAGCTTGAGCACTTGGCTAGTTTGGCTTCAATTTTCTCTTTCATAAAATCAGAGGATTGGGCTAGAATGAGCTCTATCTAAAGTCTCTTTTTGGCTCTCAATTCTATGATCCTTTAGCTGACTAAATCCTCATACAGTTCTTTCAAAGCTATCCAAAGTTGTCATTACTTCCTAACCATTGTTTTTTTTTTTTTTTTTTTTTTTTTGGTTCATTCCTGTACAAAACCTTGGGTACAGGTATTTCATATTAGGAGACTGAATCTAATGTTTATGTACTGATTATTTTATATATAGGGTTCAAAGAGCAATATAGAAGGAAAGACTTTTGTGAAAGGTGGGGCTTGAATCTTGACAAGTGGATAGGGTCTGAATCGGCTTAGAAGAAAGAAGAGAAAATTAAGTTAGGGGTAACATCCATAGTCCAGCAATGGGAGCTGAAAGATGAAGGGCTGTTCTAGGAATAATGACAAGATTAAGCTTATTGGAAGGGCGTGTTCTTCTCTAGATGTGAGATAAACTTGAACAGGTAGGGTGGGGTGAGATTGTGTAGGGCTGGGCCCAGGGTAATGCACTTTGTCCTACGGGGAGCCACCTAGGATTTTGCAGGGTGGGGAGTAATTTGAGGAGAAAAGTGGCGTTCTGAGTAAATTGATCCAAAATCATCCCCCTTCGAAGATAATTGGGATTTTTTTTTTCCTTTTCATTCTGAAAAGGAAGTTCTCAACTCATATAATTTAATACTTAGTGAATATTATATTCTGGATTCCATACTAAACACTTAGACACACAGACACAGCCCCTGACCTTTGACATTGGAAGAGCATAATTTATGCCAGATATCTCAGTATGTTTGGATAAAAAAACGAATAAAAAGAATTCTGTGTGGTCAAGTTAAGTTGAAATCATGACGAAAACATGCATAATTATCTTTTTGAGATTCCCCCAGTTGAATTATCGGGGCAGTTTTGTAGTCTACATCACTTGTTCTATTTGGTTCACAGATTTTTTGATTGGAAGAAAAAAAAAACAACACATATATTAAAGAAACTAATCAATTAAAAAAATTAAATCCCAGCAATGGAATTGTGATTTAGCTCAAAGACGATTATTCCAGCCCCCCCCCCATAAATGGACTAAATACATGCTTTCTGTCCCTCCCTCCCTTGAACTCCATCCCCTCCCCCCTCATGGGGGGGGCTGCTCCTTAGGAAGGGACATAGGAAGTTGAGAAAACCCTCACCAAACACCAATAACCAAAAACAATAAAATAATTTGATCTGTAAACCAGCATCTCTTTTGCCTGGACCCCCCTTCCATTCAGAAAGCAGGGGGAAGCGGAGACAAGGCAACCCCCCGCAGTCCCATCATCAAAGAGAACTCAGGAAATAGCTTAGGCTTGTTTCTATGCAAAGATTACTAAAAAAAAAATTCCCCAAACCAAACACCTTTTTTTTTTTTTTTCCCTCCTAGGCTCAGGCCCTGCCATCCTTCCTCTAGGATTGTATATCCTTTCCTTTTGCAATCTATCTAGATATACATGTTATATAAATGCATATGTATTTTTAAAAGTTCTGTGTCTTTTTCTGTCTCTTTTCTCTTTTCTTTTTTTTTTTTTCCCCTAATTCCTATAATAAAGTTTCCTATTGGATAAGGTCAGCTCCCTGATTTATGCCTGGTTTCTATTGGAAGCGCTCAAAGGCTGACATCACTTAGGAAAGCGAGGGGGTAGGGCTGGCAGACCAGTTTGTCACCACCCAGGCTCCCTTGCCTTTGGCTGGGTGCAACTTCCATTTTAGGTGTTGGATCTGGGAGGAAAGAAAAAAAAAAGAGGAGAGAGAGAGAAGGAGAGAAAGAAGATTGGAAAGAGCCTTAAAGGAGGAAGAGGTGGAGAAAAATTAATTGCATTATTGTATTTGTCTTTCTCAGCAGTATTGGCAAGGATTTGGATTCCTTTTCGTAGAGGATTGTTTTTTTTAGAAGTCTGCAACCGAGGTGTGTGTATGTGTGGATAATGTGTACAGAAGGGGCACGAGAGACTAGCTAGTTTTTACATTTTTGCTAACGAGAGGGATTTTTAAAAGGTGCTGGCTGTTTGGGGAGAGATTCAGCTAGGCTGACTGATTTTGGAACAATTGTTTCCCTCTCAATTTCTGCTCCTTTTAATTTTATTTTTTAAAGCCAAACAGCAAGAAGGACCAAACTTCTGGGTCTCCAGCGCTGGGAGCTGGCTGAGCAGCTCCTGAGGGTAAGAGCGGTCCTGTGAATTTGCCTTTTGGTGTATTTTCGGATTGTATTATTTCCTTCTGGGTCTAAGGGAACACAATTACATAACCTTTAGTAACAAAAAATTTTCAAAGTTGGTTTTTTGGTGTATTGTGTGTGGGTTGAGACAGGAATTTGTCTTGAGGTCGAAAGCTGGTTTCACAGATGGCTTTTCATATGTTCCAAAACCTTATTTTACTTTTTTTCCCTGTTTGTGGACGTGGAAAGTTGCAAGGAGATTTGCAGCTTAAGCTGTGGTAGTGGTTTCCCACTCCCTTTCTCTCCCCCCCCCCCCCCCCCCCCAGAGTGTGATTAAACTCCCCTAGTCTTGTTTCAGCCTCATGCTCCTGGGTGGATCCCGTTTTACTTTTCCAGGTGCAGTGGGTGGGAGCCTCATTCTCTTCTACTGGCCCTGCTGCTTTGCCTTTTAAAAGAAAACAAATGGATCCCCATTGACTGCTGCATTTGCCTTTTCTTAAAACTACCTTGGGTTACTAAGACTCCTCTCTCCCCCCCTTCCCTCCCGTCCTCCTCCTCCCCCAATCTCAAAAAAAACTATTTCGAAAGTTTTGGAATGAAGAGGTCTAAGTAGTTTTACTTGTGAATGGAAGAGAAAACAAGAAATGATTTTAGTTTTTTATTTCTTTAGGGACGATAGGGTTTAGCAGAAAGCTCTTTGCATACTCGCGTTTTCAATTCATTTGTAGAATTTTAAAAGGAAATCAATGTATTTTTTAAAAAGTGAAAGTTGTGTGGGTGAGTAGATTCTTAGTTGCTTTCCTAGAAGATCAGAAATCTGTAACATTGTAGGTACGGACTCCCCCTCCCTTACTTGAAGTCATTTTTATTTGTGAAATATTTTTTTCATATACTTTTAACACAATTTTAAATGATCACAGTCATTAGCAGTAGCCGGAAACTTCTCCGTTTGCCTTTTTAATAATCAGAGCAACTCTAAAAATTAGAAATGAAATTGAATTCAGTGCCTAACTATCATACCTTTAACAGTCCCTTACATGTTTAAATTTTTAATTTAAATTAGGAAACTTTGATTGTTTTTACGTGCACAACTTGAGCATCTAGGGATTTGGCTTGCTTAAGGCTTTCAAAATAAAATGGAACGTTTTCCTTTTTGTGTGTGTCATGCTAAGGACCAAAGTGAAGTGGTTCTTAGAAACTCTATCAATACTTCTTTCTTCCTTGACTCTCCAGTCCAAATTTAAAAAGAAAGGATGGTAAATCATACCATACCAGTGAAATGATTGATTTAGCCCTTTGGATTGTTGTTTTTTATTTGAATAGGTAGAAAAAATTTAGAGAATAGACATGTCCTTTTTTCTGCTTTAATTTCATCCTAAGGTTCTGAGTAGATTTTTGGATCATTTGAATTGCAGGTTGATCAATTATCCATCTAAATCTTTAAATGGGTATCTATTTTGAAAGATTACTAAGGCACAGTGATAGTAGGATCCAAGGAAGTGCCTAGAGCAGAGGTTTTTAATTCTTCGTATGTGTGAGTGTGTGTGTGTGTGTGTGTGTGTGTGTGTGAGAGAGAGAGAAAGAGTTGGACAGACCCCTTTGGCAGTCTAGTGAGGCCTATTGAACCTCAGAATAATTTTAAAAATTAAAATGGAAGGAAATGCTCATTTTTAGTTAGATGTTAAGTTAAAAACAGAATTTTTTCCCATCCAAATGAATGCACTCCTCAGAAATATATCTTTTGAACTATGGACCCCAGGTTAAGAAACTTCTGGTCTAGAATTAGTGGAGGCAGCTCTAGACATTCAGTGGTCTGGATTTTAGATTAGAAAGGAGATTTATCTATTCTTTCATTTTCTGTCTAATCTTGAATAATTGTGGAAGGTTTGGAACTAGAGAAAAGGGTACCAAGATACTCCTCTTTAGGAAGTAGGCCTAAGGCCCTCCAATTTCAGTGCTAAGCTAAGTGGGTATATTTTTATGTTTTGTTTTCACCTTTGTAGTAATAGATCTTTTTTTTTTTTTTTTTTGTAATAGATTATTTGATATTCTGTTGACTTTTGTTCCTGAAAAATCTATAAGTAGGAAAAAAACTCTCTAAGTAGGAGTGTTGGAACTAAATTTAGGAGTAAATTCCACAACTGTATTTTCTTAGGCAAAGAGAAATGGGACTATAAAATTTGCCTTTAGCTGACATGGAATTTAGAGCATCTACTACCATTTTAAGAAAGCCCTAAATCATTAAAACATCTGTCCAATTCCCTTAAGAGATGTAGGTGACAGGCTTGTGTATGTAACTAGTCTTTAAAAAGAAATTAGAATAACTGGAAAGAAAGAGACTTGCCTTGAAAGAGTTGCCTTGAAGAAATCATTCTATCCCACTTTATACCCAGTTCCCCTTTATTTTCACTTCTCAGACCAAGACTGTTACTCTTTATAATAGATGCTTTAAAATACAAACCCTACTAAATGGCAGCGTTTTCATCTTGTTCAAGGTCCTCCCTTTTCCGTAGTAGCTTAATGTACATTACATTTCTGCAATTTCATCAAAGAAAACCTCTTAACTATCTACTATTTTCATGATGGGGGAAAGGGGATCTGGCCTAGAGGGGGTTACTGTTTCAACCTTTTGATGAGGAAGCTTGCCTTCTGTGTAGTATCTTGGGCTCACCTATGGTATTCTTTCTCTTAAGAACCTTTATATCATTTGGGCTAATCTTTGCTTCTTAGTCATTGGTCTGGCTGTAGGAACAAGTTGCAGATAGACTTGTGTTTAGCATTTAGGCACTGGATCCCTGAGGCTATAGTCCAAAATGTTGGAGGGAAGTTTTCATGATGCAAGAACAAATTCTAAATGCTAGTAAAAACCTGCCAACCTTATATGCTGTGTATTCAATATTCTTCCTCACCTTTTAAAAACCGTTGTTGTTTACTATATCTTCTTCCCCCATCCATCTCCTTCCCCCCCCCCCCCCATTACATACCTTCTGGCAAAAATGCTTATTTTTAGGCCTGGATCCAGTTTACTCCCAAGTCTTGAAGATTCCCAGTTGCCTTTCATTAGCATATCGAAACCTGCTAAGAGCTTTTTATATCTTCACTTTGGAAAGAACCTAATGTTTTGTTGGATTCATACTAGAAAGGCTATGTTTCACATTAATTTTCTACCTGAGATTCTTTCTCATATGCTGAGAATATTTTCCACTTTTTGCCACATTTAGAACTAATACATTTGACTATAAATATTTCTAGAAGTGTGCACTTCGTTTTTCTGACACTACTTCATTTGAAGTAATGTCCACCTTGTGGTTACTTTGCTGTAGGAGGTTTTTTGTTCATGTGGTTTAATCTTTTCTTCCCCCCAAAAAAGGGTTAATGTGGCACTCAGTTGAAAATAGGGATTTCTCTGCTTAAATGCAGCTGCCTACAAGGTTGCCAATAGAGCATTGATGTAGCCTGGCAAGGAGATTTTTGGAAGGAAGGAACAACTGCTCTGGTTTAGAATGTCCAATGGGGAATAGAGGGCATGCATTGATTTGTGTTTTTGTTGTGTAGCTTATTAGCCATTTTGAAAGTAGTTTGTCTCTTCAAACTTATACTTTCTATAATAACTTGTTATTAAATATTAAATAGTGAGAATGGAACTTAGCTATCTTGGCATAGTAAAACTCCCAGTTGCTAGATAATCTAGATGAAATTTTAAGACTCCCTCAGAATGCATTAGATCTGTAATGTCCTGTTGTCTCTCAATTGTACTCCTTCCCTGGGAGGAGGTTTCTTTTCTGTAAATCCTTTTCTCTGTGAGCAGATCTAATATAGAAAGATGGGCGCAAAAAAAAAAAAAAAAGGCTCCCAAACTTCTGGATTTTGTTAGCCAATGATTAGAAATTGGGGACACGTTTACAAAACAATTTTATTAGGTTTCATTAAGTACTATGGTTGATTTTAGAATGTTAACTAATAGCAAATGGGCTTTTAATTTTTATTGTCTGCATTTTGAAAAGTTATTGGTGTTTATAATCAGTTCTTTATTTCAAAACTCTGCTTTGTGACTCAGCAAATACACTCAGGACTCAAAACAAATCTCACAATGTATGCAAAATTTAGTTTTTTCTTTCTACTAAAGTCTCGATCTTTACTTTTCTATGAGATCTTCACTGTTTTTCTATTGTTCATAATTAAGCTTCCTTTATGTGATCTTTTCATTTATATCATTGTCATTGTGTATATTCTTTGATTCTACTTATTCAAGATCAAAGTTGTTCTTTTTTCCTGAATTTCTCAAAACAGTTTTTTCTTGGTATACCGTAAAATCTCATACAAAAGTCTATTTAGTCACTTCCCAGTGAATGGGTACATACTTTTTTTCCTATTTCTTTGCTACTGTTAAAAAATGATGCTATGAATATTTTGGTATATGTTGAATCTTGTGCTTGTAACCATCTGACTTTCTTATCGTATATACCTAATGGTGAGATTGCTAGAACTAAAGTTGTTGGCTAATAATTACTTTTCTTACATACTTCCAGAATATTTGGACTGCTCCAGAGGTCTAATAACAACTCATTGGTGTTCTGTTCTTCCCATACCCTTTTAACACTGACTTCTTAAGTAAACTTCTTTTCAGGAGAATGCTATTTTTTGTGATATAAAAAACTTGGATCCAGTGAGGTTGCTGAATCTGTAGGTTTTGTGAAATAGGACCTATAATTGTCCATCCTCTTGGAAATGTCAGTAGATTTTAACTTAGCAGCTTTTACTCTGTCTTCTGCACTATTGGGTCTATTAAGTGATCTGAGATGATGGACTTGTGACATCACCAGATGTCATTGAATAATATATTCAATTGTGACACATTTGATGGGTTTCCTCGTGGATATGAACACTTTAGTCATTTAATATAACTTGTTCAATGTTTGATTGTACATCATCCAGTAGTGTTTGATAGCCACTGTCTACCTTAGAAGGTAATGCATCAAGTAATCAGATTCCTTCAATAATAGTTTTATCTTTTTATAAAGTATTTTTATCAACACCAGTTAAGGTTAATTGGGTGAAATCAGTAACTTTGTTTTTGTTTTGATTACTAATATTTCTACTTTTCTTTTCATGTATCTATAAGTCCTAGAAACAGAAAAAAATTCAAATATAGTAATCAGCAAGCTGCTTTTTTTATTCTCTCAAAGTGTTACCAAATTTAAAAAAAATTTCACAATGTGAAAAAATGCAGGATCAGTTAAAAAATGAAAAGTATTGTGAAATGTCTTCTAAAGTGATAATAGCATTCAATATTATTCTCTTATAAAATGCTTATTGCTAGCAAATGAGTCATATTTTTTACTTAAATAAGTCATTTGTAAACATTAGGTTCAGAATAAAGTGGATCTGAAAAATTTATCTTTCAAACCAGTCTTCAGGTATTGAAAGCCATTAGTATGCACTTAAATTTTTTAAAAGACTATAACTGCCAGATATTTATTGCACTTCTGTCTTTAAGTGAAAGTTTCTGCTTTCATTGTGTTTAGAACTTTGGTAGACTAAAATGAATGGTAGATGAGGATGGAGAAAAATGAAAAAATCCTATCCTTCATAAAATATTTGTGAGATACATGATGGTATCAAAGTTCAAATACAATTCCATTGATTAGGTCTCTTGAGTAGAACCTAACTATAATATTCGGAGTTTTTCCTGCTTCTTTAAGGACAGGTTTATTTTTCCAGTTGTTTCTTCTGATCTATACTTTTAGTGACCAGAGGCTAACCTGAAAGGAGCTGGACAGGCTGATATTAATAATACTTATTAAAGCTAGTTACTGAACCAGGATCTTTAGCTTGAGGTGTCATTTTATCTTAAAAGGATGAAACTTCCAATTCATGATGCTAATTGAACTTATAAAAATGAGGACCTTTTCTTCATGTCCTATTTATCAACCTAAACCATGCTGTTTCTATCCAGAAAACCTGTAAAAACTTTTATTCCCATGAGCATATTTCCGACTTCAGGAAACTAAGTTTGAATCCTGGCTCTACCACATTAATTATAAGTATGGGACAAATAATCAATCCAGTGCTTTAGTTTCCTTGTCTGTAAAAGGGACTTTGTTTTATATATATCTTACGAAGAAGTTGTGAGGGGAAAAAACAAACATTTTAAACATAAAAATACAGTTTAAATGTAAATTGTTTAAAACATAGTGACTTGACATTAAGAACTGAAAGGTTTTGGGGGCAGCTAGGTGGCGCAGTGGGTAGAGCATCAACCCTGAATTCAGGAGGACCCAAGTTCAAATCTAGTCTCAGACACTTAACACTTCCTAGATGTGTGACCCTGGGCAAGTCACTTAACCCCAACCAGGGTGGGGGGGAAGAACTGAAAGGTTCTGCTCTATGTTTTATAGAAGCTAGGAAGGAAATTAAGTCAACAAGTATCATTATTAGTGCATTGTACTAAGCACTGGGAATATAGCTGTAAGACAAATGACAGTCCCTGATGAGAAAATTTAGAGAAGTTCTTTTGATTCCTATTTATTTTAATATCTGTTTTTAACTATCAAACATTTGTATTAATTTTGATTCTTGGGCCCAAGTAGGTAACATTTGACTAAACAGGGAGGTAGTTTTTTTCTCTTTTTCACTTTATATTCTTATCTTCTCTACTCTGAAGGACTGAATCTGTTTTTTCACTTGCCCTCATTTTATTTCTTAGGTCAGTATCATTCGTGTGCATTGCTTGACCCTGATAGTAATTTTAAGTAGCTAAAGTAGCTTTTGATTCTTGTTCTAGAATAAGCAACATTTCTTTCTCCAAGGGGAAAAAAATTAACCACAGCCCATTGTATACTAACATGAGCTTCTGTTGTGATTAGCTGCTTCAAAGTTATTTAGGCTCTATCTATTTGTATTTAAAAATGGAAAACTGGTGATTCAGTTCAACTAACACCAAATGGCTGATGTGCAGGGTGGGGGGGGGGAGATTCAAAGTCACAAAAGAAGCCCCTTGAAGGCAGGGATTGTTTACTATCCACTACAAGGACACATCATATATGTAAATACATAAAGCATGAGAAAAACAAAGCAAGTGTGTCCTTATTTGGGGGGGGTGCGTAGGAATGGAAAGAGATTTTATGGAGGAGGCATCTAAGTAGAGCCTTGAAAGGAAGATGATGTAAGGAAAATTACCATTCTCCCTAAGAATGCAAAATGTTATTGTATCAAGTTACAGGATTTTAGAGTTAGGGGGTGCTTTGGCCATCATTTAGTCCACTGCACTTACTTTGATAGATAAGAAAGTTGATGTTTAATCTATTTGTTACATATATATATGTTTGTTATTTCCCCCTGAAAATCCTAATGGGAGGTTTTTACTTCCTATGTGGGAATCTGGAAGATTTGACTTAAATACATTAAGGAATTGCTGTGGTACTTTAAGGTTGTAGAGGGAAAAGGATTTTGGTGGTAAGGAATTTTAATAAGCTAAACTATCACACTGACAGTGGAAGACATAAGACATTGTTAGAGAAACTAGGCCAACCTTTCAATACAGTTATCAAAGCACCTGCAGTTCCCATTTCAGGGCAGGTGAAATGATCCTTATTGAACTGAAGTAGAGACTACATATCCAGCAAACTTTTAAAATAGAGGAGACCTATTTTAAAAGGGAAACTGGTGCCAATCTGATTCCTTTTCACTGCTCCTTTGTTGAAATTTTTCTCCATTGACTACCTTTAGAATTTGGTGAAGCAAGCCAGAATTTGCCACGTGAATGTTGAATGTCTAACCTGCTGAGAAGTCAGCTCATCAGGAAATACTGTAGGAAGTCCCCTCCCACCCTAGAAACAAAGGATGAAGCTCCGAAGAATTCGAAGTTTCAGAGTAACATAGATGTTTCATGGTATCTATTATTGTATTCCTATAATTCTGTACTGTCCCTCCCAATTTGCCATTGTTAATATTTTTTTGGAGTATCAGTATTTTGTTTAAGTTAAGCTTTAATAATAATAACAGTTGGCTGTGGAAAATTTGGTAGGGGGAGGTGAAATTGAAGGTTCTACCTTGTCTTTGGAGATAGCCCCTATCTAGTATTTATTCCTGAGGGCAAATGAAAAAACAGATTTAGTCCTTCAGAGCAGAAGAGACAAGAATATAAAGTGAAAAGGAGAAAAAAATCAGGGAAAAGGCCATCAGTAACTGAACTACCTCCCTATTTAGTCAAATGTTACCTATTTTGGCCCAAGAGTCAAAATTAATCCCTTTAGTGCAAGAAGTCAGAGCTACATTTAGTTCTGTTTCTTCTTGACCAATTTTTTTTTTTCAGGCCTGGTGTGTTCTGTGCCCTTGGTCAGATATTTATTTTATTTTGAACTTAATAAACAAATATTTCACTTTATGTAGTATAATAGATAATGAGGACTGTAGGTGAAACAACCAGCCTGTTTTGTTCAGCTTGCTCTTCTTATTATATATGTTCAACTTGTAGCTTACAGAACTTTCCTGCTTCTCTGTGCTTCTTTCTAAATTTCCTTTTGCTGTCTTTCTTTCTGCATTTCTACCAAAAAATGAGTAACAAGCTTCACCATCAGCCCTCCAGAATTAAAGTTGACCTTTGCATTGACTAGTATCTTCAAGTCTTTCATGGTTTTGCCATATTGTTTTTGTTTCCTGGTTCTGCTCATTTTACTCTGAATCAGTTCATATAAGTCTTCCCAGGTTTCTGAAATAATCTTACTTCTATCATCTATGGAATAATACTTGATTATATTCACATTGGCATAATCTGCTCTGGCATTCTTCAATAAATAGCATCCTTTTTTCCTCTAGTTCTTGGCTATTACAAAAGAATTGCTTTAAAATAATTTTGTACATATGGATTCGGTCCCTGTTTATTTGATTTGGGGGGGTATAAACCTAAAGTGGTGTGATTGTGATTTGTTCATTATTCCAAATTACTTGCCAATATCTTGGCCAAATATTTAATGTGAAATACCAGCTTTTTTTTTTTTTTTTTTTTTTTAGTCTTTTGCCCCCTTTTTTTTTTTAATCCTTTGAAATATATTCTTGCCCACTGGAGGACAGATTTGCTGATTGAACTGCACCCATATTCTCCCGAGCATCAGGAAAAATAATCAGTGATTTTATGTTTCTTTTATGTATCAGAAACAGATGTTGCTTGGATGGCTTAGGAATTGAGAAAGAGAGATCAATATTAATGATTGCTTATTTTAGGCAAATCCCGTAGGAGAAAGTTAAAGGATATAAACACCTCCCTCCTTTTTTCCTCCCTCTGTCCTGAATCACCCAGACTTGTACTTTCTCTTTCATGGCAAGGATAGTCACTTAGCTACTTTGTCAAAGAGTCTCTCTGTTTTTTTCTTGATTTGGAATATAGCCCTAGAACTTGACCTGATTAAACTCTCCTTTCCCTTTAATTATACCTGTCTAATTGTCATTTTGTTAACTTCATATCATTCTTGGGCGATGACCTCAAGCAGGAAACATTTTTTTTTCCCCCTTCACTTCTCCCTTTGTCAAATAACGATTGTTTGATGTAGGAAATAATCTAGACAATCCTCCAGATTTCCTGAAGACTGCACGTTAAATTAAGTGGGTGGCTTATTTCATTCTATAATAAATGGGGAGGCGTTAGAGGAGTAGCTAGCTATGGGATCACACATTTAGAGCTAAAAGGTACCACACATTCATTCAGCGTTTAAGTACTTCCTCGTGACAATCACTGTACTAGGGACTCAGAGACAAAAATGAAAAGTCCCTGCCCTTGAAGAGTTTATTTTCTATTTGGGGAGGTATACACATGCATATAATTTTTTTTATTGAAGTGGGGGAGAGTTTGGTCAAACCAAACAATACTTCGGAGAAGAATAGTATGTTGTCTTTATCTTTAGTACTCCACCCCTAAAAGAACTGGGGGAGTTGCCATCATGTCTCTTTAGGATCAAGCTTGTTTATTTATATGCAAAATAAATACAAGGAAACTTTTTCTGAAGGAAAGGGCTGTAATGGCAACTGGAGTTATCAGGAAAAGATTCAGTTAAAAGGGAATGCTTAAGCTGTTCTGCCTGAATCCAGGGATCCAGAGGCCAAGGGAAGGGAAGGGGGAGTATATGGTAAGCATGGGGTAAAGGGCAGCTCATTTTAGAGGCCTGGAGATAGATGTTAGGGTTTGTCTGAGCAATTCTAAGAAAGCTGGCATGACTTAGTCGACCGTGTGGGAAGGCAAGTAAAGGTCTAATGAGGCTAAAATAAGTCGGAACCAGTTCACAAAGGAATTTCAAAGCCAAATAGTGGAGTTTATATTTGATCCTAGAGGCAATAAGGAGCCGTTGTAGTTTGGGTAAGGAGTAAAATGGCCACACCTGTGTTTCATAAATAGCCATTTGTGGGCAGGATAGTTTGAAGAAGAGGTTCTTGAGGCTGGAGAATGTGGAGGCCCTTACTCATAGTCCCCCCCCAGTGGTGCTGAGGGCCTGAACTAGGGTCTAGTCATGTCCAGAGGGAAGGGGCCGAAATGTTGGAGAGATCCAAATGTCAGCATTTGGCAACTAAATAGATAAGTGGAGTGAGAAAAAATGAGAAGTTGAGGATGACACTGAGGTTCTGACTTGGGAACTTTTTACAGTTGAGAAAGCTGTCTCAGGAAAGTAATATGGCTTGGGCTAGATCCGATAAATATAAATGGCAGACCAAGAATTTCTTGAACCTATATCTTTTGCCTCCATATTTAGCTTTCTTTTCCATTGCCTGGTGCTGTCTCCTATAGAATAGTCTCATTTTACCTTGTGTATGTTTTCCTTTCCTTTTCCATATAACGTAAGTAATGTATAATTTCTTTTTATTTTTTACTATTCAGATAAAATTATTTTGATAGTCAAATTGTGTTATTCCAAGAGTTCAGCTTACTGTTCTCCCACCTGACTAACTTTCTATAATTTTTGGTACATTAGTATGTAAGGCACAATATGAGGAAATACAGCTGTATAAGACTTTTAGTCTTTATCCTTCAAGAGTTTATGTTCTAGTAGGGAAGATTAGGTACCTATTTGGGATCATTTCTAAAGGCGTTACCAGGGAAGACATCAGAGCATGCAAAGTGGGCGTGAAAGGTAGACAGGATTTTGATGATAAAAGATGTGACAGAAAGATGAGGAGGACATTCTAGTCCATGGGAAGCTCTTGTTACTCTTGGGGAAAATGGCCTAGATGAGTTGGATTGTACAGTTGCAATTGATTTAAAAGAAAGCAATTGATTTTGATTTGGAAATGATATCTTCTTTTTTTTTTTTTATTATATATATATATATATATTTTATAATATTATCCCTTGTATTCATTTTTCCAAATTACCCCCCCTCCCTCTATTCCCTCCCCCCGACGACAGGCAATACCATACATTTTACATGTGTTACAATATAGTCTAGGTACAATACATGTGTGTGAATATCATTTTCTTGTTGCACAATAAACATTAGAATCCGAAGGTACATGCAACCTGGGCAGACAGATATTAGTGCTAACAACTTACAATCCCCTCCCAGTGGGAAATGATATCTTCTAATCCTTTCATTTTTCAGATGAAAACGTAGTCTCAGAAGAGATAACTTCTCCAACTTAGTTTCACGAAACCAGGATGAGAATTCCATCTTGATTTGTAGTTGAGGGGCTTTTCCACCAGATAACAGTTGGAATCATAGAAAGTCTTGGGTACCATTCTAATGAGTGGCAGTGGGGACCTATATTAAGTCTTGAGTTTGGGGAGTAGTTGGAATAGAAGTAGTGTTTTAGGGCAGCTAAATAGTAGATAGAGTTCAGGGCTTAGAGTTAGGAAGACCTGAATTGAAATTTGGCTGCAGGCCCCTGCTAGCTATATGATCCTGGGCACATCACTTAATCCTATTTGCCTCAGTTTCTTCCATGAAATGGCAAATCATTCTAGTATCTTTACAAAAAAAAAAAAAAAAAAGCCTCCAGAACCTCTCAAGACTCTATTGAGTCTGAACACAATTTAAATGACTGAACAGCAAGGGATCCATAACACTATTGGAGTCATCATCTGGTCCTTCTTTTCTTCACGGAAGAACACCTTGAAAAAGTGTTCTAGGTTTTAAAAAAGGATGATATAGCAAGTCTGGTGAATTGAGAGGCTAGGTGGGGGCGTCCTAGAGCAGTAGTTAAAGACCCTTGAGTTCATCATCTGCTGCTGACAGTGCTCTCCGTCCCTGATAGAGCTTCTGTCTAGGATTTGGTGGAGCCAACAAGACTCTCCATGGCCTGTGGCCTCTACGGTTGAGTTCACACTCTGAGAGTCTCTTCCAGAATGAAAAATTTGTGTCAGATGAGAATGGATTACATAAGAATGATTTATTTTATTACCTCTATACTTCCTTTTGGGGAAGGTGGGTTAGGTTAGTAAATCTACTTGATGGAAACCTGTATGCTGAGTGTATCAACAGTTCTTTCATCTATATTTCTAGTTTTGATGTTTGTAGTATTTTCTGGGAAGCACTTCTACGACTCCAAATGCCTACAGCACATTTCTGTCTGGGTGACAGATAAAACTCATTGTCTGAAACTAATGCTAGCTATTACTTAGCTAAGCTTAGCTTCTTTCCTTCTTATCTTGCTTCCTTTCTGACCTCACTTATGTTTGCCTCTTGAGACATCATTCATTCAGTCTCCCAAGTTCAGAACTGTGAGAATTTAACAGTTTTTTCTGCTTCCCCATATCCAGTGATACCAAATCCTGTTGGTTCAGCTCCTGGAAAATATTCTTGCGGCGGAAAAAGGGAATAAGCAGTGGCCTTTAGAGTTAGAAGAAACCTAGGGTGGAATCTTGCTTTTAAGACCTAGCTGTGTGAGCTGGGAAGATCATAGAAGCTTTCTGTGCTTGTTTCCTTATCTTAGTACTCCGTTATTGGGATGAGATGATGTCTGTCAGATTCTTCATAAAAGTCAGGTCACGCCCTATCGTCTTTGGTTCGGGTCTGCAGTTCTGTGCGACCATGGTGGCCTGGGCCACTGGAACCTTGGTACCCAGGATGCTGGGCCTGCTGTGTGACCTTCCTCACCCGGGGACCAGCTTTCTGCTTGCCAGGTAAAAGGGTGGCTTTGGAGTGAGGGACTTCTTGGTCTCTGTAATGCGCCCTGGCCCACTGGGGCCTGTGGGGGCCACCCTCCCAGCCCCTTTTCTGGAGGGCTTCCTTCTTGAAGGCCGGCTTACCTGCGGCCCCAGGCTTTTCCCCCTCCATGCCCTCTCCCCAGCAAGTTTCCTCTTGAGGCCTCACAAAACACTTGGCTTTGTACTAGGAAGCAAGATGTTTTTTGTAGTGACCTGTGTTTTTCCTCTCCTACTGAGCCCCTTAGGCCTGGGATCACTGTGTCCTTCTTGCAGGGTTGTCTGGATGTGGCAGGTTCTGCCCTGCACCAGAGGACTATTGGGGGAGTCCAGGGTTTGGGCAACTCCCTCACGCAGCAGGTTTGAGGTCTTGTCCTGTCTGCAGTCCCTCTCCCCAGGCTACTTCCTCCCAGAGTAGGCATTGGAGCAGGGCACATCCCATACTGGTGGGAGAGGGGCACAGCTCCAGAGGATGTCTGCAGCCCAGCTTCCAAAGACCATTTGTTTAGAACTTGATGGGAAAGGGGAAAGCATGAGGTCACTTCCTGTCTGAAGAGGAAGTCCTGACTTCCTTCCCGGGTTGCTGGTGGGGGGAGGGAATTCCCAGCTAGGCGCTGCTAAGAGCCAGTTCCCTGGCCTTGGGCGGCCTGGTAGAGGTTGCCATTCTTTCTGAAAGGTGCCATCTTGGGGATGAGTGCCCTTGCCCTGCTGGAAGCTCTGGCGGGCTGAGGTGGAGAGGTCTTGAGAGGTCTTTCCAAAACAAACACACCAAGGACTAAGGAGCAAAGCTTCCCCCGGCCCAAGCCTCCCTATACTCCCTGACCCTGGGAGACCAAACAGGGCCAAGCCCTTGGGAAGAGAGCATCATGTTTAGGTAGGAGGCCCAGGCTCTGGCCTCTGTCCCTGGCCTGCTCCGTGACCTCTTGCAAGTCTCCTCGTGTCATGTTTTTTCCTTAACTGTGAAATGAAGGATTGGAAGCTGCTTTCAAATGATTGTCTGTAGAGATGCAGTAGCAGAGGATCCTCCTGGGAAGAGGGTGTTGGAAGATTTTTATTTTTAGAATGAGCTTAAGGTGGGGGGAGTGTCCATCCTAAGGAGGCCCAGTTGGCGTGTTTGCTGCTATTCTAGTCCAAGCTGCTTCTTCCTGACCAGTCAATTGTATTAAATTTTTGATGTGAGTTTGAACTAGTGTCCCTCGGGATGAGAGGGAGGGAGGAGGGAGAGGAGATTGGAGGGAGTGGAAACAGCTGGGGCATTCATCAACCCAGCCCAGCTATTCTCTTGCAGAAGGATGTGTAGTTCCTAGCAGGAATCTCGTCATTCTGAGAATGGGCTCAGGCATTTTAAACTGCACATAGGAATGTTTGCAGTCTAGAGTACAGCCAAATGCCATGCTGCTGCTTATATTTGTTACCCTTTCCAAACATCTTGCCTCGCCGCTTTGGAACGGAGGCGCCGGAGGTCAGATGGCAAAGAAAGAACACTCTGATGATGTCTTGTGCTCTCTCAAGCTTTCCCAGTGACTTTTCCCTTGCACATCCATTATTTCTTGGGGTGCTCTCGGAATCTGTCTGCAAACAGACACAGTTAGAATTGGGGGCCTTGGATGAAGTCATTCTGAATGACACCAGGTTGGCTCTATTGGTCTCCTCCCCCTCTGAGCTAGCCTCTGAGTGGGGCTCTGAGTCAGCAGTCATTAGTTCTGTCTCACCCGTTCCTCCTGAAGCAGGGAACCTGCTGAAAGTTCCAGGAGGAGAGGAATATGATTTGGGTGTGTCTGATTCTCAGGACTTTGCCCTCTCCAATCCCAGATTTGTAGGCAATCTCAAAACAGACACTCCTATCAGTGCCATCCCACTAAGTAATTTTGAATGGGCCCTGCCATTTAGCTTCAGTTCTTTTGAATTAGTTGAAAGTTTCTTAATTTTGCAGTTAACCATGAAAGAGGAAGATACAGTTTTAGATGAGTCTGATGTTTTATTGTGTTTTCTGTCAGTAATAAGGGACAGTGGTTTAAGAAGACATGACCAAGGCTTAGGATGTTCACATGCTTTCATCATTTTTTAATATGTAACACAGAACTTTCATCGTTTTATTCAGTGGCTTCCTTATTCTCCACAAACCCTCTCTTAGCAGTGCCAAAGATGTAGCCTGAATCTTCCAGCTTCTCCTGTCAGATGTTGAACCCCTTGTATATATTACTCCTTGTTTTAATTAGGGCCAGTCATCTGACAGGCTCATGGGACAGATACCCAGAAGGAGGAGGAAAGGTTGCTGACCGTTAGTATAGGAGGAGGCCATACAGAGGGAACTGCGGATGACCTAAGGAGGAAACTCTGGCAGAGTCTTTCTTAAAGCAACACAAAGCCTTTTGGGATTTCAAAAAGCTCACATTCAAAAGCTTGATTTTCCTTTCCCTGCTGGAGACGTAAGAATTAGTATTAATCAAATCTCACCCCGACCTTCGACCTTCGGACATTTGGGATATTCCCAGGGGACTTTGCATTTGAGGTAAAAGGAAAGGGCATTGTTTCTCCGATTGTGAACTCGAAGTACCTGATCCCATTCCTGCTGCTCTGAAGCCACAGTACAAGAAGCACCCTTCTGTGATAGGGCACCATTGTGTTTGGAGGGAAGGAGGAAGAGGTGGTAGTGGGGAGGGAAGCAGGCAAGTGAGCACATCACATAATAGTTGGAGGGAATCATCTTGACCTTTTGGTCACCCGAGAGCATTTCCATTTGGACTGGGACTGGGAGATCCTTTGTTGGCTTTCTTTCCTTTTCTCCCAACTGGGATGGACTTTGGTCCCCAGTGGTGATAAGCTGTTAGCCATATATAGCCCTGTATAAAGTAGCAGCCGCTCTATCCTGTGGGCAGTTTGGAAATAGAGGAAAGGCTGTGGTGAGGGAAGCTTGGTCTTGCAGCCCAAGCCAGATTTGGGGTATCTTGGTGCTGATGACTGGAAGAGGTTGGGGGGTGGAAGACGATCGTCCAGTTGGGTGGATGTCAGAGAGGTTTCGAAGCAGCATTTCCTCTGTCCCCTCTTGCTGCCTTTTTACAAATCAAGGAAGTTCTGGAATAGCCAAGTAGGAATCTTTGAAATCTTCCTCTCCCTTTGCCCCTTTTCTGCTACTAAATGGTCGTGCTGCTTTGGAAAAGGCTTTTACTTCATCTGTAGCTTTGGTTTGGGGCAGGGAGAGGAGGGTTGTTTTCCCGAACATGATAAGGAACTGAACTGGGCAAAGTGGGAGCTCCGGCTGGTGATTGGTAGACAGGATGCCGAGGAATGCGTTTGGCCGGCAGCCCAGAATCCAGCACTCTGTATTTGTTTGTTTCTGGGAGACTGTGGTCTGGTGCTACTGTGACAGGAAGTGAGAAAGCTGGGAGTGGGGGGACGGGAGAGGGGCAATGTCTTTGTGGTTCTCCTGTGAAATCCCTTTGTCCCTCGAGAGAGCAGCTCTGCTAAGAGTCCTACTGAGAAGAGAGCCGCCTTTGTGTGCCTGATGGGTCTCAGACATGAGGATCTAGCGACTCTTCGGGACTGGAGAATGTGAATTCTGGTCTTTTTTTTTTTTTTTTTTAAATCCCAGTACATTTAGTGTTTGAGGCTTGATTCTGTGATTTTTTTTTTTTTTTTTTTTTTTTAATGGTGTGTAAGACTCTAGTTATGTCTCAGAGTGTGTGGATTTATGGAAAATTTCGTGTGGGAGAAGGGAGTAGAAAGGATGGCGTTCTTATAAAAACATCCCAATGATATTTTTGTGTACCATTTAGCACGTTCATTGCTTAAACTTTCTTGGGGGCTTAGGAGCAAAGAATATAAATTCTCAAAAGAAGTGGCCAAGGCCTTTATTCAGATAATTAACGATCAGATCTATTCTTTGCCAAGGACAGATAGAGAGGAGTGAAGTTCTGGGGCCCTTATTCTTGGCCTTCTCCCAAGAAAGCCCCCCACTGATGACACTTAAATGACAGGGAGCAGAGCTTTTTGGTTCAGCGTGGTGGAAGCTCTGGCTCTGCAGTTTTCTTGAAATAATTTTTACCTTTTTTGTCTAGACTGCAACAACACCTGTGGTGTACTATTTGGCTTCCTTGCCTTCCCAACTCCCTCATTTCATTGTTGTTCCAGCCTACTTTCTCTCCCTTGTAGATTGGGTGACCGAGCCTTCAGCCTCTTGCCAAGCTGGCTGTTTTGTGAGCTCTCGCACACAAGCCCCCCTTTGACTGGCCAGGAGGACAGCTGCCCTGGAGGCAGATTGTTAACATACCTCTGGAACAATCCCTTCCCTCTGTCCTTCGCTCTTTCTTTGCCTCGCTTTCTATCCCAACTCTCCAAAGTTCCCTCCTTTTGACCTGATCAGAAAAGAGCTTTACTTGTGGGGTTTGGCCTCTTGAAATGGTGGTGACCAGTGAATCACCTGTCTTCTATGCTGTTTCAGGGTCTGCCTTAACAATGGTGGAAGTGGTTTGTATGGCATTGTTAGGAAGTAAGGCTTTTTTCTCCTTGCACGTATTTTCCAGTCCACCTTCCTGCCCTCAACAGCCTGTCCTTCATGAAGTTCCTTTATGTTGTCACAGTTTAAAGCTGGAGGCATGGGGGAAGGAGAGGGGAGACTGGGAATCTGGGTATAAAGCAAGCTTTAATCCTATGACTAACTAGGGACTGAGTGTTTGAGATGATCATCACAATCTGAGGTTTTGCCTCTTCCCTATGTTCTCATACATTTCCTTTCAACCGTCTCAGGAAAAAAAAATAGTTACCATCTCTGAATACTTTTCCCTCCCTGCCCCCCTCTGTATTCACTGCCATTCGTCCTGTATTTGCTCTGATTCTGAGCCAGGTTTCCCTTCTCCCTTCTCATTCCTTAAGGAAGTGCAGATACAGAAGTGCATCTCTCCTCTCAGCCTTCTTGTCCGTCCCTTTCTGAAGTTCTTGGTTTTCTCTGTTGCATGTCCGAAGGGGAAGGAGCTGAAGCTGCCTTCGAACTCCCTGTGGCTTGGGGACGAGTTAAGGGACAAATTCAACCTTCCTTGTCCTTTTTAGGGTAGCTTTAAATTGTGGGAAACTTGAGATGACCGGAAAGGGAGGGTTCTTGATAATTAGCCTGCCCCCCCCAGGAGAAAGTGGGCTTCAAAAGGTTAGTTTTCTGTTTGTCCCAGTAGTGTTAGGGCTTAGGTGTTAATGGGGTGTATATACTTTGTTTGGAATGCATAAATCCCTGAAAAATTTAGAATAAGAGCTCACATTTGTACTTTCCCAGACCTCTATAATAATTGAAAAGGTATATCCATGTCTATGAGTCTGAAAAAAAAATGCTCCCTTTTCATTTCTTTTATGCTTTCTTTGGCCCCATTGTGTACCTGACTTCCTTTCTCCCTTAAATTTCTATGATAGGGAAAAGGAACAGGCATTTAGCCTCTCCCCCGCCTCTGGCCTTACACCCTGACATCCCTCTCCTTCTAGCCTCTCCTTATCTTAGTTCTTTCTTTTAAATCCGCCTCTCCTATGCCATTCCTTATAAGGCTAGGTGAAGTGCCTTTGGCTGGGACACAGGTAACAGTGTCTCAGACTTTCTGGACTTGGAGAATTAGTGTTATCAGTCCCAAGTGGAGGGCCCTGGAGAGGCCCACAGAGAGTGGGGGAGGAGAAGGTGAGTTGGCTAGGCCTAAGCGATCCGAAGGACTTGTTAGACCAGTCCTGTGTGTGTCATACACGCTCTGGGGAGAAGCAGGTTTTGTTTCTTTCAGAAGCCTTTCAGAACCGGCCCCAGCTCTCTAGTTGAGAACCACACCCTTGCTTTGCCACAATGCTGGTGTAGCACCTCTCAGCCATTTCCTTATATATGGCTTTGACTGTAAAGGCCCCACAGAATCCTGAGAGGAAGCAAATGGAATTCCCATCTGGCCTTCATCTTCTAAAGTAGCAGTTTTTTTTTTTTTGTTTTTTTTTTTTTTCAGGTAAATCATAGTTGAAACCAGAAGGACTGATAAAAGTACAGAGGTCAGAATAATAAACTGAACAGATTTAAGCACTCCGTTGGCCCACAGCAATTATCCCCCTCTCCTTTTGAGGTCTAGGTCTCAGTAAAAGTGCCCTTCGGTTCATAGACCTAACTAAAAGGGCATGGACAGCACTCCAGTTCCTTAACTGAAAGATCTTAAGTGACTTGGTTGCCTTATGATCAAACAACTAGAGAACAGTCCAGGAATCTGGTATTCGGCTCTTTTCATTCTTACAGTTGCCTCCTTATTTCAGACTTGCCTCCTGTTGTCAACACCAATCCATTCAGAATGTTTTTCTTTCTTAAGAGTGATTGCTCACACAGCTTCATTCATTTATTCATTTTTTTCTCATTAAAGTCAGTCATTTTATTTATTATCAGGATCTCTGAAAGCACACAAGAAATGATCCCATTGTATTCCCTCTTTCTGTGGATGAACCACCAGCCATTTCACCTGCTATGTGCACTTCTAAAAATCATGAGAATCTGATTCAAAATAAGCAAAGGCCATACATCACACACAGTATAATCCTTTTGATAGGAAAAATCATATTTAAATAACTTCAACTTCATTTAACCATGAGGATTATTGTTAATAAGATTTCCCTCTCTGTACTTCCTCTAAGATCTTTTCATTTTCTTCTGGTTAGTGCTGTAAGGGCACCGGGTTTGCAAAAAAGGGTAGCCACGGGGAAACATTGAAACTGCCCAAATCTCTCTCTCTCTCTCTCTCTCTTTTTTTTTTTTTTTTGCTGAGGCAATTAGGGTTAAGTGACTTGCCCAGGGTCTCACAGCTAGGAAGTGTTAAGTGTCTGAGATCAGATTTGAGCTCCTCCTGACATCAGGGCTGGTCTTCTATCCACTGCACCACCTAGCTGCCCTGGGAAAGGCTAATTCTCAAATACAGTACCCCACCCCACCCCCAACTCTTCCCTCATTGTGGCTGTAAGGGGAAAAAAGGAAATCTTTTGGCGAATCTTGTAAATGTGCCATGTAGTAATGGGGTTTTAGAGTGAAAGAACATGATTTTTTTTCCCCCTGTTGCTATCATGGTACAGAATGTGTCTGTTTAGGGGAAGAGCAGAGGGGTAGAAGTGGTGGTAGGAATGGTTTGACTTATGGAGTGAAACACAGGAAGAGAGATACTGGAATTCTTTTCATAGTGTGCTCCCCCTATACAACTAGCAAGACCTGGGTGGCAGAATTTGAAACATTACCTATAGTAGGAAGCATTGCTTTCTGCTGAGATTATGGAAAGGTATTGAATTATGGGTCTCTGCAGTAGCAAAGAAATGACTGTCCTTTGGGGTATGTTAAGGGTTCCCCAAGAATAAAAAATGGCATCCATGACCTTTGAGGCAAACACTAAGTAATTAAATGCTTCTAAAATTCCTTACAAGTCATAACATGGGAGGTCAAAACACTGGGAATTCACTCTCTGGTTTGCTGTACACATCCACTCAGAAACATTTAAGTAGAGAGTTTTATTTTTATGAAGTAGTACTACTTGATTTGAAGAAGAGTGACTGAATTTGTGTGTTTTAAGCGTTTAAAAATCAAGTTCGAGAGTAGTTCCGTGTGTTTGTTCCCAGTGATGGGAACTACGAGTGGTGGGGCGAAATGTAGGCTCAACTTCATATTCAATATAAGGAAACATTTCTTTACAATTAGGGTTTCTTTTTCAGATAAGGATTGAACTAGTTGGCCATTGAGACCCCTTCCAAATCTGATTTCTGTCCAAAAGGACAATGGGTAATCTTTTAAAAGGGAAATGAAGGAAGACCTTCAAGGAAAGTCTAAATGGTTGCTAGTTAAATGTTGCAGAGGAGATCTTGGATCAGGGACTGGTTGGACTAGGTAAATTGTGAAATGTCTCTTCACATTCTGATTCTGTGACTTGTGATTTTTTTTTTTTTTTTTTTTTTTTAAAGAAGTATGATTTTAGGGGGCAGCTAGTTGGTGCAGTGGTTAGAGCACCAGCCTTCAAGTCAGGAGGACCTGAGTTCAAATATGGTCTCAGACACTTAACACTTCCAGGCTGTGTGACCCTGGGCAAGTCACTTAACCCCAATTGCAAAATAAAAAATAAAGGATGATTTTTATAGGCCTCTTTATTCACTAACTCAGAAGACCAATCTTTACCTTAATAAGAATTCCCCTATGACATATGCTCTACCTCCTTCCCATTCCACTTCTGGATAGCTTTAATTATTAGGGTTTTCCTCTCTACCTCAAGCCTAAATTTGCTTCTTGGCAATTACAATCCATTATTTCCAGGTCAGTCCTCTGAGGTGAAGTAGAATAGGAAGAGCTGACTGACACTGATAGACCACTTTTTCAAAGGCCTTACATGCATAATCTCATCATCCCTAAAATAAGTTATCTTTTTTTTTTTTTAAATAAAGACTGAGAGGTTAAGTGATTTGTTCACATTTAACACAACTAATGTCAGAGTCAGGATTTGAAACTAGTCTTGCTTACTCTAAGATTTAGCACCGTGCTTGAATATGTCTCTAGGTTGAAAATGATTATTATGTCTTCTCTTCACCCAACTAAATATCTCAGTTCTTGCCTCTTATTGATCCTCATTTGGCACTTTTCCACAATACCAATTTCCTTCCTGAAATGTGCCCAGAACTGAACACAAAACTTGACGTGTGGTCCGATCGGGGGCAGAGCTGGTCCTTAGCTTCTTCGCTCCAAACACTAAGCCACTGTTAATGCAGCTGAAAATGTAGTCACTTTTTTTGGCTGCCATGTCACCCTGATGCCTACTGAAACTGTAGTCCACTAACACTTTCCTCTTCCCCCCAGTTCTCATTAAATCTATCTAGTGCCCAGCCATGCCTCTCTCAACTTGTGCTTTTGAAGATGATTTTGAACCTGCTGTAATATATGCTTATCTTTTCTTAAGGACCCCCTTAGAGCTGGAATTCTCAAAAAGTTAAAAACATCATCTTCTTGGAAGAATTAGAAGTGGGACTACTTGTAAATGAGACCGAATTGTTGAGCACTCCTGTAGATAAGAGAAAGTAGGAAACTCCTTTCTATCATAAGCAGATACCAGTTAGTAACAGGATTGAAAGTAGAATTAATTTGTCCTATGTTTTTTAGATGGACCTGATTCATAGAAATCTTCAGGAGCTCACTGTTGCTTCTAGGATTAAATACAGAATCCTCTGTCATTTAAAACCATCTTCCGGCTAGCTCTCACATTCCTTTCCACACTAAATCCCTATCATTCCCTGTCACCTGCTTTCCATTTCAGTCAAAATTGGTCTGTAGATGCCTCTGTAGATAGTCCATCTAATTTGTTCCTCTTATCTGATATTCTTTTCTTATCTCCAAGTTTCTTCCTTCAAAAGGCATTCCTCTGCCTTTTCCCTCTCTCTCTCTCTCTCTCTCTCTCTCTGTGTATATATATATATATTTTTTTTTAATTGTTTTTTGTGATTGTCACACAGACCTGTGCTTTTATTTAAGGAAGTCTCTAAAAAAAAAGCTTTATCAGTGCAGATAGACAACTATGCAACAACTTAAGACTTGGAGTTGTCAAGGGTTTCGAGAGGTTATGACTTGCATCAAAGGCATAGATTTGGATCTATGTCTCTCTCCAGTACCATACTGCCTCTGCTTTTATTTCTCCCCACCCTTACCACAGGATGCAAGCTCCTTTAGGCTAGGAATTGTTTGGGTTTTGAACACTTTACGGCCAGACTTGGACCTGAGAGACAGTAGTGACAGACTTAGAACCCAGGACTTTTAACTCCTAATTGTTGGTTATACTCTAATTCTTGGTCCTGTGCACCCGGAGAAATGTAATGTTTTTAGAACCAGATTCTCATGTGTAGCTTTTGCTGTGGCTCATGTGTTGGAGTAGATCTAGCCGAAGGAAAGGAGGAAGCTGTTGTGGCCTGGAGGATTGTCATTGTGACCGATGGTAGTTATGGTTTGGGCCTTTCTTAGCAAAGAAAGATTACAGGGTGGAGGCTGTTGGTAGGAAATGCAACTGAGGCCCCGTTGAAACTAAGTGACAAGAAGAATTTTTGTTAGACTTCAATCTGCTTGCCTTTATCCATGTTTTTGCCACATCAAAGATTCAAAGGGACTTTTATGTGCATACTCAAGTATAAAGGGTCCAATATAACTTGAAAAGGTTACTTCCTAAAGACACTTTTCTTCGAACACAAATAAGAGGCATAAACACAGCAGAACTGAAGGAAATTTCAGGAGGCTGGAGGATGGCTCTAGTCCTAGTTCAAAGACATTTGTGAGATTTCAGTTTGGATAGGAAGTGGAACAAGAAAGGAGAACGTGACGTTCACGGGCAATGCTGTTGGGGTTGGGAACTACATTCAAAGTAGGAAGTGGCAGTCGTAGAAGGAGGAGCAGGTGTGTTTGGCTTAGGAAGAACTGATGGGGCACCTGTTCTCCAGCCTGCTCTGGGCATGGTTGATTGCTGAAGACTACACGCCCTGAATGGGTAAAGCTGAACAAATGGGACCTATCACGGACTGGTCCTAAAGGGCTGGTTTTGCTCTGGGGAGCGTGGGAAAAGGAGCTGAGGCAAGAGGCCCGGGCTAGGCAAGACTAGTCCCCACAAGCCTCTCCTTCCCTCTCCCTTTCCCCCCTCTCCCCACCCCCCATGATTGCTCTGGTTTCTCAAACGCCTTTGTAGGCAAGCCATGACTGGGTCCTCTGGTTTCCACCTGGGAGTGGAGGGGGGGAGGAAAGAAAGGAGAGAAAAGGCCTGTTGATGGCAGCTCCCTTTTCATTTGCTTGTAGCAAAGAAAAGGAGGTAGTTTCCTGCCTAGACTGTAACTCTCTCCATATTCTCAGTTCAAAGTGGGCAACTCCAATATGGGCCTGGAATCCAGGTTTTCCCAGAAACCGTGTCTGTCCCTTGTGGAACCAGAAAGTAGATGGAAACGGCCGTCTGAGGGCTGTTGGTGTGAAGTCCTCCCTCTCCCTCCCCATCCCCAGAGTTTCTTTTTCCTGATACTTCTTCTGTTTCTACTGTTTATTTATTGGGTGTATTTATTTTCTTTCCCATTCCCTTGCTCCCCACTATCTCTGCAGCTTTCTCCTTCCTGCTTCCTCCCTGGTGGTGGCTGAGATGTTTCTTCCATGATTCTTTGCATCTAGACTGGGCTGTTCTCTGTTAAGCCAATCAAATCCGACCTTCCCTTCTTAACAGGTGTGTATGGAAACTTAAAAAAGATTTTTATTTTTCTATTGTGGGGACAAGGAGGGAAAAGGAGATGGGATGTGGAGGTGGAATGGGTTTGTTTAAAGTCTGCATTTCCCAGTGATAAATGTTTGGGGGACAGAATTTTTTTTTTTACCGATCCTTTAGGACCCTCAATGTTAATGCTTGATTTTCTATCTAAAACAGTTATTGGTGGGTTGAGGTAATGGTTGGGAGTGATTTCTTTAGCATGTTTTGTGAGCACAGAAAAGAACAGCATAGGCACTCCTCCCTCTCCCATCTCTACCTTCACTCCCTTCTCCCCTCCCTTCCCCCCCAGCTCTAACAGAAAATAGGTTTTAATAATGTGGCCATAATAACCCTTTGCTACCTTACAGGATCCATTGATATTTATCCCAGGTAATGAACCCATAGTGAAGGAATCATAGTGATCTATAAATAATCTTCCCCAAATTGACTAATGTTGTCTTCGTGATCAGGATTTAAAGAATATCTCTCACTTGGCTTTTCAAAGCCAATTACCGGAAATGTTTCAGGGCCTCATTCAGGCCCTACCTACTACCTAAATTTCCCAGAATTTGCCTATTTTTATACAGACTTTCTATGGATACTTTTCATTCCTTCCTCTTTAGTGTTTTCCTAGTTTATCTCAGCAGTTGTCATGTCTAGGGCCATATCGGCCTTAAACACGAAGTTGTGAAATCCAAGAATATTTAAGAATTAGGACCCTAGATTTGCATTTTGTTTCTTGATAACTGAGATATTGATTACTGGGAAAATGAAATATTCTTTTTTTTTTTTTTTAATTTAACTTTTTTTTATTTTATTTTTTCTGAGGCTGGGGTTAAGTGTCTGAGACCAGATTTGAACTCCGGTCGTCCTGAATTCAGGGCTGGTGCTCTATCCACTGCGCCCCCTAGCTGCCCCAAAATTGAAATATTCAAGAGAACTCTAATTTTGTTTGGGGATTTTAGTCTGCAGTTTTTAACCTTCCAGCAGCAATTCTAATTATCATAAAATCTAGGATGCTCTAGTTCCAGCAGAGGATACCTATCCCTTCCTGAGAGAGGCTCTGTCCAACACACATTGACTACTCTGTAGTAGATGATGGTGTGGTGTGTATATATATATATATATATATATTTATATATATATGTATATATATATTTATATATATATATATATATATATATGGATTGCAACTTTTTTTGCAGCTGGGAAGATCAGAATTTCCAACTAGAAACAGTTTTATGTTTTATGTCATCAGTGATAAGCTTTAAGCCATGTCCTGGTTCCCGCTCACCTGTATAAGTTGTTATATTTATCCCAGTTATCTATCCAGTTCTTGTTTATGTCTTGAGGGGAATTAGTGGCAGTGTAACCCTGCTTGATCTGGTGACGGACTCTAAGCTTGGTGATAGTCTCCCTGCTCCACTGTGGCACCAACTTCATGTGCACATCTTTGCCTCTGGGATTGATGATTCTCTTTCTTTTCTTACCTTTGACCTTTTCTTTCTCTTCCCCTTCCCTCCCTCCCTCCCTCCCCCCCCCCCCAGTGGTCTGAAGTGTGGAGGGAGGTTATCTCCCTCCTTCCTCTGTGATCCACCTCCCCTTTACTTTGCCCTGCGGCGGCTCCGTCCCTCAGGGTCATGGACGACTCCGAGGTGGAGTCGACCGCCAGCATCTTGGCCTCTGTGAAGGAACAAGAGGCCCAGTTTGAGAAGCTGACCCGGGCTTTAGAGGAGGAGCGGCGCCACGTCTCGGCGCAACTGGAGCGTGTGCGCGTCTCACCACAGGATGCCAACTCCATCATGGCCAACGGCACCCTCACCCGCCGGCACCAGGTAACCCCTCCTGCCCTCTGCTGGGCAGCTAGAACTTTGAGATGCTCCCCAGAGCAGCTGAGACTTCCAGGGAGCTGCTCTGATGGTGATGGACTGTCCCTGGTGTCCGTGCTTCCTGGTAAATTTCTCCAGTGAAAAGGCACCTTCTGGGTTGGTACCTCCTGGATAGGTGGGGCAGCTGGCGGCGGCTTTGATCTCTAGGAGCTCATCCTTGGTGAGCAGCCTTCTTTGGACCTGTTCTGCTGCATTGGTGTTTCTGGCTTGGGTTGCAGAGCCACCAGTGGTAGAACTTGCGATTCAGAGCGGTGCAGCGATACCATCTTTTTTCTCTAACTCCTCTGGTGTTCACTTCTGGAGCTTTCTTGGGAGACAGTATAGGGGAGAGGGTGAGCAGTTGTTTCAGTGATTGGGGAAGTTGGGCAGCTTGTGATCTTAGCTTCACTTTGGTCCTCAGGGAACATGCTGTGCTCAGGGCTGAGTCTGTGTCCATCAACTGTGTCCTCCCACCTCATGCTGGCCCTGCGTGCTTTGTTAACTATAATTCACGAGTGTATGGAATAGTTATGGCTACTTCTGTTGTAGTTGAGGGAAAATGGAAGAAAGCAAATACCCACACCATGTTGCTCTTCAACCCTGTTAACCACAGGAGCCAGCAGCCTTTGGAGGGCCTACTAGTCTATGATGTGACTGAGCAGCTCAGAGTATTCAGAATGAGAAGGGTCTTCTCTTTTCTTCGTGCGGTCCTGATGTGAAATGATCTGTCTGGGATTTTGTCCGATTTACTTTCTGTGGAGGGGTTGTTGCTTGATGGGCAGTATGAAGCTCTTGAGAGCTTTCTAGAGAGGAGCAATTGGACTTTTTTTTTCCCCCACTAACAACCCATTTGAGTTTGAAGGCAGGTGGAAGAGAAAACTCTTGGTAATGAGGAGTTGAGAAAGTAAAGGCAAGATGGGGGCCAGTTAGGTGATTTCCTAAGGAAACCATCCTCAGATGTCCTTACTTTCTTTTCTCTTTGTTTGACACTTATTTAAGCAACAAAAAAGGAGATTGACTTAAGATGCCTGTGGAGAGGGGAGAGTAGAACTGCTAAGAGTGAGTGTGATGGTGGGGAATTCCAGGATCATAAGTATAGCCTTTTCTTTGAGTTTTACTTGGCTAAAAAACCACACCCTTCCTCTCCACGGAAAGAAACCTTGGGTATACTTCCTCTCTCTGAAGCATGTTTAGAATGGAATAAAGGCTTCTTCCAAGGCAGCGAGGTCTTTTGTCCCAGCTTAATCAATTTTCGCATCCTTCAAATTCTGTTCTGTAGCTAAAAGAGAATGAAGTTCCTTGAACTTCAAATATATTTTTAGACAATAGTCATGTATGTGTATATGTGTGTGTGTTTTAATATTTCTTAAGACAGTCTAGGAACTATGTCTAAGAGCTATGACAGGGTCATAGCTGTTCAGTAGCTGTAGAAACCTGAGATGGAGTTGTGGGGACTGCTACAATTTTAAGACCAATTTGAGTTCTCCTTCATACCTGATAGGCAAATGTTCTATTTCTGCTTCTTCAAAGAACTGCCTCCAAGGGCCTTATGAGTGTTTACCACAGGACTGGGGAGCAAAGATAGTGTAGGAGAAGTAGATGAAAATTTTTTGGGGGGAACTCAATCTAGCCCTTTTAAACTCAACCAAAATCAAGAACTAGTGTTCATTTTCTCTGGAGAATGTAAGGCCTATTTATATTTCAGGTTACTTAAAATGATAAAAATTATAGATTTAGAGCTGGAAGGGACCTTATAAATCATTTAGTCTAATTCCCTTCATTTTACAGAATGTGGAATGGACTTGTCCAAAGTCACACAGACAAATAAGTGACAGTCTAGATTCAGTTCAAGAGCTAGAAGTACAAGTCTCACACATCTGCCACTAGAATGTAGACAGTGTCCTCTTTAAGGCCTTTTCCTTTAATAAAGAAGATGTTAGTATTTCAGAGACTATGGGAAGACTACATAATACATAAACTGTTCCTGTGGCATATATTTCAGAACGGCCGGTTTGTGGGCGATGCTGACCTTGAAAGGCAAAAATTTTCAGATTTGAAACTCAACGGACCCCAGGTACAGTTTCCAGTTTAGGGAGGTTGCATCATTCTTTTTTCTTTCTCACTTTAGTTAGAACATCTTGGGTCATTTGATTTAGCCATGGGGTGCGATGATATTAAGCGAAACTCTGAAAGAATCTAAATACTTGAGGATGAACTTTAGTGAGCAGTATTTTCCACTGCCTGTAATTATCTCTTCCAATTAAAATAATACTTTTCTGTAGACTTCTGCTCTGGAAAATAAGTTGCTTTTCTCTGACAGTCAACTTGGAAATCAGTCATTTGAGTTAGATCTAATATGTGGGTTGGTTCCTCATAAAAGAGCTCCTTATCAGTCAGGGATCAATCAAAGGTGAGGAGATTTTACAAAACCACATCTGTGCCCTTTGTGTAAATTCCAAATATGGAGAAGTATCACCATCCTAAATATTTCGGAGTTCCTGAAACGTTGTCTGTTCTGTCAGTATTCACTTGAGACAGATCATTGTAACTCTTCCCTCTCCTCCCGCCCCATTATTTCCAACAGGACCATAGTCACCTTCTGTATAGCACCATCCCCAGGATGCAAGAACCAGGGCCCATTGTGGAGACCTACACAGAAGAGGATCCAGAGGGAGCAATGTCTGTTGTTTCCGTGGAGACTTCTGATGATGGGACCACTCGCCGAACAGAGACTACAGTGAGCTGGGACAGAGGGGGGAGTATTTACTACTAGGTTTTTTGGGTACTTGTCAAAGTGGATATGAAAATGGGGCATTGGGAAATTTTTATAGATAGTGAAGAGAAAAGGGCAGAAAATAATTGGTCAAGCTGTTCTAGCTGTAGCTGTTACCTGAGTAGTCTATTTTCTTGGGGTTCCTTGCAAGATAGGAGGGTCAGTATGTGATAGGATCCTGCATTTAATTGGTTCCATTACCTGTCTCCTCTGCCCTTCAAGGTCAAGAAAGTAGTCAAGACCGTGACAACACGAACAATACAGCCAGTCCCGGTGGGACCAGATGGGCTTCCTATAGATGGCTCCTCAGTTTCCAACAATTATATCCAAACCTTGGGCCGTGACTTCCGCAAGAATGGCAATGGGGGACCCGGCCCTTATGTGGGGCAGGCAGGCACTGCCACTCTTCCCAGGAACTTCCATTATCCACCAGATGGCTATAGCCGCCACTATGAAGATGGCTACCCTAGCGGCAGCGACAACTATGGTAGTCTGTCCCGGGTGACTCGAATTGACGAGCGGTACCGTCCCAGTATGGAGGGATACCGGGCTCCAAGTCGGCAAGACGTCTATGGGCCTCAGCCTCAAGTCCGAGTAGGTGGAAGTAGTGTGGATCTGCATCGCTTCCATCCAGAACCTTATGGATTGGAGGATGACCAGCGTAGCATGGGCTACGACGATCTGGACTATGGCATCATGCCTGATTATGGCACCGCCCGCCGCACTGGGACGCCGTCCGACCCCCGCCGACGTCTCAGGTAGGCTGGGATCTGAAGAGGAATTCTTTGTATAATCTTTTTCAATTACCGTCCACTAACTCTTCTCCCAAAATGCTCTATTCTTCCCCAATATGAAGTTCTCCTTTGTAACAGGAAAACAAATCCATATGGGGAACCTATCTGGAAACACAAGTGTCACCTCTGTGCTTAGTCCATGGTAGTTAAGTAAAAGGTGACTGGTGTTTTAAAAGTATACTTCAAATTGCCTTTCCAATTGTTTTCCCTTTTCATTGACCGTGGCTCATCTTATCCTATCTGTCTGTTCTTCAATCTTGTGATGGTGCTTATCTAGGCCCTGTGGCTTAAAGTCTTCCAGACAGCTAAGTGCTTTCTTTTTATCTTTCTCTTTATCTGATATTTCAACTCCTTACTACCATTTTTGTTCTGTCCTTTCCAGTTCAAAGACTTTTTCTGAAAAACAAAAAAACAAATGAGCCAAATGAAGGTTCTACAGCTCTCCATTTTCATCATCTCAAGGAATGTGTCCCTTCTTAGATCCTCTTATTTTTCCAAGGATAGTATCTGTACCTGCCCCTGCCCCCCTTTTTTTCATTCTTAGAACCATTGCACATACTTTTGTTCTAAATGACCTTCATATGCTCCCGGCAGTGTGGCACAGTAGAGTCTGACTTTCCTTGGAAGCTCTGTGACCACAGGCAGATTACTTAGCCTGGCTCATTCAGCTCCATTCCAACTCCAGATCCCTCCTGTTATGCTCTGAATTAAGTCAGGCTGGGCAGGTCCCAGACTCCACATACCCCTAAAGTGTGTATTCGCTATGCTTCCCCGTGGCTGTCTTTTACAATCCTCATCTTCAAGTTTCACCTTGGGTAGCCTTCTGAGAAACCTATCACGGAGTGTTCTCTTCCTCCAATCTTCTGGAATATGGCGTCTAAATCCACTTTGATCTGTTCCTGTCCTCCACACTCCCATATAAGCTTGAGAAATGGTCCTTTTTTACTTAACGGAGGCGCTTTATATTTATATTTAGCTTTATATTTTTTTATTTAGCTTTATATTTAGCAACCACCATAAGAAGTTTAAGATTAAAATTGATCCATATCCATTTGTGTTCAATCTTGCCATAGGGTCAGGGCCTTATCAAGAAGGCATTTGATCCTGACTGCTAAATGACTTCACTTAACAAAGAGAGGCCTCCTTACCTAAACCTTAGTCACTGGTCTGTCTTTTGAGTTATCTTGTGGACTGTCTTTTCCCCTCCTCTCTGACTCATCGATCCTTCATAGAAGGTTTAGAAACCTCCACCCACAATCATAGTAGTGAGTAGTGGTCATCTAGGAAGTATCCTCCCGAGGGTGTTGGCCCCAGGTACCAGGCTATTTCCTGAATTTCTCCTTAGTGAGCCATGATTGACCTTAAGAAGGTGTGGACCATAGGACTTTCTCCGTACTATAATGGATTGAAAAGTTTATTTAGAGAGAGATTTCTGTGCCCTGTCTTTGGGTATTTGTCAGAATAGTTTTGGATGAAAAACCTGCTTGTCTAGCAAGAACATTCTGTTGCTTCCTGTTCCGGTCCTAAAAGAGTAATACAAGGTCAAAGTCTAAACAGTGTGGCAATGTAGCATATGAAAAAAAGCACTGCTCTGGGCTGTCAGGAGACCTCTGCACAAATTAACTGAGTGACTGACCTACGCTGAATCATTGAACTTCAAAACCTCTTTTTTCACATGTTCAGTGAACAGAAACAATGAACATTCCAAATATTTGAACCTACTTCTATTTCATAATGACTTTGAAGCTATTTCCTGTGTACATTTTCCTCAGTACTTTATATAGGATAGGCTCAAAATAAATCTCTGGATTCACATTTTTGAAGTTTTGCTTGTGAGGACTTTAGCCTGTGATAATTGTTTTAATCATAACCTCTTATCAATGAAAGATAATATTTGTTGATTCTCAGTCGCTTCGAAGAGAGACTGTATTTTATGTATTGAATTAGAAATACTGTTTTCTGTTCAGGCTTTTATTTTGGTAAATCACTGCTATAATCTGGGAACCCACATCGTAGCTCACAGTAGTACTTTCTTGTCACATAAGGGTTACCAGAATAGCATATTCGGCATTATTGACCTTTAGTGGATAATGAACTTTTAAGAGAAAGGATTATGTTTGGAGGGAGATTGGGAAGTCTCAGGGATTTTTTTGAGAAGCTGGACTGGGAGAGAGCAGTTGGTATTTTCTTCTAGGAAGTGGCTCAGAATTTACCTTAAAGTATCAATAGCAGTTAACACTGTAGCTAATTAAAATGGTAGCCCTCTTCTTAAAGATCCAAACAATAGATTTTTTCCTTTCTCCTAAAGGGGGAAGTCTTGGAATGAGATGACCTCACAGATAATGAATAGATCTCTTCCTGATGGTGATGATCAAGTAATAGTGGGACAGTTTCACCCTCTAGTGGTTGCTTTTGGGTACTGAAACCCAAGAATTTACTTTCCATTGCTTTAGCTTTGGGGCCAGTGTCAGGGAAAAATGCCTACTACTATTACTAGTGGGCAGATATCCCAGTTTTGTTGTTGCTGAGTACTCCATTGCAAAGGTTTATGGAAAAAGAAGCAATCTTAAAAGAAGTCAGATTTGAACCATGCTGAGGTGATTGCCTATAGGAAGTACAAATATGATGATATGTGTGACAAAAAATGGGACAAATACTGAGGCCAAATTTTACTATGATATAGCAAGAGGTTCTTGATTGTGTCATTCTCTAGGCCCCTCACATGTTCTAGAATAGGGCGGAGATGGAATATAAAGTATATCTTATCCTCTGTAGCTGATTCTTGTGGAAGTACTTTACATCTTGTTTTAGTTAGTGATTTGGAAGTTTCATTCCCGGGCATTTCTTTGCACCCTTCAATCATTGCTTTATTTGCCTGCTCTGTTTCCCCAAATATATATGGATTTAAGGTTTAGCTTCTTTTCTCTTCATGGAACTGTCATTAATTATAAAATGTCATTCAAATATATCTTGAAGGATAGGTTTTCTGATTTTAATTTGTCATTGAAGATGATACAACACATCTCTCAAAAAAGGTAAATGCCCGTTGCTCTATATCAGGGGTTCTCAAATTATGGCCCACTGGCCAGATGCGGCCTGCTGAGGATGTTTATGTGGCTCGGCAGATTATGGCAAATGGGCTGAGGGGCAGAAACAGAGTGAGTTTTTGTTTAGTGTCTGGCCCTCCAACAGTCTGAGGGACAGTGAACTGGCCCCCTATTTTAAAAGTTTGAGGACCACTGCTCTATATGCTAAGAAAGGCTGGTCAGTGACAGTTAATCAAGTCAGATCTTTGGTTTGTCTGTTTGATATGGAAATGCCAAGAGCTACCACTACTCCTTATTTATATTTAAAAGATGGTCATATAGGAAATAGATTAAATTAATTTACATTTTCTTTGCTTTCTCTAAAATCATTCAGGAGCTATGAAGATATAATTGGTGAGGAAGTTCCCCCAGACCAATACTACTGGGCTCCTCTGGCTCAACATGAAAGGGGAAGTTTAGCAAGTCTGGACAGCCTGAGAAAGGGAGGCCCTCCACCTCCCAACTGGAGGCAGCCAGAATTGCCAGAAGTGATTGCCATGCTGGGTTTCCGCCTGGATGCCGTCAAGTCCAATGCAGCTGCCTATTTGCAGCACCTCTGTTATCGTAATGATAAAGTGAAGACCGATGTGCGGAAACTTAAGGGTATCCCAGTGTTGGTGGGCCTGTTGGACCACCCCAAAAAGGAGGTGCACCATGGGGCCTGTGGGGCTCTCAAGAATATCTCCTTTGGTCGTGACCAGGACAACAAGATTGCCATAAAGAATTGTGATGGTGTTCCCGCCCTTGTTCGTCTTCTGCGCAAGGCCCGTGACATGGACCTTACGGAAGTCATCACGGGTAAGCACTGAGCTAAAAGAGTTCATTAGGTTCAGGAATTCCTCTTTCAGTTCAGGAAGAATTACTTGAAATTGGGAAAAGCTTTTGGCTTTCCAAGTTGTATTACTTTTGGGAAACATGAATGATAACAGGCTCCTGGGCACAAGAAATCCTACATTTGTCCTGTCAGGTGTCTAGGGACATGTAAAGAGCAATGCTTACTAGATGTTTATAATTTTTATTTGTCAGGAACACTTTGGAACCTCTCATCTCATGACTCTATCAAGATGGAGATTGTGGACCATGCACTGCATGCTTTGACAGATGAAGTGATCATCCCACATTCTGGCTGGGAGCGGGAGCCCAATGAAGATTCCAAGCCTCGCCATATTGAATGGGAATCGGTGCTCACCAACACAGCTGGCTGCCTTAGGTAACAGCAGATGCTATAAGAACTATGCATGTGTGAGTTATTTTGTATAAGCCTTCACAAAACTCTTGCTCTGGTGATACTGAAAGGCTTTGCAAGTGAAGTATAAAAGTTGAAAAGCCTTTGAGCCACAGTCCTTATATCAAACCTCATGTGTTTTTGATGACCAACTTTACCACTGTGGTGAGGCATCATGGCACCCTCTGAAAGAGACAAAAATATAAGTGGTCCATTATATTTATTGAGGTTTGGAGGCAGGAAAAGTGTTTTATTCAAAGAAGCACATACTGAATCTTTATCCAGTGACCAGCAAGTTGATATAGTACTGAAAGAACTGTGCCAAATTCTTGTTTACATTCTTATCAGTAAAATCCAAAGAATTGAACTATAAATAAAAGATTCATAATAATTACTCTTAGAAGAAACTTATTGGTAGTAATATACAAGGTGTCCAAGAATTTTTAAATGCTATCTTAAGCTTAAACTTAGAGTTGTATTAAGACTTTTGGGATACCCGGAATATGTGTCTTTGTATGGTGACGTAAATTGGTGAGCATAAGAGACAATGGCAAAAACACCTTGGGAAGTGTTGTTCAAAGATAGAAAAATGAACCCAAGGTTAAAAAAATATAGAAAAATATATATTGGTTGGAAATGACTAATTATAGCTATGGGACTCATTTCAAGTTCAGCTGTTTAAGTTCAGATTGACCAATAAAAGTTTAAATTGGCAACAGATTAGAATAAAGGATACAAATAAAGAGAAACTATATACAATTTACAGCAGTTCTATATACAGCAGATGTGTATAAACCAGCTGTGAATTCCTTGAAAAAAATGAGAAGTAAAAGTGAAGGCACAGACACCACCATTTCCTAGAAAAATTCAACATAATTGAAAGTCAGGTGGAAATGGAAAGATCCTAGAAACAACTCTCCAGCAGAATCTGAATCTTCTTGTCAAGTGATTAGGTTGTCAAATGAGATTAGGATGTCCACTTAGCGTAGTGTATAATTTGTAAAACATTACTGAAAAGGAAGAAGGAAGGTTGAGCATTACTTCCTCAGCAAATCATCCACAAAATATTTGTAATTTAAATGGAATAATAAAGATATAAAAAGAGGAAAAGATCTGGTAATATTGCTGTAGTGGTCTATTCAAATTAGTGGCACTAGTAAAATAGTAAAAAATGTGGACTCATTACCTGATGCAAGTGTGATGTGATAGTGTTGGTTAAGGAGATGACATTGGCAAGAAGAGTTGAAATACATAGTGAAAAATCTTTGAGCAAACACAGTTTTAGAGGTGGTTAGGGATTACTTGTTGATATAAAGGAAGTTGTCACTATCCTGTCATCTTGAACTCCTCACTCTCAACACTTTTCATTCTTGGACTATTGTGTTAGCCTTTTGATTGGTTGATCTTCTTTATGTCTTTTTACACCCCAGTCCATTTTCCACTCAGCTGTCAAATTAATCTTTCTGAAGATAGATCTGATCATGTTGCCCTCTATTTGATAAACTCCAGTAGTATATTCACCCTCCCTCTTTTTCTCCCTTTCTCTCTCTCCCTCTCCCCTTCTCCTTCCTCCCTCTCTTTTCTCTCCCTCTCTCTCCTTTCTCCTGACTGAATTTTCAATGACTATCCTCCCATGCCTGGAATGTCTTCCTGCTTTCTTTTAAATTCCATCTAAAATCCCACTTTCTGCAGAAAGCCTTTCCTAATCCTAGTTGATTTCCCAATCCTTTGTTGATTATTTCCAGCATATACTTACTGTCTGTGGTGTGTTTGTACGTAGTTATTTACATGTTGTCCTGACTTTAGACTGTAAACTTATTGAGAGCAGGAATTGTCTTCTATCTTTATATTCCCACTTAGCACAGAGCTTTGGCATGTACTTGGCATTTAATAAATGTCTGTTGACTGACTGATTCTAAAAGAAAAATCAGAAAATAATAACAAAAGCCAACAAAGATGACCTCAGACACTGCTTGCTTATTCTTTTTTTTTTAAACAGAAACTAGTGTGTGCCTATATTGGTTGTCATTGTTGAACAAAACAGGTTTCCACAAATTTCTCCTGCAGACTATAAACAGCACTTTCACAATCATAATTGACAGTATTGAGACTAGAAGAGTCAGTCCATTGTTTGTTTATTGAGTTACAGAAAATATTTTTGACTTTTTAATGCAAAAGACAACTCCTCAAAATGTTCAGAGTGTATATTAAGATCATACAAGATTCTATGATAGATGTGACTTTGAAGTTCAGTGATCTAAGTTTCAACTTCAAGTGACATGCAAAACATGGAGACATTTACTCAACCAAGGGGTGTGTTTTATCACTATGGAAGATGTTGGCCGGAGTCCGCATAGAAGAAGGATTCCAAGTTGTTGAAAAGATTCTGTAGGTTCTCCTGTATGCACATGACATTGTAAGCTATATCAAAGTCCTTAAGGCTAGGTTACAGGATCTTTTCATTAAAATCCAATCAGAAAAGAGATCATCATCCTAGCTGCTTCCATAGGAAAATAAACAGAATGAAAATCCAGATTGCCTATATTCATGGTGTTGGAAATTAACTCATTGAGTAACTACCTTGTCGGTATCTTGGGCAAGTGCTACAAATGGACATCAGTACAAAATGATTAGCAAAAGAGATGGAACAAAATTGCGTTTGGAAAATTGTAGTTAATCACAAGCTGTTTCCTACTACAAATGACTTATCTTAATACTAGTGTCTTTCTGATTACATTACATCGAATACTGTGGTCTCAAAGAATCAAAGTTAAAGAGCAGGCAGTAGCAGAGATTTATGTCAAGAAATGGCGAATAAGACATTGTAAGATGGGCAAGCTGAATGGTGCTGAATTCTGCTAAACATGAAAGAATGAGAGGATGGACTCTAGCACATTGGCTAACTAATTGGCTATTCAAAGACATTGACAAGAAGCACATATGATTTGTGAAATGTTGCAGATTGAGCATGGATTAGTTAAAATATTATCGAAGGGAATACAAATTTGGTTATTTTAAATTGTTGCTTAGAAAAAGAGGAAGAGCTGTTTGTTATTAGATAATCCTCTCCAGAGTTCAAAAAAGTAGAGGGGGGAATTTTTGAATTTGGTAAGTAGAGTTCTTTGAGACTCTTCCTTTTCCCCCCAGGAATGTCAGTTCAGAAAGAAGTGAAGCCCGTCGAAAACTTCGGGAGTGTGATGGGTTGGTGGATGCCCTAATCTTCATTGTTCAGGCAGAGATTGGGCAGAAAGACTCAGACAGCAAGGTAACAAGAAGACCAGGATGGGCCTGGGGAAGAGGATGGTGTGGGGGCTTTTCTCAGAGAAGCATTTGGGACTTAGAGGGGCAGACCTTGGTTTTCCAACAACATGTCAAGCCTCATATACAACAGCCTTCATTCTTTATTATTGGTTTGATAACTTAGGAGAAGTAGAATAGTCCCTTTGAAAGATCACCTTTTCTTCTTTGATCTGTCCCTCGTGTCCTTCGTCATTATTAGGAAATAGAATATTCCGTTTTAGGAGGGAAGGGGGAGCACCCAGTTAGACCATCAGGCCAAGTTCTGCTGTTGTTCATGCCACAACTTGCAGAGACATTGGCTTGGGCAGTTCTTTTGAGGGCTGGTGGTCTGATATCTGAATCACTATTAACCTCCTCTTCTGGATATGTAGATTCCCTTTACTCTGGATCTGGCTGTCCTCTGACCTCTCACTGAATGTTTCACCCCATTTCCTCAGCTGGTGGAGAACTGTGTGTGCCTTTTGCGGAACCTGTCGTACCAAGTCCATCGAGAGATTCCCCAGGCAGAGCGATACCAGGAAGCTTCTCCTAACATTGCCAACAACACAGGGCCTCATGCAGCCAGCTGCTTTGGGTCTAAGAAGGGCAAAGGTGAGACTTAGCTGCTAGTCCTGCCTTCTGCTGGGGGGATGATTAGGAAAAGAGCCCTCTCATCCCCTGAGGCCAACCATAAGCCAAGCAGCTCAGGATCTGGATGCCTGGAATGTTGCAATAGCATCCCTGTTCTGCCATTTCCCTTATGTTACGTATGTGTCCCTGCTGTCCTGGGAGTGGTGATGACTGGTTGGGATACTGATGGGAAGAGAATCGTACTAATTTGGGGATTTCCCCATCCCCAACTCTCTTCCCTTTTCACCTGTGTTCTTTTTCCTATCTATGCCTTCCTGCCTATTTGCGGTCCTATTGTCATCCTTCTCCTGCATTTTCTTCCCTTTCTGTCTCTCCCTCCTCTCTCCACTTCGGGTGCTGCACTGGAAGATGAATGGTTCTCCAGAGGTGAGTGGATTCTTTTGAGGGGCTTGCCTATATCTAATATGCATGTTTTGGTTTTAGCTTTTCTAGCACCTCCCTCTTAATCCTTTTCTTTGGTTGCATGCAGGGGAAATATAGTGTGGAGAGCCCCATGGAACAGGTTGAACTAATGGCTCTTGGCATGCTATTTCCTGGCAGCACCTAAGACTGTGACGATAGTTATAGGTTGTCTCCACCTATGGCCCACACCACTGTCCTCATCTCTGCATGATTCTGCTAGGAGAAGCGAGCATTTCTGGCTTTCTTTTGCCTCTTGGTTTATTCTCCAAAGAGACTGACGAGAAAAAAAGAAAACTGAAAGAAGTGCTGTGTTTGGAAGGAACATCTCTGATTCATCCACACTGAAGGAAGGGAGGAGTAAGAAAAGCTGTGGTGTGGGTACTTGGTTTCTTATTTCCCCTTGTCTTTTTTTACTTTCATAAAGGGAAAAAACCCATGGAGGATCCATCTACTGACACAGTAGATTTTCCCAAAAGAACCAGTCCTGCCCGAGGTAAGTATTTGTGTTCTATGAGAAAATTTTAATCTTAATCTTTGAATCTTGTATTTTGGAGCCAGATCTTAATTATTCTCCTATGCTCCCAGTTTGTTCTCTCCTTTATGTCTTTTAAACAGCTGCCAGATTCGTATTGCAAAAGCTCCTATGCCAAAGCACAGGCCTGACCAGGAGGTTGCTTTTGTAACTCCTTACCAATAGGATCAAATGCAAACTCTTGAACCTTTCACTGTTTGACTTGTCTGCCTTTCCAGTCTTATTACACCTTCTTTGATTCAGCTCAACTGATCTATTTGCTGTTTCTCCTGTACAACATTCCAGCTCCTGTTTTTCATGTCTTTGTATAAGCTGTGCCCCACACCTGGAATGTATACCTTCTTTATCTCTAACATGAAGAATCCCTAAGCTTTCTTAAAATCCATGTATAGTGCCAGCTCCTCCTATATTAGGTCTTTTTTGATTTATACCCCCAACTGCTAGTGCCTCTCCACAGCTGCTAAAATTTCCCTGTGTTTCTTTTGTATATATTTTAGGCATTTATGTGTCTGCATTGTTTCCCTTATAAAATGTAAATCCCTTGAGAATAGGGATTCTTTTTGTCTATATATCATGTGTCACACATAGTAATCTAGCTCAGCAGTTTTTGAAATGTTATATTGGTAGATAGATGGAGTTCATGTAAAATTTGGACTCTTTCTCCCTTCCAGATCTCTGAATTTTATTTATTTATTTATTTATTTATTCCTTTTTCTGAGGCTGGGGTTAAGTGACTTGCCCAGGGTCACACAGCTAGGAGGTGTTAAGTGTCTGAGACCAGATTTGAACTCGGGTCCTCCTGAATTCAAGGCTGGTGCTCTATCCACAGTGCCACCTAGCTGCCCCAGGTCTCTGAATTTTTAAATGAGGTTAGTCAATACTTTATGATTTGAAGGTTTTTTGTTTATGGTTTTTTTTTTTTTTTTTTTTTTTTTAATTTGTTAAGCTTTTTTCATAATGTACTTTTGAAGTAATCAGTTTAATTGTTAGCCCCACTTTACAGTTCAGGAAATTGAAGTTGAAAGAACATTTAAGTCACTGAAGAATGAATTACCCAGAGACACATAGCTTAGTAAGTTTTACAGTCCGGATTGTTATAAACAACATCTCCTAATTTTAAGGCTAGTATTCTTTTACTTTGCCATGGTTATATCTACTAACTAACAACAACACTGTAGTGTTGATCCTTAAAAACACCACATGGCTTCTAGTTGTTAAAGTTGATTTGTATTCCCTTAGAACACAAAACTTATAACATTGTGTTCATTAGACATTGAGATTTGTTTATTGGATTAGAGAAAGAAGTAAAAGAATGGATAGCAATAGTAAAAGATAGTAAAAAAAATGGTAGCTTGATTTTAAAAAATAAGTGAATTAGAACCAAAGATCAATAGTGTTACTTTGACTGCTACTAGTAAAATGAAGATAAACAATTCTTTAAAATGTTGCTGTAGACCTAAGGCATATATTCCTGGGGGTAAAAGAAACAAGAGAAAGTGTTAGAAGGAGGAGGAAAAGAAAAGTGTATGATGATTTCCTGTGGCACCATTATTCTAGGCTGCCCACTTCTAATTTAGAAGTCTTAACTTCCAGGAGACAATGGAAGTGGTTACATGAGTTTCCTGCCTCATGAACTAGAGAAGTTTAGTGTGGTTTTTGTATTCATAATCATATCCCATCAATGCGAGAACTCTTAGGGGAGGGAATTCTAATATCTTTTCTTCCTCTCCCATGCAGGCTATGAGCTTTTATTTCAGCCTGAGGTGGTCCGTATATATATCTCTCTTCTTAAGGAGAGCAGGACCCCTGCCATTTTGGAGGCTTCAGCTGGAGCCATCCAGAATTTGTGTGCTGGTCGCTGGACGGTGAGTATTCATGGAATGAATTTAGAAAAGAAAAAAATTAAAAAGGAACTTATAATGTATATAACATGACTCTCTACTTTGACACATTGTTCCTTCATAGCCTTAAAGACTACAGTCACACACGTACACACATGTTTTTCCCTCCTTAAGAATCAGCACTAAAGTCTACCATCCTTTGTAGCTATTGTTCATTTTCTATCCTCTGTAAGCCAAACTCCTCTTCTTGTCTTTTCATTTCTTCCAATTGTCGGCTTTGATGACCTCTTTTTAAAATTTTTTTTCCAAATACATGCAAAGAGAGTTTTCAACATTTATCCTTGCAGAATCTTGTGTTCCAAATTTTTTTCCCTCTTCCTCTCTCCCCTAGAGATTAAGTATATGCCATTCTTCTAAACATATTTCCATATTCATTATGAAAAATCAGATCAAAAGAAAAAAAATAAGTAAACAAATAACACCACCATCAAAAAAAGGTGGAAATACTATGCTTTGATCCACGCTCAATCCCCAGAGTTCTCTTTCTGAATGTAGATGACTCTTTTTATTACAAGTCTATTGGAATTGTTTTGAATCACCTTATTATTGAAAAGAGCCAAATCCATCAACAAGACATAGTCTTGTTGCTTTGTACACCCAGTTCTGCTCACCTTACTCAGCATCAGTTCAGTCTCTCCAGGCTTTTCTGAAATCAGCCTGCTCATTATTTCTCATCCATTACATTAATATACCATACCTCATTCAGTTTCCAGTTCCTTGTATTGGCCTTCATTTTAGCCTTTTCCTCCTTGTCTTCTCGGGAGTCTTCAATCTTATTCCTTGTTACCTTCCTGGGTGGTATTTTTCTTCACTGTGGGTTTTTCTGTTCTGTGGCCAATCATGACTCGCCAAACCTTGATCTTATATATTTTCACCATTTGTCTCTTGCTCCTATGTTGCTGAATCTCCCCTCTCCCCTGTTTCTGAACCTCAGGGTATCAACATCCTTGCAGTTATCCAGGTTCACAATATCAGCTTCATCTTTGATTCCTCAATCCCATTTACCAAATCTTGTTTCTGTCTCTTTTATCTGTCTGCTTCATTTTTAATTCCGTTCCCTATTAACTTTCACTTTGACTATTATTACCTCATTTGGTCTCTCTTCCACAAGCCTCTTCCCCTATTCTAATACAATGGTCCATATAGCCTACTAGAAATGATTTTCCTAAATTCAATTCATTCAATTCCCCACTCAGAAAATAACATTTCCTTACTTCCCCCAGCCCCTGCCCTCTTCTTCCCATCTCTGCCCCTTCCCCTCGTTTTCTTCAAGACTGAACTCAGTGTCACCTTCTACAAAAAGCCTTTCCTAATGGCATCCAGTAGGCCATCTAGGCCATTTGTCCCAAAACTCTTTCCATTGGTTTTATATATATCACATATAAATTATGTATTTTACATCTCCTTGTTTTCTCCCATTCGAATGTTAGCCCTTCAACAATAATTGTTGTTCTCAGATCCTTAGTACATAGTACTAAGATCCTAGTCTATAGTAGGTGCTTATAAAATGCTTGTTGATGTGATCCTTTCTAGTATGGTCGGTATATCCGTTCAGCTCTTCGCCAAGAGAAGGCACTCTCTGCCATCGCGGACCTTTTGACCAATGAGCATGAGCGAGTGGTGAAAGCTGCATCTGGGGCACTTCGTAATTTGGCTGTGGATGCCCGAAATAAAGAACTGATTGGTGAGCTGGGCAGGGAGAATCTAAGCTTGTGAAGCTGTGTCACTAACTAAAGTGGGCTATCTTTAAAGTGTCTTTTCAAAGATAGAACTTCAAAGGTATCTACCCTGAGTGTCAGCCTAGTCCTTCCCCTGCCTCAGGCAGGCTGGAGAAGAGGAGGAGCACCCCAGCTTCAGGGAAAAAAAATAAAGCCACTTTACTGTTGACTCCTCCCTTGCTCTTTTGGAAGAAGATTCAATTATGGTGGAACAAAGATCACCTAATTGAAACAGTGTTTTACAGCTTACAGTGGTTAATGTGGCTGAATGCAGTTGCCTGTGGCCTTTTAAGGTACATCTTTCGTCACCTGTTTTCTCTTTCATTGTTCCAGGGAAGCATGCTATCCCCAACCTTGTGAAGAACCTGCCAGGTGGTCAACAGGGCTCTTCCCGCAACTTTTCAGAGGACACTGTGGTCTCAGTTCTGAATACTATCAATGAAGTTATTGCAGAGAACTTGGAGGCTGCCAAGAAGCTCCGAGAGACACAGGGCATTGAGAAGCTAGTGCTTATCAACAAATCGGGGTTTGTTTTGATCTCCATTATGGTCTTTTCCTTTTGTTCTTTGGCTCTTCTCAGTGCCATCCCAAGTCCCACCTTCTCTCCCCTCTTTCCTCCCTGCCCCCCACATACATTCACACTAATGAGCCATTCCATTCCCCAAAACCTAGTTAAAGGGCAAAGTCCCTTTTAAAGTAGATATCATGGAGGACAATTACCATCATCTTCCACATTCTTTAATACCATTGTCAGGGACCAAATACTGTATTAAATCAACAAAACAAGCCTGATCCATTGTGCATATAGTTACATATTCTCTTTTTCTATTTTGAAAAGGAAAGAAGGATTATATTCTTTTCCATGCCAAGGTCTTGTTTTGGTATTTTCTTTTTATAGTAATCGATCAGAAAAGGAAGTTCGGGCAGCAGCACTTGTCTTACAGACAGTCTGGGGCTACAAGGAACTTCGGAAGCCGCTGGAGAAGGAAGGATGGAAAAAATCAGACTTTCAGGTACTGAAGGGACTGACAGTTGTTTGTATATACATTCGTCTTTCACTACAATGCCCTCTTTTCTTCCTAGCACAGTAATTATTCTTTGTTAAGACTTCATCACTAGTTTTAAAAGTAATTGTTTTCTGTAACTCATTATAGAAGTTTCTCTCATCAGTTTCTTCCTTGAGAGAGAATATCTTTCTCAGTTTTTTGATAGTGTGGTAGCCTTGAAAGTAAGTAAACCCCAGTGTAGCATTTTTACTGTTAAACAATGTCTCCATTAGTGTAAGGGAAATGAAAAAGTTGGTTCAATCCTATTTAACTTACAATTATCCAAAGCTATTTATTTCTCTGAAGACAATAGTTCCATTTAGGTCATTGAAACTGATCAAATTATTTATGGATACCATTATATTTCTGCCACTCTTATCCAGAAATCTTATTTAGTGGATGGTTTTGCTCTTTGGTCTACTAATTTCCCGATTTATTTAGGATTTTGATGAAGTTGAGTCAAATTTGGGAATAATGTACTAAATGGCATGATGTAACATAACTTCTGTAAACTCAGAGGTTTATGGAGATATTGTACATTTGTTTCCAGGTCAATCTAAATAATGCTTCTAGGAGCCAAAGCAGTCACTCTTATGATGATAGCACCCTCCCTCTTATTGACAGGAACCAAAAATTGGGTAAGATAATACATTCCCTATCTATTTGCCAATTGCTCTTTCGTTAGAAAAAAAAGTACAACAGTTTTCCTGGCTGTTCTAGATTAAAGCTTCTTAAATTATGGGTTATGACCCACAAGGGTCACGTAACTGAATGTGGGGGTCATGAAATTATAATTTATTATCAGTAAGTGTTTGATTTGTATGCCTATTTTATATACCTGTATACCCAGGGTCAAATAAAAAATTTCTTAGGCTAAAAGTGGAAAAAGTTTAAAAAGCCTTGATCTAGACTGTCTTTCTTCATTTTGTTGGTTGCTTAAAAACTAGACCAGTGGTCCTCAAACTTTTCAAATAGGGGCCAGTTCACTGTCCCTCAGACTGTTGGAGGGCCGGACTAGAGTAAAAACAAAAACTCACACTCTGTCTCCGCCCTTCAGCCCATTTGCCATAACCCAGCGGGGCCGCATAAATGTCCTCAGCGGCAGCCCCTGGCTCACGGGCCTTAGTTTGAGAACCCCTGAACTAGAGCTTATGCTGAAGGTTGGACAGCAATTAAAACACTATTGGTATACAACCTCACTTCATCAAATTGATGAAAGTAAAACCAGAAATCTTTTAAGCTTGCAAGAATGTAAAGAAACATATATATTCATTTATTATTGGTGGAATTTCAAACTTGCAGAAACTTTTTTGCAAGGAATCTGGGAATACTTAAAAAAATAAATAAAATAAAAATTGTCAGATTTTGACCAATAAATCCATTCTTAGACTATACCCTTAAAGTATTGGATCTAAGTGACTTCTGTTTTTAAGTTTTTTATTGGTCTTTTAATATATTTTCCCTTTAGTTTCCTTTACCCTTTTCCTCATCCTTCCAGATAGCCATTTCATTTAATAAATAGTATTTTTTTAAAGACCAAGTTACTTTTATGGCATAATACTATTCCATCATATTCATGAACCACAGTATGTGTAGTATTCCCCAATTAATAGATGTGTATTTTGTTTCAAATTCTTAGTTGTCTTAAAAAGTAATGCTAAAATGGTTTGGTGTATATAGTCCAGAAAGAATAGATATTTTAATCACTTTACTTGAGTAATTCCAAATTGTTTTACAAAGTGGTAGTCATAGTTGCACTTGCAGTGTACCAGTGTGATTATCTTCTTACAACTTCTCCAACATTCTTGCTATTTTTTTGTGATCTATATTAGTTTGTAGAGTGAGGTAAAACCTCAGGGTTGCATTTATTAGTGATTTGGATTATTATTATTATTATTATTATTATTATTATTATTATTATTATTATTATTATTATTATTTCAAGTGTAAATAATTTGTGACAGTTATTTTGAGTACTGTTTATATTCTTTGATTATATCAACCTCTTAACAGAAATTTGATAGCCACTAAGAACAATTTAGATGGTTGTATCAACATATAATGTTAAGTTTTTACATTTAATATAGAAGAAAATGATAGCCATAAATAAGAATACTCAATATTTGGCTTTTAATAAAGTACATTTTGACTTTATTTAGATAAAAAGGCCTGATAGGGAGGAAATTCAAATGAGCAGCATGGGTCCAAATATCAAATCATCAGGTAAGATTCTTGTTTTTAACTTTCCCAAATAAGGGGAAGCAAGTTCTCATCAGGGTTAGGGGGAGGTTATCTAGGTCTAGACTCTTTCATTTCAATTGAGGACTGTGGAGAACTTTACCTCCAATTTGTTAGTAGTACAAATTGTAATTTCATTTGTTCAGTTTTTAAGCCCATGACTTATTTCATGATCTTTGCCTATTAATCCCATTTTACATCTCATTCTCTTCTCTAGTTAGGCTGATTTCTTTATTACTGTATACATCTACTTGTGCTTTTCTTCAGTACCCCTATTCTTTCTGTAACCTCTCTTTGCTTAGCCAAATTTTGTGTGTGTGTGTGTGTGTGTGTGTGTGTGTGTGTGTGTGTGTGTGTGTGTGTGTGTGTGTGTATGCAGTTCTTTTAAATGTATTTTCACATTTATCATGCTGCACAAGGAAAAAATGAGAAAGAAAAAATAAGCAAACAACAACAAAAAGAGTGAAAATACTATGTTGTGATTCACACTCAGTTCCCACAGTCTTCTCTCTGGATGCAGATGGCTGGCTCCATCACAAATCTATGAAAAGAGCTATGTCCATCAGAATTAACTGTTGTATAATCTTTTTGCTTCATACAATATTGTTGGTTTTACTCAATTCACTCAGCATCAGTTCGTGTAAGTCTCTTCAGGATTTTCTGAAATCATCCAGCTGATCATTTCTTAGAGAACAATAATATTCCATAACATTCATTCATTTATAATTTACTCAGTTATTCCCCAACTAATGGGCATCCAGTTGGTTTCCAGTTTCTTGTTACTACAAAAAGAGCTGTTATAAACATTTTTGCATGTGTGGGTCCTTTCCCCTTTTTAAATTATGTCTTTGGGATACAGACCCAGAAGCGACACTGCTGGATCAAAGGGTATACACAGTTTGATAGCCTTTTGGACAAAGCATAGAAATTGCTTTCACTAAATTATATTAAGAAGACACTCTTCAAGTTCGATTCTATGAAGTCATCTGACTTGCTTTTTTTTTTTTTTTAATTATTATTATTATTATTATTATTATTATATTTTTTTAATAATATTATCCCTTGTATTCATTTTTCCAAATTATCCCCCCCTCCCTCCACTCCCTCTCCCCGATGACAGGCAATCCCATACATTTTACATGTGTTACAATATAACCTAGATACAATACATGTGTGTAAATACCATTTTCTTGTTGCACAATAAGCATTAGATTCCGAAGGTACATGTAACCTGGGCAGACAGATATTAGTGGTAACAATTTACATTCACTTCCCAGTGTTTCTTCTCTGGGTGTAGCTACCTCTGTCCATCATTGATCAACTGGAAGTGAGTTGGCTCTTCTTTATGTTGAAGATTTCCACTTCCACATCTGACTTGCTTTTAAGACTACTTCTTATCACATTTATATTCTATAAAAAAAAAATTAGAAACTAATACAAAACAGTATATAATTAAATACTGTGTCAAATGAAAATAGTTTTACAACTGTATTTTGAGCTAAATGAGGACAGACAGTTTATATTTGTTTTGCATAGAACACAAAAAGGTCTGGTGAATATTTTTGATTAGTTACTAGCAGAAGATATTACATCTGTGTATGCTTTTTCTGTTAGATAATTATGCCACATTGAATGAGAGGGGAGACCACAGTAGGACACTGGACCGGTCTGGGGACCTGGGTGAAATGGAACCCTTGAAAGGAACACCCTTAATGGTAACTATTTCTTTAATCCTATATCCTTCTAGTTGGAGTTTGCTTTTTATCCCTCTAAGGAGAGTTGTTGTTTTGGGTTGTTTCATTTAGTAAACTCTTCAGAAAAAGAGGTTTTGATATGACTAATACCACCCTCATCTGTGGATCATCTATATGAACCCTATGTATGCTTTTTTCTTTTTCCGCCACTGCCACTTTCTGAAACCTCTTCAGGGTTTGGTACCCACTAACATGCTTTTCTGTCCCATCAGTCTCCATACTAACAAATTGCATGTGTTTACAGCAGGAGGAAGGGCAGGGATCACTGGAGGAAGAGTTGGATGTTTTGGTTTTGGATGATGAGGGGGACCAGTTATCTTATCCCCCCATGGTATGTCTTCAGCTCCATGTGAGGGTCCTTCTCAAATCAGGCCTGGGTGTGCCAGCAGTGGGCCAATCAAACTGATCAGATTTGAACAAAGAATGTTTTCGACCATAATGGGGCTTTGGGGATTCTGCAGTGATCATATGCCTGGGAGGTTGGGACATTCAGCTGGTAATCCGACCCTCCATTGTGTGCTGTTTGCTTTTCTCCAAATTTTTACCTTCTCTGTATTTACTACCAACCTTTTAACTTCTTTTTTTTTTTTTTTTTTTTTTCTTACAGCAGAAGATTTAGCACCACTGTTTCAAGCTTCATCTGGGTTTATAATATATGTACTTTTATTTTTTGGTGGTGAAATGAACTGATGATTCTCCCCTCTTCCTCGCTGGACTATTGTGCCAACTGCCAGGCTGCCTCCTGCCCTATTAGCCCGGTATGGGCTGCCTTCCTTTCCTCAGTCCCAACCTCTTCCAATGATGTCTGCCCTTCCCTCCCTGACCCTGGTTTCTCCTAAGGAGTCTGATTCAGTCACTTGCATAGGATGCCTCAATTTCTCCTGCCTTGAGAAACTGCTGCAGATTATTTCTTTTGCCGGCTCACCCTCGAGCTGCTGGTCCTATATGGAGGTTGGGAGAAAGTTTGAGATTCTTCATCGAAAGCCATGGGAAGAATTAGAAGTTGGTTTCAGTGCATATGGTGTCTATCAAAGCTCTCATGTTTTGACTGACTTCCTTTTTAAAAAAATTTTTTGGTGGGCAAAGAATTTTTTTAGTGGGTGAGGAGTGAATCTTGTTTGTTCTCTCCTTTTATTCCTAACGGATACTTTGGTTTTGAAGCAAAGAATGTTGGTAACATTGGCACATTCCATTTGGGGAACGAGCCATCTCACCAAGGGATCCTTCAGAGTAGACTTTTCTTCCTGCATCTTCAGGGCAGGGACCACCTAAGGACTTTGGACTCTAACTCACTGTTAGTGAGGAGGTGCCGCCCCTTGTTGAGTCTGCCTCTCCCCTTCATTCCTCATCCTACTACCACAGATGTAATGGCCAAATCTGCTTCAGAAGTCTTAGGAAAGGGAATCAGGTTGTGCGGTTAAGGGAATGTTTTGGGGAACTAAGTTGGAAGAGTGTGGAAAGGGAATGAGGTCATTAAAAAAAAAAATAGAACAATCAGCTCCCTCATCTATCAAGCAGGGAGGAATGTACATAAGGTGGTTGGTCTGAAGTTGAGGTGGGAAGCTTTAAAGCTATTCATTTCTTTTTTTCCCTTCTCTTCTCTTCCCTTTCCTTTTCTTTTTTCTTTTCTTTTTTTTTTTTTCCTTTAACCCTTTATCTTTTCCCTTTCTTTTTGCTTTACCCTGGGGTTGGTTGGCCAAGAGAAGGATTTGATGTACATAGCTCCTGCCCTTCCTTGTTCTGTGCAGGGGGGCTGCCCTGGCTTTGCCTCTCCCACGTGCCTTTGGCCTGGGGTGGTCCCCTCCCCCCATGTGCCTTTCTTTGCCGAAGCAGCCTCATTTCCAATGATTTTGCAAAATATTATTTTGTTGCTTCCCCCATTGAAATTAAGGGGAGATCAAGTGATTGGATCTTAGGGCCTAGAGGAACCCAAATTATCCTTTTGGTCTGGGGGAGGATGACTCTTTATTTCAGCCTTAACATACTTATTATACCCAACAGTGAAAGTTGGGATTTCCAGCAATAATCCTACTTGGATAAATCTTAAAATGTTTGGGGGGGAAGGGAGGCCAAGGGAAAGTTATGAGACATGATCCCCAAATTTCAGCATCATCTCTGAAGGGTTTCTGGAAAGTCTGGGCTCTTCCACCCCTCTAGCTCAATATGTCTGAGCATGGTAGTGAAAAGAGTCAGCTGCTATGTGATTTAGGTTTTGTTTTGTTTTGTTTTTAACCCTATCCCTCCCTCACTAAAATTCAAAACCACATTCAATGCAACTGGAAGACCTCCCCAAGTGTTGATTGTTGGGCTGGGGTAGAAGGACCCAGCTGCCTTGCCCTAAAGCTTGGGTGCTTACTATTTCCTTCCCACCCCTTGCTGGTAGAGGGGAGCCTCTTGCTCTCTCGGTGACCCCAGGAGCGCGCACACTGCACAGAGGGGAGTGGGTCCTGGCCTGAATTGGGTCTCCTTTTGGCCCCCCTCTCCCTCCTCCACCTTTGTCTCTCTTCCTCTGGTGCTCTTTTATTTTCTCGGTGGGGTTGTGGGTATCAGTACAGATATGGGCTTTGGGGATCTTTTAAATTTGTGTGACTATAAAACACTAAACACTCAATTCCAGAAGAACCAAAAATCCCACCTCCCCACTGAACACTACCATGGGACATGTCTTCTGCTCCATGCCCTTTTCTCTTTCTTGTTAACGCTTTTAAAAATGAGTTTTTTATATAAATAAAATTTTTAAAGTGTGTATGTCAAAGAATTCGGAGTCACTGATTTGAGCCATGTCTCCATATTTCCCTTGTGCCTCAGGTATTTCTCAGCACTTCACATCATTCTTATTGCAGCTCTAGGTTGTAACAGAATTAGTGACAAAGCTCCATTCTTAGACCTTCACAATCTACCATGTCTGGATTTAATTCATCTGGGCAGTCTTACTTACATAATGCAATGAGTTCCTTGAAACTCTTGTCAGAAGAATTCTGTTCTTTTTGCAAGCGTTCAAATAAAAGGGTGAAGCATCAGGAAATGTAAAGTAACAATACAGAGGCCTGGCTGGATCTCTTTCATTAGACCAAGTTAAGGGAATAATATCTATTCAGGGTTTATTATAATTATTGACCTCTTGGTCATGACTGAGCAATAGGAAGTCTTTCCTCCTTAAAGCTATGAATAGGCTTCTAGTTGTTTCACGTGTCTCAGTAGGAAAAAGGAGAATGACAGTAGCTAGCGCAGATCCTTTTCTCTAGTTTGAGATAGAAAAGATACTTGGAGGCAAAAGGCTAGAAGTCAGCCAGATTGAGTTCTCGAGTCTAAAGTTTTTTTTTTTTTTTTTTTTTTTTTTGTTTTGTTTTGTTTTTAAGTTATAATATTTTATTTGAAAAGGGAGAGATTTACTGGGACTAAATGGATCCATGGTTGGTCCCAGGGCTGAATGAGACTATCTTCTCAAAGAATCCATCACTGAATATCAGATACATGACATAATGGGGGAGGTACCTGGATGGGGATGACCTAATGGGGGGAGGATCAGGTCTAAAGAGTTTCCAAAGATACCAAGATATTAATTCCTTAGTTAAATCTGTACTTTTGGAAAGCTATTGTTGGATGAGGAGGTGAGATAGCCAGTAGCCCAGCTTTGCTGGGGCCCTAAAAGTCATTTGCAAATATAACATGATATTGTTGGGTAAATTTATGTGTTCTTATTAAGAAAACTTGATGCTCAGATCATTAGATTAAGGATAAAAATTCCAAATCTAGCAAAACTCGGAAGTGTGTATGTTTGAGCTAACATTTGGCTAAAGGAATAGGAACTTCTATGATTGCTTCTGCAGCTAAAAGGAGTTGAAAAATGAATTGATTCTCATATGAACTGCCCTTTTGAGATGCTTAGCAAGTGTTTACTGTTTAAATAGGTTTTATTTTACTGCAAAGGTCTTCAGGGAACTTCCAACTGTTACTTCCTTGGGACCTTAGTAAGTATAAAAATAAGAGCTGTGGGATCAAAACTATAAAGTTGGAAGGAACTTCAGGCCATCTAGCCAATGCTTTCATCTTTATAAATGAGAAATTTGAGACCTTGGGTTAAGTGGTACAAGGTCACACCAGTGATAAAGATGGGTGTCATTGGAGCTCTACAGTTGGTTATAGTATAACTTTTATACACGTGCTTTCCCAAAAAAGCAATGAGATCTGCAAAATCACATAACCACAGGGCTTCTGGGAAAAAGAAAGTTAATTCTAATGGTTTAAAAAAAAAAAACTTCACTGGTGAATTTAAATGATAGCAAAAAACCCAAAAACCAAATGGTAATAGTTTTTGTACATGTTCAATGACTAAGAATATTATAAATGATGGTATCTAAAGCTGTTATATATGTATATATATAATATGTGCTGCTGCTCATCTGGTTCCACCAGATGGTGGAAGATTGGGGTAAGGTTCCCAGCCCTCCTCTGTCCACAACTAAACTGAGTTTCTTGGGTTCCTCCAAACTTGGTACTCCATGTCCTCCCTTCATGTATTTCTACAAGCTTTGCCCCATGCCTTTAATGTATAAATGCGATCTGGTAAGTGTAATATATACAATAATAGCACTTTATCTTGACAAAGACCTGAAGTCTGCTTTTGGAATTGAATCAGAAAGATTGCAGCTTATAAGTAAGAAATGGTTGTGTTTTCTGCGTTTTCAGTGTTTCAGAAGAAAACAAATATAAGTGAGCTCATGCTCAAAACAAATGTTCAGTTAGATTGAAACAAACTGACATTATCAAAACAAGTATCATAGCTAAACTTGATTCAAGTTTAAATTGTAACAGAACTTGACTCCCCCAAATGGATATTCTTTATTCCGTGACCTGATTATGATTATGATGATTCTATATTGCTCTGTTGTTAAAACATTTCCATTCATGTTTGATTCTTCATGATCCCATATAGGTTTTTGTTTTGTTTCGGTTTTTGCAAAGATGCTGGAGTTTGCAGTTTTCTTCATTTTATTTGACAGACGAGAAAACTGGCAAACAGGGTTAAGTGACTTGGCCAGTATCACTGTCTGAATTTTATAATTGAACTCATGATGCTGTCTTCCCAACATTCCATCCACTGTACCACCTAACTGCCCAACAACATGAGCTAAAAGAGTTCTGTGTTTCCCTGGGCCTAAGGGTCCACTCTTTCCTCCTAATAAAATAAGCCTAACATTTATATGTCAACTTAGGTTTCCAAAGTACTTTTGTTAGCTCGCTTAGTCTTTGCATCATGCAGGTAAGTGTTACTGGTTTGTAGGTAAGGAAACTAAAATTTAGGGGATAATGACTTTTACCAACGTCTACCTAAGTGTCTGTTTTGAACTCAGTATGTCATTGCATCTGACTGCAGTAGAACATTTGCAGAAATTCCAACTTTATAGTTTAGCGACTTCCTTTTCTTAAACCCAGCCCCTTCCAGTAACAACTACTTTAGGAATTCTCTTGGATTGAAGGCTCTTTCTGGTCATACAGGAAGGAAAAGGAACAGTAACCTAATGAATACAGAATTCACGTCATTTAGCCAGAAGTTGGTTGGCCTTGTAAATGGGTCAATATAGGAGGAAAAATGATCAGATTAAGCTGCTGTCCTTGATCTACATCTATCCCTTCTCTCCTAACCCTTTTCCCAAGACTTTGTTTTCCACGTCTAAGGACCATGTTTTAAGAGGCTCCAGTGAATCTCTGTAGGGATCATTTTTAGAAGTCATCTAGTCCAAAATGTATTGTTGTCCAGATGCTGCTTAAAGATCTGTGAGACAACAGTTTGGTATGAGCATGAGGGAGAAAGGACAAAAGTATTTCAAAGCTTTGTACTTGGGTGACTGGGAAGTTGGTGATGCTCAGTTGAAAGGGGATGGGAGGGCAGAATTTTTTAAGGGGCAGATGGAGGGTGATTAGTTTTGGCCGATTGAGAGGTTGGCCAGACTTTGAGGTGGAAATATGTGTAGGCAGTAAAATGGGATTGGGATCAGATAAATGGGTTTGAACTCCATCTGCATATGTGTACTAACTCTAACCCTTACGTAAACATATTTACAAGATCTACATAAAGGCCAAAGTTAGTGGAAAGTTTTCCCACTAGTGAGGAAATTACTCAAGGGAAGTGGTGGTAACTGAGTGAAAGTACACAGATAGGAAAACTTGAGTGTGATGAAAGATTTTCCAGGAAAGCCAAGTGTATAACTCAGTTGGTAGAGATAAACACTGTTGGGTTTAACTTAATCCTTTATATGCTTCCTAAATGTCTTTTCAGTGCTTATTCGTACCTAATTTTTATTTAAAGCTTTTTATCTTTTTTGATATCTTCATAAATTCTGTTTGTCTTCTCATAATTTCAGTGGGATACAATAGCCAAAATAAGACAACATGGATACAAGTCCTGCAGTATGAAGGGGAGACTTACACCAATAAGAAAAGCTAAAGGCATTTAAGCATATATATTAGTAAGGCAAAGCATTTGAGAATGCCTATTGCGTTTCTCTCCTTCACTCGGCTATCTTTGAAATAGCTGCATATATCTTTGTGGTAGTAGCATGTGTACGTGTGTGTGTACACGTGTACCAAGAAGTCAGTAAGCACTTGTCAAGTTTCTACTGTGTACATGCAGGCTATATATATAATGCAAATTGGAGGCAGTCTTAGAGGGGAGGTGGTTGGGGTCTAGAGAAAAGCCTCTTGGGAAAGGGGATTTAAGCAGAGACTTTAAAGAATACAGATGCCAGATAAGAAAGAGCATTCAATTGGTGAAAATAAGCCAGGGGATGGAAAGTGTGATGCTAAAAACAGCAAGGAGGCAGGTGTCATGAGATTATTGCATATTTAGGAAGGAATGAAATAAGAATATTGGAAAGTTAGAAGGTTTTTAAGGGCTTTAAAAGCAAAATGCAGAGTGATAGCCATTGGAGTATGGGTCAGACCCTCAGTAAAAACTTAAGAGCCAAATGGAGGATAGAATAGAAAGATTTGAGGCAGGAAAGTCAACTCTAGAAGGCTATTTACAATAGTCTAGGTGTGAGGTAATGAGGACCAGCCCTTATCGGCTGATGGCAGTGCCAGAAGAGAGATGGGGGTATATACAAGAATTGTTGCGGAAATAAAATTAGCAACGATTGGCAGCAGATTGGTTATGAGGAGTTGAGGATGACCTCTACAGTTGTGAATCTGGGAGGGAACCTTCAACCATATAGGAGAAATTAGACGAGAGGGTTTCGGGAAGAAAAGAAATTATGAATTCTGTTTTGTCAAGTTTAAGATGTCCAACAATAGGTCTAACTCAGGCAAAAAGTCTAAAGATGGGTGTGTCATTTCCCTACTCACAAACTCCTTACTCTAACTCCCTCATCACTGTAAAATAAAACTTGCACAGCTCACCCTTTAAAACCTATAATCTGGCTCCCATCTACTTTTTCAGCCTTACTTCGTACTACCCCAGTTTGGATTTGGGCTACTAGGGTCTACTATCCAAACTTGATATTCTGTCTCCTGCCCTCCTATATTCTTACAAGACATTGCATATTCTTTTAATTAGGAAGTAGATGAAATCCTGGATTTAGGAGGATTCAGATCTTGACTCAGACTTATGATTGTGTGGCCTTGAGCAAGTAAAATCAGTCTTACTTTCCTCATCTATAAGATGGGAGATATTCATAGCAATAAATATAGGGTTGTGCTAAAGATCAGATCAGGATACCACATAAAGCCACCTACAGACTGTAAAGCATTTTATAAATGCTAGTATCATCAAGATGGCTCTTAACATTTATTTGATGAAAGAGGCAGAAAAAGGGAGCCTTTGTGTGTGTGGGGAAAAAAGCAGCTTCAGGACAGATAAGCTGCTGAGTAGCCCTTCAGATAAAACGCTTGAAGAGATAGATGCTTTCAAGAGGACTGAAGTAAACTCTGCCTTTCAAAAGCAAAAGATCTAATGTAAAGATGGCTGCAGCCTTGGCTTCCCAGCAGCAAGCAAGATCCAGAATCAGGATCAGGGGGAAGAAGCCAGTGAGAGGAGTTGCCAGGACCTGACAGGTTCATTTAGAAAGAGAAAAGGAAGACAGGGCCTTCATCTCTCCATGGGTCTTCTATCTCTTGCTGAGTAAGGATCCTGCAAGAAGAGAAGGGATTGTTTGGTTTGCTTTCAGAGCTCACCTCCTGCCTATTTCCAGCTTTGGATAGGAATGTAAGATGGGAGGATTCTCTAGGAGGAAGAGGAGATGAGCACAGAAATCTACCAACTGAATACATGCCTTCTATCTCCTGCTTGATCTCCAGTCTCTGCAGGAAATAAAAAAAAGGTACCTTTCACTTAATGATTAACAAACTCCCCACCTGAACTTACCCTACTTATTTCAATGATTCTGAATCCCAGTAGACGGACATGTAAACTCCACATCTGCAACTGCCCAATTCCTCATTCCCATTTCCCTCAACCTATGCACCTGAAAGTCTCAACCAAATGATATTTACTCCTACTGTGCCCTCTGGGATGCCTGTTTAATTGGCAACAAATTTGCTTTCCCATGAAATCTTTTAGTTTTCCACTCCTTCCATCTTCTGATTCTAATTTAGACTTAGTTCCTCCTAATATCACCCTTCCTGGCCATCCTTTCCAATACTGGTTGCACTTTCACTCATCCCCCTTGGCTCATTAGTTGAAAGGGGAAAATTGGAATACTCCTTCTTCCCCATTGTCATTTCCAGGTTCTCCCCTACTTTGAGGTCTATACAACCCACATCTACCCAATCAGTATCCTGTCAACTGTTGTCAAGGGTACTCTCTTCCTCAATGAGTCCAGTACTTGGCTTACAACCTTTTTCTTGACAACTCCTGATCCCTTGTACAAGAGATCTTGAAAACACACACACACACACACACACACACACACACACACAGATAGATAACCCCCCCAAACTCTTCTAGTTCCTTATCTACTTATTTCTCAAGGCCTACTTCCTTACCCCATCTTAGCCACGTGCAAAAATGGGTATGCTCTTAATCATCCCATCACCTATGTGATGAAAACCCTTGAAATCCCCATAATCTTTTGGCTTTTCGCCTCTCTGTCTCCTTTTGCCTTACCGAACTCTACTCTTCATCCACACTTCAATCTCTGAAGTCCCCAGTTGTCTCCCAGGCTATTACTCCATTTTTTAGCTGTTCTCTCTTCCTTTAAAATCTTTCCCTGCCAATTTTAGCCTTGGATCACTCCCATCATCTGCAGCCATTACTCCTACACACGTTTCTGATTGAAGGTGAACTACACCATTCTAACTGGGTCCATTATAAACTGATGCTACAGAACTCTCCTTCCTGCTAAGTAATCCTACATCCCTTCATTGAACTCACTTCAGCTCATTATCCCACTATAACAATAGCTCTTCCAAAACTTTTCATCTTTCTTCAAAAAAGACCAAATCTACCTCCCCTCTTCCAGGTGAGAACATTGCCTCATTTATGACTGGAAAATATTGAAGCCATTTTCAGTTTCTTTCCTCATCTAATATCACATGGATGCCTTCTGCCACCATCTTCTTCTTTATCCAAAGAAGGGCTCCACTTGTACAAGTAATCATCCCATTCCATCTCCTTATGCTTATTCTCTCACCTTCAGATTTTCCCTGACTACAAGCTGCTTTCATCCTGCCTACAAATATGCCCAGGTCACCCTGTCCTCAGGAAACGCTCGCCTGATCCTCCCTTCTCTGCTAACTATTGTCCAATTTCTCTTAACCTGCTTTGTAGCTACACTGAGAAGGTCATCTATAATAGCTGCCTCCACAGCTCTCCTATCATTTTTGTCTTTACTCTACAATCTGCTTCTTACCTTACCATTCTCGGCAAACTGCACTCTACAAGGTTAACAAGGACAAATTTAATTTGACTTAAGTGGAGAATCTAGTGTCCTTTTCTTAATATTCATAAGAAGTAATTATAGCAGTGTGTTGCTTCCCCCCTTTCTGAGAATCCCCTATACCTGTCAGTTTGAATGTAAGTTTCAACAAAGGAACGATTGGGTAGAGCATCAGAGAACTATGGGTACCACACCTTCTATACAAATGCTTCACTTCTCTTCCATTTTTCATCTCTAATTCACAGAACACTTGTCTTCAAAGCTCCAAGCTGAGATTCCCTTGTGACTGCCTTCCATCATGCCCTCCTATTAGTGCTTTATTCTACCTTGATTTTCCTTGTAATAAAAGAATATAGATTCTATAATATGTATATAACAGAATAATAGAAATAATATAATAATAGAAAATCACCTAATATTCTAATTTCACAAGTTTCTTATAAGCAGGAATCCAGCACATTTAGGGGGAAGGAGGGGAAAAGTTGAAACAAAAGGTTTTGCAATTGTCAATGCTGAAAAATCTTGTAAATAGAAAGGTATAATAATAAAAAAAAAATAAAATAATAGCTTTTTATTTCTAAAACACATGTAAAGATAGTTTTCAGCATTCATCCTTACAAAACTCTGTGTTCCAAATTTTTCTCCCTTCCTCCTACCCCCTTCCCACATGGCAAGTAATCCAATAAATATTAAACATGTGCAATTCTTCTATACATACTTCCACAATTATCATACTGCACAAGAGAAATCAGATCAAAAAGGAAGAAAAGAGAAAACGAAAAGTAGGCAAACAACAAACACATATTACGATCCATATTCCCCACAGATCTCTCTCTGGATGCTCATGGCTCTCCATCTCAAGTCTATTAGAATTATTCCATAAATGTTAAATGGAGAAACAAATGCTACTTTTGCTCTCTTTTAAATGTTGTCATGGATTTTTGGGAGATGGAAAAAAGGGAGTGAAGCGCCCGGGCTGGGCATCTACCAGCTATGATGGTTATAAATACACAACAATGAATCTTGGTGATTTTCTAGATAAGGCTTCAAGTTGCTGGCTTCAAATCTTCTGTTTTGTGTTTCTTCCTTGAATACAAATAATCAAATAGTAATTTTGTGAGGGATCTTCCTCGCCTTCCTAGCAACCTTTTGAGTTCAAGAGGGAAGGAGCTCCTGGGACTGAATAGGAGAAAACCATTGCTGGAAAAGGATAGTTGCTTAATGCAGAATTAAGTCAACTAGCAATTATTAAGGGCTTCAGAGCTGAGGTGAAAAGAAAGAAATGCCTTTTAAGAACTCCACAAAGTATTTCAAACTTTAAGTTTCAATTTCAGTTTCAACTCCTGGGGTAATATAATAGGAATTATCATATCATGCTTATATATTATTATTTATATATTATAGATCAATGTGTGTGTTTGAGTCTTGTGGTTTAAGCATTTCTTTTGTGATGAAATAAATATTTCTCCTATGTCTGTTCTACTTTGTACAAAATTTATTCCTTTTGATGAGAACTACACACATTTTATTTTCAAGATTTTTTCCAAAATTCTATTTTAAAATAGGGATATAAATGAATCCCAGAGTTTCAAGAAAAGCCTGACGTCTTGATTTGAGGTAAGATCCCTGAGTGTTAAAGTTAGTCTACATGAATCCAGAACTAGGGTCCCCTTAGTGATAGAGGACGTGCCATCCCTCTGGGCTTGTAGATTAGGTGGATATACATATATTTCTATGAAATTTCCAAGTAGTGTGCGGGGGAGGGAGGAGGGGAGTGTGTCTTGGGGGTTGCTATGCTATAGGTTTCCTGTGATGTAGGAAGTGTGATTTGAAGGAAGCTAGGGATTCTACTTAGGGCAGGTAGGAGGTAAAATGATTAGAATACAGAGTGAAATCAGGAAGATTTCAGCTTCCTCACTTTAAATCTGGTCTCAGACACTGCAGATCTTATTTGGGTAGGTCACTTAACCCTGTCTGCCTCATTTGTAGAAGGAAATGGCAAATCACTCCTGTACCTTTGTCAAGAAAACCCTAAATGACAAGACTGAAAAAATGATTCTCAGCCACCATAGGGATTCTTCCGGATAAACGAAAGCGAATGTATTCCAGGTATGGGGTATAGACTATGCAAAAGCTATAAGGTCGTGTACAAGGAACAGAAACAGACCAATTTGGCTAGAATTGGAGTTTGAGGAGTATAATATGTGCTAAGCTTAGAAGTCAGATTGTCCCACTTGTCTAGTTCCAACACTAGAAATCAGATTTTTAGACTATTTAAATCAAAAGGGAACCTAAAAGAAAATCAATGTTCCTTTAACAAGATTAATACATTTCAAAGGAGTGGGACAGAGGGGAAGGAGAAAGAAGTTGACACGGAAATTTTTAATATGCTTCTGATAGGACATAGAATTTGAATCTGAGAGATTTCAAAGATCATCACATTCAAGCTATGTATACAAGGTGTACATACAACAATTTTTCTACAATATCCTCGACAAATAGACAAGCTTAGAAGTCAGATTTATGTAGGGGTGACATGTCTTATCCACAATCGAATCTCTCCTAATGCTTGGAACTAGTCCCATTCAGAGACTTTCAGGTCCTATTCTTGCTGAACTGCAACCATAACCTAATTATTATCCAATTGTTATCCCCCTGAGAAGAGTCATCCACATTGATATAAGTTCTTATCTTCTGTATTCAACCTGTGACCAAGCTTATATAAGGCAATTGCCTTAATCTAAGGGGATAGTCTATAGCTTTGGAATAGCAACAGAATGGCAGACCTAGAGGGGATCTTAGAGGTAATTTATTTCACTTCCTCATTGTACATACCACTTGTGATCTTCAAGCAAATTCTTTGTCTGGAATATTGTAGAAGAGATTCTTGTGTGTATAGCTTGTATACATAGCTTGAATCTGATGATCTTTGAAACCCTCTCAGACTCAGATTCTATGTCCTGTCACAGGCATATTTAAAATTTTTGTGTCGACTTCTTTTTCCTTCCCCTTCTTCCCACCCCTTTGAAGTATATTAACCTAATTAGGGGAACATTTATTTTCTTTCTATGTTCCCTTTTGATTTGCATAATCTAAAAATCAAATTTCTAGGCTTGGAACTAGACAAGTGGGATTGTTATCATCCTCTATGGGCTGGTTCTTGCTGACCTTGTCAGTCTATTTCAATAAGGCATCTTACATGCTAAACTTTAGACTCATTAGAATCCTTGCCTTTTCCTATAACACATGATCAATTCTTTCCTGCCTTTGCTAACGCTATTCCCCATGCCTGAAAATGCCCCAAATATGCACATGGCAAATTCATCTCTACCTTTTGAATATATATCTTTTTGTCTGTCCTTCGAGATCCAACTCCAATGTCGTCATCTTCATAAAGTTTGTAAAGGTTCACCCCTCCCCTCATCCTCTTTGGAGCTAATCTAATTACAGAACCTGAATTAGAAGGGACCTCAGGGGTCACCATGTCTAATCCATCTAATTTTGACTTGGACAACTCATTAGACAACTCATTCTATTTTTGGTTAACTTTGTTAGGAAGTTTTCTGTAACCAAATATAAATATGCCTCTTTATAACTGCTATCTATTATTTCCAGCTCTGTTCTCTAAGACGGAACAGAACATGTCTAGTACTTCAGACACTTGAAGATGGTTCTCATGGCTGATCCTGTCCACTCCTTCTGCCCCAGTCCTTCATGTGAAATTATTTTTTCCTTTGGCTAATCATCTCCGATGACTTCAATCAATCAAAAGGTGGTTAAATATCTACTATAAGTCAGGAAATATACCAGGCACTGAGCAAACAAAGACATACATGAAACAGGCCTGTTCTTAAGCTTACTCCTATCAGAGGAGAAAATATGCACACATATAAGTATTTACAATATAAATACATATAACAAGGGACCTTTACCTGTAGTGACAAATAAGGGGAGTGAGATAGAGGGAGTACACAGTAGGCCTCTCTAGCAAAAAAGGAAGGGCTAGAAAATGCAAGATAGAGGGGAGCAGTAAATGCTAGCCAGCATTAATCCCTCAGAGAACAAAAACCTTAGGGATAACTGAAGCAGTGATGGCACCTTCAACAAAAGTGGAGGATTTGGGAAGAGCATTTGGTTCAGAGGGAAAGCTTGAAGAAAAAAAAATTGGGGACATGTTAAGTTTGAGATACCCAGGGATATCCAGTTTTAAATAAACAAAAGGCAGTTGCTAATAAAGACTGAAACTCTGGGGAGAGATGAACTGGATATATATATATATAGAGAGAGAGAGCCACCCACAGTTAGCTGGATGTGGACAAAGAGCTGGCAGAGGAGACTGGCAGAGGGGTAGTTTAAACACGTACAAGAACAAGGAACCCCAAGAGCCTCCATTCCTCTTCTCTTTCACTGTCAATCATGCTTGTAGTTCTTCCTCTCCTCATCTCTCCTTGCTAAGCACAGTACCTGGTATGATAGGCCTTTAGTAAATGTTTGTTGATTGGCTGATTATCCTCCTAAAGGTTCTTACATAAGAAAAGATCTGACCATGTCAGTTACTTACTCATTATGAATTCTCCTTATTGCTCTAAGATTAAATATTAGCTTCTCTAGCTTTTAATACCTTTACAACCTGGTTCTAGCTTATCTTTCCTTCTTTATGTACACTCCTTTCCTGTACTCTGCAATCTAATAAAAGTGGCCTTCTTACTGTATCTCCCATATAGCACTTTATCTCATTTCTTCATTTCCTTCTGGTTTTCTTTCATGCTAGGCGTGCACCCCTTCTTCACCTCTGCCTCCAAAAATCCTTCTCTTTGTTAAGCCTTTCCCTGAAACTGCTCCCCAATTGCTAATGTCTTCCCTCCCTAATTACACTGTATATTCTGCTTATATTTTTCTGCTATATCATTCTCTGTGTATGCATCTCATCCTATAGACTAGGAACATGAGAGTTGGAATTGTTTTATTCTTTGTTTTTATATCTCCAGAACCTGGCAAGTGCTTCCTCGGTATAGAGTGAGTGATTAATAAGTGTTTAGTGATTGATTGCAGAGGGAGGCAAATAATAAGGGATGGAGAGATTGTTAGCATCCATGTTTCTCTTGGTCTTCCCTATTTTTACACTTTAATTAAGCTGTATAATTTTAAAAAATTTAAATTTATATTAATAGTTTTTATTTACCATATATATGCATGGGTAATTATACAGCATTGACAATTGCCAAACCTTTTGTTCTAATTTTCCCCCTCCCCCCCCAGAAGGTTGACCAATACATGTTAAATATGTTAGAGTATAAATTAAATACAATATATGTATACATGTCCAAACAGTTGTTTTATTGTACAAAAAAAATCGGACTTTGAAATAGTGTACAATTAGTCTGTGAAGGAAATCCAAAATTAAGCTGTATAATTTTAAACCATCAGGCAGGTACATTTTCTGAGAACAATTAATTAAAATTTTAAAAGTCATAAATACTGATGCTATAGGTAACTTTAAACTTCTATAATAGATCCTTCCTTGAAAAAAAGGGAAAGATAGGTTCTTCACTAATCAAGTCGTTCTATCTTGACCTATTGAATCTGACCTTCATTCAAACAGCCAGCATTTCTTAAGGGCTTAGTATGTACCAGGCACAGACTAGGCCTGGAGTTTCAAAGATATATAAACAGCCCCTATCCTAAAGGTGCACGTGAAATATTCTACCAGCTATAGTTTACTTGGGTAGATGGGGAAGCTGTTGAAAACTATTGAGGTAGAACACAAAGTCATACTGCTTCTCTAAAGTTAAAAAAGTGGCCAGGTCATCTGCTTATGATAAAGAAAGCTAGGTACTTCATAAGTGGCAGTTGAATGTTTGATTTACTCACTTTTTTACTTTACTTTGATTTGCTCACTTTTGTGCTTTCTCATCTGAATGTCTGTTGACCTCTTCCTTTTCCACTGATTCCAGTTGTCTTAGAGTGAGAATTCTGTATTCTGAAAATGAAAAATTACTGAAATTTTTTTTAAAATAGCAATTGTAATTGAGCATACCATTCATCTATAAAGCTCAAGTAATCAAAGGTGGTGGCACAGGCATCCTGAAATCAAGAAGTTATCCAGTGACAGTTTGTTTTTTAATGTCAATTGTTCAATAAAAACATTTTTTTAAACATGAATTTTAATTGAACACACCATTCATCTCTGAAGCAGAAACCTAAAGTGGTCAAACAAAGATGGTGGCACAGGCATCCTGAGACTCAAGCAGTTATCTAGTGACAATGTTTGTATTTTAATGAGGCAGTTGCTCACTTGAATCCTTGAGATTACAGAAACTTTCTTTTTCTCAACTACCTATGGATCTTCTTCACACAGCTGCCAATGGATTTTCCTCAAGTGTAGATAAGCCATATTCTTCACCTATTAGATAAACTTTAAGGATTACCTATTGCTTCGAAGATGAAATACACACTCCTCTGTTTGACTTTTAAGATCCTCCATCCTTGACCCTAAGCTGTCTTTTAAAAGTTTATTATATATTATTCCCTTCACTTTATGGTCCAGCCAAACTAGCCTTCGCTCTGTTATTTACACACAACATTCCATCTGTCCACTATGTTTATCTCTCCCTCACTGAAACTTTTTCTTTCAAGATACAACTCAAGCACCACCTTCCACATGAGGTCTTTGCTGTTTTTCTGAGTTTCTTGTGCCCTTCCTCCCTTGATGTTGTTCACTTGTCTTCAGTCATGACTCTTTGTGACACCATTTGGGATTTTCTTGTCAAAAATACTGGAGTGGTTTGCCATTTCCTTCTCCAACTCATTTGACAGATGAGGAAACTGAGCCAGACAAGATAGAATGACTTTCCCAGAGTCCCACAGCCTGGCAATCCTGTCCATTGAACCACTTAACTGTCCTATGCTCTTTCCCTAACTAGTTTTGATTTTGTATTTATTCTATATATATACTTATATATGTACAGGTTGTTTCCCTACTTGAAATGTAAACTCCTTGAGGGAAAAATTGTTATTTTTTTTCTTTGTAACTCCAGTGCCTGAGGGGTAACAAGCTTTAAAATATAGTTTGGACCCCCTTTATTTTACAGATGAAGAAACTGAGAAAGCAGAGGTGCCTTATCTAATTTATAATTGGATAGAATAGTTAGTATGTGATTGACCCTGGGTCCAAGCTCAGCTCTTTTGATTTCTAATTTAGTCCTGCTTCTACTATATCCAGCTCCCTTCCTTTTGTGATATTCCTTAAGCTGTTCAATTTTGGCAATGATATCTACTAGATTTATTTGTCTTGCCAACGACCATCTCCATCACTCTATATGTCCTTCTAATGTGTCTTTAAAATTTAAGATATTCATTACAAAGAAAGAATGAGATAGATGGGAACTAAATTCTCAGGAACCACAATCAGCATTTTTGTTATGAAGCATTTTTTATGAAGTTGATTGCATTATTTTTAAAAATTTTATTTATTTATAATTTTTTGACAGTATATATGCATGAGTAATTTTTTTTATAACATTATCCCTTGTATTCATTTTTCCAAATTATCCCCCCCTCCCTCTACTCCCTCCCCCCGGTGACAGGTAATCCCATACATTTTACATGTGTTACAATATAACCTAGATACAATATATGTGTGTAAATCCCATTTTCTTGTTGCACATTAAGTATTAGATTCCGAAGGTATAAGTAACCTGGGTAGATAGACAGTAGGATTGCACTATTTTTTAACCATTATGATTTTTGTTTTCAGTTGAGATATAGGGGATTCTAGAATTCTTTCTGTTTTCATTGTTGTAGTTACTATGTAGTTTTTTCTTGTCTCTACTTTTGCTCTGCATCATTTCCTATAGATCTGTTCTTATTGTGGTATAAGAAAGAAGTTTATATTCAGTAGGTGTCAACTAGTGAACTGAGAATTGGATTTGGAGAGAAGAAGCCCTGCATTCAAATTCAGCATCAGATATTTTCTAGTTATATGATCCTGGATGAGTCATTTAATCTGTCACAGGTTTGTTGTTAAATGAGAAGATATGTATAAAGTGCTTTTTAAATCTTGACTCACATTTGAGAAGTGGATGTCAGTGCAATTTTCTTCCAAGTATGATTTTGGTGGCTATATTATTATTTCCCATAGAACTAACTTGAGAACATGAGGCTTAGTCTTAGGACATATAGACATGTATCTTCTCTTCTGCACAACAACATTATCTCACTCCTTGGCAACCATTTAAAGGGCATCCTAGTTTGGAAATAAAGAAGGCTTCAAAAGAGAGGCTGTTTCATTCAGAGTGGTCTCCTACTTAGGGCCTCTAGTTTCATTCCTTTTCTACTTCAATCAGAAGCCATTTATATAAATGCTCCCAAACCCCTATGGGGCTAAAGATCGACTGGCTATGAAGAGACCTGAGCTTGAAATGAACTCAAGGGTAGTCCCTGATATGAACATCCATTAGGGATAGAGGCTGGACTTGTGCTTTCATTGATACCCGGGACTTTCGGATGAGGAGACTCATCATTACCAATGTAAGTTCTAACCTTCTCTGGAATCTACAGTCTTTTGTGCTTATTTATTTTTTTATTTTAAAATTTCAGTAGTATTTCATTTTTCCAATTATATGTAAAATTTTTTTTCAACATTCATTTTTGTAAGATTTTGAATTCTAATTATTTTTCCAAATATATGTAAAAAAAATTTCAACATTCATTTTTGTAAGATTTTGAGTTCTAATTTTTTTCCCTCTCTTCTTTACCTTCCCCCTCCCCAAGACAGCAAGTAATCTATGTTATACATAGACAATCATTTTAAACATATTTCCATATTAGTCAAATTGTGAAAGAAATCAGAACAAAAGGGAAAAACCATGAGAAAGAAAGAAAGAGCAAATTAGAAAAAGGTGAACATAGTATTCATAGTTCGTTGTTTGTGGATGACATTTTCTATCCCAAGCCTGTTGGAATTGTCTTGGATCACTGAATTAAGGTGAAGAGCTAAGTCTATCTTACTTGATCATTGTTAGAATGTTGCTGTTACCGTATACAATGTTTTCCTGGTTCTGCGTGCTTCACTCAGCATCAGTTCATGTAAGTCTTTTTGGGTTTTCTGACATCAGCCTGCTCATTATTTCTGATAAAACAATAATTGGAATTCCATCTTAAGGAATTAACTGTCTTGGACATTGAGAAGTTAGCTGACTTATCCTGGATCTCAGCCAATGTGTCAGGGATAGAGTCTGAACCCATCACTTTACTCCCTGTTCTGTGAGATGACTTGTGTATCAAATGTCTCTTATCACTGCTTACTGTAATTATCAGATGTCCCTTTTTCTTCTGGTACGTGCAACTTAGGGGAATTGCAGCCACTCCCAAACAATTTCAAAGGAGATTTAGCGACCTCTTAGAGAATGCTGAGGGGCAATGTGCCAACACAGTAAATATAAAATATCATAAAGGAAGCTTTTGGTCATGGGTCAGGTCCTGCTCTGGCTGGTGGAAACTCCCTTTGATGGAAGCTGAAAACCTTGAAGTGAGGCTTGGTGCTTGGACCACTCTAATGGCCTCTTTCAACTTTTGTGACTCAGAGGAAAGTGTCTTGGACCTGGTCATCTAGGTCATTTCTCTGATGGGTCAGTGAGCTGTCAGTCTGGGGTGTCTAGGTCGGTAGATGAAGCTCACCTTGAACCTGAATACCAAGTCACTTTTCCTGCAGACCTCTGGAGTGGATGAGTCAGAATGACTCCTCACTGAGGCTGTAAAACACCCTCAAACACAATTCTTGTTCAAGAAAGCGCTGCCTGGCTTTTATTGACTTGTGTTTGACTTTTGGAGACTTCTCTGGGTGTGTCTCAATGGGAAATGGTTGAAGGAGAAAGGGTTTAACTGGTACAGAGCAGCTGATCAACCGGATTTACAAAGTAATAAATTTGCACACAGACATTCAGGCAGACAAGCAGGCCAGGGTGTCACTTTTAAAGTTTAATTTTTATTGCTGTCCTTTATTTGACATCACTTTTATTTTTGAGTTTCTCCTACCTCCCAACTCCTTCTTTACATAACAAGCTATACCTTGTAAATTAAAAAAAAGGTGGGACAGTAAAATAATGAAAAAAACATTGAGCAAAACTAGTCAACAGGCCAACAAGTCTGCTAGCTCTCTATCCATTCTCTCTTAATCTCTCCTCTCTTATCTCTTACTGTCTCTGATGTCTCTCACACCCACATGCCTTCCCCCCCCCCCACACTTTTGCTTGCCTATTCTATTTCTGAACTGTGAACTTCTCCTGGTTTCCCACTTCAAAGCTACATGTATATAAAACTAAATTGCTAGCTATGAGGTCATATAAGCAGGAAGGGCTGCATTTATGTATAAAACACACTTTATCTACAAAGTTCAGCCCTCCTTAATTCCTCAATCAAGAAACAATATTGCTAACCAGGGGTTTTCCAGCCTCTGCTTGAAGAAAGCCCATCATGTCAAAATCTCCTGTCTTTTCACCCTCCTGGTTGCCTTCTTCCAAATGGGCTTTCCTTCCCTGTTCTCCTCTCCTATAGACAAGGAAACTGAAATCCAAAGATTTGACTTATTGGAGGAAGATCAGCCCTGCCATAGGTGGGAAAAAAGCAGAAGTCACATCTAAGTTTCCTGACTTTAAGTTCAATGCTCTTTCCACTTCTCTGAGTTTTCTTTCAAGATCTGTTCTAATCTGGATATAAAATGTCGAAGGAGAAGGGGCAAGAGGGACCCAATATGATTTCATTTATGTCTTAAACCATCTAAGGTTGACTGAGTTGACTTTTCATAAAAATTCAAGCTACAATTCAGCAAGTATATTCATGAGTCATTTATTAAGCACTTATTATGTGTCAGACACTGTGCTAAGCACTGGAAGGTACATGGAAGTTTTCTTTTCCTACTCAGACCATCTACAAGGAAGCCCTTTTATTACATTTCATTTTAAAGATGTATTGATACCTTTTGTTTTTATACTTTACATATTTCTTTATAGGTGGTATAATAGATGGTGGAATCAGAAAGATCTGAGTTAAAAATCTAGTCTCAGATACTTCCTAGTTGTGTGACCCTGGGCAAGTTACTAAATTCTTCTTGCCTCAGTTTCCTCATCTGTAAAATGAGCTGAAGAAGAAAATGGCAAACCCCTCCAGTATCTTTGCTAAGAAAACCCCAAATGGGGCACAAAGAGTGTCCATCTTGATCGAAATGATTCAAAAACAACAACAGAGTAAATTATACAAAGAAGACCAATCAACGCAGAGAGTGTCTAATAATGCATGTAGTATTTTACACCCATTGTCACCTTGTCACCCTTTTCTCTCTAGGGAGGAGGAAGATATTTTTCATCATTTTAATTAATGAGATAAGGCTTTTAAAGAGAAAAGTTTCTATTCAAGAAAGGCAGCTCAAGACTGTGCTATTCTCTAGCCCTAGCACAGAGTAGTTTTTGTTTTTAACTTTCTTGAGTTGGAGCTTCATGTTGAAACGTTATAATCATAGATATTCAAAGCAATTCAAACAAAGCCTGAAAAATACAGGAAACACAGAAATATAGAGACTGAAGACTTAGATTACAGTCCGAGCTCTGCTTTTTCTTCTCATTGTTGCTTCACCCTGTGTCTCAATTTACGTGTCTTCCCTATCTATAAACTACAAAGGTTAGCCTATATAAATTCTGTGATTTCTTCCAACTTCAAATCTATGTTATCACCTCATTTCCTAGTAAGGGTGAGAGAAGTCCTTAATCTCTAGTTTTTGCTACTACCCACAACTGATGCTTTGTGAGTTTGAATGCCTTCTATTCATTCAACAAAAATTCACTGTGTTTATACAATATGTCCTAACCATTGTACTAAGTTCAAGGACAAAGGTGCTCACTATTTTTGTATCATGGATTCCTTTGGCAGTCAGTCTGGTGAACCCTTTCTCAGAATAATATTTTTAAATGCATAAATATATAGGATGCTAAAGGAAACCAATTATATTGAAGTAGACACAATGATTTTTTTTATTCTGGTTACATATGGGTCTGGAAGGGTGAAAGGTGAGAAGTGGGACATTTGTCAGCCTGTCCTCCATCATTAGTGTTCACTGTTTACTGTATTTCTGAGCAGATAGCGTTTCTATCCTACATCCTTTTCCATCTGTAGTCTCTTCTGCCATTCATTCCATTAGGGGGGATTCTGTCATCTGGTCTAGAAGGTATTGAAAGGAGAGAAGTGGGCATTTGTCCCGTCTGTCTTCAGTTGGCATCTCTTTACAATTCCTCATGAGAGTTTCCATTCAGCATCCTTCCCCATTTGTACTCTCTTCTATCATCCACCTCCATTAGTTGTGTTTGAGGACTGGGCTGAACCAGTGATGGACCTTGGAAGGTACCCCCCTTCCACTATTCCTTCCACAGCCCAACAAGCCTTAGCGGGGGAAGACATTGACCTGCAGCCTCCTGCGAAGGGCATCCTTTACCTCCTTATTGCGGAGGCTGTAAATAAAAGGGTTAAGCATAGGGATGATGATGGTGTAGAAGACTGAGACTATCTGGCCATCTCTGCCACTATCATTCCCATGGGGCTGGACATATGTGAAAACCACGGTGCCATAGAAAATGGCAATGGCCAGGAAATGGGAGGCACATGTAGAAAGTGCCTTTTCCCTTCCAGCTGCTGAGCGCATGCGCCCAATGGCCACCAGGACCAGGCTATAGGAAATGAGAATGATGGAGGCAGGCAGAAGAGTAACCAAGGCAGAGAAAATATAGAGGATGTTGCCTGCTCTGGCGGTGTCTGCGCATGCCAGGCGGAGTAATGGGGGGATGTCACAGAAGTAATGGGTGACTTCATTGGGTCCACAAAAGGGCAAGACAAAAACGTTTCCTGTCTGGATGATGGAATTAGCCCCGCCGAACCCGTAGGAGGCAGCCACCAGCTGGAGGCAGGTGGCTTTGGTCATGACAGAAGAATAATGGAGAGGCTGGCAGATAGCCATGAAGCGGTCATAGGCCATGGCAGCCAGAAGGAAGCTCTCAGTCGTCACGTGGATCACAAAGAAGGTCAGCTGGATCACACAACCGGCAAATGAGATGGATTTGTCAGTGGCTAAAAAGTTGACCAAGAGTTTGGGGGTGACCACAGACGAGTAGCAAATGTCAAGGAAAGAGAGGATGCTGAGGAAGAAGTACATGGGACTATGAAGACGGGAGTCGATGTAGATTAGGGTCATCATGCCCATGTTGCCCAACACAGTCATGGCATAGATCAGCAGGAAGATGAAGAAAAACAACGTCTGCAGGTCTGCATACTCAGAGAAGCCCAACAAGATAAACCGGGTTACTGGTGTAAAGTTGCCACTGGCAAGAGCTATCTCTCCAGGAGTCATCTGCAGAATGATAATCGACAGCCATTGAATCAATTAATCATTACAACACAGCCTCTATTGTGCAGAGAAGTAATCTAGTAGTAGAAAGAGCACTGGCCTGGAGTCAGGAGAAGTAGCTATATGCTACTTGTGTGATTTATTTTTATTTTATTTTTTTGCTGAGGCACTAGGGGTTAAGTGACTTGCCCAGGGTCACACAGCTAAGTGTCTGAGACCAGATTTGAACTGGGGTCCTCCTGAATTCAAGGCTGGTGCTCTATCCACTGCGCCACCTGGCTGCCCCTAGTTGTGTGATTTTTAAGCCTCATTTTCCTCATCTTTAAATTGGAAATCATGAAACCTGTGGTACTAGTCCCACAGAATTGTTTGGAGATTAAAATGATAAATGTCAACTGATTGACAGACCTTAAAAAGGATTCTCTAAACATCTATAATGATGAGGAGGAGGAGGAAGAGGAGGGCAGTATAGTGAATTGAAAACCAGCTTTGGATGACCTAGTTTTGATACATAATTGTTGGGATGCTGAGCCAATCAACTCTTGATGTATCAAGATTCTCTCTGACAATAAGTACAAGAGCATCTATATAGCATAGATGCAAATTTACACACAAATAGAGGGAACTCTCTTAAGGTTTGGGGCCCCTCCACTCCATTTTTTTTCTTATTGTTAACCATATGACTCAGTAGAATCGTTAGTAGTGACCAAAAAAACCCAAGTATGGCCAGTATTAGTTTGGGCTTCACCCCATACAGCCTTCCTCTTTCCTACCTTAGATTGCTAATTATGCAAACGAATGAATGAGTGAATGCAAAAGCCTGTATTAAGCACATATGGCAGCCATTGTGATGGACACTGTAAATACAAATATAAAAAGGAGAAGTCATTGCCTTCCAGAAGTTTACATTTTAATGAAAGAGACAACACCTATAGGGGAGTGGTGAATAAGGAATTTTGGTTGGGGAAATCACCGGGATGGTTCCTGGAACCATAGGTTAGTTGATTTACATGTCCACTTTAGGATCAAAGGTAGTGTGAATTTGATTACTAGAGCAAAAATGGAACTCGGGGTGGGGACTAAGGTAATAAAGAACTAGAAAGGATGTGAATCATGGTCTGCGATAGGGTCACATAAATACAGTGGCTTAGTGGCTAATTAACACAGCTCCGCTCAGAGGGGTCATTCCAAAGAAGAACAGATTATCTCCCTCATAAATTGAGACCATGATTTCTGGAGATCAGGTTCAGAGTTCTATTCCGGATACGGAACAGTGGGGACATAAACAGAGCTCATTGTTTGCTGGGGCAAGTTTCTTCTTCACTTCTCTGGGCCTCAGTTTCCTCATCTATGACATAGAGGAAGGGTAGCCTAGAAACTTTGTGTAATCCTATTTGAATCTGAATTATGATTCAGTGTTTTCCCTAAAAACAAGACTAAAGTCACACAGTATAGAGAGAGCGAAATCCAATTTGAAGATAGGACACCTGAGTTCTTGTCCTAGAATCTGCCACCTCTTTTTTCTGAGTCTCGGCCAGTATTGATTAAGCACCTTCTCTGTGCTCTGCACTGTTATAAGAACTGAGGATTCAAAAAAAGGCAACACACCAATGAAACCCCCACCCCCCAAAATCCAACAACCCAGTTCCTGCTGTCAAGGAACTCCCAGTCTATTGGGGAAATATACATGCTGCTCTGTACAAATTGAATATTGGACTTGAACGGAGACTTGTGGGAAGCCAGGGAAATAATGGGGAGGAAAGAAGAAAAGGGAGTATTCACTGACATGGGAGATAACCAATGAAAATGCTGAAAATTGGGAGATAGAATGTCTTGTTTGAGGAAGACTAAGGAAGCCCAAATCACTGGACCGTAGACTATGTGGGGAAGAACCAAGTGTAAAAAGACTAAAAAGGTAGAAAGAGGCTAGTGTAAAAATATAACAATCATATTTGATCCTGAAGGTAATAGAGAACCACTGGAGTTTATTGGGGGAAAAAAAATTAGGGATGATGTGGTCAGGTGTGTGTTTGCTTTATGAAGATCAATTTATTACCTGAATGGAGAATGGACTGGATGAATGGCTTCCTTCCCCACCCAGGATGGAGGCAATGTCAAAGTAGAGAAGGAAGTGTGTATAAGATATTTTGATGGTGGAGTCAAGAGGAATTAGCAACTGTTTGATTATGGGGAGGTGAGAAACAGTGAGGAATTGAAGACAACACCTGGGTTTTGAACTTACAGGGAGGATGGTGGTGCCCTTGATAGAATAGGGAAGTTAGGGAGAGGGGAAGGTTTCTGAAAAAAGCCAGTCAATGGATTTAGTTTCGGGTGACTACAAAGAGCTAGTATGACTTTTTACTAGATAACATGTGAAGTTCCTCCCTACTATATGCTCCTCTGAATCTATAAAAATTCAAATTCTTTGTTCCTGTCTTCCACACACATATCCAGTGTAAGCCTCTATGTCTCTCACACTGGTTGATCAGAAGAGATGGATCTGATTAAATAAATATACACTAAGATCATATTCCCTAAAGGTTAGTGATTTTGTATCAGGGGATTTAGGATTTATAGAACACCTTCAAGGAGAGTAGATCTGGCTTGTGCTATGGCCAGGAATATAGGATAGCATCAGGATACTAAAGTCTCTCATTGAAAAAACCATGGAGTTGACCCTAACTTCTTTTAGGCTCTGTCCATGAAGCAGAAGTTCTGATGGAATCTGATTAAAACAAAACAAAACAACTTTATGTCCAAGCTAGTTTTAGATTTATTGTTTGAGAACCAGTTTTGTTATCCTCAGAGAACTTAATGGCCAGGTTGCTTGTTCAGTGGGGATTCTATCCATCATAGTACCTCTTGAAGATCATCTCCCAAGTTTTAGAACCCATTGGTTATGATGTATAATTTCAGTGAAATTACAAATCTTTAAAAAATTGAATGCACAGGTAAAAAGGTATGATTTGAACCCAGGTTCTTTAGCTGTTGCACCTAGGAAAGTTTTATTTCTGATGCTGATAGTTCTTTTATAAACACCATCAGAAATTACCTCAATTGTCGAGGGGCTCAGAGGCTCCTTTATAGTGGTTACTAGAATGAAGAATTCAGAGAGGTGGCGGGTTTGGAAGAATGGTTTCATTACCTGGAAGACCTTGTCCCAATTGTCCCCAAATCCACTGTACTCATTTTTGGCTGCTAACATTGGTCCCATCGCCTGATATATCCTTTCTCTCCTCCATTACTCCTGTGTTTCATTTCCTTCAGACCCAGTTACATATTTGTTGTACATATTTGAGCCTACCAGTCTACTTGACTTCTGTCTTCACTTTGAGATACTGTAAGTCTCTACCCTTCATTTGGTAATTCCTGATTTATGGACCCCGTTGACCACCCTACAGGGTCCCCCACTTCGATTTGCTCATTCCTGAGTGAATCCCTCTTCTCAATTCAAATTCTCTATTTCTGTTCCAGGCCTGATGAGGAGTTCCAGAGCAAAACCTGACATTACATTTTCACTCACCACACATTCATAGTGCACAATCTCTACTTGATCTTCAGTGTAGCTCAACCATCCTGCTGCTCCATCTTTACTGATTCCTTATCTCATCCCCATGGTAACTTGCAAGCTCTCAGGCAACCACTCACTCTTTCTCCTCCTCACTTGCCTGCACCTACAGCAGATGTTCTGGCCTCCTAATTCATTAAGATGCTTGAGGCCATTTCAAAGAAAGTTCAGTCTTGTGTCAGTAACATGGAATCGATGCCTTTATCTAAGTTACTGATGAAAATGTTAAACCTTATGGGGCTCTGCACAGATCTTTGGAGCACATCCCTGGAGACCTTCTGAGTTGACATCTACCCATTAATGACAACTACTCTCTGAGTATGGACCTTCAAACAGCTCAAATTTCACCTACCCTACAGCTCTCCAGCTTTTCCCTAAAATAACATGATAGCCATTATCAAATGCTTTGCTAAAATCTAGGTAAATTGTATCTGAAGCATTTCCCTAATTGACTAGTCTAATAACTGTCAAAAAGAAATAAGGTTAGGCTGGTATAATCTATTTCCAGATCTGCCTTAACTTCAGCCTCTTTGTCTTACTTTCTGACTCCAGTCTTGTTGGATATTTTCATCTGGATTTCTTTCTTCCCATTCCCTCATGATCAGACTCTACAATCAGATCAGCTGACATTTATCAAGTAGAGATTCTAAAGGAAATGTATGAATGAAAAAGCATTTATGAAGCCTGTACTACGTGCTAAATATCGGGTTTACAAATCCAAAAAGGAACATACCCTCTAACCTCAAGGAGGATATTTTAAAGGGGAGACAGCAAACATATCTCTTTATTTTGAAGCAGCTCTAAGTGTTGGGAATTTTTTTTACATTCATAATGTGTCCTTTGCCACTTCCATCTACTGTTTCCATCACCTTCTCTGTCCTTTGGAATCAAGTAGAAGTCTAAGCCCTCTTAAAGGTAATATCTCTTCAGACACTTGAAGATACTTAGCTTTTCTAAAATAAACATCGCCATCTTCAATCAGTCCTTGTGAAAATGGTCTTGTCTTCTCATTACCCTTGTCATCTTTATTTTTAAGCTTTTCAGAGTCTTTCATAGAATGTTATATCTAACACTCAAATCTCTACTCCAGATGTGGAGCTTGTTTTCCTGGAGTCCCCAGTTAGGCTCTTCATATGATTTCATATAGGAGCATAGATTTAGAGCAGGCGTCCTTAAAATGGGGTTCTGGGAACTTGTTTTAAAAAACTTTTTGACAACTATATTTGAATAGAATTGGCTTTCTTTGTAATATTGTAGATTTTGTGTTATGCATTTAAAAGCCTTCTGAGAAGGGGTTTGTAGGCTAAGAATCCCTCATGGAGAGGTAGAAAGGACCTTAGAGATTGTGTAATCCAAACTCCTCCCTTTACAGATGAGCAAGTTTAAAAAATGATTGTTGAATAAGATGTCCCAGTATCACAGATAGTAAGCATCATAATCCAGGTCTCCTGGCTGCAGAGTCTGCTCTTTCTGTCCCACCACACTGTTTATGACAAACTACTACTATCTTTGGCTGCTTTACCTTCATTCTAGGCCAGACCATGGTCCTTCTGACTCCACAGGACTCATAAAGAGATGAAGATCAGATATCCAAAAGTGCTGTGTTGGGCGGATGGAGCCCTAGGCTGAGGAGAGGAATATTCAGGTTCTGACACTGCTGTAATCTGGGTTTACACTTAACTGCTTCAATTGGATCTTTGGAATGGAGTTAATTATTCCTTCTTTACTATCCTGAGAATTGTCAAAGGAGGGCTCGCTAGAGCAGTCAGCTTTTTTGTCTTCCCCACTGCTAGGGAAGCCTTAATTTCATTTACTTGGGAAGAGAAAGAAAATGGCCATCTGCTCACAAAATAAATAATTATGGGGGAATGTAGACAATATCACTTAGGAGGCAGCTAAATGGCACAGTGGAGGGAGTGCTGGACGAAAGACCTGGCTTCAGAAAATCTGCCTCAGGAAATTACTAGGTGATTCTGGGACAGTCACTGAGCCTCTTTCAACCTCACTTTCCCTATGGGTATATTAATAGCAACTATCCAATACAGTTGTTTTGAGGACTAAATGAAATAATGAAGTGCTTCTTTGCAAACCCTTAAAACCTATATAAATTCTGGCTAACAAACTAACCCTTGACTATTTGCTGCTTAATTTTTATTTAACATAGTAGTAAAGTTAATAATTATAACTATCATGAGATCTGTCCAATGATTGCTCTGACATTTGCTAGTCCTCAGCAAACTGTGAGTGGTTAGATTTTACAAAAAAATTACTACTTAGAGTCAAATTTTTATAGTTTTTCTCTTATTGACTCCTCAATATTTCTTACCAGTTCATCCATTTTCCTTATCAGGTACAATTTTAATCACTATGAGTATACATGTGTCATGAGGATTAAAGACTTGGATTATTTCCATGACCCTGAGTTGGGTTCTCCCTTACAATCTCAATTTCCCAATTATTTAATTAGTATTTAATGGTAATATTTAATTTGGGGGCAGCTAGGTGGACAATGGGTAGAGTACAATTATGGAAGAAGGAAGACATGGGTTTAAATGTGCCCTTAGATAGCTGTGTGACCCTGGGCAAGTCACTTAATCCTGTTTGCCTCAGTTTCTTCATCTGTAAAATGAATTGGAGAAGGAAATGGCCACCACTCCAGTATCTCTGCCAACACAACCCCCAAGGGTCATGAAGAGTTGGAAACAACTAATACAATTTAATTGTTTGTTGGCTGAGGTCATCATGATTTCATGCTTGTCAGCTATGCCTCTGAAAAATAATCTGAATGTTTTCTAGAAGCTCTTATTTTCTCTACAAATTTCCTTTGTATTAAGTCTATCCAATTTATGGTTCCATCTTCTTGAACTAGAAAACTAGCTCCCCACCATAATATATTATATTTCTGTCTATCTTCTCCAGGTGTGACTTCTCTCTAGGTGCTACTTTTTTTGCATACTTCCTCACTCAGGCCAGAAGGAAGAGTAGGAATATTCCTTACTCTTCTCTTATATTTCCAGATCTTTCACCAGCCATTGCTAAACAATCTCTCTTTTGTAGTATGGCCCATCCAGTTCTAGCACCCTGTCCTGTTCCATCTCCTTTCTCAAGGTTTCTGCTTCAAGATTTTCTTCTTTATCCCACTCCCAACATCTGTCCTTTCCTTTCCTTTCCTTTCCTTTCCTTTCCTTTCCTTTCCTTTCCTTTCCTTTCCTTTCCTTTCCTTTCCTTTCCTTTCCTTTCCTTTCCTTTCCTTTCCTTTCCTTTCCTTTCCTTTCCTTTCCTTTCCTTTCCTTTCCTTTCCTTTCCTTTCCTTTCCTTTCCTTTCCTTTCCTTTCCTTTCCTTTCCTTTCCTTTCCTTTCCTTTCCTTTCCTTTCCTGTCCTGTCCTGTCCTGTCCTGTCCTGTCCTGTCCTGTCCTGTCCTGTCCTGTCCTGTCCTGTCCTGTCCTGTCCTTTCCTGTCCTTTCCTTTCCTGTCCTTTCCTGTCCTTTCCTGTCCTGTCCTGTCCTGTCCTGTCCTGTCCTGTCCTGTCCTGTCCTTTCCTTTCCTGTCCTGTCCTTTCCTTTCCTGTCCTTTCCTTTCCTGTCCTTTCCTGTCCTTTCCTGTCCTGTCCTGTTTTATCAAAAACCCTTGACTTCCAGCTTATCAGCCTCCTCAACTCCCATGACTTGTGCCTCCATTCCATCTCAGTGACAGACAAGGATGGTCATACCTTTGATCTCACCATCCACTAACAAAGACTCTGAAATTCTTCTATTTGAGCATAATCTCCTATCTTTCCATTTCAATGTTCATCTATTCTTTATCTGCACCATAATTCTCCAGTCCCTTTGTTTCTTAGTGCTTTTTTGACTCATCACCCCATCTGGCTTCCCTTTCCTTCTTTTCCACTCCTAATTATTTAGTTAATTTGTTCAGCTCTGCACTATTTTCTCTTCAACCCCTGAAGCTGCCGCTTCATACTCTAAACTAGACCATCAGAGACTATGCTTGATGAGCTAAGACATTCAGCTCTATGTTCTCTGGAAGTATGGTGTTTTTTCTTCATTTTGGCCACTTTCTACCTATCCATACCAGTTCACTCTCTCATCTCACTTTCTATTTCTTGTTCTGAAAATTATAATCAAATCCACATCACCATTGCTTCTGGAAAGGCCATATCAATGGCCTACATTTTTGTTCACTCTTAGGCCATAATTCCCTTCTCTGGCTACCATTTACCTAAATCTGCTGTCCCTCCATTAGAATGCAAGCTCCTTGAGGGCAGGGATTGTCTTACACATTTGTATCTCGGTCTCTGAGCACTTAATCAGGGCTTAATAGTATAAACATTCACTGGTTTATTTATTCCTCTACTCTTTAATTGCTTTCCCCCTTAAATCATTCTGTTCATGCTACTATTATGGTATCCTCCTATACTGTTCATGCTTTGTTCAATCCTCCATCACCATCTGTCTCCTCTGCTGCTATGCATTGCTGGATGTCCCTGGAGGAAGTTACACGTTGCCTGTTACAAATTTATGTAATCTAATCTCCATTGGATCTTCAATACTTCCTTTTTCTCTAATTGGTTATTTCATTCTCCAAAGTTACTTTTCTAAATCTTTTCTATCCTCCCTACCCTTCTTGCATCGTCTTCTTTATCTCACCCCTTTCCTTTTTAGGGAAGAGCCTCACCTTCTACTTTACTGATAACATAAGAGCCATCCTTTGTGAGGTCTACCTCCTGCTTTATTTCATACTTCAAAAATTCTCTACATTATGAGTCCTTGAACTTTTAAAAAATACTTTGGTTTTTCAGTATAATTTCTTTCCTTCGCAATCTTATTCATTTTATTTTATGTATTTAAAAACTTTATTCTGAGAAGGGAAGGCTTCAGACTGCCAAAGGATTCCATGAAACAAACAAAAAAATTAGAACCCTAGCTCTACATTATTCCCATTCATTCTTCTGCTATTGTCTGAGAAAGAGATGGCCTTTTTCTTAGCCAAGGTCATTCCCTCTACTTGTGTTCTTGATCTCATACCTTTCTGACTCTTTTTGACCATTTATCTCTTTAATCACTTACTCTATTTTGTCTCTAATCTCTCTTTCACTGGCTTTTTCTTTGCTACCAACAAACAAGTCCAAGTCTCTCATCCTTAAAAATCCTTCACTTGGTGCTGCCATCTGCTCTAGTTTTCATCCTAAATATCTTTTTTCCTTTCACAGCTGAACTCTTCAAAAGGGTCTAAACTCATTTCTATTTCCTCACCTCCCACTCTTCAACCCTTTGCAATCTGCCTCTCAACCATCCTACCCCACTCAAGTGAGGATGCTTTGTCCAAGGTTACCAATACTCTCTTAGTGACTAATCCAGTGAACTTTTCTCAATCCTCACTCACCTTGACTTCTGTGCAATTTTCGACATTGTTGAGCACTCCACCTCCTACAAACTCCCTCACTGTGTTTTCTCAGTTCTCCTCCTAACAGTTTGGTCATTCCTTGATCACCATCTTTTTCTGGCCTACCAAATGTGGGCATCCTCAGAATCTCTATCCCAGGCTCCTTTTCTGTATTTGCACTCTCCCATTTGGTGACTCATTAGCTTCCATTATCATCAATTTTTAGCTAAATACAAATGCCTGACCTCTATATATCTGGCTCTGTCCCTGTGTGTGTGTGTTTATATGTATGTGTACCTATATGTGTGGGTACATACACACACACACACACACACACACACACACACACACACACACACACACATCTATATCTCTCTACCCCTTTACCTCTGCACTCTAGTCCTGAAAAGTCAACTGCCAGCTCTATACTTCCACTTAAATATACTATTGGTGTCTCAAGTTTAAAATGGAAATATTGTCTTTGTCACCCCAGATCGGTTCTTCTGAAAACTTCATTATTTCTGTTGAGGGTATCACCATCTTTCTAGGTTCCAAAGTTTGCAATTCTTCAGTTCTTTCTTCCTTATCATCCACTTCCTGTCAAATACTAAATCTTAATCCTCTATCATATCTATTCCTTTCTTTTCACCTTTCAGTAGCTGAGTTCATCATTTTTTTATTACCACTTTCCTAATCTATTGCAAATGCTTTCTAATTCTTTTTCCAGACTGCTTTTTATAGTCTTTTCTTTCTCAAATCCTTCCTCACCATATTTGCCAAACTGATTTTCCTAATACATAGATCTCACCACGTTGCCCTCATACTCAAACATCATCCCTCTTACCTTTAGGACATGGGCAGGGCTTTCAAAGTAACCAAAAATTTAAAGTGCAATATAAAAATGAGATTTTTTAATGAATGTTTCCATCTAAAAATAACTCCATCTTTCCCAGGTAAGCAAAGAAAAATGCAGTGAATAGAGTTCCAGATCTGAAGACGGGAAGTTTTGTCTTCCTAAGTTCAAATCAGACAGTTACTATCTGTGTGACCCTAGGCAAATCAGTTAGCCCCCATTTGCTTCAATTGCTCATCTGTAAAATGACCTGGAGAAATAATCCAACCAAGAAAACCCCAAGTGGAGTCTAAGGAGTTGGACATAACTGAAAACAAAAATGTCTAGCATAAATACAAAATCCTCAGCCTGCCATTTGCAGTTTTCTCCTGTCTTGTTTCCACCAACTTTTCCAGACTCATTTCTTATTACGTCCCTTAAAACATTCTTCATTTTAGTTAAATTGACCCGCTAGTTATTCTTATAAATGACGTCACGTTTCAGCTTTGTGATTCTCTTCACATGTGTTAACCCCCATCTAGAACTTTCTCCTTGCTCATCTCTCCCTCTTGGAATCCTTAAGTTCCTATAAGGCACCTTCAGGTACTGCTTTCTACACAAGTCCCTTCTTCATCCCCCCAGTTGTTAGGTTTTTCCCTCTTGTAAAATTACTCTATACTATTTGTACTTGTGTACATGTATCTCCGGAGGAGGACAGAAGCTTTCTGAGGGTAGAGATTGTTTCATATTGTTTTTGAATCCACAATGTTAGCATGGTGCCTCCCAAGGAATAGGCAGTTCAATGTTTGAAATCAACTGCGAAATCCTGAATTCTTCAGACTGAAAAGTACCATCAGTGGTCACCCTTCTCTCCTTCACTTCTATCCTCGGGTCTGCTCTAGGAAGATTTCCTTGTTTAACCCTGACAAAAGGATCTCTCTCTCTCTCTCTCTCTCTCTCTCTCTCTCTCTCTCTCTCTCTCTCTCTCTCTCTCTCTTTCTCTCTGTCTCTCTCTCTGTCTCTGTCTCTCTGTCTTTCTCTCTCTCTCTCTCTCTCTCTCTCTCTCTCTGTCTTTCTCTCTCTTTCTCTCTTTTAAATTGCATCTTGGTTTTAAAATATACACACTTAAGTTACTTATAAAATATTAGAGACATTTACAAAGAGCTGTGTGTCTAGTTCATTGTTCCAAAAGTAGAATACAGCCTTGAGGAAACTTGGTGATAAGAGTAGGAACAGGACCCCAGGTTCAGCCCAATCAGTTTGTCAATGTCCTTCGTAAGTATGGCACCAGACTGGGACACAGGATTGCAGATATGGTCTAGCCTGGGCAATCATGTTGATATGGCCCTTGGATGGATGTGAGGGGGCATTTCAGGTAGAAGTGAACAGCATGATCCAAGTTAAGTCCCTGTCTAAGGGATCAGAATCCCTTCTTTTGTAAAGGAGGAAGCTGAGGTCTGGGGATGCCCAAGGTCAGACAGTGAGAGAGTGAAGATTCAGCACGAGTCCTCTCACTCCAAATCCAGAGTTCTTTCCATTGAAGGGTCTTAAGGACCATCTTGTCCTACACCCTCATCAGACAGAAGGAAAAACTGTCTCGGTGGAAGAAGAAGTGACTGTGAAAGTCACAAATGGATTTGAACCCAGCTCCTCTATCTCCAAATTTAGCATCTTTTCCACTAGTCCATATTCTAAGGCTTCATCTGACTGCTATCGCCATCCCCATCACCAAACATATATTGGTGCTGACGGGGTGCTAGGGAATAAGCAGGCAGGTGATAGAGTCTGACTCTGGTGGAGTGGAGGGGGATCCTTCAGCTCACTCCAGCATCCAGTAGGTTCCTAGGCAATGTCCCTGACAGAGTTTCTGTTGTGTTCTCAAGGAAGAAAAGGCAGACAGGTTGTCCCATTGGATAGAGTGCTGGCTTGGGTCAGGAAGGTACAAGTTCAAATCCATCCTCAGAGATTTACTAGCCATGGGTTTGTGGGCAAGTCTTTACTTAACTTCTGTCTGCTGTAGTTTGCTCAACTGTAACACAGAGAAAATAATAGCACCATCTTCTAAAGTTATGTGGTACAAATGAGATAATATTCACGTAACTTCTAACCCGTGTCTAGCACATAGTATTTTATTTTATTTTTTTGAGGCTGGGGTTAAGTGACTTGCCCAGGCTCACACAGCCAGGAAGTGTTAAATGTCTGAGACCAGATTTGAACTGGGGTCCTCCTGAATTCAGGGCTGGTGCTTTATCCACTGCGCCACTTAGATGCCCCTGCACATAGTATTTTAAAAATGCATGTTCCCTTCCCCCCTCCCTTTCCCCTAAATTCTTTCTTGGTCTCTCTCTGTCTCTGGCTCTGCCTCTCTCTACTTAGAAATTTAGAGATAATCACTTACTGTGACAGACAAAATTCTTCAGCCTGGTGCTTTACCAATGGTAAAGCTTATCCACCTCATCATCCTCATGTCTGGAGGCTTCCAGGTGTCCGTGCTGTGTCATTCACTTCTCTGCAGCTAATCTCCAGTCTTTCTTCCAACGAAAGCTTTGACTGAAGAATAGAGAGCTCTGGCAGAGGTGTTTGGAAAAGTTGCGTCCAAGCCGTAGGCTCCATTGTCATCCTGCCCACACTTTATTACTCCATTTTCATTCTTCTAGGAACTACCATGACTTCAGAGGCTCCAGATCCTAGAGGGGGTAGGCCCATCACACACCTTATCCTTGGGGGTCTAGACTGTGTAGGGGCTTCAGAGGGATTGGAACAGCTTGACTCAATGCTCTTGGTCATTTGTTTTGGGAGAGTGGGGTCCAGCTTTCCCTTGATGGATTGAGGTTCTTAAGGGAGCACGGTCCCTGGCTGGACCAGGTGGCCAGCAGTTTTATGAGCAGGGAACCTCAGAGGGAGAGAGTCCACAGGGCCTGAGCTCTTTCACTGAGGAAGCTCTTTCTGTTTAAGTCCAGATTCTACGGCCCCTGCAATGGCAGGTGGTCCTCTGAGGGCCATGGAATGAAGGCAAGGGGAATGGCTTGCCCACATTGTTCACATGGAATCCTTGTTGAAGATTAGCCCCGAGTCATTTATTTGCACCCTCTTCCTTCCCTTACTGAGCTAGGGCTGATGGGGGCTTAGAGCTAGAGAGGAATTCCTTCTCACAGGCAGACCCATCAGCAATGGTGTGGAGAGCTTTCAAAGGGTGTAGCAGAGAGAAGGAAGGCTTGGGTAGAGTCCTCCAAGAAACTGAGAACTCTGGGGACGCCAATTTGATTAAGAGGCACTTGGGACCTTGTTAAGCAGGTGGGCCTCTTATTTATGTCAGCACACTTCTTGTTGTTGGTTTTTCCCCTCAGCAGTGATGCTGACTTCCAGAGCTTGGGAAATGCCAGTGGGCATAAGGAAGAGCTTAGGGGTTTGTTAACATTGAAGGAATAGTTGATGATCTGCTTGTTAACCTTCCCTGGTTTTCACCCTGGCACATACACTCTCCTTTCAACTAGGGAGTACTAGTTGTGGCCATCAAGGCCTCTGTCCATTCTTCTGCCAGGTGACCATGCCATTTTATGCCCCCCCAGATGTCATTCCTAGCTCTGGATTCTCAATCTAAGACCTACATGACTGCCATCAGAGTCTAGAGTTAGAAGGAACCCGGAAATCAAAGTCAATTCTATCTAAAGTGACCCTAAGGTTGAGGGAGCAAGATAAGTGACTTGTCTAAGACCACACAGCTAAGTCATATCAAGCCAGGATTAGATCTCAGGGCTTTCCTCTCTACCATAATGCTTCATTCCTTTCCTGAAGCTGGCTCCAGAATTTGTTCACAGCTTTAGTGGAGAGCATGAGTAGCTCTTGTTCCCAGCTAGCTTTGAGACATATATGTTCATTCACAAAGGAATTCTTGTTTCTCTCCTCTCCACTATTTCTCATCAGCTTCCATGGATTCATTTACATCTCTATGCCAATGATTCTCAGATTTATCCAGCCCAAATGTCTCTCCTGACCTTCAGTGTCCCATCTCCAATTGCTCATTGGACATCTAGAAATAGATCCCATAAACACGTTAAACTCATGTCCAAAACTGGCATTATCTTTCCTCCTATGAACCTCACCTTTTTGTAACGTCTCTATTATTATCAAGAGTACCACCATCCTCCCAGACATCCAAATTCAAAACCTTGGTGTTGTCTTCAATTCCTTACTGTCCCTCATCTCCCCATATCCAATCAATTGCCAAATGCTGTTGATTTTACCTTCAAAACTTCTCTGGTGCATACCCCTTCCTTCCTCTGACTCTGCTGCCATTCTTGGTAAGACTCCCATCATCTCATTCTTGGGCTGTTGCTCTAGGCTGCTGGTTGATCTCCTTGCTTCAAATCTCTTTCCATTATAATCCATTTTCTCCTCAGCTATCCAACTGATCTCTCTCTATCTATATCTCTATATCTATAGCTCAGGTCTGACCAAGTCACCCCCATTCAGTAAACCATAAAATTCGGTTTGGCTTTTGAAAACTTTCATATCCTAACTCCCTCTCACTTTTCCAGTTTTCTTATGTTTCTTTCTTTCTTTCTTTCTTTCTTTCTTTCTTTCTTTCTTTCTTTCTTTCTTTCTTTCTTTCTTTCTTTCTTTCTTTCTTTCTTTCTTTCTTTCTTTCTTTCTTTCTTTCTTTCTTTCTTTCTTTCTTTCTTTCTTTCTTTCTTTCTTTCTTTCTTTCTTTCTTCCTTTCTTCCTTTCTTCCTTTCTTCCTTTCTTCCTTTCTTCCTTTCTTCCTTTCTTCCTTTCTTCCTTTCTTCCTTTCTTCCTTTCTTCCTTTCTTCCTTTCTTCCTTTCTTCCTTTCTTCCTTTCTTCCTTTCTTCCTTTCTTCCTTCTTCCTTCCTTCCTTCCTTCCTTCCTTCCTTCCTTCCTTCCTTCCTTTCTTCCTTTCTTCCTTCCTTCCTTCCTTTCTTCCTTTCTTCCTTTCTTCCTTTCTTCCTTTCTTCCTTCCTTCCTTCCTTCCTTCCTTCCTTCCTTCCTTCCTTCCTTCCTTCCTTCCTTCCTTCCTTCCTTCCTTCCTTCCTTCCTTCCTTCCTTCTTTCCTTTCTTCTTCCTTCCTTCCTCTTCTTTCTTTCTTTCTTTCTTTCTTTCTTTCTTTCTTTCTTTCTTTCTTTCTTTCTTTCTTTCTTTCTTTCTTTCTTTCTTTCTTTCTTTCTTTCTTTCTTTCTTTCTTTCTTTCTTTCTTTCTTTCTTTCTTTCTTTCTTTCTTTCTTTCTTTCTTTCTTTCTTTCTTTCTTTCTTTCTTTCCTTTTGTTTTGTTTTTTCATTTTTAAAAAATAATGGCTTTTGATTTTCAAAATATATGCAGATAGTTTTCAACATTTCTCCTTGCAAAACCTTGAATTCCAAATTTTCTCCCTCCCTTCCCCCACACCCTCTTCTAGACAGCAAGTAATCCAATACAAGTTAAATATGCACAATTCTATACAGAATTCCACATTTATCATGCTGCATAAGGAATATGAGATCAAAAAGGAAAAAAATGAGAAAGAAAACAAAAAACAAGCAAACAATAATAAAAAGGTAAAATATTATGTTGTGATCCAATTCACTTCCTATATTCCTTTTTCTGGATATAGATGGCTCTCTCCACCACAAGTCTATGGAATTGGCCTGAATCACCTCATTGTCCAAAAGAGCTAAATCCATCAGAATTGATTATCACATAATCTTGTTGCTTGTACGATGTTCTTTTGGGTCTACTTGTCTAGTCATTTTTTCTTTTTTTCTTTTTCTTTTTTTTGCTGAGTCAATTGGGGTTAAGTGACTTGCCCAGGGTCACCCAGCTAGGACGTGTTAAGTGTCTGAGGTCAGATTTGAACTCAGGTCCTTCTGACTTCAGGACTGGTGCTTCTAGTCATTTTTTCAATCATGTTTCTTTGTGGCCCCAGTTGGAGTTTTCTTGGCAAGGATACTGGAATGGTTTGCCATTTCCTTTTCCAGGTTATCTTATAGATGAAAAAACTGAGGTAGATGGAGTTAAGTAACTTGGTTAGGGTCACATAGCTAGGAAGTATCTGAGATAAAATTTTAACTCAGTTCTTCCTGATTCCAAGTCCTGACTTCCTCTCTTGTATCTCTCTTGTTCCCAATTGTTTGCTTGACTCCCCCATTAGAATAGGAAGGAACTCCTTGAAACCAGATACTATTTTTACCTTTCTTTGTATCCCCATTTTTAGCACAGTGCCTGACATAGAGTAAGTACTTAGCAAATGCTTATTGACTTGATATAGCATGATAAAGACACAGAGAAATTAAGGAAGAGAGCTAATACAGTATGCAATACAGAGAATTGGCAGAAGCTGAAACTAGAAAGAAAATTGTTAGGGTGTCTTTTCCTCGGTCTTTTCTATCTGTATTGTTGATGTAATATTGCATCTCTAGCCTCATGTGGTCCAGATTTGAATTTTGGAGATTTAAAGAAATGAATTCTTTCTATGATTCATCCCTTCCCAGAGAAATCTAAGAATACCAGTTTTGATTTATCTTTTATTCTCATCTGGTTGTCTTCAGTTCCCATCCTAACACTCAGCTACTGAGTCATGGAACACAGGATGAGGTCATTACCTGAGAAGAATGTGAAAGGCACTGGAAACTGAGCTCATGGATAATCTAGGGCTTCTCCTTTGGCGAACCCAGAATTCTTGGCAATCATAGTTAAGAGAAGAATGCTGTGAGGATTAGCCTTGGAATCAGGAAAACTGGATTTAGATTGTGATTCAGATACTGCCCTGGGCAAGTCAGTAAATATGTCTTATCGTCCGTTTCTTTATCTGTAAAATGGGGATAATTCCATCTATCTCAAAAGTGAAGGATCAATGAGATAGTGTTCAAAACCTTTTACCAACCTTAAAGAGCTCTATTACTTTTGTGCTTGTTTCATACTTTCTTAGAGCTAGGAGGAGACCCAGAGGACCTGTATTCTAATTCCCTGGTTTTAGAGATGAGAAAACAAAAGATCAGAGCTTCGTTCCTATTCAGGTAACCTGTAAAAACTAAAAGGAGACTCAAACTCAGATTTCTCTCAACTCTGAGTCCATCTTTCTTTGCATTATAGATGGTTGTATCTCTCTGGACCTGTAGCATCAGTTTAAGTCTGAAGCCCTACTTCTTTCTTTTCTTTAAAAAAAAAAAAAAAAAAATATATATATATATATTTTTTTTTGTTTTGTTTTGTTTTGTTTTGTTTTTGTTTGTTGTTGTTTTTTTTTTTTTAGGCTGGGGTTAAGTGACTTGCCCAGGGTCACACAGCTAGGAAGTGTTAAGTGTCTGAGAGTGGGTCCTCCTGAATTTAGGGCTGGTGCTCTATCTGGTGCTCTATCCACTACACCACCTAGCTGCCCCCAGCCCTACTTCTTTCCACCCTGTCCTCTAAAAGGGAAAGAACCTGGAGCTGCCAGAATTCCTCCTCCATCTTCCTTTTATACCTAAAGTACGCATGCTTCACAGTAACAATGAAGGTCAAAATCTGAGTTTGTTCCTTAACATTCTGCTCATGTGCATTGGTGCTTTTTGGTTCTGGGGGCTACAGCTCTGTGATGTAATCCAGAAATTCTCTAGCATCTCCTCCTAGAACCTGATCCTATCAAGACTTAAATGTTTGCTTTTCCTCCTTCTTGTCATCCACTTGCCTTCCTTGTCCCTCCTTTTTTTCTTCTTTGTCTTTCCCCCTTCTCCTCTGCATTCCCATCTTTGTCTCTGTGGTCTACATCATCCGTATCCTCTGGGGAATTAAAAAAAAATTCTTATTTTAATAAACAGCAATTAAAATGAGCATTTTCATTAATAGAGTAGAACAAAGAAGATTGTACATGAATCTGTGGATCTTTAGTAAGTACAGTTTGTTTTTGTTTTACATGATCAATTTCATATGTAACTTTCTTTTCTTTTTTTCAGGTTATGAAAAAACATTTATTGAAAAAGCTTCTTTTTTTTAAAAACAAAAAACAAAAAAATATGCCTTCATCTTGCCATAAACACACCTGAAAAAAACATTTATTGAAAAAGCTTCCTTTTTTTAAAAACAAAAAACAAAAAATATGCCTTCATCTTGCCATAAACACAGCTGAAAAAAACATTTATTGAAAAAACTTCCTTTTTTTAAAAACAAAAAACAAAAAATATGCCTTCATCTTGCCATAAACACATTGTTAAAAATGAGCTGGGCAAAATTAACTTAATGAAATGGAGTTGGAAAATCATTGCCCTACTTATAAAACTTGAAAATTGGTGACAAGCAAGCAATCAAAATATTCTATTATGTACATATTTTTACTTAAACTAAGTTAGTTAAGTACTTCTTCAAATTTCTCCCTCCTTGTTTTACATACGTAACTTTCAAAGCTGTCTTGCTTGTCTGTGATCCTTTAGGAAGTGTTACAAATATTTTTAGGAGGAGATGAACTGAGCAAACATGCTTCAGGACTACGCTAGACATTTTCAGTCAAGCCTATGGCCCTGCCTGCTGACATAGAAAAGACAAACTAGGGACTTGTCAAGACATCATAACTTGCAGTAATAGATGGAGAGCCAGATGGTTTTGGGTTCAAACCCTGAATCATATACTTACTAACTGATTAACTCTGAGCCTCAGGCCCTTCACTTATAAAATGAGGAGGTTGATGTCTTCCAGCTCTAAAACGGTGTGCTTATCGTCCTTCTCAATCAGAAGTTTCCAGTTCTTACAATCATTTAGTTTGAGTGATTATATCTAATTCACTTCTCATTTCCCATAGGGTTCAGGCAGTGTGCTCCCTTCACCCACATCTTATCCTGAGTCTTTTTGGCAGGGACAACACTCTCAATCTTATTATTATTATTATTTTTTGCATGTATTATCTTTCTGAATGCCATCACCTCTGATTCTGTTTCCCTATCTCACTTTTCAAAGTCCTTTGAACTGCTTTGAGGTTTAGAGAAAGCTTCAAAAAGGCTGGAGAAGAAGGGGCAAAGATGATCACTGTTATTAGCATTTTTGTTACCAAACTAGTCTGGAAATATGAAATTGGTTGATTTTTTCTTCTTTATTAACTTTTGCTTTATGTATTCATTCATTAAGAAAGAAAAAATACTGAATGTTTTTCTTTCCCATGATATTTGAATTTTGGGGGAAATTTCCAACTACCTTTTAAAAAAATTGAAAATCAGTCTTTGTGAAATGACTTTGAGATCAACTCTTCTTTTTTCATTCTGAAAAGGAATTCCTTTATTTTTGATATTAGGTCCAAATAAATGAGTCTTTTCTTTAGTGGATCAATAAGTCTTTCCTTCTTTTGTGGGCTATGTGGTCTTACTTTTTGTCTGGTTGTTTTTCTTTCTGTATCCATGTCTGTAATGTTCTTAGATGTTTTTGTGGAGGTCTTGGAGCAGCCTTCCTTTCAGCAGATTAATAGCCACAAGAATAGCCAGGGGTTAAAATCCAAATCCTTTATTGTCTCCTTCACAGTCTAGTTTCCTTGCCTGGGGCTCCGCTAGCTTTCTTGAGAGCCTTTCAGACTGGCCTTGGTCTCAGTAAGGGGAGCAGGCGGACAGGCCAGCCACCACAAGGTTGATGAAGATGGAGTGAATCTCTCTGAGTCCGAGGATTTGTGTTTCAACCTCCAGCCACCACAAAGGTGACCGATGGAATGAATGTGTCTCTGGGTCCCTTCCGAGTCTGTCTCTGGCCCTTCTGAGTCTGTGTCTGGCTCTGAGTCCCAGCTTATATGCTCTACACAGAGTATAAACCAATCATTATATCACTAGGAAACCATTATTTGTTGTAAGATGAAATAAATCATACTGAACATAGAGAACTATTAATCACCATGTTAAACTAGATAACCATTGTCTCATCAATTCCATCGACTGAGCACCTTGTAAGAATCCTTATTTCAGAGTGTTGGCCCATAACACGTCTTCCATTCTTTCTGTCTTGGTTTTCTCCTTTTCTCTGGCTTTGTTTTCCTCCTTTTACTGGTGTTGGTAGTAGTGTGGCCTCCATTTCCTGCTCTGAAAAATGAGAAATTAGATTCCATGATCTTCAAGTTCTCTTGTATCTCTTGATTTTAGGCAAGTAGTCTTTTTATTATTTTTATTTATTATTTTTTATTTATTCTGTCACTTCCCTCATTTGTAATAATGGAAAAATTAGGAGTACATATTCTTTAAGATTCCCTTCTGGGATAGAAATCCTGTGGTCTAAACTCATTTCAATCCTAAATTTAAAAATTTTAAATTGATGTCTTTGCTTTTATATCACATAGATTATTCTCGCCTCTCCATTTAATCTTTCCTTGTAACGAAGATTAAAAAAAGAAAAGAAAACAATCTAAGAATCTAGGAAGACCAACGAACACGTTAAACACGTCTGAGTCTGTAACATCCCATACTCCTAGTCCTTCACTGTTTCAGTGAACAGAGGGGAAGTGCATTTTCTCCTGTTTAATTAATTATTTATTTTTTGGATGAGTGTTATAGCTAGGAAGTGTTAGGCTGGATTTGAACTTAGATCCTCCTAACTCCAGGGCTGGTGCTCTTCACTGTACTACCCCCATTTTCTCCACTTTTTAGGACCAATCATGCATGCTCTATCATAATTTTACAGACATAATACACGTTGTTTCTTGGTTCTGATGACTTCAGTCTGCATCAGTTCATGTTTACTTATATTTCTCTGAAGTCTACATATTTTTCATTTCCTATAGTAATTTTCTATTATGTTCTGGGATTACAATTTGTTTAGCCATCTCTTGCATGTTAGCTACCATAAGACATTGCTAGGAATATTTTTATATCTAAAAATGAGATTTTTTTCCCCCATGTTTGACCTCCCTTGGATACATGCCTAAGAGAGAGACCTTTGCGTCAAAGAGTATGGACATTTGAATCACTTTAGCAGCCTTCTACATTGCTTTCTATAACATTTGGACCAATTCACAGTTCTACCAACAGTGTATTAATATATCTGTCTTATTGCAACCTTTCTTATACTATTTTGTTTTCTTTTCCAATTTCAAGCCCTAAGGTTTTATGATTATTATTGCTCATACTCTTTTCTGTTGAAGGCCCCCACAAGAGGCACAAAGCAATTTCTCCTCTGCTGGAGATCACTAGCCAATATTTTTTAGAATAATAAATTCTTTCTTGTTTTTGGAATGCTATTGCAACATATCAGAATGATTGTTTTCCAATGATTTTGCTTTGAGAAACTGATCATTCTGGTCTCATATCAGCTCTATCCATTTAATTCAACCCCAGCCATCCCATTCAACAGATTTCTTTTGCACATGTGCCAAGCACTGTGCTATGGGATGAGTAAAAAACATAGATTGTAAGTTCTTTGAGGTCTGGGATGGAGTAATTTGTCATCTTTGCATCCTCAACACTGAGATAGAGTTGAGTAGAGTTGGTGCTAAAAAAAAAAAGTAAGGTTAAATTGAATTGAACTTATAAAGTACTTATTGGAGGATGCATGATAATTTTTTTTTTTTTTTTTTTGATATGGAACCTGGCCCTAGTTCACAGAGTAGGTTTCTCAGATGAAGCTACTTCTGAACTGTAAAGGGCTGAAACTCTGAGTTGATGCACTGAAGTTGGACAACTGAGCACTTAAGACCGATTGGACAATACTCTATTAGCATATGCTTGGAAAATGGCCCTTCCCACTATTCTGTGCTGGTTCAATCTTTTAGTGTATACAGAGAATTGTGGGAAGGACTAGGGGATGGAGTAAGACAAGCCAGAGTCACTTTGGGGGTAGAAGGGGAAAAGGAAGGTTGTGGAGATCCTGTGTCCATCCCCTTCACTTCTATCCCTAGAGACCAAGAATAAAGACCAAGCTTTTGCTTATCCTGACTCCGGCTGATTCTGGGGCATCCAGGGTGCTAACTCGATCTTCACACTGAATCATACATCCAATGTATTCTGTGGGTCCACAGTAACCAATTAATCAACAAGGATTTATTTAACTGTCAACTATTTATAGGTTCTGTGCTGGGGCTAGAAGGATTAAAAAATGAAACAATTCCTGTATTAAAGGGGCTTAATAAGCCCCTATTGATGTGTTTACTTTTATTAGCCAGCTAGAGAATATCTCTCGGCAAAGAAAGGCATCTAAGAGAATATTATAATAAGAAAAATGGTGGTAAACATTTTTCCCATAAACCTGGGAACCCACTCTCCCACAAATGCTTTGGTATCAGTGAGAAGAGTGAATTTACATAGGATTTGGAGGGCAAGCAAACAGAAAACAAGTGTGGCCAGAGCATGCACAGAGGGACATTTCTGATTGCTGTAGATCTGCTGAAATCTTCTGGGGATGACATTGTCTCTGCCTGATGCATCTTTTTTTTTTTCTCCTGGATGCTGCTCTGTTGGATGCTCTCTCTACCAGGTTTGGTCTCTGTTGAATGCGGTTTCTGCCGTATGATGCTCTGTGGGATATGTAGTCCCTGTTCCCTACTCTCAGGCACAGTCTCATTGGGTACAATTATGAAGACTCTCTCTGCTTCTAGCTTGAGGAGAGAGCCCTTGACTATAGTGTTAGGCCATCCTCATCCTAAGAATGGGCTCTGCTGTGATCTTAATTTAGAGCTTCAAAGGTTTTTGTAGATCCCTTGGAAAAGAAACAGTGCTCAGATATGAGCTAACAGAAGTGTCTTCTGAGGAAAAATAAATAATCCCCTCCCCCAAATTTTCCATCTTGGCTTTTTTGATGTTTTCAGAGTCTTGGCTAGAACAGATTTTCATTTTCAGTGGAAGTTTCTTTATCGCAGTCACCAAGCTCCTTAGAAAACAGATATTGCTGGCTAGTCTTAGATTTAAAATTTTTTTAAAACTGTACTTCTCTGTTCACCACATTATTCTAGCTTTGAATGGATCTCCCTGATAACAAATCTAGGCTTGATTTTTTTCAAGAATTGATGACTAGCAAACTATGAAGGCCTTCATTTTCTTAATTCTTCCTCCTTTCCACTTTCTCCTTTCTCCTCTTCCCCTTCTTTTTTTGCTTCTCTCTTCTTCAGTACCTTCACCCCAATTATTTTATTCCTTCTCTCTTTCTTCTCACTTTACAGTTATAGAAACTGAAACACAAGGACTTGCACATAGATATCATATAGCTGACCCAGGATTTGAATCCTGTCCTCCTTACTCCAAATCCAACATTTTTTCATCCCACAAATGCTGAGGCCCTCTAGCAATTCTCTGGACTAAAGAAATTACTGGGGTCTCTTCAAGGGCAATGATATCAGAGTAATCGACCCTTCAGTTCCATAGTTGAGAGGATAATTTTCTCCATGGCTGAGGTTGGAATAGAAAAAACAGGAACACAGAATTTGGACCAACATATGGGTAACATTTACATGTCATTTGCACATGCCTACATCTGTTCAAGCCATTTCTTCTCAAGCAGCTTTGAAGTTAAGATGGTATTGTCACCCTTGTTTGTCATTTCTTGATTTCCCTAGTCTCTCTTCTTTCACACCCACCCACGTCACTGGCCTAGATCATCCAGGAGGCAGGAGACGCGTGTATATAGAACTGAAATATGAACTTGGGAGAGAACAATTCTTTTTAAAAGAAATGTTATTGATGCTTAAAAAAATATTGCATTCACTTTTTAGTGAGCACTCAACTCCCATAGAATCCCTCATAGAAGTACAATTAAGCAAGTGACATCTCATTGTTCACTTATCATCTGCCTCAATCTGGCAAGAGGAGGAGGTCTGTATCACCTTCCATCTTCTAAAGTCAAGAATGAAGATTAAGTCATCTTTCCTCAAATTGTCTCCTTTAAAATGGAAGCTCTTGAAAGGTAGGATGAAGCAGCTTCTTAATCTGTATGGTAATCAGAAATGGTAGGTGGCTAATAAACCAAACCATTTGTAATACCCATGGGATTACATATCTATCTATCTATCTATCTATCTATCTATCTATCTATCTATCTATCTATCTATCTACCTATCTATCTATCTATCTATCTATCTATCTATCTATCTATCAAATAGATACCCAGGGAAATCAGTGTTAGTATCAGAGATCTTTTTAAAAAAATAATATAATTTTTTAATGTTCCTTATCTTTTTATAAGTCATGGCAATGCCCTCTGGTCAGACAAGTTCTCTTTTTTGATAAAGCAAAACAATAAAGCAAAATAATTTCACAATGTATCCAATATTTAATTCTAATAATTTTCTATTTCTCATCTGTGAGGGGGTCAGGGATGTTTTTATTATTTGCTCTCTGGGTTTTTGCTGATTTTCCAATTGTTCATCTTTTAGCTTTTTTTTTTTTTTTGAATAAACTTTTCATATGTATTTGTTGTAGTATCTTGATTCTGCTGATTTCACCCCACATCCTTTCATACAAATCTTCCCATGGTTTCTGAATTCTTTCGATGTATATTTTCTAATAGCACAACAGTATTCCCTTAAATCCAGGAAAACAATTTTTTCTAGCCATTCCCTATTGATGGAAGCTTACTTTGTTTTGAGTTCTTTGCTATCAGTGGGTTACTTCAGTATTTTGGCACCTCTTGGGCCTTTATTCTTTATTAGTTTTTGTCTTTTATTTTTATTCACTTTTACTTTCTTAGAGGTCTATAGCTATTCATGGATTGCATAGGCAAAGGAGAAACTTATTTTTTTATATGTTTTTCCCTCTTATAACAAGAAAACTGAATTATAGATTGATTAGTAAGATTAAAAAAAAAAAAACCTAGTATATTTAAGGTTAAAACTTATTACATGGAAGGCTCCCTTTGTGGTGGAAAAGTGCAAAGCTTTATGACAGTATGAACTATGTCATACAGGGTTACTCAAGATGGACAGATCACAGTGGACAGCTCTGATAAACAGTGATCTACTGGAGAAGGAAATGGCAACCCTCTCCAGTATCTTTGCCAAGAAAACTCCATGGACCATGTTAAAATGCTAAAAAGCTATTACTTGGAATGGCATGCTATAGTCTCAGAATCATGAAGCGCGCATGGGACACAATTGAATGACTGAACAATAGTACGTAAAGCATGGTATAAATCTATAATTCAAGTTGTTCATAAGACTCAGAGCTATAAAGATTCAGAGAGATTGATTAACTCAAAACATTAAGAAGAGGAAGAAGTCCAGATAAAAAGAATGACTTGTGTATACATATATTGTATTTAATTTATACTCTAACATATTTAAGATATATTGGTCAACCTGCCTGGGGGAGGGGAAGGAGGGGAAAAATTAGAACAAAATTTGGCAATTGTCAATGTTGTAAAATTACCCATGCATAGATCTGGTAAATAAAAACTATTAATATATATATTATTAATTTTATAATGATAACTTTTTTTTTGACAGTACATATGCATAGATAATTTGTTTTTTTTTACAACATTATCCCTTGTACTCCCTTCTGTTCTGAGTTTTTCCCCCTCCTTCCCTCCACCCCCTCCCCTGGATGGCAGGCATTCCCATACATATTAAATATCTTATAGTATATCCTAGGTACAATATATATGTGCAGAACCGAATTTTGTTGTTGTTGTTGCAAAGGAAGGATTGTATTTGGAAGGTAAAAATAATCTGGGAAGAGAAACAAAACAAAACAAAGCAGTGCTCACAGTTTACACTCATTTCCCAGTGTTCCTTTTCTGGGTGTAGCTGATTCTGTCTATCATCGATCAATTGGAATTGGATTAGCTCTTCTCTATGTTGAAGATTTCCACTTCCATCAGAATACATCCTCATACAGTATTGTTGTTGAAGTGTATACTGATCTTTTGGTTCTGCTCGTTTCACTCAGCATCGGTTGATGACTCTCCAGGCCTCTCTGTATTCCTCCTGCTGGTCATTTCTTACAGAACAATAATATTCCATAACATTCATATACCATAATTTACTCAACACCCACTGAGTATCTCTTGCTGAAGCCAGGACTTTTGTAACTTCTACCTTTCTGCCTCCTGCCTTAGCCTCCCAAGCCTTTAAGGGGACACTTTAGACAGTAGTTGCTTGTATGAGTTGAACATTATCAGGTGATAGAGATCCAAGGAAGGGAGGGCCATGAAAACAGAAGAAATGTGAAAAATTAATTCTCTCCCTCTGAGATGTTTGAAGAGTATCTTTTAGAATAGACTTTTGAATGTTTGAGGTATAGACAAATTCCTCTCTTCTCTTTAATTGTGTGTGTATATCGGAGGTGGAGGGGGCAGTTAGGTGTCAAGTGGTGCATTGGCTCGATTCCTCCCTATAACTCCACTGAATGAAAATAATCCTAACCTAATCAACCCTATGATACGACTCGTGCTAGGAAGCATCTTTGCAGGATTCCTATTAACATCAAACATACCTCCTACCACAATAATCCCTATAACCATACCTATCCTCAAGAAACTCTCCGCCCTAATCATAACTGTATGGGAATCTTAATTGCCATTGAACTTAATTTATTAACAAATACAATACCAAATAAATCCTTAATCCATACTCATAACTTCTCAAAGTTAGAGGATCGGACTTGAAGTGGATGGATTTGAGTTCAAATCCTACCTCAGATGTGTTAATCCTGAGCAAATCACTTAACCTTTCAACCTTGGTTTTCTCATCTTTAAAATGATAATATAACTATATATATAGTTATAATTTAAACATGTATTTAATTTTTTTATTATAGCTTTTTATTTTCAAGATATATGCATGGGTAATTTTTCATCATTGACAATTACAAAACCTTTTGTTCCAACTTTTCCCCTCCACCCCTTCCCCCAGATGGCAGGTTGACCAATAGATGTTAAATATGTTAAAATATAAGTTAAATACAATATATGTATACATGTCCAAACAGTTGTTTTGCTGCATAAAAAGAATTGGACTTTGAAATAGTGTACAATTAGCCTGTGAAGGAAATCCAAAATGCAGGCGGATAAAATAGAGGGATTGGGAATTCTATGGAGTGGTTCATACTCATTTCCCAGAGTTCTTTTGCTGGGTGTAGCTGGTTCAGTTCATTACTGCTCTATTGGAATTGATTTGGTTCATCTCATTGTTGAAAAGAGCCATGTCCATCAGATTTGATCATCATACAGTATTGTTGAAGTATATAATGATCTCCTGGTCCTGCTCATTTCACTCAGCATCAGTTCATGTAAATCTCTGTAGGCCTTTCTGAAATCAAAATGATAATATTTTTAAAGGCTATTTTAAAGGATGTTAAAGAATATATTGAAAAATATCTAAAAATATTTTTAAAATCTCCCAGAGTTTTTGTGAAGAATCGAATTAGATAACATATGTATAGTTGCATTTCTCAAAATTCATGTTGTTGTTCAGTCGTGTCTAACTCTTGGTGATCCCATATGGGATTTTCTTGGCAAAGATACCAGAGTGGTTTGTCATTTTCTTTTCCAGCCTGTCTCAAAGATGAGGAAACCGAGGCAGACAGGAGTTAGTGATTTACCCAGAATCACATGGCTAGTGTGAAAATTTCGATAGATTTGAACTCTGATTCAGCACTCTTATCTACTGGGCCACCTCCTTGCCCCAAGCTGCAACTTATAATAGTATTAGATAAATGTTAGCTAGTTATTTTCTAGCTCTAGAAGAAAGTGTCCATTCCTCAGCCTTTCATGTTCTCTGTCCTTGTTGACCCTTTGTGTATGGATTTTATGCTCAGGTGTTCCTCTTGGCTATTTTGATGAATTTTAGTTTTCATAGAAAAAGCAGAATTAAGGGGAAGAGCATGTTTTGAATTTTAACTCAGTAACCTATTCTTTTAACATCTAACTCAATTCAGTTTAACAAAAAATTATTAAATGAATTTAGCATTGCTTTTTAAAGAATTTCTAAGTCTCTCATAAAATAAAATCCTTTTTTTTTTTTTTTAACTGTTTATGGTTTTTAATCACTACATCTTTTCATTGTTTAAGCAGTTATCTGCAATCTTTGCTTACCTTTGTTTCTCCAACTGTAAAATGGGGCTGATAATACTATTTGCTTCAATTTTATGACAATTCAGTGAACAGAGTGCAGGACATGAAGTCAGGAAGGCCTAAGTTCAAATCTGGACTCAGACGCTTACTTAGCTCAGTGACACTGGACAAGGCACTTAATTTTGTTTGCCTCAGTTTCCTCTTCTGTAAATGAACTGGAGAAGGAAATGGCCAATCCCTCCGGTATCTTTGCCAAGAAAACCCAAAGGGGACATGACTGAAAATGGCTAACCCTACCTCTCAGCATTATTGTGAAACTTAAATGAGATAAATATCTGTAAAGCACTTATCTCAGTGCCTGGAACATGGGAGGTGCTTAATAAATGATTGCTTTTTTCTTCCTACCTACATCTCTCACAAGTGACATCACTTTTCCTCAGGTGGCAGGGGTGGAGAAGGAAGAGGAAGCAAAGGTTGGTTGAGTGTCCCTACAAAGCCTCATTAGACTGACCTGGAAGATAAGAGACCATATCTCCTTGAGTGTGACTCATTGAGGCTTCCGTAAGAGACCTTCTCTTTCTGGGCCTGTGGCTATCTCCATCACTGTCTAGTTCCAACTGGAGATGACCTTAGACCAGTTTTGTAAAGTTTAAGAAATCCTTCTCCCTGAGATAATCCTTCTCCTAGTATTTATCAGATTATTTTTTATATCTCTGGGATTTACTGTAGGGGAGGAAAGATTAATTTAGCTCTGATTGCTTCTAGAGGAACTGGGAGATGACACTTTGTAGCTCTACACTGGCCCTTCTGGGAAGATATCCTATTTAGTGAGTAACATCTTGGAAATCCTGGGTTTAAGGAATTTGCCGCCCAGGGCTCCAATCCCACAGTGGGTTCTTTTTTCTTAGCTTGTCATTCATTCCCTAGGGTCCCTCTGCTGGGTTAATGAGCTTTAGGAGTTTTGGAATGAGATTTATGTAGAACAGAATTGTAGAATATCCTTGTTTCATGGATGTCAGAGCACTTTCCATTTATTACCATAACTAACTATTACTGTTTATCACCATGAAGTTGCTAGTGATCATTATGTAATTTTGTAACATAACAGGAATTGTAATAGAGTTCTTAATCTGACTCTCATATACTTGGTTTAAAAAAACATTTTAATAACTATTTAAAATTAATTGGTTTCCTTTGTATTCCTATGTATTTTATTTACAAATTTTAAAAAATATTTAAATATTTATTATATTTAAAAATGTTTTATTTTATTTTATTTTATTTTTTTTGAGGCTGGGGTTAAGTGACTTGCCCAGGGTCACACAGCTAGGAAGTGTTAAGTGTCTGAGACCAGATTTGAACTCGGGTCCTCCTGAATTCAAGGCTGGTGCTCTATCCACTGTGCCACCGAGCTGCCCCCCTATATTTAAAAATGTAATTTAAAATATCATTTTGAGAATGAGTCCATAGGCTTCACTAGATTGTTAAAGGGATCTAAAACACAAAAAATTATTAGCCCCTGCCCTAATTCTGTTTAGGGCATTCTATTGATGTGAACTCATTTTTAAAAATAATAATAACTTTTTATTTTTCAAAATACATGCAAAGATAGTTTTCAACATTTACTTTTATGAAACCTTGTTTTCCAAATTTTTCTCCCTCTCTCTCCCTCTCCCTCAAGGGAAGCCCTGAACAGCAAGTAATCTAATATTGGCTAAACATGGACAGTTATTCTAAAAATATTTCCATATTTTTCATGCTGCAAGAGAAAAATCAGATCAAAAGGGGGGGAAATGAGAAAGAAAAAAACAAGCAAGCAAATAACAACAAAAGGTGAAAATCCTATGTTGTGATCCACATTCAGTCCCCATAGTCCTCTCTCTGCATGCAGATGTGAACCATTCTTATAAGAGAAGAATTAGGCCTAGAAAGGTTAGCTAATTTTCCCCAAGTCATGCAGAAAATCCTTGATATAGCCAAGACTTGAACTATTGTCTCTCTGATACAGTGCATATTTTGGCTAGTCCATATCTGGGATCAGGCACATCTTCAGAGCAGTCAGGAAATTTGGTGGAGTTGCTAAATCGAATGGCTGTCTTTTCCCTACATTTCTTGTTTTAAACAAGGTAAGCCTGTTAGCAAAGTGGAGTAAGAGGTCATCTATGAGTTAAAATTTCACAGATTGTGGGGAAATCTCTTTCATCTGAACTCCTAAATTCTTCTATCTTCTACCTGCCATCCATTTGCCAATGTCAGAAGTTCCTTAAACTCTTTCATGCCATAATGAAGAAACAGGATTGGGATGAAGGGACAGATTCCTGGGAGAGGGAACAATGACCAGACTGGATGTGATTCTTTAACTGCTGTCAATGGCTTTTGAAAAATTTGGAGAGATGGGCAAAAGTTGTTTTGAAAAAGGAAAAGAATGTAGTTATGAAGACTACTGAACTTCAATTCTTAGCAAGATTCTACAATATGCTATTAAGGGGATCATTTTTGAACACTTAAAAACAAAATAGTGATCACTAGAATCAACTGTGGGTTCACCAGGTCAGATGAACCTAATTTCCTTTTTTGAGTTACTAGACTGTTAGGCTAGTAGAAAACAGAAATTCTTAGATTTCAGTCAGGCATTTTTTTTTCCCCTTTTCTGAGGCTGGGGTTAAGTGACTTGCCCAGGGTCACACAGCTAGGAAGTGTTAAGTGTCTGAGACCAGATTTGAACTCGGATCCTCCTGAATTCAGGGTTGGTGCTCTATCCACTGCACCACCTAAGCTGCCCCTCAGTCAGGCATTTGATAAGATCTCAGATGACATTCTTGTGGACAAGATAGAGAGATGGATGAACGATAATGCATTTGAATGGATTCAGACCTGATTGGAAGTTAGACTCAAATTAATGGGATGATGTCAGCCATTGGGGAGTCTCTGAGAACTACATGTTTTTTCCCTACCAATATATTTTTTAAAATCAGTGACATAGATGGCTGCATAACTGGTATAATTAATAAATTTCTGGTTAACATGAAGCTGGAAGATAGAGTCTGTCTTGGCCACAGTGAGGATGCAAAATATCATGATAGATTGTATGGATCAAATTAGCAAGATGAAATTTAATAGACTTAAATATAAAGTCTTTCACATGGGTTTAAGAAAAATCACCTGCATAGTACAAGGGTATTTGCTTTGCAGCTGGTTCAGATTTTAGCTCTTCATTTACTTATATAACTATCATCTACTTATACTCCTATCATGTCTGCATGATCTTGGGTAAGTCACTTCCAATACCGGGACCTTCGTCTTCTCTATAAATTGTGAGGTTTGTACTAGAAGATGATTTCCAAGGCTTCCACACACATTTTATGGAAAAATCACATTTGGGGGGGGGGCAGCTAGGTGGCAAAGTGGATAGAGCACCACTGCTGAATTCAGGAGGACCCGAGTTCAAATCTGGTCTCAGACACTTAACACTTCCTAGCTGTGTGATCCTGGGCAAGTCACTTATCCCCAGCCTCAGGGAAAAAAGAAAAAAAAAAAAAAAAAAAGAAAATCATATTTGTGAACTTCTCAAATTAAACTAGGTGGCTTCTAGAATCCTTTCATCTCTAAATTTGTAATGCTATGACTTCATAGGAAAGTTAAATTACTGCTAGGAGAATCTTTCCTGAATGTAGAGCAGGCATTAGGGAGAAGGGGAAAAAGAAAGGGAGGAAGAGAGAGCTGAGAAAAAGCTACAGAAAGAAGACACCAAAAGTGCTTAAAATAAATGTTCCTACATTTCTGTAGACTTCCTGATGGGCTAGAATGTAAGTTTGCTTCCTGGTGTTATTTTCATTTGAATGGTTCCTGGATCCCAGTTAATTTATTCATGTCTTCTCAGTACTTCTCGGACCATAGACATATGTAATAGGGAGACAAAGTCTGTCAAGGATGTGCTAAGAGCTCTGGAGGGCAGACTGAAAGTCTCTCTGTGGGCAAGAAAAAGGAAATGATCCCTTGGCTTTTGCAGCAACACTGAGAGGCCCCTTGGGGAGATGATTAGGAGAAGCAAAAGCCTTGTTAGGAAAATGACTTACTTGTTTGTTGAAAGAAATTCATTTCTGTATCTGTACAGTGTTTTCCCTTGGGGTAGCTTCCTTGCAATATCTGTTGGGAACTTGGAGATGATTAATTCAGAATGAACATAGCTGAGCCCTCTGCTAGAATCTATTCTAATGGGTGCTATGTCCTATGGAATCTTTGTCTGTTACCCTGCTGGCTGAACAGCAGAGACAGCTTCAGCTGAGGAAAACTTCTTCCAAATGCACAACCCAAACGGGTTATCTATGCCCTTTGAGTCTTTATACAATGGCTACAAATGACCGCTTATTTGGAGTAGTGTAGAAAAAATGAATGTGGAATAGAGAGGCCCTTCAGAGTTGAGATTCTCTGATTCTTCTTAATTCTCCGCTTTTTTCACATGCTTAATGCTTAATGTGTCAAATCCCATTTCCTTTCCAACCTATGATGATCTGTTAAATTTCCCTGAACTCCCATGGCTCTCATAATCTCTCAGTCACCGTTGGCAACGATTAAATAAATTTCTGGTTAACATGAAGCTGGGAGATAGAGTCCCTCTTGGCCACAGAGAGGATCCAAAATATCATGATAGGTTGTATGGATCAAATTAGCAAGATGAAATTTAATAGACTTAAATAGAAAGTCTTTCACATGGGTTAAGAAAAATCACCTGCATAGTACAAGGGTATTTGATTTGCAGCTGGTTCAAATTTCAGCTCTTCATTTACTTATATAACTATCATCTACTTATACGCCTATCATATCTGCATGATCCTGGGTAAGTCATGGGTAATTGTCCCAGCTATGTCAGCCTTAACTTCTTTTAGAGTTTAATCTCTATGAAGGCAGGAACCATGGCTTCTATTTTTTCCAGTATGTCATTCAGTGCTCAATACTTACTGACTGATAATTGATGAGAAATGAACTCCATCCATCTATTCTATATGACTGCCCCTATTACTGTGATCTGAGAGGGACTTTATGGTATTTAGTCAGAGGTATAGTTGCCCCTCCCCTTTTTATTTATTTAATGTTTTCCCCACTTACATTTAAAACAATTTTTTCCTAGCTTCTGTTTGTTGTTTATGATTCAGAATAGACAAGCTTTGGAACATGAGCTTTTATTGCTCAAATCAACAAAAACAAGGCTTGGCCAGTGCTTAGAATAGTTATAGATCATGTACACCAGATGAAAAACAATTTTTCCAACCTTCTCAGCTGCTCATCTTCCTCAGAGGGCCATGCGGAGAGTTTAGATTCTGATTTCCAACAGATCTTGCCTTTTATTCAAATTAGGACTTCTGTCTCTGCATATTTCAGTAATATTTCAACCCTTCTCTCATCCTAACATGAGATATGCATCCTTGATTGTTATCGTCACTTCACTTTCTTTACAAAGGGAAGTGACATTGAATTGCTAAAATTATATAAGCTTTTACATTCCATAGTTACTATTACTGGAAAGATTATATTCTTGATTAGGCATGCATATCTATTCACCAATTTTTAAAATTTTTTTAAAATTAATTTTATAATTATAACATTTTTTGACAGTACATATGCATAGGTAATTTTTTTTTTTTTTTACAACATTATCCCTTGTACTCCCTTCTGTTCCGAATTTTTCCCCTCCTTCCCTCCACCCCCTCCCCTAGATGGCAGGCATTCCCATACATATTAAATATGTTATAGTATATCCTAGGTACAATATATATGTGCAGAACCGAATTTTGTTGTTGTTGTTGTTGTTGCAAAGGAAGAATTGGATTCAGAAGGTAAAAATAACCTGGGGAGAAAAACAAAAAATGCAAACAGTTTACACTCATTTCCCAGTGTTCCTTCTCTGGGTGTAGCTGATTCTGTCCATCATTGATTTTATTTTTGAAAACTGCAAGTCTGGGATGACACAACTTGCAAATTTAAGGTGGCAAATCCCTTATAGACCATCTTATTTTACAGATGAGAAAACTGTTTACCAAGTTTGAAAACAAATTTTGTTTATAATTTTTTTAAACTTTTGAGTTCCACATTCTCTTCCTTCTCCTCACTCCCAGTCCCCATTAAGAAATTACATCTGAAGTTATGCAAAACATTTCCATAAAGGTCATGTTGTGAAAGAAAACATAGATCTTCTACCCTAATTAAAAAACCCTCAAGAAAAATAAAATTTGAGATAGACAAAAAGAGAGAGAGGGAGGGAGAGAGGGAGAGAGGGAGAGAGGGAGAGAGGGAGAGAGGGAGAGAGGGAGAGAGGGAGAGAGGGAGAGAGGGAGAGAGGGAGAGAGAGAGAGAGAGAGAGAGAGAGAGAGAGAGAGAGAGAGAGAGAGAGAGAGAGAGAGAGGGAGAGAGAACGAGAGAGAGAACGAGAGAGAGAGAGGAGAAAGAAAGAAAGATTCAATCTGTATTCAAACACAATAATTTTCTTCTCTGGGTATAGATAGGATTTTTAATCCTATATCTTTCAGACTAGTTGTGGATCATTGTACTGCTGAGAATAGCAGTCATTTACCGCTGGACATCCCACAACATTGTTATTACTTTGTATACAATACATTTCACTTTGCTTTAATTCATGGAGAGCTTTCCAGGTTTTTTTCCAAAAGCATTGTGCTCATCACTTCTCATAGAACAGCAATTATCTTTGACACACAGCACAATTTATTCAGTCATTCCCCAACTGATGGGCATCCCCTCAGTTTCCAATTCTTTTCCCTGAGAAGAGAGCTGCTGCTCTCTTTTGTACATATAGGTCCTTTTCCTTCCTCTGCCATTTTTAGAATTTCTTTTGCTATTCATGCCTAATACTGATATTTTTAGGTAAAAGGATAGGCATGAATTTATAGCCCTTTGAGTGGCCCAAAATTTCAGTCTCTTTCAGCATCATTTACATCTCACTTTTCCCCCTTCAGGATTTAGTATAGAACATAGATACAAGTTCATTCTGGCATATAAAATTATTGGAGCTTGGTTAAATGTACATGAAAAGGGTGATGGTGTGAAGAGGAAGTTGGGGGAATATAGGAAGTGCAAGTGGAAAGTACTGGGCTTGTAGATGCTTTAAGCACATGACTTACTAAAGACTCGGATGGTAGAAATGATGGCATGGATTTCTGTGGTCAAGAAAAAAGGAAGTGGGAATTGGCTTAATTTCAACAGTAGTACTGTGGGTGAAATGAAACCCTGCCAGGAGGGGAAGTCACAAAACGGGGAATGATGTTTCCTTCTCTACATATTTGGTGATTGTGCCAGTAGCAAAGCTTGTTGGACTAGGTGGATGTATGAGCATCTATGTTTGGGTTCACTGAATGGCAGAGCTAGAAGGGACCTTAGAGCTCATCTAATCTGAGCCTTTCATTTTATAGAAGATTAGGGAGTGCCTGAGTCACACCAGAGCTGTAGCAACATGCTAAAAGTAGGGTGGGCCAATGGAGAAGCTATGAAAGAGATCTGAATGCGGTTGAGGAGTTCCTGGCCAAGCCTTCTGGACCAAAAAAAGGAGAGTCTGGATAATTTGGGATCTAGTCAGTCAATAAGCATTTATTAAGCACCTATTATGTAACAGGCATTATGCAAAGCTCTGGGGATAAAAACTCCTGTCCTCGAGGAGCTCAAGATCCAGTGGGGGAGCAACGTGCAAACAACTATGTACAAATAAACCTGTCGGATGCACTGGATGTATTCTCAGAGAGAAGTTATTAAGGAGAATGAGGAAAGGTTTCTTATAGTCAGTACAACTTTTAAATGATGAGCAGGCTGGTTTCAGAAAAGCCTAGAAAAGCTTACAAGAACTGATGCTGAGCGAAATGAACAGTATCAGGAGAAGACTGGGCACAGTAATAACAGCATTGTAACATGTCAACTGTGATAGACTTGGCTCTTAGCAATGCAATTATCTGCGACAGTTCCAATAGACGGGATGGAAATGCCGTGGGCATTCAGAGCGAGATCTATGGAGATATTATTTTCACCTTTTTTGTTTGTTTGCTTTTTCTTTCTCATGTTTTTTTTTTTCCCCTTCAGGTCTGATTTTTCTTGTACAATGTGGCAAATATGGAAATATTTTTTAAAAGGATTACATATCTTCAACCTGTATCAGATTGTTTGCTATCTTGGGGAATGGGGAAGTGAATGAGGAAGAAAAAACTTGGGCTACAAAGTCTTTTAAAAAACAAGTGTTGAAAGTGTACCTTTATCTGAGACTTGAAGACCAGGAGGATGAAATGAGAAGCAGAAGTGTTCCAGGAATGAGAGAAAGTGGGTGAAAATGTGTGGAGTGGGAAGCTTCAAGGAACAGTCAGCCAAGAAATAGTATAACTGCATCTTAGAGTACGTAGAAGGAAGGAAGATGTAAAAAGAATGAGGAGGTAGGGATGCCAAAAAGGAGGAATATTAAGAAAGCAAGCCACATATTAGAGAGCCACCTCAAACATTACCTTTCACTGGCATTGGAAGTTGTTCGCACTGTTTAGATCCAGAATAGGGGGATCAGTTCTTTATTGACCCTGAATACTCTCATCTGGAGAAGGAGCACCCAAGTATTATCATAAGCCTGGGTAACTGTATAGGTCAGTATAAGGTGGGAATCACTGAGTATTGGGATGGTCGTTCTCTACTCTATCAATTTTGATTACTTTCCTTTTTTTTCATAGCAAAAGACACTAAGGATTTTAAGTCTGAAGGGCTGTATAGATCCCTGGGGAGGATGGAAGTCACTTGAAGGGAAGGGTGCTTGATTCTCTTGAAACACAAGCTGCTTTCCTTTTTTAGGAAATGGGGGAGAGAGTAGAAAACCATCGTCCTAAGCAGAGCATAAATCTGGGGGATTACAAAGGTCCCTAAGGAAGTAGAAGCCCACTAGAGAGGATGTCTTGATTATGGACTTTGGTGGGTAATTTTGCACTTTTCTTTTGTTGGGTTAAATAAAGACTGTCTTGAGTTTAATATCTATTATCCTTTATGATGCATGATAACTAAAAATTCTTTCCTTTTATGGTAGAAACCCAGATGAGAACCAGGGTTGTCCAGGGGTAAGAGTATTAGGCATTAGAATTATTTGGAAGTGAAGCATATTTGCTGAATCTTAAAGGGAACTTGGAATTCCAAGAGCAGAGCTGAAAAGAGAGAGAATTCCTAGAAAAGGGGAAGGAATTAGGAAATGGGAAATTGTATATAGAAAAGAGATTAAGCTAGACTGTCTAGTTGTTTGTAGTCATGTCCAACTCCTTGTGATCCCTTTTTGGGGTTTTCTTGACAAAGATATTGAAGTGCTTTGCCAATTCCTTCTTCAGCTCATTTTACAGAAGAGGAAACTGAGACAAACAGGGTTGTGACTTGCTCAGATCAAACACCTAGTAAGCATCTGAGCCGAGATTTGAACTCATGTTCCTGATTGCAGGCCTTGCGTTCTATTTATGGTGCCACGTAACTGCCCTGTTCTTTCCACAGCTCCTAGCTAATAACACTCCTACCTGCACTCAAAAGCAATAATACAGAATTACTTTTGTTTCCACTGCATCCGAGAAAGAGAATGTTCCAATGTTTCTAAATGCATCAATCACTTTTTTGTGCCTCTTCCTCTTGTGATCCGGCCAAACTGGTCTCCTCTGGTCTTTATACAACACTGCATCAATCTGCCTTTGTGCTGGCTATCCTCCATGTCTGGAAAGCACTCCCTCCTTACTTTTCTCTTACAATATTTCCCTTTTCTTTTAATAATAATATTTTATATGTTCTTCATAAATATGCTTTCATTTGATCCTCACAATAACCTTGGGAGGAAAGTGCTCCATCTTACAGATAAGGAAAATAGTCTGAGTCAGATAAGTAACTTGTCCAGGGTCACATAGATAGAAAGCTGAATTTACTCTCAAGGTCTAGCTCGCTATCCACTATATCTTCTAGTTATTGCTTTAAGACACATTGTAGACATCATCTTCAATATAGAGCCTTTCTTCATCCCCTTCTCATCCCCTGCAATTGCTATTCTCTCCCTCCCGAATTACCTTGTATTTAACTAGTATATATTTGTAGTTTCTTTATTTTTATTTTATATGTATGCAAAATCTTTCTCTCTCTCTCTCTCTCTCTCTCTCTCTCTCTCTCTCTCTCTCTCTCTCTCTCTCTCTCTCTCTTTTCCTCCCTCCCTCTCTCTCTCTCGCTCTCTCTTTTCCTCTCTCTCTCTCTCTCTGACTCTCTCTCTTTCTCTGACTCTTTCTCTCTCTCTCTCTCTTTTCCTCCCTCCCTCTCTCTCTCTTTCTCTCTCTCTCTGAATCTCTCTCTTTCTCTGACTCTCTCTTTCTCTCTCTCTCTCTCTTTTCCTCCCTCCCTCCCTCCCTCTCTCCTCTCCCTCTCTCCTCTCTCTCTCTCTCTCTCTCTCTCTCTCTCTCTCTCTCTCTCTCTCTCTCTCTCTCTCTCTCTCTCCTTCTTCCATATGCATCTATGTGTGGATTACACAACACACATACATATTGACATACATATATATGTACTTGTTGTTTCCCCCATGAATCTCCTTCACTATTTTATTTTTTGTACTTGTCTCCCAAGAACTGGCACAGTGCTTGGTACATAACTGGCACTTAAATCAGTGCTTGTTGGTTAATTGACTGATCAGGCTGTAGGCTAAAGCAGGGGAAGGTTGGGACACTGAGTTATCTTGTATGTGTACAATGAACATGCTGAATTGTAGAAGAATAAAGTGAAGCAGAAGATACAGGCAGAGGCGGCTTCTGAGAATCTCATCCTGCAGATGGTGACCAGAATATAGATGTAAGGAGTATCCTTTGTATGATGGAGATGTGGGGAGAGTGGCTGAGATAATAAGGGAATTCAGAATGACTTTTGCTATGATAATGTCAGTGCAGGTGAGTTAACGCGCTGGTGTGTGTGTGTGTGTGTGTGTGTGTGTGTGTGTGTGTGTGTGTGTGTGTGTGTGTGTGCTTGAGTGTGTGTGTGTGTGTGTGTATTGTTGTTGTTGTTGAAATTGTTGTTTTTGTTGGGACCATGTTAATGCAATTACTGGACTGACACTTTTGGTCCTTGCCTCTGGCTACACACACTAGTGTTTGGATCTGATGGAGTGTTAGAAGTGAGAGCGGCAGATGAACCTGAATTGACCACTCCTAGGCTATCGTGGTGAAGAGAAGACGTTCTTTCGGGTCATGAAGATTTCATTAGTCGTAGGGTCATAAAAGACCAGAGGCTCAGAGGAGCAGCATGCATTTTGAGTAGAGGGAACTGAGACAGAATTTAGTCAAAGTGGGTCATTTTCCAGGGGAGGAAGCTGAGACCCACAGTTTTGTCATGTGCCCAAAGTCACATAGACAGGTAGAGTCTGGATTGTCCTTAGGTTCTGTTAACTGCAAGTTCAGTGCTCCTTCCCCTATACTGAGTTGCCTCATGAATCTGTCTCTGGTGATGAAGCTGACCAGCAGCTTTGCAGAGAACCAAGAGGAACTGTGAATATCAGACAAGGAAGAAGACATTCAAAAGGAAATCCATGGGTAGGGAAATCTGAGGGTCAGTCTAAGTCAAGTTGAATGTGATTATTTCCTCTAATAATGATAACTGACCATAGAGGCAGAATAATAATGGTCTCCATTCAGCAATCCATTCTTGAGTTCCCAGATAGCCAGACAGCATCAGTGTTTTGATAAAATGACAATATCATCACTGGGAAGGACTTTAGAACCTAGAATACTCAACGTCAGGAATGGGAGGCACTTAGATTATTTAACATAGATGTAAGAGCTGGTGAATAAGAACAAAGTATATATAATGGAACCTACCTAGAACCCATATAGACCTCTGGATAGATAGCAGAGCTGGAGGGCACCTTGACATGTAGTTTACCCACCCTTCATTTTACAGAAGGGAAACTGATTCCAGATCCAAAGGATGACCCCAAGAGGAGTTCCTTTAGTTCTATGAGTCCTGTGAAATGACCCTAACTATTATACTGTAATATCAAGTCAGACCTTTCCATAATCAGGTTGATTTACAAAAGAACAAAAGAGCTAACATTTCTTATGTTCTAATTCTAATAAAAGCAAATTATGGCTTCTACGAGCTTCCCCAATTCTTCCCTTGGAGAGATTATATTCCATGTACTCTGTACATCTCTTGTAAGTACATATCTGTTTGCATGTTGTCCTTCTCATGAGAATGTAAGCTCCTTGAGGGCAGAGACAATATGTCACCTTTTCTCTTTATGTCCATCGCTTAGTCCAGTGCCTAGTACCCACTAAGAGCTTCATAAATGTTTCTTGTTCGATTGAATTTGGAGGAGTGGTCCCAAATAAATGTTTGACATTAGTAGACTTAGCAAAAACAAAACAAAAACTTTATTTCTTTCAATGAAGAGACGAGAGACAGGATGACAATGGGGGCCCTGTGCTAGAGAAGAAAGGAAGTGGTTGAGATTAAGTATATATAGAGGTTGGCCTTGGGCTGTTTATTAGGAATTGAAATAAAGGAGGAGAGAATGGGGAATTAAGTCAATGTGTTGCACAGAAGGACAGAAAAGAGAATTTAAGGATATCTTCATTTCCTCAGCAAAAGCGTGAGGCAGGTTGAGTTGGTGGGAGAAGAGCATAGTGTGGGAGGTTTGAGGAGAGAAGAAAAAGGTTTGCAACAGTTTCTGTGGTGAGTGGGATAGAAGCAGCCACTGGAGCCCTTCTCTAGTGAGAATCCAATGGAGTTTAGATAGACACATATGGATAGATAGTATAAAGGGCAAATAAAAGCCATGAAGCCAGATATGCTGGGCTAGTCAAGTTGTTATATCATTTATCAATAAAAAGCATATAGAAGGTATGAAGAGCGAAGCTGGAAGGGGCAGTTAGACAGTGCAGTGGGTAGAGCACCGGCCTCAGAGTTAGTCAAATCTGACCTCAGATTCTTGACTCTTACTATCTGTGTAACCTTAGCATGTCACTTAATTCAATAGCCTCCAAAAAAAGAGATTAAACTGGGAAAGGAAATGGCAAACCACTCCAGTATCTTTGCTAAGAAAACCCAAATATCATGGAGAGTCACTGAAATGACTGCACAACAAGAAGGAAACAAAGATTAAATAGGGGTATATTTGGGAGGGTAAGTGGAGAACTTCCCTGATAAATGAGGGGCTGTGATGGAGTGGGTCTGAGAGTAGCAATAGGTTCTAGAGGCCTAGCTCAAGCCAAAAAATATGACCTCCCTTTTCTGTCAAAAGATACTGTCAGAGTAACTAGAGTTAGTACTTTATTCCTTCCAGCTCGACTGAATCCATGATTTCCTATGATTCCTCTTATTTGGTGATTCTTGACCCAAGATGCTTGAAACTAGATTTGACAAATATTTTGATAACTACCTTTCTGGGGGCAGCTAGGTGGCGCAGTAGATAGAGCACCAGCCCTGAATTCAGGAGGACTGGAGTTCAAATCTGGTCTCAGACACTTAACACTTCCTAGCTGTGTGACCCTGGGCAAGTCACTTAACCCCAGCCTCCAAATACAAAAAAGAAAGAAAGAAAGAAAGATACTACCTTTCTGTCTAGCTGGTTTCCTTATAATTCTATATATTTCAGATTCATGCAGATTCATGATGCTGAGATGGGGACTCACTGTGCAAGGGGGCCAGGACACAGAAAAGCTTCTGAGCTTCTGCTCCAATTGCCCAATCAGCCAAGGCCAAAAAGGTCTTAACACTCAACTTAACTCAGATCAGGGATCACAGAGGCCTAGTTTGAAGCTGAGTCTCTAATGGCAATAATGTCTTTTTTGTTGTTTTTAACAAGATAACTGTGTTTTTGTTCAATAAATGTTTGTCATATGACATCCTTTTTGGGGTCTCAGTGACGTCACTTTTTTCCGAAATGAAGGGGGGTGTTGTTGTTTTTACAGTGACAAGTGGGATGATGCTTGTATAAGTATGTGTTTCTATCTGTGAAAGTGGGTCGCTCGATCATTCAAGCATTTATTATACACTTACCACATACTGGCCCTGTCTGTATGTTTATACTGTTAATATATATGTTGGTATGTGTGTGTGGATGCCCACAAGTATCTGTGTTGTCTGAGCAGGGTTTTGCTCAGCCCGTAAGGCCCTCGGAGTGGAAGTTTCAAGCCCTCTGATTCAAAGAGCAGTAGTTTTCTTGGGGACCTCTGGGGAACTGGACTTTATGCTCTGATAGTCTCTCCTAACTTCCTCTCTCTGATTAACAGCTTTAAAGCGGCAGTTCAGGTGCCCCTGGAGATGACGGTTGCTTGGTTGTGGGATAGCTCAACTATGGCAATGTGAGTGCATGCTGATATTCCCGACTGACTCCTCTCTGGCTTTTGCAGTGGGGATGTGCTCCATCCCAGTGATGATGGCATCCATGGGAGTTTGGGGGTTCTGTTTCCATGGCAACAATCCATAGGAGGTTTTTCCCCCGCTGATCCAGAAAGACAGCTTTCTGCAGGGCTGTTCTTTGCCTCAGGTTCCCGTGTGGGTATGTTACTTCCTGCTCGAATCATCTTTGTTTCACTAATAATGATAATTGGCAATAAAAGCAGAATGATAATCTCTTCTGCTCAGAGTCAATCTTCTGTGAGTTCCCAAATAAGCAGCTGATATTGCTACTCTGTGCCGAAAGAGCAATGGTATCAAATGTTGTAACTGGGAAGGATTTAGACTACAGAATGTATACAATGTCAGAAATGTAGAATATCAGAACTAGAAAGCTTAGAATACAGAACATCGAATGCCAGAACTTCAGAGAGCCCAGGACACTTCAGGATATATAATGTAAGGTTGAGTTTTAGAATGTCAGAACTAAAAGAGACCTAAGAACTTAGAACAGTCTCTGTCAGTTGTAGATGGAACTTTATAATATAGATGGTTGGATTCAAAAGGGACCTTGAAAATCTAGTTCAATGTCTACCGGTTCCTTTGTTTTGGGGAAACTGAGACCAAAGGTCTACGGAGAGCTAGTGGAAGATGGAGTGTCCAGTGGAATTTTTCCCACTAAATCACACGGCATTGACTGGATAGGTCAATGTGGAGAAACCCTCTGTCATGGATCTTGGCAGTTTAGTGCAGTATAAGAAATGAAGTCTTTGGAATTAAGGGCATGGGTTCAAATCCTGGCTTGGCTATTGACCTGTGTGATATTGGTTGACCTCTCTGAGATAAATTTACCTCATCTTTAAAGTAAGGAGACTGGACCTGATGGGTCCTAAGTTCCTTTTCAGTTCTATGTGTATGATCTTGTGATTCAAGTCTTTGATGTATGTCAATGGATCTCATTTCACTAATATGGGTGCTTATTCCATGGGGTAGATTGGACCCAATGCTTGTCTGCCTTTCCCAGGGGACTCTCATCCACTTCTTTGTACTCATTTCTATAAGAAATCCAATTGAAATACTGGGGATCTTCCTTGAGTCTCTCGTCATTAAATGGATAATAGAGGATCATATGGGTTACCCATTGATTGTCCCATGAACTTTCTATGCAATTGACCCATTTTTTCTTTCCCTACTTATGCTTTTCTTTTCTTTTTAGCTTTTTAGTTTTAAAACATATGCATCGTTTTCAAAATTCACCCTTGCAAAACCTTGTATGCCAAATTTTTTCTCCCTCTCTTCTCCCCACCCCCTCTCTTAGACAGCAAGTAATCCAACAAATATTAAACATGTGAAAATTTTCTACACATATTTCCACAATTATATTACACAAGAAAAATCAGATTAAAAGAAAAGAAAATGAGAAAGAAAACAAAATGCAAACAAACAACAATAAAAAAGTGAAAATGCTATGTTGTGATCCACACTCAGTTCCCACAGTCCTCTCTCTGGGTGCAGATGGCTCTCTCGACTACAAGTCTTTTGGAATTGGCCTGAATCTTCTCATTGTTGAAAAGAACCATGTCCATCAAATTTGATCATCATACAATCTTGTTGCTGTATACAATGTTCTTTTCATTCTATTCACTTCACTTAGCATTAGTTCGTGTAAGTCTCTCCAGGCCTTTTGGAAACCATCGTGCTGATCGCTTCCTTCCTTCCTTCCTTCCTTCCTTCCTTCCTTCCTTCCTTCCTTCCTTCCTTCCTTCCTTCCTTCCTTCCTTCCTTCCTTCCTTTCCTTCCTTTCCTTCCTTTCCTTCCTTTCCTTCCTTTCCTTCCTTTCCTTCCTTTCCTTCCTTTCCTTCCTTTCCTTCCTTTCCTTCCTTTCCTTCCTTTCCTTCCTTTCCTTCCTTTCCTTCCTTTCCTTCCTTTCCTTCCTTTCCTTCCTTTCCTTCCTTTCCTTCCTTTCCTTCCTTTCCTTCCTTTCCTTCCTTTCTCTCTGTCCCTCTCTCTCTCTCTCTCTCTCTCTCTCTCTCTCTCTCTCTCTCTCTCTCTCTCTCTCTCTCACAATTGCAAAACCTTTTGTTTCAACTTTTCCCTTCCTTCCCCCAGATGGCAGGTTGACCCATACATGTTAAATACATTAAAATATAAGTTAAATACAATATATATATACATGTCCAAACAGTTATTTTGTTGTACAAAAAGAATTGGACTTTGAAACAGTGTACAATTAGCCTGTGAAGGAAATTAAAAATGTAAGCAGACAAAAATAGAGGGATTGGGAATTTTATGTAGTGGTTCATAGTCATCTCCCAGAGTTCTTTTGCTGGGTGTAGCTGGTTCAGTTCATTACTGCTCTATTGGAACTGATTTGGTCCATCTCATTGTTGGAGAGAGCCAATAAGCACTTATTAAGTATTAAGGATATAGAGAAAGGCAAAAACATGGTCTCTGCTTTCAAGGAGTTCACAATCTAATGGGGGAGACCATATGCAAATAACATACAATATTTAAATAAAGTAAAAGATAAATATCATATAATACTTATTATAAAATAAATAATATAATATAAATAAAATAAAATAAAATACAATTTTACAAATGAAAAAACCAAGTCAATTGTTTAGCAGGACATAGATAGACAGATTTTGAGCTCAGATTGTTCTCATTGCAGAGCTATCCTCCAATCACTATTCTCCATTATTGTTAGTAGGGATGGGACTTGGTAGAAGGGAATATAGTGGGAAGGTCAATGGAAATTATTTAGATGTGTTTTAAATTTTCAGTTCTCTAATGCTAGTGAAAAGAGATCAAAATTGGTGAATAAAAACATCAATATCCAGATTGTGGTTTTAGGATTCCACTCAGATCTATATGTTGGTAATGACTGGCCTCATTATCATAGGAAAGACCTGACATCAGAAGGTCTGGATTCAAATCCCAGTTTTACTACTTGATGTGATCTTGGAAAATTGTTTACTGATAAATAAGTATGCTAAAAATAAATATATTTTTTATTATCTTTAAAACATTAAATTTATCAAAGTAGTAGTTAAAAACCTGCCTTACTTATCTGTGTCCTTTTCTGAACTTCCTTTTTTTTTTTATGTGTATATATATATATATATATATATATATGCATTCTATTGATTTCCTCCCTCTCTTCCTTCCTTCTCTTCCTTCCTTCCCTCCTTCCTTCCTTCTCACTTTCTTTTCCCTCTATTAATACTAACTCTCCCTTTCTACTTCCCAAAAGAAACTTTCTCTTATGACAAGGGAGTGTAATGAGCATAATAGAGCAAAACAAATCAAGTTCATTGGATCATAAGCTTCTTGAAGAGAGAAAATGTCTTTTTTTTTCTTTTTTGCTTCTTTTTATCTCTATTGTATAGCACAGTATATGGTACACAGTAGATGCTTAATAGATGGTTATTGATTAGTTGACATCATTGACTGTCTGAAAATGTTTGCCTCCTTCAAGGCAGCTAGGTGGTGCAGGCAGATACAATACTGGATTTAGTCAGAAAGAACTGAGTTCAAATATGACCTCAAATATTTCCTAGATGTGTGATTCTGGGTAAGTTGGTTAGTCTCTGTTTGCAACAGTTTCCTTAACTGGTAAAAGGACAAATAATGGCACATTTCCCAGAGTTATTTCGAGAATCAAATGAGATAATTTGTAGCACAGTGCTTGGCACATAGTAGGTGCTTAATAAATACTTATTTCCCCCTTCTTCTTCTGAACCTCCAGTCTATTTTCTCTTTGCTAAGAGGGGAAAGGCATGCTCCACCATTAGTTTTTTGAAGTAATGATTGGTCATTGCATTGATCAAATTTGCATTCTATTACTATGGTTGCTCTGTAAATTGTGCTTTTACATCATTGTTTACTCAGTGTCACTTCATACAAGTCTTTCCACATTTCTCTGCATCTCTAATAATTATTTCTGGTAGCATGATAATATTATATATACATATATATTATTATTATAGCCTTTTATTTACAAAACATAGGCATGGATAATTTTTTTCCCCCCTGAGGCTGGGGTTAAGTGACTTGCCCAGGGTCACACAGCTAGGAAGTGTTAAGTGTCTGAGACCAGATTTGAACTCCTGTCCTCCTGAATTCAAGCTGGTGCTCTATCCACTGCGTCCCCTAGCTGCCCCCTGGTAACTTTTCAATATTGACCCTTGCAAAACTTTCTGTTCCCATTTTCCCCCTTTTTTTCCTCCTCCCCTAGATGGCAGGTAGGCCAATGTATGTTAAATCACAATAATATTATATTAGGTTCATATGCCATTATCTATTCAGCCATTTCTCAGTCAATATGTGTCCAAAGTGTTTCTAAGAACCATGACGTTTCCCAAAGATAATTCGACTTTGCTCCTTATTCAGTTCCAAGTCTTGTCTCTGTAGAGTATCTATTAAAGATATAGGTTCAGATGGATTAACTTTCTGAGCTATCCACATAAGTGCATTTTATAGTCTGGGTAAGACTCATTCTTCATCCACTTGGTTTTTCCAAGGTGGATGGTTAAATAAAATTCTTTTGAATGATTATATGTTTCAGTTAAAAAGCTTTGAAATATAGTAGGGCTCAATATAGTCAGCACAGCACTAGTCCTAATCACGCCTTTCTTTACACCATCTATAAGTAATTCTTTAGTTGTTAACTGACGGAAGCCTTTGGCAAGCATTTATTATCTTCCTGTTTTGTTTTGTTTGAAATTAAAATCAAAGAACTTTTAAACAAAGCAATTTCTGTCATTATATTTTTCAAGGAATCTTGTATGATTTTCACAGACTCACAGAGACCTTAAGGAACCATTTTGGTCTCCAGAATCAAATGCTTATTTTATAGTCCTCCAAACAATAATAGCTTAGTGAGATCTTATATTCTTTATATGTTCAGTTAATTGCATGATGCAAAGATGTGGTCTGCTACAGAATTTCATTTCTGAAAGTTTGTATTTTCTACAAAGGATTTTGTTTAGGTAGTGATGGGTGGATTTTTCTATTTCTGCTTTCCCCTCATGTTCTATCACTCCAGGATGATTTTCTTTCTTTATTTTTATTAAATTTTAATTAAAATAATTAGCCTTTTCATTGGATAGACTAAAAAGACATAGCCATTCTTGACCAATGCTGTCTGCTTCTTGTGGGTCATGTCACTTCCTGTGGTTCTGACCTTTAAAGATCATGTGACTTCCCAGGGTCCTTCTTGGATCCAGAGTCCAAGGACTTGTGTGGTTCAGAAATGGAGGGGTCACCATTGAATAAAAAAAGCTGGAGAGATCTCTAGAAGCAAAGGGCGTCCCACCTGTCCAACAGACAATCAAAGGAGGAAGCACTTTCTGGGGCAGGGTTAACAGTTTTAATCCCTAATGCAAATACCCCCTCCCACCACTGACCCTCACCCTCATTGGCTGAGGATCTTACATTCTAAACACGAGAACTACCCAAGAAAATGAACTTGACCAATAAGTACATAGTTGCCCATATTTGACTGAAATAGGGAGAAAATGAGGTCATGGGAGGATAGCAGGAAGGGGACTTAAGTACGCCCTTGGATCAATGCTCAAAGTCTTTCAGGCCTACTCCAACTCTGAAGTAGATGAAGCCTTACTCGATTTTCACAACTGTCTTGAAAGATCTCACCTCATCTCTTTCAACCTGACCTCCCAGCTCTGGGAATGGGGGTCATGTGACTTAGGCCTACTCTCAAACTGAGAAAATTTCATCCAATCAGTCCCATTCAAGAAGAATCAGATCAAAAAGGAAAAAAAAAATGAGAAAGAAAACAAAATACAAGTAAACAGGAACAAAAAAAAAATGAAAATGCTATATTGTGATTCACACTCAGTCAGATGGCTCTCTCCTTAAAAGGTCCTCTCCATCACAAGGTCTGAATCACCTCCCTGTTAAAAAGAACCATATTCCAGGATAATTTCCTAGGATTATTTCCTGCATTATTATATCAAGGCTCTCTTTTTGGTCACAACTTTCTGACTCTTCTTGATTTGTTCTCTAGATCTGTGTTTCTCTTATGAATGAAGTTGATGTAAACTGTGTCCCCTTGATCTTTGGGGGGGAAGGAACCCTAAAAAACTGAACCACTCCTGGCTTCTGGGAGGGACTCCACCCTCCTGTTCATAGAGGAAACTCCCAGATGGTAATCTCCTACAATTCAGTTGGAGACCTTGGCCTAGGGCATAATCACTATCCTTTATTGAATTGAAAATTAGTCCCTCAAATTCATCTGGAGATTGGTCCTTAGTTCTGGGCCACAAAAAACCCAATATAATCAAAGGATGAACCCCACACCTCCACTAAATTCCTTTTTGGAAGAGCCCACTGAGTTATTTTTTCAATGTAATAAACCCAATTTTGCTACAAACTTCACCTGCTTTTGGAATTGTGCAAAGAATCCACAGCATCGACCAGGGGATCTTTCAACCCTCCTTTCTCACACCTCAACAAAGTGAACTGTGAAAGCTATCTCACCAGATGGAAACAGTATTCTAAAAATTGAGTGAAGGTCCTCTGTGCCCCAGGCCTAAGTTTCTTTCTCCAGAAATCATGTGGTTTACAAAGAATGGGATCATATAGCATTTTTCTTTGTGAGACTAGTCTCACCTTGGCATGAAAACTCCCATATAAGGTAATTTAGTAATCCTAAAGCTGTGGTTGGCTTAGAAGTTGTCCTGATTAGTCAGGACAAAAGTCCAGCCTATAGGAAGGATTACTCCAGACCCGCATATAATCATTTTTTGCTTACTGTACCTTGCCTCTCCTTGTCTGACTGTTTGTTGGAAGAGAGAAACTCTTTTTCATGAGATCATAATAAAATTATTTTCTGCTTTTACCTTGAGAAATCTCCTGGATATATTTGAGCCGGTGGTCTTTGTCCCATACATTTATGAGATGTTTTGCATTCTGTTCTATTTTCTCATTCTTTATAATTATTTTGTCATTTCTTGGTTTCTCATAGCTTCACTGGCTCCTCTTTGCCTGATTCTAATTTTCTTTTTTTTAAAATTTTTTATTAATTTTATAATTATAATTTTTTTGACAGTACATATGCATGGGTAATTTTTTTTAAACAACATTATCCCTTTTATTCACTTTTCCAAATTTTTCCCTCCCTCTACCCCCTCCCCTAGATGACAGGCAATCCCATACATGTAAATGTGTTACAGTATAACCTAGATATAATATATGTGTGTAAAACCAAATTTTCTTGTTGCATGGTAAGAATTTGGTTCCGAAGGTGTAAGTAACCTGGGTAGAAAGACAATAATGCAAACATTTTACACTCAATTCCCAGGGTTCCTTCTCTGGGTGTAGTTGATTCTGTCCATCATTGATCAATTGGAATTGGATTAGCTCTTCTCTATGTTGAAGATATCCACTTCCATCAGAATCCATCCTCATACAGTATCATTGTTGAAGTGTATAATGATCTCCTAGTTCTGCTCCTTTCACTCAGCATGATTCTAATTTTCAAGGAGTTATTTTCATCTTTGAGATTCTGTATTTCCTTTTCTAATTGGTTAATTAGCTCCAGTGAAAACCAAGTGTGTGAGTCTGAAATGAATATCCGAGGCCGGGCTAAAGATACGCTTTGTAATCTCTGTTTATTAATCTGAGAGCCAGGGTTTATATACTCTTTAAGGTAGGGTTACATTAACACCAGTTACTTCCAAGTGATGCCATATTCTCTGTACATATCCACTTTGTTTCCTAAGCTTCTTGACGGAAGACATTTTGGTCCCTATATCTTCAGACTTAGCATCATATCTGGCACATAAGAGGCACTTAGTGATATTTGCTGATTGACTAATTGGTTGACAAGTGCCTTATAAAAGTTTCTTTAATTTTAAGAGTTACTTTAAAACCAGACACACCTGGGGAAATTTCTCACCTCTCCACCTGCCCTCTGAGGCCTTATTTTTTCCATGACCCATTTTCCTTTATTATCTTCTTGCTTCATGCCCCTCGGAGGCTCCATCCCACGGGCCATGGGCAGGGTGACAAATAACAGGAAGTCACTTGGAGTTCAGAGACCCCTTGTCTCGCCAATGCTTTGTGTGTGGAAGGCAGCCTCTGCCCTTTCTCTTTTTGGTTGAGAAACCCATCCTGAGGTTTCAGGGTGGAGGTACCTCTATTCTACAATATGACCCTGAAGCATCAACATCTTCATGCTCAAAGTATCTATACATGGTGAGTTCTTTTCCCTTTCTAGGATGGGAACTAAGGGAAGTGGCAGACAGGTAAGTGGTTTGCTTTATTTTAATGCAATAGACAATTCTCAGTTGTCTAATGTATAGAAGACATGTTAAATACGAGAGTTATCAAGATTTAAAAAAAGCTATTTCAGAGAGTTTACCTTCTTTTGAGAAATAAATAAAATCTCTTCTCAACAAGAATTCATTAAGCTCCTATTGTGTACAGGGATGGTATTATTATTACAGGATATTATAGAGTCATAGAGCTTGGAACGACTTAAATCAAGCTCTTCATTTTACAGACAAGAAACTGAAGTGCTTTGATGGGAAGGGAATTTGCCCAGAATCAAGCCCGTAATTAAGTGGCTGACCTGAGATTTGAATTCAGGTCCTTTGTCTCCAAGTCCAGGACTCATTCCAGATTTCATGGCAACCTGTAGCAACAAGAGCACAGCAACCATAAAGTTGTTGACCTTGTCAGAACCTGTAATGACCTTCTTCCAGAAAATGCCACCGTGGAATCTGTATATTTTCTTTCTTTTGACCGAGCTGGGATTTGAACCTTGGTCCTTTGATTCCTAGTATATTGAAGTTCACTCATCAGGCTCCTTAATAATACTTTCTAGCATTCCTATAGCACTTTAGGGTTTGTAAAACACTTTAGGAATATCTCATTTGATCCTCACAACAGCCTTAGGAGGTGGGTGCTATTGTTACCTATTTTGCCGTTGAGGTAGAGATGAAATGATTTTTCCAGAGTCACCCAGTTAATACGTATTTGAGGGTGGGATTTGAATTCAAGTCTTCCTGACCCCAGTAGCTATCAGGTCGCCTGCTATCTTGCCACCAGCACATCTTGTTAGTGTAGTTGGTTCCTAGGGGCCTCATTACTTTAGGTTAGATAGAGAGAAAAATGTGTTCTGGAGCCTAGAAAGCTCAAGGGCCACTTTCAGGAAGGAGATTCATGATCCTTCCAAAGTTCAGTCACTCCACAGGCTTTGTCCAAATGGCTCAGCTGATTTGTCTTTCTTGGCTAGAAGTGCAGAGATTTAAAGCTAGTGGGGATCATTTATATTCTAATGGAGGATGGTTATAGAAGCCTCATTCTAGAACTGCAAGGGACCTCCAAGGTCACCAGCCCCTCATTTTACAGCTAAGGAAACTGAGTCTCAGAAGAATTAAATGGCACTTTCAAGATCACTCAGGGAGTACGTGGCTGGGATTTAAGTAATAATAAGAAATTATTCTTTGACTTCAGGTCCAGAATTCTTTGCCCTGGTTTGGACTATGGTCCGTTTCAAAGGTGGGCTTGCGAGAACATCTTAAATATTTTCCCTTTCTAAGTCGCAGGTACTTTTCTGTAATAATAAAGGGTTTGGACTAGAAGTGGGACAGGCAAGTGCAAAGAACGCAGAATTTGGATTCAGATGATGACAGATTCACATTCTGACTGCTACTGACTTACTGTGTGACAACAGGTAAGCTTTTGAACCTCTCCGGGTCTCTTTCTTCCTCTGTGAAAATGAAGGGCTTGAACAAAAAGGCTGAGATTTCCTTCCAGCTCTAAATCTGATGCTCCGAGATCAGGGTTATGTGTCTGAGAGATTGCTAGATTTGAAAAATGAGGATCTGAGTTCAAATTCCAGCTCTGTCACTGACTGCCCATGGGTGAACTTGATAAATTATTTAATCTCTCTAAACCTCAGTTTCTTTCTCTGTAAAAGGAGAGGGTTGGAAGAAATGACCTGCCAGGTAACTGTGACTATTCTTCCCCTTCTCTGAACTAGTTTCCATTCACCCCCTCTTTCTTCTCCTAGCCTAGAATCTCTCTTGGAAGATCAAGGTCTTGGCTTAAAAGGTATTTTCTAGTTGCCCTGTTGGAGTCAGGGCCTTCTGAAGTAGAGGGGGTGCCACCTCAAAGAGCAGGCTCTGTCCCCCTTCACTGCTCCCATCCTCGCTCCCCAACCTTTTCCTCTTCTTGAATTTACCAGGGCTGATTTTCTGAGCTAAATAGCAGAGCTCAGTCAGTTCATTATCCAATTCATTTAACCTTGGATTCAGTCTCTCACAGAGCCTGGAGGCAAGATTCTCTTTACTTTGTTCATCCCAAATATTCTCTCCCCTGCTTTCTCATCAATAGCTCTGCTAATGAGTTCTTTCCTTCTTCCTCCAATATAATTCCTCCTAATTAAAATCTGCTTTCCCACCTCAAACACTCCATTTTAGCCTAGTTATTGATTTTATTGTCTTCTTCTAATGGGGACCCTTTCCATCATTCAACTCCCTTATGGATATGGTCTGTAAAGTAGGTCTCTTCCCTTTGTTTCCATTAGTTTTCATAGCAAGGGGTAAAAGAGATAAAAATAACTCACTGCCTTCCTTGGAAAATGTACCTGAACGTTTTAGCTGGTCTTAGAGCTTTGAACCTCCCTGCAGGGTTTAGAAGGCTTGGGAGATTATTGAGGTCAGGGCGCAGCAGATGGGGTGGTGGTAGAGAGAAAGAACCAGAAAAAAAACCAAAAAAAACAACTCATACCTGCAGGTATTATAAGGAAATTCTGATTATTAGAGGAGTAGAAAAAGGTGGATCATGCAGTAGAAATGGAGAAAGAGAGACTCACTGAGGTGATCCTACCAAGAAGCATGGGATAGTGGAGAGAGTACAGGATTTAGGTTCCAAAGGCCAGGGTCCAAGGCCTACCAATGACTAGCTGTGTGACATTGGGTAGGTCATTTCAGAAAGATAGACTGTCAGACAGGAAGACTTGGGGGGTAATACCATTTCAGAAATGTGATCGATCTTTGAAATTCCTCCCAATTCTAAATTTAGGTTTTTGTGTGGTTCCAGAGAAGGATCCTACCTGATCATTTGTTGGAAATAAGACATGAGGACAGAAATAGGCATAATATACTTTTAAAGTAAGAAGATGAGCCCATATTTATAGTACGTGATTATGGGCAAGTTCCTCTCTCAGTCTGCTCATCTGACAAATGGGAATAAGGATATTGGAGCACTTACCTCCTAGGAATGTGAGACTCAAATGAGATAATGCATAGAAAGCATAGTCTAGCCTTTGCAAAGATATATATGTGTGTGTGTGTATTCATATACATACACACACACACACACACATATATATGTCATCTACCATTTTGTATTTCTCCATTTCTTCATCTATAAAATGGGATTAGCAATTCCTACCTACTTCACAGGGATTGGTCATATAATCTTGGGCAAGCTACCTCTTTGGATCTCACCCAGAAAATGAGAGTTGGATTAGATTAGATACATTATTCCAAGATCATGGGACTAGATCTTGGTGGCCATTTAGTCCAATCTTTTCCTTGAGAGTTGTTTTGGACATATTGAATTTGAGGTAGCCAAAAGGTTTAGGTTTAGGGTTATTTGATACTGAAGGCCAAGAGAGAAAATAGAGTTGGATAAATCGACTTGAGAATCATCTACATAGAGATGATAATTTAACCAATGGGAAATGATGAGATCACCAAATAAAATAATATAGAGGGAGAAGAAAGAGGGCCCAGGACAGAGCACTGGTGAATACCCAGAGTTAATGGGCATGACCTGGGAAAAGGTCCAGCAAAGGAGACTGAGAAGATGCTCACTTTAGGTCAGAGGAGAACCAGGAGAGAGCAGTGGCATGAAAACCTTGAGAGAAGAGTATAAAGCAGAAGACCATGATCAATGGGGTCAAAAAGGCCATAACATGTGGCAATTAAGGGGTCCTTATAACTTTGGAGAAAGCTGTTTTAGTTAAATAATGACACTGGAACCCAGACTGCACAGAGTTTAGAAGGAAATGAGAAGAAAAGGCAGGGAGACACCTAATTACATCCTCATTAATAAATTTAGCGATGAAAGGGAGGAGAACCACAGGACAAAAGCTAGTTAGTGATGGCTGGAGTTTAAAGAGTGAGAGAGATATGGGAAGGGTTGTAGGCAGTAGGAAGCAGACTCTCCATGGAGAGATTGTATGCCACAGTGGCACATCCCTTTCCTTCTAATTCTTCATCCACATAATAAAGGGGATTGGAAACTTTGAAAGATTTCAAAATTTTGATCAATGCAAAGATCAACCTAGATTCCAGATGTCCAGTGATAAAGTATGCATTTTATCTGTTCACAGAAACATGCAGAAAAAGACAGACATCTTTGGATGTGACCAATGAATGGATTTGTTTTGTTTAATTATACTTATTGGTCACAAGAATTTTGTTTTGTTTTTATGAGGGGTAAGGTTTGAAGAGGAGAGAAGGAAAATAGCTATCGTGTTGCCCAAAATAAGAAAAAGAAAAAGGAGTCATTGAAGAATTTTTTAATAATATAAAAAAAACCCAGAAGATAATTCAATGGGCAACAGATAAACAGGCCAGCTTTGAAAATAGCATTCTGAATTTATTATATACTTTTTAAAGTTGATAAAAATTTGTGCTTTACTCATAAACTTCATTTTCTGTTCTGCTTTGTATAAATGTTTTTTGTTTGTTAAATTCATTATTATATATATATACACACACATACACATACATGCATGTATGCATGTATACTTTATTTACAATATGCTTTTAAATGAGGGTGTTAGAATGGAGGACCTCTGAATTTCCTTCCAATTCTAAATCTTTGACCCTATGATTAAGAGTGGCTCTAGAGAAGGATCCAACCTGATCATTTGTTGGAAATAAGACATGAGGACAGAAATAGGCAAATACAACCACAATGTTTACAAATATAAGAGAGTAAATGAATAGTGGGGTCACTCACAGAAAAAAAATCTGAAGAAAAAAGGAAAGAAAATCAACTTGCTTTGGATATGCTGAGTTTATCCAGGGAGGTAATTGTAGATTCCACTCTGGAGCTCAGAAGAGAGACTGAGGATGACAAAGTGATAGCAGGTCCTTTCATAAATGTCAGTATAACCTGAGCAGTGACCATGCTGACAGATGGTGGTCCCTTGGACAAGGGAAAGGAAGCTCTCTGTATAACCAGATGATTGGAGGTAGAATCTATATATTTTGTTTAGAATGCTAAAATATGATATGGCTTGCTTTATTTTTATATCACATAGATTTCTTTTTTTTTTTGGTGTACAACTGGACTACAATGCCATATAGTCTATACTTGCATATGATCTCTATCATGTGAGCATTTTTAATTTGGCTCCTTGCCATCAGACCATCCCCTTGGGATCATCAGAAACGTATTTTCTAATTAGATGGGCTAGTGTTTGTTGGACAACATCTTGAAAAGCATAGAATTTCCCTAATTTGACCCTCTTAGATAGAACAGGAAGGGAAGGTAGGATAAGCACTTATTAAGCACCTACTATGTGCTAAGAATTATATTAAATGCCTTACAACTATTATCTCATTTGATTCTCAGAATAACTTTGTGAAGTAAGTGCAGTTAGCATCTTCATTTTATAGCTGAGGAAACCAAGTTGGACAGAGGAAAAATAATTTGGATAAAATAGATAGTAAAGGTCTGAGGCTGGATTTAAACTCAGGTTATCTTGATTCCGCCTACCTGCGTAGCTGCTTCTAAGATAAGCATAGGGATAGAGAACTGTGAAGGCTTACAGAAAGCTCTGCTTGGGCCTCATCAACGTTATCTCCACCCCCAGATGCAACTTTACAAGGGGAACTGGACCCTGGTGACTGAATTTGTCATGGTGGGCTTTTCTGGTGTCCAAGAAGCCCGCCATCTCTTCTTCATACTTTTCCTCGCCATGTACCTGTTCACCATGGCAGAGAACTTGGCCATTATCCTTGTGGTGAGCTTAGACCATAGACTCCAGAGGCCCATGTACTTCTTTCTAACCCACCTTTCTTGCCTAGAAATATGGTATACTACAGTCACTGTGCCCAAGATGCTGTCAGGATTCACTGGGACAGCTGAAGGCAAGACCATCTCCTACTCTGGATGTCTGTCCCAGCTTTTCATCTTCACCTTCCTTGGTGCCACAGAGTGCTTTCTGCTTGCTGCCATGGCCTACGACCGGTATGTGGCCATCTGTGAACCTCTCCGGTATGCGGCCATAGTCTCCTGGGGTACGTGCATCCGTCTGGCTGCTGCCTCCTGGCTGCTGGGTTTCCTCACCCCGATCGTGCCCATCTACCTGATGTCCCAGCTCATATTCTGTAGCTCCAATGTCATTGATCACTTCTTCTGTGACGCGTCTCCCTTGCTGGCACTCTCCTGCTCTGATGTCACGCTGAAGGAGAAAGCTGACTTTCTGATCTCACTGGCTGTGCTTCTGGCTTCTTCCACAGTCATCGCTGTGTCCTATGGCAACATCGTGTGGACTCTGCTGCACATTCACTCGGCAGCAGAACGCCGGAAGGCTTTCTCCACCTGTGCTGCCCACCTGACTGTCGTGAGTCTTTTTTATGGGACGCTTTTCTTCATGTACGTCCGAACCAAGATGCCCACCTCTATGAACTTCAACAAGGTCGTGTCGGTGTTCTACTCCATCGTCACACCCATGCTCAACCCCCTCATCTATAGCCTCCGAAACAAGGAGGTAAAGGGGGCCCTGGGCAGAGCCTTGTCGTTCAAATTGTTTAAAGGATCATGAATAGACAAATGGTTTAGATTTTTGAAGAAAAGGATTGTGCATTTAGAGCTGGAAGAGACCAAAGTGGTCATGAAAGCCAATTCCCTCTTTCTATCTCCCTTACAGATTTAGAAACAGACCCAGAGAAAGTGATGAATTTGCCCAAAGTTACACAGGCAGTGTGATTTGAACATGTTCCTCCTCTGATTTCAAACTTGCTGATTTTTTTTTCAGCTTACCATGAGGAAATCTAATTGACTTGAAAGGTTAGTTCTCCTGGGTTAAAGATAAGATACTATGAGATTTTAGGAAAGATTTATCGCACTGCAGAGGATCTTAGAAACCATGTAATCCAATTTATAATAGAATAAGAATACCTCCTAAAGCAGTAATCCCAAACAATAATAACAGCTAACATTTATATGGTTTTCATAGTCTTTACCCTGGTAAAGCAGTGATATATTTGGACAGATGAGTAAACTGAGACTGAGAGAAGTCTTGACCTGCCCAGGATCATTCAACGAATAAAAGCCTGAAGCCAATTCAAAGTTGTCTTCCTGATTTCAAATGAACAACAAATCCAATAAATGGTCAGCCAATCTTCTTCATTTTTTTTCTTCTTTTTTGCCTTTGTCTTCTTCTCCTTCTCCCCCCATCTACCTCCCTTTCCCCCTTCTTCTACTTCTTCCCCTTCTCTCCCATCTCCCCACTTCTTTCTTCTTCTTCTTTTTTTCTTTCTTCTCATTTTGTCCAGAGTGGAAGTACGCCAGCTCCTCAAGGGCCTGGTCTCCTTATTGATACGATAAACTTCAAGTTTCCAACTTGACTTGTTTCAACTTCTTTGGGCAACTTGATGGCTCCTTTGTCTTTTCTCTTCCCAAACTATGTGAGATCATGACTTTTAGAAAATTAAGCATCTTTTAAACTCCTTGTTCCACTTTTGATAAGTTGTGAATTGGCAATGATTTAAATTTTCCTCCTCTCAGATCAATGTGTAAAAGTTAATAATAGTAATAATTAATAAATAATAATAAACAACTCAGTGTGGGAGCTTTACAGTGTGGGGAACTCTCTGCATCAATACAAATGGCAACCCCTATATGATTTAGTAGTTAGAGCCTAGGGATGTGCCCAAGTGATCTTCCCATAGTCACATGGCTAGTAAATATCAGAAGTTAGACTTGAATTCGGGTCTCTCTCTACTACAGGAGCCTGCTTTTAAAGAGGAACTAAATACATCGCAATAGTCTACAGTGTAATGCTTCTAAGATGCATTAAGCTTACAAAGCACTTTCTTCAAAAAAATTTAGTGAGGTAGGTGCTATTAATGCTCCCATTTTACAGATGAGGAAACCTCAAAAATCACTTTTGAATGGCAGGATGGGGCAAAGGTAGGTTATTAGCTGAGAATCAGAACACATGCCAATGATACTCATTATCATTATCTTGCCCACAAGAATTTTTATTTCCTGATGGAGTGTGTAAGAACTAGTCGATAACAATTTTTGCATCAAATTAATTTATTAAAAATTGCATTTTCTCTGCCTTTTACCAAAAGGATTTGAGTTTATTCACAGGTTTAAAACAGAACAAGGGTAAGGGACATTTAAACAAAATAGATGAGAGATTATATGGCAAATGTAGAAAAAACAGCTGTTTTCAGGTAACTCCAATGAATTGATTAAAAGCATTGGAGTTTTCAATCAGAGATATGGCAGCTAAAGAGAGCCACAGTTTACACTATAAACTCATTTATGAAATCTTCCTGAGCAGGATAGTGAAAAGTTATTGGTAGCCTTGTTTTTGTAAAACAGGGATAAGAAGTGGAAAGGACAAAATTTACAGAAATGTTGCTGAAAGTCCCAATTAAGGGATGTAATGATGTAACCAGAAAGAGGCAACAAGTGGAAAACGGAAAAGATCTATAAAGATTTCTAACACTTTCTTGGCCAATTTCATTAGTAGAATAGACCGAGAAGTCCACATATGTTGCACACTATCTGTAGGACTGGTATTAAAGAAAGGCATGATAGGAAAAACAATTGATTTATACCAACTGTTTGTACTAGAGAGGATATAATATTGAAGACATTGATGATTCTCAAGATATTTGAAAAAGGAGAGGAAACAGGTGTTGTCACTGATGGCATCCTTTATATAGATGCATCTGTTCCTGATGAAGGCTCTGGAGGAGAAAAGACTCATGGGAGAATAATACCCAAAACCAGGTGCCTTCTAGGGGCATTATTTGGAATAAGTAAGTGCAGTCTCTATTTATGCCACCAGGTGTCAGTACAAGCATTTGAATATCATGTCTGATTTTTTTTTTTCCCCTTTTCTTTTCTTTTCCCCCTTGCTGTCATCATCAACTTTTCCACAGACAGCTAATAAATGTGCCTGGCACTGTGCTAATCTCTGGATATAAAAAGAAAAATAAAAGATAGTCCCAGTTCTCAAACTCATGGACTAATGTGGAAATAACATCCAAACAACTGGGTACAAGCAAAGGAAATACAGAATATCAGAATTAATTGAAGTAGAACGCTAGCATTAAGGGGGTTCATCAGGAAAGGCTCCTCAAGAAGATGGGATTTCAACTGGGACTTAAAGGAAGCTAGGGAAGCCAAAAGGGAGAAATCACCCTGGGAGAACTGCCCAGAGGCAGCTAGGTGGTCCAATAGAAAAAGCATTGGATCTTGAGACTGTAAGATCTGAGTTCAAGTCCCTTTAGATACTTACTAGCAATGAGACCTTGTATAAATCGTGTCACCCCTATTTGCTTCAGGCTCAATTGTAAAATGGGGATGATAAAAAGACAAGGTTGCTGTGAGGATCCAATGAGATAATATGTGCAAAATATCAAAAATCAAATGAGAAAATATATGCAACAAGTGCTTAGCACAATACTTGCACAAAGTGGGCTCTTTATAAATCCTTATTCTCTTCCCTTTCTTTCACCATGTTATTGGAAGAATGGCTACGTGAGATAATGTGATTTTGTGATTCAGTGACCTTCCTGTTCTATATGCCCTGCTTTGGTGAATGTTTCCAAATTGCTTTCCAGAATGATTGTATCCATTTACAAATCCACTAACAGTGTATCAGTGTATTTCTTTTAATATGTAACCATCATATGAGAGAAATTACAAGTACTTTCTTAATTTTTTCTACCTTCTTGCTTTTTGCTTATTGGTATCCCCCAGAAGTTGGCCAATAATAAACACTCAACATAAGCTTTTTCATTATATTCACTCATTTACTTTATTCCTTCATTCTCACTCCCAACTCACTCACTCACTCTGAAACCACTATTTTCCTGTCTTTCTTATATAGTACTTTGGTAATTTCTCTCCTGGAGAGCAATATTGGATTGAGTTCTAAAGAGGTTAAGTCATTTTTTTTTCACAAGGTCATATAGTGGCCATTAAGGGTTGGGGTGATCTTTCCACCCCTGGATGGCTTCTTTTGTGATGAGACATCCTGAGTGTTTTTCATTGACAAAGGTATTTCCAACTCATATTGAATTATGCCATTGGCATGGATTTATAAAGTTCCTGGAAGAGGAAAGTTGTCATTGCATTTGGGTTTATGCCAATTAAGGAGAATGATCTTTGTCTCTGAGGTTTATGTTAGTGATAACAGAAAAGGGCGTAACAATGTCCTAATTTTTTCCAATTCCAATTAAAATTAGGTTTGTTTTTCCTCAAAAGGCATTTAAGTGGTCCTTTGAGATTTAAGTGGCTCATAGGACTAAGGCTTGGTCCATTAATGTAGCTTCCTGCTTGCTTGGCTACAAAAAAGTGCTAAAGGTCTTTTCTCAGTCTTGTGACTACAGACCAATAACCCTGCGGAGTTAAGCAATGCTTAATCTTGGAAGATCAGATCTTCCCTGCTTCCCTGTCCTTTTCCTGCCATGACCACATAAACTTCCTTCTGTTTACTCTGAGATGGATTTTGAGTGTCTCATTCATTGCAAGTCTAAATTACCAGGTAATTAGCCTGCTCTGACCCGGACTGGGACATCAATGATGAGGTGATGAGATGAATGGCTTTCTGATTAGAAACAGTAAGATGGGGTTACCTAAGATGTGGAGGAGACTGTAAAGTTGAACTGATCCCCATCAGTGTCCTTCCCTGTTTGAGTAAGGGATTATTATAGTCTTATCAACACTTCAGGCTTTCTCTGCCAACCCCCTTTGTTGCCCAGAACCTCATTAAAAATATGCTTCTTTAAGATATAAATTATCGCCTTTTTGTCTCCAGAGCTTAGCATAGTGTTTTGCACACTTAATCACTATTGCTTAATAAATATTTGTTGAATTGAATGTCAAGATTCCTTTTAGTTCTGGCAGTCTGTGGGTATGGTCTGTCTCTTCCTAGCTTTTACAATCTACTTTTTTTTTTCTTTTTTTTTTGAAGCTGGGGTTAAGTGACTTGCCCAGGGTCACACAGCTAGGAAGTGTAAAGTGTCCAGATTTGAACTCGGGTCCTCCTGAATTCAAGGCTGGTGCTCTATCCACTGCGCCACCTAGCTGCCCCTAAGATCTTTTTCACTTATGAAATTTTATATTTTAATAACTTTGGCATCTTTGCCATTTTCTGTTCTGCATTTCTTTCCTGATAGGTTTCATTCTTTGTATTTATTACTATTACTTAGAATACCATATATTGTAGAGAGCCACAGACAGTGGGGGAACTCTCAGTGAGGTATAAGACCCGTTAGCCCAGAGGGAACCTATCATCAGCAGGTCTGATTTGGCTCTCCTCTCCCCTTGGGGTATCTCAGTTTTCCTGAGAAGTTGGGGAGTGTGTGACAACTTGTGTTCTACTTGAAGCAGAGATCCAGTAAAAGAGGCATTTACGTATTAATAGCAGGGTACTATAGTTAGCACATGCTCACTGTGCTGTAGTGATAAAATTGTACTAAGATATTTAGGGCTGAGAGAAGTTGAAATAAACAGACTCCATCTTTGACCATCCTTGTGGGTCCTTGCCTCATCACTTCTCCCTAAGACCAAGGACTTGGGTTGATCCCAAGACCTCCAGAGAGCTAGTCTGGACAATATATTTTGAACCCCCAGCATGGGGAATCTAGAAACACAGTATATTTTGGCACCCCAACTTGGGAGCTCTAGAAAGCACACTACAATACATGTTTAATGAATGCTTGTTGATTGATTGCTTCTAATTAAATTTCTATGATCTTAGATTGTAGTAAAATCCAATGATGAGGGGAATATAAAGCCCCCAAAGACCCTAGGTACCTTCCTGGTGACATTATGTACCTCTCTGTGCCTCTAGCTCTTTAGAAGCATGGATGCGGTGATCCAAACAGGCCTGCCCTTCCCTACAATGCTCTTTATTCTCATTCCCTTCTTCCTATTCCTTCCTCCATCATTTTCTCAATGTTGAGTGCTCAGCCAAGTGGCACCGAGGAAAGAATATGACAAACTCATTTACTCCTAGGATTTAATGGTAAAAAATAAGTATATTGTAGAGCTAGGGAGGAAGTGAAACCCCAACCTTGGCAGAAAACCTGGGTTCAAATCTCATCCATGGCACTTATACTCTGTATGGCTTAAACCAACCAATTAACTTCTGCGGGCCTCAGTTTTCTCATTTGTAATATTAGGAAGTAATACACTCTAATATTAGGAAAACAATAACTCTGCTTCACAGAGTGATTGAGAGGAAAGCATTTTAAATGTCATAAAGTGACCAAGAAAGGTTAGCTATTATTTCTCATGGCAGGCTATATTTTTTTTCCCCTTGGGAATATTTGAATTATAATGATTTTTTTAATTCAAAGAAATGAATCTCTGATGGTAGAATTTCAACCATTACTGATAAGCCAGCAGGGAAATCGCAGAACATGTGTCATCCAAGTTAGCCCCCTTATTTTACACCTCTCAGAAGAAGAGATTAAATGCTGGTCACATATGTAGTATGACATGTTCAAGATGTGAACCCAGTTCTTTCAATGCTTTGTATTGTGTTATTCTTTTTTTTTCCCCCCCCTGAGGCTGGGGTTAAGTGACTTGCCCAGGGTCACACAGCTAGGAAGTGTTAATTGTCTGAGGCCAGATTTGAACTTGGGTCCTCCTGAATTCAAGGCTGGTGCTCTATCCACTGCGCCACCTAGCTGCCCCTGTATTGTGTTATTCTTTATGCCGCATTTTCTTTGATTAGAAGAGTGGGTTAAGACTTTGCTGTTTTGAATCTTCCTGTTATTCCTCAATTCACACTATGTGACTCCATGGCCACTCTATTTATCAATCAGTATGGCTTGCCATGGTTGTGAGGGACTGGGACTCTGAATTTCTGCTCTTTCTTTTGTAGGCAAATTATTCACCAGAGGGATTTTGTGGACAGAGAATAACTCAGTTCTGGTTTCTGACTCAGGGGAAGCTATACAAAGCTCTGTGGTTGGTGTTGGGGGTGCAATCAAAGTTGGATATAAGAAGGAACTTACTAAATAGGAGTTCAAGAGAGCTACCCAGAGTCCTGGCTCCAGAGACACAGAAGTCATTTGACAGGAAAGTGGGATCTTTGTCAGCCTCTTCCATGGCAAAGAGAATGCTTAGGACTTTCAGAAAAAATCAGCCTTGGATCTTAGAGAAGGAAAAAAAATAGGGCAGGGTCAAGGTTGTTGTGGCCTTGGGTGAAGATATTTAAAGAAGTTACAGTAACAAAGAACTAGCTGGAGGCCAAAAATAGCATGTCCAGCAAAATTATCTATGATTTTCAATAAGAAAAAATGGACATTCAATAAACTTACAGATTTTCCAGATTTTCTATCAACCAAACCCGAATTTAACAGAAAAATTAACATATAAGAGCCGATATCAAAGGAGTTCAACATGGACAACTGTTTATGTTTTTTCTACATGGGAAATGTACATTTTATGTTTAAGATTTACATCAACAAGAGGTTAGCTCAAAAGAAAGATTGGCAGAGTAGAGGTAAAAACAGTAATCAAGTTATACAAATGAGGTGCAGAGGAAGAATAGAAACAGAGGCATTAGAAAGGGGGAGGAGGACTCATCATTCTGAAAATCTATTCACAATAGGACTGGATTTAGTGAGCAACACTACATATATACTATTATAGCACTCTCCAAAATCTATGAAGAAATAAAGGGGAAGGAACAAAGGGGAATATGAGGAAGCAAAGGGTGAGGGAAGAAATTGGTATTTGTCCTATAGTTTGAATCCTCTTTGATGCTCTTGATAATGTTCTCTTTTGTTTTCTTTCATTTTTTTTTTGTTTTTCTTTTCTGTTTTTTTTTTTTTTTTTTTTTTTGCTTAGCCTGTTTCTTCAAATAAAATAAATTTGGGAAAAAAGAATCACAGTAAGAAAATTCATAAACTATTGCTTCTTCCTATGAATGAGCTATGTGACTTTGGAAAGTTACTCTCCCTCTGGGAGCCTCATTTTCTTTTTTAACTAGAAGAGAAGGTTGGATTACTAAATAATTTTTAAGGTCTTTTCAAGAGTGTTGATTCCATGATTGTCTCTCACAGTAAAACCATCTTCAAATAAATGCTTTTGAAGAAGGCACTGGGGCCACACTTCTCAAGTCAGCTGATGATGCAAAGCTAAGAGATCTAGCAAATGCAAAGATCAACAGAATCAGGGTTCAAGTTTAACCAGACTGGGATGATGAGTCAAATCCAACAAAATCGAATTCATTTGGAATAGATGGAATGTTTTGCACTTGAATTACAAACCAGTTGTATGATATCAGTATGGGAAGGACATGGCTAGAAACTACTTCAAATGAAAAAAGATTTGGGAGTTTGAAATGACAATCCGTTCACTGTGAGAGCCATAAGGGTGATGAGAGAACTCAATACCATATAAAGGAATAATTAAAAGAACTTGTCATATTTAGCTTAGAAAAAAGAAGGCAACACTGTGTGTGTGTGTGTGTGTGTGTGTGTGTGTGTGTGTGTGTGTGTGTGTGTGTGTTAGGAGTAGGGTAGAGATTATAACTATTCTCAAATTTTTAAAAGGCTTTCATAGAAAAGAGGTGGTAAAGTACTTCTGCTTAGCCTTCAAAGGACGGAATCTAGGACCTATGGGTATAAGTTACAAGGAGGTAGATTTTATCTTGACATAAGAAAGAAGTTCTTAACAATTAGAACAGTCTAAAAATGAAACTGGCTTGAGAAGTAGTGATTTTCTCATCACTGTGGTCAAGCAGAGAATGAATGACTATCATTAGTGTTATAGGAGAGATTCTTGAATATGGTGGGGCTACAGGAAGTGGTTTGATGGAGTCCTTCCACTTATTAAGTGGGGTGTCCAATCTTTGGATTAGTTTATCTCCGGTAGGTTGGGGTCAGGGCTTTTCTTTTTATGTATGATGCTGTAAATTGACTAGAAGTGAAGAGCTAGCCACTCTTGCCTGTATCTATATTTACAGGAGTATGACTGCATCCCTTCCTAGTACCATATTCACTCTTCCCTAGTTCTGCTCACATCCTGTCACTCCCAGGTCACTAGTACTCTTGCCCCATCATTGCCTGAATTGGTGTCCTATAAGCCCTCATCCTAAATTCACCCTAAATTCGTGCCTCCCCTACTATTTCTTTCCATACAGGGCAGGAGCCAGTCTATCTTGCAGAAAGGCCCTTTCCCAAAGCTAGCTCTTAGACCTATATTTATGAAGAATTCAGGCTGGGTTTCCTGATAGCACCACATCCTCTAAGTTCTGACTGCAGCCTATAATCTGCAGAGCCAGAATTAGTTTAAGTAAAAGTCAGGCAAAATTTATTCCAAAATTCTCTTGGGGCTTTTCTTCCATATGACGTTAAGAGAGCTCACTGTTCTCTGGAAAAGAAACAAAAACAACCACACAATCCATTCTTTCAGAGCCTCTATGAAAATTCTAAATTGGCATTAGGAATAAACTTTTAAAAAAATACATATATTTTATATATTACTGTCATTTTTTGATGAACCACTAGCAGTTACTAGCTATTTTAATATACATATGTATACGTATAAATATTTTATATTACTACCATTTTTGATAAATCACTAATACTTATTAGCTATATGAGCATGATTAGGCTGAGGGCCTGAGTTTCCCTATTATATAAAATGGAGATAATAACTGCATTATTTTTCTCTCAGGCTTGTTATGAGGATCATAGGAAGTATTAGATTTAAATTACTGTTCAAACTTTAAGGAGATATTTGAATGTTAACTATTATCTTATCTCCACTGAACCATTCCTCTTATGAGCCAGTCAATAAATTTGTTAAGCACTTACTATATGCTGGCCCTGTGCTAAGGGCTGACAATTCAAATATAAGCAAAAAGAAAGATCGTCTCAGTCCTTAAGGAGCTTACATTTTAAAAGGGGAAGACAACATACAAACAAAAGGAAGTTAAAAAGGCAGGGGAGAGGAAGGAGTTAGATGGTGTGGTGCTGGCAGGAAGGTAATCTATGTTTTCGTGGTGTTAATTGTTAGACTAAAATTATTCCAAGTAGCAGAGGATTGAACCATATTTTGTTGCATCTTGACTTTAAATACTACATAGACAAAACAAAAATCATGCACCAATATTTCCTCTACTTTAGGCTTGGTTTGTAGCCTTTTCAAGTTAAGCAATCTACTGTTAGTCAATATGTTAGCTAACCTTGAGGCCATTTTCATCCTTGTTGAAGGTGTCTGAGAACATTGCTGAGAAGATCATGCTAAATCATAGGAGAAAGCAATAGCCCCTGCTTCATTCCATTGGGGACTAGGAAAGTGTGAGAGAATTGTGCGTTATCCAGAACCTTTGCAGGTCTCTCATCCTGAAACCAATGCACAAAAATGATGAACTCTGGACACTTAAGTTCTGTCATAATTTTCTACAAGCCTTACAACTGACAGTGTCAAAGATCTTGGTCAGGTCAATGAATGTTGTGTGAGACCTCTGTTATGCTTCTGGCATTTCTGCTGGAGTTGTCAGGCAGCAAATACCATATCGACCATTTCTATACCCTTTCTGAAGTCATATTGGCTGTCAAATAGATACCATCTTCAAGCATATTAAGGAGAGCTCTGACAAGAATCTTGCCAACAATGATGAAGAGAGGCAGAACTCTTCCTCCCCTGACCCTGTGATTGTTACAGGGCAGTCTATTTCTTTTATCTTTATGAAGATGTTCAATGGAGGCATCCTTGAATTCATGGGGGAATAATCTCCTTTGGCCATAAACCCCAGAAAGTTTCAGTCAGCTTTTGTACGAGACATAGACCCCCATGCCTTTGCCACATAAGAGGACCTAAATAGAATTCAAAGTCTTTTCTACAGTTGGAAGTTTCGCTAGAGAGGAACAGACTTCAATTTGAAGTAAATGATCAATACCTTCAGCACTGATTGATGACAGTCTGTTGAGAAGACTATAGAAGTGTTCAGTCCATTTTTCCAAGGTCATGTCCTTATTACTAATCAATGTGGCTCTATCAGCACTGAGTGGTTGATGGGCACCATAGGTTTTGACCCCCAAATAGCCTTGAGAACATCATAAAAACACTTTGGATTATTACTATGATAATAAATTAAATTTCATTTACCTTCTCACTGAGCCAAGAATCCTGCATCTCTCCAAGGTTCACTTGAACTTCACTTTGGATGTAATTAAACACTGCTTTCTTAGAAATGGATAAACTACCCTGCTAATAAACCCTATAGAGTTCTCGTTTTTCCTTTAGCAGCTTCTGAATTTCCCCATGATTTTTGTTAAACCATTGTTGATGTGTTCTGATCCAGATAAATAAAAGTAATGCTGTTTACCAAAACTCTGAAAGCTGCTCACTCCTTTTCTATTCTACTGTTGTCATGTGTTGGCTCAGCTTTTTTTCCAAGTTAGAAACAAACTTCCCATTAATCTGTGGACATTAATTTTTCTTGTAGTTATTTTGACTTGGGGCTTTCGCTTTTGATGAATGCAATTTGGTTGAAAGGACAAGTCTGTTATCAATCTAGCACACTGAATTACACATTGCCTTTGTCACTCTCACATCCTGTGTGTCTTTTCTTACAATGATGCATGCAGTCTTTTAAATGCCAATGTTTGCTTCAGGGATGCATTCATGAAGTTTTATTGTGTTGAGGTAAACACAGGGTTGGCAGTGAGGTCATGAGATATATAAGGATTTAGTAGTAAGCAGAAAACAGTGTTGGCAGTGAGACCATGAGATATATAATGGTTTAGTAGTAAGCAAACATTGTTATTGCTATTTCTGATCTCATAACTCCCAAGAACTCCTTGCTGTGTCTGGTAGTTTATACCTCTTGCATTAAAATCACCCAGAATTATAAGCTTGTCCTCTTTCAGCAAGCTGATGATGAGGATATCCAGGTCTTCATAAAATTTTTCTTTGACCTCATCAGGATTCATCATGGTGGGAACATAAGCACCTGCCTGAAACGCACCATCTTCCCTGCAAATGGCACTCACATTGCAATGAGCCTGTCGTTTACCCCTTTTGATAAGCATATAAGTTTGTTGACTAGATTAATTTTGACTGCCAAACCTATGCCAGTTTCATGGCGCTCCTCTTCACTGCAGCCATTCCAGAAAAATGTTTATACAACTCCAACTTTGGTAAGCAGAACTTCATTTGGCAGCTTTGATTTATTTAGGAATGCTATTTGTATATGAATGCTAGCTACTAAGTTCTCATGCAATAAGAACTGTTTGTCTTTCAGGTCCACTGGATTTCATGCTGTCCCTAAGTGTGTGCACATTTTCTGTGTTGATGGTGACTGGAATCATCTTTGCAGAGGTTTTTGTACATTTTTCCCTGTGTTTCAATTACAGGGTAGGATCATCATCTGCCATTCTAAGCAGGCCACGGTTGGGTGAGCAGACAGTTTTAAGGTCACATTTTCTAGTCCTTCCTCACACCAGAAGGTGAGCACTGCCATCATTCAAAAAGGTTGCTCAGAAACCCAGGGGGCTGCTAAATCCCAATGATGCTTCAGTCCAGTGAGAAGATAACCCTGTGACTGGGGCTGTCTGTGTATGGGCTGCCACTACAAGTACACTCCCCATGAATCTATCTGCTTTTGCTGCTTCATCACTTAACTGTTTCACAAGACTTTGAGGCAAGTAAAAATGCTAAAATGGCATGGATAATGTCTTTTGAATAGCATATAAATTGGATTAAAGTGCAATAGACTTAGGCAAAGTCATTGAGCTCACTCTTCCTTCCAGAGACATCAAAGTGTGGTGTCAAGACAAAAATTAAAATGACTAGTGATGGTTTAGGATACAGTGGATGACTTTGTCACCTTCAAAGCCTAACCAAACTTTCAAGTGCTTCACCACACCTGCTTCAGTGTCCTTTATGACTGTTGGAACAAATCATTCTCATCTACTTATCCCACCAGGGAAGACTTCATATGGTTGGGTTAGACATCACTCAAACTCACTGATGGATTTACTTTCCACCTGGTTTAGCCCATCTGCCAAAATGGTTTACCAGGGTGTGGTCACTGTGCATATTAGAGTTTCTTGGATTCACAGGTGAGAGTTGGGCGAATTATTATTGTTGTTTGTCCTTCATTCTCGAAGAGGACCATGACATCAGGGAAGTGATACAATGACATGCAAATCATGTGGACACCAAAGGTAGGAACTATCTCTGAAAAGAGCTAGGCAACCCTCATACCACAAATACTTGTTCTGCCTAAACATATCCCTCACCCCAATGTTAATAAAATAATACCAGAGGGATATAGTGAAGTTTTATAGAGGTGAGACTACAGTAAACAAGATTTGGATTTTTTTTTTTTTGGTTTGTTTTTGCTGTTGCTACTGCTACATTAAAAATAACAAAGACATAAATATGGATCAGGAGGAGACCTACGACCTTATCTTTTCCTCAGCTCTTATTTTTCTCATACTCATTTGCATATTACTGAGGATCTTGTGAGCAAAATAAGCCACCCAGTCTTAGCTTACATATTACTAGTGTTTTGTTTGTTTTGGAAAAATCCCTAATTTGGGTTTGGGGGAAGCCCAAAATCATATCAATATAAAAAGGAATCTTTAAAGCTAACTCAGATAGTTGCCTGAAACCAGAGACTTTTAATGACCTTTCTAGTGTACAAACTATACTTGTTTTTGATCTCCTACTAGCCTGTACATATCAAGAGGTCAGGGACCACATAACGTAGAATACTGACTAGTACAGTATAATTAGAGCCTGAGGACCTGGTTTTTGTATTGTAAGTACCTTGGGATATACTTCATATCCTAAATATTGAAAAGGAACATGTCTTTGAATTTTTTCTGGGGCTATATACAATTGGTGGTTTCTTAGTGTTTCTACGGTCTTTTGTAGACATGCTTCTAACATTTGCTCCTCAGGTGCACACCCCAAGATATCATCCATATAATGTAACAACATAACTTTTGGAAACAACAAAATACTAAAAAAGACTTCTTTAACTCCTTTCCATGTGCTGTACCCTCCTGGGCTATGGACACCAATCTTCTGCTTGTTTTCTTTTCATACTTCTTTATTTGATACCTCATGCTAAAATCTTTTTCTTTTTCTTACATATGGGATTCCTTAAAGCCAATTTTATAACACTGTAGTCAGTTAGTTGTTTTCCCACTGCCTTCCACATTTCTGGCTCCAAACTCTCCTCCACAACATTGAGAATTCAGTGATCTACTTCTGAGTTACCAACAAACCTTGCTTTTCAATTAACCTAACTAAGCATGCTTCATATTTCCCTTGGGAGGGAGGCTCATTTCTTGTTATCTGTTCCATTTTTGGCTGAAAAACAAGACTAGTTTATCCCTTACCAAATTTTTCTGCCTGCCTGTTTTTATACTCATCTTATTTCTAAAGTCATGGGGACTCCTCTGCCAAACTCAGCCAATCGTGTCAGTTGAGTTGTTGTCTTTAGGGCCCTATGGCTAAGGCCCCAAGTTTAGGTGCCAAATGTAGTGTACTTTCCAGGGCCTGGTGTTGGGTGCCAAATGTAATGTACCTTCTAGGGCTCTCCATTTGGGGCACCAAATGTTATGTACCTTCTAGGGCCCCACATTGGGTGCCAAATGTACCTTCTAAGGCTCCATGTTTGGGACACCAAATGTTGTGTGATTTCTAGAGTCCCCAAGTTGGGGTATCAAAATATACCATGCTTTCTAGAGCTCCCACACTGGGGTGCCAAAATATACCATCTGGACTAGCTGTCTGGAGGATCTTGGCCAGCCTGAGTCCTTGGTCTTGGAGGAAGAATGATGACTTGAGATTCACATGGATGGTCAAACATGGAGTCTGTTTATTCCAAATTCACTCAATCTTATATAACCTAATACCCTTATATAACTATAGCAACACTGGGCATGTGCTAACTATATACTCATGCAGGACCACATAAACAACTTGCTATTCTATGTAAATGATTGTTTGCCATCTGATATCACTCTGCTTCAATTACAACACAGGTTATCACCACCTCCTGACTTCTCCAGAAGGCTGAGAGCCCTTAGGGGAATTGGGGAGTAGACCCAGACATTGTCAGCAGGTTCCCACTGAGTTAAAGGGTCTTTTACCTTACCCAGAGTTCCCCCACTATCTGGCCCTCTACAAGTTCCTTATCTGTAAAGTGAATGGGAGAAGGGAATGGCAAACCACTCCAATATTGTTCCCAAGAAAATCTCAAATGTGATCAATGAAGAATAAGACATACCTGAAAACAATTGAATAACAACAACAACAATCTTGGCAAGTTATAAGGAAAAAAGAAGGCTAGATTTGTAGATGGAGGATCTGGTTACAAAATCAAGACTCATTTTTTTTCCATTTCTTCAAAAAATTTTCTCTCTGTCTCTTTAGGTTATTTATCTAGACACTGTCTAAATTTATTTACTTGATCCTTAAAGACTTTCCCCCTTCTAAATGCTCATCTCTATATTTTTCGCGAGCCCAATACAGGGATGTTATTGGAGAAGAATCTAGGAAGTAGATGGTCATTCACTCAGAGCTTCAACTTCAGGAGGCCTGGAGTCTACTGCTGATCGATGGAGAATAAGGATTTGAGATTAATGCTAAGCTCACGAACCTTGAGCATTGGAACATTGTGATGGCAAATTCAGAAAGGCTTGTCACCACAAGACTGACCAACAAGCAATGAATATCTTTAAATCATTGATTAGGATGAGGAAATAATTCAGGTTGGGTCCATTGTGGGTGAGGACCCATATGAATGAAATCACAGACTCTTATGGGATTGAAGTCTTTCAAATACTTTATTTCAGAAACATGTTGATGTTTTCCACTGTAGAAACTTCAAGTAGCCATTTAAATAGATCCAGGAAGGAGAACATATTAATAGCTGTATATCATCATAGATACATTGTACAGAATGTCAGTGAAAAATACAAAGTAGCCTGAATTGTTGACTCTCCCCTATATTTTACATTATGTACTATTTATCTGATTTATACACCAGTTTTGGGAAATAACTCTTTTTCAAGTGACTAATAGTGTCACGTCTAAGAGATAGTGCTAACAACTTTTCAAGACTATTTTGTAAGACAATGGTCTAGAGAGATTATTTCTAATGGGAAGAGAGGAAAGGAATTTGAAGAGTTGAAACTAAAGAATATTCAGTTACTTACTCCGTCTCTTTCTCAATCAAGGTAATTGCTGAAATTCTAGTTCTAAAGAATTATACCCACCAAGTGGCAGGCTAAGATGGACATGGGTGGATGTTTATTTGGATGTATAGCATTTAAACTGATGTCTTCATGGGGAAACTGGTCAACAGCTTTGATTGAAATTTTCAGGCAGATGATCATTTCTTCATAGTCCACTATATTTCTGGGCTTTCCCCCCCTGTATAACATAAAACTTCCAAGACAGAAATTAGACTGTTTTCTTATTGTATAGACTTTTGACTTATTGACTTGTCTTGATGGTGGCTGTGGACTAGTAGTCAGTAGACCTAAACTATATTTGGGTGGACATCATTCACCTGGAGTCCTTATGGAGCTACAGATTTTCAGCTTTGTTGAACTACATAGTCAAATAACTACTAGGTCTGACTATTCTCCCAATGAATTGATGGGCTATTTGTCTACATGACTTGAAACCACAAGGGACATTTATGAATGTCAGTGACATTAATGACTGTCAGTGACAGCCATTAAAACCTCTTTTTTTCTATATAGATCCATGGGATATTGCAATTGTACCAGATGAAGGCAGAAGCCAAATGGCTAGAAAGCTTAAGCTTAGCTACAATCCTCAAGAAGTATAAGAGACAGACACCAAAACTTGACTAAACACCAAATTCAGGGTACATATAAATGAAAGTTTCATTAATTTTTTCCTCTCTCTCCATGAAGCATCTGGCAGAGAAGTAAATAAAGCAAAGGGCTGGAACTCAGGATTAAACCTGATCTCAGATATTTACTAGCTGTGTATCCCTGGTCAGATCACTTCATATTTTTTTGCCTTGGTTTTCTTAACTGTAAAATGAGGATAATAATACCTACCTTATAGAATTTTTGTAAAGATCAAATGGGATAATATTAAATGCAGTGCTTGGTACATAATAGGAAAGAGAGAGATTCTTATTCTCTTCTCTTCTTTTATTCTTCCCATTTATTTAGTTGATTAGTTGTTCTTTCTTGAAGAGGATTAAAATGATATCACTATGCTAGAATTAAGTTACAGTTGTGCTCTCTGCAGTAGAGTTTAGCTTGAGAAAGGACCTCAGTTTCTGGTACCTCATCTTGCCAGAATCTTCCAAAAACCATTCAAATGGAATCAATTCAGTTTCCTGTCATGGTGCTTGGTAGATGTTCAGGTTTCACATGCATATAACAATGAAGTCAGCACTATGGACCTGCAGACCTTAAGTTTGGTAAGCCATCTCTCCCACATTTCCTTTTGGAGTTTCCGGAATATTGAGCTAGCTCTGTCAATGTCCACCTCATCATCTATATGTACATCCTTGCAAGGTGTACTGCCCAGGTAAATGAACTTATCCATAACATGCAAAAATTCTCTATTTGATGTGATGACTGCATTAGCACCCTGGATACCTTAGAATAAGCCGAAGTCAGGATAAGCAAAAATTCTTGGTCTTTAGTCGTAGAAGTCAAGGAGATGGACGACGTAGAATCTCTGCGACCTCACCTTTTCGTTTTCCTCCCAGAAGTGACCCTGGCTAGTCTCTCTCCACCCCCTAGTCCCTCCCACAATTCTCTGTATGCACCAAATGATTGGGCCTGCACAGGATAGTGGGAAGGGTCATTTTCCAAGCATATTCTGATAGAGTATTGTCTAATTGGTGATTATCCTCAAGTGCTCCATTGTCTGACCTCCGTGCATTAACTCAAGAGTTTCAATTTGCTGTAACCAATGGTTCCATGTATGGATAGTGTGGTGCTGGCTGATGGAACATCTCTATTTTCCTGGTGTTAACTGTGAGGTCAAAATTAGTACAAGAAGCAGAGATCAATCCATATTTGCTGCATCTCAGCATCAGATGCTGCATTGAGTGCATAATTATCCGCCCCTTTAGTCTTGGTGTGTAACCTTTTCGAGTTGAAAAATTTACTATCCATTCAATGATGCTGTGTTTGTCCTCATTGGAGGTGTTTCACAGCATGGCTGAGAACATGATGCTAAAAAGCATGGGAACAAGCACATAGCTTTATTTTATTCCATTAGTGACTGGGAAAGCTCAAGAACATTGTTCATTATCCAGATCTCAGCTGAGCTTGCCATTAGTGAAATTTATGTATGATACTGATGAACTTCTCTGGATACCCAGAATTTTTTTTATTTTTATATATTTTTATTTATATTTATTTATATATATTTTCATATGATTTTTCATAAGCCCTCACAACTGACAGTTTCAAAGGCCTTGGCCATATTTACGAATGTATATAGAGCTCTCTTCTGCTCCTGGCATTTCTGCCAGAGTTGTTGTGCCGTTTAACTTTTTGAAACATCAGAACTTTTTGATAGCTTAGGAAAGAGACACAAAATGATGATGGCCCTCTATGATGGAGAAAACAGAATTATATCTGAATCATCAGCATCCTCTGACAGGATTCATTCCTTTCTGTAGTTCCATGGTGCTTTTGTTAGCTTAAGCCTACAAACTGCCAGTGGTCCTGGTTTCATGACTGGAAATGCTGCTTGCCCCTCATTTGGTCCCTTGTGTTCTTCTCAGGCCGTAGCAGGATGATGTAGCACTTAGGGAAGAACAGACAGCCCATCAGGCCTGCCCCGGATGCTAAAATAGCAAAGATCTCCACAGCCACAGTGTCCTTGCCCTGAGCACTCAGGTGGGCTGGGATGAAGGAGATCCAGACACAGGAGAAGACCAACATGCTGAGGGTGATGTGCTTGGCTTCGTTGAAAGTGTCGGGCAGTCGACGGGCCAGGAAGGCCACCACCAGACTGACCAGGTCCAGGAAGCCCAGGTAGCCCAGCATGGTGTAGAAAAACTCTGAGGAGCCTGAACCGCACAGCATGGTGACTGTAGGTCCTGCTTCTGCCGAGTTCATGGGCACCGGAGGCCAGCCAATGACCCAGAACATACACAGAAGCACTTGGACCAAGGAGAAGCCAATGAGGATGGCACTGGGGAGATTGAGTCCTGCCCGCTTCAGTCTGGCATCTGGTCTGGTGGCCCTGAAGGCAGACACAACAATGATGGTCTTGGCCAGAGTGGCACACACACAGACTGTGAAGAAAATCCCAAAGGCTGCCTGGCGCAGGGCACAAGTCAGGGGGACTGGGGGGCCAATGAACATGAATGGGCAGAGGAAGCAGAGCGCCAGGGAACAGAGAAGGATGTAACTTAGCCTGTGGTTGTTGGCTCTGACTATGGGAGTGTGGTGATGGCGTATGAATGTGCCGAGGATGGTCAGGGAAAGGAGGAAGAGAAAGGCTGTACAGAAGGCTAGAGCCATGCCCAGGGGCTCCGTGTAGGAGAGAAAGTCAAGAATCTTGGGGATGCACCGATCCTTCTCATTGTTTGGCCATTGGTCTTCTGGGCATTTCAGGCAACTGGCGCTGTCTGAAATGAATGAGAAAAGCTATTATGTTAGATAATGGGAGCAGGAGAGAAAATATTCACACCAGGAATCTGGCGTGGTGAATCTCCCTTTGGTCTAGACACTATATTACTACTATTAAACCAGACAGCATTCTTATTTTTATTTTTGGCTAGCACATGACATGGCTGGAGTTTATCGTGTTTGTTGTCTACTGTATGAACTGCTTTCTCATCGTGTCCTCTCCTTCTTGTACTAGTACAGTTGATTTTTTGAACCCAAGCACAGGACTTTACATTTAGCCCTCTAATATTTCCTTTTATAGGATAATAGACCTAGTGCTGGGGAGGGGGCTGGAATCTCAGAAGCCATCCTTCTTTTTACAGGTAGAAAACTGAGCTCCTCTGGCCTGGATTCCTTCCTTTCTGTCGTCCCTTGGTACCTCTTCTTAGCTTCTACCTACAAACTGCCAGTGTCCAAGAAAAAGAGAAGTTGGATGATTACTCAGATAAGGGAAGATAGGAGCAGAGAGAGTTTTCCCACCGGGGGAGCACATTCCCTCAGTGTGTCATGAGGTGCTTTTTGAAGATTTGGAGGATACAGTATGGGAATATATGGGAATGAAGCCTTCTCCCATTGCTAGGCTGGGTCTGCTTTCTAGGTGCTAGGCCCTGCACCACCTTGCTGCCTTCATGTTGAGGAAGGTGTCACACCTGGTAAGATTATTCAATGTCAAATAGGTCTTTGCCTGTCTTCATGGCAATTTGCTGTACCCTTTGATGAGAGGCTGTGTGATCAATGGGAAACAGCTCTGGATTTCAAGTCAGATGGAAACTTGTATGATTAAACCTCTGTTCTCTGAGCTTTGGTTTCCTTCTCTGTGATATGAGGGAGTTGGGCTATAGGACCCCTATAATTCTGTCCAGTTTTACATTCTAAAGTTTTTAAGGACTAGTAAGCAGAGGAGGGACTTAGTGGGTAAGAGCAGTGGGAAGAAGTTAGATAAAGGCAGATTTGTGACAGAGACATCACAAAAAGGGGAATCCCAACAAAAAGAGGTATCTAAAAGTAGAAGATGAATTGGTCCTTGCCATCTGCTCTGTCTCTCCCCTTAAGACTTCCACAGCTTTTCATCTGCTTTGCAGCTGAATTCTCTTATGTAGTATCTCCCTCAATTAGTGTGTGATCCCTTTGAGGGCAGAGACAGCTGCTTTTCCTATGTCTATCTTCATTACTTAGTTTAATGCTCCACACATAGTTAAGATTTAATCAATTAATCTTTCATTAATTAATTAATCAATTAATTTTTTCTCTGCAAGGAGTATCTCAAGTTCTCTCAAATGATCCCCCACAAGGATAATGTCTTCTTCTTCACCACCCTCACTGTCCCATTTGTGATGCAGAGTTATAAAATTACGGGGCTTCCAATGAATTTTACACGGTCCAATCTGTGCCAGGCCTGAGATCCCCTTTACACTAACACTGAGAAGTGCTCATTTTATCCATTGTTTAAAGTTTTTCAGAGGAGAATCCATGTCTCCCGAGGCAACCGATTTCATTTTGAGATCTCACTAATCTTTTTGAAATCTTAACTTTCAATAATTTCTATCCATTGTTTCTACTTTAGTCTTTTGGGACCAAGCAGAACAGGCTTTACCCCTTTGTTTCCTGACAATTTTTTTTTTAATAATTAAAGGCAACTCTAGTGGCAGCTCTTATGTCTTCTGTCTTTCTAGCTAAGCAACCCTAGTTTACTTCATATGACAGCATATTCTTCTCCATATTCTCCTACCCCTTATAACTCTGGTGACTCCCCTCTTGTCAATATCTTTCCTAAAATATGTCAACCAGAGCCCAAAATTATCTTGAAGCCATCGTAGTCTACGGTGGGACAATATGCCTCCTTTGTGCACTCTCTAACAACAATATCAACGCTTTAAGGTTGACAAGAGAAATTCTTCAGAATAACCCTACAAAAGTAGTCAGGAAAAGTATTATTCTTCCATTTTATAGGTGAGGAAACTAGCACTCCTTCTATGGTATGACTCCTTCTGGGTCCTCTAGGTCTCTCAGCTAGTACTTTTGGACTAGAATTAATATTTTTTCTGTCAATTGTACTTTCTCATCTTTTCATTTTAAACATATATATGTATATATACAAATAAAAAATACACACCTCCATATACAGATACTTATTTTTCTTGTAACCTTTCTGTTCTTCACAATGCCTCCCTTATCCTTCCAATAAAACTCTCTTAATAATATAGTAAGAACTTGATAAATCTTCTTTCACCATTCTTATTTCCAAACCAATTGCTTCTCCAACTGCTTAGAAAAGGGCTTTATTCCTTTATTTTTATTTATTTATTTATTTTTGCTGAGGCAATTGGGGTTAAGTGACTTGCCCAAGGTCACACAGCTAGGAAGTGTTAAGTGTCTGAGACCAGATTTGAACTCAGATCCTCCTGACTTCAGTGCCCTATTCACTGTGCCACCTAGCTGGTCTCATTTATTTATTTAATTTTGCTAAAAGTGCTTTATTCTTTTTTAAATTACTAATTAGCTTTTTTTTAATTACAGTTTTTTATTTACCATATATATGCGTGGGTAATTTTTCAGCATTGACAGTTGCCAAGCCTTTTGTTCCAATTTTTCCCCTCCTTCCCCCCACCTCTTCCCCCAGATGGCAGGTTGACCAATACATGTTAAATATGTTAAAATATATGTTAAATACAATATATGTATACATGTCCAAACCGTTATTTTGCTGAAAGTGCTTTATTTTTAATCCAGTTCTAATTTCTGCATTGGGTCAGCATGGAGACCCAGTGGACAACATTATTCTGTGTTTCTTACCCAGCATGTTGGTAATTGCTCCCTGGGAACAAGGAAGGCACTTAAAGCAACAGCTTAGCTTTCCCGGGACATTTGACTTCCGGGTTCCGAGAGGACATTTCTCACTGCAGACTGAGAGAGGGACCTATTCATTAGACAAAGAGAGGGAAAGGAGCTGGGTGAGGTTTGAAGGACTGAGAGTAATTATTATTATTATTATTATTACTATAATATTATCAGTTATTATTAGGAGCTGATTTTTTATAGATAATTAATTTCAAATCTGTACTTTTGTGCTTTCTCACTAATTGGGAGGAATTGCAATGCCATTCAGATGGATCTGGATTGGAGCAATTTAGTTTTTCTTCTGGTAAATTGGGATTATTTTAGGGAATGTATTTTTTCCGGATCTCACCTTTCCAGTGTCCTCTGCCCAGATGATCGCACTGCTGTTCATCACTAGCTCTTTCCCCAGAGGCCCCCTGAAGTCCAAGTGTCCCACTTTGGCCGTTTGCCAGGTGTGGTCAGGAGCAATGTGTATGCTTGTGATGTCGAAAGCCGCTGGGACCTCTCCATCCTGAGTAAAGAAGATCTCTTCCTGAGCTTGGGAAGTGAAGTGGACATTTTTTAAATACTGCAGGACCTGAGACAAAAGGATGTAGAGGAAGACATGGGAGAGGGCACAGTAGAAGGCACAGGATGCTATGTGACTCCTATTTTAAAGCTGCTTCTTTCTAGGCAGCATGCCCATGGGTTTTCTCTAGACCTAATTGGTCCCTTTTGCCTTATATTTAGAAATTCAGAGAGAAATACCATATCTCTGCATAGCCTGAGAAGGAGTATCTCTCTAATCCCCTGCCCCAGCCAGGTCCTATTCTCCAAAGTATCCTAAGGATTATGGGAAGGAAGAAAGAAAAAGCAGAAAGGAAGGAAGGGAGGAAGAATAGAAAGAAGAGAAGAAGAAAGGAAAGAAGGAAGGAAAAAGAAGGAAGAAAAGAAGAAAGGCAGGAAGGAAAGAATGAAGGAAGAAAAAAAGGAAGGAAGGAAGGAAAGAAACAAGGATTTATTAAGCATGTACTTTATTAAGCACAGGCACGTGCACAAGAAAGAATCCTCTTTTGGAACATTGTTCTGTCATCATTCTTTAATCGCCTGTTCAACAGCTATTATTAGGTGGGCCCACCCTGTGTACTACAAGCTGGCGGCACAGCCATAATAATGAAGCTTTGAGACTGGCTCTCCCCTGATGGGAGTAACAGAGAACTTTTCATGCTTATCTCCTTTCCACTTGCTCTTTGTCCTTCCCCATGGAATCCCAAGCCCTCTTAACCCCCTTTGCTAGTTTTTCTCCTGCTCGTGGCCTCCCTTATGTTCCTCCCTCTGGAGACCCAATCTATCCAAGGCAGAGCAGGGCATTTAGACAGAGACTCTTAGCATCTTTCTCACCTGCCATGGTCTGGTATTGCCTGCCTTGACACCGGTACCACCAGGAGGTGGACCCTCCCCAGAGTGGTTGGCTCTCAGGTTCCCATAGGCCACCAGGAAGGCTTTGGTTGCTAGATAGACCTGGTATATAGCAGGCAAATCATCCAGTTTTAGTATAGACAGATGGGCGGGTGTCAGCTGTTCTAGTCCTGTGCAATTTGGGGCAACTTGTGCTGTTCGAGGGCCTGCAGGCTGTGACCCAGGCCAGGTGCAGCCCAACAGCTCTTGCCAGAACAACTTTACCAGGTGGTTGTCTGGGTACATGGCTGGATGCAGAGTGGACAGGAAATGCTTGAAGCCAGGTAATGGTCCAGAGTGTATCCCCAGAGACAGGCTCCCATTTAGCATCTCTCTGGCTTCTTTGCTCAGTATTAAGGGATTCAGGAGGAAGGAGGTGGACAAAATCCATATCCTGTTGGTGACATTCTTCTTCTGAAGGGCCTTGGCTAGGCTGATAAAGTGGATGTGGTAACAATCACAGACAATCACCTTGGCAGTGGAATTCCGGATGGCGTCAGCCACATCACCCATGTTATTGAGGTGGCCATCGATCCTCTTTGAGAAGCTCACACAGCCGCCGTTCTTTCCAACCTCCGTCCTGATTTCCTGGTCCAGCCACTCAAAGGCACCACTATCTGAGCCCACCAGGCCCACCCAGGTCCAGTTGAAGTAGAGAAGTATTTTAGCCAAGGCCTGAGGTTGGTGCACTCTGCTGGGGACTGTGCGAAGGAAGGAGGGGAACCGCTGGTGGTCAGAAAATTGGGGATGTTGAGATCCATGACTTATCTGGGGAAAGAAAAAGGGCCAAATGTTCCTGGCCAGAAAAATTCATCTTTTGACTTGAAATTTCATGAGTCCTCTTAGCTGTTGTCTGGGAACCAAACCTTTCTCTAAACTTCTCACTCAATTTGACCTGACCTTTCAGGTCGCCTTGTTCTTTCCCGGAATTTATAATTTCATGGCTAAGAAATGAATAATTCTTTTCTGAAAAATCTGACCCCCCCTTATTCCATCACTTTGAAAGGATTCATTTTAAAACTTGCGTTTCCATAAAGAGAATATCTCAGCACCAGAATAGAAATATCACAGCATCAGGGATTTAGAATTAGAAGGGACCTTAGACTAGATGAATAATTGTTCCATTTTTAAAATGAAGAATTGAGGATCAGCAATATTTTGACCTGACTAAGAGGAAGGAAAAGGAATAAGTATTTATAGAATGCCTACTGTAAGCCAAGAGCTAAGGCCATTTCCCCCAAAGTCTCACAACAACCCTGTTAGGTGCTATTATTCTCCCCATTTTACAATTTAGGAAATTGAGGTAGGGTCACACTATCTCTGAGTGTCTGGAGGCAGGTTTATACTTTGATCTTCCTGACTCCAGGGCCCAGTGCTCTATATTCACTGTGTTACCAGCTACCTCAAAGATCACACAAAGGGGCAGCTAGGTGGCACAGTGGATAGAGCACCAGCCTTGAATTCAGGAGAACCTGAGTTCAAATCTGGTCTCAGACACTTAACACTTCCTAGCTGTGTGACCCTGGGCAAGTCAGGGAAAAAAAAAGACCACACAAGTTGAACATTGTAAACAAACACTGAATAAGCTTGAATATTTCTTGCATTTTCATGGTTGGCAAAAGTGACCTTTCCACAACGTGGTTGCCATGTAACCCTAGTTATATCTCCTTGAAAAAAAAATGACTTTTTTCATCTATAAAGGTCCTGGTAGAAGAAAACCATCAGGAACACAGGCTTATGTCATCAGAGACTGACACTTATTTCTTGGATTTATCCTGGTCAAGGTTAGGTATACCTTAAGTTATGGGAGACAGGAAAATTTGAACTCTACCTCATTTCACATCCTTTATCCTTATAGCCCACGACAAGCTAATTTTTCCTTATTGGGTACTAAAAGTGTCCTTGAGATTTAATTGCTTAGGAATACTAAGTCTTTAGCCATTAATGTAACTTCCCAGTTGCCTGGCTGCAAAACGGCTAGGACTCCAGGGCTTGAACTCCCTTTCTTATTTTTTAATTACAGCTTTTTATTTTTAAACCATATGTATAGATAAATTTCAACATTTACCCCTGCAAAATCTTGTGTTTCAATTTTTTTCCCTCCCTTCCCTTCCCCCCTTCTCTTAGATGGCAAGTAATCCAACATAGGTTGAACATGTGCAATTCTTCTATATATATTTCCACACTTATCATGCTGCACAAGAAAAAAGAGATCAAAAAGAGAAAAATGAGACAGAAAACAAAATGCAAGCAAACAACAACAAAACAGTGAAAATACTATGTTGTGATCCACATTCAGTTCCCACATCTTCTCTCTGGGTGTACTTGGTTCTCTCCATCACAAGACCCTTGGAACTGGCCTGAATCATCGGAATTGATCATTGTATAATCTTGCTGTTGCTGTATACAATCTGAACCCCCTTTCTTAACCTTTTTGCCACAGACTATGAATATTTTGGGAAACTCTGCTCTTCTTAATGAATGTTTTGTCCTACATGAAGATCCCTTAAATTGATATAGAAATGTCAGTGATTATTGCTTAAGCAAATCCCTTCTATAAGCACACCCATGGGAAGAAAGAACCGAGCTGTATATTTCCACAGGAAGAAGATAAGGAGGTGGGATCTCCTGTTTTTTCTCTGCTTTTGGCAAATCACTCACCTGAGGGACTTTGTAGACAGAAAGCAGCTCGGCCATGGGTTCTGACTCGGGGGAAGTCATTCCCCCTATGATTCCCAGGAGTTGGCGCTTAGGGTGGCAGTCAAAGTTGGGTGTAGGGAGGAGCTGTCCAGACAGGAGGGCGAGAGTGCTCCCCAGAGCCTTGGCTCCAGAGATGCAGGAGTCATAGAGCTGGAGTCCCACTGTTTCATTTGGCAGGAAAGTGGGGTCCCTGTTAGCCTCTTCCAGGGCAAAGAGAATGCCCAGGGCATTCAGGAAAAACCGGGCCTTGAATCTCAGGGAGGAAAGAAATTGGATTAGGGTCACAGCTGCTGTAGCCTTGTGATTTAGCCCTAAAAATTCTTAGGAATAAAATTGTTTTTATTTCTCATACTTTTGGGAAAATGAGAATCCTTCCATGATTTTTGTTTTCCTCCTTGACTAGAAGTGGATTAGCTTGTCTCTTAGTCCCACCTGCAAGACCACTCTTATTTTTTCAGTTTTCCTGCTTAGTTCCTGAGGGCAAAACTAAAACTCAGAGAGGTGGATTTTTAACTCAGCTGAGACAGTTGAGCAAAACCTGCAACTGGCTGCCTTGGGACCGAGCGGTTGCTTTGTCTGTCACTGAGAGTGTCATATAGGCAAGGAATAGACATCATCAATGTGATAGAAGAGATTGGATAGGGGAGGAACAAGAGTGGACTACATAGCCCACAGGACCCTCTTAACTTTGAGTTCATTTTTATTAGTTTACAGGCCTTTGCTTGTAGTAGCAAGAGATGGGGAGAGCCAGCTTCCCTCCCTGTAAATCTGGGAAAATGACAAATATATAACATTTTACTGTCAAACTTCATTTTCAGCAGGTTGACCCCTCACTGCTGCCCCTTTCAAAGGTCTCGTGAATGAACATAGCTCACGACTCTAGATCTACCCATTCAGCCTGGTGCTGCCTAGTAGGACTTCACCAGGGCAAAGAAGGACACAGGAGGGGGGACGGCTGGTTCCAACCCCCCAAGTGTGCTCACTATTACTCGCTCAAAACATGTCTGCCCATTTCCCTTCGTCCTTCCTCAGGAATAAAAGGCGGGACTCACTGTTGGCATGGGGGCTGTGTTGGAGACTGGCAAAAAGTCATTTTCTGTTGGACCAGCTGGGCGTGTAAGGGGGTGATAGCTCCAATCAGCACATTTCCTTCTGTAGAGAGCCGGTGAGTGGGGCCAGGGGCAGGCAGTTGGCACGGGGCCTGAACAGAGTACAATGTGGAGTAGAGCTGGGCAAGAAGTTGCAGTAAGTACAGCATAGTGATGGGCTTGTCCTGTGGTAGTCTTCAGCTCTCTGCTGAGCCTGGCCAGCATCTGGAGGGCCTGGGGGCAGCGATCATTGTGGAGGAGTGAGCCCAGCTTGGAGTTCTGGCCCCATGTCTGCTGCGCTGTTTCTCCTGCAGAGTCTTCCTTCTCAGTTCTCACATCCTGTCAGTTCCAGGTCACTTCTTTCTTTGCTCCATCATTGCCAGAGGTAGAGCTCTGTGAGGTACCCAAGGTACCTCAGGGGGAGCTGGAGCCTGATATCCAAGTATTTCCTTCCTGCTGATCTCCTGCTAGGGCCTTCCCTGCAGAGCAGGTTCCAGCCTCCCTCACAGAAAGGGCCTTTCCCAAAGCCACTTCTTAGGCCTGTGTTTATAAAGGTTTTAGCCAACAACCCTGAGAGTCCGACGTCCTCTGGAGTCTGAGTGCAGCCTATAATCTGCAAAGCTCGAATTAGACTAAGTGGAAGTTGGGCAAAACTTACTCCAGGGTTCTCTTGGGGTTGCTCTCATGGTCTCAAGAGGGTTCGCTGTTTCCAGGAAAAGAAGCAAAAAACAACTACATTTAATCGATCCCTCCAGAGCCACTATACAAGTGCTTTCTCAAAGCCCTGGGATAATTTTTTTCTTTCAAAAAAGTTATTATGTTTTAACAACATTATCCTATTTTCATGAATCATTTGGCCTCCAGATATTTTCTTTTAATACAGAAAAATAGTTGAGCAAATCAGCTAATATGGCAACTGTAACTGGCAGTGTATGCAATAATCTGGACCTATGGTCCCCCATCTTTCTACCATGGCATTTTCTGATCAAACTTTGGGTATAATCGGAAATCTGAAATCATTTGATGTTCTTTTCTTTTACAAAATTCTTATTTTCTTGCTTCTAGTTTCCTTACTTTGCAATGATTCATGTTATAAGATAAAATATAGTATGGTGAACAGAGCGCTGAATTTGGAGTCAGGAGGATCCGAGTTCAAATCTATCCTTAGACACTTAGTAAATCTAATCTGGATCTCAGTTTCCTCTTATGTACAAGGAAGGGGTTGAATTCAGTGACCTCAATGTTGCTTTCCAGTTCTAAATGTAGGATTTAGGATCTGCATATTTCTTATAATAAATGTAATACTGTTCTTTTACATTCATATTCTTCAATTTGTTCAGGAATCCCCCAATCAGTGGGCATCTACTGTGAAGTTATTTTTTTCTGCTACAAAGTGCTGTTAAGATAATGTTGATACATATGGTATCTTTGTTGGTCGTACATTATAGTTCACCTCCCTAATGCAGTTGTTCCAGTTCAGCACAGCAGTAATGATAATAACGATTGTCTCTGTCTCTGTCTCCATTTCTGTTTATGTGTTTGTATATGTCTCTCTTTCTCTCTCCCCCCTTTCTCTCTCTTTCCCACCCCTCTCTTTCATTTTAAAATTTGCATCGACAAAACACTTTTCTTCATTACCCTCAATCCTATGAAGTGGCAAAAAAATGAATGAAAATAATTTATTAAGCACTTAATATATGCAAAACACTGTGTGAAGCATTGGGGATACAAATCTAGAGATCTTGCTTTCAAGAATCTCAATTCTAATGAGGAAGAGAAGGATTGATTACCTCTTAAATATTCTTTTTTATTTTATTTTTTAAATTAATTTTATAATTATAACTTTTTTTTTTTGGACTACATATGCATGGGTAATTTTTTATAACATTATCCTTTGCACTCCCTTCTGTTCTGAATTTTCCCCTCCTTCCCTCCATTCCCTTCCCTAGATGGCAGGCAGTCTTATACATGTTAAATATGTTATAGTATATCCTAGATACAAGATATGTGTGCGGAACTGAATTTCTTGTTGCACAGGAAGAATTGGATTCAGAAGGTAAAAGTAACCTGGGAAGAAAGACAGTAGTGCAAACAGTTTACACTCATTTCCCAGTGTTCCTTCTCTGGTTGTAACTGATTCTGTCCATCACTGATCAATTGGAACTGAAATATTCTTTTTTCTTTTGGTTTTCCTGCCATTAGTTTCTTCTGGTTCTTCTTCTCAGTTTCCTTTATCATTCAGATTGTCCCTGTTAACCACCGGTGTCCTCCAAGGTTCTTCTCTTCTCCTTCTATCATCATCAGCTACTTCATCAGCTACCATGGTTTCAATGGACATTTCCATGTTTAGGATTCACATCTGTACTTATCCAGCCCTAATCTCTCTCCTAATCAGTAGTCTCACTTCTCTAACTGCCTATTAGACAGAATTGTGTATCCCAAGATAGCTTAACCCAGTATGTCCACAACTGAGCTCATCTTTCCCTCTAAACCATTATCTCTTTCTGACTTCCCCATTTCCATCAAGGTCAAGTTTGTGTCCCAAGTTGCAACTCTTCATTCCCAGATCCTTATTCCCTCACTCCCACTCCATATCTAATTTACTGCCAAATCTTTCAATTTCACTTTCACAAAATCTCTCATACAGATGTCTCCTTTTCTGATATTACCCTTGCTCTGGTTCAGGCTCTCATCACTTCATATTTAGATGATTGCAATAGTTTTCCAGTTCAAGTCTATCCTTACTCAGCTATTAAACTGATCTTTCTAAAGAGCAGATTGTTACTCCTGTTCCCCTTCACCCTCAGTTAAATAAATTGCAGTAGCTCCTTGCTACCTTCAGGATCAGTTTAAAAATTCTTTGTTTGACTTTAGAGTCCTTCCCAAGCTGACCCCTTCCTACTTTTCCAAGGCCACTAAGAATGTTTTCACTTAGATCCTTGAAAATCCCCAGGGGGCTTTAAGTTGAAAAGAAAAGGGAATGGAAAAACTGCTTATTTTCAGTTCAGATTCATTGAAATACCCATAATTGGACAGGAAACAAAATCCAAGGAAGAAGTCATCAATAAAACGCATGGTGTTTTTAAATAAAGCCACAATGGCTAATTATAAAGGTAATCTAAATGTGGGAACACAAAGAAGTCAATTTGAACTTCAAGATGATACTACAACATGGTGGAATGAGACTCATGATGAGAAAATGGCTCTGGAAGGAGCAAAAAGGATAGGTTAAAAAATGGTGGTGGTTGTGAAGACCGAGTTAGCACCCTGCATGCCTTAGAATCAGCCAGAATCAGGATAAGCAAAAGTCCTTGGTCTTTATTCTTGGTCTCTAGGGGTAGAAGTAAAGAGGAAGGACACAAGATCTCCACGACCTTCCTTCTCGTCTATCGCCAAAGTGACTCTGGCTTGTTTTACTCCACCCCTTAATGCCTCCTACAATTCTCTGTATACACCAAAAGATCGAGCCAGCACAGAATAGTGAGAAAGGGCCATTTTCCAAGCATATGCTAATATAGTATCGTCCAGTTGGTAATTAGCCTTAAGTGCTCGGTTGTCTGATTCCAGTGCATCAACTCAGAGTTTCAGCCCTTTACAGGTGGTAGAAAATAGTTTTATTTATTTATTTCTGAAATCCATGAGTCAGCAAGTGGAAGTATGATGGAGAACACTGGGCAACTTTCCAAATTTTGCTTCATTTTTATGAGGCAAAAATGGGGAAAAAATTGTGTATAATCTGAAGTCTGAAATCATTTGATGTTCTCTCTTTTACAATAATGGAGTATCCTAAATCCCAATGGACAGAAAGTAGAGATAGAAAGTTTTGTGAGGCTTGTCACAAGTCTGGAATACCTGATCCAATGGTAATGGATGGGGTAGGGGTGGAGGTGAGCTTCACCTATCTGAATATCTGCTGGTGCTTTCTTCTGTCATAATTGATGAAGCTAATAATTTCATTACTTGTCTCAATTGTAATTTCATCCTTCAAAAGTTGAGACATCTATTGGTCTTTTCTTTCTGTTATAGTGAGTTCACCTCCAGAATCTGGGGTTCAGTTTTGGGCACTGAAGATTAGGAAGGAAATTGGTGAACTAGTTACTTCACATTCAACTTGAAGGCCAGAGTAGGAGTTCCTTGAAGCAGCTGGAATCCCAGTGGGAGCTTCCAGGCATAGTCCCTCTCCAGGGTTCCCTAGACACAAGTCCAGCTGGTTTGAGTGATCTTTGAGTCTGAAAATCCTGATCTCATTCAGCCACCGTTGTCTTTTCAAAATGCTGACCAGCATCATGTCCACTAAAGGAAAGCAGAAGTGAGGGGAAGTTCAGAGGAGGGCAGCCATGCTGGGGAAGGGACTTTATGAGGATTGGTGGAAAAAAATAGGGATATTTAGATTATAGATGAGGAAACACAGAAGTGTTTGTTAATATCTTCAAATTTTCAAAGGGCACGCAGGAAGGAGAGTTTCCATTTGTTCTGTTTGGCAGAAGTAGGAACTTTGGAGGGAAATTGAAAAGAAATACAGTTAGGCTTGATGTAAGAAAATAATAATTGGAAATAATCAGAAGTGGAACGGGTTTCCTCAAAGACTCACTAGAGGCCTTCAAGCAGAAGCCACTTGTTGGGTGGGCTGTAGAGAGAATTTTCATTCATATATGGCCCCCAAGATTGTTTTAATTTTCTTTCCACTTTATTTTGCCTATTTTGGGGATGAGGGGTTGTGTGGGGATGTGGGTAGAGAAAGATGTCATGGAGAAGGAGGAGTGCAACCAATAAAGGCTCTAAGGAGGGGAGATTAGCCCCTGTAATTAGAGTATGTTTGGTTTCCTATGGTCCAAACGTCATAATGTCTATGACCTTGACCTTGGCAAGTCAATGAAGTTCTCTGGATTAGGTGACCTTCAAGATACCTTCCAGCTCTCAATAGAGTCTTTGGCTTTCACTTACTTGACCCTATTTTCTCAGTTGCTTCAATTCTAGTTGAGTTAGTTCTTATCACTGGGAAGAAAGGAACACCCCAGTATGATGGTTCATCTCAGAAATATGTGCTGCTGGTATTGGAACAGAGGTTGAAGAGTTGAGAGGGTATGAGTGACTTAACATGAACCCAAACCCTACCCTGGGAAAATTAATACAATTCTGGAGCTCCACTGGTGCTATCAAAGATGACACAAATCTATGTTAATGAATGGGCTCTAGTGAACTGCTTCTTGACCAAATTGAGATTACAATTGTTTGAGGGGAGGGGGTCAGATAGTACCAGACTGCTGGCTGACATTGGCCAACCTCTGTATGTAGACTGACTTAATTACTTTTGTTTCCTATGGTCCAAACGTCATTCTTAGTGATGAGACAGGTCCGTAAGTCACAGCAGAATTTCACATGGCTCTGACTTGAGGATCCAAAAAGATGTGAATTTACTGGACTTTAAGCATTGATATCTATGGATTTTTGGTTTCATATTGTTGTCTGGGTAGCAGCATTATATGTAGTCTACCACTACATCTACATCGTGTGTCTGTGTGTCTCCATCATGTGTAGACATCTGTATAGTAGAGTGATGTGTAGACATCATATGTATATAACTACAGCTATATCATGTGTCTTCATGAATCTGCCTCATGTGTAGATATCTGTGTGGTAGTATGATGTGCAGACATCGTGAGACAGTATTTGAGTTTGGAGTCAGGAACATTGTGTTCGAATCTGAGGCTGTTTACTGGCCATGTGATACAGGTAGACCATGTTACTTCTGAGTTTTTTCATCTATAAAATGGACAACAATACATTATAGAACTTATCTCATGGAATTTTATGAAGTTCAAATGAAATAATGTGCATTAGGCTCTTTGCAAACTTTAGCATATATATACGTATTTATATACATATATATGTATGTGTATATATATTTATATCCGTATTTATATACATATATATGTATGTGTATATATATTTATATCCGTATTTATATACATATATATGTATGTGTATATATATTTATATCCGTATTTATATACAGATATATGTATGTGTATATATATATATATTTATATATGTATATGTATATATATATTTATATCCTTATATGTATATGTATAGATATATATATGTATATATATGTAAAAAAGTTAGCTGTGGTGAAGATCAATAAGCCCTGGACTTAGAATTCCAGCTCAGCTATTTCTAATGTCTGTGACCTTGACCTTGGCAAGTCAATGAAGTTCTCTGGATTAGGTGACCTCCAAGATACTCAAGATCCAAGATCAGCTCTCAATAGAGTCTTTGGCTTTCACTTACTTGACCCTATTTCCTCAGTTGTAAAATGACGATGGACATTCTTATTCTACCTAGGCCATGGGGTGAAATGAGGGGGAGAAGAGAATTCTTTGTCAACTGTGCAGTGTATTGCAGAAATATTAGTCGTTCTTGTCTCTGGGCCCACACAATAATATTTTCCAGAGGGACAGCTTGCAATGATGAAATAACTCTACCTGGTAGAGACATAGAAAAGACTCTAGTCTTCTGTAGATTAAATGTACCAAAGAGAATTTGCCCACCTTCGGAAATCAGATGTTAGTTTGGGGTTCTTTAATGAGGCCCTGAGGTTTTAATTAACATGGAATGATATCAATAGGAAATCCCTCTGTTTCAGACCACCAATTTTCTGTCCCAAGGCTGAGGACACAGGCACTGAGAAGGGACTAGAAATCCAGGAACAGGTTAATTGAGTCTCCTGTGGCAGCTGGGGAGCTTGAGCTAGGAACTGGGCCAGCCATCTTCTTTGGGTTTCAGGGAGCCCCTCATAAATATCAAATTTTGCCTTCAGGCACCCAGCCTGTCAGCCCAAAGAAGAAGGACTTGGCCCTTGCCATGTGTGAGTCTGACTTTTGAGGGGATTAGGGAAAAGTGGCAGAGAAGGGAATTTTTAAAACATCCTTGACTCTCCAGGCTGTTGCTGCACGGAAGCAATGGGGCTGGTGTCTGAGTGCTAGTTCTGCTCTTGACTCCTTATGTGACTGAGTAGTCTTGTCACCTCCTTGAGCCTCAGCTCCCTCGTATGTAAACTAGGGAGACAGTGTGGTACCATGGAAAGAGCTTTGGTTGGAGGATCTGACTTTGAAGCATGACCTTGCCACTTCCTAGCTGTGTAGTATGGGTTATTTGTGTCTTAGTTTCCAATCTAACAGGGGAGGAGGTTGTGGCAGATGGCCTCTGTGGCCAATCTGATATTAAATCTGTGATCCTCATTCTCACGTATGCTAGTTCCAGTGTTCTGTGAGGACAGAAGGAAGTAAGGGATAGGGAGTATTTTGTAAACTACCAAAGTCTGCTGATATTCTTGGATTTTGGAGCTGGAAGAAAGGGATGCAGTGGATGGAGCACTGAATTGGAGTCAGGCTAAATGGGGACAAATCCTATCTTAGGTACTTATTGGCTGGCACTTTGTGTTGGCAGATCACTTTGTGCCTCAGTTTCCCAGCTAAGATAAGGAATTTGGACTCAATGTTCCCTAAGATCTTTTCTAATTCCAATGGATGATTCCATGTCTTTAAAGGTCATGTTCCTTGAGGACAGTGATACGCAAGGGCAGAGAAATGAAGTGACTTACCAGGAAATCAGCAGCAGGACACAGGCAGCAAAACCACTCAGTTTTGGACTCGGATCTTCTCATTTCACATTCACTAACTGCTTTTTTCACTTCTCCAGGGTGTAGCTAAATTGCATTGTTTCATAATTGAATACCTTGCAGCTCAGAGAGGATGTTGTTTTGTTGTTTAGTTGTGTCCGGTTCTTCATGACCCCATTTTTGGGCTTTTCTTGGCAAAGATACTGGACAAGTTTGACATTTTCTTTTCAATTTATAGTTGAGAAAACTGAGGCAAAGATAAGTGACTTGTCAGAGTCCCATAGCCAGTCAGTGTCTGAAGCTGGATTTGAACTCAAAAATATTAACAGCAGCACTTTTTGTTGTAGCAAAGAACTAGAAAGCAATACACTGCCTGTTGTTTGGAGAATGACCTGATAATTAAGTATAGCTGAGGCAGGATTTGAACCCAAATACTCTGATCCCACAGGCTGGAATTTTCTGATGGATGCTTAGAAAGGGCATTGTTCAAGTACAGGTTGAACGAAATGGCCTTCGGGGTCCTTTCTGACTGGGATCCTTTAGAAATTTAGACTTGGCTGGCTTGTTTTGGACCATGTGAGCCTTTCAGAGAGTCATGCATTGTGAGGACACTCGAATGAAGCTGAGAAAAGAACAAGATCAAAATTCTCTTTTTGTTAACAGAGCAAAGCATTTGCCAAACCTTAAAAAAGAAAAAGTAAAACAAAACTATTGAGGCTGGAAAAACAAAAGTTTTCATTTCTTCTTCAAATCCTATGAAATTCTGCCCTATGTAAGCCATCCTTTGAGGGCAGTAGAATGATGGGTCCCTCACAATTGAAGCATCAGTTCTGTTCTTCCTAGGACCATTTGATGCCAGGTTCTCTGTATCCATGAGGTAAAAGGATAGAATTGTCCTTCAGCTGGCAGCAGCCCCAGCTGCATTTGAACCCTAGGCTCAAGGGAAAGTTCATCTGGTCTTTTTATCTTCCCAGGGTGCTTTAGGAATGCTTTCTCTTCTGTTTCTTGACAATAAAGCTTGTGCCTCGGGAACTCGCCCTGAATGAAACAAACCATGTCCTCTGAATCAAGACTAGGACATTGAAACCTGACCTTTCTGCTTTGCTCAGGGAAACCAGTTTCCATAACTTAGAATAATAATGGTACCTCTTATTTGTATAGGGTTCAAACATTGGCAAAGTATTTTTTATCATCTCGCTTGATCACACACCTGTCAAGTAGGTGCTGTTATTATCCCTATGCAGAACTGATCCTAAGATTAAATACTTGGGTCATGCGACCATAAGAATCAGAAATAAGATTTGAATTTGTCTTCCTCTATTCCGGTTTCTAGTTTAGCCCATTTTGCCAAAGTACTCCTCTTGCATGCACATGCTCTATCCTGTCCATTTCCATAGAAGAGTCTTATTAAAATCCTACAGTTGATTTAGAATGAACTCAGAATCTCGGCATCAGAAGGTACCGCAGAGACTATTGTGTCCATACTGTACCCACATGATATAATGACACAATAGTTTGGACTTGACACAATATGACATGACATGTCAATATGTCACAACATAATATTCCATGCCATGCCATGCCATAGCATAATATGATATGACATAATGGCTTTATTCAGCTCTGATTTTAGAGAGGAGAAGAGAAACGCTCTATCTCTGGGGTCAACCCCTTCTACTTTTGGACAGCTCCAGTTAGGAAAATTTTCCTTACATAAAATGTTCTTTAGTTCTTTCCTACTCTTCATGACTCCATTCTCTCAGCTCATTTTACAGATGAGAAAACGGAGGCAAACAGGGTTAAGTGACTTGTCCAGGCTCACACAGCTGGTAAGTATCTGAATGGGATTTGAACTCAGGAAAAGAAGTCTCTTTGACTTTGGGTGCAGTACTCGATTCATTGCAATACCATTTGATTGCCCCATTTTCTTTTCTTTTTCCAGTTTTTTTTTTTTGGAATCATAGGATTATAGATTCGGAAAAGAAAGGAAATTCAAGGGTGAAATAGTTCAAATTTTTCCTTTTATACATAATTTCATTTCATACAAAATGAGATAGAGGAAGATTGAGGAACTTGTCTAAAGTCACACATGTAGTAAGTAACAGAGTTAGGAATTGAACTTGGGTCCCATGACTACAAATCTCCTTTTCTTCCATGATATCTAGCCACCTCAATAGGCCTTTCCCATACTTGAATTTGCCTTGAAATTTCTCATGACCACACCAGGCTGTAGGCTTCTAGAAATTGGGGCTGGTGTCTTTTTTATATTTCTATTCCCATTGTCTACAGCAAACTGCTCATAAAAGTCACTTCCATGTTTGTTGAACAACCTGATTAGGACCAGCAGGCCACCTTCTTGGATAGTTAGGGAGAGCTTATCGGAAGTTAATCTGTCTTTTCTCCTAACCTGATTAGCTTCTCTCCATCAAAGGTGCCTCTCTAAGGTATCTACTATGGAGTTAATGAAGGATAATTCATCTAAGTTCTTCCCAGGGCATTGAGATAGGACTAACCAAGACATTAAGGCACTGTGAGTGGAAAGGGGACTGGGGATGGGGTCAAAAGACCTAAGTTCTTCCATTATTCTGCCACTCAGTGCAAGTATAATGTTGGGCAAGTTATTCCCTGTCTCCTGAACTTCAGTTTCCTCCTTGATAAAATGAGGAATGGTGATGTATTTTATTTCAAAAGAGCCAGGTTTAAGGGCTACAAATAACTTGAACCAAGTTATTTCACTCCTTTGCCGGCTCAGTAAAATAGAGACTGAAAAAAAGACCTGAATTTGTTAGTTTAAATCCCAGTCCTGCTATTTCCCAATTTTCTGTCTTATTATCCTGGTACAGAGGAGCAAATAGCATCTCTAAGAGTCAGAGGACCCAGCTTCAAATTCTACATTTACTACTATGTGACTTTGGACAAGTTAGTTAACCTTCCTGGCTTAGTTTTTCATTTACAAATGAGTGGGTGGTCTGTAGTTAGGATTCTAAATGTAAGTGATGTCTCTCTTTGTAACATCCTTCTTCTTCTTTCCACAGAGAAGTCTCCTTGCCTTGATGGAGGCGAATGGCACCTCGGTGAAAGAATTTGTCCTAACGGGGTTCCCTGTGGGGCCCGAGCTGCAGATTGTCCTTTTCTTCATCTTTCTGACTCTATATCTCGTCACCCTAGGGGGCAATCTGGGGATGATCTTTCTAATCCAGAGTGACTCCCGTCTCCAGACTCCCATGTACTTCTTCCTCAGCCACCTCTCCTTCTTGGATATGTGTTATTCCTCAGTCATTATCCCTCAGATGCTCGGGACCTTGAAGACTGGTGGGACCCTAATCACCTATGAGCGCTGTGCCACACAATACTTCTTCTTCACCCTCTGTGCCAGCACCGAGTGCTTCTTGTTGGCCGTGATGGCCTATGACCGCTACGTGGCCGTATGTAACCCCCTCCTCTATGTCACAGCCATGACTCCACAAACCCGACTTGGACTGGTGATGGGAGCCTATTCTGGGGCCATGGTCAACACTGTAGTTCGTACAGGTATGACTTTCTCCATTTCTTTCTGCAAATCCAATCAGGTGGACTTCTTCTTCTGTGACTTACCTCCATTGCTGAAGCTCTCATGCATGGAAACTGGATCCCAGGAGCTGGTCATTTTCCTCTTTGCCTTCTTAGTGATCATGATTAACGTGAGCATCATTCTCATCTCTTACCTGTACATCATCAGGGTGATCCTACGCATCCCTTCTGCTGGTGGACGGGCCAAGACGTTTTCCACCTGTGCCTCCCACATGACCGCAGTCGCCCTCTTCTTTGGGACCCTCATCTTCATGTATCTACGGAGTAACGCGGGCACGTCTCTGGAGGAGGATAAGGTTGTGTCTGTGTTCTACACGGTGGTCATCCCTATGATGAACCCCATTATCTACAGTTTGAGGAACAAAGAGGTGAAGGAGGCTCTGAAGAAAATATTCAATCGAGTGAAGATCTCTCAAGCAATGTGAGATTCTAGTGCCATCAGATCAGGAAACCTTCTTTAAACAACCATCAGGCTTGGGAAATATCCCTTTAGCCTCCTCATCTCATGCTTTTAACAATGAGCGCTTCCCAATCCTGCCCCAGACATGTATTAACTATGTAACCTATATGAGTCTCTCTCTCTGTTTTTTGCCTCCATAAATCTCAGTTTTCTCATCTTTAAAATGAGGAGGATAGCCTTGATGGTACCTCCAATTTCCATATCTATAATCCTTTGCTCATATGAAGGTTCACAAAATGCTTTCCATATATCATTTCATGTGATCCTCATAAGAACTCTATTAGGTAGGTACAATATGTGTTATTAGTCTCATTTTATAGACCAAGAAACGGAAGCTAATGTTTTATACAGTGTTTTAAGATTTGCAAAACTCTTTACACCCATTATCAATTTTATATTCATTTACATTCATTATTTAGATTTTTTTGGGCCTGCTCTAGTGAGCAGTTTAGGTTATTCATAAAGAGAAAATTCCTATCAATTAAGATAGGATCTTCTCTGCAACTTAAGAGTGTTAGAGAGTGAGATGGGGCCCTAAGAGATTCTTTCACAGAGTCATTCCAACACTATGTGTCAGAAATGGGACTGGACGGAGGTCTTTCCAGACTTCTAGGATGACTCGAGCATCATGCAACGTTACCTCTCCCATTATATGTCACTTGAAGGCAACATTAGAGGTATTTTTAATCCATTTTAGGGATAAGGAAAATGAGGCTCATAGAGTTTACCTGACATTCATGGTCACATAGCTAGTATGCACTAGAGGAGAAATTTGAACTCAGTGCTGACTCCAGGTAAAGTGCTCTTTTTTCTCTACCACATGCCTTCCATGGTTGTACTTCCTTGACTATTCCAAGTTAATTAGTTTTTTTCCCATCATGCTCTCTATATAGTTTATTCTTCTGTGTTCATTTCTCAAAAGTTTGTGGTTCTATTTGGTATTCATTTTCAAAATAATTAAGTCTATGTTCAGTGAAGGACACCATGACTCTACCCTGCCCAAGGGAAAAAATAAATAAATTTGGACATCTAAGCACTCTTCTACTAGGTATTTGCATATAAATTGTTTGCTAGTTATGGACATGACAGAATCTGAAACATTAAAGATGTGAATTACTCACAGAGCAATGGAGAGAGGTAGCGTAGCTAAGAATAGGCTACAATTTGTCATCAATGAATAACTCTGCCAGAGAAACATTAGAAAGGATGTTGTAGGAATATATGACTAAAAAGTGTGGATTGGTCATTTTCCCAGAGAAGGGACAAACAATAGGCAACTCTTGTGTTCATTGGATAGCCATGAAATGTCAGAAAATGTTGGAAGTCCCTTAACCTTCCTAGATGAAAAGGTTTCTGGGTGTATCCCCTGTGGAAGATTCAGGGGAGGACAAAGACAAGAACTATAAAAGATGGCCAAGGATAGATGGACTATAATTCTGCTCCACTTAAGAAACCATCCTTATCAATGATATCTTAGAGCCATTGCAATGTAAAAGACTCAAAGAATAATAGAAAGTGACATTTGAAGAGATAGTATCATAACTTCAGCTTTCTCCACTGCCACTTCCTGATATTTAGGATGTCCCAATGGGTTTAGTTATTAGCATCCTACCTAAATTATAGAGTGAGGGGAAAGCATAATAACTATGTGAGATTTTATATGTATAATACTTTATAATTTAAAAAGCACTTTACATATGTATTCTCTTTGAGGCAAATAAGAGAGGGATTTTTAAACTCTTCTGGTTTTTGTTCTTATTTATTGGTAAGGAAATTGAAGTTCAGAAATATGGAGTGAGTTGCTTCATTTTATATACATGATAAGTGTCAGAGCCAGATCTCTAGGTCTTCTAATTCTATTTCTAGCCCCTTTTCTTTCTTTCTTTCTTTTTTTTTTTTCCCTGAGGCTGGGGTTAAGTGACTTGCCCAGGGTCACACAGCTAGGAAGTGTTAAGTGTCTGAGACCAGATTTGGACTCAGGTCCTCCTGAATTCAAGGCTGGTGCTCTATCCACTGCGCCACCTAGCTGCCCCTCTAACCCCTTTTCAATATGGCAACTTAGAAGTTACCTCAGGTTGGAGTTGAGGATAATGAGAATTTACTAACCTTCAGTAGTAGAGCTTAAGTGATTAGGTAATGAGAGTAATTGATGAAATTAAGCTAGATGCCATATATAATCTTAAAATTGAGGGACCAATTTACACCCCAGGTATATTGTGGGACCTTCTCAGTGAGATCTGAAATCATCCAGAAAAAACTGGTTTTACCATCCATGAAGGGAAAACAAAGTGGATGCTCAGACTACTATGACAAGCATTTGAGTGGACATTGGGTTAGTCTATAAGGACATATATCTTGGACAGGTGCTACTAAGAGACAAGCCCACAATTAAGTTGGAGGAAGTAATCAGGCTAGATCACATCAGGTTTTTAATAATCCCAACCTGATCTGTAGGAATAGTCTCTTAGCAGAAGTTTTCTCTCGATGATATTATTTGGCTGCTATTCATTGAACAGCACAATCAAAGAAAAGTCAGTACAGGTGAGTCAAAGGTTACGTGTGGTGGATTATGCAGTAGCATGTTATCAATGATAACTCACAGCCAAGAAGTCCAATAAAAGATATGAAATCCATGCATGAGTAGAAAAAGAAGTGCATAGGTCACCTAATGAGAGGGAAGGGTAATCAAAAAGCATTACTAAAATGTCTGCTATGCTAAAATACCAAAAAATGCTACCCTGAGGAGTTTACAATCTGATAAGAAAGAAAATTTGCAAAGTACTATGTACAAACATGCTGTATCCAAGATAAGAAGTAATGGAACAAAGAAAGCACTAGAATTAACAGGGATTGGGGAAAAAATCTTCCTTTGGAAAGTAAGATTTTGGCTTGGATTTAAAGGCACCCAGGGATGCCAGAAGATAGAGATGAGGAGGGAGAATATTCCAGGAAGGGGATGATTCAGAAGAAATGTCTAGAGCTGAGAGATGGAGGGTCTTACTGGAGGAACAGCAAGGAGGCCAGTGTTACTGGATGGAAGAGTACATAGGAGTATTGTAAGGTAGGAAGGTAAGACAGGGCTGAGTTATAAAGGGCTTTGAATTTTTAAAGGAGCATTTTGTATTTACCCCTGGAGGCCATAGAGAGCCACTGGGGTTTATTGAGGAGAAGGATTACATGACTGGATCTGAATTTTAGGAAAATCTTTTTAGTGACTGAATGGAGGATGGATTGAAGTGGGGAGAGACTTGAGGCAGACAGACTCCTCTTCAGGCTATTATAGTAAATCAGGTGTGAGATGATAAGGGACAGCACTGGAATGGCGGCAGCATCAGAACATAAACGTTCTTTTGAGAGAAAATGCAAAGGTGAAATTGATTGGCCTTGGCAACGGTTAGATATGTGGGGTGAGAGATATTTGGAAAAGTAGATAATTAATATGTTATCATTTAATTACTATTAATTAAATCTATTACTATGTTAATTGACTAATATTAATATAATATTTTCATTTATTCATTCATTCCTATGTGATAGAAACTCTATGGAAAAACAAAAGAATAGTAAAAGATGAGAAAACATAGAGAGCAATGTCTTCTGCATTCATGTGATGGGGAAGATTATAAATGACCTCATATAGAACTAACTCTTAGGTAACATCCAGCACAGCCTGATTATAGCTTCAACTGTTTTGGGACACATATGATACAGCCATTTTAGTTGGGATATTTTTGGGATTTAAATTCTGTCTCAGATACATATTAGTTGTGTCAATCTGGGCAAGCCACTTAACGTTTGCCTGCCTTAGTTTCCTCATCTGTAAAATGGGGATATTAATAATTATCTCCCAGGGTTTATTGTGAGGACAAAGTATTTTGCAAACCTTAAAGTGCTAAAAAATGCTAATTATTATTATTATTATTATTGTTTAAGAACCCTAGAACCCGGCGTGACGCTTTTTGGGAGGCAAACTGTGGTTTATAATGGCCTTCATGAGGTAAAATTTCTGGCTTTTATCTAGATCAGAGGTTTTTGATCTTTGGTCTTTAAATATTTTCAAAAAATATTTGTAAAATTGCATTTCAATTGAATGAAGTTACCCAAAAGGTAATAGAAAGATACATGCAAAGGATGAGAAGGTGAGAGAATATTACACAGAAACTGTAAAAAAAAATCAACAGAAAAATCTATGACAGAGAGCATATACATTCCTTTGGTACCCATGCCATAACAATCCATCTAGAGGAGAGGTTCTTAATTCTATCTATCTATCTATCTATCTATCTATCTATCTATCTATCTATCTATCTATCTATCAATCATCTATCTATCATCTATCTATCTATCTATTATCTATCTATATATCATCTATCTATCTATCATCTATCTATCTATCTATCTATCTATCTATCTATCTATCTATCTATCTATCTATCTATTTATCTATCCATCTATGTATCTATTCATCCATTCATCCATCCATCCATCCATCTATCTATCATCTCTCTCTATGTGTGTATATGTTAGACCTCTTTTGGCAGGCTGGGAAACCTGTGGACCCATTCTTAGAAAAAATATTATGTTTAAAAGAGAATACATAGGATTGCAAAGGAAACGGATTCTATTGAAGTGCAATATATATATATATATATATACATGAACATATACATATATTTGGAGAATTGTTTATATATATGTATATGTGTATATATATATATATACACACATATACATATATATGTATACATGTTTAAGAACCTCTAATCTAGATGAAGGGCTACACACAGCACACCGGGCAGACTCTTTGTGAAAGATTTATAAGCATTCATGAACAGAATAAGAAAGGGTAAAAAGACTGTGACCTGTAGATTGTGATTTGCCTCAATAAGTGGGGGAGGAGGAAATGTGCCCATATCAGTGAAATCATGGACACATAAAAATATTTTGAAGTACAAATAATCAGGGATAGAGAGACTCAATTTTATTTTTGAAATAAAGTTAATTTTGTTCTTGAAGCACCATCCTTAGAAATTTTGCTTTAATTGACTCAAATGGTTTCCTGTTGCTAAGTAATGAAAAACCAACATTTCTCCTCTAGGACACTTATTGTACGAAAATAGAATAATTGTGAATACTGATTGTTCTCTCCCATTGCTTTCCATATCCCAAGGCAATATTACCTAGAAAAGATCTCCATGGAGACCCCAATATCTATATCTAGAAACAAACATCCATATATTCACAAAATATCTCTTAACCGAGGGCTTTCTTTCACTTATTTTACTTGATTTCAAAGTAAACTTAATGCTGGTGAAAGCAGAACTAATCTTGGGAAAAATGAGAAGTTTTGGCCAAAAAAAATGACATCATGACAGTGGAATGATAGGTCATGAAGATATTTGGGCCACATCCTGATGCCTCCCTCAGAAACAGCTATGGGCACACTGGTTAGCATCAGGAAGACATAGTTCAAATCTAGCCTCAGACACTTCTTAGCTACACAAACTTTGTCTCAACTTTTCCATATGTAAAATAGGAATAATAATGGTTCCTACTTCAAAGGGTTGTTGGGAGGATCAAATGAAATAATATTCGTAAATAACACAGTGCAATTGCTAGAAGGGTGACTTTTTGTTTGAAAATAATTGTGCACTCAGTGAAGCTTTTGATCCGAGATACAACAGAGAATGGATTCTCTGTCACTTGTGTTAATTTTGGTCTGACAATGACACTAGCAGCACATCATCCTTATGTGGAACCATCATTTATAGCAAATGGAGAAATTTTGAATACTGTGAATAAGTTGACTTACCGTGGCAGTCTACTTTCCAGAGTACTTTTCATGTAGATGAAAAGGCTGATGTAGCACATTGCCAGAATTAGCTCAGTGCCTGGGACTAAAGGTCTACAGATCCTTTGTGCTGACCTCATTGTTATATGCCCGTGAAATCTAGACTGTCTACCAGTGCCATGCCAGGAACCTGAATTGCTTCCATTTGAATTATCTTAGGAAAATTCCGAGAATCACTTGGCAGGATAAAATACAGCCACTGAAATCCTTCCTCCAGCTGAACTTTCCCAAACATTCAAACTATGGCAGAGAAGCAATTTCTATGGGCTGGTCACGTTGTTTGAATGCCAAATATGTATTTGCCTGAAGGACTATTTTACAGAGATCTCACGCAAGATAGATATTCCCAGAATGGTCTGGAGGAGTGATACAAGGTCATTCTTCAGGTCTCTCGGAAGAACTTTGGAATCCATTGTGTAAAAGGGAAACACTAACATGGGACCATGAAGCATGGTGTTCTCACATCAAAGAAGGTGCTGAACTCAATCAGCAAAGCAGAATTGTGATATCTCCAAAGAAATGTGATATATGCAAATATAGACATCTCCTTCCCATTCATATGAACCATTTGTGCCCCACTTGTGGTAGAACCTTCTGAATTCATATTGATCTGATCAGTCACAGTTGGACCCACTATACCTTGACCCCAACATCATGGTGTCATTTTGGTCCTCTTCAAGAATGAAGGACAACAAAAAATGAATTGTTTATGGGTAGTCTTAAAATGAAAATGAGCGAGTCTGGGAAAGAGCGCTCTCTTTATTTCTATGGGTAGGAGCAGCTACCTTTGTTCCCACAGTTTGCTTACCTGCTCTCCCTGATTGTGATTACTACTGACAACAGAGTATTGCTCCCTTTCTACTCCCACCTGTACTCCAGCCCCTTTTAGCATCCTAACTAAAGCAACTGCAGCGGGGTATTGCAATTTTTGGGTACACCAGTCTTAAGGTTTAGTGGCCAAAGGGCAAAGATCAACATGGTGCAACTGAGGAGCTTAAGAGAACTGACCAAGTCATAAGTATCTGAACTGATACATTCATATTTGCTTCATGTTCATGTTCTAATCTTTATTGTTAACAATAGTGCCATCTTTGTTTATATATTTTACATCTTATTTGTTGATTTGGGTATTGAGGTACTTGCCAATTGTCATGTCAACTAACTGATGTCAGTGTATGTGGCAGATCAGACACTGGTGTTTACAATTCTTGGATAACTTCTATTTGACTTTGGAGTGTACTTTTCTATTCACATTTAAATACAAATGTGTCTGAAGCTCTGGCTATGAGTAGTGAAATTCCATTGGAAAGATTCACCATGGGATAAGGCAGAAAAGAAACTTCCAGTTTTGGAGTTTCCTATTTTTTCTTTTCCCTACTTTCTCATTCAATCAATTGCCAAGCCTTGTCAGGCCCAGTTTCATAATGTCTTTTGCATCTCTTCCCTTCTCTCCATTCACTCAGACATTTCCCTGGTTCCTCATTTCTTCCTTGGATGATTATAGTAACCTTCCAGTGGGTCTCCCTGTCTCTGATCCTTCTTCATTCTAAAACATCCTTCACACAATTGCTAACTTAATATTCCTAAAACACAGATATGACCACATGACTTCTCCACTTCAAAATATTCAGTTTTCCTGATAGCCTTGAGAATAAAATGAAAACAACTCTGTCTGCTATTGAAAGCTCCCCACAATCTGCTATTGAAAGCTCCCCACAATCTGATTCCTACCTACTTTTCTTGTCTTATTTGATAAATAGAGTCATTTAAGTCAAACAGGCAGGCCCACTCGCCATTCCTCTGCATGGGACATTTGAGTTTTGAACTAGCCATTCTGTATGTTTAGAACAAACTTCCTTCTTACTTTTATTATAGAATCCCAAGCTTCCTTCCCAACATTGCTCAAGTGCCATATCTCGCCACTTCTTACATAAGGCCTTCCCTTATTCCCCATGTTATTAACACTCTTTCCCTCTTGACATTTATTTGTATTATTTTTGAATGTTTACTTATTCACATATTGTTTTTCTTTCCCCATAACCCCCAACATGTAAGCTTCTTGAGGGTAAGGATGTTGTTTCTTTTTATCTTTGCATCTCCAGCACCAAGCACAGTGCCTAACACAAAGTAGGTGCTGATAAATATTGAATATTTTGCATTTCCCTGTAACCAGTTGAATGTTTCCCTGTTCCTAATGGAAAATCAACATTTCTCTTCAAAAACACTTATGTCTGAAAAAATAATTGTGAACACTGAATGTTCTCTCCAAATATTTTCCCATCTCTAAATAATATTACCCGGGAAAAATCTCCATGAAGATCTCTATCATGTAAACTTCTTTTGAGGGTGATTTTTTTTTTTTGGCTTTTATATCTCTAGTATTTAGTATAGTACCTGGCATATAGTAGGCACTACATTGAATTGTTTTACATTCATTCCTCCTCCTTCATTGTCTTTTATTTAGGGATTAAATAAGTTTTCTCTAGTAAACTGCAAGACAAGATATCCATTTATATGAGGATAACTGAAATAGATCTATTTAATTTTATAATCCTGCCCTAAGGGAGAAGATGCTGTATGTCAGCCTCTCTGAGTTTCCATGGCTTTTGACCTGGGGAACTTCCTTCAACCAAGAAACCACGTATGTGACACAGAGAAGTGTCATGGCAAAGCTATAGAGAGGCCATGTGAGGAGATGGAAGAGAAGGTCTATGGGCTTCTCCTGATAAATCCATCAGGGAATTGAAGGATTGGGCATTGATTGTTACTATGACACAAAGCTTGGACAGTAAGTAGAAGTGAGACTCTGTTAAAGCATATTTAAAAGCAGACACATACAGGATTGGGTGAGCTGATGTGAGAGGGCTGGAATAGAGAGCTGACTAGAAGCTAGCACCTGTGACAACAACAGGGGAAGCTCCCTTTACCTGACCCACCTCTTTATTTCTCACTCCTCTCCAACAAGTACGTGTGGGAAGGAAATTCAAGTTTACAGCCATTGTGCTAGAGAAATGGAAGCTGATTTCATTGAAACCTTTGTGTTTCTATGTTACTTGAAGCTGTTATTAAGGAATGTAGTCACTGGAGATGATTTTACTCCAATACCATAAATATATGGTTGGGACATGAGAGAAGGGAATCAAACCTGAAAGGGAGAGATTTTCATCAATTCAGCCCAAGGTGGGGATGAGCTGATTATAGAGAATTTCTGAAATTTTAGTTATTTGATATGTTCATGTACCAGATTGCTTTTGAACCCAGGAAAATTCATAAGAAAATGAATCCCTAGTCATAGGAATAGAGAAGAAAGTATCAGTGAAATTGATAACCCCATATATCCCACCTAAAGGATTGAACTACCTGGTTCACCACATTTTATAATGTCAGGAACAAAAGCAATAACCAGCTTAATTAATTAATTTATTTATTCATTTATTTACATATTTATTTATTTATCTAGCTTTTTATCTATCTATCTAATCTATTCATCTACCTATCTATATTTTATTTATCTATATATCCATTCATTCATTAATTTATTTATTTATTCATTCATTCATTTATCTATTTATTTATTTATCTATCTATTATTTACTTTATCTATCTATTTCTTTCTTTCTTTCTTTCTTTCTTTCTTTCTTTCTGTCTTTCTTTCTGTCTTTCTTTCTTTCTTTCTTTCTTTCTTTCTGTCTTTCTTTCTTCCTTTTTTTGCTTTCTTTCTTTCTTTCTTTCTTTCTTTCTTTCTTTCTTTCTTTCTTTCTTTCTTTCTTTCTTTCTTTCTTTCTTTCTTTCTTTCTTTCTTTCTTTCTTTCTTTCTTTCTTTCTTTCTTTCTTTCTTTCTTTCTTTCTTTCTTTCTTTCTTTCTTTCTTTCCTTCCTTCCTTCCTTCCTTCCTTCCTTCCTTCCTTCCTTCCTTCCTGTCTTCTTTCTTTCTTTCTTTCTTCTTTCTTTCTTTCTTTCTTTCTTTCTTTCTTTCTTTCTTTCTTTCTTTCTTTCTTTCTTTCTTTCTTTCTTTCTTTCTTTCTTTCTTTCTTTCTTTCTTTCTTTCTTCCTTCCTTCCTTCCTTCCTTCCTTCCTTCCTTCCTTCCTTTCCTTCCTTCCTTCCTTCCTTCCTTCCTTCCTTCCTTCCTTCCTTCCTTCCTTCCTTCCTTCCTTCCTTCCTTTCTTTCTTTCTTTCTTTCTTTCTTTCTTTCTTTCTTTCTTTCTTTCTTTCTTTCTTTCTTTCTTTCTTTCTTTCTTTCTTTCTTTCTTTCTTTCTTTCTTTCTTTCTCTTTCTTTCTTCCTGTAATCCTTGTAGAATGCTAGATACCCTTAGCTTTCTTCACTGGTTTGTTATAAAAGGAGTAACTAGTTTAAAAACCTCTTCTCCTCCATCACTAATGAGACATCCCCACCTCCTAAGACTCAATTTTGTTGGATGTTAACTACATTGGATAATTGCGATAGCTTCAAGATTTGACATTTGACCCTACCTATAGTAATTAATAGAGTTCATCTTAAATGTTGATATAAATAGTAACTCTTAAGAACCCATGATCTACTCACTCTGTTCATCCACCAGCTGTAACCTAGATAGGAAAGGGAAGGTTTCATTCACCTTCACTAGGCAAGGATATCTTTTCCTTCTGTAGATACTCTCAACCTTTTAAAAGTAATCTGGGATACTATGATGAATCTGTTGGGATTCCCTTTTGTATGACAACTTGACTGATGATATTCAGCAACTTTTTATTTATTTGGAAACCCTCTCCCAAATTCCCATCTAGGCCTCCATGACGCAGGCATATGACTTCCAGTACTTTTCTGGTCCTACAGTTTAGGTAATCAGAGACATGGAGAAACCTCAGATTTCACCTTAGGAAGAATCATTCAAGATGGAGGAGTGACTTAGTTCTACCAAATGGGCTAGCTATTAGGGGGGTATAGTAAGCTTTGGCAGGATAAAAGATGCCTTTCTATTCCTGTCTTGGATGGTTCAGTATAATTTTACTGGTACCCCTTAGACTTGTAATTATCTCCTCATCAGTCCCATGTTTTTTAGAAACATTTAAAATTCCTTGTAGGAGAATGGCTTAATGATTCTCAACTAATTGGATGAGGAAGTGGGCTATTGTCTTCTCTTGCCATCCATAGAGTGTCTATTTGTAAGGATCATGATATTTGTTGGGGAAGTTGCTGCATTTGTGCCAATTTCTGATCAAATTGGGCTAGTTTTTCAAGGCTCTATGTTTTTGCACCTATAACTAATGAATCATGCCCATTAATTGTGACTCTACAGAAGGAGACACTTAATTGCCCCTAATGGAGGTTGCTCATAGGGTATGGGGTGGTCATAGTGTTTGAGCAGCATAAATTCAGGTTCTACCTAAGCCATCCATCACTTTTAGGAATTTCATCTTCTCCCACTTCATGGAGACCCATTAGACCAGAATTATTGCAAAGTGAACTAATTTTCATGTGGTCAGATATATGATGCACTATCTTAGTCACCTAAAAAGGGACAAAGGACATGTCCCACATGGAGTTTATAAGTGGTACAACTGATTTTGCAAAAGTAATTATCTTGTGAGATTCCCAAGCTGATGGAACTCTTCAGATGAAAGAAAATCCATCTTGGCTCCTTTGATCCATCCCCTCACTAAATATTAATCCAGTGACTCATCAGATTGTTATTTAGATTTCCTCTCAAGTTCCTTGGTGGATGACAGCAATCTTGCTTTTCCCCTTTCCCCTCATCCTATGAAGGAGGTCAGCCCCTGGGAGGAAGAAACGTTCTAACACTTCACCTTCGGAAGTTGTTAGAAAATGTGGCAAGAGATTCCTTTTTTGCTTGCAACCTAATTGCACCCTTGGGAAGGCTGAAAACCCAAAGGTAAGCAATGTTTGGAATGTGGCGCCATTCTGGTATATACCCAAAGAGGATAACTCCAGAGGACTCCATCCAGGCTGGCTACACAAAGGAAAGACTGCTTCTATGAGCAGGTACTGAGCTCTCTCAGTCACGGGGCTAAGTTATCTTGACATAGTAGATAGGATGCTAGATTTAGAGAAAAAGTACTTGGGTTAGAACATGAAATCTGACACTTCTTGGTGGGGATATTGGATAAGACATATCCCTTCTTTGATCAGAGTTTCTTTAACTAAGAAATATGTATGTGGGATTAACTATAAAATATATAGATATATGTAGGAGCCTGCTTTGAGTCTTTTAATATTGTGATTCTATATTAGATGAAAGCTGAAGCCTTCTAATCTTGGATTGTCTGTAGGAAAGGCAACTTAGACTCGCCGCACAGAAATTCATAGATGAGGGAGAGAAATTGTATTTTAGGAATGAATTGTTCTACTTTATAGAACCTAGCATGGTATATCATATATATCAATATATATGTATATATACATGTATATACACACAAATATATGTATAAATACATATATATGTATGTATACAATATATCAGTATATCAATAGACCAATTGATATGGAATTCTATAAGATTTTTTTGATTCTATAAAAATCTATTAGGGAAATTTTAAAAGAAGCATTGGAGAGAGAGAGAGAGAATGAAGCTGGAGACAGGAGAACTCAGTGGCAGAAGTAAAATTCTAAGGAAACAAAATGTAAGTGAATTACTTCAGGAAGTATAGCCATATCAGGAAGTATAGCTCCACTCTGTCAATAAAGTCATAGCTATTCTGTCATGAGTGGCAGTGAGATGAAATAGAAAGAGCCCTGGCTTTGGAGTCAGATGACCTGAGTTCAAATCTTCCTTTTGTCTTTTAATACTTAATATGTTATCTGGAGCAAATCCCTTAACCATTCTGATTTTCTGTAAATATGTAAATCAAGAGAGTTGGAGTCAAGGAATTTTTTTTTTTTTTGGTTAGGTCATCTTTTTTATTTTTCTCTAATGAAAGTTATTTTCCAGCCTTACTTAAACCCATAATATGTACAAGTCACTTTGCAGATTCCTAGGGATACAAAAACAAAGCAAAGCAAAACCATACAAAATTCCTTCCACTTGAGGAACTCCTGATCCACTAGGGGTTGTGGGAATATGGCACTTATTCTCTTCAAGATTGCCAGTCAAGGATTTTAAAGATCCATTCTGGCTTTAAATCTATTTTTCTGTGATATGAAAAGATATGATTTATTTTTGGTTCAAAGGCTAAAACTTTCATTCAAGAATTTTATTTTCTGATGAAATTGAATGAAATTTCTGATGAAATTCCATAGAAGAATGAGGTTTCTTAAAATTCATCATCCTAACTTTAGATGTTACATTTTAAAATCCTTTAATGAATTTTGAAAAGGCCTTCTTTCTTGTGTATGTCCTGATTCTTCATATGCTGACTTTGAGGCTGATTGAAGAATTTGATTGGCTAAGAAGCTGATTAAAAAAAAACACAAAACTTAAAACTCCTTGAAAATATTTATTGTTGGCTTTCCTGATTTGTACTCTGGAGAATTTTAAGAAAAAAATATGGTAGAATACTTTCTAACTCTAATATTAGGAACAAAGTCACCTAGTGGATTTTTCTATGAGCACATGGGATAGTATGGTAAAGTAGATTTGGAGGCAGTAGGTATGGGTTCAAATCTTGACTCCACTATTTATTACTTGTGTGATCCTGGAAAATTCACAACTTCTTTGAACCTCTGAAAATTGAGGAGGACCAGAGGTTGGATGATCACTTGTTATAATGCTTTTAGTGTATAAGTTGGGCTTGATGGCTTTTGAGGACTCTGCCAAATGTCAATTTCTGCACTTCTATATTTTTGAGGTCCTTTTTAGTTTTAAATCTATAATCCTCTCCTAATACAGCCACATTCCCATGAGACAATAGTAGAAAAGCCCAGCCCTGTCACTGTATATATAATCAAGGGCATGTCTTTCTCCTTGACTTTAGGTTTTCTATATATAATATTATATATTATAATGATAATAATGATAACAATATAGATAATATATTTTTTTCATGGGTTGGAGGGGGAAGGGAAAAACATGCCATTCTATCTGTCATTTTATTCCTGTAGGAAATGATTACCATTTGAGAAATGCAAGTTTTGTACACCTATGGTCTTTAAGAGGTGCCTGAGGCACTGAAAGGTTGTGCCTTTCCTCAGATCATACAGCAAATATATGTCAGAAGAGGTCATGACCCATGTCTTCCTAAGACCAAGACCAGCCCTCTAGGCACTACTGAAAGATGCCTTACAGGTCATTCTGAACCAGCTTCCTCATTTCATAGGGGAAGATCTCAGAAGTAGCTACAAGTACAGTGGATAAAGGGCTGGACTTGTATCTGGGAAGATTTGAGTTAGAATTCTGCCTCATATCCTTACTAGCTATGCTATCATGAGTAAGACATTTAACTCTCAGCCTTAGTTTCCTCACATGCAAAATGGAGATAATTACAACATTTATTTGATGAAAATTGTATGAAGATTAAATGAGATAACAAGTGTAAAGGGATTTGCAAACCTTAAAGTATCACTAAAATGCTAGCTAGGGGGAAATTGAATCCCAGAGAGATGAAATAAATGGTGGCAAATACTAAAGTTAGGATTTGAACTCTTGATTCCAAATCCAGCATGATTTCCACTAGACTAGGCTTTTGCAAGTTATCTACACTATCTGCTGATTTGTACAGCTCTGGAAAGGTCCCTGGTTAAGACAGATCCATGTTGAAGAGGAGATTAAGAGATAAAATCAAAATCACCCATTCCCTTATCATATTTGGGGCATTAATTCAAGGTAAGAATCACTGCAAAGTCTTGATCTTCAGGGATCTTGATTTTTGAAGGAACATTAAAATTTACCTTTCTTAGAAATAAGGTTTGTTTTTGTTTGGATTTTGTGTGTTATTTATTTTTATAACTTCAGCAATTAGCAGAAGCCTACATAGATAAACACTTAATAAAAGCTTGTTAATTGAATTAAAAAAGACCTGCTGGCAGGATTATGGACCCAAATATGCCAATTCAGTTCAACAAGCATCTGTTAAGCTTACATGCCAGTTATTATGTTTCTTTAGACAAAAACCAAGGATCCAATGTGCTTATTTATTAAATATTGTTTATACTGGACATATGACCAGTCCCTTCCTTCAAAGAGTTCCCATTTCTGTGGAGAATATAACAGATGTGTGCAAGGTAATTTCAGGTGAAGAAGAATGCAAACAGCTGGGGAAGGAGAGGATCAGAGCTAAGACTATGGAGTAGGTGAACTGAGGTTTAAGGAAGATGGGATTACAATTGTGAAGGTGAGGAAGAAATGCTTTCCAGGCAGAGTGACAACTTGTGTGAAGGTACATAGATGGGAGATGTAATGCCAAGGACAGAGAACAGCTAGATTTTAAGTTAGTTTGACTGGGATGTAATTGTATTAAGGGTATCCGTGAGAAATAAGTCTGAAAAGATTAATTGGAACCAGACCATGAAGTATCCCAAACTTCAGGCTGAAGTCATTTTAAAAATAGATATTAAGGATTTAGGGAATTTAGCAGAAGACCTTTGAGTATTGAATAAGGTAGTCACTAAGGAAATAAGCTTTATTAAGCATCTACTTTGTGTCAGGCAAATGGTAAACAATTTACAAGTATCTCACTTGAGATAATTTGTTTTTACTTTAGCTGTAATAACAATATAGATACTACTTCCCTCTATGGAAACATATTGTGACTATATGCTTTAAAAAAATGCAGTTTTATTTTCAGCTCCAAATTCTCCCCATCTCCACCCAGTGAAAAGGCAAGAAATATAAAACCCATTGCAAATATGTATAGACATGCAAATAAAATTCTGCATTAGCAATATTTTTTAAAAGCAAGAAAAATAAGGAAATGATTAGATGTTTAGAGCTAAGGAACATCAGAAAGGGACAGATCTAGCCCAACCATATTACAGATGGGAAAACAACTCTTCAGAAGAGAATAAATTCTCATAAAAGGCTTCTTGGATCATTTCTAGGGAGGTTAAATGAAGGAAAATAGGCTCCTTCTCAAATTCTGGACTTCAGGGAATTGAAGGTTTTTTTTTTCAGTTCAGCACCATGGTCAGCTATGCCCTGTGAACTTACTTGGGATGGGTGGGTGGGGGCTAAACAGTTCTCCAGAATGTTTATTGAATTTGGCTGGTGAGAATTGTAATCATAGTTCACAGTAGCAAGATTTTAGATCAAGACTACTGCTGATCACCCTGGATATAGTGGGATGGGGGAGACCTTGGCCTTTTTAAGATAAGGTATTTTTCAGGTCTCAGTTTGTCTTAGGCAAAGTCCATTCAGTTATTAAAGGCTAGGTAAGAATTAAGCCAAAAGATGGTCTAGTGTGCCTTTCTAAAATAATCTGGCAGAGGAAGGCCTTCAGAGTTTCTGGTCAGAACAGAAACAATTGCTATTTACACTCAAAAATAGCCATCAATCATCCACCTCCTCAAATTAGCAATTGAGGCTTGGGTTGGGACCTATACTTGGCTGATCAGAGTGATTTGGGTTCAAAGGCATAGTCAGGTAGTTCCCTTTTAATCACACTGGGTTTTAACTAAGCCTGTTTTTTTTTCAAGAAATCATAAATGAAAAATTATATGAGACAAAAAATGGATTGTTCCAGTTTTTTAAAATGACAAAATAAATAAATAGGGAAGAAGAAAATTTGACTCCCAAACCCCAAGGTACCTTGTAAAGTATAAGTGATCAAAATTTATGTTCATTTATACAGAACATTCAATTGTAAGGGTATGAATTCCTCCTGAGGACAGAGAGAAAAGAAGAGGAGAAGGGGAAGAAAGACTAGAAGCAGAGGAAGACAATAATGATGATGATTTCATTGCTAGTCTAGTTCACATTTATGTAGTGCTTTACAATTTATAAAGTGTTTTGCTAGCACTAATTAACTGATCTTCACAATAATATTATGATATAGGTGCAGGGGTATGTGAATTATAAATCCATGTAAATCTACATCATAAGTCTCAAGACATAAGTTCAAATCCTGCTTCTGCCACTTACTACCTATGATGATGGGCAAGTCACATCTTATTTCTGGGACTCAGTTTCCTCATCTAAAATAAGAGACTTGTATTATTTGACATTTCTGGCCTTTTCTAATTTTAATAGATTGCCTGGTAAACAGTCATGTCTGAGTCTTTGTGACCCCATTTTGTGATTTTCTTGGTAAAAATACTGGAATATCTTCAACTCATTCTATAGATAAGGAAAGTGAGACAACCAGAGTGAAATGACATGTCTATGATCACCCAGCTAGTAAAGTGTCCGAGACTTGCTTTGAACTCAGGAACGGAAGTCTTCTTGATTCTAGGCCCAGCACTCTGTCCACTGCATCCCCCAGCAAGTGCTTAATAAAGGCTTGTAGACTTGACTATGAAAATAGCTATAACTCTCCAACCTCTAGAGGTGTTACTTCTAAAATCTCCTGATTTTAATGAACACTAATTACATGACCTTAACACAATGGAGTTAATTCCCCACAGAAGCAGATACACGTGTTGGAAAGCTACATATGGTGTTTGGCTCCCAGCATAAACTTGTTAAGCGAATAAATGGTATTAATAACTATGACACATAGTGTGGTAGATAGAATTCTAGATTTGGAGTCAGGGGGAGCCAAGCTTGAGTTCTTGCTTCAGATGTGTGATTCTAGGAAAGTCACTTAATCTCTCTGCTCCACAATTTTCTCATCTGTGATATGAAAGAATTAGACCTGATGGTTTTTTGGTTCCCTTCCAGCTCTCAATCTATAAATCTGTGACCTACCAAGTGACTGCAAGTCTGTTATTCTTCTAAACTCTGGCTGTCTCTCACACACTGTGAACTTAGGAGTTCTAGACAACTTACAGTTTGAGTATTTGCTGAGGTGCTTAAGGGACAAAAGAACAGAATTCAGTAGTTCCCATGTGATATTTGACCCACACTTCCCATAGGACTGATCATCCCTTGCAAGTACTGTTCAAATAAAGGGCTCAGCTTGCTTGCAGGATGAGAGAATGAATTATAAGATCTTGTATAAATTGAAATTCTTGAGGGTTGATGCTCCTCCAAGTCTTAGTTGTCTGGTCTAGTGGGATCTTTGGACCAACCAACCCTTCCTGTAGCAGATGGGGCATGGAACAGCACCGTCCCTGTATCCCTTTCATTTCTATCTTGACCTTTATTCCATGCTATCATTATATCACTGCTCCATCAACTCTCAGTATCTCTCTCTTTTTCTTGAATAAGATGGGGGAAAGGGGAAGAAACAGGTAAGTTGTAGAATGAAAAGGCATTATGATATTTGGAGTTAAGAGATCTGAGATTGAATAAAGGCTTTATTATTTACTACCTGTATTATCTTAGGCAAATCACTTACTACCTCAGTAACTTTATCAATAAAATAGTAGCATAGAACTAGATCAAATAAAAAACTAGTTCAATGAAAACATTTATCAAGTGACTACTTGTGCAAGAGTCTCAGTGATTTGAGGGGATTGATGAAATAGATATCAATCAGTCAATCTACCAATAAGCATTTATTAAGCACTTACCAAGTACTACACACTGTGCTAGATACTGAGGACACAAAGAGTATATGCAGTATACACTAGGTTTTCAAGGAACTTCCCAGTGTTATTGGAATAAGTAGCATGAACATCTTTAAGTTGATATAACATATATATATATATATATATATATATATATATATATATATATATATATATATATACACATATGCACACACACATATAAAATAAATATAACAATTTCAGAGATGGAGGGCAACAGTTGGCAAAGATCAGGAGAGGTCTTATGTAAGAGGCAGCATTTGAACTAAACTATGAGGGAAATTAAGAAAAATGAAGATGTTCAGGCAGTAGGGACAGGCAGCATAAAGGCATGGAGCCGATAGAGAAAATGTTGATATGAAGGACAATGAGTTGGCCATTTTGACTGGGCTGAAGAGAGTTTTGAGAGAATTATTATAATATATATTATATATAAGTTTGTAAAGAGAGGTTAGAACCCAATTATGAAGGATTTTAAATGCTGAAGAGAAGAATTTATATTTGATCCTGGAGATGATAGGGAGCCATTGGAACTTCTTGAGCAGGAGAGTGACATAGTCTTTTTTTTTTTTTTTTTTTTTTTGTATTTTAGGAATAAAAATTTAGCAGTTGTATAGAGAATGGAATAGAGAAGGCAGAGCCTGAAAGTCTAGTGATTTATTAGGAGGCTATTGCAATAGTCCAGACAAGAAATGATAAATGCCTGCATTAAGGTGGTGGCTGTATGAGTAGTTAAAGGGGAAGATTTTGAAGGCAGAATTGATAAAACATGGCCACTGATTGGACGTCCAATTGGAAGGAGTTAGAGGAAGAGTGCAAACTCAAGGATGACTTAGAAATTGCAAAACTATATGTTTGGAAGAATGGTAGTACTTCTCAAAAATAGGGAAATTAGGAAAAGGGTTGGGATTACATTTTTTTGCATTTGTTCAGTCATTTTCAGACATGTCTAACTCTTCATGACCCCATTTGGGGCTTTTTTTTTTTTTTAACAAAGATAATGAAATCATTTGTAATTTCCTTCTCCAGTTAATTTTACAAGTGAGGAAACTGAGGCAAACAGGATCTAGGGTAATACAGCTAGGCCATGTGTGAGAATAGAATTGAACTAAGGAAGATGAGTCTTACTGACTTTAGGCCCAGCACTTTGTTCACTATGTTGCGGAGTTCACAGGCATGGGGTGAGGGAGGAGATAATGAGTTATATATTGCATATGTTGAATTTGAGATGCCTTCACAGGACATTTAGGTGGAAATGTCTAGTAGTTTTTGATGTAGATTTGGACCTTGGATGATCAATAAGAATTCTTCTATCTTCAAATCCTAGAATTTTGATCCAATGAAGTGTCTTCTTAAGGAACTAGGGTAATCCAGAAAAGTGGGAAACCAGGAAGGGCTGATGGTAGCAAACCCCCAGCATGTGGTCTAGATTATAAACTCCTTCAGAATTGGTACTTTGATCTTTCTTTGCATCTTCAGTGCTTAGCATAATGATTGGCACATAGTATTTGCTTAATAAATACTTGTTTTTTTAAATTTTTTTATTTTATTTTTAAAAAAAAATAATTTAATTTTAAATAATTTAAAATAATTGAATACCTGTAAAAAAATAAATAAATACTTGTTGAATTAAGGCAATACTTAATCTTCAGCATAGAGTAATGGCAAGAATACTGGATTTGCATTTGGAAGACCAGTACTCAAATCAACCTCAAGGTGGTGTTAGACCTGGAATCAGGAAAACTTGAGTTCAAATCCAGACTCAGCTATTTCCTAGCTGTATGACCTAGGAAAAACCATTTAACTTCACTTCTATTTGCCTTAGTTTCCTCCCTTGTAAAATGGAGATAATAATAGCACTTCTGTTCCAGAATTGTGAGGATAAAATGAGATAATATTCATAAAAGACTACATAAATATTAGTTATTATTATTGTTATTTCTATATAATTTAATCTTTCTGGGTCTCAGTTTCCTTCTCTATAAAAAAGAAAAAAAGTTGTTGAATTAGTTTTACAACAACTCAACAGACTTAAGAGCTTCCTTTGAACAAGGTTCTGAATCTTGGCCATACCAAGTTCTTCTAGAGTAGAACTCCTCACTTTGAGCCACTGTTACTTCAGTCTCCTCTTTGCCACTAACCCATCATAATACCTAATGGGTTTAGTATGGTCCTGACTTGAATTTCCTCTTTTCCCCAGGTACAGTCCTTAGCCTCATGGCTATTGGAAATGGCACCATTGTAAAGGAGTTCATCCTCCTTGGTTTCACCAACCATCCTGAGTTGGAGTCTCTTCTGCTCCTAGTGTTTTTGGCTTTCTACCTCATGATGCTGCTGGGTAACCTGGGCATGATCACCCTGATCTGGACTAATCCTGGACTCCACACGCCCATGTACTTCCTGCTCAGACAGCTGGCTTTCCTGGATGTCTGCTTCTCCAGCACGGTGTTACCTCAGCTCTTGGTGACCTTAGTCTCTGGCAGAGTGGTGGTCTCTTATGGGCAATGCGCTACCCAATTCTTCATGTTCACTTTCTTCGGCTCCACTGATTGCTACCTCTTGGCTCTCATGGCCTATGACCGCTACGTGGCTGTGTGTCAGCCTCTGCTCTATGTCACCATCATGACCCCCAAGAGAAGGTTGAAGTTGGTGACCGGGGCCTACATTGGCGGCTTGGCTAATGCTATTTTAAGAACTAGCTGTACATTCTCACTCTCCTTCTGTGGTGACAATCAGATTGACTTTATTTTCTGTGACCTTCCACCCCTGCTAGAGCTGAGCTGTGGGGACACTTTCCTACAAGAGCTCTTGATTCTGCTATTTGCTTGTTTTGTGATCCTGGCCAGCCTGGTCATGATCTTGGTCTCCTATTTATTCATCATCAGAGCCATCCTACAGATCCAGTCTGCTGGTGGGAGGGCCAAGACCTTTTCCACTTGTGCCTCCCACATGACTGCTGTTGGGCTCTTCTTTGGGACTCTTGCATTCATGTATGTACGCAGCAGGTCGGGAAAATCCCTAGAAGAGGACAAGGTTGTATCTGTGTTTTACACTGTTGTGATTCCCATGTTAAACCCTCTTATCTACAGCCTGAGGAACAAGGAGGTGAAGGAGGCCTTGAAGAAAACTCTTAGCAGGCTTAAGTTATCTTAAGCTTTCCATGGTTGTGCCGAAAGAAATCCATCTCCTCTGAGGCGTCATCATTTTGGGCAATTATCATCCCCATGTCCTGGATATCTGTGAGGAATTAAACTCTGTGTTTTGTAAATAGAGTTATACAAGATCTTCCCAAAAGGTTCAAATAACTCAGCCAGGAAAGATCACAGATCAAAGGGCAGAATGAAGAAAGGTTACCATTTGTTGGAGCCAAGGTTACGAAAGCTGGCCGGAGGATCCAGTGTAAGATGATAGGAACAGGAGAGGATTGTTTTGTTGATAGTTGTTGAGTGATGAAACCTAAGAAACTGACATGAGAGTGAACAGAGCCCAGGAACTAGTGCTCACCAGTGCTCATGTTCTGATGAGATTTTGGTGTAAAGAAGTAGAAGAAATTGTTGGTGACTCAGTCATTCATTTGTAACACCAGTGAGAGTGGCCCTATAGGGCAATGGTGGTCACCCAGTACTCAGTCCTTTTTATTCCCCTCTCCGTTCTGGAAAGGAATAAAGCTGAGTCCTTCCCAGACTTCAGCTATGCTCTACCTGGACAGTGCAGGGGTGGTTTAAGGTGTCAGTTTTCCTTGTTTCTCTTTACTTTTGTCCCTCCAAACCTCCTTTTCTCTAGATATTTAATTCGTTTCATCTTATTTTAAAAAAAAGGCCTAGGGAAATATAAACCTTCTCAGGCCCATGTCTTTTTCTGCTTTCTTATGAATTTATGTTGTATAGAAAATTATTAATATTATCATAATAGCACAGAGTCCCCAGTTAGGAAAATTTCTAGCAATTGGATACAACTTTGACTCTATGTCCTAATTTTGTATATTTACAGATAACTTTCTCCATTCTCTTTTGAATGTAATGAGTTAGGGGCAGCTAAGTGGTACAGTGGATAGAGCACTAGCCCTGAAGTCAGGAGAACCTGCGTTCAAATCTGGTCTCACTTAATACTTCCTAGCTGTGTGACCCTGGGCAAGTCACTTAACCTCAACTGCTTCAGCAAAAAAGAAGTAATGAGCTAACTAAGAAAAAAACCAAAGTAATAAGTAAAATGTAAATAAGTACTAAAGTAGCTAGTAATGTGTGAGGCTTAATGTATGATCTTAGGTTATATATATGTATGTGTATACATACATATAATGCAAAATCAAGAGTGAGACATCCGATTCAAATCTTAAGGACTGACCTTGGGTTTTTTATGTGTGTGTGTTTGTACATACACATGTAATATAAAATCAGGATACAGGAAATGATGAGCTAAATGAAAGAAGAATATATAACCTTCCTGGACAGATATGTGGAAGGGGAGATTGGGAAAAGAGTAGACTCATTCATTTGGCACTTCCCTTAGGCCTTGAAGAGATGATTATATGTAGCAGCTCAGTCTGACTTCTTAGTTCCAAGACCTCCTACACTATAATGGGAAATTCTTGATGAGCACATTTAGCCAGTTATTTGTAGATGGACAACAGAGATCAGGAAAAAAGAAGGAAGTTGGAGATAATTTCTTTGTGGAACAGTTATTTCTCTGGTCACAAGAACAATAATTAAAATATAGTACTTTAAAGTTGGCAAAAAGTTTTATAAGCATCTTTATAGCATGGTGAACAGAAATCTGGATTTGGAGTCAGGAAATCTTGGGCATCTGGGTGGCACAATGGATAGAACATTGTGCTTGAAGTCAGGAGGACTCATCTTCCTGGGTTCAAATCTGGCCTCAGACATTTCCTATGTGGGATCCTGGGCAAGTCACTTAACCCTGTTTGCCTCAGTTGGACAAGGAAATGGCAAACCATTCCAGTATCTTTGCCAAGAAAAACTCAAATGGGATCATGAAGAGACAGACATGACTGAACGATAACAACAGTCTTGGATTTAAAGTCCACTTCTAACCTGAGCTGTCAATCTCACTGACCTTCAGTTTCCTTCAGCTCTAGATCTATGACCCTTTGATCTCAGTTTTTCCTTACAACAACCTTGGGAAATAGGTATTATTGTTAATCATATTTTAGAGATAAAGAAACTGAGGTTTCTAAGATTCAGAGAAGTTGTGATTTGTCTGGGTTCACATGTCTTTGGAAAAATTTAAACCTAGTTATTCCTAACTTTCGAGAACTTCATGGTGGTTAGGGTTAGGGGAGAAATAATGGATAGTGGAAGAATTATGAAACTTTAAGTACAATGTGGTTTTCTCTTTATATTTATTTATATTTACATAATTATTATAATATGTGTTGGTTATAGAACATACAGCCATATACCGTTTATAACACACTTACACATAAGTATTTAAAAATATAAATAAAAGTATAATTCTATTTTATATATGTATATATTTACATAGACTCATACACATATTTACCATAATCTTGATGAGGAAGAAAGAAGTCAAAGGAAGTGGTTAGAAAACAACTTAAATTTGTTTTGATAATTTACCAACATGCAATTAAAGATTTGTCATACTAGAGAAAGGAAGCTTCCTATAAGGTAAATGGATGTCAAACTATCTGTGAATCAGTCATCAAGGTATTGGGAAGTCTTGAAGTTCTTTTGACACAATCAAGGGTATTACATTGAATTTCAAGATTGTTTTCTTACTTAAGCTTGGAAGAAGAACCTAGGTTGAATTAAACCTTGGTCAAGAATTGTTCAAAATTTGTTACTTGTTAGGATTACCAGGTGAGAACTCAGGTTGTCTGGACAGTGACAAGGTGAGAATTCAGGTTGTCTGGACAATTACAAGGTGAGAACTCAGGTTGTCTGGACAGTGACAAGGTGAGAACTCAGGTTGTCCGGACAGTTCTCTGGCTCAGACCTTTGGTTTGGGCCTTTAAAGGGAATTTACACCTTAGGAATTCTAAGAGGAGCAAGTTCATTGGTGGAAGTATTTCTCCACGCCCCATTGAGTCCTTACACACCCATTCTCTGGGAGGATAAAAGAAGGGCAGCCTTGGGTCTGAGAGAATCTACTCTGGGATAGAGTTTTGACGCCAGGCAGGCTGAAAGAAGACCAGTCTGATTTGAGAAAGGACAAGAGCTGGAGGAGATATCTCTCTAAGTGTCTCTTAATTGTCTCTAATTGTTTGTACTTTTATATATTTTGTCACCTTTTCAAATATAAGTAGTTATAAATGTGCACCTATCAAGAAATGCTTTCAATTTTAACTGAAGAGTAAAATCTGCTTTTCTGTGTTCTTAGAGTATATTATGCCAATGGAAAGCCAAGACACCTTTGCACTTTGAGGTAATAGTCTAAGAACAACTCCATTTTTTAATTTTTTATTCCTCACCACTTTGATTGGACTCCTTCATGGCCCCAGAAAACCTTATCATCCCATGATACTGGATGAACTCTGGTAGTGACATCATATCAGTACACTCAGTACTGATCTGCTGAATGGAGGAATGAAGACAGAGTGAAGAACTCATTCCAATCCTCCATTTAAAGAAACCTCCAAGTTTAGCCATGGCTTTATTTCCCATAAGTTTGGACTGGATTATATTATGACCCTCTATCAGGATACTTTCCCCTCTCCTCCTATCTTTTTATCAGTTTCCTTTTGTTTTATTTTGCCTTATTAGATTGTAAGATCCTTGAAGACAAGGACTTTCTCGGATATCAACTTTCTATTTTTATCTTGCCCTTTGTAGCCAAAAGATTCTTCTTAGAAGAGAAAATAAGAGCAAAGTAAAAATTAAATCACTCTATCTTCTCTCTCTTGTAAGTTATAATTGTCCTATCTATCCTGAAAAATTGTGTTATTTCGTCTTTGTCAATCTTTCCTCAAATCTGGCCTTTTTGGAACCCTTAGTTTTTGTCACTGACCTCCCCTCTAAGACGATTCTTATGGGATCATGTCATACTTTGGTCTTCACCTTTTGTTACTTGTCCTTATTTTCCATCTTCAGTACATATTAAGTTGTAATTATGAAGAAGGTGCTTATTTGTTCCATCCCAATGGAAATATGCAATGTGAATATGAATAATGGAACTTCATCAGGGGTTTTACTATTCACATTAGTTGGGACTTACTTAGATATGGATTCTAAAAAATCTAAACTGGTTGTTGAATTCTCCAAGTATCTATGTTAATTTCTTGAGGCTATTTCTCCTTTCTCCCTCATTGGAATGAATTGTTTCTTGTCTTCAGTATCATTCTTAAGAGTTTTTTTTTTTTTTTTGTTTTGTTTTGTTTTTGTCCTTCCTGGATTGAAAGGAGAAATGGTGAGCTATGTCAGCTAAAGTGCAAGTGTGTATTTAGTCTGGGCTTTGGGTCTTCACTTGCTTATTCTGTTTTATTTCTCTGATAACTACTGTTGTTAATGTTTTTTTTTGTTGAGACCAGATTTGAATTCAGGAAAATGACTCTTCCTGACTTCCAGCCTGAAACCTTTTATCCATTCTATATTTATACCAGACTGGAACACTCATCATTCTCCATTTATTTCCTTTTTTTTTACCTCTATGTCCTTGTACAGGTACCATCATCAATGACTAGAATTTATATTATATCACACTTCAAGAAGGCTGCAAACTGTGACCTTTGACTACTAACTTACAATGTAGTAGAGGCAACTAGTGCTACAATGGATAGAGTGAACTCTAGTCCTGGAATCAGAAAAAGCTGAGTTCAAATCCAGCCTATAAGTGTATCCCTTTATCTGCCTCAATTCCCACAACTATAAAATGAAGAGAAATGCTGGAACTCTGTCTTCCCAGAAATCAGCTAGAGTCAGGATCACTAAACCTCTTTTATTCTTGATCTTTTATGGTCAAGGTCAGGGGATTAAATCTAGCAATCTCACACACACCTTCCTCCCTCAAACGCCACGAGAGACTGACTCAGCGTCAGCCTCTCACTTTCCTCTTCCTCCTCCTACTCCTCCCACACACGTCACTTCCCCCTCTTTGTCCCACCAATCAAGTCAGCACAGAACAGCTGGGGAGGGTCAACCTTCAAACAAGTTAATATGGAACCATCCAATTGGCAATTAGTCTCACGTGCTCCATTATCCAAGTGCATTTGTTCACTTCTAGCCCTTTACAGAGAAATAATACCTATCTCTTAGGCTCATTGTGAGAATCAAATGTAATAATAGTTATTAAAAGTGCTTACTACAGTTCCTGGAACACAGTAGGTGCTATATAAATGCTATTCATTTCCTCTGTCTTAATGTCCTATTTGTCTTGTAGGGGAGCAATAACATCTACCTTTTCACACACAGGGCTCAAGGAAATAGTTCCAGAGTTTTGTATTAGAGAATGGTCCTTTAATTTAGGAACAAAATAGGTCCTTTGTAAAAAAAAAAATCCTTCATATTTCTAAAACACTAAAATCTCACTCTAGCTCTGGGAGTTGGCCTGTGGTCAGGGGTTACCAGTCAGACTGATTGTGGCCTTTTCAGGACAGATAAGCAGCTAAGAAATAGCAACCCTTCAGATAAAGCACTTGAAAAGATGCTTCCAAGAGGACTGAAGTAAACCCTGACCTTAAAAAGCAAAAGATCTGACATAAAAATGACTGCAGTAATGGTTTCCCAGAAGTAAGCTTGAATAGAACTCATTTCAGGACTTTGCAGTTTATGGTCAGGGAATTCTGCACCAAAGAATTGCTTGGGACCTATTATATGTCTCGTTTGTCGTCTCTGGCAGGAATGTGCATTTTGCTTTTCTTGATAAATTGGGATGGCCCTGATTTAAGGGATAGATGAGAAGTCACTGAGATCAGACAGTCCAGAGTCAGGAACTGAAAAGACCAGGGGGAAGAAGCCAGTGAAAGGAGTTGAGAAAGAAAAGGAAGACAGGGCCTTCATCTCTCCATGGGCCTTCTATTTCTTGCTGAGTAAGGATCCTGCAAGAAGAGAAGGGATTGTTTGGTTTGCTTTCAGAGCTCACCTCCTGCCTATTTCCAGCTTTGGATAGGAATGTAAGATGGGAGGATTCTCTAGGAAGAAGAGGAGATGAGCACAGAAATCTACCATCTGAATAGATGCCTTCCATCTCCTGCTTAATCTCCAGTGTCTGCAGGAAATAAAAAAAAGGTATCTTTCACTTAATGATTAGCAAACTCCCCACCTGGACATACCCGGCATATTGTAGTGATTCTGAATCCCAGTAGATGAACATGTAAACTTCACATCTGAAACTACTCAATTCATCATTTTCATTTCCTCTCAACTTATCTACCTGAAAGTGTCAACCAAATGATATTCACTCCTTCTACTGTGCACTCTGGGATGCCTGTTCAATAGGCAACAAATTTGTGTCCCATGAAAACTTTTAGTTTCCTGCTCCTTTCATCTTCTGGTTCCAATTTAGACTCAGTTCCTCCTACCATCACCCTTCCTGGCCATTTGGTCCAGCACTGGTTGCACTTTCACTCATCCTCCTTAGCTCTCTAGTTGAGAGGGGAAAATTAGAATTCTTTTTGTTCTCTAGGAACTTCCAGGTTCTTCCCTACCGCCACTACTCAGAAATCTCTCCTGTTTTGAGTTCTATACAATCCACATCTTCTACCAAATGTACATCTTGGTAGATGGTCTCAAGGACACTCTCTTCTTCAATACATTTAGAACTTGGTTTACAATCTTTCTCTTTCCAATTCCTGTCCTTGTACTAGGGGTCTTGAACATATATATGTATATATATGTATATATATATGTAAAATCCCCCCAACTCTTCAGCTCCTTATTCTATTTATTTCTCATGATCCACATACCCTTAATCATCCCATCACCCACATATATATCACCTCTGTAATAAAAACCCTTGAAAGCTCCATAATCTTCTGGTTTTTCACCTCTCTGTCTCCTTTTGCCTTACCAAACTCTACTCTTCATCCACACTAAGACCTCTAACCCCTCAAGTCCCCAGTTCTCTCCCGGGCTATTACCCCATTTATTAGCTGTTCCATCTTCCTTTCCTTTAAAATTTTTCCCTGCCAACTTCAGCCTTGGATCACTCTCACCATCTGTAGCCATTACTCCCACACATGTGTTGCTGATTGAAGGTGAACTACACCATCCTGACTGGGTCCATTATAAATTGATCTTACAGAATCTCAACAAGACCCTTACTCCAGCTAATTAATCCCCTCATTGAACCCACTTCAGCTCATTATCCTACTCTCTATAACAATAGCTGTTCCCAAAACTTTTCATCTTTCTTCAAAAAAACCCCACTAAAACTCCCTCCTCCCTCAGATGAAAACATTGTCTCATATGTGACTGAAAAAAATGAAAGCCATTCTCAGAGTTCCATTTGTTTCTTTCCTCATCACTTGGATGCCTTCTGTCACCATCTCCTTCTTTACCCATTTCACACAAAGAGGTGGCTCCACTTGCACAAGTAATCATCCCATTCCATCTCCTTATGCTTATTCTCTCACCTTCAGATTTTCCCTGACTACAAGCTGCTTCCATCCTGCCTACAAATATGCCCAGGTCACCCTGTCCTCAGGAAACGCTCGCCTGATCCTCTCATCTCTGCTAACTATTGTCCAATTTCTCTTAACCTGCTTTGTAGCTACACTGAGAAGGTCATGTATAATAGCTGCCTCCACAGCTCTCCTCTCATTTTTGCCTTAACTCTCTACAATCTGCTTCTTTCTTTGCCATTCTCAGCAAACTGCACTCTACAAAGTTAACAGGGACAAATTTAATTTGATTTAATTGACAAATCTAGTGTTCTCTTCTTAATTTTTTGTAAAAAGTCATTGTAGCAGTGTGTTGCTTCCCCCCTTTCTGGGAATCTCCAATACCTACCAGATTGAGTGTAGGTTGGGACAAGGGAACGATTGGGTAGAGCAACAGAGAATTATGGGTGCCATGTCTCCTATACAAATACTTCACATGTCCTCCATTTTCATCTCCAATTCACAGAACACTTGTCTTCAAAGATCCAAGCTGTGATATGTTTTCCTATTATTAACGTTTTATTCTATCTTGATTTTCCTTGTAATAAGAGATGAGACACATTTCTATTCTAATATGGTTTCACTAAGTTTCTTATAAGCTAGGATCTAGAACAGTGGTATGCACAGAGTTCACACTCAAATAGATAATTTTTTAATGATTGATTGTATATGTTCAGGGTCATAGGTGAAATACTGATGGTCCTGAGCTTATTCAGAGCATGAATACACAGGTGTATGTGTATGTGTATGTACATGTGGTTCTTTGCCCTATTTCCAATAAGTTCTTTGGGAAAAGAGAGCTTTTTTGGTTTTGCTTTGTACCTCCAAGATTTGGCTCTGTGCCTTGCCCATTATAGGCACTTAATTAATATTGTTGAATTAAATTGGCCATTTGGGGAGCAACCCATTTGGCTACAGCCATGAAAGTATCCTCTACCATCACCATTACATGTGAAATCTTTCTTTTTTGCTTTTCTCAGATTTTTTCCAGTGCCCATTTTCTTTGGAGTTAAATGTTAGTAGATTACATTGTCAGATGTCCATGAACAAAATAGTAGTTGCCTCACTGTAGGAGAGAGAAGAGTTAGTCTTTGAAAAATAATTTCTTGATCCTTTTTTCTTATTTATTCACAAGAAATTATTAAGCATTTTCAAGGGGCCAGATACTGTATTAGAGCTAGCGATAACAATGGCTATCATTTATATAGTACTTACTATGTGCTAGGCACTGTACTAAGTGCTTCACAATTGTTTTCTCGTTTGATCCCCACAACAGTTTTAGGGGGTAGGTGATATATACATATATATATATATATTTTTTGCATTTTACAGATGAGGAAACTGAGGCAAACAGGCTAAGTGAGTTGCTCAAGATCATATACATAGTAAATGTCTGAGGCTGTATTTGAATTCAGATCTTTCTGACTTCAGGCCCAACACTATCCATTGCTCCTATGCAAATAAAAAACCAAAATTGTATCTAAAACCCAGGAGCTCACATATTATTTGGGGGGATGTGTAATAATAGCAATTTCTATTTATGAATGGGATAACATAGGTCTGTATTCTGATCACTATAAGTGACATTTCCCATGGAGTGCTGGATGAGCCTGGGCTTGACTACTTCTGATGCTATATATATACATACATACATACATATATATATATATATATATATATATATATATATATATATATATATATATATATATATATATATATATACTTTGTCTTCTTGCTAAAATATATTAGATACAACCATACAGTTCTGGATCATCACTGCATGCTGCCTCTTCCATTCTTCTCTCTATGAGGTAGAAAGAGAGTTGATTAATGAGCAAGAAGACATGTTCACTCCATAAACTTATTTTTAAAAAATAATAGCTTTTTGTTTTCAAAATATATGCAAAAACGATTTTCAAAATTCATCCTTGCGAAACCTCGTGTTCCAAATTTTTCTCCCTTCCTGCCTTCCTTTCCCCTTCCCCAAGACAGGAAACAATCTGATATAGGTTATACAAATACAATCATTTTAAACATATTTTCATATTAGTCATGAAAAGAAAAATCAGAACAAAAGGGAAAAACTATGAGAAAAAAAAAGCTAACTAAAAAAAGTGAAAACAGTATGCTTTGATATACATTCAGTCTCCTTAGTCCTCTTTCTGGATGCAGATGACATTTTCTATCACTAGCCTGTTGGAATTGACTTGGATTAAGGAGAAGAGCTAAGTCTATCTTACTTGATCATTGTTAGAATGTTGCTTTTACTGTATACAACATTTTCTTGATTCTGCGTGCTTCACTCAGCATCAGTTCATGTAAGTCTTTCTAGGATTTTCTGATATCAGCCTGCTCATTATTTCTGATAAAACAATAATTGAAATTTATTCTTAAAGAATTAACTGCCTTGGATATTGAGAAGTTATCCTGGATCTCAGCCAATGTGTCACGGGTAGAGTCTGAATCTACCACTTTACCTCCCTGTTCTGTGAGACCACTTGTGTATCAAATGTCTCTTATCACTGCTTACTGTAATTATCAGACGTCCCTTTTTCTTCTGGTACGTGCAACTTAGGGGAATTGCAGCCATTCCCAAACAATTTCAAAGGAGATTTAGCGACTTCTTAGAGAATGCTGAGGGGCAATGTGCCAACATAGTAAATATAGAATATCATAAAATTTGGTCATGGGTCAGGTCCTGCTCTGCAAAGTGGTAGCCCCCTTTGATGAGTGTCAAAGACCTTGAGTAAGATTTGATGCTTAGAACACTCTAATGGCCTCCTTCAGCTTTTGATACTCAGGGCAAGGTGTCTGAGACCTGGCCATCTAGGTCAACTCTCTGATAGGTTAGTGAGCTGTCAGCCTGTGGTGTCTAGGTCAATCTCCTGTTGGATCAGTGTCAAGCTGAAGCTCACCTCTAACCTGAATAACAAGTCACTTTTCCTGCAGACCTCTGGAGTGGATGAGTCAGAATAATTCCTCACCATGGCTGTAAAACACCCTCAAACACAATTCCTGTTCAAGAAAGCGCTGCCTGGCTTTTATTGACTTGTGTTTGACTTTTGGAGACTTCTCTGGGTGTGTCTCAATGGGAAATGGTTGAAGGAGAAAGGGTTTAACTGGTACAGAGCAGCTGATCAACCTGGATTTACAAAGTAATAAATTGCACACAGACATACAGGCAGACAAGCAGGCCAGGGTGTCACTTTTAAAGTTTACTTTTTATTGCTGTCCTTTATTTGACATCACTTTTATTTTTGAGTTTCTCCTACCTCCCAATTCCTTCTTGACACAAGCTATACCTTGTAATTTAAAAAAAGGTGGGACAGTAAAATAATGAAAAAACATTTAGCAAAACTAGTCAATAGGCCAACAAGTCTGCTAGCTCTCTACCCATTCTCTCTTAATCTCTCATCTCTTATCTCTTACTGTCTCTGAGTCTCTCTCACACCCACATGCCCTCCCCCTCTCCCAAACACACACACACACACACACACACACACACACACACACACACACACGCCCTCCCCTACCCCCAAACACACACACACTTACTTTTGCTTGCCTATTCCATTTCTGACCAGTGAACCTCTCCTGGCTTCCCACTTCAAAGCTACATGTATATATAATTAAATTGCTAGCTATGAGGCCATATAAGCAGGAGGAGCTGCAATTATGTACAATACATGCTATATCTACAAAGTACAGTCCTCCTTGGTTCCCTCAATCAAGAATCCCAGTGACTATATTGCCAAACAGGGGTTTTTCAGCCCCCTCTTAAAGAAAACCCATCATGTCCAAATCTTTATTTCCTTTATTATCTAGTTATCTGAGTTATGATTCAGTGTTTTCCCTGAAAACAAGACTAACATTATAGAGTGTAGAGGAAGCAAAACCCAATTTGAAGATTGGACACCCGAGTTCTTGTCCTAGAATCTGCCACCTCTTTTTTTCTGAGTCTCAGTCACTTAATATTGATTAGTAACCTTCTCCATGTTAGACACTGCTGTAAGAACTGAGGCTCAAAAGAAGGGAATAAAGAAACAAACAAAAATCAACCACCCCCCCCCCCAAAGAAAAATCCACCCAGTTCTTGCTGTCAAGGAACTCCTCGTCTATTGGGTAAGTATATACACAGCTAGGTACAAATGAAATGTATGCAGATAAATTGAATATTGGACTTGAAATGAGACTTGTGGGAAGCCAGGGAAATAAGGAGGAGGAAACAAGAAAGGAGAATATTCACTGACATGGGAGATAACCAATGAAAATGCTCAAAACTGGGAGATACAATGCCTTTTTTGAAGAAGAACAAGGAAGCCCAAATCATTGGATCAATAGACTATGTGGGGAATAACCAAGTATAAGAAAACTAAAAAGGGAAGAAGGGGCCAGTATAAAGACTATAAAAGTCAAAGAGATGATTTTATATTTAATTCTGGTGGTAATAGGGAGCCACTGGAACTTACTTAAACAAAAGAGATGATGTAGTCAAGTATGTGCTTGATTTATGGAGATCAATTTATCACCTGAAGGGAGAATGGACTGGATGGATGGATTCTTTGTGCCAGGAATATCAAGTAGCAATTGTCCTAGTGTGAGTTGATGAGTTCCCGACCCAGGGTGGAGGCAGTGTCAGAGTAGAGGAGGGAGTGTGTACAAGAGATATTTTGACGATGGAATCAAGAGGAATTAGCAATTGTTTGGTTAAGGGGAGGCGAGAAACTGTGAGGAATTGAAGGTGACACCTGGGTTTTGAACTGGGAAGATGGTGACGTCTTTGACAGTAATAGGGAAGGTAGGAAGAGCGGAAGGTTTTGTTTTTTTTTTTTTAATTTAATTTTATTCATTTTTCCAAATTATCCCCTCCCTCCCTCCACTCCCTCCCCCCGATGGCAGGTAATCCCATACATTTTACATGTGTTACAATATAACCCAGATACAATACATGTGTGTAAATACCATTTTCTTGTTGCACATTAATTATTAGCTTCCGAAAGTATAAGTAACCTGGGTTGTTAGACAGTAGTGCTAACAATTTACATTCACTTCCCAGTGTTCCTTCTCTGGGTGTAGTTGTTTCTGTCCATCATTGATCAGCTGGAAGTGAGTTGGATCTTCTTTATGTTGAAGATTTCCACTTCCATCAGAATAGATCCTCATACAGTGTTGTTGTTGAAGTGTATAGTGATCTTCTGGTTCTGTTCATTTCACTCAGCATCAGTTGATGTAAGTCTCTCCAAGCCTCTCTGTATTCCTCTTGCTGGTCATTTCTTACAGAGCAATAATATTCCATAACCTTCATATACCACAATTTACCCAACCATTCTCCAATTGATGGACATCCATTCAACTTCCAGTTTCTAGCTACAACAAAAAGAGCTGCCACAAACATTTTGGCACATACAGGTCCCTTTAGCGGAAGGTTTTTGAAAAAAGCCAATGGGGATTTAGTTTTGTGTGACTACAAAGAACTAGCATGAATTTTTACCAGATAACATGTAACGTCCCTCCCCTCTATATGCTTTTCCACATTGATCAAAATACAAATTTCTTCTTCCTTCTGTTCCACACTTATATCCAGGAAGCTTGTAAGTCCCTCACACTAGTGGGTAAGAAGAGATGGATCTAATTAAATATATATTAAGATCAAATTCCCTAAAGGATTAAATTTTTTGATTCAGGGAATTTGGGATTTACAGACCACTTTCAGGGAGGGTAGGTCTGCTTTGTGATGTGGCCAGGAATATAAGATAGCATCAGGGTGCCAAAATCTCTCATTGAAAAAACCATGGAATATCCTAACCTCTTTTAGGCTCTGACCATGAAGCAGAAGTTCTGATGGAATCTATCATAATAGAAAAAGCTTCAAGTCCAATTTCTTCTCAAGTCTGAGAACCAGCTTTGCTAGAATCCTAGAGCTTAATGGCCAGGTTGCTTGTTCAATGGGGAATTTATCTACCACAGTACCTCTTGGAAGTCCATCTCCCAAGTTTTAGAACCTAATGTTATGACGTGATTATGATGTATGTCATAGAGAAAGCATCTTCAGTGAAATTACAAATCTTTGAAAAGTTGAATGCACAGGTGAAAGGTCCCTTCTCCATTACTCTAGTGATTCCTTTCCTCCAGACCCAGTTGCAGATTTGCATTATTTAGAAAGCCTTCCTTGACTCTTCTAGTTTACATGACTTCTGTCTCCACTCTGAGATACTATAGGTCTCTACCCTTCATTTGGCGATTCCTGATTTATGGACCCCGTTGACCACCCTACAGGGTCCCCAACTTTGATTTGCTCATTCCTGAGTGAATCCCTCTTCTCAATTCAAATTCTCTATTTCTGTTCCAGGGCTGATGAGGAGTTCCAGAGCAAAACATGACATTACATTTTCACTCACCACACATTCATAGTGCACAATCTCTACTTGATCCTCATGTAGCTCAACCATCCTGCTGCTCTACCTTTATTGATTCCTTATCTCATCCCCATGGTAACTTGCAAGCTCTCAGCCATTTACATACTCTTTCTCTTCCTCACTTGCCTGCACATATAGAAGTTCTGGCTGCCTAATTCACTAAGATGCTGGAGGCCATCTGAAAGAAAGTTCAGTTAACATGGAATTGATGCCTTTAAGTTATTGATGAAAATGCTATAAATTCCATAGGGCTCTGCACAGATCTTTGGAGCACATCCCTGGAGACCTTCTGAGTTGACACCTATCCATTAATGACAACTATTCTCTGAGTATGGACCTTCAAACAGCTCAAATTGCACTTACTCTATAGCTTGCCATCTTTTCTGTAAGAATAACATGATAGCCACTGTCAAATGCTTTACTAAAAGCTGGGTAAATTGTATCAGAAGCATTTCCTTCATTGACTACTCTAATAAGAAGCCTGTCAAAAAGAACTGAAGTTAGGTTGGCTTGATCTGTTTCCAGATCTGTCTTAGCTTCAACTTCTTTGTCTTATTTTCTGACCCCAGTCTAGTATTTTAAATTTTGTGGGATGTTTTTATCTGGATTGCTTCCTTCTCATTCCCTCATGACCAAACTCTACAATCTTTAGCAGATTATTTGACATTTATCAAGTAGAAATTCTAAATGAAATAAGTAAATGAAAAAGCATTTCTGAAGCCTGTACAATGTACTAAACATTGGGTATGCAAATCCAAGAGGGAACAAACTTTCTAATCTCAAGTAGGATATTCTAATGGGGAGACAGCACATATATGTCTTTATTTTGAAGAAGCCCTAAGTGTTGGAAATTTTTTTTCTTACACAATCATAATAGTCCCAGCCACTTCCATCATATCTGTCCTTTGGGATCAAGTAGAAATCTAAGCCGTCTTAAAGGTAATATCTCTACAGATACTTGAAGATACTTAGCTTTTCTAAAATAAACATCCATCTTCAATCAATCCTTGTGAAAATGTTCTTGTGTCTTCTCATTACCCTTGTCATCTTTGTTTTTAAACTTTTCAGTCTTTCCTAGAATGTGATATCTAACACTCAACTCTCTACTCCAGATGTGGGCCTGAATTCGTTTTCCCCAATCAGAAATCCTCATATAGGATCATAGATTTAGAGTAGGTGTGCTTAACTTGAGGTTCTGTAAACCTGTTTAAAAAAACCTCTTTGACAACTGTATTTAAAAATAATTGGCTTTCTTTGTAGCCAATTATGCATTTTATATTAAATTTGAAAGCATACTGAGAAGGATCTGTAGGCTAAGAATTCCTCGTGGAGAGATAGAAAGGACCTTTGAGGTTATGTAGTTTAAACTACTCGATTTATAGTGGAGCAACTTAAAAAAAAATAGTTGTTGAATAAGTTGACTTAGAATCACATAGGTAGTAAGCATTAAAGGTAGAATTTGAATCCAGATCCCTTGGCTCCAGAGACAGTGCTCTGTCATCCTCAAACCACTACTATCTTTGGCTGCTTTATCTTCATTCTAAACTAGATCATGGTCCTTCTGACTCCATAGAACTCATAAAGAGATGAGGCTCAGACATCCAAGAGTACTGTGGTGGGTGAATGGAGCCCTAGGCTGGGGAGGGAGATATTCAGTTCTGACACTGCTGTAATCTGGGTTTACATTTCACTGCCTCTGCTGGATCTTTGGACTGGAATTAATTATTCCTTCTTCACTATCCTGAGAATTGTCAAGGACTTGCTAGAGCAGTCAGCCTTTTTGTCTTCCCCACCGCTAGGGAAGCTTTAATTTCATTTATTTGGGAAGAGAAATAAAATAACCATCTGCTCACAAAATAAATAATTATGGGAGAATGTAGACAATGTCACTTAGGAGGCAGCTAGATGGCACAGTGGAGGGAGTGCTGGATGTGAAGTCAGAAAGAACTCACTTCAAAAAATCTGCCTCAGGAAATTACTAGGTGATTTTGGAATAGTCACTGAGCCTCTTTCAGCCTCAGTTTCCCCACTTGTAAAACAACTAGCCAATAGAGTTTTTTGAGGACTAAATGAAATACGGATGTGCTTCTTTGCAAAGCCTTAAAACCTGTATAAATTCTGGCTAACAACCCACCCCTTGACTGTTTGCCACTTGATTTTTATTTAATATAGTAGTAAAGTTAATAATTATAAATATCATTAGATCTATCCAGTTATTGCTCTGATAGTTGCTAGTCATCAGCAGCAAGGAGTTTTTGTGAGTGATTAGGTTTTATATAATTGTTGCTACTTACAATCAAATTTTTATACTTTTTCTCTTTTTTTGTTGACTCCTCAGTATTTCTCACCAGTTCATCAGTGTTTCCTAATATCAGGGACATTTTTAATCATTATGAGTATACGTGTGTCATGAGGATTAACGACAGAAGTTTTGGATTATTTCCATGACCCTTCTCACTTGTACAATGTCAATTCCCCAATTATTTAATTAGTATTTAATTGTAGTGTTTAATTTGGGAACAGCGAGGAGAATGAATAAACTGCCAAACCTGGAAAAAGGAAGACATGGCTTTAAATGTGGCCTTAGCTAGCTGTGTGATCCTGGACTAGTTACTTAATTCTGTTTGCCTCAGTTTCTTTATCTGTAAAATGAATAGGAGAAGGAACTGGCAAATCACTTCACTATCTCTGCCAAGAAAACCCTCAAAGATCATGAAGAATTGGAAATAACTAAACAAGTTAATTATTTGTTGTCTGAGGGCACCATGAATTCATGCTTGTCAGCTATGCCTCTAATAACAATCTGAATGTTTTCTAGAAGCTCTATTTTCTCACAAAATTTCCTTTTTGAGGTCTATACAATTCATGTTCCTTCTCTCTTCTTAAACTCCTAGAAAACTGGCTCCTTACATAAGATATTATATCTGTTTCTTTTCCAGGTGCTACTTTTCTCTAGATGTTTCTTTTTGTGTACTTCCTAACTCATTGTCTAGAAGGAAGAGTAGGAATACTCCGTAATCTTCTCTTATATTTCCAGATCCTTCACCAGCCATTGCTAAGCAATCTCTCTTTTGTAGTATGGCCCATCCATTTCTAGCACCCTGTCTGTCCTGTTCTACCTCCTTTCTCAAGGTTTCTGCCTCAAGATTTTCTTCTTTATCCCACTCCCAACACTTTGTCTTCTTACTTAGAAATGGGAATACATATTTATGTATATATATACATACACACACATATATATATATATATTTGTATATATATAAATACACACAGATATATACATATATATGTATATATATACATACACACATACATACACACACACACATATATATTCTTTTTCAAAAACCCTTGACTTCTAGTTTATCAGCTTCCTCAACTCCCATGACTTGTGCCTCCATTCCATCTCAGTAACAGACAGGGATGTTCATACCTTTGATCTCACCATCCACTAACAAAGACTCAGAAATTCTTCTATTTGACCATAATCTCCTATCCTTCCATTTATCTCTATTTTAATCTATTAATTTAATCTTTTGCACCATGTCCCCTAATCCCTTTGTTCCTTGGTGCTTTCTTGAATCATCATCCCATCTGACTTTTCTTTCTTTCTTTTTCATTCCTAATTCTGTAGTTAATTTGTTCAGAAATACACTATTTTCTCTTCAACCCCTTGAAGCTGCCGCTTCATACTCTAAACTACACCATCAGAGACTATGCCTGATGAACAAGACCTTTAGCTCTATATCCTTTGAGACTCTGGTGTCTTTTCTTCATTTTGGCCACTTTCTACACAACCATACCATTTCTCTCTCATCTTACTTTCTAAAAGTTGTAATCTAAAAATTGTAATCAAATCCACAAAACCATTGCTTCTGTAAAGGTCATATCAATGAATTGTGCTTTTGTTCCACTCCATTTTTGTTAACTCCTGGACTATAACTCCCTTCCCTGGCTACCATTTGTCTAAATGTGCTGTCCCCTCCTTGAGGGCAGGGACTATTCCACATATTTGTATCTCTGGCTCTGACCATAGAAGTTGCCACATAGTAAGGACTTAATATTATAAATGTTCATTCATTTATTCATTCATCTACCATTCAGTCCCTTTTCCCCTTATACTATTGTATTCATGCTATATTATAGCATCCTTCTATACTGTTTATGCTTTGCTAGACCCATATCCTGTCTTACCATCACCATTTGTCTCCTTTGCTGCTATGTACTGCTAGATGTTCTTGGCAGAAGATACACATTTTCTGTAGCAAATTTCCGTAATCTAATCTCAATTGGACATTTAATATTTTATTTTTCTCTAATTGGCAAATTCATTCTCCACAGTTAATTTTCTGAATCCTCTCTATCTTCCTTACCCTTCCTACATTGTCTTTTTCATCTCTCCCCTCTCCTTATTAGGAAAGAGTCTTATTTCCTACTTTACTGATAAAATAGGGGCCTTCCTTTGTGAGGTCTATCTCGTACTTTATTTCATACTTTAAATATTCTCTTCATTGTGAGACCTTGAATTTTTTTTTTATTCATTTTTCCAAATTATCCCCTCCCTCCCTCCACTCCCTCCCCCCGATGGCAGGCAATCCCATACATTTTACATGTGTTACAATATAACCTAGATACAATATATGTGTGTAAATACCATTTTCTTGTTGCACATTAATTATTAGCTTCCGAAGGTATAAGTAACCTGGATGAGACCTTGAATTTTTAAAAATACTTTAATAAATATATTTCAGTATAATGTCTTTCCTTCACAATTTTATTTTATCTTATGTTTTTATAAACTTTATTCGGAAAAATATAGCCTAGGTTTATGGGCTTTAGGCTGCCAAAGAGTTCCATGAAACAAACAAAAAATTAGAACCTTAGCTTCACATTATTCCTCATTTGTTTTTCCTCTGCTGTTGTCTGACAAAGAGATGCCCTTTCTTCTAGCCAAAGTCAGTCCTTCGAATTGTGTTCTTGATCTCATACCTTTCTGACTCTTTGACAATTTATCTCTTTACTCTATTTTGTCTCTAATCTCTCTTTCACTGGCTTTTTCTTTGCTACCAACAAACAAGCCCAAGTCTCTCATCCTTAAAAATCCTTCACTTGGTGCTGCCATCTGCTCTAGTTTTCATCCTAAATATCTTTTTCCTTTCACAGCTGAACTCTTCAAAAGGGTCTAAAACTCATTTCTATTTCCTCACCTCCCACTCTTCAACCCTTTGCAATCTGCCTCTCAACCATCCTACCCCACTCAAGTGAGGATGCTTTGTCCAAGGTTACCAATACTCTCTCAGTGACTCAATCCAGTGAACTTTTCTCAATCCTTATTCACTTTAACCTCTGTACAATTTTTGACATTGTTGGACACTCTACCTCCTACACACTCCCTCACTATGTTTCCTTAGTTCTCCTCCTAATAGTTTGACCATTCCTTGATCACCATCTTTTTCTGGCCTACCAAATGTGGGCATCCTTAGAATCTCTTTCCTAGTCTCCTTTTCTATATTTGTACTCTCTTATTTGGTGACTCATTAGCTTCTATTGCCATCAGTTATTATCTAAATACAATGACTGAATTCTATATATCCAATTCTATCCGTGTGTGTGTGTGTGTGTGTGTGTGTGTGTGTGTGCCAATATATCTACTCTTTTACTTCTGGACTCTAGTTCTAAAAAGTCAACTGTCTGTTGTATACCTCCACTTAAATACACTGTTGGCACTTCAGCCTCCAAATGAAAATGATAGTTTTTAGCCCCCAGGTCAATTCTTCTCAAAAATTCATTTTTTCTATTGAGTGTACCACCATCTTTCTAGGTTCCAAAGTTTGCAATCATGGAGTTTCCTTCAGCTCTTTCTTCTTTATCATCCACTTCCTGTCAGATACTAAATCTTGTTAATCCTCAATCATATCCATTCAAAAACCTATCATATCTATTCCCTTCTTTCTAGTTCTTAACATTATTTTCATTACCATTTTTCCTAATCGAGTGCAAATGCTTTCTAATTCTTTTTCCAGGCTGCAGTTTATAGTCTTTCCCTTCTCAAATTCTTCCTCACCACAGTTGCCAAACTGATTTTCCTAATACATAGATCTGACCATGTTGCCCCTGTGTTAGGATTACCAGGTGAGAACTCAGGTTGTCTGGACAATGACAAGGTGAGGACTCAGGTTGACTTGACAGTTCTCTGGCTCAGACCTTTGGTTCGGGCCTTTAAAAGGAGTTTACACCTTAGGAATTCTAAGAGGAGCAAGTTCATTGGTTGAAGTAATGTTTCCCAGAAGCCCTTGCGTTATCCCATGCTCATTCTCTGGGAGGATAAAAGAAGGGCAGCATTGGGTCTGAGAGAATTGACTCTGAGATAAAGTCTTGACGCCAGGCAGGCTGAAAGGAGACCAGTTTGATTTGAGAAAGGACAAGAGCTGGAGGAGATTCAGAGCTCCCAAGAAACCTGTGCACAGAGGAAAAGATTTTACAGATCTCCTCCCAGAGAAGGATTGTAATTGAGCAGGCGACCGGACCCTCACAATTCAAGAACATTACATATTGGCGTCCACAACGTGGGGCAAGGACTTTTGCTTATCCTGAAAGGACTTATTCTGAGCCCTTCAGAGGAGCTAGACTGGACCATCGCACCCCTGTACTCAAACACCATCCCTCTTATCTCTAGATATGGGCAACTTATTGGTAGAATGGATGGGATGCCAGACCTGAAGACAGGAAGTCTTTTCTTCCTAAGTTTAAATCAGACAGTTACTAGCTGTGTGACCCTAGGCAATCCAGTTAGTTCCCATTTGCTTCAGTTCTTCATCTACAAAATGACATGGAGGAATACTCCAGCCAACAAAACCCCAAGTGGAATCATAAGGAGTTGGACACAACTGAATAACAAAAATGGATAAATACAAAATCATCAGCCTGCCATTTGCAGTTTTCTTCAATCTTGTCTCCACCAATCTTTCCAGACTCATTTTCTCTCATTTCCCTTTATACATTCTTTATTTTGTTAAATTGACCTGCTAGTTATTCTTATAAATGCCTCCATATTTTCAGTCTTTGTGGTTTGGTTCTCTTCACATGTGTCAATTGCATGGAGAACTCACTCTTTCCTCAACTCTCCTTTTTGGAATCCTTAAATTCCTATAAGGCAACCCTCAGGTGCAAAACTTCTAACCCCATGTCTAGCACATAATAAGTGTTCAAAAAAATGCATGTTCCCTTCCCCCCTCCCTTCCTCTAAATTCTTTCTTGGTCTCTCTCTGTCTCTGTCTCTGCCTCTCTCTATTTAGAAACTTAGAGATAATCACTTACTGGGACAGACAAAATTCTTCAGTTTGGTGCTTTAGGAATGGCAAGGCTTACCCACCTCATCATCCTCATGTCGGGAGGCTTCCAGGTGTCCCAGACTGTGTCATTCACTTCTCTGCAGCTAATCTCCAGTCCTTCTTCCAACGAAAGTTTTGACTGAGGAATAGAGAGCTCTGGCAGAGGTGTTTGGAAATGTTGCGTCCAAGCCGTAGGCTCCATTGTTATCCTGCCCACACTTTATTACTCCATTTTCATTCTTCTAGGAACTACCATGACTTCAGAGGCTCCAGATCCTAGAGGGGGTAGGCCCATCACACACCTTATCCTTGGGGGTCTAGACTGGGTAGGGGCTTCCAGAGGGATCGGAACAGCTTGACTCAATGCTCTTGGTCATTTGTTTTGGGAGGGTGGGGTCCAGCTTTCCCTTGATGGATTGAGGTTCTTAAGGGAGCACGGTCCCTGGCTGGACCAGGTGGCCAGCAGTCTTATGAGCAGGGAACCTCAGAGGGAGCGGGTCCACAGGGCCTGAGCTCTTTCACTGAGGAAGCTTTTTCTGTTCGAGTCCAGATTCTACGGCCCCTGCAATGGCAGGTGGTCCTCTGAGGGCCATGGAATGAAGGCAAGGGGAATATCTTTCTCTACCATCAGGCTTGCCCACATTGCTCACATGGAATCCTTGCTGAAGATTAGCCCCGAGTCATTTATTTGCGCCCTCTTCCTTCCCTTACTGAGCTAGGGCAGTTGGGAGCTTAGAGCTAGAGAGGAATTCCTTCTCACAGGCAGACCCATCAGCAATGGTGTGGAGAGCTTTCAAAGGGTGTAGCAGAGAGAAGGAAGGCTTGGGTAGAGTCCTCCAAGAAACTGAGAACTCTGGGGACGCCAATTTGATTAAGAGGCACTTGGGACCTTGTTAAGCAGGTGGGCCTCTTATTTATGTCAGCACACTTCTTGTTGTTGGGGTTTTTTTCCCCTCAGCAGTGATGCTGACTTCCAGAGCTTGGGAAATGCCAGTAGGCATAAAGAGTTTGTTGACATTGAATGAATAGTTCCTGTTGATGATCTGCTTGTTAACCTTCCCTGGTTTTCACCTTGGTACACGCACTCTTCCTTTAGCTAGAGAGTACTAGTTGTGGCACTCAAGGCTTCTGTCAAGCTATCTGTAAATGGATGTCAAGCTAGTTGTAAATCAATCATTAAGGTATTGGGAAGTCTTGAAGTTCTTTTGATACAATCAAGGGAATTCGACTGACTTTCAAGACTGTTTTTTACTTAAGCTTGGAAGGAGAATCATGTTTATCATCTATTCTATGTATCTATCTGTCCATCCATTTCTCTATCTTTCTTATTGATACTTTCTATTTCTCTCTCTCTCTTGCTACACACATACATATACATACATATATGTGTGTGTGCATATATATATTTATTTTATTTAGAATTTTTTTCCCACAGTATATATACATGAGTAATTTTTAAAATAATATTATTCCTTGTATTCATTTTTTCAAATTATCCCCCCCTCCCTCTACTCCCTCCCCCCGATGACAGGCAATCCCATACATTTTACATATGTTACAATATAACCTAGATACAATATATGTGTGTAAAATATATATATATATATATATATATATATATATATATATATATATATATATATATAATGTATATCCCCACCTATGTTTTAGATATGAACTATCAGCACAATATTCCACTAAGGAGAATTAAACCTTGGTCAAGAATTGTTTAAGTTCTATTACTTAATTGTCTTTAAGTGTACTTTTATATTTTGTCACCTTTTCAAATGTAAGTAATTATTAATCTATCAATCTATCAAATCTATTAATACATCTATCAAAAAAGGGTTGAAGCTTCACAGTAAACCTTAACTGAAGAGGAAAACCTGCTTTTCTGTGTTCTCATTGGAAATGTCATTGGAAAACCAGGATACCTTTGGATCTTGAGCTAAGAGTCTAGGAACAACTCCCTTCCTTATTTTCTTTTCACCATATGCACTCCTTTGTTTGGACTCCATCATAGCTCCCCAAAACCTTACCATCCTGAGAGACTGCACGAGCTCTGGGAGTCACATCAAATCAATACACTCCGTACTGATCCATTGATTGGAGGAATGAAGACAGAGTGAAGAATTTCTCCCAATCCTCCATTTAAAGAAACCTCTTAGGTTAGCCCTCTCTTCATTTCCCATTACTTTGGACTGGATTATATTATGACCTTATCCCAGGATACTTTCCCCTTCCCCACCTCTTTAGCAGTTTCCTTTTGCATTATTTTACCCAATTATACTACAAAGTCCTTGAAGGCAAGGGCTTTCATTTTCATTTATTTATTTATATTTTTTATTATCACTTTTTATTTCCCAGATATATGCATGGGTAATTTTTCAGCATTGAAAGGTTTGCAAAACCTTTTGTTCCAATTTTTTCCCTCCTTCCCCCCACCCCCTCCTCCAGATGGCAGGTAAACCAATACATGTTAAATATGTTAAAATATATGTTAAACACCATATATGTATACAGTTATTTTGCTGCACAAGAAGAATTGGACTTTGAAATAGTGTACAATTATCCTGTGAAGGAAATAAAAAAATGCAGGCAGACAAAAATAGAGGGATTGGGAATTCTACATAGTTGTTCATAGTCATCTCCCAGAGTTCTTTCACTGGGTGTAGCTGGTTCAGTTCATTACTGCTCTATTGGAACTGATTTGGTCCATCACATTGTTGGAGAGGGCCACGTCCATCAGAATTGGTCATTGTATAATATTGTTGTTGAAGTATATAATGATCTCCTGATCCTGCTCATTTCACTCAGCATCAGTCCATGTAAATCTCTTCCAGGCCTTTCTGAAATCATCCTGCTGGTCATTTCTTACAAAACAATAATGTTCCGTAACATTCATATACCACAATTTATTCAGTCATTCTCCAATTGATGGGCATCCACTCAGTTTCCAGTTTCTGGCCATTACAGAGAGGGCTGCCACAAACATTTTGGCACATACGGGTCCCTTTCTTTTCTTTAAGATTTCTTTGAGATATAAGCCCAGTAGTAGCACTGCTGGATCAAAGGGTATGCACAATTTGATAACTTTTTGAGCATAGTTCCAAATCGCTCTCCAGAATGGCTGGATGTATTCACAATTCCACCAACAATGTATCAGTGTCCCTATTTTCCTACATCCCCTCCAACATTCTGCATTATCTTTCCCTGTCATTCTAGCCAATCTGAAATGTGTGTAGTGGTAACTCAGAGTTGTCTTAATTTGCATTATACTGTTAGTAAAGTTGTGAACTTGGAAATGTTCCAATTTTTCCACATCTCCTCCAACATTTCTCATTTTCCAATTAATTATTTTATAAAGCTAGAAAAAATAGGAACAGAAGTCAACCAGAAGAACAATAAATTTGAATCTGTTCTTATACATTTACTAGCTATGTGACTCTGGAAAAGTCAATTAATCCTGTTTATTTCAGTTTCCTCATTTGTTAAATGAGATTAAGAAGGAAATTGCATAGGAGGCCTTAAAGAGTTGGACATGATTGAAACAAGTGAACAACAAGAAGAAGAATATTCAGTGAAGAAATGAGGAAAGAAATGACAAACCACTCAAGTATCTTTACCAAGAAAACCTCAGTGGGATAGTGTTTTCTGTTCTAAGATCTCAGCCAGTTCTTATAGTCTATATTCTTAGGTCTCCATCCCCTCTGACCTTATAATGGTGAAGTTATTTTTCAGATTTCCGGTTCTGTGATTCTGAGCCTATCAATCATCAGGATGATACTTACTACTCCTAAGAAGCTTTGTACCTTTGTGACTCTGTGCCTTAGTTTCCTTATCTGTTTTATTTATTTATACTTATTTTATTTTTTAATTATACTTATTTTATTTTTTATTTATTTATACTTAAAGAGTTGCTTTGAGGACACATTGAAAAACAAAGTACTCAGAGAGAGTTAAAAGTGTCTTCAAGTGTGAAGTTTTGTCACCCTATCCTTTCCCCCTTTTTCCTTTTTCCCTGGGGAGGGAGCTGCATAGTCTTATGAATCAGAAACTCTCTTGGGGCCTGACTCAAATGGAGAATGGCTAGGCCTCTTGAATGAAGATTTTTTCAGAAAGAGAAAACATTTTTCAGTTTGGGCCTGATCTGACATGGTTAATGCTAGTACTCAAGCTAGGCCATCAGATCAACTTCTCCTTCGGATACTCCAGTTCCCTCTCCATATTGTCTCCTAAAATCTCTCTTTTACCTAAGAATAAAGGGAGAGATTTGGTCAAGTACTCAACTCTAAGAGAAGACACATAAGCATAATGGAGGAGATGGAAGCATAGCTTTTTTTTTATTTTTCAAAAATAATAGTAGTTTTTATTTACCAGATATATGCATGGGTAATTTTACAACGTTTTCCCCTCCTTCCCCCCCCCCAGATGGTAGGTCGACCAATACATGTTAAATATGTTAGAGTATAAATTAAATACAATATATGTATACATGACCAAATAGTTGTTTAAGCATACCTTTTTTAACTTTATTTTTATTATTTTGTTTGTGCTTTCCTTTGCAATATAATTAATATAGAAATGTCTTGCATGACTTTACATATATAATCAATATCAAATCACTTGTTTTCTCAAGAAGGGGGAAATGCAGGAAGGAGAGAAAAAATTTGAAATGTAAAATAATTTTAATGATCTTTTTAAGATGCATATGTAATTCGAAAATATTTAACAAAATAAAAATAAATTAAAAAAAATTCTTGTCTTTTTCTTTCTCTGGGTCTGCCCCAAAGGCACCACTTGGATACTTTCTTGGAGATTCGCAGTTCACGCCAAGTCTTTTATTTATATAACATCTCTCTCCTGATAGCTGTGAGGTTGCCAACAAATAGAATTCCTGACATCATTCTGATTGGGGAAACTAGTGCATGGTTGGTTGTGGATTGGTCATGGAACGAGGAAGAGGGCTTACATTTCTTTTTACTGGGTGACGGAGAGGGAGGAGTAGGACATCTAATAGGGATTTGGATGATTATGATATGAAATGGAAAAAGAAAGCAACAAAGCACTCTTTAATTCTTCAATGTAAATCCCACCAGTGTACCCTTACGTGATTGCACACAGGGAATAAGGATTCTCCCTGTTGACTCCCATTAACTGCTTGCTATTCTCCTGACTATCAGACAACAACTTGAAATAGTGTGGCCTTGGCCTGGTATTTGATGCAGGAGCATAATAAGATTTGTTCTTGATCCAGATTTTGTGTACATAGCAATTCTGGTGGCTGGGCTTGGATTGAACCAAAAGAAGAGAGGCAGTGTGGTGCCGTGGAAAGAGTGGGATTTGTAGTCAAAGGACCTGGATTTAAATCCTGTTCCTTTTTCTCCTCTTTATTTGTTTGATTTTTCAGATCCATGGATCTCAGTTCCTTCATCTGATAAAAGAGAAGGATGATCTAGATAACCTCTAACATCTCTTCCAGATCTCAACTTATTATCCTATATTCCCCTTGTAATTCCTAATGAATGCATTGTTCCTTCTTACCCAGGAGAGTGTTTCACAGATGAAAGAAGTTAAAAAATTTTGCTGTCATATAAGGCTGGATCAGAGGAATCTTGAAAGATCAATTCAATCAAAATGTACCTCGGCCATGATGACTGGGCTTTTGATGCAAGGTACTGAATGTAGAGGGCACGGAATGTACTTGCACTCCTTTAGCAGCTAGCTCTGTGACTCTGGGAAAATAATTGTTGAGGGACTAGAACATTACTCTGAAGTTCCAAGATGCAGGCTCATATCCAATATTTTACTACCTATATGACTTTGGAAAATCACTTAGCATCCTCAGGCCTTAACTTTTTCAACTATAAAATTAAGGGTTAGATATATGACTTCTGTAATCCAGTCCTATTCTAAATCTATGATCCAATGATCTTTTGATCTCATTAACAGAGCTGAGCACATGATTATTAAGAACAATTAACTCATGGAATGAGTTACAAGATGATGCTTTCACTCATCACATCCTGGTTACTTCACAGGTAAGTTTCCTATGATGGCCTTTGTAGAAACAGATACATGACATCTCTAAGTCTTCACCCTTTGGAACTTGTGTCTTAACTTAAAAATGATTTGAAGGTGTTTGAAGTCTTGTTTGTGCTGCCCAAGTGTGAAATTTGCTAGATACATCTCTGTTGTATGGGGTTGTGATTTGCCTAATGTTACCTACCTAATAAATAGGAGTAGTGGTGATCCATTATGGTTTTCTGATCATTATTCCAATGCTTTTGATATTACCTTAGAATGAGATTGCAACTAAAAGAGAGAAAGAGACAGAGAGAGAAAGAAAGAGAGAGAGACAGAGACAGATAGACAGAGACAGAGACAAACAGACAGAGATAGAAACAGATAGATAGACAGAAAATAAACAAGGCTGGGGGAAGAAAGAAATCAGAATGCAGTAGAACTCAGGTGAGGAAATTTATCTGACTCATGCCCAAGTGATTAAGTATCCAGGTTCCATTTCTGTTAGAATCTACTACTGGTGTGATGTGGGCAAGTCCATGGATCAGACGACAAGCATCCAAGGGCCTGTTGTATGCTAGGGACTTTGCTAGGCTCTAGGGATAAAGACACAAACATAAAATAGGGATCCTCCAGGCCTCAGTTTCCTTATCTGTAAAACATGAGAGTAGTTCTAGATGATCTATAAGATCTCTCCCAGATCTAAATCTATGATATTCTGAACTCTTCTGAAGGTCTCCAAGGTCAAGGAGCATGGACTTGCCAAATAAACTTATTATTTATGAATCTCTGATTATCTGGATCTGGAGTAAGGAGGATCTAACCTTAGATACTTACTAGCTTTGTGATCCCAGGAAAGTCACTGAACTCTGATTTCCCCTCAAAAAGAAGAGGTGAAGAGTTAAAGGAAAGCTTCTTGTAGAAGGAAGGACGTTAGTTGTCACTTGAAGGAAGATAGAGAAGCCAGGAGGTCAAGAGGTATGAGCTACTTGTCTGTCTGTTGGTCTGCCTTTCCCTCTCATTTATCAGGTTTAGGAAAAATGATTTGTAAACCTCATAAGATGGGATTTGTATCTATAAAAGAAAAAAAAAGCTGTGTTGTCAGGTCATCAACAAAGGTATCAACACAAATAAAGCCTTGCTCTTGGTGATGATTGGTGAATATCAGTCATTCGTGTGTTCTCAGGGAATGTTCTTTTTCAAATTCTACTTGTTTAAGAATTAAATTTATTTGTAGAAATCCAAGGAGTTTCCAGTATTTTGATTTTCTTTGATCTGCACACTTGGGAGATGCAGTCTCATTTGCATTGCCTTAGCTAGTTAGTGATTGAGCAGGAATTAGAGATACAGCTTAATAACTCAGAGAATTTTACTTCTGGGGCTCAGGTTTTTCATCCATGAGACTTGGCTTCTTTCATTCCCAGGGTCTTTAACTTGTCTCTCCTCTTATTTCTCTCAGGTACCAGTGAATAAATGGCTGAGAAAAATCATATCATCTTGACGGAGTTTTTCTTTATCACATTCACTGAAGATCCAGAGCTAGGACTTCCTCTCTTCCTGTTTTTTCTGGGTCTCTAGGTCATCACTTTGTTGGGGAATTCAGGAATGGTCTTTCTGATATGCACAGACTCCAAGCTCAGCACCCCCATGTACTTCTTTCTGAGCCACCTGGCTTCTGTGGACATCTGCTACTCCTCGGCCATCACTCCTCAGGTACTGACCATATTGCTCAAACAGGAGCTGGTTGCCACCCAGTTTTTCTTCTCTACCTTCTTGGGTGCCACTGACTGTTACCTCCTGGCTGCCATGGCATATGACCGCTATGGGGCTGTGTGCCAGCCTCTGCTACATATGACTATCATGACCAAGAAGACTTGTGTGGTTCTAGCAGCTGCATCTTATGCTGCTGCTCTATTTGCCGCCACAGCACGCACTGCAACTGCCTTCACCCTCTCCTTCTGTGGTGACAACCGGATCGATTTTGTCTTTTTTTGTGACCTCCTGAAGCTTACTTGTGGGGACAGCTCCACCCAGGAGTTGGTGATTGTTGTGTTTGCCATTTTCGTGATCCCTGCCTGTATGGTGGTGATTCTGGTCTCCTACTTGTTAATCTTCAGAGCTATTGTGCTCATCCCTTCAGCTGGAGGCAGAGCCAAGACCTTCTCCACCTGTGTCTCCCATATTATGGCGGTTTCCTTTTCTTTGGTACACTCATCTTCATGTATGTGCGATCGAATGAAGGGAATTCCCTGCAGGAAGACCGGATAGTGTCAATGATATGCACTATCATCATCCCTATGTTGAACCCCCTCATCTACAGTTTGAGGAACAAAGAGGTGAAGGAGGCCATGAGAAAAGCTTTGAGAAATGCAAAGTTCTTCAGGAGGGACTTTGGTTGAATGAGAACTCATTGTCATGTTTGTGGTACCCATGATTCCCTAGTTGAAAGTGCTTCTAGGGGACATGGAATGACAGGGCCCTATGACCCCAATGCCAGGATTGGCAACATCTTCTAGAGAGTCTTGTTCTTTAGTCCTATTGGTGCAGAAGTTGGGGTGAGAAGGAAGACTGATAAAGAGAAGTGCCATGACATAAGATCCTAGAAGGGGTGGAATTTGCTCAGAAAAACTGTAAACTGAGGCACAGAAATGGGAGTCATTGTCCAGAAAAAGCATGAAATCATATCTTCCTGGTTGAATTTCTACTCTCCCCCACGATTGGAAGATGTGCTCTCTTCCCTAATATAGTGGATCCTTTATAAATTACCTTTTGCCACTTGCTAATTCGATGAATTATTTTACTAATTCGATGAATACAACAAGGCACTTATTAGTTTCCTACAAATCTTGAACTAGGAACTGGAAATAAAGAAGACCAATGTGCCTTCAGAGAGCTCACATTATGACTTTGGGTGCCATGTCATCCATCCTGTCTCTGTTCAGCAGTGGGTTATGTGAGTTGGCTGGGTGATTAAGGGAAAGAAGGCTTAGTCCAGAGTCGAGACCCAGGCTTGAATGCTAACTCTGATACTCTTACCCTTGTAATTCTAAGCAACTTTTCTAAGGAACTCTAAGTAAACTCTTTGCTGAGGAGATTTCTCCTTTACAACCTGGGGCTCATCCCACCTGCCATGATTATTCTGTTGGATTGTTGGGAGGACATGAAGGACTTAATTTATTTCTTTGCATTCCTAGTATCTAACAATGTCAGACTTGTAATGGATGTCTTTAACAGATATATGTTGATTAGGATTGAATCCTATAATGGGACTAGTATTACTGTCAAGGGTAATTCCTTTTCCTCTTTGAGACTCAATTTCCTCATCTGTCAAATTGAGTGACTGTAATCTACACTGCTTACATCACTAGATTTTGCTTTGAAGATCTTAGTGAGTTACAAATACACAGAACCCTTGTTTACCAAAAGTTTCCTGCCTCAGTTTGTCACACATTCCCCTTTTTCTTATCTTTTATATAACCTTTTGTATAACCCAGTTTAACATGGACTGACTTCCAGGGTATTTCTTAATACTCATTGACCTCCATTTTCCTTGTTAGTTACAGGCAAAAATCCAAGTTGTGGAGCTAGAATTTCATCAGCTAGTGTCGACTGAGGAATGCTGGGATTTGAGTTGGATACTCCACAGTGGGGGAATGGGAATGGGACTAGTATTATTGGCAAGGAAAGTTCCTTTTCTGCTTTGAGATTTAGTTTCCTTATCTATCATCAAATGGAGTTAATGTACTATGCACTGTTTACACCATAAGATTTTGCTTTGAGGATCTTAATGAGATTCGAAGGCAGAATATCCTTATTTATCCAACGTTTCCTATTTCAGTTTGTCACACATTCCCCTTTCTTTCATCTTTGTGACTTTTGTGTAGCTCAGTTTAACTTGGACTGACTTCCGGTGTATATTTTATACTCATCTTCCATTTTTATGGAGGCAAAAATAAAAATGTTGATGTAGAATTTTATCAGGTAGCATTTATTGATGGCCCAGTCTTTGTACTGCAAACCCACTGTGGACTATCAGAAATTACATGGTGTGCTGAAAAGTGTGCTGAATGTGGAAGGTACAGCTGGATGCGGATCCTGCTTTGTGGACAAATCAAAGTCTCTGAGCTGCAGTTTTTTCATCTATAGAGATGAGTCCTTGCAAAATATGCGCCTCCCAGGTATTTTTGGAGATAGGTGCTTTGTAAGAATTTGAAATGTGAACTGTAATTATGATAGAGGGTCCCAAATTGCTATCCTGGGAATCTCCCTGGATTTGGATTCAGAATGACTCATGATGCTGAGCTCCCATCCTTTGAATCTCCCCCATAGACCAGCTGAAATAGATCATGTGACCACATCTTATTGAGAATGAAATTAATTTACCTAAAATAGAAAACACTGTGATAGCAAGAAGACATCATATGATAAATAACAGGTATAAAAAATTTCATTATCCCAAGCTACCTCTTTCCATGACTGATTCTTGGCTAACTGAGGCTGTGAGTCCTAGGTTTCATCTTAAGTGGTTATACTAGAATTACTTTTAGTTTTCAAGGACACTGGTTGTGGTGGTTTGAGTTACCATAAATGATCATTAAAATGTTTAGTACCCATGATGACAGTGTGTTTTGTACCTGGATAGGTGCATTCTCTGGAGTCCTTTTGCCACAAGTGATCAGCTCCTATTGCAGGGATGTCTCTGTCACTTTGGACCTTTTCCTGGCAATTTCCTATGATGGGATATAATATGGCTGACATCTTCCCAACATTGAGAATGAATGGATTTTGGGACTTATGTATTATCTGTGCATGCAGATAAATTTTTTCTTCTACATTTAAAAATATACAAATGTCAGCCATCAACTTTGAAATTTATTTTCTTATAGTTTTTTCTTCTATACCTTTCCCTGCTTTGCCCTTTTAATCATTAAGAACTCCCTGAATTTCCTATTATTGGAGAAACATTTCTGGGACCTCAGGTTTGTGAAAAGCAATCCTGTCACTGCCACAGAGTAACAGCATTTACTATATGTCAAGATTATGCTAAGTGCTGGGGTCAGAAATCCAAAGAATGAAATCAGCCTACTCTCTTTTTAAAAAAAAATTTATTTTTACTAATTTTATAATTATAAAATTTTTGACATTATATATGCATGAGTAATTTTTTTTATAACATTATCCCTTGTAATCATTTTTCCAAATTATCCCTCCCCTCCCTCTACTCCCTCCCCTAGATGACAGGCAATCCCATACATTTTGCATGTGTTACAGTATAACCTAGATATAATATATGTGTAAATCCAATTTTCTTGTTGCACATTAAGTATTGGATTCCGAAGGTATAAGTAACCTGGGTAGATAAACAATAGTGCTAATATTTTACATTCAATTCCCAGTGTTCCTTCTCTGGGTGTAGCTGATTCTGTCCATCACTGATCAGCTGGAAGTGAGTTGGATCTTCTTTATGTTGAAGATTTCCACTTCCATCAGAATATATCTTCATACAGTATTGTTGTTGAAGTGTACAGTGATCTTCTGGTTCTGCTCATTTCATCCAGCATCAGTTCATGCAAGTCTCTCCAAGCCTCTCTGTATTCCTCCTGCTGGTCATTTCTTACAGAACAATAATATTCTATAGCCTTCATATACCATAATTTACCCAACCATTCTCCAATTGATGGGCATACACTCAGCTTCCAGTTTCTAACCACTACAAAAAAGGATGCCACAAACATTTTGGCACATACAGGTCCCTTTCCCTTCTTTAGTATTTCTTCAGGATATAAACCCAGTAGTAGCACTGCTGGATCAAAGGGTATGCACAGTTTGATAACTTTTTGGGCATAGTTCCAGATTGTTCTCCAGAATGGTTGGATTCTTTCACAACTCCACCAACAATGTATCAGTGTCCCAGTTTTCCCACATCCCCTCCAACATTCATCATTATTTGTTCCTGTCATCTTAGCCAATCTGATAGGTGTGTAGTAATATCTCAGAGTTGTCTTAATTTGCATTTCTCTGATCAGTAGGAAATCAGCCTACTCTCAAAGAGTTTACAATCTATCAACCTAAATAGGTAATAGTGGGATTTAATCGCAAGAACATTTACCTAGGTTTTCTAATAACTGTCTCCTAACCCCTCATGTAAGTTCCTTGAGGACTACTTTGTTTTTTAATTTGATTATCTAGTGTCTAGCATAATGTCTTGCACAATTAGATATTTAATACATTTCTGTTGAACTGGGCATGACTCTTCATAGTCCTATGCCTTAATATCATAGGGCAATACCTCCAAAGCAGCTCTGAGGACAAAAATGAGATATAAAGTCTTTGAAAAAAAATTAAAGTGCCCTAATGTGAATTAGAAAGATTATATAGCTAGTTAAATGAAGGCTGAATTGAAGAGAAGATTAGGAAATTGATATTTGGCACAATTAGGAAGTGATAAACTCAGTCCAAGCAAGAGTGCTTGCGTTAATGTTGTGGTTATGGAAGTAGAAATATGGGAATGGATGGGAGATGAAATTAATACAGTAATAAGGCTTACTTAGCAAATGACTGGAATGAGAATGAAAGAGAATGAAGGGTGACTCCAAGTTAATAAATCAAAGTGACTGGAAGGATGGTGTTGTCCTCAAGAGAAATCCTGAGGAAGTTTGGAAAGAGGTGGATTTAATGGGGAAAATAATGATCTCTTTTGGATATGTGGTGTTTGAGATACTAATGTGAGATGCTGCTAAGAGATTTCCAATAGGCAGTTGGCAATACTATAGTGGAGTTCCAGAGGGATTATAGCTGCATAGGTTTGGAAGACATTGGCATTGAGATAATAATTGATCCCATGGGAGATGATGAGATCTTCAAGACAGAAAGTATAGTGGGCATAGACAAAGTGGTCCAGGAGAGATCCTTGAGGGATACTTATGGTTAGGATGCCAGCAGTTCATGAAGTACTTGACTCCAAGAGAGGACACATTTCAAAGTTTTAGAATATCTTGTTCTCAGCATCAATGTGCCTGCAGAGTTACCAATTAGGTTTCTCCAGGTGATTTGGAGCCAAGCTAAACCTTGTATTTACAAAGTGTCCCTTTTCTATAATCTGATTCTTATTGGTAAAATTGTCAACAAATTGAATTACTGACATTTTCCCATTTGGGACAAATCAAGCATTACAGTCAAGGTCCAATGAGTCATGGACCAGCACATCATGAGAATCCAGTATCATTGAATTTCCTCTCCTTTAGGAGCTTATAAGTTTACATATTAGGACTTCAGGAACTGAGATTTGGATGATGATAGTAGAAAGAGAAAGAAAAATCCTCTGGGTTCAATTATCAGCTCTATTATTACTAGTTCATATTTCCAATCCCAGTTTTGTCTCTGGAGTTCTTGTCTTATATCATTAGCTGCTTATTGGACACCTTGAAGTGGATGTTCTCTAGACATCTCATAGCATGTCCAGAAAAGAATCATTATCTTTCCACCTCCACCACTGAACCCTTGTCTTTTCTGAGCTTCCTTTTTGAACTATGATCATCTCCCCCACTCACTTGGATTTATAACCTTACTGTCATCTTTGACTCCTTATTTAACCACACATATCCAATCTATTGTTAGAACTATTTGTATAAAATCCCTTCAATCCTTTGACATAGTCATCACCACAGTGTTATTCGGAAACTGGACTATTGAAAAATCATTAGAAAGGACAAAGAAGTGGTAGGGGAGCAGTGAAAGAAGGAAGATGATGGTGGAGGATGATATCAGCAGGAGAGTTGAACAAAAAAACCAGGAGATGTTGAAGTCTTAATTGATCAACATCAGTTTTTTCTTCTTGAGAATACAACTTTTTTTCATTGATTGCATTGACTATTGTTCTGAAAATTTTTATAAATAGCACATTTGACTTAACAATTCAAGTTCTTGGAATATAGGTAGTTGCGGAGTCAGAGCTGACAAGGATTCCCCCATTATTTTAGCTTTATTGTCTCTATTTCTCTTTGTAATTCATTTAGTTTTTAAAAAAATATTTAGAAGCCATGTCATTGGGTGAATGTGTTAAACATTGAAGTAAATTAATTGTCTAGTCACCTCCCAACAAAATGTTATTTCCATGTTTATCTCTTTTAATTGTCTATTTTTGCTATTGCCTTACCTGAAGTCATAATTTTTACCATTAATTTTTTTCTGTTTAGTTCAGACATAATAGATTTTGTTCCCACTCCTAATTTTAAGTCTGTGTGAATCTTTATATTTCAAGTATATTGGATCTTGCTTTGTAACTTGTTCCTTTAACCTCTATGATTTTATTTCATTTCAATTTAATAGATAAGTTTATCTTAGTCACAATCATAGTTATGATGGTAAATTGTTAATTTACTTCCATTATTCCTATTCTCTATATGCCTATTTCACTTTTTTATTTCAAGTTATTACCTTTCCCCCCTTTTAACTTTTTCTTTGCAATCTCCTCTCCAAGCTTAAGGTGTATTGTTTCTATGACTAATCTCTCTCTGAATTTATTTGCCATATTCCATTTTTCCTTCTTGATGGTGGTAATTTCGTCCTCCAATGAGTTGTGAAAATCATCTTCTGCTGAATAATTTCTTACTTATCAAACATATGAAGTTACTGAAAAGGTTCTTATGTTCCACTAGGCAAACACATGCATTGGTTGGCATGTCCATAAAGTAGCATTTTCTGTGAAAGAATAGACTAGGTTAGGTAGAGAAATTCCCTACCTCCTCAATGAAAATCCAAGGGAGGATTAGGTATTGACTGTTTCCAAAAAAGATACTTGAAAGATGCCATGGCAAATCATCTTTGACATAACCCTCAATCATGGGGACACAAAAAGACCAGACAAGGACTGTTGGACATAAAAGTCCTTTATTCAGGGGCAAATTATATAGTCCATTGGAATAATTCAGGGCTCATATTCACTACTGAGGGAAGTTTCCCCAAACTAACTAATAAAAGAAATTCATTATATATCAATAATAATAATAATAAATACTCTACATAACAATTTACTATATAATTATATTTTATATTATAATTTTTATAACTTACTTTCAACTCTGAGGAGTAGATACTGTTATTAGAAACTGAAATTAACTTGCCCAGGATTGTACAGTATAACGTTCTCTTCTCTAAGTTATAATCATTCTCTGGGAGCAGGTTTCTTGAGGAGCTTCTGGAGGCAGCCTTAGTTTCAGTTCAGTTTAATAATCCCAAATGCAGCCAGAAGTTAAAAGACCAGATCCTTTATTGTGTCCTTCAAAGTCCTGAACCTTTTCCGGACCCGATTAGCTTTAATAGAGGCCTATCTCTCTCCTTGGTTCCAAGAGCTCCCTCCAAATCTCTCCAGCCAGCTTCAGCCTCTCGTCTTCCCAATGTCTCCAGCTAGCACAAAGTTGGAATGAATCTTGACTCTGAATCTCCCGAAGTCCTCTTTGGCCCTGAGAGCTTCTTGCTCATATGCTGCCACTGAGTACACACCAATCATTTCATCACTAGGAAACCATTATTTGTTGTAGGATTAAATCAATGCTAAATTAGATTTAACCATTGTCTCCTCAATTCCACTCAGTACCTTGTTTCAAGTTCTGGCCCATAATATCTCCTTGTAGGATCAAATCAATCATACTGAATCACGATAAATTAGATAATTATTCTCTATCCATTCCAGTGACTTAGCACCTTGTAAGAATCCTAACCATACAGCAAGTATCTGAGACCAGATTTGAACTCTCATCTGCTTGATTCCAGACTCAACACTTTATTCACTTCACCACTTACCAGCTATCTCTGTGATTAGTGATTCTACTCTGACTCCTGGGATTGAATTGAATAAATACCCCTGTACCATTTCTAGTAATATTATTCTGGATCACCTGGCAGAATATTTTGCCATTTGGAAATGCCAACTTTCCTTTGCCGGGTTGTGAGGATCAAATGAGGTCATATTTGTAAAGTACCTAGTACAGTGACTGGGACTTAGTTGGTGCTTCATAAATATATATTCTCTTCTCTTCCCTGCTCTAGAAATTTCAGGGTGAATAGGGAAGGAGATAACTCTTTCCTCTTTGGCAGCAAGAAATGACTGGCATAGAATTCCAGTTTGTCGGAATCAGGAAAGTCTCTGACTTCAAAGAGAATGTATTCTGGGGAAAGAAACAATGCAAATAAAAGAACAAAGTATTGTGAAGGCAGCTTTTGTCAGGGACAATACAAGCAGTATGACTGGTCTCATTGATTGTCTTTTTTTTAGTAACTGTGGAAATTTATTGATTTATTTACTGTTCCTGAATAAAAGATGGAGATGATTGGGTGGGAATAAGGTTAATGCTTTTTTTATGTGGGGAATCCATTAACTTAATCCAGATTAAGATTCTGGAGTAAATAGTTGTTTGGGATATAAAACAGGCTGTCCTGGGCCAGATTAGTTGATTTTGTGTTCATGCATTATTCATGATGGTTAGCCTCTACTCTGGGTAGAGTTCAAAGCTGACTGGGGGATGGGTGGAGAAGAATGAATTTGTTTCTGGAAGTACTATTAGAATCTATCTAGAATGGATGGAAAATAAAACACACTCTTACTTTCAATAGTCTTTAAATGAAATTTAGCATTTCCTTCATTTATGAATGTAGGAAACAAATAATCCTCGAAGGGGTCCAAAGGTAGTTCCCAACATCTCAAAAGGCCAATGTCACCAAAATAAATAAATAAATAAATTTAAAAAAAATTAAGAACCCCTGGTCTAGATGTTGTTGTTGCAAGTGGAGAAACAACAAGATTCTTAGTAATGGAGAGTTATACAGAATATAAAACACGATCTGGCACAGGTTGGATACAATAGGTTGAATGGTGTATTGTATGGGAAAAACAGTCAAGTTACTGGTCATAAATAAGTAGGAGATTATGGACATCAGAGAAGCAAAAGTGAGGAGAGAGAATGAGCAGAAAAGATGAAAAAGAAAAAGGCCAGTTGAAGTGACACATGGAACATGAATCTCTGCCTCTCCTCCACCATCTTGGCTCTGCCCCCAACAATGTAAAGTGTGTTGAGTTTGGTGACAGAGGACTTGGATTCAGATCTGGGCTTTATACTTACTATCTATTTGACTTGGATAAATAATTTAATCTTTCTGAGGCTATTTCCTCATATATAAAATAAGAGTTTGCTTTAGATGATCTTTAATGATCAATCCTGCCATCTCTTAATCTATAATTGAGAGACATTGTGGTATATTAGAAAAAATAGGGACTTGGAGTTGGAAAACATAGTTTTGAATCTCATTTCTGACCCTTACCATTTGTGTGAGCATAGACAAATAATCTTAGCTCTCTGCTTATCCATTTGTTCAACTTTTATGATGAGGGGATTAGGTCCAGTGACTTTTAGGGTTCCTTTCAGTTTTAAATTTATGATTCTCCAATTCAGCACTTCTCAGACCATTACTAGAGCAAAAATCCAATTTGGCTCTTGACCTGAAGATGTTAAATTTGGAAAGCCTGTATAGATTAAGTAAGTTTGGGACAAGAGAAAATGAATTACAACATGAGAGAATTGGCTGGAAATGAAAAATGGTACCTTGTTAACATGGGCTTTTAAATATGCTACTAGGGAAAGATGGTTGTAGGATTGACTTCTGGAGTCTTTATACCTTCAGCCAGCATTTGTTGTTTTTAGAATACTGAATATTGTAAGAAAATTATTCTGAGCTTGTTTTCTTATCTGTGAAAAGGGAGCTGATACATTTCTTGCAGAAGAGATATGCAGGAGATATGTGGCTTAGCTTTCCTGCTTAGGTGCCATTCAATCCGGACTTGCTGTCCTGATTGTGCTGATGCAATTAGTGATGCAATCTCTTATCTAGTAAGGCATTAAAAGCTGGGAAGCTCTTTTAGGGGTTTCAGAGTATCTCACAGTACTAATAGCAGGAATATGCTGCCAGCAGCTCCCATGGGCCTCATGATTTCCCAAGATGTAGATTTCTTCCTCTGTTGTGGAAAGGAGGAGATAATGAATTCCTTCATGAATTGTGCCTTAAATGTGAAGTCCTGCTGCCTTTCTCCTTAGGATCTGGAGTCTGTCTGTCATATTTCTCTGGGATTTACTAACAAAATTTTGTGCTTCAAACTGCTTCCAACAGTTAGTATGAAAGATATTTAAAAGACCCATTTGGTCTATACAGCAAGACAAGCTGTCGCCATTGTGATTTTTACCTGGACCATGGTGGGTTTCATGTATACACACACTTATTTGATTCAGAGAGGAAAACATCAATCCAATTAATTATTCAACTGACCAATCCAGTCAAACTTGTTGAGTCACCCCACTTAAACATCAGCTGAAATCATATCAGCCTGTAAACTTATGGAAACCTCTTCAGAATCTGGATTTCAGTCATTAAATGGAAAAAGAAGAAGGGATAATTACATCTCTTGTGACTTTTAATTCTCCATGGCATTGATCTCCTTGAACCATTGTGTTATTGAGAAGATCTGAGAAAATATATGTGGTATCCTACAAAGGGTGCCTTCCATTTTTCAGGAGCTTGAAAAAAAGGCTGTTTCCAAGCACAGGTATTTTATATTCTTCCTTGATTCCAGAGGGCTCATAAAATATGGGGGAGAGTCAATAACTGAGGAGACTTTGTATTTTTTATAGACATTATTTAAGGATAATGTGAACATGAGGGCACATTTGCAAACATGTGTCTGATCATTAGAATGCAAGTTCATTGTGAATAGAGACTGTTTCCCCAGCATCTAGCACAGTGTCTGGCATATATTAGGCATTTAATAAATACTAATTGCTTAATTAATCACATGTAGCTAGAGTTTATACAATAAGAAGTAGCAACATATTTCTAAGGAAATTATTTTAAATATATTTTTTCCATGTGTGATTATTTTTTAATTTTTAAATTTTTAAATTAATTTTTATAATTATAACATTTTCTTTGACAGTACATATGCATAGGTAATTTTTTTTTTTTTTTTTACAACATTATCCCTTGTATTCCTTCTGTTCTGAGTTTTTCCCCTCCTTCCCTCCACCCCCTCCCTTGGATGGCAGGCATTCCCATACATATTAAATATCTTATAGTATATCCTAGGTATTATAAGATATTTTTTTTATGACTTATTATGACTGAAGAAACTCCTCATCTATTGGCTGGCCTTCTGATGATGAATCTCTCTCTACTTGTTTAGGTCGGTCCTTAGAAAACAGTCTATTGCCAGGCTACAATGTAAACTTCTGATTGCTTGGTAGAATGTATTAAGAACCTGTACTCTCCCAAAAAACACAATTGCCACCATGCCATGGCAAGTGATTAGAATATTTCAAAAATATTAATAAATTTCCCACAGTTAACTGACTTTCCTGTTACTACAATAATTTAAAAATTATTTTCCAATTTTTTTACCTTAATTAAACCAGTCAATACTTAATTAGAAGTGGAGAAGGGAAGGCTAATGTTATCATTGAGCCCAATTTGCTGAGAGGTAAATTGAAACTAAATTTAATGCTTTGCCTAAGTTCACATCAAATCAGAGAAGGGAGGAATACTACTTGTTGATTTGGGTTGTGGATGTTACATCATAGAATGCATTGTAGACAGTGATGAGGACTGGAACAAAGCAGTAGATTTGGAGTTGGAGGGGATAAAATAGAGTTTGGAACTGTCCCACAGAATGCATGAACATCTGCCCAATGATTTGAAGAAATAACTCAGTTTAGTGTGTGTGTATGTGTGTGTGTGTGTGTGTGTGTGTGTGTGTGTGTGTGTGTGTGTTTGATCAAGGATGGTCAATGATAACAAAAATTAGTTATTCCTCATTGTTGCTGGAAAGTTGGGAAAATTACAATGCTTGTCATGGAGGTCATTTTAATTAACTTCAAGGCAGGAAGTGTAGAGAAAGAAGAATGCCATTCAAATGGGAGAAGAATCAGATAAAAGGGGAAGACTTTGAAGGTAGAACAAAGTGCTACATTCAACAGTAAGTTAGTTAATAAATATTTATTGAGTACCTACCATGTGCCAGGAGCTGGCTAAGAGGTGGAGAAAACAAAGAAAGGAAAAAAAAATCATTGTTCTAAAGGGGCTCACCTCCTAAATAAGCAGCTAGAATAATGAAGTAAATTAGTCTTCCATTGGATGTCTGTCAAACTAGGAAGTCCTCAGTATCTGTCTCCTTTTAGAATCATGCAGAACTTCCGGAGTTAGAATGGATCTCAAATGTAATCTGATTCAATGCTTATCTAAACAAGGATATCCTCTTAGCTAGTCTGTTACCATTTAATTTAGAGAAAACTAGTAATGGGGCTATTTCTCAAGGCAGCTCAGGAGCATCATAATTTTTGAAACCTTTTTCTTAAAAGGAACTGAAATCTTACTCTCTTTCATTTCTATACATTGCTCTAAGACTTGTCTTCTAGAGGAAAATGGATGCCCCCTCTCTGCAAATTCATGTTCCTTTCTACCACACTATCAAACAGGGATCAACTATTTTAATATGGTGCATATTTTGCCTCATAATTCCTTTCTGATTTTTCAACCTGAATGCTCCACTACCGGAACCACATTTCCTGACTTAGTCCCTCAGATTTTTGAGCACTAAATGTAAACTGTATTGGTAGAGTAGTTAGAAGAGCAGGTCTGTCCTCAGGAAGATCTGAGTTCAAATCCAGCTTCTTACTCTAGCTGACCCTGGGGAAGCCATTTAATTTCTGGTTGCTTAAGAATCCTCATTTGTAAGCTGAGGTTAATAATAGCACCTATCTTTTAGAGTTGGTGAGAGGATCAAATGAGATAATTATAAGTACTTAGCATAGTGCCTGGTACAAAATAAGTGTGCTATAAATATTAATTGTAATCATAGATACTTGTTGACCATACTTAGGGTGAGAGGAAATAATTACCCTTTCCTTAAAGTGCTCCTTAAGTCCTCACTGAGTTTCCTTCAGAGTGTGATTGATTGTCATGGTATGCCAGATCTGGGGATTTTAATGCCATTTTTCTCCTTCACAGGCAAAAAGTGGAGCAAATGGCTGAGCAGAATCACAGCACTGTGACAGAGTTCATTCTCATTGGCTTCTCTGATCGTCCGAACCTGGGAGTTCTTCTCTTCCTGGTGTTCCTCAGTTTCTATCTCATCACCGTCCTGGGCAATATGGGCATGGTCCTGCTGATTTGCTTGGATAACCGTCTCCACACCCCCATGTACTTCTTCTTGAGTCACCTCTCTCTCTTGGATGCCTGCTACTCTTCTGTCATTATTCCTCAGATTTTGGTTACCTTGGTTGTTGGCAGGACACGTATATCCTACAACTCTTGTGCTACTCAGTTCTTTTTTTTCACAGTCTGTGCTACCACTGAATGTTTTCTGCTAGCAGTGATGGCCTATGACCGTTATGTTGCTGTTAGCAATCCTCTCCTATACTCATCAGCCATGACACCAGGTACCCGTTGGGGCTTGGTGGTAGGGGCCTATAGTGGTGGCTTTTCAGGAGCTATTTTCCGCACTGCCTGCACATTTTCTCTTTCCTTCTGTGGACCCAATCAGATTGACTTCTTCTTCTGTGATCTGCCACCTTTACTAAATCTTTCTTGTAGTGACACCACTGGCATCCAAAACCTTATTTTCTTTGTCACCCTTGTGTTTATAGCCAATACGCTAATGATCCTGATATCCTATATGTTGATCATCAGGGCCATCTTACGTGTCAAGTCAGTTGGAGGCAGAGTCAAGACCTTCTCTACCTGTGCCTCCCACTTCACAGCTGTAATACTCTTTTTTGGGACCCTCACTTTCATGTATGCGCGTAGCAACTCAATCAAATCACTTGAAGAGGACAAGGTGGTGTCTGTCTTCTATACTGTGGTCATTCCAATGCTGAACCCTTTCATCTACAGCTTGAGGAATAAGGAGGTGAAAGCTGCCTTCAGAAAAGTTATAAATAGAATCCAGATCTCCCAGGAAATGTAGTTCAGGGTCAGTCATTATTCATCTTGACTGTCTTCTTCTCCAAATAATAATTATTGTTATAATTGAGTTATTTCAGTTGTGTTCAATTCTCTGTGACCCTATTTGGTGTTTTCTTGCCAAAAATACTGGAATGGTTTATCATTTCCCTCTATAATTCACTTAACAGATGGAGAAATAGAGATAAAAAGACTGAAAGGAGAGGCCAATGCAGAAATTATTACAAGTGATTACAAGTTGACTCCCATTGAATTTCTTTCACAGTGTGATTGAGTGTCATGGTGTACTAGACTTTAATGTCATTTTCTCTCTCATATGTCAGAAAACAGTGGAATAATACCATTTTTATATGTACAAGAAGCTCCCTAACCTTAACAGCTTAGTAGGCAATAATTTAATACACGTAAACATAATATGATAATCCACTGAACTAGGAGGCAGAAAACATACTTGTATCTTTATTGTACGTATGTCTCTTAGTCTCAGATTCCTTCTCTACAAAATTGAGAGTGGGCCATGGGGATCCATAAGATCCCTTCTAGCTCTATTATTCAATGATTTTAGGTATCCAAAACAAACAATGGAAGTGACATGTAAGGCACAATTCATCAAAACATCATCAGCAATTAGCAAAAGGTTGATAATCTTTATTGAGTATAATATTTGAATGACCCACTTATTGTGTTTTGTAAATATTAATTCTACAAATATGAGTTACAATAGCAAAAGCTGTGACAAATCTCATTATTATTATTTTTATATCAAGTTGAGGGTTTTTTTATTCCACTTTGAGAGGTATTGTAATGTGATGGAGTGGGCTGGTACTAGACATGTTTGTATCTGGGGAACACAATGCAAAATACTTAAAAATGGACTTTAGGTGGGCAGAGAATGGAGAAGCTGACCCTAGCCCATCATCAGGTGGCTTAATTATCAAATATTCCTAATTATTTTTATTATGTGCTACAAATTAGAAATAGTCAGCTCCTTTAAGTTCAGCACTCTGGACAGAGTCCTAATCAAACTACCCTGGCTAACTCTAGGAAAATGAAATGGATTTGGAATTAAAGGACTGATTTTAAATCCTGTTCTGTCACTTATTATCATTGTGATTTGTGTGTTCATACGCCAATCAGTTCTCTCTTGGTTTCATTGTAAAGTGGTGGCAGGCCCTTGAGGGAGTGGTCTTTATGTCTAAATGCTGTGATCCTTCTGAAGACCTACATCACCCTCTTCTGCAGTGTTCACATTCTTTCTGGTTTTAAACACTTATTTTGACTTACCAGAACTCTGCTCTTCTACCTCTTCAAGCTTCAGCTGCCTGCCTTAGGGCCAGGTAGTTCACTTCTAGAAGATGGCTTTTTTTATGTTGTCTGGGAGGGAAAGAAAAACAAAGTCTGTAGCATTCCCAGCAATAGTTCAGTCAAGGGCTTGTAAGAGAACTGAACTTAAGCATGAAGTGGTGTTTGAGAACAAGAGTGACTTCTGTCATCACTTCACATGTCATACTACTGGAGATAACTGGGAGAGTCTGTCTTTCTGATAGACATGTCCATTTGATGGAAGGTTGGTCCTTCCCAGTGGTTCCTGTATCAATTTTTTTTGCCAAGAAATGAAAGGCTTTTATGCCCTTCTATTCTGCCAACTCCAGCACTCTTCTTCCATGGTCAGTTCTAGGACATAAAACAGACAAGAAGAAAGCAGGTACTGTTGAATGAAAGTCCTTTTCCACAGTATTGAAAAGTCTGTCTTTCTATCTAGAAGCCCAAGAGTTTCTGCGAAGGGGCATCTCTCAGTCAAATTAGAGGATGGGGAGAACATGTCTGACAAAGGCAGAAGGTTTTATTATCTAGCCAATTTCAGATACCCCTTTTAGAAGAGTGTTAGCAGAAGCAATTTCTCACTCATTTGAATGACTGAGAGTGGGGTAGGAGTAGTGTTCAGAGCAAAACCCATAATTTTGCCTTTTTTTCTATCCTCAGTGCTTATCATAGTGCCTAGTCTATAGGAAGCACTTAATAAATGCTTACTGACTAACCAAATGGCTGAGAAGAAGATACTGTGATTGATGTAAATAAGGAAAAAGAGTATAAATACTAGGACAATGCCTTTCTAGAATTCATTTCCCATGAGAATACTACCTGGATTAATAGAATGTGGAACTAGAAGGGACCTTAAAAATAATTGTAGCTAAATCTGATGCTCAGCCAAAGGAATTGGCTTAATATTATTTAACCAAAATATTATATTCAAGCAGTGGCAGGGCCAAAAATAAAATCCTGGTCTTCTGATTCAAAATAAATTGTTCTTCCCATTATGCCATGCTGCCATCTTTACAAACAGCTATCTGAGTAGTGAAAGTATGAGTTTAGCCTTTTCATTCTTCACCATTTTTGCCTTTATCTCCCCATTCCAAAGTTAATTGACCAGAGTCTTAGAGTTCCAGTGATGGCTTCTCATAGGAGATAGGTTTGGAGCTAGACTTAGAAATATTAGGAGGTTTGGAGATGGAAGGGTTAGTAGCAATCCCTCTCTGTTTAAGCTGTTTCTTTTTATCTCACCCAGTCTGAAAGTGCCATTCACAAGCTTGATTTTACTTCTGAACAAATCTGCTAAGTCTCTTAGCTGGACTGGTTAATTCCTACTTAAATAACCTAGTAAATTCCTATTCTATGGGCTCACATAAGGGTTTTACATTTAGTTTGAATACTCAATTTGTTTAGCCTTCTGTAGCTCAGAACTCCTGAGCTCAAGCAATCCACTAGTCTAAGCCTCCCTAATGGCAGTGGTTATAGGCATATGTCACTAGCATGGGAAAGGGCCTTTGAAGAGTCAACAAGCAAGCCAAGATTTACTCTGGGGATGGTGATTAAAATAGGCTGATTTAGAAACGTAAAACCATGCCTTTGCATGGACTCTTTACCCAGTCTAGAATGTACTCATTCACCTTTGTTTCTTGGATTCCCTGGTTTTCTTGAAAATTCAGATTGTCATCTCCTATATGAAGTCTTTGTTTTGTCCTTGCCAACCCTAGATCCCAGCATCCTGTCTCCTCAAATTATTTTGTGTGTATTTTGTCCAAACTTATCTCTATACCTAGTCTCTTTTGTTAGAATGGAAGCTCCATGAAGGCAGAACTGTTTCACTGTTGTTCTTGTTTTTTGTTTTCTTTTTTCCCTTACATTAAGGCACATGGAATAAAGCAAATGTTTCTATAATATAATAAATAAAAAGTTTATTGTTGTCTGTACTTCTTAAATCTTGTTTGATAATTTATTACCTTTTCAAATGTAAATAATTATGATTATGCATCTCTTTAAAAAGGGTGCTAATTTCACAAATAAACGTTAACTTAAGAGTAAAAGCTATTTTTCTTTGTTCTCAGCTATACTATGTCATTGGAAAGCGGAAGACATTTAGACGTAACCAACAGCCTAGGAACCACTGCCCCTTCTTATTTCTTATTTCTCATCACTTGGATACCTTAAATTGGACTCCATCATGACTCCAGAAATTTGTACCACCCTGTGAGACTGCATCAGCTCTGGTATTCATATCATATCAGTACACTTAGTATTGCTCCACTGATTGGAGGACTGAAGACAAAGTGAAGAACTCCTCCCAATGGTCCATTTCAAGAAGCCTCCTAGGTTAGCTGTCTCTTCATTTCCCACCAGCTGAGTTATTTTGGACTGGATTCTATCATGACCCTACCCCAGGGTATTTGTATGGTGCTTAGCTTATTAAATGTTTCCTACCTCCTTTTTTATTATGCTTCTATTAGTTCACACTGAGATTTCTGGCTACCAATTGGGACTATTGCTTCGTATTAAGTCTAAAGTTCCCAATAGCTTCCAGATCTTTTTCAGAGCAATAGCTGCCTAGTCATTTCTCTCTTATCTTGAATTTGTAAAGTTCATTCTTTGAGTCTAAGTGTAAAACTCAAAAATATCTCTAATGAATTTGACCTTGTTTTATTTAGGCCAATATTCTAGCCTGTCAAGAACATTATGAGCCTTTACTGTCATTCAACATGTTAATATCTTTCTCAGTTTTATAGAGTTGGTATGTAAATTATCTATGCTTTTATATAAGCACTGAGAAAAGTAATACACAAACAGGACCAAACATAGATAGATCCTTGCAGTATGGCACTGGAGATTTCTTCTAAGTCAACTTTGGACCTTAAGAAATACTCTTTTGAGTTTGACCATTCAATTATTTCTGAATTCACTCCTTTGTATCATCTAGTAGATGTCTTCATCTTGTGCAAATAATTATCATGAGATATTTTGTCAAATACTTTACTAAAATCTAAAGATTCAGCAATTGTGTGATTGGCCAATTGAATAAAATGAGAGAAATAGAGTGGGGGGGAGGGAGGGAAGGAGGAAAAGAAGAAAGGAGGGACAGAGACAGAGAAGGACGAGTAAAGAAGGAAGGGAAGGAAGAAGGGAGAGAGGGAGACAGAAACAGAGATAGGGTCAGACAGACAGAGAAAGACAGAGAGAGACAGAAACAGACAGAGAGACAAAAAGAGATATTAGTCTGTAATAATTTCTTCTCGATAAAGTTATGTGAGCCTTTTTAATGTATGTAAGAATACATATTTGAGAAAAGAATGTTCAAGGTTTTCAATAACCATTTTTAAGTATTATATCCAGAATTTGGCCAGAAATTGAATGGCTTCTTCCCTTTTAAAGGAAATCAGCAATTTGCCTTTCTTTGATCTTTACCTCTCCTTTTTTTCACCAACTGCTCAAATAGCACTGACAGTGTCTCAGTGATGATGTCTGCCAGTTCCACCAGTACTCTAGGACATAGTTTATCTAAGCCAATGCCTTGATATCACTGAATTATATTTCTTATAATTTTACTTATCTTGGGTATCAACTTCCTATTTTATTCCTATTTTATTCTTTGCAACCAAAGCATCTTTTTCCTTGGCAGAGAAAATGAGAGCAAAGTAAGATTTGAGTAACTCCATCTTCCCTCTGTTGTAAGTTATCATTATCATTGTTGGCTATCTAATTTTTGTCCCTCTTTTTTCTTCAATTCAACTAAGACAAAATACAGATTTTTTTGGGTTCTTAAGTTTTTGTCACTAACCTCCCATCATTCTGGACACTTATTATGTAATACTTTTGTGTTCATCTTTTGTTACCGGTCCTTATTTCCATTTTTAGTACATATTCAACATTATAATTATGAAAAAGGTAGTTATTGTTTCCAGCCCAATGGAAATATGCCATGTGATTATGAATAATGGAACTTCTTCAGGGGGATTCACTATACACACTAATAGGGACTTAACTAGATATGGATTCTAAAAAATCTAAATTGGTTATTGAATTTTCCATGTATCTATTTCAACTTCTTAAGACTAGTTCCCCTTTCTTCCTCATTGGAATGATTTATTTTGTGTTTTCAGTTTTATTATTGTTTTTCTTAGTTTTTTTTTCAAGGTAGCTGGGGTTAAGTGCTGGGAAGTGCTAAGTGTTTGAAGCTGAATTTGAACTCAGATCCTTCTGGCTCCATGGCCAGTGCTCTATATATTGTGCCATCCAGCTGCCCCTCAGGTTCATTCTTAAGAGCTTCTTTGCCTTTCCTGAACGGTAAGGAGAAATGGTGAACTACAGACACGTCAGCTATAGCACACATATGGGCTTTGGGCTTTTAGTTGCCTCTTCTGTTTTATTTCTTTGAAGATTATTGTTGTTGTTGAGTCATTACAGCTGTTTCTGACTCTTCATGACACCATTTTGATTTTCTTGGCAAAGATACAATAAGTTCAAATCTATTTTCAAACACTAGCTCTGTGATCCTAAGCAAGTCACTTAATCCTGTTTGCCTCAGTTTCCTCAATTATTAAATGAGCTCAAGAAGGAAATTGTACATGGATCATGAAGAATTGGAGATGACTGAAAGAGCTGAACAACAACAACAATATTCAGCAAAGAAATAAGGAAGGAAATTACAAATCACTTTGGTATCTTTGCCAAGAAAACCCTAATTGGGTAATGTAGAGTTGGACACTACTAAAATGACTGAATAACAAAAGTGAAAACAACAATAATATTCTACATTTGGTGTTTTCACATCTCTTCTATTTTTGACATTTCTTGTTCTAAAGCCTCTGAAATTCTAGGTTCTAAGATGCCTCTATTCTCTAGCATTCTATGTTCTAAGGACTCTTCCAGTTTTGACATTCTAGCTTCTCTGTTTTAAGATCTTATCCAGTCCTTATATTCTTTATTCTTAGGTCCCTGTCCTTTCTGATGTTGTGAAGATGAAGTTGTTTTTCAAATTTCAGGTTCTATGATTTTAAGCCTGTCATCAGGATGATGCTTACTAGCATCTCTGTTCCTAAAAAGCTTAGTACATCAGGACTGATCTATGAAAGCAAAATGATTCTTAGTGTTCTCACTCTTCCATTGATCAACATGATACTTTGTGAGTTTGTGGTGTGCTACAAAATGTTAGTGATCCAGGCGCTAAAAATAAAAGATGTTATTTCTCAGTTTTGGACTGATCAAGCACAGAATGCCAGCACTCAGGATAGCCACAAGGCCAACATCTCCACTAGGTACCCCAGTTCCCTCTCCATACTGTCTCCAAAGATCTCTCCTTTCCTCAAGAATAAAGGAAGAGATGCAGTCAAATACTCGGCTCTAAGAGGAGATATATTTTGAAGTCATTTGGGTCCTATCTTCTCTCTCTATGTGCCCCCAAAAGTTCCACTTAGATTCTTTCTGGGAAATTTGTGTCAAACTGAGTCTTTTATTTATACAGTGTCTCTTTCCCACAGTTTGATCCCAGTTGGTGAAGATGGAAGCAAGAATTCCTGACATTATTCCAATTGGAGAAATTAGAGCAAGGTTGGTAGTGGATTAATTGTGGGACAAGGTAGAATGTTTAGATCCTTTCTTCCTGAGTGAGGGGGAAGGGAGAAGTGGGATATATAATAGGAATTCAGTAGCTGAGATTTGGAAGATTATGGTTCAGAACGGAAAAAAGGGGAAAAAAAGCAACAACCCACTCTTTAGTTTTCCAGTGTAAATCCTACCAAGTACCCTTATGTGATTCCACATAGGGAAAATGGATCTTCCCTAGAGACTCACATCAACTGCTTGCTGTTCCCCTGACTATCAGACAGCAACTTGAAATAGTGTGGCCTTGGTCTCCAAGGTCTGGTATTTATTGCAGAAGCATAATGAGACTTGTTTTTGATTAAGGTTTTGTGTACGTAGCAATTCTGGTGGCTGAGTTTAGAGAGGCAGTGTGGTATAGTGGAAAGAGTGTGGGATTTGGAATCATCTGAGTTTAAATTCCATCCCTTTCCTCTTTATTACTTGTTTGATCTTGAGACAAACACTCCACCTCCATGAATCTTAGTTTCCTCATCTGTCAAATCTCTTTGGAGATAATCTCCCAAATCCTTTCTGGATCTCAACTTATGATTACATATCCCCCCTTACAATTCCTAATGAATGCTATTATTCCTTCTTATCCAGGAGAATATTTCACAGAAGGGAGAAGTTAACATTTTTTGCTGTAATAGAATCCTGGGTCAGAGGAATCTTGGGAAAAACCCAACTTATCAAAACTCACTTAGACCATGATGACTGGGCTTTTGATGCAAGGAACTGAATGTAGAGGGTATTGAATGTACTTGACTCTATGAGCAATTAGAAACTGAATGGAAAGAAAATTATTCTGAAGTCCTGAAATGCAGGAACAGATTCTGTACCTGGTGTTTTTCCTGTATTCCTATATTTAGCCTCCATAGGCCTCAACTTTTTAATCTCTAAAATTAAAGGTTAATGTATATGACCTCTATCGTCTAGTGTAACTCTAAATCTATGATCCAATGATTCTTTCATCTCAATTACAGAGAAAGTCAGAGGGACATGATAACCAAGAACAAAAAGCTCGTGTAATGAGTTACAAGATGGCTCCTTCACTTACCACCTCCTGACTACATCACAGGTAAGATTTCTCTTGACCCTTTGTAGAATTAAGTGTCTACCCTTTGGGGCTTATGTCCCATCTTAAAAAATTACTTGAAAGTGTTTGAAGTCTAGTTTTTACTGCCCTGGGTGCAAACATTCTAGATATCTCTCATTCATCTTGCGGTTGTAACTTGCTTATTCTATCTAATTAATGAATAGGAGAAGCACTGGTCCACTATGGCCTTTTGATCACCATGTTAATGACTTACGTAGCTGCATGAGATTGCCACCAGCAGAGGAGTAACTGCTCAGCAGGAGAGAGAGAACAATGAGCAAGGCTGGGAGAAGGAGGAAACCAGAGTGAGGTGGAACTCAGGTGATGAAGTTTATCTGACACATGCCCAAGAAATAAAGTATCCATGTCCCATTTGCTTTATTTTCTTTTTGTTCCAATGTGCCAGCTAATATTTTGTTTATGTCAGATCTAATGTAACCAAATGCTGTCTAGATTCCTGTACTAGATGATATGATAAAAAAAAAAAAACGAATGCTGAATTTAACACCTGAAGACATGAGTTCAAATTCCTGTGTTAGTCCTTGCTACTGTGCTCTTGGGCAAGTCCATGGATTAGGCACTAAGCATTCAAAGTCCATGGATCAGGCACCAAGCATTCATTTGCTAGATTCTAAGGATAGACACACAAAAGTGAGACAGGGATGCTCCGGGCCTCAGGTTCCTCATCTGTAAAACACGAGAGTTGGACTGGATGATCTATATATCTATAACTATATCTATATCTATCTATATCTATCAAGATCTAAATATTCTGAACTTTTCTGGAGGTCTCAAAGTCAAGGTGCATGGGGACAATAATGCTTGCATCTCCTAGGAAATGTGACTTTATGAACCTTAAAGACTTAGAGAAATGTGAATTCATATTAGTTAGGAAATGAAAATTTCTAGTGATTTTGGGTTCCAAAACACTCATTTTTGTGTTTGATAATGTCTAGAATATTTGCATTAAGCTGTGGAGAGATTTGGATATTAAAGAAAAGACTTGAGAGTGAATCGTGGTTCTGGGGCTTATTACCTGTGTGATTTTGAGCTAGTCATTAGTCCTAAGTCTAAATTTTATCAGCAAAATCAGGATTTGGACATGGTGATTTTTGGGTCTTAGCATTTAGAGCTGAACCTCCTCATTTTATTGTTCTAAGGAAATAGATTCAACAGGTGGTAGAAAAACTTTTTCAAGCTCAGTCTCAAAGGTTCTGGATAGATCCGAATCCTGTGACTTAGAGAAGGAGCATGGTTTGGACTCCTTTGTTTGTCTCATGAAACTTATAGGCCCTCTGTTAGAATATTATTTTTATTTCTTTTATTTCTTTAATATTTTTTCCCAGTTACCTATAAAGCAATTTTTATATTTGTTTTTAAAAAAGTTTTGAGTTCTAGTTTTTCTCCCTTATCCCTACCCACAATTAAAACACCACATTGAAATTATGTTAAACATTCCCATAAAAGTCATGTTCTGAAAAAAAAAACATAGATTTTCTATCCTAATAAAAATAAAAACCCCTCAAGATAAAGGAGACAGACAGACAGACACACACACAGAGTGGAAAGGAAGGAGGAAGGGAAGGAGAGAGAGAGAGAGAGAGAGAGAGAGAGAGAGAGAGAGAGAGAGAGAGAGAGAGAGAGAGAGAGAGAGAGAGAGAGAGAGAAGACAGAGACAGAGAGACAGAGACAGAGAGAGAGACAGAGAGAGAGACAGAGAGCTTCATCTCTAGACTCAATCAGTTCCTTCTATGGATATGGATAGGATTTTTCATCATAAATCCTTCAGAGTAGTCATGAAGCATTGTATTACTAGAATAGAAAAGTCATTTACAGGTCATTCTAGAACATTGCTATTATTTTGCAAGCAGTATATTCCATTTTGCTTGAGTTCATGAAGGACTTTCCAGGTTTTTTTTCTAAGAGGATCTTGCTCATCATTTCCTAAAAAACAACAATATTCTATCACAAACACGTACCATACTTTACTGAGCCATCCCCCATTTGATAGGTACCCCTTCAATTTTCAATTTTTTTGCCCCGAGAACTGCTGTGAATTAGAATATTATTAAAAATAGAATAAATTTAAAAACACAAGGCAGACTAGCAAAGGAAGCCAATTACACTGAAATAGATATTTGGAAAATATCAAAGCAAATAAGTTACTGGATACTAGACTAAAAACTCAGCTTTAAGTGAAAGAAAACATTAGCTTTTGAATTCAAAGGCAGAGATTTGAGATTAGGCTCTGCTACTGAACAAGCCTTAGTTCCTCCATCAGTCAATTGATCAGTAAATATTTATTAATATTTAATAAATGGCCACTATGCTATTACAGAAAGGTAAACACCAATCTTTTCTCTCAAAGAGCTCACAGTCTAATGGGATAGATGACATATAGACAATTCTATACAAGAAAGAAAAAGTCAGGAAAATTGGTTATAATCAACATGGGGAAGACACTACTATTAAAGGGGACAATGGTAGGGCAGCTAGGTGGTTCAGTGAATAAAGCACAGGACCTGCAGTCAAGAGGATCTAGCCTCTAATACTTATTAACTGTGTGATTCTAGGAAAGTCACTTAACTCTGATTCCTTCTCAAAAAGAAGGGGGGGGAGATAAAGGAAATCTTGCGGAAGGAAGGCCGTTGTCACTTGAAGGAAGTTGGGGAAGCCCCAACACGTACGTGTGTGTGTGTGTGTGTGTGTGTGTGTGTGTGTAAATATGTATGTGTGTGTTTCTGTTTATCAGGTTTAAGGAAAGTGCTTTGCAAACTTTGCACACCTCTTAGACACTGAGATAGTTTCTCTCAAGAGAAAAATTGTGTTATCAGATCAACAACAGAAGGGTCAACACAAATGAAGTCTCGATCTTGGTGAAGGTTAGTGAACATTGGTCATTCACGTGCTCTCATGAGATGTTCTTTTTAAAATTGTATGTGTTTGTTACAAAATTCAAAATTATTTGTAGAATTCCAAAGACTTTACATTATTTTGATTCCATTTGATTTGCAAACTTATGACATGGTAGGTTAAGTCTCCATGAGGAAAATGAAAAAGGCTGAGTTTCAGAGTGAGTGACTCTTTTGAGTCATTTGGCTAATTAGTGATTGAGCAGCTAATATAGACACAGGTTTAGTGACTCAGAATTTTACTTCTGGGGTTCATGTTTCTCATTCATGAGACTTGGCATGTTTCATTCTAAGGGTCTTTAATTTGTCTCTTCTCTTAGTTCTCTCAGGTACCAGTGAATAAATGGCTGGGAAAAATCATACCATCTTGACGGAGTTTTTCTTCATCACATTCACTGAAGATCCAGAGTTGGGACTTCCTCTCTTCCTGTTTTTCCTGAGTCTCTATGTCATCACCTTGTTGGGGAACTCAGGAATGGTCTTTCTGATATGCACAGACCCCAGGCTCAGCACCCCCATGTACTTCTTTCTGAGTCACCTGGCTTCTGTGGACATCTGCTACTCCTCAGTCACCACCCCTCAGGTGTTGGCGATACTATTTGAGCAGGGGCTGGTTGTCTCCTATGAACGTTGTGCTGCCCAGTTCTTTTTCTTTACCTCCTTGGGTGCCACTGACTGCTATCTCCTGGCTGCCATGGCATATGACCGCTATGTGGCTGTGTGCCAGCCTCTGCTATATGTGACTGTCATGACCAAGAAGACTTGTGTGACTCTAGTAGCTGGAGCTTATGCTGCTGGCCTGTCTGCTGCCATAATTCGTACTGCAGCTGCCTTCACCCTCTCTTTCTGTGGCAATAACCAGATTGATTTTGTCTTTTGTGACCTCCCACCCCTCCTGAAGCTTACCTGTGGGGACAGCTCCACCCAGGAATTGGTGATTGTTGTGTTTGCCATTTTTGTGATCCCAGCCTGTATGGTGGTGATCCTGATCTCCTACTTGTTTATCATCGGGGCCATTATGCGCATTCCTTCTGCTGGGGGCAGAGTCAAGACTTTCTCCACTTGTGCCTCTCATATCATGGCGGTTTCCCTTTTCTTTGGTACACTCATCTTCATGTACATGCGGTGGAATGAGGGGAATTCCCTACAGGAAGACCGCATAGTGTGTGTGATGTACACAATGATAATCCCTATGCTGAACCCCCTCATCTACAGTTTGAGGAACAAGGAGGTGAAAGGGGCCATGAGAAAAGCCTTAAGGAGTACAAAGGTCTTCAGACTGGAGCTAGGTTGAACAAAACCCCATTGCCACTCTTTGGGTACTCATGGTTCTGTAGTTGAAAGTGCTTCTAGGACAAATGGAATATTATGACATGAGACCCCTGGGAGGGGTGCCATTTGCTTTTTGAGTCTTAGAAAGACTATAAATTAAGGCATGAACATGGGAATCATTGTCTAGAAGAAACATGAAATCATGCCTCCCTGGGGCAGAATTGTACTATTCTCCATCCATTGGAAAATGAGCTACCTTTCCTAGGATATTGACATCCTTTAGAGATTATCATTTACCTCTTGCTAGTTCAATCAATCAATCACACAAAAAACCATTGATTAGTCTCCTAGAATGTGTCAAACCCTACACCAGGAAATAAAAAGACCAATATTCTTCAGAGAGCTTACATTGCGACTTTGGGTACCATGTCATCCATCCTGTCTCTGTCCAGCAGTGGATTATGGGAACTGGCTGTTTGATTAAGGGAAAGAATGCTTAGTCCAGAGTCAAAAGACCCAGGTTTGAATGCTAGCTCTGACACTCTTACCCTTGTAATCCTAAGCAAGTGTCCTAAGCAACTCTAAGCAAACTCTTTGCAGAGGAGATTTCTGCTTTACAACCTGAGGCTCATCCCACCTGCCCTGATTATTCTGTTGAATTGTTGGGAAGAATGCATTCCTCAAGGACCTGAAGGACTTAATTTATTTTTTTGCATTCCTAGTATCTAATAATGTCAGACTTGTAATGGATGACTTTTAACAGATATATGCTGATTTGGATTGAATCCTACAATGGGATTAATCTTACTGTTAAGGGTAATTCCTTTTCCTCTTTGAGACACAATTTCCTCATCTGTTGAACTGGGTGAATGTAATCTACACTGTTTACATCACAAGATTTTGCTTTGAGGATCTTAATGAGGTACAAATGCAGAGCATCCTTATTTATCCAATTTTTCCTGCCTCAGTTTGTCATACATTCCTTTTTCTTATCTTTTATCTAACCTTTTGTATAACCCAGTTCAACACAGACTGACTTCCAGTGTATCTTAATAGTCTGGATACTCTTAATACTCTTCTTAATACTCATCGACTTCCATTTTCCTTGATAAAAGTAAAAATCCAAGTTGTGAAGCTAGAATTTCATCGGTTAGTTTTTATTGATAGTACACAAATTTGTAGTATATAGTTTGGACTATCAGGAGTTACTTAGTGTACTGGAAAGTGTGTTGACCATAGAACTGGAAGAACTGAGTATGAATCTTCCTCTGTGCATAAATCACTCAAAGCCTCTGAGCTGCATTTTTTTTTTCCCTCTGTAGAATAGAGATAATAATCCTTGCAAAGTACCTCCCCCCAGGGGTTTTTGGAGAAAGGTGCTTTGCAATATTTTGAAATGTGAAGGATGATGATTATGAGATAGAGCTCCAAACTGCTATCCTGAGAATCTCCCTGTGTTTGGATTCAGAATGACTCATAATGCGGAACCCCATTGAATCTCCTCCTGTAGAACAGCTGGAATTGATCATGTGAACCTCTTATTGAGAATCAAAGCAATTTATCTAAAATAGAAAGCACTGTGATAGCAAGAAGACATCCTATGATAAATAGCATAAGGTGTATTAAAAATGTCCTTATCCCAAGCCACCTCTTTCCACAGTTCTGACTCTTGGCTAGCTAGGGTATGAGTCTTGGGTTTCATCTTAAGTGTTTATATCAGAATTATTTTTAGTTTCTGAGGACAGGAGTAACGGTGGCTGGAGTTTCCATAAATGATCATTAAAATGTTTGGCACCCATACTTCTAGTGTTTCTTGTATTGGACCAGGTGCATTCTCTAGGGTCCTATGAGCATAGAGCCCCATGCAGAAGATGAGGTCTCAAGCAATATACTGGTGCATCATATTCTCAGGTATGATATCAGCAGTAAAGATCAAAGTTTACTGCCCTGCTGAGGTTCCATTAGCTTTCATGTCTATTAGCAATAGATAAAAGGAAATATTGATAATCACAACATCCTGGGCATGATGACATAGAATTAAAAAGACTCTGGCAATCTTCTCAACTCTTTGGTAGCTCTAATCCTCTCTATTCCTTTCCCTCCTCCTCATCTGAAGATCTAATAGAAAATTTCTACATTGCTCCTATAATTTGCTTTCACTCTTTTGATGCAAATCATGTACCCATTTGGATCTTATCTGATTATATACACTGATGTTGCTCTATCACATGTTTCAGCTGTACTTAGTGATAACTTTTATAATATTTTTTGTGAGTTTTCACACCAAGGGTGGTATCTTTGGATTTATCAGATACAAGGCCATTTATTCCATTTATCAGCCTCCTTATTTATTAACTATTTTGATGATTACTGCTTTGTAGTCTAGTTTGAGATCTAATACTCACAGGTTCCTCCACTTCCTCCCTCTCTCATAATTTCCCTTTAGATTTTTGACCTTGGTTCTTACAACTAAATTTCATAATTATTTTTTTCTTACCATTATAAGGTAACCTTTGGTGGTATTATTTGTGTGATTGGTAATTTAATTTAGGACAGTATGCCATTTTTTATTATTTTGATGTCAAATAATAAATAATAAAATAATAAAATGGTCTATCCATGAGCAATTCATATTTCTTCCGTTATCTAGATTTCTATTTATTTGTATAAAATATTTTGTAGTTGCATCTATATAGTTCCTATGCATGTCTTGGCAGGGAGACTCCCAAGTATTTTATGCCTCAATTATTTTAAGTGAATTTTCTCATTCTATTGCCTGCTGTGTGTTGTTGAAAGAGTACAAAATACTGATAATTTATGTGGATTAATTTTATATTCAGTAATTACTGAAATCTGTAATTGTTTCCAATTAGATTTTTAGTTGACTCGCTAGGGGTCTCTAAGTAAGTCACTATATGATTTGCAAAAAAGTGATAATTTTTATCCTTTTTAAAAACTATTCCTTCAGTTTCTTTTTCTTTTCTTATTAGTACAGCTAGAATTTCTAGGAGCATATCAAATAGTAATAATGGTTATGGACATCCTTGCTTTATTCTTGATCTTACAGAAAAGGTCTATAGTTTATTACTATTTGGCTCTTGGTTTTCGATAAATATGACTTATCACATCAAGGAAAGATTTATTCATATGCTTTCTAGTATTTTTAAAAAATAGGAATGGTGATTTATTTTGTTAAAAGTATGTACCAATAAAATCATATCATTTTTATTTTCCTGTTACTGGAGTTGTTAATTATATTTTCAAATTTTTAATATTTGACCTATTCTGAGTTACCATATAACCCCAAAATGATCACATTTTTTTGTGTTATATTTTGATTTAGTTTGCTAATTTTTTGCTAAAATTTTTTTGCATCAATATTCATTAGGAGTTTTCACCTATACTACTCCTTATTTTATTTATTTTTTTTCAAAAGTTACATAGTAAGCTTCAGAGCTAAGATTCAAACCCAGGCCTTAGTTTTCTGATTCTAAATCTATCACTCTTTTTGGTATACCTACTTGCCTCTTCCCCTGCATGAAGAATAATAGTGTACACACAATAAGTGCTTTATAAATGCTTGTTGTATTAATTGATCTGGGCCTCTTTTTACCACTAAGAGGCTTTGGGTAGGGAAGAATAATGGATAGAAGGATTATATACATTAAATGACAGCAATTAAAAAGATCCCTCAGTCATGGAATGGTAGAAGAGAAGCCTCAAGAGATTTTAGTCAGATAAACAGGTGAATCTCATGTACTTTCTTTCTTTTTTATTTACTTATTTATTTTAAAATAATTTTTATTTACCAGATATATGTATGGGTAATTTTACAACACTGACAATTGCCAAACCCCTTGTTCCAATTTTTTTCCCTCCCTCTCCACCCCCCCCCATGGCAGGTTGACCATTACATGTCAAATATGCTAGAGTATAAATTAAATACAATATATGTATACATGACCAAACATCATGTATTTTCGTAATGACTTGGACAGAGTCACTAGCAAGAGTCATGGGGAGAGGACAATCCAGTCCCAAGGGACTTCACAGAGAGGCCATTTTCTTATTGATGAGTTTCATTAGGGCTCTTTTTATGTCTTTATTCCTTAAGCTATAAATAAAGGGGTTGACCATTGGGGTTACCACAGTAAAGAGCACAGCCCCAATCTTCTCATTGTTGACTGACTGGATAGAGGAAGGCAAGAAATAAACTCCAACAATTGTCCCATAGAAGAGTGTAACCACTGAGAGGTGGGAGCCACAAGTAGAGAAGGCTTTCCATTTTCCTTCAATGGATGAAATTTTCAGGACAGTGAAGACAATGCAGATGTAAGAAAAGAGGATAAGCCCAAAAGGTACTGCAATAACAGATGGACCTAGAATGAACATGACCAACTGATTGATGATTGTGTCTGAACAGGAAAGGTTGAGTAGAGGGGCCAAGTCACAGAAAAAATGAGGGATAGTGTTGGCGGCACAGAAGGTCAACTGGACCAGCAGAAGGGTATGAGTCAGGGCAACCACGTTACTGAGAACCCAGGAGATGGCCATCAGTAAAGTACAGAGTCTGGGTCTCATGACTGTGACATAGCTCAAAGGATAACAAATAGCCACAAACCGATCATAGGCCATAACCCCCAAGAGGAAATTATCAATGACAACAAACACAATGGAAAAATACATCTGGGTGACACACTCCCCAAAGGAGATGGATTGGCTTTTGCTCTGAATGTTCACCAGCATCTTAGGTACTGAAGTAGAAATGCTGGAAATGTCAGCCAAGGACAAGTTGGCAAGGAAGATATACATGGGGGTGTGAAGGTAAGAGTCCAGACTGATGGCCAGGATGATGAGCAGATTCCCAACCATTGTTACCAAGTACATGACCAGGAAGAGGACAAAGAGAGGCTGCTGATGCTCAAGATGTTCAGAGAGTCCCAGGAGAAGGAATTCAGAGACTCTGGTTTGGTTTCTTTGGTGCATGTTTCTGATGGTCTTAAGTCTGAGGGAAGAAAAATGTATTGACAAAAAAACCCACTGATCATTTTCTATTATTTAATAGACTTGGGTACATAGTGTTAATGCTTCAGGTATATAACTGCTACAATAAATAGAGAATTGGTTCTGGAATCAGGAAACCTGAGTTCAAATTCTACCTCAGACATTTAATAGCTCATTCTAATTTTTTAGAATGAGCAAGTCACTTAACATCTATCTGCCTCATTGTCCTCAACTGTAAAATGAGAATAATAACAGTACCTACCTTCTATTGCTGTGAAACTCAAATGAGATATTTGTAAAGTGTTTAGCACTTAATAAACATTTCCTTCTTCCTTCTATCCTGTTTCATGCTAATGCCAGTGACTAGAATTTTGATAATAGCCAAATGGAGGCCCTGGGTAAGATGGCATTTGTTGGAGTAGTCAGAGATTATAGCTCATTCTTACAGTGAGATAACTTTTTTTCCTCTTCAGAGTGATCTTAGCCTATGTTAGAATGTCATCTAAAAATGTAAGAGAAGATTCTGGGAAAGTTGCAAAGTAAGTCAGAAAACTTTTGGCTGTCCAAATTTCCTCCACCAAAAATGATGGAACATCACCTCAGAGAATCAGATATATACATGGGTTAAAGCAATTGTCCCCCTAATGCAATTTGTGAAGACCCAAGGAAAGATATTACTTTCTGCCTCAGTGAAGTCTAAACATCTCCAGGATGACTCTGCAGGATCAACAAATAGGAAATCTTGGGGGCAACTGGATTGAAAGAGTCTCAGGCCTAGAAACTTTCTTCTTACAGATAGTGTGGTGTTCTGATGGCTGAGTAGGAAAAGATGGAAGGATTTTCCATTGTTGAGGGATGTCAAGCACAACTGTACTGATCAGACACATCGGGCTGTGGCTGTAAGGGGGAACACTTGGAGGAAGTGGAGTAGTAAGGTTGAGGACCCTGTTGAATGTGGGCACTTACATTTGGGACAGATTACAGCCGTTGTTTGTAGCTACTGAAGAGACCTCAGAGAATTAAATCATTTGTAGAACAGTGTGACTGGGGGCCCTCCCCATAGTTTAGGAGTGGAGAGGAGATCCCAAAGTTGGGCACCAAGACAGATTTCAGAAAATAGCAGTAAGAAAGACCTGAATCTTGAGGCATCATACTCACACCTTGGGAATACAACTTATTTATACTGATAATTGCTGAAAAACAAAAGAAAACAAAAAAACAAAAAAAGAAATTAAAGGAGAAAGAACCCAACTGTTAATAGTTACTATGGATTAGAAAAGATCTGGGTTCATATTCAGAGGAAGATAAAAAAAGACACAACTTTTTTTCTTAAATAAGCAATATCAAATAGTCCCAAGCACAAAATAGTTCTTAGAAAACTTGTAAAATTTAGAACTTTAAAAATCAAATGAGAATGATTGAGAAAAAATTAGAAAAAAAGAGCAATCCAAGAAAAAAATTATGAAAAGAAAGACAAAAATCTCAAAATGAAGAATCAAAAACACAAGAAAGAAAATATTTACTTTTAAATTAGAATTGGGCAAGAGAAAATGAATGATATTCTAACACAAAGAAATCATAAAACAAAATAAAAAATGAAAAAAAATAAAAGAGAAGGTGAAACATCTCATAAAAAAAAACTGATCTGGAGAACAGATAGAAGAGAAATAATATGAGTAGTCAAACTACCTAAAATTTTTGATTAAGAAAAGAATCTTGATACAATATTGTATATTATATTGTATTATAAGAATTATCAAGGAAAACTGCCCTGAAGTTCTAGAACAAGAAGGAAAAATAGAAATAGTAATAGATAGAATAGATCCATTGATCACCACTTGAAAGAGATCCCAGGAGGAAAACATATCAAATATATGGTAGCTAAGTTTCAGAGCTTCCAGGCTAAAGAGAAAATATTGGAATCAACAAGAAAAAAAACAATTTAAATATAATGGATCTACAATAAGAATTATACAAGATTTATAATACTATGTTGAAACTCTGTAGGTGTATATTTCATAGTGTAAAAGAGCTGGGGTTTTGACCAAGGATGATTTACCATCAAGGTTTAAATATAATCCTGAATGGAAAAAAAAAAGATCATTTAACAAACTCAAAGGCTTTCAGGGTTTTGTGACAAAATTCCCAGAATTAAAAAAAAAATCTACATAAAACATCCAGGAGAAATATATGGCAAATAATGAAAACCAATTATCTGGTTCTCAATAAGGAGAAGTTGTTTACTTCATATATGTGAAAATATTAGCAATATTCTTATGATTGTCATCATTATTTGGGTACTTTGAAAGAAATGTGTAGACAAAGCTGAATGTGATGGGATGATTCTAAAAATGTAATATTATGTAGAGAGAGAGAAAAAGTAATTATCTCATACAAATGAAGCACAAAATGAAAAACTGATACAGAAGAAGCTAGTAATAAGGGAGAGGGCAAATAGTTACTCTCATCAGGGATGGGCTAAAGAGGAAACAACATTATATATATCTATATATATGTACATATATATAATATATATATTTTGTATATATATATGTATATATATATAATATATATATTTTGTATATATATATACACCTATACCTATAAAAGTCTTCTAAATTCAAAAAGAAATAAAATGAAAAGGGTTAGAGTTGGGGAAAAGGCAAAGGAGGGACTCTTAAAATGGTAGGTAATAGGAAGGCAAGATAGCAGGTAGAAGTAAAATAGAGGAGTGAGGAGTGATTGGACAAATCGGTAAAAAATTAGGAAGGAGGAAAATTCACAACAAGTTATTGTAGCTTTGAGTGTGAATGGGATAAATTTACCCATAAAATAGAATCAGGTAGCAGATTAAAAATTTGAATTCAACAATATGTTGTTTTCAAGAAACATTCTAAGAGATATGCACAAAGATAAAGGACAGGAGTAGAACTCAATATATAAAAAAGTAGGAATACCAATTATGATTTCAAAGTTAAAGTTAAAATATATTTAATCAAAAGTGGAAAATAGTGAAAGTATACTATGTGTCAGCATTGTTATTCAATATTGTTTTAGACCATTTAAAATATCTAGAAGGCATAAAATATTTGAATGTATACTTGTCATAACAGATGCAGGAACCATATGAACGTAAAACACTATAAACAAATAAACTCAGATATAAATACATATTTATGGTTTACAGGTAAGTAAAACCAATGTAATTTTTAAAATGAAAAATTTACCTAACTAATCTATTTATTCAATATTATCACAATTAAATTAGTAGAACATTATTTTATATAGTTGGAAAAAACAGGAGAAAACCTGGAAGGAGACAAAGCTGGATAGCTTTGAATACAATGTGTAGAATTTATTATATAGATGTTCTTGAAATGGGAATGTATTATTTTATATTGAATCATCTCTTACAAACTGCAGTGCATCGGGAAATTTCTTTTGTTTTTTTTTTTCTTCTTATTTTGTATTTGACCCTGGAGGAAAGAATTAGGAGTAATGCATGGAAGATGTTGTGAGGCAAGCTTAAGGTTGATGCTAGATGAAATGCAGAAACCATGATAATGATCCAACAATGCAATGGGCTACTTCAGAGGGAGCAAATTCTTCCTTACAAGAGGTCTACTTGTAAAGATTGGAAGGCCATTTGTCTGGGTTGCTAGAGGATGAGTCACTTCTTAATACTGAATATTATCTCATCTTCCTCAGAGCTTTGATGGGATATACAGAAACCTAGTGCCTATTTTAAGTATTACTTGGAGTAGTGAAAATAATAATAGAGAGATGTAAGTGGGATACCAGGAAGAAAAGGGAAGCTTTTCCAAGAAGAATATTTTTCTTAAAGGATGGGAATAAAGAAAATGAGATGGAAGTGTTAAAAAAGAAAACTGATGAGGGGCATAAAATGAAAACTGGAAAATTTGTATATGAGAGAACATTGCAAGAGAAATGAGAACACCACCTAGAAATAGAAAGATTGGAAGAAAATTGCAATAAGAAGGCAGATAGAATAGACAAAGTGTTTGGGAAGAAATGAATGAAAAATGTAAAATTTTCAGAAACCAAAAGAGAAAACCATTGTAAAATATAGGGGAATTAGAGGAACTATGCTTGAGAGAACTGATAGCAGCAGCATTTCCCTTTTCCATAATGTCCTAGTTTAGAGTGGACTAAATTCCCAACATTTTTTCTTAAGTAGATTCTTTTGTCAATCAATCAACATGTATTAATTAAGTAGCCACTATGTGCTACTTATATGCCAGGCATTATGCTAAACTTGGGGGATACAAAGAATGAAATAATCCCTGTTCTCCATCCTATCAGGGAGAATCTGTGTGCACATGTAAATATATGCAGAATAAAAAGAGTAACCATAAGATTACAAGATAGTTGGGAGAACACTAGCTGCTGGGAAGGGGGGGGCATAGAAAAGGCTCCCTGTTGAAGGTATCTTGAAGAAAGAGAGGTGTTCCATGAGTAAAAGGGGAAGAAAGAATGAATTCCAGGTATGGAGAAGGGGCCAGTACTTTATGGAGACAGGAAATGAGATGATGTCCCTTAGAAGAGAGAGAAAGCCAATTTGGCTAGATCATAGATGTGTAAAAGGGAATAATTTATAAAAAAGGTGGAAAGGTAGGTTGAAATCAGGTTGTGAAGGGCTTTAAAAGCCTAACACAATTTATATTTGAGCCTAGAGTCAACTGGAAGCTACTGGAGTTGATTGAATAGGTAAGTGCCATGGTTACATCTGTGCTAAGGAAAGGCATTTTGCCTCCTGTGTATGGAAAAGTCTGGGATAGAGGGAAACTTGAGGGAGAGAGATCAATTAAAAGGCCATTTCAATAATCTAGGTGAGAGATAACTAGAGTGGTGACTGGATGATTAGAAATTACCATCCTTGTTTTATTTATGAGGAAGCTGTAGTTAGAGAGATGAAGTGACTTATCTCAGTCACACAATTACTAAGTCTTTGAGGTGAGATGTGAATCCTGACCTTCCTGACTCTGAGTCCAATACTATTTACTATTTTTTCCAGTATTTACTTAAAAATGTATAATCAACTAGTGAATAAATGATTTTTACTGACTGGAGGGAACTGCTTTCATAGTCCAGACTTGAAGAGCAGGATTGTAATTTGAAAAGAGCCCAGATTGTACTGGTTTGTGAAGGGACTATATATACTTTTGAGTGATAATCCCTTATTTCTTCTCCCACCCTGAGACACCAGAGTCCAATTGATCCTTAGGAGAGTGAGATTTTCTGTCTGATGTTTGAAGCTGATAGAAAATGTAAAAATGACTCACCTTTAGATGATGAGACATTCACGGCAAGACCCTATCTAGTGATCTAATGTTCTTTCTTTCTGAATACACCAGCACAGAAGTGAAGTCAGTGACAGTGAAGACCACTGAGCAGACCTTAATCCTTAAGCACTGAGTGTAGAAGAATAGATGAACATGACAAAGACTTGTCTGGTTTATTTACTGGGTTCTTAGACCTCTGGGAACAGATCCCTGAAGCTCCTCATGAAAGAATAATGCAGAAATACTTCTATTCCATCCTCATGAGTCATATTCTCCGGTGGGATGGATGTTATTTTCTGCTCTGGTAACTGATTTCTGCTAATAGGAATGGTTTTTTCCTCTGAACTCACTATCTATGCCATTAAACTACTTACTATTGCTATTTTAACACATAGATATCTTCTTAGTAGGTTTATGAGGTCAAAAGGGATAAAGATTTATCCTGTACATTTCCCCAAGAGGATTATGTCATCTTTTCATAGAGTTTTCAGAACACTGGGTTCATAGAAGATCATAGAACTTAGAGATGGAAGAAAACATAGACATTGTCTAATCTAATAATTTCATTTGTATACATGAGGAAATGCAATCCCCTAGACAAATGTTTTCCATGGGAACGCCTAGCTAATAAGTTGCAGATTTGAAATTAAAGCCTGGGTCTTTTAGTCTCTAATCCAATATTAGATCCCCTTATAGAATTTAAGTAATTCAAGAGTAATATTAGGTATCACTAACATTATTTATCACTTTCCCCCAATCAGAAAACTGCCAAGTTAGAATTCATTAGATAGTAAACTCTTTGAGGGCAGAGATTATATTTGTTTCTTTTTGTAAAACTTGTATTTAGCAAAGAGCCTAGGACTTAGTCAGTTGTTAATGAATGTATATTGATTGAAATTCTCAAGAGCAGTGCTTCCTGGACCACCTTGCAGATGAGATTTTCATTTTTAGTTCCAACTAGTGCGCTTTCTCTCTCCTTCTCTCTCTCTCTCTCTCTCTCTCTCTCTCTCTCTCTCTCTCTCTCTCTCTCTCTCTCTCTCTCTCTCTCTCTCTCTCTCTCTCTCTCTCTCTCTCTCTCTCTCTCTCTCTCTCTCTCTCTCTCTCTCTCTCTCTCTCTCTCTCTCTCTCTCTCTCTCTCTCTCTCTCTCTCCTTCTCTCTCTCTCTCTCTCCTCCTCTCTCTCTCTCTCTCTCTCTCTCTCTCTCTCTCTCTCTCTCTCTCTCTCTCTCTCTCTCTCTCTCTCTTTCTCTCTCTCCTTTCAAGTAAATGAAGTAAAATTTCCTTTCTGGGATCTCTGTTCACAGACAGACACAATTCCTTCAAAGATACATCTAAGTGAACCCTAAAATCAAATTTCCTAGCTCTAGTTGGAAAAGTTCTAGGATCATTTATAAAACTAAACCATGACTTGATAGTCTCCAGAAATGTCTTTTAACCTGTCAACCAGAACTTCAAGATCCTACTGTAGGTGGTGTGGAGCCCCCAGTGTTAACCCCTCAAACATACTCTGAGCTTAAGTAATGACATGTCTGCAGACCATGGAAATTTAATTTTTTTTTTTTTTTGGGAAAAGACAATTTTTTTTGTTTAAAAAACAAAAAAATTTTAAAAAAAGATTAGACTTACAAAATTCTCTCAGCTATCTCATCAACACCTAGAAACTTGAAGGAGGCTAACAGTTGAAGCTGAGGGTGAAGTCCAATAGAATTAAGCTTATTGTAGGCAGCAGTTGATTTATGTTTGTCATTGTATTCCCAGAATCCTCTGTACTGTGCATGCTCATGAGTTATGCATACAATAGTTATTTAATACATTCTTATTGATTTCAATGGAATTGAATTAGATTTTTCCTATTATACACTGACTCATCACAGAATTCTCTTCTGTAACAAAGAATTTCAATGTTCATGAAGGAGGAAATGAGATACTTGTGGACGCTGAAAAGATGAAGAATATGAGCATCTCTTTGTGTAATGGCTGTGGTGTGGAGAAAGTTGGTTTTGAGAACTGGATTGACTGAAAAGTTAGATTTTTTTAGATAGAATCTAGAAGTAATACTCTAGGATAAGGGCAGGGGATGGGGAGGAAAGAGACTTTAATGAGCCTGACACTGAACACATTACACAATGAAGGAACATGCTTTGGATTACAGTGTCAGAAATAAAGATCAACAGGAGCTAATATGGGTAACAAATTGGACCTCAAAGATACAGTTGCTTAATAAAGTGATAGAGGTGGAGTTTATAAGTGGTAGTAGGGGGTAGGTAGAATTCTGATTCCCTCACAGTGATCAGTGAACTGGGAAGATGAAAAAAAGTGTAGTCAGTACTATGAAGGATGATAGGGAATGAGAAGCTGTGTCTAAGTAAAGGACAGATGATGAAAGGGGTGAGAAACAAATAATACAGAAGAAAGTTGGTAATTATGGAACAGTTACACCAGAGTGAATAGTGGAAGGGAAACACAGATCTGTAGTTGAGTGAGATGTTGAGCGGTAGTGTTATTTTGACTGAAGTGAACACAAGTGAAAGAATGATGAGTTGAGGAAAGGGAACAGAGTTTGTACACCAGTAGCCAAGGGCGCAACTTTACCAAGATGAGACAGTCTTAGAAGTTTGGGGTATGCTGACTATTGAGAAATGAGTGTAGGCAGAACATTAGCAATTGGAAGGAGATCCACTGAGGAAATTAGACAGTTTAAAGTCCTCCCTTGAGGTTCAACACCTTGTAGGGTGGAGATGAATCCCTGAGATGCAAGAAGGCATCTTACAAGGGCAAGAGCAAGAAGAGACCAGTTAGGAGGAAGATGTGTCTTGCTTATATTAGAGATCTTGTCACCGATGGGTTTCTCTGGCACTGGAGATGACCTAGGGCAAGGCCAGACTGAAGCATAGGAGGTAGGATGTGGTAGAAATGGTGCTGGGCTAGGAGGGTCAGACTAGAAACTTCAGGAGTGAGGGAAGCAGGAACTGGGTTTCCAGACCAGAGGTGGATCTAAAGGAAAGTGTTCAACTGAACTAGATTTTCTATGTTCTAGAATCTGGATTCTGAGTATCTTATATATTGTTTGGTGATTCCTATATCTGGAAGAGTCTGAACCTGTGGTTATGTGATTTATAGCTTTATATTACTTATCCTTTTTTTTTTACTTTATATGTTAATAATTTCATAATCTTTTAATAAGACATATACAAATGAGAATACATTATTTGTATTATTTCTGTGGGAGAGAGATTCTATTATGTCAAAGTGTTGTGATTTGTACTAATTCAAATGCTCCACATTCAATACAGAAAAGATGAGGGTTTGCTGGAGGGAGGGACTGAGAACTGATTTAATTTAATAGTCCTTATGTCCTAGATGGAGGTAGAGCTGGGGTACAGATCCTTAATCTTTCAAAAACTATAGAAAGCTTAACATCTCTCCTACCTTTCCATGCAATAGAATGGATAACCGTAACTGTCAGAATGAACACAGGAATAGCCAGTTCTGTTATCTGCCTTTTAAAAACATCATATTAGTGGCTAGCACCATCTGGTGCTAATGTGGTTAAATTGCACCACCCCCCATAACTACAAAAAATGAGCCACTGAGCTGAAACTGTTTTCTTCTCAAGATTGGTTTGAAGAGCCTTAATTGTCTCGGTGAGGACAGAATGGTTGGAAGGAAAGAGATAGAATTCAGGATTTTCAGGAATAGCACAAAATGGGCTACTCTGGCTGGATAATCCTGGAAAGAGAAGGAGCTTAAAAATGTTCCCCCCAATTTCCTCAGAATAAGTAAATACTCATATTTAGATAGAAAACTATCTCAGAATGTCAGAGCTGGAGGAGTTCATCTGTGCCAGAATCCTTTCCACGTCCCTGATAAGAGATATGAGAGATTGTTAGAAGTTAGAGAGTTGCTAGAAGAACTCCAGTGAAGGAGGATCCTAAAAGAGTCAGTTGGACTTTTGAGTAGCTCTTATTACTGGGAAGTTGCTTTCAATCATGTTTAATCCAAAGATTCCATGGGTATAGTATTAAACTTGAGTTTTTCATTTATAGCTTTTGACACACAATCATTCTAGAATTTTTAGAAGTAACTACATAGCTACATTTAAAAGTCATATGAGAATTGCTTTTATACACTGGCTGCTTTTATATACTTTAATTTTATTCATAAGACTAGTGTATTTGGAATTGAGAAATACTAAAACAATTTTTGAAATTTGTCATCTTTAATTCCAACTTTTGCTTTAATATAGTTGCTTTATTTCTCTAGCGTTTGAAACAGGAATATCTGAATTCAAATCTAGCTTGGATACTTTCAAGTTGTGCAACCTGGGCAACTCACTTAACTTTTGCTTGTTTTAATTTCCACAAGGATAAAATGGGGATAATAATACCAAGATCATTATTGGGGATTACATGAGACAATATCTATGAAGTATTTAGCATAGTGCATGACACATGTGAGGTATTTAATAAATGCTTATTGCTTTCCTTCCATCCCATTTGTCAAATAGGGATAATGGCTTTCCTACATACTCCAGGTAGAGGTTTGGTTGATAATATAGCATAGAAACTGAGGCACAGAGAGGAGAAACTTAGTTTTCCCAATCAGATATTTACTAAGTGGCAAAGCCATCATAAAATCAAGTATTTTGACTTCAAATCCATTGCTTTATTGTTTCAACCACTTCCCTTGATAAGTGTGGAAACTGAAATTTAAGGCTAAGTGTATAGTTATTATATGCCTGTGGCTTCCCTTGTCCCCAGTGTCAAGATCTGTAAACTTGATTTCTTCTTTTTAAAAAGATACTTTATTTCTTCCCAATTACATTAAAACAATGTTTTAGCAGTTTGAAACATTTTCAAGTACCAGAAACATTTTCAAGTACCAGATTTCGTCTCCCCATCCTTCCTGGTCTTTTCCACTTCCTAAGAAAATTGGATATAATTATGTACACTTACAATTATGTAAAACATTTCTGTTGTAGTCATTATGTACAAGAAGATTCAAATTCTTGTTTAATTTGAATTAAACAATTTAATTTAAAAATTTAATCAAAATTTTATTTGATTTTTAAAATTATTTTTTATTTTTAAATTTGATTTTTATTTATTAAAATTCAATCAAATTTAAAAAAATGAAAGAAAGAAAATGAAAATAGTATTCTTCAGTCTTTGTTGAAATGATATAAGTTTTTTTTCTGGAGATAGCGTGTTTCCTCATAAATTCTTTGGTATTTTCTTGCATTGCCGAGAATAGCTAAATTATTCATAGTTCTTTATCAAACAATATTGCTATTACTGGGTACAATGATATATCTTTGTTCACTTCTCTTTGCATATAAGTCTTTCCAGGATTTTCTGAAATCATCTTGCTTGGTCATTTCTTATAGTACAATATTCCATGACAATCATACACTGCAACTTGTTTAGCTCTTCTCCAATTGTTAGACACCCCTTACATTTTCAATTCTTTGCCACAACAAAAAAGAGTTGCTACAAATATTTTTGAACATATAAGTCCTTTTCCTTTTCCTTATTTTTTATATCTTTGGGATATATATCTAGCAATGTTTTTTTCGAATCAAAGGGTATGCATGGTGTTATAGCCTTTTGGGCAGACTTCCAGATTGCTCTCTAAAATAGCTGGATCAATTCACAACTCCACCAACATTGCATTGGTATACCAGTTTTCCTGTATCCCCTCCAATATGCATCATTTTCCTTTTTTGGTCATATCCAATAGAGGTGAGGTGGTATTTCAGAATTGTTTTAATGTGCATTTCTTTAGTCAGTTGTGATTTAAAAGCATTTTTCATATGATTATACAAATTTTTTCCATCTGAAAACTGCTGTTCCAATCTTGTGACTTAAAGTTAAAAAACCTTTTCTTAAGGAGATCCTGTGAGGCAGGTTGTACATAAGTTCCTATACCCTTTTAATATTGGAGGAAACTGTGATATAAAATTTAAGTGAGCTATCTGATATTCTGAATATAATAAATGATAAAGAAAGAACTATAATTCAGGTCTTAGATAGAACATTAGATTCTCAGTCAGGAAGACTTAGATTTGAATCCTGCCTGTGACATTTATTAACTCTAGGACTGGGAAAATTACTTAGCTTCTCTAATCTTCAGTTTTTCTCATTTATAAAATGAAGGGATGAAACATCATGATTTTATTAACACCCTCCAATTCTGATCTTATCATCCTCTGACTAAATTGGGTGCTCTTTCTACTAATTCATTCTTTCTTCCCAAGAAAGCATTCTGAATTAAATATATAAATGAAAAAAAAAAGACTTCTTTTAAAGGAAAGCCTTAAAGTTGGTTTCTTCAGGGCCCAATGTTGATCTTACCTCTAAATAAATAAAGAATCATAACCTGAACTGAGGGATTCTAGTTTATCAGTATCTATACACTTCTTTCCAGACAGAAGACAAATGATGACTTTTGATGAAATTATTTCTAAGGCCTTAGAAAACAATTTTACTGGAAATCTGCAAGGATGGATTTCAAATAAAAAGAATTATAATGCACAAAAAGAAGCACATTGATACAGTAGATTATTAACTCTAGAATTAGTGTTGAGGCATTATTTTAAAATTGTTTGGAAGAGAATTTGGGTGACCTTAGGCCTTTAATCCACCACCTTGGCTCTATCCCCAACAATGCAAAGAGCATTGAATGCAGTGTCAGAAGATTTGGGTTAAAATATGGATTCTGCTACATAGTATTGGTTTGACCTTGGATAAAAACAAAACAAAACAAAACTAGCCTCTTTGTGGCTCAGCTTCTTCATCTATAAAATAAAGGAGCTGCCTTAGGTGACCTCTAATATTGATCGTGCCAGTTCTGTGATTATGGTACATTAGAATAATATGGAACATTAGAAAGAATGGTAGACTTGAAATGGAAAGAAATAGTTTTGAATACCAGTACTGTCGCTTAGTACTTGTGTGAGCATAGACAAGTGACTTTACATTTCTGATCTTCAGTTTCCACAACTTCTAATGTAGAGGGCCAGTATTGAATAAGTCCATGAATAGCAAAAGTCTGGTCCAATATTACTTGAGATCTTTCTTTTAGGGTGAGTGATTCAGTCTATTGACTCACGATCTCCCTAACAATGAATTATAAAGACATAGTTCATAAATTTAGGATAATCTTGATGGAGAATGCAAGTGATAGAACAAGGTATATTAACTATACTATTTACCTCTTAACATTAAATTAAAGACTTATTTGAGGTAAACATATTCGTGTGATAATTTCTGCTATTTACTACTCTGTTTTGACAAGTTCTTTTGTATTGATAAATGTCACAATTATTTATAGTTGCATTGGTATTAATGAGAATCACAACTATGCTATTTATAATTCTGTGTTGATAATACCTTGGTATTGATAGTTAAAGTGGATACTGAAGTGCCAAAATATGGTTTGTGCATTAACTTTGGAAAATATATGATGTGCCCTGAAGGTAGCTAGTAATAATATAACACTAGCCAAAAAGGTCTATAAACCCTAGATTAATAAATGGAGATTGTAAAGCATATCTTCTGCTGGCCTGGGATATTCATTCACTCTAAATATTCACTGGAGCTGGACTCCAACACTTTTAAGATGAAGGACTTACACTTAGTGGCCTCTATGGTTCCTCCAAGTTTTAAACATGATTTTTCAATTCAGTGCTTTTGAAACTATTAGTAGAGCAATAAGTCCGATTCTGGACTCTTTCTCCAAATATGGTACATCTACAAAGTCTAGATAGGTTAAATAAGTTGGGAACAAGAGGAAATGAAATGGAGTATGAGAAAATTGGCTGGATATGAAGAATGGCACTTTGCCAATATACATTTTTAAATATGCTATTAGAGAAGGATGGTCTGTAGAATTGCCTTCTAAGCTCTTCATGCCTTCAGTGAGCACTTACTGAGATAGAATGTTTTAATGGAAAAAAAAACCTGAATGATTGTAGGCAAAGTATTCTAAGCCGGTTTTCTTGTCTATGAAATAGAGGTAACATGTTTCTTTCAGGGGAGATGTGTCTTAGCCTCCATGTTCAGGTGCCATTCATCTAGGGTGTGCTGTCCTGACAGTTGGTACATTCACTTCTGCAACCTTCTATGTAATAGAGCATTGAAAACTTTCTCTTTCACAGGATGCTTGGAGCACCTCACAGTAGTAGCAGCAGGAATATGCTGCCACCAGTTCCCCTGGGCCTCATGATTTCCCAAGATATAGATTCTTCCCATTGTGGAGAGAGGGGGAAATAATGAATTCCTTGATGAGTTGTGCCTTGAATCTGAGTTTCTCCTACATATTGGGAATGTCATATTTTTTTTCTGGGATTTAGTAACAAAGCTCTGGGCTTCAAGCCATTACCAAGGCCATTAAAATACCCATTTGGTCTACACAACTAGACAGGTTGTCAATGCCACTCTGACTTTTACTTGGACCATGGAGATCTCTTTGATTCAGAGAAGAAAAAGTCAATCCAATACTGAATAATTCAGCCAAAGTTATTGGTGAACTGAAACGTCAGCAGAAATAATATATATCGAAAATTATAGTCAGTTCTGGCCAAATCAGCAGGTAAACTTGTGGGAAACCTCTTCAGAATCTGGATTTCAGTAATTAAATGGAAAAGGGAGAGTGAATAATTACATCTCTTGTGACCTCTAATTCTCCATGGCATTGATCTCCTTGAACCATCTTATTATTGAGAAGATCTGAGAAAATATATGTGGTGTCTTACAAAGGGAGCCTTCCATTTTACAGAAGCTTGAGAAAAGGCTATTTCCCAACACAGGTACTTTATATATTTCATTGATTCCAGAACATTCATAAAATATGGGGGGAGGTCAATAACTGAGGAGACTTTGTATCTTTTATAGACATTATTTATGGGTAATGTGAACAGGAGGACACACTTGTAAACATGTGTCTGATTATTAGAGTGCAAGTTCATTTTGAGTAGAGACTATTTCCCTAGTATCTAGCTCAGTGTCTGGCATATAAAAGGCACTCAATAAATACTAATTGCTTGATTGATCATATGTAGCTAGAATATCTGCAATAGGAAGTAGCAATAGATTTCTAAGGAAATATTTTAAATATTCTAGTACAACATAGGTTTATAATTTCATTAATCTGGGTTATACCCCATAGATAAAATTCACACTTGCTTTCCACCATTACAGATAATTTTGGGGTTGAAATGGGCCTCAAATGTCATCTTATCCAATTCTTATCTAAATAGGCTTCTCCTTTTACATGGTCTTCCATCATTTGAGTTAGAGACAACCAGTGATAAGACTCTCAGTATTTCTCAAGATAGTGCAAGAGGATCATCATTTTTGGCACCTTTTTCTTAAAAGAAATTGAAATCTGGGGCAGCTAGGTGGTACAGTGGATAGAGCACCATCCCTGAATTCAGGAGGACCTGAGTTCAAATCTGGTCTCGGACACTTAATACTTCCTGGCTGTGCGACCCTGGGCAAGTCATTTAACCCCAATTGACTTAGCAAAAAAAAATCTTACTCTCTTTTATTTCTTTGCGTTGCTCTTAGAATTGTCTTCTCAAAGAAAATAGATCTACTTTCTATCCAAATTCATGTTCCTTTCGACCATACTATCAAACAAATGACCAACTCTTTTAACATTCTCCGTATTTTGCTTTTCAATTCCTTTTTGAACTTGAATATCTCTCTTTGGACACAGTTTTTTGGTCTATCTTAGCTCTTTAGATTTTTGAGAACTAAATATAAACTGTTTGGTGGCTAAAGCAGGAGACCTGCAATCAGGGAGATCAGAGTTCAAACCCAGAATCAGACAAGAACTATTTTACCGGACAGTCACTTACTTTTTGCCTCAGAATACTCATCTATAAAATGAAGACAACAAAGCACTTATCTTTTAGGGTTGTTGAGAGAATCAAGTGAGATAATTGTAAATTACTCAGTACAGTGTCTGGCACATAATAAGTATGCCAAATATGTTAGATATTATTATTATTATTAGTAGTAGTAGTACAATCTCATCTTCTGATTTGGGCTTGCTCATTTCCTGATTAAGAACCCTTCTCTTTTACTCTTACCCATAATTACTTTTGCTTTCCACACCTAATGTCAAAGTTTTGGCTAATCAGAGATACTCATCCATCTTGCTTGGATAAGATGAGATAATTACTTTTCCTTAAACTGCCCTGTAAGACTTCACTGAGTTTCCTTCAGAGTGTGATAGATTGTCATGGTATGCCAGATCCGGGGATTTTAATACCATTTTTCTCCCTCTAAGGCAATAAGTGGAGTAAATGGCTGAGCAGAATCACAGCACTGTGACAGAGTTCATTCTCATTGGCTTCTCTGATCGTCCGAACCTGGGAGTTCTTCTCTTCCTGGTGTTCCTCAGTTTTTTTAATTTAATTTTATTTTATAATTATAACATTTTTTGACAGTACATATGCATGGGTAATTTTTTACAACATTATCCCTTGCACTTACTTCTATTCAGATTTTTTCCCTTCCTCCCCCAACCCCCTCCCCCAGATGGCAAGCAGTCTTATATATGTTAAATATATTACAGTATAATTTAGATACAATATATGTGTGTAGAACCGAATTTTTTGTTGCACAGGAAGAATTGGATTCAGAAGGTAAAAATAACAGTTTACACTCATTTCCCAGTGTTCCTTTTCTGGATGTAGCTGGTTCTGTCCATCATTAATCAATTGGAATTGGATTAGTTCTTCTCTATGTTGAAGAAATCCACTTCCATCAGCATACATCCTCGTACAGTATCATTGTTGAAGTGTATAATGATCTTCTGGTTCTGCTCGTTTCACTCAGCATCAGTTGATGTAAGTCTCTCCAAGCCTCTCTGTATTTCTCCTGTTGGTCATTTCTTACAGAACAATGATATTCCATAACATTCATATACCATAGTTTACCCAACCATTCTCCAATTGATGGACATCCATTCATCTTCCAGCTTCTAGCCACTATGAAAAGGGCTGCCACAAACATTTTGGCACATACAGGTCCCTTTCCCTTCTTTAGTATTTCCTTGGGATATAGGCCCAGTAGTAGTATGGCTGGGTCAAAGGGTATGCACATTTTGATAACTTTTTGGGCATAATTCCAGATTGCTCTCCAGAATGGCTGGATTCTTTCACAACTCCACCAACAATGCATCAGTGTGGGAGCAGGTTTCTTGAGGAGCTTCTGGAGGCAGCCTTAGTTTCAGTTCAGTTTAATAATCCCAAATGCAGCCAGAAGTTAAAAGACCAGATCCTTTATTGTGTCCTTCAAAGTGCTGAACCTTTTCTGGGCCTGATTAGCTTTAATAGAGGCCTATCTCTCTCCTTGGTTCCAAGAGCTCCCTCCAAATCTCTCCAGCCAGCTTCAGCCTCTCGTCTTCCCAATGTCTCCAGCTAGCACAAAGTTGGATGAATCTTGACTCTGAATCTCCCGAAGTCCTCCTTGACTCTGAGAGCTTCCTGCTTATATGCTGCCCACTGAGTACACACCAATTATTTCATCACTAGGAAACCATTATTTGTTGTAGGATTAAATCAATGCTAAATTAGATTTAACCATTGTCTCCTCAATTCCACTCAGTACCTTGTTTCAAGTTCTGGCCCATAATATCTCCTTGTAGGATCAAATCAATCATACTGAATCACGATAAATTAGATAATTATTCTCTATCCATTCCAGTGACTTAGCACCTTGTAAGAATCCTAACCATACAGCAAGTATCTGAGACCAGATTTGAACTCTCATCTGCTTGATTCCAGACTCAACACTTTATTCACTTCACCACTTACCAGCTATCTCTGTGATTAGTGATTCTACTCTGACTCCTGGGATTGAATAGAATAAATACCCCTGTACCATTTCTAGTAATATTATTCTGGATCATCTGGCAGAATATTTTGCCATTTGGAAACGCCAACTTTCCTTTGCCGGGTTGTGAGGATCAAATGAGGTCATATTTGTAAAGTACCTAGTACAGTGACTGGGACTTAGTTGGTGCTTCATAAATATATATTCTCTTCTCTTCCCTGCTCTAGAAATTTCAGGGTGAATAGGGAAGGAGATAACTCTTTCCTCTTTGGCAGCAAGAAATGACTGGCATAGAATTCCAGTTTGTCGGAATCAGGAAAGTCTCTGACTTCAAAGAGCATGTATTCTGGGGAAAGAAACAATGCAAATAAAAGAACAAAGTATTGTGAAGGCAGCTTTTGTCAGGGACAATACAAGCAGTATGACTGGTCTCATTGATTGTCTTTTTTTTAGTAACTGTGGAAATTTATTGATTTATTTACTGTTCCTGAATAAAAGATGGAGATGATTGGGTGGGAATAAGGTTAATGCTTTTTTTATGTGGGGAATCCATTAACTTAATCCAGATTAAGATTCTGGAGTAAATAGTTGTTTGGGATATAAAACAGGCTGTCCTGGGCCAGATTAGTTGATTTTGTGTTCACGCATTATTCATGATGGTTAGCCTCTACTCTGGGTAGAGTTCAAAGCTGACTGGGGGATCGGTGGAGAAGAATGAATTTGTTTCTGGAAGTACTATTAGAATCTATCTAGAATGGATGAAAAATAAAACAGACTCTTACTTTCAATAGTCTTTAAATGAAATTTAGCATTTCCTTTACTTATGAATGTAGGAAACAAATAATCCTCGAAGGGGTCCAAAGGTAGTTCCCAACATCTCAAAAGGCCAATGGCACCAAAAATAAATAAATAAATAAATGAATAAAATAAAAAAATTAAGAACCCCTGGTCTAGATGTTGTTGTTGCAAGTGGAGAAACAACAAGATTCTTAGTAATGGAGAGTTATACAGAATATAAAACACAATCTGGCACAGGTTGGATACAATAGGTTGAATAGGGTATTGTATGGGAAAAACAGTCAAGTTACTGGTCATAAACAAGTAGGAGATTATAGACATCAGAGAAGCAAAAGTGAGGAGAGAGAATGAGCAGAAAAGATGAAAAAGAAAAAGGCCAGTTGAAGTGACACATGGAACATGAATCTCTGCCTCTCCTCCACCATCTTGGCTCTGCCCCCAACAATGTAAAGTGTGTTGAGTTTAGTGACAGAAGACTTGGATTCAGATCTGGGCTTTATACTTACTATCTATTTGACTTGGATAAATAATTTAATCTTTCTGAGGCTATTTCCTCATATATAAAATAAGAGTTTGCTTTAGATGATCTTTAATGATCAATCCTGCCATCTCTTAATCTATAATTGATAGACATTGTGGTATATTAGAAAGAATAGGGACTTGGAGTTGGAAAACATAGTTTTGAATCTCATTTCTGACCCTTACCATTTGTGTGAGCATAGACAAATAATCTTAGCTCTCTGCTTATCCATTTGTTCAACTTTTATGATGAGGGGATTAGGTCCAGTGACTTTTAGGGTTCCTTTCAGTTTTAAATTTATGATTCTCCAATTCAGCACTTCTCAGACCATTACTAGAGCAAAAATCCAATTTGGCTCTTGACCTGAAGATGTTAAATTTGGAAAGCCTGTATAGATTAAGTAAGTTTGGGACAAGAGAAAATGAATTACAACATGAGAGAATTGGCTGGAAATGAAAAATGGTACCTTGTTAACATGGGCTTTTAAATATGCTACTAGGGAAAGATGGTTGTAGGATTGACTTCTGGAGTCTTTATACCTTCAGCCAGCATTTGCTGTTTTTAGAATAGTGAATATTGTAAGAAAATTATTCTGAGCTTGTTTTCTTATCTGTGAAAAGGGAGCTGATACATTTCTTGCAGAAGAGATATGCAGGAGATATGTGGCTTAGCTTTCCTGCTTAGGTGCCATTCAATCCGGACTTGCAGTCCTGATTGTGCTGATGCAATTAGTGATGCAATCTCTTATCTAGTAGGGCATTAAAAGCTGGGAAGCTCTTTTAGGGGTTTCAGAGTATCTCACAGTACTAATAGCAGGAATATGCTGCCAGCAGCTCCCATGGGCCTCATGATTTCCCAAGATGTAGATTTCTTCCTCTGTTGTGGAAAGGAGGAGATAATGAATTCCTTCATGAATTGTGCCTTAAATGTGAAGTCCTGCTGCCTTTCTCCTTAGGATCTGGAGTCTGTCTGTCATATTTCTCTGGGATTTACTAACAAAATTTTGTGCTTCAAATTGCTTCCAACAGTTAGCATGAAAAATATTTAAAAGATCCATTTGGTCTATACAGCAAGACAAGCTGTCGCCATTGTGATTTTTACCTGGACCATGGTGGGTTTCATGTATACACACACTTATTTGATTCAGAGAGGAAAACATCAATCCAATTAATTATTCAACTGACCAATCCAGTCAAAATTGTTGAGTCACCCCACTTAAACATCAGCTGAAATCATATCAGCCTGTAAACTTATGGAAACCTCTTCAGAATCTGGATTTCAGTCATTAAATGGAAAAAGAAGAAGGGATAATTACATCTCTTGTGACTTTTAATTCTCCATGGCATTGATCTCCTTGAACCATTGTGTTATTGAGAAGATCTGAGAAAATATATGTGGTGTCCTATAAAGGGTGCCTTCCATTTTACAGGAGCTTGAAAAAAAGGCTGTTTCCAAACACAGGTATTTTATATTCTTCCTTGATTCCAGAGGGCTCAGAAAATATGGGGGAGAGTCAATAACTGAGGAGGCTTTGTATTTTTTATAGACATTATTTAAGGATAATGTGAACATGAGGGCACATTTGCAAACATGTGTCTGATCATTAGAATGCAAGTTCATTGTGAATAGAAACTGTTTCCCCAGCATCTAGCACAGTGTCTGGCATATATTAGGCATTTAATAAATACTAATTGCTTAATTAATCACATGTAGTTAGAGTTTATACAATAAGAAGTAGCAACATATTTCTAAGGAAATTATTTTAAATATAAGATATTTTTTATGACTTATTATGACTGAAGAAACTCCTCATCTATTGGCTGGCCTTCTGATGATGAATCTCTCTCTACTTGTTTAGGTTGGTCCTTAGAAAACAGTCTATTGCCAGGCTACAATGTAAACTTCTGATTGCTTGGTAGAATGTATTAAGAACCTATACTTTCCCAAAAAACACAATTGCCACCATGCCATGGCAAGTGATTAGAATATTTCAAAAATATTAATAAATTTCCCACAGTTAACTGACTTTCCTGTTACTACAATAATTTAAAAATTATTTTCCAATTTTTTTACCTTAATTAAACCAGTCAGTACTTAATTAGAAGTGGAGAAGGGAAGGCTAATGTTATCATTGAGCCCAATTTGCTGAGAGGTAAATTGAAACTAAATTTAATGCTTTGCCTAAGTTCACATCAAATCAGAGAAGGGAGGAATACTACTTGTTGATTTGGGTTGTGGATGTTACATCATAGAATGCATTGTAGACAGTGATGAGGACTGGAACAAAGCAGTAGATTTGGAGTTGGAGGGGATAAAATAGAGTTTGGAACTGTCCCACAGAATGCATGAACATCTGCCCAATGATTTGAAGAAATAACTCAGTTTAGTGTGTGTGTATGTGTGTGTATGTGTGTGTGTGTGTGTGTTTGATCAAGGATGGTCAATGATAACAAAAATTAGTTATTCCTCATTGTTGCTGGAAAGTTGGGAAAATTACAATGCTTGTCATGGAGGTCATTTTAATTAACTTCAAGGCAGGAAGTGTAGAGAAAGAAGAATGCCATTCAAATGGGAGAAGAATCAGATAAAAGGGGAAGACTTTGAAGGTAGAACAAAGTGCTACATTCAACAGTAAGTTAGTTAATAAATATTTATTGAGTACCTACCATGTGCCAGGAGCTGGCTAAGAGGTGGAGAAAACAAAGAAAGGGAAAAAAATCATTGTTCTAAAGGGGCTCACCTCCTAAATAAGCAGCTAGAATAATGAAGTAAATTAGTCTTCCATTGGATGTCTGTCAAACTAGGAAGTCCTCAGTATCTGTCTCCTTTTAGAATCATGCAGAACTTCCGGAGTTAGAATGGATCTCAAATGTAATCTGATTCAATGCTTATTTCAATGCTTATCTAAACAGGGATATCCTCTTAGCTAGTCTTTTACCATTTAATTTAGAGAAAACTAGTAATGGGGCATTCACTATTTCTCAAGGCAGCTCAGGAGCATCATAATTTTTGAAACCTTTTTCTTAAAAGGAATTGAAATCTTACTCTCTTTCATTTCTATACATTGCTCTAAGACTTGTCTTCTAGAGGAAAATGGATGCCCCCTCTCTGCAAATTCATGTTCCTTTCTACCACACTATCAAACAGGGATCAACTATTTTAATATGGTGCATATTTTGCCTCATAATTCCTTTCTGATTTTTCAACCTGAATGCTCCACTACCGGAACCACATTTCCTGACTTAGTCCCTCAGATTTTTGAGCACTAAATGTAAACTGTATTGGTAGAGTAGTTAGAAGAGCAGGTCTGTCCTCAGGAAGATCTGAGTTCAAATCCAGCTTCTTACTCTAGCTGACCCTGGGGAAGCCATTTAATTTCTGGTTGCTTAAGAATCCTCATTTGTAAGCTGAGGTTAATAATAGCACCTATCTTTTAGAGTTGGTGAGAGGATCAAATGAGATAATTATAAGTACTTAGCATAGTGCCTGGTACAAAATAAGTGTGCTATAAATATTAATTGTAATCATAGATACTTGTTGACCATACTTAGGGTGAGAGGAAATAATTACCCTTTCCTTAAAGTGCTCCTTAAGTCCTCACTGAGTTTCCTTCAGAGTGTGATTGATTGTCATGGTATGCCAGATCTGGGGATTTTAATGCCATTTTTCTCCTTCACAGGCAAAAAGTGGAGCAAATGGCTGAGCAGAATCACAGCACTGTGACAGAGTTCATTCTCATTGGCTTCTCTGATCGTCCGAACCTGGGAGTTCTTCTCTTCCTGGTGTTCCTCAGTTTCTATCTCATCACCGTCCTGGGCAATATGGGCATGGTCCTGCTGATTTACTTGGATAACCATCTCCATGTACTTCTTCTTGAGTCACCTCTCTCTCTTGGATGCCTGCTACTCTTCCGTCATTATTCCTCAGATATTGATCACTCTGGTTACTGGCAGGACGAGTGTCTCCTATAACTCTTGTGCTACTCAGTTCTTCTTTTTCACAGTCTGTGCTGGAACTGAATGTTTTCTGCTTTCAGTGATGGCCTATGACCGTTACGTTGCCATTAGGAATCCTCTCCTGTACACAACAGCCATGACACTAGGAACCCGTTGGGGATTGGTGGCCGGGGCTTATGCTGGTGGCGTATCAGGAGCCATCCTTCGCACAGCTTGCACATTCACACTTTCCTTCTGTGGGCCTAACAAGATCAACTTCTTCTTCTGTGATCTGCCACCTCTGCTGCAGCTTTCATGCAGTGATACCACTACCAGCCAAATTCTGATTCTCTTCTTTGGCAACTTTGTGATCTTGGCCAATGCCCTCATGATTTTGGTATCCTATTTGTTCATCATCAGGGCCATTCTACATATAAAGTCAGTCGGAGGTAAAGTCAAGACCTTTTCCACCTGTGCCTCCCACATCACAGCTGTGATTCTCTTCTTTGGGACCCTTACATTCATGTATATGCGTAGCAACTCAAATAAATCACTTGAAGAGGACAAGGTGGTGTCTGTCTTCTATACTGTGGTCATCCCCATGCTGAACCCTTTCATCTACAGCCTGAGGAATAAGGAGGTGAAAGCTGCCTTCAGAAAAGTCATGAATAGAACCCAGATCTTTTAGTAGATATAGTTCTGGGTGAGTCATTATTTATCTTAATGATATTCTCTTCCAAATAATAATTGTTATTCTTATTAAGTTATTTCAGTTGTGTCCAACTCTCTGTGAACCCATTTGGGGTTCTCTTGGCAAAAATCTCCCTCTCATTTTACAGATAAAGAAACAGAGACAAATAGAGATAAATGACTTCCCCAGGGTCACACAGCTAATAAGAATCTAAGGCTGGATTTGAAGTCAGTTTCTCCTGACTCCAAAGTTAGCATTCTATCACTGTGCTATTCATCTCTCCAGAATTAATAATAGCTGACATCTATGAAAAAATTTTTAACTGATGCTCTATTAAGATCCAGTAGGAATCAAAGGACCAAGAATTGGAAGAGATCTTAGAGATCTTCTCATCTAGTTCCATTTGCATATGTAATACAAGTTCTCAAACCTCAACAAGGTTATAGTTAATACAGCTAAACATGGTGTAGTAATCTAAAAGATTACTGAACCAGGAGGCAGAAGACTTAGTCATGGCACTAAGTGATTGTGTGACTTGTAGAATGTCAGTGTTTCTCTCTTAGTCTCAGTTCCTGTTTCCTGAAAGTTGAAAGTTGCATATGGGGATCTTTCCAGTTGTCTGATTCTAAATATCTAAATAACTATATTGCAAGAAGTGCAAAATTCACCAGGCAAGAGTGTATCTCCACTTCCAAACCTTGCCAATATTTATATTAGAGATATTTAATATTTGAATGACTTACTAATTGTACCTTGTGAACCTTAAATTCTATAAATATGTTATAGTGGCAAAATAGTGACAAATCCCACCATTATTATCTTCAGATCATCCTTCCAAGTTGAGGAGTTTTTTACTCCACTCTGAGAAGCTCTGTAATGGAATGGAAAGATGTTGTTTTAGACACGTTTTCATCTGTAGAACACAACACAAAACACATAGAAAGTGAATCCCTAGGTGGTCAGAGAGTGGGGAGAAGTTTGATCCTAGCCCATAATCAGCTGGCTTACTTATCAGTTATCACTAATTATTCTATTTATGTTGTAAGGATTAAAAATGCTGTCAATACCTTTCAAGTTCAGCACCCTGGACAGAGTCCTAATCACTTTACTCTGATTATCACTGCAGAAAGATGCATTGGATTTGCAATTCAGGGGACTGACTTGAAATCCAGGGTCTGCCATTTATTATACTCAAAATGGACCTTATTGTGAAATGAGGGCCTTGGAAGAGTTGGTCTTTATGTCTAAATGCTGTGATCCCTCTGAAGATTACATCACCTTCTGTATTTGTCTCACTGTTTCTGATGTTTTCTTTTATAAGCATTTCTTTTGTTTTGCCAATACTCTGCTCCTCTATCCCTTCAAGCCTCTGTTACCTTTTTTAGGGCCCTGTGAGTCTCTTTTGGAACATGGCTTTTTTGCAGAGGTATGGAGGAAAAGAGAATTTAAAAGTCTACAGCAGTCCCAGTTTCTGCCTTACTGCTTTCCAGTTTTCCAAACTTTTTTTTCAAGCAAACAATTAATTCATAACTCAAAAACTTAAGTCTTTTAAATTCAAGGTTATTGTGTTTGTTTAATGCTATAAATTACATGTCTACTCTGTTTCATTAATTTATCTTTCTATTTCTTAGTCAGTGCCCGATAACTTTGTGAATTACTGTCTTATAATATGCTTTAAGATATGGATATTCCTTGTAAACCTTGTTCATTATGTCCTTTGATTGTCTAGACTTTTTGTTCTTCCAAATGAAATTTGTTTCTATTTTTTCCAATTCAATTAATTTTTTTTTGGTAATTTAATTGGGATGTTGTTGAATATATAAATTACTTTAGGTAAAACTGTCCTTTTTATTATACTTATCTTGCCAATCCATGAACAATTTCTACTGTACAATTATTTGAATAAAAAAATTAAAAAAATAGTTTCTGGGTTTGTTTTGAGAAATGTATTATCAGGTATTTTATACTGTTTAGGATTATTTTAAAAAGGCTATTTCCTTTTTGCAGAATTCTGTTTATGATGAGTAGGAATGCTGATGATTTATGTGGATTTACTTTATATCTTGCTAAAATATTATTAAATTATTGTTTCAACTAACTTTTTAGTTGAGTCTTTGGAATTTTCCATGTATATCATAATATTGTTTTCAATAAAAGATTATTTTGTTAGCCCATTTTTTATTCTAGGTTTTTCTGTTTCTTTTTCTTTTCTTATTGATATTTTTAGGATTTCCAGTATAATACTGAACAATATTAGTGGCTGTGGCCATTCTCATTTCACAGTTGATTTTACTGGGGAAGCTTCTAGTTTATCCTCATTACAACAATGCTTGCTTATACTTACAGATAAATGCTTTTCATTAGTACTTAATGAAAAAAATCCATTGATGCCAATATTTCCAAATTTTTTAAAAATAGAAATGCTTGTTAAATTTTATCCAAAGCCTCATAATTGCCATTGTATTTAATGTCGTTATTGATTATTTCTGTGATTTGTTCTTTAACCCACCTATTCTTTATAATTATATTGTTTAATCTCCAGTTAATTTTTAATCTTTGTTTCCTTGGTTCTTTATGAAACATTATTTTTATTGCATTGCGATCTGAAAAGGTTATTTTAAATATTTCTGCTTTTAAAACTAAATTTTTCCTGCCCTAATTTATGATGAATTTTTGCAAATGTACCATGACCAATTGAAAGAATGTGTATCACTTTCTATTTCTGTTCAATTTTCTCCAGATATTTATTATACCTAACTTATTTAAAATTGTATTCATATCCTTAACTTCTTTCTTAATTTTTTGTTATCTAGTTCTGAGAGGGGAAGATTAAAGTCCCTTACTATTAGAGGAATATGATTTATCTCCACTTATAATTTATTTTTTTTAAATTCAGGTGGTATGTCATTTGGTATGTATAGATTTGATATTGTTACTATTTCATTGTCTATGGTACCTTTTATTGAAATGTGATTACACTGTTCATTTCTTTTACTTAAATTTATTGTAGCCATAATTATGTCTAAGATAGTAATCACTAATTCTATTTTTTTACATCAGCTGAAACATAAAAAATTCTACTCTGTGTATATCTCTCATTCTTAAATGTGTTTCTTGCAAACAAATACTCTTACATTCTGATTTTTAATCCATTCTGCTATTCATTTCCATCCACATTCAAACTTATAATTATATATATCATATAATATAAAGAAAATTTATCTGCAAATTTCCCTTCATCTTATTTTTATTTACTACTTCCTTCTCAGCATTTTTACTCTATCCCTGTAACCATGTTTTCTCCCCTTATCCCTGTAACCTTGTTTTCTCCTCTTACCTTCTTATTACTTATTTTACTGACCCCTCTAAAAGTCTCTCCCTTATATTCTTCCTTGACCTTTTCATCTTGGTCTATGTATCCTTCTAAAACTCTCTTCTACATCCTGCCCCCAATTTTCTCATCTCTCTAGAAATTCAGAAGATATTTAAGCTTCTTTAGTCAAAGTTGTTGATGAGTTACCCCATTGAGAGATCAGCTGAAATAATATTCATCTAAAACAATAATGAGTTCTGGCCATCTCAGTTTGTAAACTTGTGGGAGACCTCTTCTAATTACATCTTTTATGATTTCTACCTTAACTTCTATGGTACTGATTTCCTTGGATTATTGTGTTATTGAGAAAATCTGAGAAAATATATGTAGGTTTCTTATAAGAAGACTCTTCCACTTGGCAGGAGCTTGAGAAAGAGCTGTTTTAAAAGATAGGTCCTGTAAATACCATAGTGATGTCATAGAGATCATAAAATGGGGAGCCAATAATTGAGGTGACTTTGTGTTTTTATAGACATTATGGATAATATGTACAAGAGGACACAATTGCATTCATATTTCTGATCATTAGAATGCAAATTCTAGGGACTGTTTTCCCAACACCTAGCACAGTGTCTGGCATATAGTAGGCACTTAATAAATACTAGTTGGTAGCTCGAGTTTCTTCAATAAGAAGTAGCAACAGATTTCTGAAAGAAATTATTTGAAATATTCTAGTACAACATAGATTTACAATTTCATATAATCTGGATTATCTTCCATGGACATGAGTCAAACTTGCTCCCCATCATAACAGATGATTTTTGTGGATTATTATGGCTGAAGAAATTTCTCCCCTATAGAGTGGTCTTTTAGTGATGAACCTTTCTACTTGTCTAGGTTGGTCCTTGGGAAACAATCTATTGTAAGGCGGTAAGGCAAACTCCTGACAGCTTGGTAAAATCTACCAGAGCCTGTGTTCTGTAGTAGTGCTATATGTTGTATTACCCATTAAACACTGAACTCTTGATAGTAAAACCCATATTTTATCTTTTTTATATCCTCATTACTTGTTATAGTGTCTAACCTGTAGTAAATACTTAATAAGTACTTGTTGACTAACCAAATGGCAAAGGAGGAGATATTGTGATTGATGTAAGTAAAGGAAAAGAGTATAAATACTAGGACTATAATTTTCCAGCCTTCATTTTCCATGAGGATACTTTCTGGATTAATAGAATGTGAACTGGAAGAAACCTTAGAGATAAATGTATCTAAAACTGTTAGTCAAGGAAAGACACTCAACCAAGGACACTATACTCAAGCTATTCCGGGGCCAAACATGGATAGGGCCTATGGCCTTCATCTCAAACACAGAACTCTAGCCCACAGAATTATTAATTTAGTAATGGGTGGGTATAACAGTGGTGGATTTAGACACAGGAAAAGGTGAGATTCAATTTATTTTAGCACCCAGGGATTTTGTCTTTTGATTAAAAATTACTTGTTCTTTCGATTATGTTATGCTATCACCTTAACTGAAAACTCCCTAAGTGGTGAAGAACTAAGTTTAGTCTTTTTTCCTATGTTTAAAACCATCATTTTTATATTCCTCATTTCTAAGTTAATTGACTTAGGGGTTAGAGTTCTGTGTCTGGGACCCTGGCCATGGGCCCATATATTTTATTCTGCTCCATGGACCAAAGATTATTTCTCTTGCCTCAAATCATGGGGTAGGTCCCAAATGTCACTCCCACTCAGCAACTCAGTTCCAGCAACCTTGTGATCTAAGCAAAGTTTGTTTTCAGGACCTTCCTCCCCCCTGCCTCTCTTTCTCCCTCTTTCTCTGCATCTGTTTCTCTTTATCTCTTTATCTCTCCTCCCCTCTCTCTTTTCTCTTCTCTTTCTCTCTCTATTTCTGCCTCTTTGTCTCTTAATACACACAAACATGTACACACAGAGACATATATGCACACCCAGACACACATAGACACATTTACATGCACACCCACAGACACATATGCAGGCGTACATACAGACACACACACAGGGACACACACACAATCTTTATTCCTTCCCACCATGAGTGCCAAGAACTGCCCATGTAGACCCTTGTTACATTCCTTAATGGTTAAGGTTCTTGATTTGGATTCAGGAAGTCCTTGGTTCCAATCCTACCTCAGAATTTACTTGTTGTAAGATCCTAGGCAAGTCACTCATTCTCTCTCTTTGTTCCTTACTTTTCTTGTCTATAAAATAAAGGTGTTGTTGGATAGGGTTGATGATCTATAAGTTTCCTTGTAGCTAAATCCTTAATCTTATGATTTGGACAGAACTGAGAATTTATTATTATACATTTTCATAACATGCTCACATCACTTTTCTATCCTGTCTTTTTCTCTCAACCATGACCTGCCCCTTTTCTCTTCAGTTTCCTTGGCCAGCAAAACCCTGTGTTTCTCTTCTAATAAAGTCTGCTCTCAGGATAGTATCTGCTGTTTGTCACATCCAGTTGAGGAGCTTGAATCATTAGGATCTGCTTCTCTGGTGGATCTAGTTTTTAAAGTCAGTTCTTTTTCTCTATTATTAGAGAATGGAAAATTTGGATGAAGCTTTAGATCTAAATCTAATTCTGTGTAATTCATGAGCTCAGGATGGAATAAAGGATCAGATGCTGTACCAGTGAGAACAGTCCCCATTGCTCTGGAGGGGTGTAAAGTGTTTCAAAAATTACCTTCCTTTCTCATAATAACAGCCTTTTGAGGTAGCAGATGTGTGATTATCACTATTTTATATGTGATTTTATATGTGAAATATAAGAACATTCAGGAAGGTAAATGACTTTCACACAATGCAATCACACAACTACTCTAAAAGAGCATTCAAAATCTAAATGTGGTTCTGTTCCCTACTCAATTATTCACAGAATATCCAGGGCAGGACGGGCGGTATGTGATATATAGACCAGATTAAAGGGTCTCAGAGTTTTAGATTCTTGCTCTGACTCCACCATTCACTCAGGGTGTGCCCTTAGGTTAGAAAGTCACTTCCTATGTGCCTCAGTTTCTTCATCTGTCAGCTGGAGATAATCTCTGCCCCATCTACCTTTCTCATAAGTTGTTTTTAGAATATAAAGTTCTATGGAACAAAAAAAAAACTTAAATGGAAATATCAAAGGTTATAACATAGAATGGACACTGGTTTGGAGAACTGAAGCTGACTTCTGCCCTTGGTTGAGTGACCCAGGAAAAGTCATCGAATGCCCTTTTAGAGTAGTTGTGTGATGGTATGGTGTGAAAGTCATTGACCTTCCTTAATGTTCTTATATGTCAAATATAAAATAATAATATAAATATGAATAAACAAAAATATAAAATAAATATAATATAAATATAAACTAAAATTGTGAGATAATCATACATGTCTGCTACCTAAAAAGGCTGTTATTATGAGAAAGGAAAGTAGTTTTTGAAACATTTTACACTCCTCCAGAGCAATGGGGACTGTTTTCACTGGTACAGCGTCCGATTCTTTATCCCATCCTGAGCCCATGAATTACACAGTAGAATGAGCACTGGACCGTCAATCTCACTGTGGTTCATTTCTATTAGTTAAGATGATCTCTGGTGCCAGATGATGTGAGACATAGAAATTTGCCCAGGAGTTCTGGAGTAATGGATTGCATATAGTTGTTTTTCATCTTTGTCCAGGGGCCTGTGTGCCCTCTTGGGATCATGAGGATGGCCTCAGGAGAACATTGAGATCAATATTGTCCACATGCTACTCAGCCTAATTTTGGCTTTGCAGATTACAGGTTGTGCTCACACCTTGGAGGCTCTGGGGTTGTGAGGGGGTCTAGGCTGAATCCTTCATAAACATAGATGTAAGAAATGTAAGGGGGGGTCACTTATCTGCCAGTCCCTAGCTCCTTCTCAGGGAAAGGGACTTGGTGCTTCAAAGAGCATCAGCTCAGCCATGATAAAACAGGAGGAGAAGCGATTGAGGACTGTTAGATTGTGAGCAGAGCTAGCACAGGCTTTAATTGAGGAAGCTTTAAAAGGGATAACCCAGAGACTGCATTAACTGAAAGAAACTATTCTAAGGACAGAGCAAAGTGGGCATAGTGTCAGAGTCCTGAGCAGGGCTTATTCCTCAACTTCCAAGAATTAACAATCCCTGCTCTCTGGGACTTTAGAGAAGAGCTGAACACCAGATGCTGGTAGCTCATTCTCTGAGACTGAAGATATATGGAGGAGAAACCCATCACCATGCTGTGTTTGCTGCTCTTTGCCCTGATCCCACGCCCCTCTATGTCCAGTGCTGTCCAATCTCCCTGCCAACTACCTGCCCCTAGTGCCACTGAACAGCTCTCTACTGAGGGGGATGTGCTCATTGGAGCTGTCACCCCCTTACATGCCAAGCTTGTCCGGCAGAAGGTGACCTTTCTCCAGCCTCCAGAGCAGCCACCATGCCAACAGTAAGTATTGGCCTTTATTCCTGGGGATGGATAAAAGGAGAGAGGCAAGCATGCTCTAAGTGATGGGGTGGGGAGCATATCTGGGAAGATTGAGCCATGGTCCTTCCATACCCTTTTTGCCAAGGTTGGTCAGTCTGAATAGGTAGAGCTGGACCCCTTGTAGATCTTTTAAGGTAGTGAGTAGTGGTATAGTTCATTCATTGAGAGAGAGAGAGAGAGAGAGAGAGAGAGAGAGAGAGAGAGAGAGAGAGAGAGAGAGAGAGAGAGAGAAGAGAAGAGAAGAGAAGAGAAGAGAAGAGAAGAGAAGAGAAGAGAAGAGAAGAGAAGAGAAGAGAAGAGAAGAGAAGAGAAGAGAAGAGAAGAGAAGAGAAGAGAAGAGAAGAGAAGAGAGGGAGGGAGGGAGGGAGGGAGGGAGAGAGAGGGAGGGAGGGAGAGAGAAAGAAAGAGAGAGACAGAGAGAGAGAAAGAGAGAGAGACAGAGAGAGAGAAAGAGAGAGAGAGACAGAGAGAGAGAGAAAGAGAAGAGAGAGAGAGAAAGAGAAGAAAGAGAGAGAGACAGAGAGAGAGAAAGAGAAGAGAGAGAAAGAGAGAGACAGAGAGAGAGAAAGAGAGAGAGACAGAGAGAGAGAGAAAGAGAAGAGAGAGAGAGAAAGAGAAGAAAGAGAGAGAGAGAGAAAGAGAAGAGAGAGAAAGAGAGAGACAGAGAGAGAGAAAGAGAGAGAGACAGAGAGAGAGAGAAAGAGAAGAGAGAGAGAGAAAGAGAAGAAAGAGAGAGAGAGAGACAGAGATAGAGAGAGACAGAGAGAGACAGAGAGAGAGAGACAGAGAGAGAGAGAGACAGAGAGAGAGAGAGACAGAGAGAGAGAGAGACAGAGAGACAGAGAGAGAGAAAGAGAAGAGAGAGAAAGAGAGAGACAGAGAGAGAGACAGAGAGACAGAGAGAGAGAAAGAGAAGAGAGAGAAAGAGAGAGACAGAGAGAGAGAGACAGAAAGACAGAAAGAAGAGAGAGAGAAAGAGAAGAAAGAGAGAGAGAGACAGAGAGACAGAGAGATAGAGACGAAGAGAGAGAGAGAGCAGAGAGAGAGAGAGAGAGAGACAGGGAGAGAAGACTGCCCGCAGAGAGAGATGTAGAGAGGAGGAGAGAGAGAGGAGAGAGAGAGAGTGAGAGAGCTGATTGGATGGGATGCTAATAAAATTAGTATAAATGTAATATGTGAACATGGGGTTTAAGAAAGGGAAACTGCCCCTACTCTTTGTTAAAGATTTTCTAATCTGAGGCTGGCACTTAGAATCTCTGGCTCATAGTAACTCAATAAGAGTTAGAGGGACCCCAATGAGCTATCCTATTCTCTGCCCCCCCACATAATCAACACTCCCTTGTACAACACTGTACAAGAATATTCTTTGCTTGACCACTTCCTGTGATGAGGAAATAAACACGTTTACTAGCAGTCAGCTCCATTTTTAGACAGTTCTAGTTATTAGAGACTTCATTATCATGTGTGCTCTAGTCTGCCTCCCTGTAGCTTCTATTCATCAGATGCAGTACTGTTTTTTGGGCCCAAGCAGAAGAGCTCCAAAACCTTTTCTATTTTGTGTCTGTTCACATATCGGAAGACAATTATCTTCTCCCTAGCACCCCCAAACAGAACAAGGCAAACAAACAGCAACCGCCTTCTGGCCCTTCCCCTTGTTTTCTTTTCTCCAAAACAAATTTCCTGGGTTTCCTTAGGTAGTATGTCCTCCTCTTTCTGGACAGACACAATGACCTTCCTGAAGTGGGACATCCAAAATCCTAGAATTCGATTCAAATGAACATTTAAGTCTTTTGGACCTGAAAGGAGGCTGAGTGGATACTGATTTCAACCTCTTCCTAAATGATAATTCCTATAAAAAGCAAGAAAGCTCGATAGTTCAGTGAATAGACTACTGAGCCTCCAGGATAGAAGGCTGAATTCAAATCTGATCTAAGACACAGAGTAGTCATTCAACCTCTTGTTGTCTAATTCACTGGAGAAGGACATGGCAAACCACTTTAGAAGCTTTGCCAGGAAAACCCTATACAAGTCACAGAGTCAGACCTGATGCAGCCCTACCAGGTATCGAACCAGCTTTTTTTTTTTTTTTTTTTTCCTGAGGCTGGGGTTAAGTGACTTGCCCAGGGTCACACAGCTAGGAAGTGTTAAGTAAACTTTGAACTCGGGTCCTCCTGAATTCAAGGCTGGTGCTCTCTCCACTGCGCCACCTAGCTGCCCCTTGTTGAACCAGCTTTTATCAAAATTACTTCAGAGAGAGGAAAACCACTGCTTTCCTAGGCAGGTCTTGTCATTTTCTATTGGGTCTAATTGTTTGGAATTTTAGATTCTTTTCCACTAAGTCTCTATCTGCCTCCCCTCTACATTTTACCTGTGGGCTTCAATGGGGCCAAGACTAGTGCTTCAGGACAGAGCACAAAAGTCTCTTCCTTTTTATTGTTGCAGCCAAACACTTCAGTTTTTCCCCGTTGCTATGTCACATTGTTGGCTCACGTTGGTTTTGGAATCATCATAGACTTCAAAGTCCTTCCCCTTTCCAGATATCGCCTTCATTATTTCCTACAGGTTTTTTAAAACAAAAAAGAATCCTTACCTTTATGTCAGCTGAATTGTATCTTGTTGGATTTGGCCCATTCTTATGATCTGACTGGTTAATAATCCCGTCTCATCATATATTCATCTGTGTATCAGTAGCCAATTTAAGAAGTATTACACTAATATTTCCATTCAAGTAATTTGTCAAGAGATGCAACAACTAAAGTATCTCACATTTAAACCACAAATGCAGTTGACATATCTTGTCTCTTTTGAGTGGGTATCCTTCTTAGGTTAGGAGAGATGAGTGACTTCTTTTGGGCCACATAGTAAATGTGTGAAGTTGGATCTGAACCAAAAGCTTCCTCTCCTGAGCCTCAAATTATATTCACTTAATTTAGAAATCCCCCGGTCCAGATATTATTAACCTGGGGAAAGGGGGAGAGGGAGTTGTCTATGAATTTGCATAGAAAAAAAAATCTCATTTTTAATCTGACTTTTGGTTTCCTCTGTAATCCTATCTATTTGTTTTATACATTTAGAACCATTATTGTGAAAAGGCCTCTGATGATGTTTAATTCTGTCTTTTTTATGATGAGGAAACTGAGACTCAGGGAGAGGGAGGGAATAACCATTGTATCACCAAGACTATGTCCAGCTCATGGGGAAGGAGAGAACTTTCCAAAATTTTATTGTTATCCAAGGCTGTGGCTACTTTGAGTCTGCTGTATTTTGTTTCTTCCTCAAGGTTCAAAGCTAGATTTTTCCTGGATGCTCTGGGCATGCTATTTGCTGTGGAAGAGGCAAATAGAGACCCCAACTTCCTGCCCAATGTGACAGTGGGATTCCAGCTCTATGACTCCTGTGTGTCTGGAACCCGGGCTCTTGGGAGCACTCTTGGTCTCCTGTCTGGACAGCTCCTCCCAACACCCAACTTTGATTGCCACCCCCAGCATCGACTCCTGGGAATCATAGGTGGGATGACGTCCCCGGAGTCGGAGGCCATGGCTGAACTGCTCTCTGTTTACCAAGTCTCTCAAGTGAGTAATATACCTAGAGACATAAGTAGAGAATTCATAGGTAGAAAGTGGTGCTTGCTCTAGTAGTTTCTTCTCTTCTCCAAGACTAAAAGCCCTTCTTTGTTCCTAAAAACCCAGAGTCATTCCTACTCACAGTTTGGTATGATATACTCCATGATATAGTGGATGGATGGTCACATAATGTGACTTGAAGAGTCCCAGGAAAAAACTTTGTGCTGGGTTTTCAATGATTCCTGACATTTTACTATTAGAAATTCATTTATTTTGATTCCAAACTCTTAAAATGAAAATACTCCATAAAAGAATACCTAACAATTTACTAAAAACAATAATTTACTTTTAGATAATACTTTCAGATTTACCAAGTGTTTTCCTTACAAAACTTTTGTGAGCTAAGTAAGGCAAGGGAAATGAATCTCATTTTACGAGTATATAAACAAAAAGCTCAGAATGTTTGTATGACTTGCTCAGTGTCCACAGTGGGTTTTTTTAGACTTCAAGCCACTTGGCTTTCAACTTTATCACTAAGCTGCCATGGGCAAAATAACCATTTAACATCACTCAGCCTCACTTTTACATCTCTAAAATAGGTATAGCAATGGCAAGTATTTCACAGGATTGTTGTGAAGGTAAAATGAGATAACATGAACAGAATGCTTTAAAATCTTAAATCACTATATACAAATTATAGTAGTATTATACATACATATATAAATACACACACACACACACACATATATATATATATATATATATTTTATTTTTTTTTTGCTGAAGCAATTGGGGCTAAGTGACTTGCCCAGGGTCACACAGCTAGGCAGTATTAAGTGTCTGAGGTCAGATTAGAACTCAGGTCCTCCTGACTTCAGGTCTGATGCTTTATCCACTGTGCTATCTAGCTGTCCCAATAGTATATTATATTTATACATAATATATAATATGATAGAAATTTACTATATTTATATTATATTTAATCACATCAATATTTTATTTAATTATTAATATATTTAATATTATATTATATTTCATGTTGTATTTATTAATAATTATATTAATGTCAAATAATATCAATCTATTATATTTATATTATAATTATTAATAATTATATTGATGACAAATAATATCAATATATTATATTTATATTATATTTAACTACATCAATATTTTATTTAATATATTTTATTAAAATATTTAATAATTTAATATTATATTATATTTCATGTTGTATTTATTCATAATTATATTAATGTCAAATAATAGCAATTTATATTATATTTAACTACATCAACATTTTATTTAATATTATATTCTATTAATGCATTTAATAATTTAATATTACATTACATTTAATGTTGTATTTATTAATAATTAAATTATATCATTATAAAATCAAATAAAAAATTTTGAGTTAATTTTAGAGCAGATAGCACATGGGCCTCTTGTTTCCAGGTTCAGTATTTCTTTATACCATATCAGCATTAGGCTTATAAAGCTTCATTAAAGAATAGTGAATTAATTTTGTCCTTGAGAATTTTTGAATCTTTTGCAATGATGCTAGGATGTTGCAGAGGCTGTAATTCCCAGAATGCCCCACAATATAGTGAGTTGGATTGGGAATATGAACTTGGTAGAAGTTGGCTCTGGAGAATAGCTCATGGCAAGGATTTGACAATTAGCTATATACACTCTTAGGGATAAGAGCCAGGAGGAAGCTGAGGGATAGGCCGATCCAACTCCCTTATTTTTCAGAACAGAGAGCTGTTATAATTTCCCAAGGTCACATGGGTAGTAAATAGGAAAATTGAGCTTCAAGTCCATATGCTAGACTCCAAATTCAGGGTTTTCTCACTACTTCACCAAGACCTCTCCATGCTAGGGATATTCAGATGACCTTAGAGTGTCTTCACATACTCAGTGATCTCTAATGACTTCTTATTACTTCTACAATAAAGTTCATGTTCTTTTCTTCTATTTAATTTTTAAATCCTTTTACATCCTGGACCTAAGCCACCTTTAAATCAGTCAATCAAAAGACATTAATAAGCACCAGATATGTTCCAAGAGTTGGAATACAGTACAAAGACTGAAAAAATCTGTATTCTCAGGGGGGATCTCTATATCTATCTCTAAATCTGTATCTATATCTGTATCTGTATCTCTATCTATCTATCTATGAGTATATACATAATAAATACAAAGAGGACAAATGCAAATGAATATAAACTAGTTACATTATATAGAACTGCTAGGCGGTACAGTGGAAAGAGTACTGTGCTTGGAGCCAGAAAGACTCATCTTCCTGAGTTCAAATCCAGACTCAAACAAATGCTTACTGTGTAATTTTGGGCAAATCACTTAACCATTTTTGCCGCAGTCTTCTCATCTGTAAAATGAGATGGAGAAGGAAATGGCAAACTGTAAAGGGCTAGAACTGAGCAATGCACTTGGATAATGAAGACGTTTAGTGATCCTGACTCCAGCTGATTTCTGGGAAGACAGAGTTCCAGCAGCAAACCATTCCACTATCTTTGGGTCATGGAGAGTTGGACATAATTGAGATGATACAACAACAAAATAACATATATAACTACTCTATTTATAGTAGGTGTGTGTGTGTGTGTGTGTGTGTGTGTGTGTGTGTGTGTGTGTGTGTGTGTGTGTGTGTAAGAGAGACTGGGGTTAAGTGACTTGCCCAGGGTCACACAGCTAGAAAGGTGTTAAGTGTCTGAGACCAGATTTGAACTCGGGTCCTCCTGAATTCAAGGCTGGTGCTCTATCCACTGCGCCACCTAGCTGCCCTTTTTCAGTCATAGTTTCTTAAAACTCTTATTTACCCTGTAGGAGATGCTGCATCCAGGAGGGAGCATAGTGAAGTAGACAGAGTTGGGGGGCAGGAAGAATCAGGAAATGGCTCTAAGTTCTATCAGCAGAAAATAGAATTGACAATACCCTTGTGTTTATCCCTAGAACTCAACACAAGGCCTGGAACATATTAGATGCTTAGTAAATGTTTATTGGCTGATTGAGTATAGATTTAAAAGCAAATTCTCCCTGGAAAGTGTAAGCTGAGCCACAGAGAGAAATCTTGTAAAGCTATTGAACCCATGGAAGAACAGTAGGGAATTCCTAATAAGAGGAAGGACACGGGGACCCCACACGCCGGGAGGAACAGATTTTCCTTGGCCACATGTGTTCCTCACTACCATTGTACTCAAGGTGATCACCCTTCCCACTGGTACTGTGTGTATTTGTGAGATTTGTGACCCAGATTTTGTATTAGGAATACTTGGCAGCTACTGTTCTTACCGTGCTTAGTAAAGCTTACCAGCTTGGTAAAGGCCTTGAGCTAATATATAATTAGCTACTGGCTGACTGACTATTGAAGGTGAATTTACTGGCCTGGCCTTGTGAGCTCTAACTTTAGGAAGGCAGACCCATGGGTCTGTGGTCCCAAGTTACAAACTTGAGATCTCAATGATAATTCCAGAGTGGGGGAGAGAGAACATGACAAGGCATTCACAGAAGAGTTGTTTAAATAATAATGCCTTCCATTTTTATTTTTATTTTAGGACTTTTAGGTTTGCAAATTTCTCTTTTCCCAACCTAGTAGTTAGGTGGTACATATATTATTACTATTGCTGCTGCTGCTATTATTACCACTATTATTATTACTAACTTTAGGCACATAGTCCACATTATCTCATTTAAGTCACAATATTTCTATAGGATGGATTCTATTATTATCCTCATTTTAGGAATGGGGAAACTGAGGCTGAGAAAAGGTTAAGTAACTTGCCCATGATCACCCAGCCATGTGATTTTTGACAGGATTTGGGTACTAGCTTTCCTGACTCCAAATTCAGAACTCTATTCTCTCTGCCATCTTGCTCCCTCCAGCTCTAGTTTATGGATGAAACTTTGTGAAGAATGGTGAAAATAGAGCAAGGTTTAAATTTCCAGGCAGCTACTTGGAGGCCTCAGGAAATATGAAGCCATATGCTGTTTTTTTTTTCTGGCCAGGAACATTTGGGCCTTTTTCTTTCCCCAGATAAGTCATGGATCTCAACATCCCCAATTTTCTGACCACCAGCGGTTCCCCTCCTTCCTTCGCACAGTCCCCAGCAGAGTGCACCAACCTCAGGCCTTGGCTAAAATACTTCTCTACTTCAACTGGACCTGGGTGGGCCTGGTGGGCTCAGATAGCGGTGCCTTTGAGTGGCTGGACCAGGAATTCCGGAAGGAGGTTGGAAAGAACGGCGGCTGTGTGAGCTTCTCGAAGAGAATTGATGGCCACATCAATAATGTGGGTGATGTGGCTGATGCCATCTGGAATTCTACTGCCAAGGTAATCATCTGTGACTGCTACCACATCCACTTTGTTCTCCTTGCCAAGGCCCTCCAGGAAAAGAGTATGACCAACAGAATCTGGCTCATGTCCACTTCTTTTTTACTGGATGCCTCAGTGTTGAGCAGAGAAGCCAGAGAGATGCTAAATGGGAGCCTGTCTCTGGGGATACACTCTGGACCAATACCTGGCTTCAAGCACTTCCTGTCCACTCTGCGTCCAGCCATGTACCCAGAAAACCACCTGGTAAAGTTGTTCTGGCAAGAGCTGTTGGGCTGCACCTGGCCTGGGCCAAAGTCCGTTGACAATCAAGCAGGAAGTGTTGTCCAAAATTGCACAGGGCTGGAGCAGCTGACTCAGCTCCATCTATCTGTACTGAATCTGGATGACTTGACCGCTACGTATCAAGCCTACCTGGCAGCCAAAGCCTTCCTGGTGGCCTATCAGAATCTGAGGGCCTGCTCTCCTAGAGAAGGACCATTTACTGGTAGCAATTGCACCAGGACAGAAGATGCCAGACCATGGCAGGTGAGACAGAGACGAGGAATCCATGTCCTACGTCCTGCTCTCTCTAGCATGGGATAAGTACTCATGGTTATTGAATAGGATGAAGGAGACTATGAGTAGGAGGGATAACAAAGGAGGTTAGGAGGGCTAAACATTTCTTGGGTAAATTTGTAAAATAAACGGGTTGGACTAGATGGCCTCTCAGTTTTTAGCTCTATTCCAGGATCTATGATGCTGTGAATGGAGGACCAAGAAGACGTGGGAGAAATTAGGAATAAAAATTCTGGAAAAGAGCCAATAACTGTTGCCATAAAAGGCAAAACTATAATAATCCCACAAATGGGCCTAGAGATACCTTTTCTCCCACATTTAAGTATCTCAACCAATCAGAGAACCAGTCAAGGAAAGGGGACATCTCAAAACATCCCCAAGAGACTTCAGATAGAAAGTTCAGTGATAGTGGTAAGAACAAAGGGATTCTCAGGCAGGCGAGAGACTCAGTCTTCTGGGGTGTTCAGCTTCTTTAATCTTTAGGTAGAACGAGTAATGAGGAAGTACAAGGAAGAATTAATGGGACCACGCTGGAGAAGTCCACTTGTCATGGCCAAAAATATGTGAGAAGGTTTGCTATAAAGGCAGTGCAAGGTTTATTATAAAGGCAGATCCGTGGACCCTTTCTCTGACCTCTTCTTGTCTTCCTACTTGTGTTTTTGTCTCAGTTTTTGCACTATCTAAAGGCTGTCTGCTTCACTACTCGAGCCCAGGAAGAGATCTTCTTTACCCAGGATGGAGAGATCCCAGCGATTTTTGATATAGTGAATATTTACCTTGCTCTTAACCATACTTTGCAGACTGTCAAGGTTGGACACTTAGACTTCAGGGAGCCTCCAGGGCAAGAGCTGGTGATAAATAGCAGTACTATCATTTGGGCTGAGGGTCTTGGAAAGGTGAGAACCAAAATCCATTCTCTTCTGCTGCTCTCCTTCAATAATAATACCAACTAATCAGGGGAAGGAAGGAATTCTGGGACTCAGTCATTACATCCTAGCTCCAACTATGTACCACTGGAATTTCCCCCATTAGTGAGAACTCAGAAAAGTACAAATTTGGGAACTCCTGAAAATGACTTATTTTACAAATGTTGTTAGGTTACCTCTAAACTTTACTCAGTTCTCTCTCTCTTTTTTTTTCTGTCTGTCTTTGAGTAGGTCCCTCTTTCAGTTTGCAGCAAAACATGTCCTTTGGGAACCCGGAAGTCAGCTATTCAGGGGCAACCAAGCTGCTGCTACCAGTGTCTTCACTGCCCCAAAGGAGAAATAGCCTATATTTCAGGTAAGAAAGACTGGAGAATGGTGGGACCATTTAGACTCAAGCAACTAGTGGAGCTAGATTCCGGGTGAGAGCATTATGGAACTAGTTGGTTGGAAGTGAGAAGAGTCAGATGGGAGAAATGGGAAAGAATAATACTAGTAATTTCTGATGGGAAGAAAACAGAAAACATGAAGATATCATTCACAGAATTTCACAGTTGGAAGAACCGTAGTGGATTTCAAGTCTGGTCCCTACTTAAGAATTTTTTTTTTTAAATAACATATCTGAAAAGTCATCATTCAGTCATTTCTTGAAGGATTCCTTCTGGCAAGAGTTAAAAATCTAGTTTAAAATGAGCCAAAGAACTTGGAAGACATGGTTCAAATCCAGGTTTTATTTTGAACTAGCATAATAGAAAGTAGAGACACACGGCTAAAATACAGCATGTTATGATCAGGATCCAAAAAGATTTCAGTAGGTTTGAATGGTAGATTGGAACTGTCAAGTCAAAAAACATTTATGAAGTCCATACTATGTGCCAGGTACTGTTAATAAGGGAAAATGATTTAAAATTTAAAAAGCATTTACTATGTGCTGGGCATTGGGCTAAGTGGGTGCTATTATCCTCCCCATTTTACAGATAAAGAAACTGAGGCAAACAGAGGTTGTGACTTACCCAGGGTCACAATAGATGTCAAATTTGAACTCAAATGCTTGTGACTCCAGCACCAGCTCTCTATAGTAGTCTCAAATACAAAACTTGAGTCTAAAGATCAATTGAACAAATGCAGGATAGGACAGAGAATGTTAGAAGTCAATTCATGTTATATATATATAAAAAAAAGACATAACTTTAGTGTACCACGTGAGCAAAAGGCAGCAAGCATATTAAGTGGAGTCTGTATGTCAGGTATGGTGACCATGAGCACAGTGTCATGGGATAACTAGCAAGCGAATGGGAATTAAGGTTGCTTTTACAGAAGTTTTGATAACACGGGAAGCTGGGGGTAGTTGTGAATCCTTGTGATCCTTGCTGCTAGGGAAGGCGAAGCTAGGGAATTGCTTGAGTTCAGGAGTTCAGAGAGCTGCAAATAGGATCAAGGTGTCCAGATCAACTGATGTCAGCCCCAATATGACAAATCTCTAGAAATGAAGCCCTTCTGGTTACCTAAGGAGAAAAAAACTGGCCCCATTGAGAAAAATGGAGCAGGGTAAAGCTTCTATGCTGATCAGTATTGGATTAGATCAATAAGGTTGTATTTTCAACCTGGACATTGAAGAGATTAAATTAAATTTCCTAAAATATTTAAAATTTCTGGTGAGGGGCAGCAAGGTGGCGCAGTGGATAGAGCACCAGCCCTGAATTCAGGAGGACCTGATACTTAACACTTCCTAGCTGTGTGACCCTGGGCAAGTCACTTAACCCCACTCTCAGAAAAAGAAAAAAAAATTTCTGGTGAACTGGATATAATAAGATTCAACAATATCATATGGCAGTCATCACAATGTGATGAGAATATATACTGCTTTCATATCAATACAGTGACAAGAGGAAAGGAAGATTTACTCGAGGAAGGAAAAGTTCTCCCAGTGTGAAAAATCTCTCTCTTCTTACTTTCTTTGTCTGATTTATCACCCCAAATCTGTTTCAGACAGCGCCAGTTGCTTCAAGTGCCCAGAGGACCAATGGCCAAACAATGAGAAGGATCGGTGCATCCCCAAGATTCTTGACTTTCTCTCCTACACGGAGCCCCTGGGCATGGCTCTAGCCTTCTGTACAGCCTTTCTCTTCCTCCTTTCCCTGACCATCCTCGGCACATTCATACACCATCACCACACTCCCATAGTCAGAGCCAACAACCACAGGCTAAGTTACATCCTTCTCTGTTCCCTGGCGCTCTGCTTCCTCTGCCCATTCATGTTCATTGGCCCCCCAGTCCCCCTGACCTGTGCCCTGCGCCAGGCAGCCTTTGGGATTTTCTTCACAGTCTGTGTGTGTGCCACTCTGGCCAAGACCATCATTGTTGTGTCTGCCTTCAGGGCCACCAGACCAGATGCCAGACTGAAGCGGGCAGGACTCAATCTCCCCAGTGCCATCCTCATTGGCTTCTCCTTGGTCCAAGTGGTTCTGTGTATGTTCTGGGTCATTGGCTGGCCTCCGGTGCCCGTGAACTCGGCAGAAGCAGGACCCACGGTCACCATGCTGTGTGGCTCAGGCTCCTCAGAGTTTTTCTACACCATGCTGGGCTACCTGGGCTTCCTGGCCCTGGTCAGTCTGGTGGTGGCCTTCCTGGCCCGTCGACTGCCCGACACTTTCAACGAAGCCAAGCACATCACCCTCAGCATGTTGGTCTTCTCCTGTGTCTGGATCTCCTTCATCCCAGCCCACCTGAGTGCTCAGGGCAAGGACACTGTGGCTGTGGAGATCTTTGCTATTTTAGCATCCGGGGCAGGCCTGATGGGCTGTCTGTTCTTCCCTAAGTGCTACATCATCCTGCTACGGCCTGAGAAGAACACAAGGGACCAAATGAGGGGCAAGCAGCATTTCAAGAAATGAAAGCCAAACCAGTCCTTCCATTTTCCTCATCATAGATGGGAGGGAAGATTCTCAGCACTTCCTAGCTCTCTCCAAACTATCTTTGTGCCATGAAAGGGCCTGTATCTCATCTTGATACCTGGCTATCATTCATACATGCCATAGGTTTTCTCTCCTAAACTGGAATATTTCCCTTTTACTTTTAAGCCAATCCAAATCTTACCAGTCCTTCGGACCCATTTAAAATATTCCCTTCAATTATGAAGCTTCTGATGACTGTTGTTCAATCATCAATCATTTTTGACTCTATGTGACCTGTGGACATTTGTGCACAGGGTTTTCTTAGCAAAGATACAGTAAAGACTTGTTATTTCATTTTCCAGTGTGTTGTCATTTTCACAGATGAACAACTGAGGCAAATAGAGCTTGTAACTTTTCTAAGGTCATGCAGTTTAGTAAACATCGGAGGCCACATTTGAACTCAGATCTTGACTTCAGTCTCTGCACTGGCTGCAGTCTTCCCTGACCATTTAAATTTCCATTGATGACTTCTATACTTTTTATTAGCATCAAATATGGAGCTTAAACATTCGCAGATAGTTGCATGTGTTCTAGAACTGCCTATTGGACTAGAAGGTGAACTTCGTAAGAGTAAGCACCAAATCTTATTTCTTCTGTATCCATTTCAGTATTTGGTCGAGAATTGAGTATCAGTAAATGTGCAATAGATCCCTGTTTATTGATTATGTTGTACTTGTAACACACTCTTCTCATGTATGTGGACACCAGGAAAACTATTCCAGTTTTAGCTATCTTTTTGGTTTTTACTTGCTCAAAACTATAGATCATGAACCTCCAGGGATGCTTGTACTTTTACTAGTCAACCAGGGAACATATAAATAAAGTTCAACATAAAGGGATTTATTTAGTGAAATGGTATCGTATAGTATAGAGAAGAAGAAATTGAATACTACTCCCTGAACTTGGGGCACATTCACTCTAAATATGCCCACGTGTTTTATGACCCACATTTGAAGGAGTAACTCATGTTCCTGATAATATATTTGTACTGTTCACAGAGGACTTGCTCCTCCCTAGGAATGGTATCTCCATTTTTATTGTATCCATAGCAGTTACAGTTGGATATAATTCTCCTGGTGTTTCTTAGTCTCTTTGTGAGGGACATTCTAGATACTTGTAGCAACAACCCTATGAATAGTGAAGGTGTGCCTAGGTCAGAGGAATAATCATTTTCTCCTTTTGCTTGCTGTTATCCTCTATAATGTTTCATGCTATAACCTGGGCCTCCGTGGATCAATTGTCAAACTAGGATGTACTTTGGAGCTATCTGTCTATGAATGTTTCCTCTCTTTTGTTTTATGAGCTTGCTTTTTTGGACTCCCAGTAAGCTTTGTTTTCCTTATCTGATCTAATTAAATTATTACTATGATTTCCTGCCTTGGGAATGTGCCCTCAATATAGTAATTAAGACTTTGTCTGGGGTAGAAAAGTATGTAGATTTGTGATGATGGCCAGTTCTCACTATGAATCAATCCCTCTCTCTTTAGTCAGTAAAACAAAGACTAGTAATCCCCAGGATCAAGCTGACTGCATCTTTTATCCAAGGGTTCTTACTGAGAGTTTGCTGGGGCAGTCACTGATGGTGGTCACTGATTAAGATGAGTTCCACGTTGCATTGTTTGGAAGTTTTGGACAATGCTGTAGTCACTGACTAGGGATAAAATTGTCTTGTGCAGAGTGATGTCTAGTTTCCCTTTTCATATTTTGCAGGAGGCTTTGGGGAGAACTAAAGTATAGTCTCGTTATTAGATTTTCATTGATTAGATGTATAATTTCATTACACATTTCACTCAGTTCATCATGTAGGTGCTGAAGAAATTAATAGTTAAATAAATATAATATATTTATAATATAATAGATATTACATATCTATTATATTAAATAATTGTAGATGTAATATCAATATAATAGTTAAATAAATAAAATAGTTAAATCAGTTAAAGGATGGTTGTCAGAGAGAAGGTGGAGGAGACGTTTCTTGCCTACATGAGAAAATTCCTCTGACATCTCATTACCCAGTAGTCTGTCTGGTAATGAAGTTCTCTATCCTTAATAAGAATTGTCCTAGAATGCTTGATGTAATTAATTGTTGATTCTTTCCATCTAGGTGCATTTTTCCAGAACTTGTTTTCTGTTTTATATATATATATATACACACACACACACACACATATATACATACATACAATATATATACATACATATGTGCATATATAAATATATATCTATATACGTACACACATATATGTACATACATATGTGCAATACACACATGTATATATACATATATGCACATATACACATATATGTATAAATACATATATGTATATACACACGTGTACATATATACACACACATACATATATACACATGTATATACACACATGCATATATATACACATGTATGTGTGCATATATACATATATGTATAAATATACATTTATATGTATATATATACACACACTATATATATATGGTTTATACCATGTTGAAAGACATGAAAAATATCAGTGGAGAAGTAAAAATCATGCTTACTACAGTGATCAAAGTATTGATGTAAAATGTGAGAGACAATTTGGCAAGATTCAGCTCAGATCCAATGGCAAGAGCACTTTATAGCATAAGGAAAACTGCAAAAATTGTGTTTTTTTTCTCTTCTCTCTTTAACCCTTACTCAGTAGGGAATGTATACATCGTAAAGGCTGATAATTAGTTACCTGTGAATTCACATGGAATAGAAAGTATAGTGGAAGAATAATTAAGGGATACTAATAGCAACTTTTAAGAGATAAAGAAACATTAAAATTCAAAGTGGGGAAGACTGATCATAAAATGTATGATAATAGTCTCAAGGTTTATTGCCCATTTATTTGAAAGGAGAGTTGTCCTTGACTTGTATCAGGGAGCTTTTAGGAGCATGACAAGAGAAGGGCTAGTTGGGACTATGCCGGCATAGAAGATATGAACCATCCTATGTAGCATCTGAAAGGTTGAGTAGGATTCTGAACACATCAGGAATTCACAGCTCCCATGATCAAATTGAATTACATGGGATGTTCTTCCTTTGTTTTTCCTGCAAACCAATTCACTCTAAGAGGTAGTAGAGGAAAGCCAAATAAATGTGAACTCAAATGATAAAAATGGAAATAATGAAACTGTTCTGTTGCCAGGAATAGTAATGTCCATGATCTAAGTGATCAAGAGCATACACAGTTCTCTTAAATAAATGGTGTCCTTAAAAACCTGAGAATATGAGTTACAAGATAAGCCACGGTGTAAATAATTGAGAATTAACTGCATCTGGATGTGGACACAAGCCTCAAGTCATCATGGAACTGAGCCTCCTGACCCTAAGAAAGACTGAACATACAACTACTTATATATAGTAAATGATGATCATCTTGCCTTTGACCTAACCTAGTTTTAAGTAACAAGTCAAAAAGGAACTTGGGTACGTGGGCATGTCATAGGGCTGATCGTGTGGGGTAGCATTCAAGGTAAATTGTATAGAATGTATCTTCTCTCTCAAACTGCCTCATCTTAGACTCAACATTTCCATTCAAGGAAAGAGGGATAAGACCTCACCAAATTGAACTCGCATCCATAAATTCTATGCTCCACATAAAGCAGTATAACTTGCTCACTCCCAGTCAGGATATTTCATTTCTTGCCTCCAAGATTTTTCTTAAGCTGTGCTCTGGGCATGGTACACACTCCTTGGAAGAGCTAGTTTCTTTCTTTCTTTCTTTCTCTTTTTCTGAGGCTGGGGTTAAGTGACTTGCCCAGGGTCACACAGCTGTTAAGTGTCTGAGATCAGATTTGAACTCGGGTCCTCCTGAATTCAAGGCTGGTGCTCTATCCACTGTGCCACCTAGCTGCCCCGCTAGTTTCTTTCTAATCTCAACCCAAGTGCTCCCTCTTTTTAGATGCTTTTTGTGATCTCTCCAGCTTATGATGCACCCCCAACAATTGTATTCATTCTGCATCTTAATAGATACATCTCTGTGCATATTCAATAGAATATCAACTCTTTTAGGGAAGAAATAAATAAATAAATAAAACAATCTCTGTGACTCTAATACCTGAAACATAGTAGTAAGTGCTTAATAATCTTGTTGAATGAATGAAGTAATGAATGAATTTCTACATTGGATATCATGGATAGTACATTGTGTTAGTGTTTATTAAATGCTTTTATATGCATAGTTCATTCATTTCTCCCAACAAATCTATGAGGTAGACAAGGAAGGTATTCCTTTCCCAACATTTCAGATAAAGGAACAGAATCAGAAAGATGAGATGATTTTCCTAAGAGCAATCCGCCAGGACTTCCCCTAGGTCTCCAGATCTAAGTCCAGCTTTTTGCCTTTTGATGGTACAAGGCTTATGGGCAACTATATATTCTTGGTCTTTTTAGCACCATATTGGTAAGACTCCACTTTTCTCATTGGTTAACCACTCACCTCATTGCCGCCAACCTCTGTCTATATGGGCCCTTGTGATTAGAGACCAGAGTTATCCCTCTGGTTTACCATAGTATCCTAGAGAGAGCTTTTCTTGGAGAAGACATTTCTTGTGAGTACTTTTGCCAGGGCCCCTTTCATGTCACTATTCCTTAGGGTGTAAATCACAGGGTTGAGAAGAGGAGTACCTAGTGTATATACCAGTGAAAGCAACTGGTCCTGCTTGGGGGAATAGCTCGAGTTTGGCCGAAGGTACATGAACATGCAGCAACCGTACTGTAAGAGGACCACCATGAGGTGGGAGGAGCAGGTAGAGAAAGCCCGGCGGCGGCCTGATGTAGAATGGATGCCCAATATGGCAATCGTAATGAGGGCATAGGAAATAGCAATGAGGAGAAAGGGGAAGGCGATGGCCAGCGTGCCCGCCACCAGCACCGAGAGCTCAGGGAGGCGGCTGTGGGTGCAGGTCAGTCGCATCACTGGGGGAACATCACAGAAGAAGTGCTCAATGCTTCTGGAACGGCAAAAAGGCAAGCAGAAGATGAAGACCACCAGCTGTAGGGATAGGATAAAACCGATGGCTATGGAGGCCACCACCAGGTTGACACAGAACTTCTGAGTCATGATCAAGGGGTACTGTAGGGGATAGCAGATTGCCACGTAGCGGTCATAGGCCATAACAGCCAATAGGAAGCAGTCAGTGCTACCAAGCCCAATGAAAAATAGCATCTGGGTAGCACAACCCAGAAATGTAATGGCTTTATGCCTCTTCACGGTGTTCACCAGGATGTGGGGAACCACTGTTGCAGTGTACCAGATCTCCACAATAGACAGGCTGCCTAGGAGGTAGTACATTGGTGTGTGGAGACGGGCTTCCATCTGAATGGCAGCCACTATAAGGATATTTCCTGTGAGGATCGTGGTGTAGACTAGACTGATCCCCAAGAAAACCAAGACCTGCAGCTCTGGCTGGGTAGGATAAGCTAGGAATACAAACTCTGTTGATAATGTTTGGTTCACCCAAGTCATTGAGGTGCTGAGGCTCTCTGTATGGCAAGAGATAAAAGGATAGAAGAAAGAATCAATCTATGAATGCATAGGGATGTCTTGCATATCGTCACAGTATGTCTGCTCTAATCAGAGCTTGGGATTGTGTGAGAGAGTATGGAAGAATGGAAAAAATGCTAGATTTGGATGCAAGACTTCCGGCTCAAATCCTGCCTATAAGATGCTGGTTTTATGATCCCAAGCCAATCATCTAGCATCTCTGAGCCTGTTTCTCCATCTGGATAAGTGGGATAATAACACTTTAACTGCCTACATGATAAGATTGTGATAAAAAAATCAAACATTATTTTTTTTTAAACTTTAAAGCATGATATATGATTTAAAATTTTATTTTATATTTCCATTTATTATTTATTTATTTATCATTATTTTATTTATTTATTTTTATTTTATATTATATTTTATTTCATATCATTTATTTATTTTTATTTTATATTATTTTTAACATATATATTTTATATTATTTTTATTTTTTTTTATTATAGAACATTGACAGAACATATGCATGGGTAATTTTTCAACATTATCCCTTACACTCACTTCTGTTCCAATTTTTCCCTTCCCTTCCTCCACCCCCTCCCCTAAATGGTAGGCAGTCTCATACATGCTTAACATGTTAAAGTTATGATATATGATTTTGACTGTGATAGTGATGGGAAATAGGAGAATGAGAGGGTACTTGGTTCAAGAGGGGAAAATCCACTGGATTTAGTGTTAGATGATTGATAGTTCTGTTACTTGTTACTTGTGTTATTTTGGGTGAGTCATTTTTTTTCTCCCTGTGCCAGTTTCCTCCTCTGTAAAATCGTGGTTGGATTAGGCACTCTCTGAGGCAGGGGTCCTTAACCTGATGTCTGAGAACTTTTTAAAAACTGGTAATAGTATTTCAACATACTGTTTTTCCCCCCAATTTAGTGCATTTTAAAACATTTTGAGATTGAATCTATAGGCTTTCCCAGATAATTAAAGGGATACATGAACCCCACAGTTTAACAACTCCTGCATAAGTCTAAGGTCAATTTTGTCTTTAATTCCTCTGATTTTCTGATTCTGCTTTGCCTGACCCAGCCAATAACACTAGTCAATGACACCCTGCAAAGTGATGGATGAAATCTAAAAGGAGAATTAAAGAAGAGAAAAAGAGGTTAGGGAAAATGGGGGTGATAATGGAGGGAGACCTAGAATAATTTTTGCCTTCTCGGATGATGCAGGAGGAAATCTAATTATTCCCCTAGATATGATATAATCACAAGATTTCGGAATTGGGAGACATTGGAGAAAACACATATCCTAACTCTTATATGAGCTGAATCCCTTTCTCACGTCTCCATGACTCTTCTGCACAACTGCATAGCGTGGTCTCCAGTCTGCTCATCCCCATGGTCTCCCTTCTTATCATGTACTCTACCTGGTAAATTTCCTCCAGAATGTGTCATGTCTTGGATATAGAAATGTCAAGGAGGATCCAGTAGTAGGAGGCAGTTCCAAGAGAGTGAAAAGGGCATAGACATAATATGACATGATGACAAATCTAAGGGGATGCTCTAGTAACAGAAAGGTGGGACCCAAGAAGAAAAGGAAGGTCTTTGTTTCCTTACCTGGAGCCTTATCCACACTTAGTCTCCCCAACAGCCTCAATTTAGGAAACTTGTGGGAACTATGAGAAACAGAGAGTGTTTCCTCATGGAATTCCTCATCTCTGTAGAAATAAAAAGCTAGACAAGAAAGAAAGAAGATGGATTTGAGTCCTGGTTCTTTTATCTATTAATTAGGAGACTTGGATATCACTTTTAGGTCTCAGTTTCCCCACCTGAAAAATGAGTACATTTGAGCTCAGAATACTCTGTTAGATATTTAAAAGCAGTGTGAGATGGTTGGAAGCAGCCTTGTGCAGTGCAAAAAGCAACGTTTCTGGAGACAGAGGATGAAAATCCAAATTCTTCCTGACACTTATTACCTGTGTGCTTGAGGGCTAGTCACGTAACCTAGCTGGGTATCAAGGTACAAAACAGGAACTTGGGCTGGATGACCTCTGAGGTTTCTTTTAGCTCCGATATAGGATTGTAGGATCTCTCTAAAATCAGGAAGATCATTAATTTCAGCATGATAATGAAGAACTACTCTTTCAAACGTATAAAGGGAGATTTCTGTATTATAATAGAGCATTTTTATACTCCAATTCATAGGTTCAAAGTGAAACTAGAAAGGACCCTTAAAGATTATTTGATTGAATGTAATTTTGAGGTCTGGCAATTATGGCCCAGAGAAGGGAAGGGAGTTATATTGAGCATCCCTCAGATTGGGGATGGCACAGCTAGAATTTGGACCAAGATCTTTTGGCATTGAATTCAAGGTTCCCTGTATCAGTGATGTCTTTAGTCTAATGAGACTCCATCTGGAGTTTTGTATGTATTCCTGGGCATCACTTTTTAGAGAGGGTATTGACAAATGGGAATGTCTAGAGAAGGTTAACTAGGATGAAAAGAGGATGTGAGATGATACCCTAAGAGGACTTCTTGAAGAAAACAAGATTGTTTATTTTGTAGAAGTCACACTAGCCATTTTCAAACACATTTACAAATGACAGACATTTAGAAGGATTAGCCAGTAGAGTTATCTGGAAAGAGGAGATGCCTTCAGAGGTAATGAATTCCTTCTTGTTGGAGGTTTGCAGACAGAGGTCAGATCATGAATTGCTTCGGACATTGTACAGATAATTATTGATCAGTAAATAGTTCGATTAGGTGGCTTCTATCTCATAAAAGTGGGAGATATTATTATCACAATGATCCTGGGTCTGGAATTGGGCAGGGAGGATACCATTTTAAGTATGGAGAAATTGAAGCAAGGAACTTAGACTATGGTTTAGAACAATAGTCTAAGACATGGAAGGAGTCAAAATTCTGCCTCTCAGCTCATGACTCATTCCTTTTACTGAGCCCTGGAAACTATCAGATACGTGGGTAGTTAAAAATGAGAATTTAGGGAAATGCCAATAAAGATAAAGTACTGGATGAACAGAACAGTTAAGTGATGAGGTTTTATTTTTGATTTTGGTACTAATAAGCTGTGTAATCTTCAGCAATCTAAATACCTTCTGTGTCTCCCTTTGGAAAATGAATCAGGCTAGAATAGATGTTTTGCAATATCTCTTCCAGCTTCCCCAATCTATGGCCATATAGCAACACCTTACCTCAGAAGTGTGTGGATGCTATAGCTTCCAGATCTTCAGTTATAGCTCCATGCTCAGAACCAAGCCATCAGATCAAATATCTGATGGACAATGCTCATATCTTTCTAGGGACAGGTCAAGGAGGAGACATCCATAACCTGGAGAGCCTATTCAATAGGGATAGGCATTTATATAACCTTCTTAAACAAAACCTCAATTCTTCATTCATTAGCACCCAGGCAGAAATAAATGGTAATAGGTCTTAGGGTCCTATCTTCTCAGTCCCATCTCCCAGAGGTGAACAGTACCGCAAAAGTTACTCTCTCCTGAGACTCTGTTGGAGGTAATTAGCCCACAATAGATCTCTCTCTCCACGTGGGATCTCTGTGTCTCTGGAAAATGGAGGGCACATCTCTAGAGAAGCAAAATAAATTATTAAACACGTTCACTGCCACAACATCATGGATTGTGCTCCAAGTTGAAGGTTCAAATACCTTGAGGGGAAATTTTGGAAAGATCTTCAATGGAGGCAGCTTCATCATTCTCTCCTTAGCTCTGCACTTCACAATTATATAACCAACAAAACTAAGAACTAAGAACAAGTAGATTATGTCTTTAAAAATCTGAATATAAAATTCCCAGATTAACAGAACATGACATAATACCCAGTTATGTGTGTTTAAATTGTATTCCCCTACTAGACTGCAGGCTCCAAGAAGGACAAGGGAACGTCTTCCTTAGACTCTCTTCTTTTATCAAGCACCGTGAAATGTCCCTAGCACCTGGGTCATGCAAATTGCCTTGAAGCTTAATTAAACATCAGGGGTACACTTAGTAATATTGAAAGCAGACTGGGGCTTATGATCTTTGCTTTTTATTTCTACTGTCAGGGCAAAAAGGTTCTTATATTCTTATATTATTCTTATATTAATTCTTATTCTTCTATTAATAACTATCCCCAATATGTTAATTTAAGGATTTGCAATTTTTTTTTCAGTGCACTTTTCTAACCTAGTAAGCTTCCTAGAAACTCTGCAGCTGGTGATGAACCTGTGTGGAATTATCTTGGTTGATCTAGGCAGCACACAATTTATCACTATCCTTATATGTGAAACTTTTATAACTTGATAGGTGAGTTTCCATTATGCTGACAAAGCTTTTGAGGACCTAGGATCATGCTCATATAATAAGGAGGTATATCATGTTAAAGATTTTGTTGAGTGCCTAATGGACAATTAAAAATATTTTTAAAAAGTAGAAAAGAAATTAATTAATGGAATACTTGGAGAATAGAGTCTTGGATTTTAGAAAAATGGCATAGAGGAAAGACCATTGGATGTCAAATGAGAAATTTTTGTAGTTAAATCTTGGTTCTGTTACTTATAGGCTGGGTTATTATAAGTGTGTCATTTCACTTCTTGTTTCTGAAAGCAAGCATAAACATTTTTTACTATCTTCCTCCCAAGTATGGGATAGTATCTATTCATTTTAACATTTTTATTTAAAATTTTGAATTCTAAATTCTATCCCTTCCTTTTCTCCCTTCTCCCTAAAATGGCAAGCAATTTGATATAGGTTATGCATATGCAATTATGTAAAACTTTTCAATATTAGTCATTTTGTACAAGAAGATGCAAAAGGGAAAAAAAAGAAAGTGAAAAAAATATGCTTCCATCTGTATCTTTACTTCACTATTATATACCAACAAAATTAATAACCAAGAACAACTACATGAAAACTTATTCAAATCTGAATATAAAATTCTCAGATTATCAGAAAAAAAGAAGTAGAAAATTTTAAAAAACATAATATCAGCTGTCTCATAGCACATAGTTTTGCACTTTTCTTGGGCAAGTAGTGTGCTTTTTCATTAGTTCGTTGGGATTGTCTTGAATCATTGTATGACTGAGAATAGTCAAGTTCTTCATCAAAAATACTTCCCTACATATCAGTTCATATAAGTCTTTCCAGTTATTCTGAAATAGCTCTGCATGTTATTTCTTACAGCACAATATTCCATGATAATCATACCAGAGGTCCACAATTGATGGGCATCCCTTCAATGTTCAATTCTTAGCCATTACAAAAAGAGCTTCTATAAATATTTTTGCACAAGTAGGCCCTTTTTTCTTTTCTTTTTTTTGGGATGTCGTCAGAATATAGATTTAGTCTTTTGGGCGTGGTTCTAAATTGCGCTCCAAAATTCTTGGATCAATTAGTTCACAACTCTACCAACAAAGCTTAAGTGTCCCAGCTTTCCCACATTCCCTCCAATACTCAACATTATAAATTATTAGACAATAGGTGTGATAGGTATGAGGTGGTAGCACAGAGTTGTTTTGATGAATTTGTTAGTAATAGATAGAAATGCCAAAGATTTTTGTGGCTTTATTTTGTATTTGCCCACTATGTTAAAGTTTTTTTAATTGATTTCCTAAGATTCTCTATGGACTCCATATCATCTTCAAAAAAATGATAGTTTCGTTTTCTTGTAGTTTATTCTAATTCTTTTAATTCCTCTTTCTTCTCTTATTAATGTAGCTAACATAATGGACATCCTTGCTTCACCCCTGATTGTATTAGGAAGCTTTCTAGCTTGTCCTCATTATAGATAATGCCCGTTGATAGTTTTAGAAAAACATCATTTTAAGGTAAACTCCATTTATTACCTCTTTTTAATATTTTCTCTCAATCAATTGGATTTCCTTTTTCTCTCTGTTCCTCTATATTGGAGTTATTTCTTTTTCTTTTTTTTTTTTAAAGTAATTCCTTAAGTTTCATTTTTTTGTTCCCCTTTCTATTCCCCCCTAAATTTCTACTTATTTTCATTCCTAAATTTTCTTTCTTTCCTTAATCCCTCTCTCTCTTATTATGAAAGCAAAAAAGTTTAATGCCTATCATGCATATGAAGTCATTCAGAACATATTTCTACATTATCAATGTTCCAGAAAAAGATAAAAATAGCAGTAGAAATAAAGGAAAAATATGCTTCAGTTTGCAATATGAGTCTGTCAGTTCTTTATCTTGTAGGTGGGTAGAATTTTTTATTATGGGTTCTTTGGAGATATGGCAGATTATTGTATTGATCAAAGTTACTCTTTGATAGTTGATTATCTTTTAATGCTTTATTAGTGTGTGTATTATTTTCCTGGTTTTTACATTCTTTTGCATCCATTCATATAACTCTCCCATTTCCTTATCAATTTCTTAGAGCACAATAATATTCCATTATATTCATATTCTTGCCATTCCTCAATGAACATTCCCTCAGTTTTCAATTCTTTACTACCATATAAAGACATGTTATAAATATTTTGGGCATATTGTTTCCTTCCCTTTGATATCTGTGAAGTATAAAGCTAGTAAAGGAAATGTTGAGTCAAAGGGTATCAAATTGTACACAGAGTTATACACAGTACTCATTGTACACAATTTGATGATTGTTTTGAGCATAATTCCAAATGGTTCTCCAGAATGGTTGGACCAGTTCACATTTGTTCCCTTTGCTATTAAAGGATTTCTCACTTATTCTCTTCATTATCCATCTTCTCCTTCTTTCTGCTCCAGATTCTTTTCTGCTTCATGACCCTTATAATTATCTATTCTCTCACTGTTGTTTGTATTCCTCATGTAGGTAACCATTTTGGTCTTTCTCACCTAGACATTTTCTTTCACTGCTTTGTAGAGATCCTTTTTTGGGTTGTGACTCATTCCAAGCAAAATACCAGTCCTATAGTTGACAAAGGGACATTATTGTTCTATTACAGAATGTGCTCCCATATCCAATCTCAGGTTTTACCATGTGCAACTAGCCTGTATGCTTCTCCTGGTTACCCACCTTCACCATGTGCCTTCAGATCTCCTCCTTGGATCCATATCTAATGATTTCCCAAGATGCAGTTGTTCTAAGGATTTCCATTTCTCTTCTTCATGAGAAGGAACAAGTAGTCTTTTGCCCTGATTTCCCCCACACCTTTAATCAACACATGCTTCCCATCTCTCTTTACCAAATTCTTTCCTTAACTAATAGGATCATTTATCAACAGATTTTCTTCCAAACCTTAAAACAAGGCCATTCTTTTTTATCTCTTTTCAGTGTTTACCTTCTCCTCACTCTTTCTCCTGCAGACTCTTTTCTTTCTGAGAGACCACAAAGATCAACTTCTTCTTGTTAACCTTCAATTGGACCTGTGTATAAGGCACACACTATTCTATTTTTCTCTGCTCCTCTCTTTCTTCCAAACACCCTCACATTTTGTAATTTAATTCCTTAAAAGCATTTATATATCTATAAGTAAAGTGTTGTGAATTTCTGTCTATAATACACAAGGCCTGCTTCTTGATTTTCCATCCACCTGACTTCCACCTTCACTTTTTCTTCCATATATATATTCCCTACTAATTTCCTTTATCTCATTTTCTTTTGTTTTTATTCATTCCTCTTACAATTCAATTATGTGAGATCAAGAAACCTTTTTCCATTCTTTTGAATTTGTTTAATTGATTCTTGATGTCTTACAGTCATTGACTTCCACTTGCCCAATTCTAACTTTTAAGGGGTTTTCTTCAATGAGTTTTAGTACTTTCTTTTCCATTTAGACAATTGCACTCTTTAAAGAGTTGTTTTCTTCAGTGAATTTTTTGTGTCTCCTTTTCTATTTGGACAATTCAAATTTCTAAGCAGTTATGTTATTCACAGCTAGATGTCATTTCTCCTATTCATCCAATCAGTGAGGGAAAGGGAGGGGAGAGAGGCAGAAGGATTCACACACACACACACAACACACAAATCGAGAGAGAGCGAGAGAGAGAGAGAGCGAGAGAGAGAGAGAGAGAGAGAGAGAGAGAGAGAGAGAGAGAGAGAGAGAGCGAGAGAGAGAGAGAGAGACTCTCATTTTTTCCAAAAGTAGTTCCATTTTAAGCTTGGTTCAAATTGGAATTATCTTCTAAATATATATTAATATGCTTATTTCATATTTCTTTGGGGATATACTAAAGAAGGAAGCATATAAATTATTATCCCAAATGGATGGGCCAAGAGAATTATGAATTATTGTTGGGATATCTATGCTTCTAAATAGGAAGGCAGAACTCAAGTAGTACATATGAGATAGCTGGTGCTTTCATTCCCTGTGCCATTAGTGAGCTGGCATGGAAAGCTACAAGTGCCACTTGGTGGCTTCTATAGGTATAACACCTTGAGCAGTGGCTGGAAGGGATATCATTTAATGCAGCGCATATGGGATTATCAAGGAAAACAATTATATGTATATATATACATACTATATACATACATGTATGTATATATATATATATGTATATATATATATATATATATATATATATATATATATATATATATACATATATATATATATATCTATATCCCACAGACATGAAGTTAAAAATTTTGTTCAGAGGCTTCATTTACAAAGACAAATGAATTGACTACATCTGAATAGTTAGGCAATTTTTTTCATCTTGCTCTTTATCTTGCTGATAATTGAAATGCCGTTCCCTTGAGACCCTAATTGTCTCTGTTACAAAGCAAAAAAAAAAAGTAGTAGATCTATGGGAGTTAATGTGCATGTTTGAGTGTCAGTATGAGCAGTAAGTTCATAGAATTATCCATATGTATTTCTGGGTCAATTCCGGGGCAATTGCAAGGGGATATTTCTTCTTGTGGGAACCCTATAGAGCTAATGATATATAGGGTATATGAATGTATTTAAATGTGGATCCCTCAGTCAGTGACTGGTGCAAAATCTAGCTTTGTGGGACCCTTGAGAGTTGGGCTCTTACAGATTACAAAGATGAATGAATATAATCAAGATATTTCTGGAGGCAAGCAAGATCTTTCTGTGGAACAATTGAGAGCCCTGGGTTAGAAGCCGTTCTCTGTACTGGCACTGTTATCTAGGTTGTCACATGGTTGAAGTCATGATATTCTGCAAAAGAAGGGAGAACCCAGTGAGAAAGCAATGGATCCAGAAACTAAATGAGACACAACATAAGTGACCATAGCTTACCTTTGTGTATGCTCTATTCTTAAAGACCTATATGCATTTAAATTATTTTACTCTTATTATTTTATTAATAAAAATACATTAAGATGCTTCAATTTCATGATCATGAGTACCTCTTTGACTTGTGTAGATTTCACCTCTTTATAATCTAGTATATATTCTTCAAGAATCATAACTGTTAGGTCAACCTGATCATGAGTCTTTCCTGAGTTAACTAGACAAATCAATTAGTTAAAGAGTATTTATTAAGGATTTGGATTAAGCACCAGAGATCATTGTGGTCCATTGGATGGAATTCCATTCAGACAATCCATTCCGGGCAAGCGGAAGCCAATGACTCTATCCAATCCATTCATTAGACTAATACTTGAAGCCTTTCTACCCTGATAAGACATGCCCAGATTTCTTTGGTTATGGGAACTCATAAAAAAATAACATGATACTGAGTCCAGGGATAGATTTGTCTTTATTTAATAATAATAATTGCTTGTATTGATATGGCATTTTAAGGTTTACAAAGCATTTGACAAATATTATCACATGCTTTCCTTACAAAAGTCCTGGGAGACAGGTGCAATTATTATTCTCACTTATAAGTGAGGAAACTGAGGTTGAGAGCTTGAGTGACTGATCCAGAGTCACACACTATAACAAACTATGATCAAGGTTCATGACAATGGGATCACTATTTTCTAACTCAAATGCTATCTCCAAAATGAAGTAAAAATTCCCACATCTATGTAAAAAATGTCATTTTGCATAGTTAGTCTATCACTTTTCTGTAATCAGTAGATAGATGCTTTATCATTGGTCATTAGGAGGATATTCATAGTATGGGATCCCTGCTTAATAGAGATAGGAAAATCTTTTGAAAGATGGGTTGGGGGGGTCCCTAAACAGAAGAGAGTCTAGCAGACCAATGCTAAAATTTTAGGGAATGCCCTCTACTCTTGACTTTAGTTTTGCTTTTTTTTTTTTTTTTTTTTTTTTTTTTTTGCTGTATTTATGAGTTTGTTAAAGTTGGAAAGTCTTGGTGAGAAACTTCCTTTACTAGGGCAGATCAGCCTCAACTCTCTAGTTCAGGGGTTCTTAAACTATGGCCCGTGGGCCAAATGTGGCCTGCTGAGGATGTTTACACAGCCCACTGGGTTATGGCAAATGGGCTGAGGGGCGGAGACAGAGCGTGAGCTTTTGTTTTTACTATAGTCCAGCGCTCCAACAATCTGAGGGACAATGAACTGGCCCTTCTTTAAAAAGTTTGAGGAACAGTGACCTGGCCCTTATTTAAAAAGTTTGAGGACCACTGTGTCTAGTTTATGATTTTAGAAAGTAGCCTGGGACTCTGGGAAGTAAACTAACTTATCCAGGGCCACACAGTTAGTATATGTCAGAAGCAGGAATTCCCAACTGCAAAGCCAATTCTATCTACTATGGCAAGCAGTAGGCCATTGCTTTATTGCAAATAGAAACTAAACACGTGGGTTGTCCAACCTGCTTATTTTATATTTCCTGGGACTGGTTGGAGGTAGTGACAAAAATAGGAAAATATAAGTAGAGGATAAACTAAGGTAATTATGACTGCAATCAAGCTCTAACATCAACAATAATACTACAATGGTTCTGCCTCCAGAATCCTCCTATGGAGGGATTATTATAACCCCCTCCTCAAGACATAGGTCCAAAGATGACAAGGCCTCTTGAACACATTCTATTTAGGCTCTTCTCAGTGGCATGGGCAGGATTGTTCAGTCATGTCTGACTCTTTGTGACCTTCTTTGAGGTTTTCTTGGCAAAGATCCTGGAGTAGTTGGCCATTTCCATCTCCAACTCATTTTACCGATGAGGAAACTGAGGCAAATAGGAGCAACTTACCCAGGACCACACAACTAAGAAGTATCTGAAGCTAGTTTTGTGCTATCCACTGCACCATTTAGTTGCCCCAAGTAAAGGATAAAAGGTTGAATTTAAAGGACCTGAGTTTAAATTTCAGTTTCCTGTGCAGCTTTTGGCAAGTCAATTAACTTCTACACGTGTCAATTTTCTCAGCTATAAAATAAATGAATTGGCCTAGAAGGCCTTTAAGAGTCTAATTCTAAGCCTATTATCTTAGTTAACTGTAGATCACCTATATTTCTAATGAGGGGGATAAACTCTTTGAAATAGCTTGCACATTTGTCCTTTTCTGGGATAGTTCTATAGTTAACAAGAATGGTGTGTTTAGTATTTCAGAGAAGCAAACAACAAATTTAAGAGACAACATACAAAGTATGTTTTAATTATGCTTTTTTAAAGTTTCACTGTCTTAACAACCATAAGGTTTCCACCTTGCTCCTTCATGGAGTTTCAGAGGTTCCTTTGCGGCTCACAGATTTTTTGAGAGCACCTTTGACATCCTTGTTCCGTAGTGTGTAAATGAGAGGGTTTAGCAAGGGAGTAACAAAAGTATAGACCAAGGCAATCTGTCGATCCTCATCCTCTGAGGTGCTGGACCTGGGGCGTAAATAGACAAGGCTACAGCAGCCATATTGCAGCAGCACCACAGTGAGATGGGAAGAGCAAGTGGAGAAGGCTCGGCGGCGGCCCTCAGCTGAGCGGATACGCAAGATGGTGGTGGTGATGAAGACGTAAGAGATGCAGATGAGCAGGAATGGGACAGTCAGAACAAGGATTCCTACCACATAGAGGACAGCCTGATGAATTTTGGTATCAGCACAGGCCAGGCGTAGGACAGGTGGCACATCACAAAGGAAGTGGTTGATCTCCCGGTGGTGACCACAGAAGGGCAGGGTGAAAATCAGTGCTGTCAGCTGGAGGGAGAGAAAGACAGCCAGACCCAGGGAGCCGACCACCATCTGGGTACAAAGCTTCTGAGTCATGATGAGGCTGTAGTGCAAAGGATGACAAATGGCCACATAGCGATCATACGCCATGACAGCCAATAGAAAACAGTCAGTACTGCCAAGGGTGACAAAAAAGAACATCTGAGCCCCACAGCCAGCCAATGGGATGGGTTTCTGGGCTCCAACGATGTTGGAGAGCATCAATGGTACCACAGTAGTGGTGTAACAGATCTCCAGGAAGGAGAGGTTGGACAGGAAGAAGTACATGGGGGTACGGAGGGAAGTATGGGTGCATACAACCCAGATGATAGCAGTGTTCCCACAGAGTATCATCACATAGAGGAGGAAAAAGAGAAGGAAGAGAAGGGCCTGGATTCGGGGGGAAGTAGTGAACATCCGGAATACAAATTCAGTAGGGCCAGATTGATTGAGAAGGATAAAGTTGGGTAGAACCATCTTACCTGCTAAAGAAAAGTATAAAGGATGAGTTACTGATTTATCTAAATAAAATCAGAATCCAAAATGTCATTTTTATTGTTGCTCAGAATACATCACAATAAAAGTTGATTTACGTGAGGAGTTCTTTCTCTGTCCCTTCGGTAGGATGATAGGAACTGATTCTCCCTTACTACACCTGCCTCTACATCCTGGGGTCATCTCAGGCCATCACTACTTGATGTTCCTATACCTCCTCCTCCTCCCTTTTCTTCCATGAAAGTAGAGTCTCTTTATTCAAAGTGACTTGTTGGTTTGGAGACAAAATCTTATACAAGCATAGATCTCATTTCCAAGTGGCTTTTTTTCTTAGCAAAATTATAAAGCTTAAAAATGTAGACAACTGGGGGCAGCTAGGAGAGAGCACCAGCCTTGAATTCAGGAGGACCCGAGTTCAAATCTGGTCTCAGACACTTAACACTTCCTAGCTGTGTGACCCTGGGCAAGTCACTTAACCTCAGCCTCCAAAAAAAAAATGTAGATAACTAATAAAATCAATAATTAATAATAAAATCAATCTCAAATTATTTTAATAACCAGTCTAGAAATCTGGTTTTCCAGTCCTGTTATATTCAACTATTTGTCTTTTTCTTGATCTCTATAGAAAAGATGCTAATTCAGGATACAATGTAATTAACTTTCCTTCATCCAGAAAGAACAGTCATTAAGACATAAACACATGGAAAAAAATTAAAAGAGCAAAGAAACTGTGGTAAACAGTGATCCAAAGTTGCATGTGGCAATGAAACAGAAAGAGCAGGAACAGAAGGGGGAATTCAGTAGCATTCTGGAGGCTGGCCGAGTTCTTTCACTCCCTGCTGGGTTTATCTTAAGACGATTCCTAGGAAGCTGAAGGAAAAATGGTTGAAGCCAAGTCAGCTTCATGGAAAGTGTGCTTCTTTTCTGATGCTGTTTGTCACTCATTAGTATTTCTCTTTGTCTCCCCCCCCCACTATCTCTGATTCTTTCATGTCTCCCACAGAAATACTTTAAAAATTCATTACAATAGAAAACAAAAATAAAATGTTATACCCCGATTTCAGTCTCATTGATGGTTTCATTATTTCACTCTTTGGAAAAGCTACAACTTTCATTGCAATTGGATTAGCTAATTAATGCCCACATCAAGGCAATCGGTCCACTCTTTGTCTGAATCACTATTATGTTAAGATGAAAGCATACCATTTCAGACTTCAATGTTCAGTTAAAATCATCTTGATGCAATCATTTCATCTCACTGGGTCTTTATCTATATGAGAAAGTGCTTGAATTAGATGCCTTCCCTAATTTGTTCTAGTTCTAACAATCTATGTCGTATTTACTAAAGTTCCTTAAAGCTTGGAGATTCAAAATTCAAAGCTGTAAGTTTATTCCAGATCGGATGTAAATCATTGTTCTACTCTAATATTTTATATAGCAAAGTTCTTGGTTCTGAATACCTCTGTTCAAAGATATATCCTGGTTCTGATGTTCTGTATTTTATGTTCTAAAGTCCTTTCTAATACTGATGATGTATGTTAATTCCCTTGGAAGCATGAGATTATGTTCTAAATCTGAAACTTGAGTTAGGTCCTCTCTGTCAGAGGTTTTACTCCGGCATAGTAGGATTACATGCTTACCACATATAAATATATAATTCTAGATAAATAACTATAATGTAAGCTCCAAACCTGAAAAAAGGGAGGAAAATATGAAAGAGAAAAAAGAAGAGGAGGAAAAAGAGAAGAAAGAGAATTAGGAAGAAAAGACAAGAAGGAGAAGAATAATAAGAAAAAAGGAGGAAGAGGAGGGAATAGAAAGAAAAGGATGGGAAGGAAGAGGAAAAGAAGAGGAGGAGAAGTATGTCAACAATAATGATGATGAAAGTAATTAGTAAGTGGATAATGGCAGGAGAAGATGGAAGACAGGATAAAAAGAAAAAAAAGAACTAAGAGAAGATAGATGAAAAGAACAAAAGAAAGATAGTTATTTCAACTAATATTGATTATATACCAACCTAAGTCACAAACTTTTTTTTAAGTCTCTGAAAGCCATAAATAAATTGAAAATATCATAGAACCTCAGAGTTAGAAGGCCTTTGAAATCATTGAATTTGACCTGTTTATGAATGTTTCCATTCTACAACTTACTTATCAGGTGATTCTTGAACCTTTTGTGAAGGACTCTAACAAGGAATAAACCACTACCTTCAGAGGCTATGTACTCTTTTCTTTAGGATAGCTCTAATAATAAGAAAAGATTTTAAAAAATATTTCCCATGGGATGTGGGAAAACTGGGACACTAATACATTGTTGGAGGAGTTGTGAAAGAATCCAGCCATTCTGGAGAGCAATTTGGAACTATGCCCAAAAAGTTATCAAACTGTGCATACCCTTTGACCCAGCAGCGCTACTACTGGGCTTATATCCTAAAGAAATACTAAAGAGCGGAAAGAGACCTATATGTGCCAAAATGTTTGTGGCAGCTCTTTTTGTTGTAGCTAGAAACTGGAAGATGAATGGATGTCCATCAGTTGGATAATGGTTGGGTAAATTATGGTATATGAAGGTTATGGAATATTATTGCTCTGTAAGAAATGACCAGCAGGAGGAATACAGAGAGGCTTGGAGAGACTTACATCAACTGATGCTGAGTGAAATGAGCAGAACCAGAAGATCACTGTACACTTCAACAACAATTCTGTATGAGGATGTATTCTGATGGAAGTGGAAATCTTCAACATAAAGAAGATCCAACTCACTTCCAGTTGATCAATGATGGACAGAAACAACTACACCCAGAGAAGGAACACTGGGAAGTGAATGTAAATTGTTAGCACTAATATCTGTCTGCCCAGGTTACTTACACCTTCAGAATCTAATACTTAATGTGCAACAAGAAAATGGTATTTACACACATATATTGTATCTGGGTTATATTGTAAAACATGTAAAATGTATGGGATTGCCTGTCATCGGGGGGAGGGAGTGGAGGGAGGGGGGGATAATTTGGAAAAATGAATACAAGGGATAATATTATTAAAAAAATTACTCATGCATATATACTGTGGAAAAAATTCTAAAAAAAAAAAGCTAAAAAAAATATTTCCCATGTTTAGCACAGTGCCTGACACATAATAGATACATGTTTATTGACTATTGGTTAGTCTGTGATATATTTCTTTCTTTCCATGTAGACTCTAAGAATGATGAGCAAAACCAAAACTTGTTAGAAACTTGCCATTTCTCTTTTGAATGAGACCAAACACATTTAAGCAAATTAACCTGATTATCTTGGAATAGGTTTGTAAATCACACCCAGGAGAAACGGAGGCAGTGCTAATATTCCCACAACGCATAAAATCTTTTTTTCATGTATAGGACAAAAAAAATGAAGAAGAAATGACTGAAGGTGCCTGAATATCTGACTTCAAGTATTTTAATTGCTTTCATGTAGGAAAAAAATTAAGCTTATTTAGGTTGGTCCCAGTAAGAAGAACTAGGGATCAGTAGGGGAAAGTACAGAAAAACTTCCTTGAGCATGGCAAAAGGAAAACGTTGCTGATAACTGGAGCCATCCCAGAATGCAATGAGCTGCTTCCAGCTCATTGATCATTTGTCATTTGTCAAGAAACATGATAGAGAATATTCCTATTCCAGTAGGAGCTGGACAAGATGACCCTGAGAGTCTCTTCCAATATGGATATGTTGAGATTCTATCAACTAACAGAATATCTTGATCTCTTAAATAAATCCTAGAACATCCATGCGATCATAGACAGGGGTAGCAAAGTCCTCAGAGATTAATTAATCTTCCCCTAGAAGATGAGGAAACTGAAGCTTTGTAGAGAAAACTGAGGCTCATAAAGATATAATGTTTGAGGTCACATAGCTCCTAAATAACTTAGTCAACATTCAAACCCAGCTCTTCTGCCACTCAGTCTAGTACTTTCTGTACTAGAAGTGCCCTTGCATTCTCCTTAGGTGTGTGATTGGGAAATCAGCATCTCTTATAGAGAATACATGAGAACTGAAAGGACACATATTAGTGTCCCCTAACCAGAGAGAAATTAGGAGACAGTAAGCGAAAAAAGACTTTCTCTAGAAATGTTTCTTGGATAAACTTTAAATTCATATTATCTAACCCTATCTGGACTCTCATGGCAGCAAGCCAAGCCTTTTTTCTGCTTTCTTATCTTGTTTCCCAGAAAAGCATTTCTCAGCATCTTCTCCTCTCCTCCAATCTCACACATTTCCTCTCTTCTCATCGTTGTGGATCTGTATATTGCTTTTTTTTTTTAAATTGAAATTAATCATCCATTGTGAGTTCTCTCTTTTCTCTTTTCATCTTAAAACTTCTTCAAATTCTCTTTATTTTCACCAGAATCTGATAAAGAGGTAACTCATTGTTTTTGACAAGATAAATTCCACCATATATCTTCTTGATCCCAGCTTCTCCTATCTTTCCCAGAAGATTACAACCTCAATAATCTCTTAATGATTTTCAGCTCCTCCTTATCGCTTTGCTCCTTTCCTCTAGTCTTTTAACATATGTAACTCTCCCCTATATTAAAAAAATCATTAGACTTCACCACTCTCTTCAGCAATTGTCCCATTTCTCACCCCACTTCCTCAACTATTCTCCTCCTAGAATAAACTATATACACTCACTATTTCAATTGCTTCTTTTTTTCAATCACTTCTCAATCCTTTGCACTCTGGTTTCCAACCTCATTACTCAGCTGTAACTGCTCTCTACAAAGTTACCAAAAATCTCTTAATTGATAAATCTGGTGGTCTTTTTTTTTTAGTTCACAGCATTCTCCAACTAGCTGCTGAATCTAAACCTTTTGAATACCCTCTTCTCCTTGATACTTGTTTCTCTCTAGGTTTTTTTAAACACCACTCTCTCTTACCTCTTTAATTACTCCTTTTTAATTTCTTTTGCTTATCCATCATCCTGGTCATTCCCCCTACTTGGGAGTGTCACTCAAAGTTCTTTGCCAGGTTCCTTTACTCTTCTCTTTCTGCATGCTCTATTTTTGAATTCATCAACTCATACATTTTTAAATGCTCATTCTATTCTCAGATGCGGATATATAGCTCCAATCTCTTTCTGACTTTAAGTCTTGCATTACCAATTGCCTATTGGGCATTAAAAATGTATGTCAGAAAATGTCAAATTCAATATACTCAAAACAGACTCATCTTTCCCCATAACTCATCCCTCTTCCAAACTTGCTTATATTCATTGAGATTATTTCTGCTTTCCAGATTCATAATCTTAGTGTCATCCTCTATTCCTTACTCTCCTTCTTCATTATCTCCCATATTCAATTACTTGCCAAATCTTGCTATTTCTACTTCCCCAATATCTCTTGCCATTTTTTCCTACTCAGATGGTAATTGCTACAGTTGCCTAAGTATAGTCTTTCATCCCAAATAGCCTAGATTAGTGTATCACTCTCTTGGCTAGTTTTTCTGTCTTCAGTCTTTCTACATTTCAGGCCCTCATCCATGATACTTGAAAGCAATTTTTCTTAAGTACAGATCTAACTGTGTCAGTTCCCTACTATACTAACTCCAGTGGCTTCCAATTGGCTCTAGCATAAAATACATCTTTGTCTTTAGCTTTTAAAGCCTTTCTCAAACTCTGTTAAGTAGCTGTTGTTAAATTTCTGAGGATACTCTCTTTTCCATGAGATGAATATATATATATATATATATATATATATATGTATATATATATATATATACACACACACACATACACACACACACACACACACATATATATATATATATATATATATATATTCATGTGACCTATAGTGACTCTTAAAGAGTTTTAAATCTATCACCACTTTAATTTAACAGATAAGAAAACTGAGAAAGAAAGTGGCACAGTGGATGGAATGTTTGATTTAACAATCAGGAAGACCTGAATTTGATTTTGCCTTAGACTTTTACTAGACTAACTAATCTCTCCAAATCTGTTTCTTCATTTCTTTCTTTTTTTTTTTTCTGAGACTGGGGTTACGTGACTTGCCCAGGGTCACACATGTTTCTTCATTTCTGAAAATAAAGTGCTAGGACTGAATTACATGGCCTCTAAGGGAACTTTCAATTCTAACTGTAGTGGAATGAATTGTTGCCCAAGATCACATGGTAAATTAGCAACAGAATTGCTTTTAAAACTCATATTTCTTTATTCTCATGTCTTTTCTGTACTTCAGTTTATGATATACTTGATGAGATAAGACTGGCACACCTGAGCCACTGAAGTACATTATAGAAGAAGGAGATCTTGAGAACTGGATCCAGTGACAATAAGATGGGGGAGTATGTCCAAGTGGTCTACTTTTTTTCTATCTTTACCATTTTCTTTATTATTGTGAACTTAATAACCATCCATAAAACAAATAATATTTTGTAGAGGGCCAGGAGGTAAAAATCCATTTCAGGTTTTGAATCTTATAATGACTTGGCTCACCAAAACTGCCTTATTGAAATAGCAGAGGCTGCTTGTCAATATAATAAATTAATAATCTAGTGACTGACTGAAGCAAAATGTAAACACTACTCTTTGGATTAAAGGCAAACCTTTGAATTTAGGACGAGAAAAAGAGACCACAATAGACACTAAAGGCATTTGGGAGAAAGATATTTGAGACAATGGTATGTGTATCTGAACTATATGCATCTCTGACTAATTAACCAAGATCTGGGGCTTAATTTAATCATTTACATCTCAGTAGATCTTGTTTGTTAGAGAAAACTGCAGGAACTTCAAAGAGTGTACTTTGTATCAAGTCTATAAGCATTTGAAGTATATATATATATATATATATATATATATATATATATATTTGTCTCTCTGATCAATAAACTTTAAAGAGTCCATAATCACGACTCTCTCTGCCTGGTCCTCCCTCGTAAAAATCCCACCCTTCATTTCACTATAGGAGCAGGACTTCAACAATATATAAAAAAATAAAATTGTGTAAGAAATCTCAGACTTATGTAATGCTCTTCCAGAAACATTTATATGCACACATATATGTATATACACACATATATACAATTTAATGATTTTATAAAGAATTTTTGTGTTCTATTTTGCAGTTCTTTTTAATTTCTTCTCTGAATTTGAAATATTTCCTTGATGGTCTACTGACTGCTGACTCTCCCAACCCCCTCTTCTCCCCACCAAGAGAAATCTCTCCTTCATTAGAAATAGGAATCTAGCCAAAGGAAATGACCATATTATTCATATCTAGAAAAATACATCTACAAATTTGATTGATATCAAAGATTGCTCTTGCCTTTAACCATAGTCCTACATGAGGACCAAATAGATTGGCTGGTTTATACATATTTACGATAATCCCTGAAAAGTCCATGAGAATGAAAAGAATATTGGAGTTGAAACCGAAACTCCTCAGTTGACTGTATTTTCTTGGCCAGCACTTCCTATCACTGGGATTCAGTTTTGTTCTTAAAAGGGGAGGCTTTAGACTGAATTAATTCTAAGGAACTTGCCCTGCTCCAAATCCTGGGATCTCAAGTGATATAAGTAAATAAAAAGGAAGCAGCAAAATTACCTCTTCTTTCCAGCATCTCTGAATCCATCAGTCATCTGAGGGAAGAGCTGATCAGCAGTCTGCTTTTGTCCTGAGATACTCCTGTGCACTTCTACAACAGAGCTCAATTACTTTCTTTCTACCTTCTTATTGATTTAAATGGAGTGAGATTACATGATTTTCAAAGGGTATCATAAACTAGATAAAAGAGACCTAGAAACTAAATCTAGAAAACAGAGACCCCGCCTAATGGATATTCCCCTTTCTTTTACTCTCTTGCTAGATCTGATAGAACTGAAGGTGGGAACAGAGTCTGGTATCCTTCCCTACCTAGGGTCTTAGAGTGGAGATAGCTTTAGTGTATAGTGGTCATATGCATCATGGATACTTTCTAGACTGAGACTCAGGATGCTTCTGCTGAATGAAAAAAGCCAACAAAGGTAATCCCTGTTGACTCCAATCATAGTCTAGTCATGTTTTTCTTTAATGAAATTATTTACGGTTTTCTCTGCGCTCTCTCTCAGAGGAATGGGTCCCTGAAGCAAAGGGTTTGGGGAAAACTTGGTGAATTGAGGACAACTCAGGTAAAGCTAATGGACATTCATATCTCTATAGGCTTGTTCAATGGCCATCCCAATAGGAGCCTGAGCACTAATAGAAGGGAATCTTGCTCTCTCTATCACCTCTTTTTTTTCTCTCCTCAATCGGGACCTTAGTTGACACTAACTGATTTCCCAAGGCCTGTATCCATTTTTTTGATAGATTTTTTTTGACTACAATTTAATATCAATTTATGAAGAGTGTGGCTAAAGAGAGGTATGTTTCAGTTTTGTCAAGTGGAAAAATGTCAAAAAAATCTAATTCATCTAAAATGATTTAAAGTGTTTGCCACGTATAAAGCATTGAACCAGGTCCTGAAGATAGAAGGATAGAATGTAATACAGTGGCTCCCCTCAAGGAGCTTCTACTCTTTTGGAGAGTGGGAGAGGAAGAGATTTGCAAAGAGAAACACAATACTTTGACTGTGGCAAGGGGACTATTAAAAGTACTCCAGAAAAATTTGATGAGGGAAAGATTGCTTCCAGCTCAGAGGATCAGAAAAAGCTCCTCCAAGTAGGTAGCGTCTGATACAGGCCTTGGGAAATCAGTTAGTAATAACAGTAGTTCATTCAAGCACTCTAAGGCTTGTGAATCATTGTAATCTGTTGTCTTTGATCCTATAAACAACTCTGTGAAGTAGACTCTATTATTTCCACTTCAGTGATGAGAAAATTGAGGCACAAAGAGTAACATGACTTGTCAAAAGTTACACAGGAAATATCTGAGACGAAATTTGAACTAAGGTCTTCATGATAACACACATAGCACTCTTACCCACTGGACAACCAAGCTGCTTTCCCTGTTTGATGTGCTTAGTTCCCGGGTACCTAAGCATATTGTAAGATCTGCTCACAATTTTTCAAATGCTGTTCTCTTTATTCTTTGGATATTCTCTGAAGCATTAGTACTTTTTTCTCGTTCTCATCCCTGGCAGCATTTCTCTGGTGGGAAGCTGACTTCCTGAATCTCTTTTGGCTAGTGTTCAGCAGAAGAATAAACTCTTGACATCTCCCTCTTTCTATGCTTCTAAAAAGATTGTTACCCAGAAAATGCTCAGGGAAATCGAACAACTCACATTTTCTGTTAGGATTCTTACAAGGTACTAAGCAGTGGAATTGATAGAGACAATAATTATCTAATTTAGCATGGTTCAATATGATTGATCTGACCCTACATGGAGATGTTATGGGCCAGAACTTGAAACAAGATACTGTGTGGAATTGAGGAGACAATGGTTAAATCCAGTTTAGAATTGATTTAATCCTACAACAAATAATGGTTTCCTAGTGATATAATGATTGCTGTATACTCAGTATAGAGCATATAAGGAGGAGGTCTCAGGGCTAGGAAGGAGAAGCCCATTAGAAGCTTTTCGGAGGCTGAGACAGATTCATTCCATCTCCCACCTTTGTTGTGGCTGGAGGCTGAAGTACAAACCTTTGGATTTGAAGACATTTGGAGGGAGCTAAAGAGAGAAGCTGGCAGAGGCAAAGGACTAGTGGCAGGAGCTCTCAGAAACCAAGGAGAGAGATAGGCCTCTAAAAAAGCTAACCAGGCCCCAGGAAAAGAGACAAGACTTTGAAGGAAACAATAAAGGATTTGGAATTTAACTCCTGGCTGCATTTGGGGTGATTACACTGAACTGAAATGGAGGCTGCTCCCAGAAGCCTCCCAAGAAACCTGCTCTCAGAGAAAATTAGATTTTCGAGAAGAATATTACAGTTTTCTATTTCAGATTCTCTTGGAGCCCACACTAAACGCCCTGTGAATTAAGTTTCGTTCTCTCTAGGGCACTTGTGTCTCATGATCCTTGAATACAGTGAATACATGAAAAAAATGTTATTCACCTCTGAGTGTCTATCTAGGTGAACTATGATTTGGGCAATACTGGAAGTCCAGACAGAGAAAACCAAGCTCTCCATTGGTGGGAGATTAGATGGGTCAAGATTTGCAAGTTTTTCTCTTTTCTCAGATTTTCTTTGACTCATTTGTCTTTCTTCTTTGCTCCGATCAAAACTCATTTGGATCATATATTTCTCTGATAAAGCTCTTGGCTTTCTAGGACAATATACAAAGTTTATTGAAGACATGGACTGTCATTACAAAAATCAATACATTTGTTTTTTATACTATAAGTAAAACCAAATACCATTGATATTGAGCTCTTCCTTGTGATAAAAACAAACAACAACAGCAACAAAAAACCTATCACCCAAACCACTTCACTTGACAACAAAACAATTTTCTATGCTTTGGGGAATACAATTTTTTTTAAATCTTATATGACCAGCAATTAGGTTATCACCTTACAAATAGCAGAATAATAATAAAATGAATGAATAATAATAAATCTTTATTTCTGTTAATCTATGTATTTTGTACTTTTATTTTATATCCATGAGGATAGATCTTGTGTATTCTTTCATTTTTCAAATCTCATTTGGTAGCGAACACCAAGCTCTGTACCTAGTAAGTGTTTACTGTATACTTTTATACTTTAAACGGGCCAGCACAGTGCTTGGACATTCTCAAGTGTCCAATACTTGTTGAATGAGTGAGAAAATGAATGAATGAATGAATGAAGAGCTCTCCAAAGCATCCTTCAACACAATAAGAAAAATCTTTCTCCTTTTCTGTTACCTACTATGGATAACAGTTGACATCAGTCATTCTAAGCTCTCTGAAACGATGCTATATTTCTATATTGACAAATCCTTTTCTTTCCCATTATTTTATGTAATTTGTGCAAGGCCATAAAGGAGGTGGAACAGTTGTTGTTATACACCTTAGAAAAGTGAATTCATTTGTTGACTTGGAAGTGCTGGGATTCCTATCATATGGAATATAGATTGTTGAGAATCAGGCTAACTGGTCACCTAACTATCTCCTTCTGGCCTTAGGCTGTCTCCACTGTTTCTGAGAAGGAAAGAATATCAATCAAGAAATTATTTTTGGAAAATCTGAACATAATGGAAGGCATGTCTGTTTTTCTAGGGCAAACATGTTTACAGTAACACATTAAATGGAAAGAAAACAGCAACAGTGGAGATCTTGGAGTGGCAGGGGAAGAATCAAAGGAATAAAAAGCCTTGATAATGGACACTATTTATCATGCTGCATTCTCATCCTAAACTTTCCTTTATTTCCAAGCACATTTATAGTTCAATAAAGTGTTTGCACATGCACATATACATCTGTTTGTATGTGTACCTGTATTTACATGCATACCTATACATATATATTTATATGTATGTACCTGAGTCATTGTATCCAACCAAATGCACTTATGATAAGGAGGTCTGCTTTGCTACCTGACATGGTCCATTGACAATATGAGTGTTCCTCTAGTTTGTGGTAAAACCTGAAATTCTAGAGAGTAAAGATGGGTGAGACAAAGACTTTTTTCTCTTTGTCTTAACAGAAATTCAGGTGAAGAATTATTCCACCTTTATCCCAGAAGGAGCACCACAAATAATAATTTTACCTTTGCCTCCTGGATTCACTCTTTGTCTACATTTGTGTTTTTTTTTTTTTTTTAATATGATAGGTAAAACCAAATACCACTGATATTGAGCTCTTCCTAGTGATAAAACAAAACAAAACAAAAAAAAACAAAACAAAAAAACTATCACCCAAACCACTTCACTTGACAGCTTTGCTAGAATTCCTATATCAGGAGAACTTTCTGCTTGTTGATGCTTTTTTAAAAACCACAGCAATGATTTTATAAAAAGAGTTTCAACAGCCATACCTTGAAAATCATCAATCGGGGCAGCTAGGTGGCACAGTGGATAGAGCACCAGCCTTGAATTCAGGAGGACCCGAGATCAAATCTGGTCTCAGACACTTAACACTTCCTAGCTGTGTGACCCTGGGTGAGTCACTTAACCCCAGCCTCAAAAAAAAAAAAAAAAAAAAGAAAATCATCAATCAAGAACTGGCAACATACAATCTGATGAGCCAAAAGCCTACTGGAGTTGGGGGAAGGATACAGATAGAAACATTGAGTATTTCATATACTAATTATGGGAAGGCCTTAATATCAAAGTAGCTCCACCAAGCCCTTTATTTATCTTATCAGGTATAACAAATAGAATTGATTTTGTTGTCAGAAATATGGGTTTGAATTTTATCTCTGGAACTTACTTCCTGTGATGTATTTAATGATAATGGGTGTACTTGCCATAGACAAGGGCACTTGTTTAAAACAAACAAACAAATAAATAAAAAAAAAAATAAAAATAAACTGGAAATCTCTTGGCTACACTAAAAATAGAACTTCCACTGACCCCAATTTCATCCCTCCTTTCAGGAATTGTCAGTAAATTCTATCAGAATTTAAATTCCTTGAAGACAGGAACCATTAAAAAATTATCCTTCATGCTTAATATAAAGTCTGTCATAGAGTAAGCATGTAATAAATTTTAAAAGTGGGTTACTATTGAGTAGATCTGGCTATCTATTCCTGCTCACAACTTTTTTCAGAGCATTTTTGACATCTTTGTTCCTAAGGGTATAAATGATGGGATTAAGCAGTGGGGTTACAAAGGTATAGACCAAGGCAAGCATTCGATCCTCTTCTTCTCTGGTGCTTGATGGAGGACGGAAGTAGACCAAACTGCAGCAGCCATATTGTATCAGGACGACTGTAAGATGGGAGGAACAGGTAGAGAAGGCTCGCTGGCGGCCCTCAGCTGAACGAATGTGCAAGATGGTGTTGGTGATGAAGACGTAGGTGATGCAGATGAGCAGGAATGGGGCGGTCAATACAAGGATGCTTACCACATAGACAACAGCCTGGGGAATGTGAGTGTCAGCACAGACCAGCCTTAGAACAGGTGGTACATCACAGAAAAAGTGCTTGATCACCCTGAGGTGCCCACAGAAAGGCAGAGTAAAGACCAGGCATGTGAGTTGCAAGGCAAGGAAAAGAGCCAGCATCAAGGAGCCACCCACCATCTGGATACACAACTTCTGGGTCATGATGAGAGTATAGTGTAAGGGATGGCAGATGGCCACATAGCGGTCATATGCCATCACAGCTAATAGGAAACAGTCAGTCCCACCAAGAGTTACAAAAAAGAACATTTGGATCCCACAGCCAGCCAATGTGATGGGGTTCTGGGATCCAAAGATGTTGGAGAGCATCAATGGTACCAGAGTAGTGGTATAACAGATCTCCAGGAAGGATAGGTTGGAAAGGAAGAAGTACATAGGGGTGTGTAAGGAGCTATGGGTGAACACAGCCCAGATGATGGCAGTGTTCCCACAGAGAATCATCATATAAAGAAGGAGGAAGAAGCAGAAGAGGAGGGCCTGGATCCTGGGGGAAGTAGTGAACACTTGGAACACAAATTCAGTGGGACCAGACTGGTTGATCTGGAGAATGTAGGGAGAAGACATCTTTCACCTGCCAAAGAAAAATAGAAAAATTGGTCTAGTTACTAGATATAGCCAAAAATGAAATCATAACTTTATGAAACCCACAGAGACTTTTAAAGATCACCTTAGGATAATCGTCCCACATTTTTGTGGGTTAGTACTTTTTACCTGTTTGATGAAGTTTTAAACCTCTAAGGTCTCTTGCAGTTTTGATTTTTTTTGTTCAATGCTCTAAAGCCACTTTTAGCTCTGACATTCTGTATTCTGAGTTTTTAAAAATTAGCTTCATCGTGTTGTCCTTGGTTTAAATAATAGATATTCTGCTTCTTTCCCTTTTTCAGAAAGTCATCTCTTATGAAAATAATTTAACAATAATTGTTGTTTTATTGTTCATTCTTTTAGTTATGTCTGCTTCTTTGTGTCCTCATGGACCATAGCTTGCCAGACCCTACTAAGCTCTACTCTTTTCCAAAGTCTTTCCAAGATCATGTTCATTGTTTCCATTACACTAGCCATCCATTTTATCCTTTGCCATTTTTATGGTGTGATCTTTCATATTTAAGATTGCATATTGATTTTGAACTAATCATGGAGTATAGTAGAAGATGTTAGACTAAGTCCAAAATCTCTAGATTGTTTTCCAATTTTTTTATGATATTCTCATGAATAAAGAATTCTTCCCTGTGAAGACTGAATTAGCACCTTGGATACCTTAGAATCAGCTGGAGTCAAGATAAGCAAAGGATCTTGATCTTTTTTTCTTGGTCTTTTGGGGTAGCAGTCAGGGGAATGGACATAGGAATCTCCACACCTTCTTTCTCTCTCTCTTCTCCGCCAAAAAGTGACTCTGGCTTGTCTTACTCCACCCTCTGATCCCTCCCACAATTCTCTGTCTACACCCACCTACATGCCAGCACAGAATAGTTGAGCAGGGCCATTCTCCAAGCACATGTTAATAGAGTATTGTCCAATTGGTAATTAGCCTTTAGTGCTCAGACCTCAGTACATCAACTCAGTTTTAGCCCTTTACACTTCCCTATGTAAATTTTGTTTTAAGTTTATCACATATATTGTTTTACCTCCCTTGGTTTGTATGCCCTATTGATCTTTTCTTTTTTTTTGACCAATACCAAGTAGTTTTGATATTATTACTTTTTAATATGTTCTAAATTCTAAGGTTATTTCTAGACCTGTACATCCCATTTTTTGTGCATCTATTTATTGTACATTTCTATTGATATTTAAGAGAATAACTACTTTTTTTTTTTTTACCTTTTTGATAGTAAAGCTCTAAAATGAGCTACCAACAGAATTGGACCTAGCAGGTACATTAGTGAACCCCATAGTCTAACTCCTTATTTGATAGACAAATTACTTACATTGTTGAGAGGATAAAAAACTAATCTAGTCAAAGAACTGGATTTCAATCCAGATTCTCTGACTTTAAATGCTGAACTCCTTTCACGTCAAGATTTGGAAATGATGAACACTGCTCATGAATATCATAGATACTCATGGAAATGCAATGGTATCAAACTGAAATAGAAATAGGGGCCACTAAATGATACATAAAGATCCCTGTCAACTGCATTTTCACTGAAAAAAACACATGTTAATATTATCTATGTTCTATTGATTTTTTATTTATTTTGTTATATGTTTCCATTACATTTCAATATAGGTAGAGCCACACAGTGGCAATATATTTGACATCTATGTACCACACCCCCATTACAGGCAGGGAAACTGGGGATCATAGAATTTAAATTATTTGTTTGATATCATTTCTGATTTTTTTTAACTATGTCTACTGTTCTTAAAAACAAAAGTATTTGGTGTGGAAGTCCTCTTAAGGATTCTTTTCCTTAAATTTTGCCCCATTCCTTTCTCACAACACCATGCTGTAAGGATAAAACTGTGGAGAAAGTAGACTTAAATCTTAGCTTGTAGAGACTCTCTTCCAGGATTATAACAACAACAGCAGTAGCAGCAGCACAACAACAACAGCAGTAATAAAGATAAAGATACTTTTATGAACTTATCTGACAGTGTGCATGGCTTACCAGTGGTTCTGCAAGTGCCATACCTTTAAAGGCCACAATTATAAGAAAAGGAAGAATGAAGGAAGAGAATAAAGATAAAATATAAGAAAGAAGATTAAGAAAGAAAGCTATTACCTGCTTCCAAAAAATTAAATATCAAAGAAGTATGTATAGAATAATTTTACATATCTTTATACACATGTGTATGCTCATGTGTGTCTAATGATTAGCTATTTCTAGTGTAGGGGAGAGGGGAAAAAAGATGTCACTCAAGTATCATCTTTTGCAGAGAGCTCTTCAGGATCCCACCAAGAGCTAGTATCCTCTCTCCCAAACTAATTTGTGTTTAAATAATTAGAATATGCTTATATTTGAGATCATATCTTTCTAGAAACATATTACACACATTTGTTTATATGCATTTATTTTCCCCTTTAGGATGCAAGCTACTTGAGTGTAGGGATAATTTCATTTTTTTTTTGTTCTTGTATTCTCTGTTCCCAGAATAGTACCTACTATAGTATAAACAGATGGTGCTACTTGTTCATTGTAAAAGTAAAGGGTTGGATCAGACCTCTGATCTCCCTTGAATGCTCTAAATCTAAGATCCTATGATCTTATGGGATCAAATTTCTCCCCCAAACAGTAGACACGGATTGGGTCATGAACCAGGAATTTTACCTTCTACATTTCTATTGATATTTAAGAGAACAACTAATTTTTTTTAACCTTTCTGATAGTGAAGCTCTAAAATGAGCTACCAACAGAATTGGACCTAGCAGGTATATTAGTGAATCCCATAGTCTAACTCCTTATTTGATAGACAAATTACTTACATTGTTGAGAGGACAAAAAACTAATCTAGTCAAAGAACTGGATTTCAATCCAGATTCTCTGACTTTAAATGCTGAACTCCTTTCACTTCAAGATTTGGAAATTTAAAAAATTTTTAAAAAGCAGATTAAAGAGATGTGAGTACCCTGCAGTCCTGCACTGAGGGAAGCAGTGTCATATCATCACATCATCTAGGTCATATTGTTCAGCTCAACCAAGTCAGGTGGACTTTAGTTTTATTTGTTAGGGCCGTGAAATTTGAGACTACAAGGAATCATCTACAGAGGGAGAAGAGAGTTTTTCAGGATTGGGGCATAATATGGCTCCTTCCTCTCAAGTAGCTGATAGATCAAAGTTGGAGCTCAGCCTGGAGCTGTCCGGTCTACCTGAAGAGCTTTCCATTGATAGACCAACAAGTATTGATTGATTGATTGCTATGTGCCTGCTATAGCTATGGTACCATGTGAGATAAAAAGGAAAAACTGATGTCCCAGTATGTCAGAGCTTGGAGGGACTTTAGAGCACAGAATGCTAGAGTTTGGAAGGGACCTGAAATAGGGAATGTTAGAATTAGAAGAATACAATCTCAAAGCAATAAGGGACCTTAGAAATGGGAATTTCAGAGTGAGAAGGAATTTTCGAAAAGAAAATGTCAGATGTGGTAGAGACTTTGAATCTTAGAAGATGGAATGTGTCACGGTTGAAATGTATTTTAGAGATTTCTGAATTTAATATCATCGTTTTACAGGTGAGAAAACCAGAAAGTGTAAATGACATATTCTGGTTGCGAAGTGAATTCCGTAACAGAGATTGACTAGAACCCAGGACACTTTAATCTATTAATCTTTCTTCTCCACTACTCGGTTGGTATAGTCTCTCTTAATAATCAACCAAGAAGCATCATTATATTATTGTTTCTCCCCTATTCTTGAAGAGGATCATGATATCAGAGAAGTGATTCTATGACATGCAAGTGAATTGAACTCACCATAAACCAGACATAGTACTAGATCTTAGAGATGTAAATTTAAAGAATGAAATAAACTTTATTGATAAGGAGCTGATAATCTAATAGAGGAGAGAAAAATAGATATAAAATGTACATAGCACCAATACAAACTGAATTAATATACACCATTATTAACTATAAAGTCATTTGGAAAGGGAGAGCCTGATAATTTCTAACTCTCCCTCATGTTAAAAAAATCCACTCGATTTCACTACTTTCTTCTCTTGCTCAATTATATTCCTAGAATAAACTGTTTGCACTCACTGTTTCAGATGCTTTTTTCTCAATCATTCCTCAATCCTTTGCACTCTGGTTTTCATTTCCAACCTCATTACTCAGCTGAAACTGCTCTCTACAATGTTACCAAAAAATCTCTTAACTGATAAATCTGATTTTCTTTGTTAATTCTCATCATTCTCCAACTAGCTGCTGAATCTAAACCTGTTGAATACCCTCTTCTCCTGGATACTTGTTTCTCTCTAGGTTTTTACACTTGTTCTCTTATCTTTCTAATTACACTTTTTGGGAAATTTTATATCTTTAGAGGCTTATTTGAACAAAATAGAGAAAGAGAAGATTAACGAATTGGGCCTGCAACTTAAAAGGCTAGAAAAAGACCAAATTAAAAACCCCCAACCAAAAATTAAACTTGAAATACAAAAATTAAAAGGAGAAATCAATAATATTGAAAGTAAAAAAAACTATTGAATTAATAAATAAAACCAAGAGTTGGTTTTATGAAAAAGCAATAAAATAAACCTTTGGTAAATCTGATCAGAAAAAAGAAAGAGGAAAATCAAATTGTTAGTCTTACAAATGAAAAGGGGGATCTTTCCACCAATGAAGAGGAAATTAGAGAAATAATAAGGAGTTACTTTGCCCAACTTTATGCCAATAAATTTGATAACTTAAGTGAAATGGATGACTTCCTCCAAAAATATAGGCTTTCTAATTACACCTTTTTAATTGCTTTTGCTTATTCATCATCCTGGTCATGCCCCCTACCTGGAAGTGTCACCCAAAGCTCTTTGCCAGGTTCCTTTACTCTTCTCTTTCTGCATTCTCTCTTTTCTGACTTCATCAACTCATACATTTTTAAATGATCATTCCATGCCTGTGATTCTCAGATATATATATATATATATATCTCCAATCTCTTTTCTGACTTTGAGTCTTGCATTACCAATTGCCTATTGGGCATTAAAAATATATGTCAGAGAATATGTCAAACTCAATGTACTCAAAACAGAATTCTTTATCTTTCTTCATAACTCATCCCCTCTTCCAAACTTGCTTATATTCATTGAAATTCTTTCTGTGTTGAAGATTCATAATGTTAATGTTATCCTCTAGTCCTTACTCTCCCTCTCCCTCATTCCACATATTCAATTATTTACCAAATCTTGCTACTTCTAGCAATATTTCTTGCCTTTTTTCTCCCTACTCACATGGTAGTTGCCTAAGAATAGGCTCTCATCCCACTTAGCCTAGATTAGTACATCACTCTCTTGGCTGGTTTCTCTGTCTTAAGTCTCTCTATGCTTCAGTGCACCATCCATGATTCTTGAAAGCAATTTTTCTTAAGTACAGATCTAATTGGGTCAGTTCCCTACTATAGCAACTCCAGTGGCTTCCAATTGGCTCTAGAATAAAATACATTCTTGTCTTTAGCTTTTAAAGCCCTTCACAAACTCTGTTAATTAGCTATTGAATTTAGCAAATGACACTCCTTCCTACCCCAATTTTGACCACAGTTTCCTTGTCTATCAAATGAGCGTGAATTAGTTGCTGTTTTAGAATTCTCATACAACTCTGTGATTTCATGACCCACAATACAATGCTTCCATTCTGTCTGGTGATCAAAGATCAGTTTTATTCAAGCTATTGCTGCCTGGATTATGTATCATGGCACTAGCCAATGATATCAAGAATTTGAATCACATTGAACTGAAGGAAAGTATTGCAGGGACAAAGCTGTCCTGTATGTAGGCTGCTGCTGCTACTACTACTACTACTACTACTACTACTACTAATACTACTACTACTACTACTACTTCTGCTGCTGCTGCCACTACTACTACTACTATTTCTACTGCTGCTGCTGCCATTACTACTACTACTACTACTACTACTACTTCTGCTGCTGCTGCTACTCCTAGTACTTTTACCATTTTTACTAACAGCATACATGGGTTCAAAACATATTCCAGAACTCTCTACCTGAGTAACCATGAGTAAGATCATTTTTCTAGTTCTTGCGTTCCTCGTGTTACACCAAGGGATTGGATTAGATGATCTTTAAGGTCCTTTCCACTTCTAAGTCTATAGTATTATGAGATCCTGTTCCATCCATGCATTTAGTTATTTAGGTGAAGGATTGTGAAATCTGGTTTAAATAGCTTTCTGAGGATAACCTTTCTTCCATGAATTATAGAGATAAACGTGTCCTGTAGCCTGATCCTGAGGGATCCCACTTCATCATTATAGGGCAGATGCTTGGCTTTTTGTGATTTGAGAAATTGAGATTTCTTGGGCTTGGGGCTCTGAGCTTAGGGTGGATTAACCAAGGAGGGAGAGAGGAGCACTAAGAATTGGCTGATCTACTTGACCACAAGAGTCAGAGGACTTTTCTGGTTCTGTGGTATGAAGCCTGAGTTAACTTAATCATTGAATGAACAAACATCAATTGAACACCTATTATGTGCCCAGCAGTGTATCTAGTGCTTTGGAGGATACAGAGAAATGGGAAAAATGGTTCCTGCTCTTAAGTAACCAGAGGCATTGAATGTCAGAACTGGAAAGGACATTATTAAAAGGACAGTATTAAATCTATCACCCCTTTAATTTTACAGAAGAGAAAAATGAGATAGATGGCACAGTGGATAGAATGTTTCATGTAACAGGAAGACCTGAATTTGAATCTTGCCTTAGACTTTTACTGTTTGTGTGGCTACAGGTAGCCTAACTAATCTCTCCAAGCCTCAGTTTCTTCATTTCTGAAAACAAAGGGATAGGACTGGATTACATGGCTTCTAAGGGAGCATTCAATTATAACTGGAGTGGAATGAATTATTGCCCAATATGATGTGGCAGTTTAGCAGCAGAATTGTCTTTAGAACTCACATGTTTTTATTCTCATGTCTTTTCTCTTCTTCAGTTTATGGTATGCTCGGTGAGATAAGACTGACACACCTGTTATTGAAACCCATTATAGATAGAGATCTTGAGAACTGGATCCGGTGACAATAAGATGGGAAAATATGCCCAATTGATCTATTTTTTTCTATATTTAACATTTTCTTTATTATTGTGAACCTAATAATCATCCATAAAACAAATAATATATCAAAAAGAAAATTGTACAAGAAATCTTGAATTTATGTAACACTTGTTCAGAAACATTTATATGTACACAAATATATACATATACACGCATATATAACAATTTAATAATTTTATAAAAAAATTTTGTGTTCTTTTTTACATTTCTCTTTAATTTCTGCTCTGAATTTGAACTATTTCCTTGATGTTCTTTTTTCTTCATGTTATCTATTGCGCCTATTAATCTACTTACTGATGACTGTCCCCCACCCCTCCAAGAGAAACTTCCTTCCTTCATTACAAATACAGTCTACCCAAAGAAATGAACATATTATTCGTATTGAGGAAACTACATCTATGGATTTGCTTGATATCAAAGATTCTTGTTGCTTCTAATCATAGTCCTGCATGAGGTCCAAATAGGCTGGCTTATAGACATTTCTACACTAACCCCTGAAAAATCTGTTAGGATGAAAAGAATATTAGAGTTGAACTTCAAACCCCTCAGTTGACTATATTTTCTTGACCAGACACATCTTTTCACTGGGATTCAGTTTTCTTCTTTGTAAAAGGAGAGGATTTAGACTGAATTAATTCGAAGGAACTTGCTCTGTGCTAAATCCTGGGATCTCAAGTGATATAAGTAAATAAAAAGGAAGCAGCAACATTACCTCTTCTTTCCAGCATCTCTGAATCCATCAGTCATCTGAGGGAAGAGCTGATCAGCAGTCTGCTTTTGTCCTGAGATACTCCTGTGCCCATCTACAACAGCTTAATTATTTTCTTTCTATCTTCTCATTGATTTAAATGGAGTGAGATTACATGATTTTCAAAGGGTATCATAAACTAGATAAAAGAGATCTAGAAAACAGAGACCCTGCCTAATGGATGTTCCCCTTTCTTTCCTCTCTGGTTAGATCTGATAGAACTGAAGGTGGGAACAGTCTGGTATCTTTCCCTACCTAGGGTCTTAGAGTGGAGATAGCTTTAGTGTATAGTGGTCATATGCACCATGGATACTGAGACTCAGGATGCTTCTGCTGAATGAAAAAAGCCAACAAAGATAATCCCTGTTGACTCCAATCATAGTCTAGTCATGTTTTTCTTTAATCAGGTTATTTACGGACTTCTCTGGGCTCTCTCTCAGAGGAATGGGTCCCTGAAGCAGAGGGGTTTGGGGAAAACTTTGTGAATTGAGGACAACTCAGGAAAGGCTAATGGACATTCATATTTCTATAGGCTTGTTCAGTGGATATCTCAGTTAAAGCCTGGAGACTAGTAGAAGAGAATCTTGGTCTCTTTATTACCTCTTTTTTTTTTTTTCTCCTCTACATCAAGGACCTTAGTTGTCTTCTAGTGAATTTCTCCAGGGGAAAAAAATGGCTAAACTATAATCTCAATTTATGAAGAGTGTGCCTAAAAAGGGAGTTAAGTTTCACTTTTCTCAAGTGGAAAAATTCTAATTCATCCAAAATGATTCAAAGTGTTTGCCACATATAAAGCACTGAAGTAGGTACTGAAGATAGAAGGATAGAATGTAATACAGTAGCTCCCTTCAAGGAGTTCCTACTCTTTTGGAGAGTGGGAGAGGAAGAGATTTGCAAAGAGAAACACAGTACTTTGTCAGCGTCAAGGGGAATATTCAGAGTACTCCAGAAAATTTCCAGGAGAGAAAGATTGCTTCTAGATCAGAGGAGCAGAAAAAATTCCTGCAAATAAGTGGCATCTGATATAGGCCTTAGGAAATCAATAATAAATGTAGTTCACATTTATATAGCTCTCTAAGGTTTGCAAATCATTGTAACTTCTTGTCTTATTTGATACTATCAACAACCCTGTGAAATACATGCTATTATTTCCATTTCAGTGATAAGAAAATTGAGAAACAAAGAATTAAGTGACTTCTCAAGTGTTTCCCAGTTAGGAAATATACTGGATTTGAACTAAGGTTTTCATGATGACATACATAGCATTCTACCCACTGGACAACCAAGCTGCTTTCCCTAGCATGCCTGTTTGATGTGGTTAGTTCCCAGGTGCCTTAGCACATTGGGGTGGACAGAGAAAATTGAGATCTGCTCACAGTTTCCCAAATGCCGTTCTCTTTATTCTTTGGATATTCTCTGAAGCATTAGTACTTTTTTCTTGTTCTCATCCCTGGCAGCATTTCTCAGGTGGGAAGCTGACTTCCTGAATCTCTTTTGGCTGCAGTATCCAACAGAATAAACTTTTGCCATCTCCCTCTCTCTATGCTTCTAGAAGATTGTTATCCAGAAAATGCTCAGAAACATCAGAACAATTCCATTTTGTATTTCAGATTCTCTTGGACCCCACCCTAAACTCTCTGTGAATTAAGGGTTTCATTCTCTCTAGTGATCTTGTGATCCTTGAATACAATGAATACATTTAAAAAAAGTTATTCAGCTCTGAGTGTTTATCTGGGTGAAGTATGATTTAGGGAATACTAGAAGTCCAGTCTGAGAAAACTAAGCTCTCCATTGGTGGGAAATTACATGGGTGGACATTTGCAAGTTTTTCTTCTTTCTCAAATTGTCCTTGACTTGTCTTTGCTCCTATCAAAAATCATCTGTTTCATATATGTCTCTGGTAAAGCTGTTGGATTTCTAGGACAAAGTACAAAGCTTATTGGAGACATAGGTTGTCATTAAAAAATCAAAACTTTTTTTTTATACCTTAGGTAAAACCAAATATCATTGATATTAAGCTCTCCCTTATAATTAAAAAAAAAAAAAAAACTATCATCCAAATCATTTCATTTGACAGCAACACAATTTTCTATGCATCTGGGACTACAATTTTTTTTATCTTATTTGATCATCACTTAACTCATCTCCTCACAAATAGTAGGAAAATCCTGCAGGTAGAACTGAAGTTGGGGGAGGGCTAGAGACAGACACATTTAATACTTCATATGTTGACTATGGAAGGCCTTAATATCAAAGCAATTCCACCAAGCTCTTTATCTTATCAGACATAATAAATAGAGCTGATTTTGCTGTCAGAAAATTGGGTTTGAATTTTGTTTCTGGAATTTACTACATCTGATATAAAGATAATGGTTGTACTTGCCATAGACTAGGATACTTGTTTAAAAAACAAAACAAAACAAAAAATTTAAGTCTTTTGGCTACACTTAAAATATAACTCCAATGACTCTAATTTCTCCTCTCCTTTCATGAATTGTTAGAAAACTCCATTAGAATTTTAATTCTTGTTGGCAGGGATTATTAAAAATTATTCTTCCTAAGCATGTAATAAATGCTTTTTAAATTGATTGATATTGAGTAGATCTGGCTATCTATTCCTGCTCACAACTTTTTTCAGAGCATTTTTGACATCCTTGTTCCTAAGGGTATAAATGATGGGATTAAGCAGTGGGGTTACAAAGGTATAGACCAAGGCAAGCATTCGATCCTCTTCTTCTGTGGTACTTGATGGAGGACGGAAGTAGACTAAACTGCAGCAGCCATATTGTATCAGGACGACTGTAAGATGAGAGGAACAGGTAGAGAAGGCTCGCTGGCGGCCCTCAGCTGAACGAATGTGCAAGATGGTGTTGGTGATGAAGACGTAGGTGATGCAGATGAGCAGGAATGGGATGGTCAGGAGAATGATGCTTACCACATAGACAACAGCCTGGGGAATATGAGTATCAGCACAGGCCAGTCTTAGAACAGGTGGTACATCACAGAAAAAGTGCTTGATCACCCTGAGGTGCCCACAGAAGGGGAGAGTAAAGACCAGAGATGTGAGGTGCAAGGCAAGGAAAAGAGCCAGGATCAAGGAGCCACCCACCATCTGGATACACAACTTCTGGGTCATGATGAGAGTATAGTGTAAGGGATGGCAGATGGCCACATAGCGGTCATATGCCATCACAGCTAATAGGAAACAGTCAGTCCCACCAAGAGTTACAAAAAAGAACATTTGGATCCCACAGCCAGCCAATGTGATGGGGTTCTGGGATCCAAAGATGTTGGAGAGCATCAATGGTACTAGAGTAGTGGTATAACAGATCTCCAGGAAGGATAGGTTGGAAAGGAAGAAGTACATAGGGGTGTGTAGGGAGGTATGGGTGAACACAGCCCAGATGATGGCAGTGTTCCCACAGAGAATCATCATATAAAGAAGGAGGAAGAAGCAGAAGAGGAGGGCCTGGATCCTGGGGGAAGTGCTGAACACTTGGAACACAAATTCAGTGGGGCCAGACTGGTTGATCTGGAGAATGTAGGGAGAAGACATCTTTCACCTGCCAAAGAAAAATAGAAAAATTGGTCCAGTTACTAGATATAGCCAAAAATGAAATCATAGCTTTGTGGAATACACATGGACTTTTTATAGTTCACCTTAGGAAAATCATCCCACATTTCTGTGCACTAGTATTTTTTACCTGTTTGGTTAAGCTTTTAACCTCTAAGGTCTCTTGCAATTTTGATTTTTTGTGTTCAATATTGTAATGTCACTGTTAGCTTTGACATTCTATATTCTAATTTTTTTTTTTAAAAAATAGCTTCATGGTGATGTCCTTGGTTTAAATAATAGATATTCTGCTTCTTTCCCATTTTCATACAAGTCATCTCTTATGACAAATAATTTAATAATAATTGTGGTTGTTTTGTTGTTGTTCATTTGTTTGGTTACATCTGCTTCTGTGTCCTCATGGACCATAGCTTGCCAGACCGTACTAAGCTCTACTCTTTTTCAAAGTCTATCCAAGTTCATGTTCACTGTTTCCATCACACTAACCATCCATTTTATCCTTTGCTATTTTTATGGTGTGATCTTTCATATTTAGATTACATATTGATTTTGAACTAATCATGGAGTATAGTACAAGATGTTAGAATAAGTCCAAAATCTCTATGTTGTTTTCCAGCTTTTTAATGATATTCTAATGAATAAAGAGGTCTTTCCTATGTAATTTTTGTTTTTAGGTTTATCCTTCCTTGGTTTGTATTTCCCACTGAACTTTTATGTTTTTTGGCCTGTGCCAAGTGGTTTTGATATTGTTACTTTTTAATAGGTTCTAAATTCTAGGTCATTTCCAAACCTGCTTATTCTAAGATTTTTTTCACCTTTCCCATTCTTTATGAATCTATTTATTAGACATTTCTATTGATGTTTAAGAGGATAATTACTTTTTTACTTTTCCAATAGCAAAGCTCTAAAATGAGTTACTAACAAAATTGGACCTAGAAGGTACATCAAAGAACCCCTAGCCTAACTCCTTATTTGATAGAAAAGTTAAAGTTAAAGAATTAGTAAATAACAGCCAGGATTTCAATCCTGATACTTTGACTCTAAATGCTGTACTCCTTTCACTTCAAGAGGTGAAGATTATGGTTATCGCTCATGAATATCATAGATACACATGGAAATGCAATGGTGTCAAACTCAAATAGAAATAGGGGCCACTAAATGACACATAAAGATACCTGTTGATTGTAATTTGACTTAGAAATCCACATATTAACATTATCTATTTTCTATTGATTTTTAAAATTTATTTTGTTAAATGTATTCCTTTACATTTTATTCTAGGTAGAGCTACATATAGTGGCAATATATTTCACATCTATATATCACATTCCCATTACAGGCAGGGAAACTGAGGATCATTGAATTTTAATTATATTTGTTTGGTATTCTGAATTCTAAGGTCATTTCTCACTCTTTACTGTTTTCTATTCTTAAAAACAAACAGGTATTTGATGCAGGAGTTCTCTTAAGGATTCTTTTCCCTAAATTTTGCCCTACCCCTTTCTCACAACACCATGTTCTAAAGATAAAACCAGACTTAAATCTTGTAGAGACTTTTCCAGGATTGTAATAACAGCAACAACAGCAGCAATAGCACAACAATAACAATAATAAAGATAGAGATACTATTATGAACTTTTCTGACTGTGTGCATGGTTTACACTCGTTCTGCAAGTACCATAACTTTAAAGGCAACAATTGTAAAAGAAGGAAAAATGAAGAAAGTGAATAAAGATAAAATATGAGAAAGAAGGTTAAGAAAGAAAGCTGTTAAGAGCTTCCAGAAAAATAAATATAAGAGAAGTCTGTACAGAATAATTTTACATATCTGTATACACACACGTGTCTCTGTGCTCATGTGTATCTTATGGTTAGATATTTCTAGAGTAGGGGAGAGGGAAAAATGATGTAGCTCAAGCATCATCTTTTGCAGAGATCTCTTCATGATCCCACCAAGAGCTGGTATCCTCTCGCCCAAACTAATTTGTATTTAAATAATTATAATATATTTATATTTGAGATCATATATTTATAGAAACATATTATGCATATTTATTTGTTTGTTTGTACTTATTTGTTTGCATCCCCTTTTAGGATGCAAGCCACTTCATTATTTGTACTTGTATCTTCTGTTTCCAGAATAATATCTACTGTAGTATAAACAGATGGTGCTATGTGTTTATTGTAAAGCTAATGGGTTGGATTAGACCTCTGATCTCCCTTAAATGTTCTAAATCTAAGATCCTATAATCTCTTGGGATCAAATTTTCCTCCCAAACACAAACAGTAGACTAACTGATTGGGTCATGAACTAGGGACTCTGGATTTAGGATTTCCTAATAGAACCAATTTTTTTTTTTAAACAGATTAAAGAGATATGAGTCATGTCATGCCCGGAGGGAAGCAGTTTCACCATTCCAACCCCTAGTTTGGGTTGTTCAGCTCAACCAAGGCAGCTGGATTTAGTGCTGTTTGCTAGGGTTGCAGAATCTGAGACTACAAGGGATGGTCTATATAGGGGAAAAGAAGTATTCAGGATTGAGTCATAATATGACTCCTTCCTCTCAAGTATCTGATGGATCAAAGTTGGACTTCAGCCTGGAGCTGTCTGGGCTACCTGAAGAATTCTCCATTAATTGAGCCAACAAGTATTTATTGACTGACTGCTATGTGCCCTGCCATAGCTATGGTACTATGTGGAATAAAAAGGAAGAACAGATGTGCCCTAAGAATTGAGAGTTATAGTATGTCAGAAGTTGGAGGGACCTTAGAGCACAGAATGTTAGAGCTGGGAAGGAACCTGGAAAAAGGAATGTTAGAACTGGAAGAATACAATGTCAAAGCAAAGAGGGACCTTAGAAAAGGGAATTCAGAGCAAGAAAGAACTTTAGAAAACAAAATCTCAGATGTGGTTAGAGACCTTTAAACTTAGAACATGGAATGTGTCACAGCTGAAATGTATCTTAGAGATATCATCATTTTACAGGTGGGAAAATTAAAGACCAGAAAGAGGAAATGACATTCTCCAATTGTGAAGTGAATTCCATAGCATCGATTGATTAGAACCCAGGACACCTTAATCCATCAATCTTTCTTCTATATTACTCAGTTGGGTATAATCTCTCTTATTAATCAACCAAAAAGCATTATTATGTTATTTGTCCTTCATTCTTGAAGATGACCATGAGAAATGATTTTATGACATGCAATTGAATTGAACCTCCTAGAAACCAGGCATAGTATTAAATCCGAGAGTTACAATTACAAAGAATGAAATAAACTTTATTGATAAAGAGCTGACCATCTAATAGAGAGAGCAAATACATATAAAGTGTATGCAGCATTAATACAAACTCAATTAATATACATCAATAAATATAAGGTCATTTGGAAAGGGAGAGCCTAATAGTTTGGGGGTGGATAAGGAAAGGCCTTTTGCAGAAGACTGTGCTCCAACTGAGTCATAAAGGAAGAGAAAGGCCCTATGAAGTGGAATTGAGGAGAAAGTTCTTTCCAAGCATGTGAGGTAGCTTACGCAAAGATGCAGAGGTGATAGAAGTGTAAGGGGCAGAGAGAAGACCAGTTTGGCTGGACAAGAATGCAGAAGGAAGAACAATGGATTATACTATACTTTTGGAAACAAGGATAACTTACTTTCAGCCACTGCAGTATTGGGCAATAGAAAAAGCAGATCAGTTGATACTGGATTTAGGTGAGTCAAGAACCAGATCCTGAACTAGTTCTGGATGTCAGCATTTTGTTAATTAAAATGAGGGTTTTGTTTTCAATATCCTTAAAGATAGGTGCCACTTTTATGAGAAGACTGAAATCTCTGACATCCTTCCTTCCCGAAGACCAGGAGGTGGGACCACAGACAAAATGATTCAATTGGATGCCAGACAAACTTAGTCTAGAGAAAAGGATTCTGGATTTGGAGTCAGAATTCTGTTCAATTTTCAACCATCTTGGGCAAGTCATTATGGAATTATGGAACTGCAGGATTGAGGTTTTTTAGTCAAATTCCTCTCATTATAGAAGACCTAAAATGGTTAAGTGATCTAAGATTATAGGACCATTGACCTAGAGGTGGAAGAGACCTAAGAGACCACTTAGTGCAAAAACCTTTATTTTACAAATGAGAAACTGACACTCAGGACAAATGATTTGCTCAGTTACAGAGGTCTTGAGTATGAGAGGAGAGGTTTGAATCAAGTTCCTCTGACCAAGTAGCCCATATTCATTTCTCTATGAATCTCAATTTTCTTCTCTGCAAAATAAATGGGTTGGATGCAAACAATAATTTTCTCTTTTTTCTTTTTTTAATAGTATTTATACAAGCAAAGCTAATTTTCAACATTACCTTTTGCAAAACCTTGTGTTCCAAATTTTTCTCCTTCTCTCTCTTCTTCCTCTCCTAAAGAGCAAACAATCCACAATAGTTTAAACAGTTCAATTTTTCTAAACATTTTCCCATATTCATCATGCTGCACACAAAAAAAATCAGATTGGAAAAAAATATAAGAAAGAAAAGACAAATAAACAAACAAACAATAACAAAAAGGTGAAAGTACCATACTTTGATTTACATTTAGAGACCATGGTTCTTTCTTTGGATGTGGATCACAAGACTATTGGAAATGCTTTTCTCATTTCAACTAGTAGTTTTCAAAGCTCCTTGAAACCATTTTAGGGTTTCTGGAAGGTCAAAAAAAATTTCACAAAAATTCTAAGACATTTTAATTTTTAATATATTAATAACTATAAGATAAACAAAAAAATCTTTAGGGTCTCTGATTTTGCAGAGCATAAGGGGGTTCTGTGAGAAGCACTAGACTAAGTGATGTCTAAGATTCTTCCAATTCTTAATCCCAACATCTTTATTTAGTCAATTAAACAAAAATAAAGGAAAAAAATGATATTCCCTTACCACTATTCAGTGACTCTGACTCCATCAGCCATTTAAGGAAAATCTTTGTTTCATAGGCTGCCTTTGTCTTGAGATGCTCCAGAGACAGTGTTCATGGAACACTTTGTAATTCTCAACTTCTAGTTGAGCTAAATGGAATGAGAACTCATGACATTCAAAGGAGGCAGGGTTTCCTGTAAAGGAGAGACCTTGGCTGCTGCAGGTACTCCCTGCCTCTGCTTTCTGGCTGGATTTCATTCAGTTGCAAATGGAGAGAAATTTCAGTGTCCTTCATAAACTAAGGGCCTTCAAGTACAATTACTTTTTGGGTAATGATCAGCACAGAGTTTTCTTAGTTTGTGGTCCAAATGTATTCCCTGCATCAAGTAACCCAGTTATTTGACACAGTACCTCCATCCATCAACAGGATAGACATTGTCTTCTTGTCCAGGTTATTTTGGGCTCTCTTTGGGTTATTTCTCAGGGGAATGAGTCAGTAAATCACATGCTTTTCCCTAGGGCTGTCTTAAAGTGGGTCTGAGATTTGGGGAAAGCATTCTGAATAGAGGACAACAAAGACAAAGTTAATGGGCAGTCACATCCTCCAGGGTTTTATCTGTGGAGGCCAAAGGTGGTATGTGGGGAATAGGGGGAAACAAGTTTGCATCCCTATCTGCTTTCCATCGGAGGCTTAATCTGTGCATTAATAATTCTCTCCCAGGGGAATGTTAAAGATGCAAATTTATGGAGACTTAAGATTCATGAAAATTTTTAACACTGTGGAAAGAGCTTTGCATATGAGAAGGGAGGGAAAGCAGGAAAGTGGTGGAGAATTAGGAGTCCTGGGTGATGGAATGATTGAGTCCCAAGTTGGTTTTTAGATCTTTTAGCTCATTCATTTTTCAATAAATACTGCCATACATTACATTGATCCTTGTTTTATAACCAAGAAATTCAAATAAACAGAACTCACTTTAAAAAGGATTTCTTTGAATATTTTATGCATCTTTAAAACTGTTATTTTATCCAATAATAGCTCTTAAGAAAATGCTTGTTAATGAGGTGATTTAGGCAATTCTAATAGACTTGTGTTGAAAAGTGCCATTTGCATCCAGGGAGACAACTATGGAAACGAATGTGGATCAAAGCATGGTATTGTGTGGTACGGAAATGGTGAGGGGTCACCATTTAATAAAAAAGCTGGAGAGAGCTCTAGAGAAAAGCAAAGTTTATTGTACATTCTCGAGAAAAGGGTGTCCCACCCTTCAAGCAGACAATGGAAGAGAGGAAGCGCCTCCTGTGGGCAGGACAGCCCCTTTAATCCCTAACGCAAAACACCCCCTCCCACCACTGACCCTCATCCTCATTGGCTGAGAGTCTTACATTCTAAACTCGAGATCTGCGCATGAAATTGAACTTGACCAATAAATACATAGTTGCCCATATTTAGCTGAAATAGGGAGGAGATGATATCATGAGAGGGGAACACAATTATGCCCTTGACTCCATGTTCACAGTCCTTCAGGCCTACTCCAACTCTGAAGTAGATGAAGCCTTACTTGATTTTCACAACTGTCTTGAAAGATCTCACCTCATCTCATTCAAATGGAAAAAAAGTGCTGCTTGAATGAATAAATGATTTATAATTATTTCTATTTTATGTCTCTAAAAATCTCTACATTTAATGAAATCAGAGCACTGGAGCTTCTCTAAACTTCATTTTCTTCTCCAGTCTCAAGTGCACAGAGATTGAAATAGAATGGATTTTAGCTATAATATATTTTCTAGATCTCTTTATGGAGTGTCATGGTTGAACTATTTTTGTTATTACAATTCAACAAATTCTAGTGACTCTCTATGGTATCAAGGATCAAATATGAAATTTTCTGCTGCTACCCTAAACTTTTCATAACTTAACTCATTGTTGCCTTTTCAGTCTTATACTTTACTCTTAAATATTTAATTTTTGATCCAGTGATCTCCATCTTCTGGTTGTTCCACTAACAAGGTGCTTTCCCTCTTGATTCTCTATATATTTCCTGTGGCTGTCCCCAGTGCATGAAATGCTCTCTCTCTCCTTTGTTCCATCTGCTGCCCTCCTTCGCTTCCATTAAATCCCAACTACATTTTCCTTTTGTATTGGAAGCCTTCCACACCTTCACTTAATTAGACTTCTTTTCTTCTGTTATTTCCTAGTTAACCTAAGTAGAGGATTCTGGGAAGTAGAATTGGGAAGCAGGTTGGTAAATTCCAAGCTCTTCAGATTTCCTCTACAAACAGAACAAATTTATGCCTCAGGTTGAACATAGGTGAATGAAAAACAATGAAGATTTGGGGCAGAACACCTGTCCTTCTAGGATAACCTGAGAAACTCTGAAGACCCCAGGCTGGGATTAATCTATGTGAAGTGCAAATACCTCTGGGCTAGCCCTGCAGAAAGAGTAAGTGAGAACCCCTGGGGCTAATAGGATTTGGCTGGAGTCTTAGCTCAAACCACCAGAACTTTCACTTCTGGGACACTAAGAGGAGTCCAGGATCTAAGGGAACCTCTGCTGATTAGGAACCCCAGGCCCAGCAGCGTTGTGATGCTACCCTCGGGGAGAAGGAACCAGCATAGGTAAGTGCAGAAATAGGGGAACAGGGACACTACTGACTGATGGCATTTTCAGCATGGGGGAGCTCTTGGTTTGAAGTTCCAGGTCACAGGGGAGAGCTGAAGTGAAGCCTAGAACACCATCCCTTCACTCCAGGATTTGAAGTGCTTACATTAATAGTTTTTATTGAAAAAAAAAATGAATAAGCAAAGAAGAAAGACCTCAAGGAGAGAAACTTACTAATAGAGACAATCAGGATTCATGATCAGAGAGACATTAAAAAAAAAAAAATAAAAGCTTCTCTTACTCCAAAGAGTAATGTTAAATTGCTCCCTGCCCAGAGAGAATTTTTAGAACTCAAAAAGATTTCAAAAATCAAATGAGAGAGATTAAGGAAAAACTAAAAACAAAAAAACAAGCAAACAAACAAACTAAAACTAAAATTAAAAAACAAAACAAAAATAAAAACAAACAAAAAACCCTACAAGACTTAAACAAAACAAAACAAAATCCAAGAAAAATAAGATTATGAAAAAATGTAACTAAAAACAGAGATTCAGAATCTTAAAAGAACATTCTTTGAAAATTAAAATTGGGGAAACCAGTGAAGTGATAAGAGACCAAGAAACAAAATATAAAGAAAGAAAAAGAAATAGAACAGAATGTGAAACAACTTAAGTAAAATTTGTTTGCATATATTTAGTCCTTGAAGTCAGGGACTATGTTTTGCCTCTTTTTGTTATCTTTAATCCTTAACATAGAGCTTGGCATTCAGTAGGTGCTTAATAAACACAGATTGTTGATTACCTAGATACCTGGCCTCAGAGACAGGAAAGGTGATTTCGGTTTCTACTTTTGAAAGGTTCTGTCTGTGTTATTCTGTGTAAGTCATTTTCCCTCTTGATCTAAGAAAAGTAATCACATGTGAATTCTCATTTCTTTTGGAGAGCACTGCTCATTGATTAACTATCTTGTGAAAAATTTCTCATAATCCCCAGAAAACTTTATTCCTTCTACTCCTCTTTTTGTTCTGTTTCTCTTATTAGAATATAATCTGTAAGGCACTTAAACAGCAAAATGAATATATAACTTTTTTTTTTTTTTTTTTTTTTAAGTGAGGAAGACTTGAATTCAAGTCTGGCTTCAGATATTTATGAACAGTGTGGGCAAGTTAATTTTTATTTGTCTCTGTTAACTCTGTAAAATAGAGATAGTAATAATACCTAGGTCCTAGGGTAGTTGTGAGGATTGAATGAAATAGTATTTGTAAAATGGTTTCCAAATATTAAAGTTAATTATTATTATTTTTTTTTTATTTGAGGAAAGAAACTATATTTGTTTTGTAATTTTATTCCTAGGACTGAGCAAAAGTAAGCCCTGTAAAAAATTTTCAACTATCCATCTATCTACCTATCCATCCACTCAATATTTAACTGTCCCAGGAAAATTTCTAAGGTTGTACATTGTAGATGAAATACTAACTCACCAGCCTTGAGAGGGGGAATTTCCTCAATGGAGAAAACTCAAGAAATTCCAGATTGGGTTAGAAAATCTCTTCCTAGATCTAGAACAGAGTTTAGCACATAGTGATTATCCAATGAATAGTTAATTAATGAATTAATGAGTCAGTCTCCCAATACCTTCTTCAAAGAAGTCTATTGACCTGCCTTCTCTCTGAAACTATTGACCCTACCTAATCTTAATCAATGACATTTTAAAGAAAACAATTTTTTATTTTTGAAGAGTTCTGTCCTTGATCCCATATTTTCATATATTCTTCATATGACACAGTAGAGACATGTGAGAAAAGGACAAGACTTTCTCCCCAGTTTTCAGGTGAGGAAACTGAGATTAAGATGTTCCATAGCACAGTGTGCTATGTTGTACTACAACTGGAACCATACAGAAACCCAAGAGACCCTCTTGGCAACCTCAGACCTGCCTTAATTACTCCAGGGCCAAAGAGTAGGCTACGGAGAACCCTTTTAGACAAGTCCAGGCCAGCTTAGGCACTTCTGAAACTGATTTTGGTTATAATTTACAAAGATCTTTTGAATTTCACAAGTTTATGACTTAATTCATTCTATCTCCAGATTAATATTCACCTAATTTGAAAAAGGAAGAAATTATAAAAATACACCAAGGACTAATGCCACTTGGGTGAAAATATTGTAGCATGCCCCTGTTCCTATCTACCAGGCAGAGAATTATTATCTGCTCAAACTACATATATGCACACTCAATTCTCTTTTTCTTTTCTTCTTTTTTTTGAGGCTGGGGTTAAGTGACTTGCCCAGGGTCACACAGCTAGGAAGTGTTAAGTGTCTGAGACCAGATTTGAACTCGGGTCCTCCTGAATTCAAGGCTGGTGCTCTTCTCAATGAACTCAGCAATCAACTAAATTTTTTCTTCACTATCCACTACATCAAAATTAAAAAAAAACAAACTATTTTATATGTAATTTTTATATGTAAATAAAATATTAAAAAGAAAAGCTCCTATAACATATCATAAAATGGCTATCCATCTGCTTCAAAAGAAAAATAAGATTAGGATCCAAGAGGGTTGGGGGGCATGAAATAAGGGAATTGGCTTCCTATTGAAATAGATCTATTTGCCTAAATTTGGATATAGAACTTTGGATAGAAATGATGGGTTTTTTCTGTTGATGGAAATGAATTAATGATGTGGTGCTTCCAGCAAAACTTAATTGCGTGCCTGCTTAAAGTCCTGACCTTCTAATTATTGTAGAAATACTATTTCCACAAAGGACAGCCAACTGTTTCACTGATATGGTTTCATGATTGTGGGAGTTAATGCCCAAAGAGCTATAAAACTGTGCATATATATCCTTTGATCCAACAGTTCCATTACTGGCTCTATTTCCCAAGGAAATCATAAAGGAGGGAAAAGGACCCACATGTGCAAAAATATTTGTAGCAGCTCTTTGAGTGTTAGCAAGGAATTGGAAAATGAAGAGATGCCCATAAATTGAGGAATGGTTGAATAAGCTGTGGTACATGAAGATAATGGAATATTATTGTTCTATAAAAAATGATGAACTAACTGATTTTAGAAAGGTCTGAAAAGAGTTACATGAATTGATACTAAAAGAAACAAGCAGAACCAGGAATACATTGTACACAATAACAACAATGATCACCTATAAAAGACTTGGTTTTTCTTAGTGGTTCAGTTATCCAAAGTAATCTCAATAAACTTTGGATAGAAAAGGCCATCTTGTATTCAGAGAGAGAGAACTATGGAAACTGAATGTAAATCAACAGGGAGGGAGGGAGGGAAGTTGAAAGGGAGGAAGGAAGGAAGGAAAGGAGGAAGGGAGGAAAGGAGGAAAAGAGGGAGGGAGAGAGGGAAAGAGGGAGAAATTATCTAGAATCACTGATTAGTCAGTTATAAAGCTTTTTCTCTCTTCTGGGATGCTTATAGGAGCATGTGGCATCTGACTTATATACCCCAAGTAGCCATCAAACTATGCCTGAAGTCAAGATTTCTTTAAATCCCAGGATAGGGGGTTGGCAAGGTTAATATGTAGCTTCTGGAATAAAAGATTAGTATCAAGAGTGTATTTATTCTGCATGGCATACTAGATATAATGCTTAACTTGGACCCTGCAATAGATGGCTTTAAATGCTGCTTCTGTCACCAACTGTGTCACCAGGAATAGGTCATTCAATAGCCCTTTGCCTCAAGTTTCTCAGGGTTAAAATAGGAATAACAATACCCATAGTATTTACCTCATATGGTTGTTATTAAGCTTAAATGAAAGAACGCATGAAAAATACTTTGCATGCCTTAGATGACTATGTATGTGTGTATGTAATAGATTTTTGGAGAATTAACCATGTGGCTCTCAAAAAGTAATTTAACCCTTTCTAACCTCAGTTTCTTCATCTTTACATTGGGGATTGGGGGAGAGAGAGAGACAATTGGACTTGATGATTTCTAAGGTACCTTGTAGCTATAACTCTTGATTTTATGAAATGATAACAGTATCTTCTAAAGCTGTTAAATAAAGGTTAGAAATTATTTGTTCTATTCAAGAATGGTGCATTCAAAGGTACTTTCAGTCTGCTTTTCCTAGGTTGGTATAAAACTCTCATTTTGTTTAAAACCCTACAGATACTAATTCCCTGGGCTGCCTAAATCCGATAGAAGAAGTCTAAGCTGGGATGCCTATCTGGCACCAAATAGCCTGCTTCCAAGTCAGAAATAATATTCGGACTCCAAATGGGAGTAAGGCTGTCATATTCATATTAACATAGGGCTTAAAGCTGAAAGGTGGTCTCAGAGATTACTTACTGGAAACCCATCATTTTCATGTGGAGAAACTAGGGTCAAAAAGAGAAAGTAATTTATTAAAGTTCATCCAAGGAGCAAAAAAGAGAGATGAGGTTTGAATTCAGGTCTTAAGCATGCAAAGGCAACTTTTAACATTTTTTTATTATGTAATAACTCTTCTCTAACAGGTATATCTGATTAACAGTGGATATGATATACATATCCTATGACTATATATGTGATAATACTCCTATTAATGTACTATTATAAGATGTATTATAATGCCCTAATTATGACTTTGCTCTTATAAGGGTACTTAGCACAGTGTAAATGTGAATTAAATGTACAGTATAGTCAGACTTTTCATTTTGCATCTATATGTATGTATAGCAAATGGCTACATAATGATCATATGCTATAATAGCCAACAGGGAGCAATCAGTCCTACCAAAGGTGAGAAAAAAACATCTGGGCTCTCTAGCCGGCCAATGAAGTGGGCTTCCGAGCTCCAAAATGTTGGGGAGAAGCAAGGGCACAGTAATAGTGGTATAACAGATTTTTAGGGAAGATTAGTTGGAGAGGAAGAAGTACATAAGTCTAAGAGCCCTTTAAATGGGCGCCACAGTGCATCGGGAGATTGAATGGTCCGGAAGTAATTTCTATGGATATTAGGACTGCCTTGTAGGTGGGATCCTGTCTATTTTGAGATAGCTTCCTAATGGGTGACTCTCTCGCTGATTGGCTGTGTGTGTGACCTCACAGGCCCTATGTAAGCCCACTGCAGGCAGCAGTCGCTCTCTTTAACCTGGCGCTCTTCACCCTGGCTCCCTAGCCTGGGTGGCCAAGCCAAGATGGGTAGACAAAAAAGGTAAGGGTTTTGGTAATAAACACATGGGTCTTCTGACCAGGTGTTCACTCGGGAACCAACAAGTCAGGGCATCAGTCAGGGCATTATGTGAGTAGGTATAATAAAGGCTTTTAAGATTACACGTGGCTGTTCTTGAGTGTGCTACTGGTTATTAAGCTATAGATTCAAGAGATTGTGGCCAGAGACCTTTGAAGGCCTCAGAGGAGGCGAGCTGAGTAGAATTCACACTGCTAAGCACAGTGGTCAAAGGTACTCTGGTGGGTCTAGGACAGACTAGTAATTGTAACTGCCAGGAGAGCACGTTACACATGGGGGTGTGTAGGGAGATGAGGCACACACAATCCCAATAATGATGCCATTACCACAGAGCATCATTATGTAGAGGAGAAGGGAGAAACAGAAAAGGAAAACCTGGATATTGGGGGAAGTGATTAAAACTTGGAACACAAACTTGAAGGGGCCAGACTTGGTAGGATGGAAAGTATTGGAAGAAGATATCTCACTATCTTCATTGAGCTTCTTTGGTCCCTATGAGCAAAGACATATACCATCCAATGGTAAGTGTGCTCAAGGGATGACTGTATTGGGACATAAGGGAGTTGCCTCTCAGTAGGATTTTTCTTGTCTACATTTTTCTAAGTTTCAAAGCAATGAGTCTAGAAGAATTCTTAGGGGATCCACTCAGAAGATCATCTATGAAGAATTGACATTTTCTAGTCTGTTATGTAGAGTGAGACCTCCTCTGTAAAAAAGATTTTTAATCTAGTTTTCAAGATACATCTTTCTATTAGTGGTAAGTGAAACTTACCATTTAGCATGGGGACAATATTATCTTTTACTTTGCGGCGTTATTTTGAGGATCAAATGAGATATATATATATATATATATATAAGGAGGATTCATCACGTGGAGCATATTCAAAATTGCTCTTGGTTCTAGTTGATTACTTGGAACATTTGGGGCCTACTTCTGCTCTTATGGTGGTTACACTCTGACAGAACATGGATTTTTTGTGACAACAAACCTATTAAAGTCTTGTTCCAAAAGGTTCAAAAATGTATTTCTCTTAATAGAATGTTCTTTATCTCTAGGAATCCAGGAACCAGAATTTCTAGTGTCAGCTTAAGTTGGTATCCAGCTCTAATGAAAGATAAACAGAAAGCACTGTGGGTCACTTTAAAGGGTTCTAGTCTACTTATTTAAAAAAGTTTTTATTTGAATACACATTTACCTCTCCTAGGTATAGAATCACAGAACAAAACAGAACAAAAAACACAACAGTGACATGGATCTAAACAATCAATACGCTAGTTGATATGTATTTATTAAGCACTACATGTGAAACTGAAGAAACTAAGGAAGTATGAATTGTGGGAAATGATACACTGGAGTTGTACTTTTTAAGGGCTCTATTTCTTAGCAACCATTGAGACTCTTAGCCTCCACCTTCACAGATTCTCAAAGGCTGCCTTCTTACTCATGGCTTTTTTCAGAGCATTTTTGACATCCTTGTTCCTTAATGTATAAATGACAGGATTGAGGAGGGGAGTGACAAAGGTGTAGACCAAGGCAAGATACCGATCTTCATCTGCAGGAGTGTTTGATGGGGGTCGAAAGTAGACCAAACTGCAGCAGCCATATTGTAGCAGGACCACAGTGAGATGGGAAGAGCAGGTGGAGAAGGCTCGCTGGCGCCCCTCAGCTGAAGGAATATTCAAGATGGCGATGGTAATGAAGACATAGGAAATGCAGATGAGCAGGAAGGGGGTGGTCAGCACAAGGATACTTATCACATAAAGGACAGCCTGTGGCACACGAGTGTCAGCACAAGCTAGCTGCAGGACAGGTGGTATATCACAGAAAAAATGGTTGATCTCCAGGAAGTGTCCACAGAAGGGCAGGGTGAAGACCAATGATGTGAGTGGCAGTGAAAGAAAAAGAGCCAGACCCAGGGGTCCAGCCACCATTTGGGTACACAGCTGTGGGGTCATGATGAGAGTGTATTGTAGGGGATGGCAGATGGCCACATAGCGGTCATATGCCATGACAGCCAATAGGAAACAGTCAGTGCTACCGAGGGTGGCGAAAAAGAACATCTGAGTTGCACAACGAGTCAATGAGATGGGCTTTCTTTCCCCCATGATGTTGGAGAGCATCAGTGGTACCAAAGTAGTGGTATAACAGATCTCCAGGAAGGACAGGCTGGACAGGAAGAAGTACATGGGAGTTTGCAGGGAGATGTTTGTGTACACAGCCCAGATAATGGCAGCATTCCCACAGAGAATCATTACATAGAGAAAAAGGAAGAAGCAGAAGAGGAGAACCTGAATCATGGGGGAAGAGGTGAACACCCTGAATACAAACTCAGTGGGACCAGACTGGTTGAGATGAATAGTGGCAGGAACAGACATGTCACCTATCAAAGAAAAATAGAAAGTCAAGCCAAGTTCCTGAATTTCCTTGATAAAATCAGCAACTCTTAATGCTATTTCTAAAATCTTAGACTGATAGAATCTTGAAGTTTCAATACATTAAGGATCCTTTGGCAGAAGTATCTTTAACTTATTGGTTTTTAATTTCACTATTTCATGGAGTGAGTAAAATTTCATGATCTCTCTGCTGCCATCTTTCTCTATCAGTTTAATAGTGTATATTATTAGTGCAAAACTTTCTATGCTTACTCTCTCGGCCTTACACTTGAAAAGGCAATTTGAGTCTTGGGCAGCCAATTGGCTAGCATCGTAAGGGTAATCCTGAGTGTTGTAATTTTTAACATCATTTCTCATGAACTCCCAACATGAGAAATTTTTCAGTATTACTTATTGATGGTTAATTAATTTGCTTTTTCAGAATTATATGTATTGAGAAGCTTTAGAAAAGATAGAAATTAGAAAAAATGCTTTTCAAACCTTTCTTCCATGTAATGGAGTCTTAGAAGAGCATAACCTCAAACTTAAAGTGCTTGATAGGTAATATACCCTTTGAACCTAGGACCATCCTTCCCTAATGCACTCTTGTTCACACACAGAGAGATATATGCATCACACAAACACAAATATCTACAAGAAAAGCCTCTCCAGAGATAGTCAACTCTAACTTCATTGATGAAGGCAATGAGAAAGTAAATAGAGGCTATAAGGTATAATAGAAGGTACCAAGTGGTACCTTCAGGGCCTAGAAATCCTTTTCTTTACTGGTACTTCTGGTGATGACATAATCAATGGATCTTGAACATGTTCCCTAGCTCAGTTGGGCCAGCATCTTCCAGGGTCAGGTTTATTGGCTGCTGGACCAAAACAGTGCTGGCATTGGCCATAAAAGTCAATTTTTCCTGCTGCCAGATACAGGAGTCTCTGCTACTGTCACCAGTAGCTCAAGACACTTTAGATGGTTCTTTGAACTATTTATTTACTTTTATTACTTTTTTCTTCTGATCTTTTGAATTCCACAAGTTTACCACTTGGTTCATTCTACCTCCAATTTAACATTCACCTTAGATGAGGAAATAAGAAAGCACAGAAAAGGTACCACAATAAGATCATATGAACATTCTAAGAATTATAATATGTAAGAAAAACTCCTATATACAGACTAATGCCATTTGCGGAAGAAAAGACTGAGTTACAAAGACAATTTGTTCCTTTTGTCCTTTGTTCAAGTGCATTTAATGAGGAAATTCTGGTGGCAGGATTTCAATCTAAGCCTCCAAATTATAAGATGAATAATGTAAACCTCTATTCATTGAGCTAGAAGATGAAGACATAGAAAAAGGAGCAAAAGTAGAAGAAGAAGAAAAAAGAATAGGTGGAAAAGGAAGATGGACAAGTGGGGGGAAAGATAGAAGAATAATTGGTAACTATACTCACTGTAGACTCCTCCCAACTGCTTTTCACACTGGAAATTTTGTTCCCAGGAAGTACCTAATATCTTCCCTCCTAAAGTTTCTAGGAATGGCCCTGAATGGTTGAATTCTGATAATTTTGTTCTTGAACTACCATCCGCTAGTTTCCCATTGTTAACCAGTCAATTGAAATTGGTGAGGTTTCACAAAATCGTGAGAAAGAAACAAGAGCAAGCAGAGTAGCTCTAAAATAATATCCACAAGCCAGGGGACATTCTTCCCTTTCATACACACAGTGCTTTTAAGGAGAGTCCAAATTTAATAATAAAAAAAAGTATTTGTAGTAGTTAGTAGTGCCTTTATAAATATTATCTCCCTTTCTGGCCACAAAATCCTAGGTGCTATTCTTATCTCCATTTTACAGATGGAAAAAAGAGGCAGGGAGACATTAACTGACTTGCCTGGATCACACACTCAATAAGCATCTTGGTTTGAATTTGCGGTCAGATCTTCCTGCCTCCAGGTTCAGCACTCCATGCAGTACAACACTTAGGCTTGATACACAGGTAGCCAAGTACACATGGAAAGAACACATGAGACTCTCAGGGAAACCTCAACTCCTGGCACCAGACTCCTTGTGTCCAATGCCAATCTTTCCAATTCTTGAAGACAACTGTTACATTTAACCAAAGTCATATGTTTTTAGCATATGACTAGGAAGCAAAGACTTGAGTCTTGGATCTTTTTCTACTTTTTACCAGTTGTCACATTGGACAGTTCTCAATTGTCTAAATAAAATGAGGGGGTTGGAAAAATTGGTCTCTTTCAGTTTTGGCCCCTTTGATCCTCTGAGGGTAGTTAAGTACCGACTTAGCACTTAGTAAGAACCTAATATCTCATTATCTCATTAGCACTTAGTAAGAACCTAACAGGGTAGAATTTTTTTTTTAACCTAGAAAAGATGGATGATCAGCAACATGTATTTGGAACTAAGTAGATCTCTTTTCAATGATGCAAACTCACCCCTTAGGACACATAGATTTGATTTGGCTATTAATATGGAAGACATTTTCATACTCTTAGTCACCAGTAGATTTTATCAACTACTACTTTCTCTATTCTCCATATCCAATCATTTCCCATCTCTCCTCATTTATTCTTATATAATATCTATTGCATGTACCCACGTTTTTCTTCAGACACTGCTATCACTCTGCATGAATAATGTAAACTTCTACTTCTTGAGCTAGAAGGTGAAGACAGAGAAGAAGGAGCAGAAGTAGAAGGAAAAAAGAATAGATGGAAAAGGAGGATGGAGAAGTGTGGGGAAAAAGGAAGAATAGTTGTTAACTATGCTCACTGTGGCTCTTTCTCCCAACTGTCCATATGCCTGGAAATTGCAACAGCTTTCGAGCTGGTTTCCCTGCCACGAGTCTCTCCATTCCAACCCACCCTCCCCTCGGCTTCCTAAAGCACACTTCCAATCATGTCAACTCTTCCCCCCTGCACTCAGTCTACTCCACTAACTTCCAAAGTCTCCAGAATTCAATATAAAATCTCCTTTTTAAAGTCATTCTTATCTTCATCTCTTCTTACATTTCCAATCTTCTAACCCATTTTACTCTATCACATATTCTGTGGTGCAATCACATTATTCTCCCATTCCTCCCACAAGACACTCTACCTCCCCACTGAGAGCATTTTTGCTAGCTGTACCCCAAACTTGAAATGCTCTCCCCCTCCAAACTTCTGCCTCCTGCCTTCTCTGGATTTCATCCCATTAAATAACACTGAAGAACTTGATAACGAAACTTGGCTTCTACCTCTCACCTCACATGATAAACAATTGGTGTGGAATGAGATATTTCAGGCATATAAAATAAAAGAAAAGGATATTTTGTTTGACTAAACTAAGTTATTTCAGGAAGGGTTCTATTGTGGCAAGATAGGAAATCATTGAGAAATGATAGTGATATGTATAAAAAAGGAATAACCTCAACAAAATTCTTTTGAAAGAAAAGCAGGGTCCCTTAGATGTGGTGCTTGAGATATAAAAGGGAAACTATTTGATTCTATTAGTTATATAGAGAATCAGAGAGAGTCTAAATTTTAAAAAATTACACTCCAAAATACTGTCCTGTTTCTTTGATCCTCAGAAGTCCTGGGTCAAAATCCTAAATCTGTTCCTAACTAGGACAAATTACTGCTTCTTTCTGAGCCCCAATATCTCTTCCTAGGATGAGACATGACAAGATCTGAAGAAAAGATCTAGAAAAAAATTGGACTACTAAAAGCTATGATCAAAGAAAGAACCTTGATATAGTAATACAAAATAATTAAAGAATATTCTCTTGAAGGGATAGAACAACAGGGGAGAGTAGAAATATAAAAAGCCCACCAAATAACCCTTGAAAGAGATCTTGCAGGTAAAACATACAGAACATCATAGGTAAATTTTGAAATTCTCAGATCAAAGAGAAAATTTTACAAGGTCTGATAAAAAAATCAAATATACTGGAGCTATAATTAGACTAACATAAGACCTATATGCAGCTACAATAAAAGACTTCAGGTCCTGGAACACTAGATATTGAACAAGCAAATGAAATAGAGTTGGGGCCAAAAATATTAACTCCAGAAAAATTATGTATAATACTGAAAAATCAAAATGGGCATTTAGCCAATAGATTTTTCAGGATTTTGTTGCAATCAAATCAGTACTCAATAGAAAACTTGACATATAATTGGGCACATTAAAGACTAATTTCAGTGACTCAGTGAAATGTGAAAATGTAAACTATATGAATAAGATTGTCATTGATAATTGGGTAGTCCAAAAGTAAAGACTGGGGTAGAGCTGAATATGATGTGATTCTAAAAAAAACAAAACCATGTAGAAAAACTGTAATTATGCTAAATGCAAGAGCAAAAAAATAGACACAGAGGTATTAAATGAGGGAGGAGGTCTGATAGGTCTGAAATCTTACTGGAATCAGGAATGTGTTAAAGAAAGAAATATATACCTTTTAACACCCTCCCAAAGCTATAAATAAATGAACGAGAGGGAAAAGGATAAAGCAGGGAAGAGAAGGATATGTATTTTATTAGGAGTTGGACAAAGTGTATATCATTAATGGGAAAAGGGTAAAGAGAAAGGGAAAGGGTAAAGATGGTAGCTAAGGGAGGGATCCTTGAGGTGGTGTCAAGGGGAGGTAAAGTAATAATAAGGCATGCTAATTAGTGGAAGTAAAGTAGAAGAATTAGCAGAAATAGGAGACAAGAGATAATGCATATATATGTTTATGTATATGTATATGTGGGCTGATATATATGTATAATTTTGTATGTGCATGTGTATATATGTATGGGTATGTGTATTTGTGTCTACATGAGTGTGTGTCAGCACAAATATATCCATGATAAAATTTAGCCTGCTTGAGGGAAATAGGGAGAATAAAAAAGTAAAAAAAGAATAAAATAAAAAAATGCACAGCAGAGAACACAAGAAACCCTAAAAGTAAGCAAAGGACAGTTCTGAATGCAATATGTTCTTTTATTATATATACTTTCTTGAAATTGACATTTATGTATTTTGAATTCTCTTATATTCTATTGTGTACCTGACAATTGTTTCTTTTTTTCTGTTTTTCTTTTTTCATTTAAGTTTTAAAGGAAAGAGAGAGAGAGAGAGAGAGAGAGAGAGGGAGAGGGAGAGGGAGAGGGAGAGGGAGAGGGAGAGGGAGAGGGAGAGGGGGAGGGGGAGGGAGAGGGAGAGGGGGAGGGGGAGGGAGAGGGAGAGGGGGAGGGGGAGGGAGAGGGAGAGGGGGAGGGGGAGGGAGAAGGAGAGGGGGAGGGGGAGGGAGGGGGAGAGGGGGAGGGGGAGGGAGGGGGAGAGGGAGAAAGGGAGAGAGAGATATCTTAAGGTCTCTTCTAAAATCTTTGGACTTCCTGACCTATATTCCACTGATTTTTTCCTGATGATAAAACAGCAGATTTATCCAAATGCTTGGTGTTTGACATGTAGGAAGAATTTAATGAATATATGTTGAACAGAGTTGGACTAAAGTAAGCTTCTGGGTTACAAAGATTCCCTGAGTCTGCATGTGGTGACTTCAAAAGACTGTGGAGTCTAGGGGATAATTTTCCTTTGTACTTAAAGCTCCTCAATTTTGGACTTATTGAAGATTAGGAAGTCATGCAATTCAATAAACTGATACCCAGAATATGTCCAAAGACTGTGAGGAAGACCCTTTCTACCTTGGACAGCTCTTCTGTGGAGGATTTTGGTAATGTGATCACAAATGGCTCTATTTTCATCAGAACGTGTAGAGGGAAATTCCTCCTCAGTGTGAGGGCAGAGTAAAGCACTCTGTGTTTGCAATCAGAGGATAGGAGTTCAAATAAGAGTTCTGCATGATTTTTCTCATTTGCTAATGAAGGGGCTGGACTAACTGAATTCTTATGTCTCTTAGAGTTCTAAATCTATAATTTTATGATTTTATAAGACAAAAGTTCCTTGAATTATCTTCTGGACAATGTCCTGGGGACTCTGGTTTTAGACCTCTTTAAGAAAAATCAAAATTTTAACCACCTAATGAATTACAAGTGCCCTCAATCCTGTCCAAAGGGAATCAGTTTCCTCATTAGTCAAGTTAGGCTTGACTATTCACCTTGCTAGCTTCTTCCAGACGGCTGGATTAAATGTTTACTGGTGCCTGAGTCTACGTAAAATTGTCACAATTACAATCACAAGAGGATGGAGCTTTTACAGAAGCTCTGTTCCGCCTGAAGAGCTATCCTTTGAGTCCTTAAGAAATGCTCATTGAATGCCTATTACATGCGGTGTAACATGTGTAGTGCTGCATGAGATGCAGAGGAGCAGATGCAGGTCCCTTCTTAAGGACTGTGAGACATATCTTGTGTCAACTGGGAGGGACTCTTAGAGGGTAGTGCTGAAAGGAACATAAAACATAACACATGGAATGCATCAGAGTTGGAGTCAGGCCAATGAGCATTTATTAAGTGCCTACTGTGTACCAAGAATTGCAGTTTTTGAAGAGTAGCTCACACTTCCACATTTTTATAGATGAAAAATGAGGTCCAGGAAAGACAAGTGATATAGCAATTGGGCAGCAAAACTGGGTATAGAACCGAAGGGACTTGAATTACAGTGAAAGGCTCTTTCATTTATACTAGTCACTTCACGGACATATTAGTGATTTTCCTAAACGTGAAGATGCAAGATTAGGAAACAGAAAAGAATTTCAGTGTGGCATAGTGGAAATAGCTGAGCCCCATCTTGGACATGGTATAACTGTGTGACTTCAGGCAATGACTCAATTGTTCTAGACCTCAGTGTTCATTTTTGTAAAATGAAAGAGTGATTACCACTGAGCTTGAAGATATTCCTCACTTCTAAAGTAACAACAAAAACAACTACCATTTGTATAGATTTTAGGTTTGCAAAATGGTTTGCTTATTTAAATGAGCTTGATTAATAGATGACATCTATGAAATCATTACAGAGATTGAGTAGAAGCAGACAGGATAGTTGATGGATCCTTCTAAAAGGATGATACCAGAAAAGCTTAGTCTAGTGGACAGAATCCCAGTTCTGCCACTGGAGGATGTTAGTTTCAAGCCTAACCTTGCTAAGGCAAGTCCCTTATCTATACGTCTCTGATTTCTCATAAAATAAAAGACAGATTAGATCTATGATTTTTTTTATCTGAACTATTTTTTCACATCTCAATAACATTATTTCAATGTAATTGATTTCTGTTGTATTCCTATTGATCTCATTTGGTGAAATTAATGATTTTAAGAAGTCAGAAGTCCATTAGCTTTAGCAGGCTGCCAAAGGGGTCTGTGAACTCCATAGCTACAGAATCTCTAAGGGTACCATCCAGTTTTTTAAAAAATATGATCGTTATCTAGACAACTAAATGAAAATAAAGAAAAAGGTCATATTCCTTACCACTATCCAATGCTTCTGACTCCATGAGCCATCTAGCAAAAGGCTCTGATCCAAAGACTGTCTTGGCCATGCAATGCTTTGACCTCAGTCCTTTCAAAAAATACATTGATATTCTTCAACCTCTTTGTTTTATTTTCAATGGAATGATGACCCATGACTTTCCAAAGCAATAGAATTTACTGGAAAGGAAAGTGCTTCAGTTCTATGCCTTTGCTTTCTGATTTGATTTCATTCAGAAGACAAAGAGAGACTTAGGTTCCCTTCATTACATGGTGACCGAAGAAAGTCAACACTTTTAATGAATGGAAGTGATCACGGATATCATAGAGTCTTCCTAGATGCAGTCTATGCTGTTTCACAACTTAAAAACCCAAATAAGTACAAGTTTTGGTGTGTCCATTCATAGTGTTGCTCTGGCTACTTTGGCAATGTAATTGAGTTTTTTCTTTGAATAATTTCTCATGGGAATGGTTTGCTGAACTACAGGAATTTTCCCCATGGTCCCTCTAAGAGAATCCCAGGCAAGATTAATGGGCACTGATGTGGAAGCACTACTGATATCTAGGGACTAATAGGAGGGAGTCTCATTCTTCTGTCCTCTCCTCCCTTCCATCAGGGGCTTCCCGAGGCCTGTTCCAGTTTATCTTAGTAGTGGGTTATCCCAGCCCTGGAAGAGCCTCGTATAGAGATCAGGAGACTGGGATTACCATCCCAGTTTGGTTACTGAACAAAGTATATAACTCTGGGGTAAGGTACTAAGCAGTGGTTCCCATATATATAGTTCCTCACTTGGCCCTTCTTTTTTTTCAACCAACATTTATTAATCATTTTCATAGGAGAACCTGATACCATAAAGCTCCAATATTGTCTTCAAAGAGTTTCTAGTCTGGCGTCATTCCAGAATAAGTTCATTTCTTTTTTTTTTTTTTTTTTTATTGACAGGGGCTGGTTGACTTTTTCTGAGCTAAAAATTTCAGCTCCCAAGGGATATGGTAAAATATGGGAACATCATATAATTATATTGTTTCTCAATTTGGACATTTGGACAAGATGGTTCTTAAAGTGCCTTCTAGCACCAAATCTTCTGACTCTATGAGGGTGATACAATAGATTTGGAGTCAGAGGACCTAGATGTAGATCCTGCCTACTATTTACTTTTGCACATTGTTTTCTCCATTAGAGTATGATTTACTTAACAGTAGGACTTTTTTTGTTTTTGGCTTTTATTTTTATTTTCAGTGCTTTTCAGTTTCTGAATAATCGCAGGTACTTAATAAATATTAAACAATTTTCTCTTTTCTTGTAGGTGACTTTAGGATGTTCCTTTATTTCTTTTGACCTCAATTTTGTCATGTGAAAATGAGAGATTTGAAGTAGATCATAGGTTTCCCGGTGGCTTTGCCTGCCTTGAGTCTTTCCCCACTTCAATCCATCCTCTATTTAGTCATTAAAACACTCTCCTTAAAGTGGGGTCCTTTTATATTCCTATACAACCCACAGTCAATAACTGCTGTGGCTCTCTATGGTTTCTGGGAGCAAATACAGACTTTTCTACTTGCCACCCAAAACCCTTGATAACAAATCTTTGCTACCTTTTCAGTCTTTTTACACTTTACTCCTCAATATTTAGTCTTTGATCCTGTGATCATGTTCTTCTAATTGTTCCATTAACAAGAAACTCTTCCTTTTGGCTCCATATATTTTCTGTTTCTGCCCTCAGTACCTGCAATTGTCCCTCATCTCCTCTTCTGGGGACCTCCTTAAGCTTTCTTTAAGTCTCAACTGAAATCTCCCCTTTTACTGGAAACCTTCCCTACCCCCAATTAATTCTATTACTTTTCTTTTGTTAATAATTTTTTATTTATATGTAAAACTTGCTTATATGTATTTATTTGTGTTTTTTTTCCCCTTAATAGTCTGTAAGGTCCTTGAAGGTAGAGACTGTGTTTTGTCTCATTTTATAGCTTCACTATTTAGCACATTGCCTAAACATAATAGGTGCTTAATAAATGTTGATGAATTGCTTGGTTGACTAGAGATCTGTTCTCAGTGGCTGGGATATCTGGGTTGAAGTTCTACTTCTACTGTATTCTTTCTTGAGTACCTGGGGAAACATTTCCCCCTTTTTCTCTAGCAAAAGCAATCATGTCAGTATTCTCATTTTTTCTGGAAAGATCATTCTACTCATTGATTGGCATGTAGTTCTACTCAATTATCATTTGAATCCCACTGGGAAAAACTCTCCTTCTTACAGTCCTCTTTATGTCCTGTCTGTCTTATTAGAACTTAATTCGTGAGTCACTTAGGCAGAAAATATGCGAGACAGAGGATTTTCAATACATAATATATAAGGTTCCTTCCAGATTTAATTCATGTTCCTATCATGCTATATTCCCTAAGTAGAGAATTGAAGGATATGCCAGGGAATATAGAGTGCCATTTGAAAATGGGCTAAGTCTTTATGAAAAGTTTGTATTTTTATCCTCATTTGGTCTCACAGATGTAGGGTTGCAAAAAATATGACAATTTGAACTCAATAAATTTGTTAGATGACAAGCATTTATTAAACAAACAAAAAAACTAAGCATATATAAACTGTGGGAAATGATGCATTGGAGCTGTGCTTTTTAAGGGCTCTATTTCTTAGCAATCATGGAGTCTCTTAGCCTCCACCTTCACAGGTTCTCAGAGGCTGCCTTCTTGCTCATGGCTTTTTTCAGAGCATCTTTGACATCCTTGTTTCTTAATGTATAAATGACAGGATTGAGGAGGGGAGTGACAAAGGTATAGACCAAGGCAATATGCCTATCTTCATCTGCAGGAGTGTTTGATGGGGGTCGAAAGTAGACCAAACTGCCACAGCCATATTGTAGCAGGACCACAGTGAGATGGGAAGAGCAGGTGGAGAAGGCTCGCTGGCGCCCCTCAGCTGAAGGAATGTTCAAAATGGCGATGGTAATGAAGACATAGGAAATGCAGATGAGCAGGAAGGGGGTGGTCAGTACAAGGATGCCCATCACATAAAGAACAGCTTGTGGCACACGAGTGTCAGCACAAGCTAGCTGCAGGACAGGTGGTACATCACAGAAGAAATGGTTGATCTCCAAAAAGCGTCAACAGAAGGGCAGGGTGAAGACCAATGATGTGAGTGGCAGTGAAAGAAAAAGAGCCAGACCCAGGCAACCAGCCACCATTTGGGTACACAGCTGTGGGGTCATGATGAGAGTGTATTGTAGGGGATGGCAGATGGCCACATAGCGGTCATATGCCATGACAGCCAATAGGAAACAGTCAGTGCTACCTAGGGTGGCGAAAAAGAACATTTGAGTTGCACAACCACCCAATGGGATGGGTTTCCTTTCCCCCATAATGTTGGAGAGCATCAGTGGTACCAAAGTAGTGGTATAACAGATCTCCAGGAAGGACAGGTTGGACAGGAAGAAGTACATGGGGGTTTGCAGGGAGATGTTTGTGTACACAGCCCAGATAATGGCAGCATTCCCACAGAGAATCATTACATAGAGAAAAAGGAAGAAGCAGAAGAGCAGGACCTGAATCTTGGGGGAAGAAGTGAACACCCTGAATACAAATTCAGTGGGACCAGATTGGTTGAGATGAATAATAGCAGAAGAAGACATGTCACCTATCAAAGAAAAATAGAAAGTCAAACTCCATTACAGCATTTACCTGATAATGCCATTAACACTCAATGTTTTTTTTTTTTTTTTTTTTCCTAGAGTCATAGATAGATGGATAGAATTTTGGACTTTCAGTATTTATTAAAGATCCTTTGACAGAAATTATTTTATGTTTTTGGTCCTCAATTCCATCTGTTCAAGAAGGGTGTAAACTTTTATGACTTCTGTTGTACCACTTTTCTCTTACAGTCTCATAATGTATATTTTCAATGTAAAATTCTCTGTGTTAAGGCTCCCACCATTGTATTTGAAATGGTAAGTTGTCTTGACAAGGCAGTTGATTAGCTTTGTTGGGTTAACAGTGAGTGGTTCTAACTTTTAACAATAAAGATCATGAGCTCTTATCTTGAGGGATCTTCCCAATATTACTTAACTGCTGAATATAATTTGCTTTTAAAGAGGTTATATGCACTGAGATGTTTTAGAAAAGATAGAGATTAGAAGAAAAAAGCCACTTTGGAAACCAAGAAGTACATGCTATCTTTCATATAATGAGGTCTTTGAAGGGCCTAAAGTAGATTTAAAAGTAGTTGTTACAAAACACTCCCCCTTAATCAAGCATTTATCCTTATCCACTCTCATTTGAACATATGGAGATATGTACGAGAAAAATCTCTAGGAATAATTGACTCCAACTTCATCGTCAAAGGGAATAAGGAAATCAAGCAAAGAATGTAATTCATGAGGTGATACTTTCTGGGCTTGGATGTCCTTTTCTTTACTGACATAACCACCAAGCTTACTTCTGAGAGTGACATTGTTTAATGAATTTTACACAAACTCCCTAGATCAGTTGGGTCAGCATTTTGTAGGATGAGATCTATTGGCTGTTGGATCTCTATTATGGTGTAATGTATCAAGTTGGCCAATTACTATGGCTTCCAGCTATAGTAGTCCTTTAGGACACTTGACATGGTTCTTCTGATCCTTTCAATTTCATGAGTTTATCACTGGATTCATCTTATCTCCAAATTAACTGTCACCTAAGATGAGGAAAAAATAAATTATAAAAATGGCACCATGAACTCAAAGACACATGGCAGTTGGGAAAAGATATGGCAGCATGGCCCTATTCCTATACTTGTCACTGAAATACTAAGAGTGAGAGAGAGAGAGAGAGAGAGAGAGAGAGAGAGAGAGAGAGAGAGAGAGACAGAGAGAGACAGAGAGAGAGAGAGAGAGAGAAGACAGAGACAGACAGAGACAGACAGAGACAGACAGAGACAGACAGAGAGACAGAGACAGAGAGACAGAGACAGACAGAGAGACGGAGACAGAGAGAGAGAGAGAGAGAGAGAGAGAGAGGGAGAGAGAGAATAAGGAATTATCTGCTTAAATCATGTATTTGCACACTCTGTTCTCAATGAAAAGATTTATATTACTCAGCAATCAACTAAAAGATTTTTCTTTACTAGCTACTATATCAAATGAGCATAGAGTATTTTTTTCATATTCTGAATTGGGGGGAACTGAAATCTTTTACACATACTTAGATGTATGTTTACTAACCCAATATGATTTACAGTGGCTGAAGGCAGAGAATATTGTGTCTGCTTTAGATAATTCAAGAAAAGCAAATCCACAAATGTTCTAAGGACTGGGCACTTACTGGTCAATACTAATTACATTAGCGCTGATATTCTGTATTCTATGTTCTTAGTTTCCTTCAAAATATGATTTTGGTATAATTTCATTCTTTCAATTACTTTATTGTTATTGTAATATTTCATCTAGAAAATTAAAAAATAACAGTCTCTGGAATAAATTATACATTAGTATTATACAATTACACTTTATTTTTAGATATCTTTAAATGTAAAATAGACATTTATGTCTCTGAGCGAGTTCAGATGTACTAAGAGTAGAGAAAGAAAATTAAAAAACCAAAAATCTCTTGTTACAGTAATACTCTTCAATATGAAACACTAGAGATGAACTATGGAAAATACTGAAATCAATTGTAATGCCATTAAACTATCTGCAAAATTAATGAGATGCATCACTTTTTATCTGGATTGTTTGGATACTTCTATAATTTATGGACTAGGATTCAATTAATTATTCTAAATGCTGCCAAACTTGCCATATCTTGTCATGCAATAACACTGTTTTCTGGCAGAATATGCCAGTGAAGAATTGTCTGGAAACTTCTCTCCCGCCCCCCGCCCCCCTCCCTGGTCAAAGCTGGAAAGATAAAACTTGAGTAAAGCTCCAATGATGGACGTCATGTGTGTTCATTGTTTGAATATCAGTTTCCCTAAATCTGGAAGGGCTCAAAACCAGGTTAGCTAAGGGCATGACACTTGTTAACAATGACAACCCTTAAAAAGAATGTGTCAAATCACAGGAAGGTTGTCATCTGTGATCAACGGATGGGATCCTTTCAGTGAAAAACCCAGCTTTCAAGGAAATTCATCAAAATAACTTCTAGGACTTACAGTCAGGGAATTTTGAGTAAGTCCTTAGCTAAGTTGGACCGCTGTCCTATGGGATGAGGTCTATCGGCTGTTGGATCTATGCAATGCTTGCCTGGGTCAAGCCAATCTATTACTGCTGCTACCATCTACACTAGTCTCTACCACTCTCATCTGTAGATGGCACAAGCTTATCACCTGAGTCATTCTATCTCCAGATTAACATTCACCTAAGATGAGGAAATAAGAAAGCATAGAAAGGCACCATGCCTTTGGTGCCTTAGAAAGATCAGGTGACTATTCTAAGAAGGAAAATGTGTAAAAGAAAAATGCTCATACACAGACTATTGTCATTTGCAGAGGAAGATTGTCAAAGTGTCAAAGATTTTGTTCAAGGTTAGCTCACCAGGAAATTATGATGGCAGGATTTTAGTCTAGTACTTCTGACTGTAAGATGAATATAGTAAAAGTCTCCTCATGCTGCTAAAAAGATGAAGACAGAAGAAGCAGCAGAAGCAAAAGAAGGAAGAAAAGGGAAAGGGCTGTGTGTGTGTGTATGTGTGTGTGTGTGTGTGTGTGTTTGTGAGAGAGAGAGAGAGAGAGAGAGAGAGAGAGAGAGAGAGAGAGAGAGAGAGAGAGAGAGAAATATAGTTATTACTCTACCCCTCTTGGATTCCCTCTGCCAAATGCTCCTCATATTGGAAATTTGGATCCCCAGGGAGTGGCTGAACCCTTGTCTCCTCCAGGGCCTAGGGGTAACCCTGAGGGGTTGGGATTTCCAGTATGCTTGCTCATGAGCCATCATTCCCTAGTTTCTCCATTGTTGACCAGACAGTTGACATTAATTAGATTTCACAAAAGCATGCTAACTGGGAAGGCAGAGCAAGCAGAGTAGTTCTAAAATAATTCTCTCAAACAAAGAGATATTCTTTCCTTGTGTACACACAGAGCCTTTGAGGAGAGTCCAAATGTAACCATAATTATAACAATAATTATATCAATGATAAAACTAATGCTTCTACGTTTGCCAAGGACTTAATAAATATTGTTTTCTTTTGTCCTCACAAAACTCAGGGAGATAGGTGCTATTTTTACCCCCGTTTTAAAGATGAAAAAAAGGCAAGGAGAGATTAAGTGACTTGTTTTGGATGACATGATTAATAAGTATCTCAGTATATTAAGATCTTCCTGCTTCCAATTTCAGTTGTCTATGAAGTATACCAGTTAGGTCTGATACAAGGTAGCCGTGGGAAAGATTTATGAGACTCCCAGAGAAATTTATAATGACAAACGTTCCAGTTCTTAAAAATAGTTGTCTTAGTTCATCAACGGCATGTTTCCAGTATATCATTATGAGTCAAAGGTCTAAATCTCAGACCCTTTAAAATATTAATTTTTTTTTACTTTTTACTGCATCATATTGCACTAATCACTTTTCTTTCCCAGTTCTGTTATCTAAATGAAATGAAGAAGTTGGAATAGATTATATGTATGCTGTTTTTTAGTTTTGACCCTTGGGATCCTGTGACAGTGATACTTTTTTTGAACCCAGAAAAGATGAAAGGACAGAAGTATGTATTTGGAAGCAAGTATCAATGGTGAGACGTCAACCATTAGGACATATAGACCTGACTTGGCTATTACTATGGAGGGCATTATCATTCTAGTCATCCAGGCTTCTGCAGAAGATGATATCAATTATTCATTTTCTCTCACTGTTTATATCCAATTATTTGCCATGTCCCCTCATTTTGACCTTCAGAATTCAAGGTCAAATCTTTGAATTTTTTAAAGCCTTTGTTATCCTGATCCCTTCTTATCTTTCCAGGCTTCATACACATTATATTCTGCCACATATTTTAGGGTTTTCTTTCCTTGCTATTCTTCCCAAATGACACTCCAGTTTCCCACTTGGAACATTTTCTTTGGTTGCCCCTTAAAATTGGAATACTTTCTCTTTCTTCATTTTTATTTCCTGAATTCTCTGGCTTTCATCATTTTAAATAACATTAAAGGACTTGAGAATGAAGCATGATTTTCACTTCTCAAGACACATGGCAAATAATTTGTATGGAAAGAGGTATGTAAGGGCAGCTAAGTGGCCTAGTGGCCTGGGTGGTCTCAGACACTTAACAATTCCTAGCTGTGTGACCCTGGGCAAGTCACTTAACCCCAATTGTCTCAGCAAAAAAAAAAAAAAAAAAAAAAAAAAAAGAAAGAAAGAAAGAAATGAGGCATGTGCTTTCAGACATATAAAATAAATTTATTTTTTACTTGATTAAAATATAATTTAAGGAAATGTTCTATTATGGCAGCTGGGAAGTCATTGAGAAATGATGGTGATGTAAATAAAAAAAGGAAGAATATCAACAAAATTCTTTTGAAAGAAAATCAGGGTCTTTTAGATGTAATGTATGGGACACAAAAAGAAAACTAAAATAGTTCCATTAATTATACTGAGAACCAGTGATTGTTTCAGTTTCTTAAAATTGTATCACAAAGGACTGTTCTGCTCCTCTGATCTATGATCCAGAAATTCTGGGTTAAAATCCCTAATCTGTATACCCAATTAGCTGTTTGACTTTATACAGATTTATTCCCAATTCTGAGCCCTTGTATCTTTGTCTAGAAATGAGGAATATAAGCTCCATGCTTCTTAAAGTCTCTTCTGAAACCCATGGATTCCCTGACCCATATCTCACAGATTTTTCCTGGTGATAAAGCATCATATTTGTCCAAATCTATGGTGCTTTGTCTGTAGGAAGAGCTTGATGGATAGCTTTCAAGTGAACTTCTATAATGGAAGCTTCAGGGTAACACAAATTCCCTGAGTGTTCAAGTGGTGGCTGCAAAAAACTATGGAGACTATGAGATAATTCCCCTCTATAGTTAGAGTTCATTAATTTTGCATTTATTGAAGAGTAGGAACACATGATAGACAATGAAGAGGTAACCAGAAAATGGCCCGAGACAGGCCCTCTCTGCATTGGACAGCTCTTCTATGGAGGACATGTCAGAATATTGTCAAACATGGTACTTGATGAAAAGCCATATCTGGTATTTCATCTGCACATGTAGTGTTCAATTCCTTTCTCAGCATGGTGGCAGAGCAAACCATTCTGGGTTTGGAGTTGGATGGTAGTGTTTTAAATACCACTTCTGAATGAATTATCTCTTTTTTAAGTAAAAAGATTAGACTATTTGACTTCTTAAGTGCTTTAGAATTCTAAACCTATACTTTTATGATTTTATTTATTTATTATATGAATAATATATATATATGTACACATATATGTACATATATATAATTTTTATTTATTTATTTATTTATTTATTTATTTATTCATTCATTTATTTATCTATCTATCTATCTATCTATTTTTTAATTTATTTATTTTGCTGAGGCAAGTAGGATTAAATGACTTGCCCAGGGTCACACAGCTAGGAAGTGTTAAATGTCTGAGCCCAAATTTGAACTCAGGTCCTTCTGACTTCAGGGCTCATGCTTTATGCTCTATGCCATCAAGCTGCCCCACTTTTATGATTTGATAAGAATAAAGATTTTTACATCTTTACATTATCTTCTGGACAATGGGCTGGGGACTTTAGTTTTAGACTTTTCTAAGAAAAATCAAGATTGTAGCAACCTCCTATATCACAAGTGTCCTTGGTCCTGTCCAGAGGGAATCAGCTTGCTCATTCATTAGTAAAGCTAGGCTTGGCTATTCAGTTTGCTTGTTAGCTTCTTCCAGACAGCTGGAATTATCTGAATCTACACAGGATTGTCAGAGATTGGAACTTCTACAGGAGCTGTATATACCACCTGAAAAGCACTAAACCCTTACAAATATTCATCGAATGTCTATTACATGTTCTCCAACATGTTTGGAGCTGCATGGAATAAAGGGCAGGAGAAATTGCAGGTCTTGTTCTAAGGATTTTGAATCATATGACATCTGACCAAAGAAAGAATTCTAGAGTAAAGATTCTTAAATTATGGATTATGGGTCTTGAATCTGAATTTAGGGGTCACAAATTATGATTTATTGTCAGTAAGTGTTTAATTTGAATATCTATCTTTATATATGAATACAGCTGGGGTCACATAAACATTTCTTGTGTGAAAAGGGGTCTTGGGTATAAAAAGCTTAAAAGGATAGTGCTGAAAGAAATATCGAAACATTGAACATGGAGTACATCCAAGCTGAAATGAGATCACAAGCATTTATTAAGTGCCTACTGAGCACCATGAACTAAATTGTGTGAAGCATATACCAAGCATTGATTCCAATTTTCACACTTTATGGTGAAAAATGTGAGCTGTAGAAAGGACAAGTAATATAGTAACTTGGTATAGAACTGAGGGATCGTGAATTCCAGTTGGGTATTCTTTTGTTTACATCAGTCACTTGGCATAAATAGTATTTATTTTCTTATTCAAGGAAAGGGAAAATTTAGAATGCAGAAAAGAGTTTTAATGTGGCATAGTGGAAAGATCTGAGACCCAGTTAGATCAAGTAATACATCTATGACTCAATGGTTCTAGACCATTACAAAAAAAGAACTTACAAAAAGTTTCTCTCTCTCTCTCTCTCTCTCTCTCTCTCTCTCTCTCTCTCTCTCTCTCTCTCTCTCTCTCTCTTTTTTTGTTAAAGTAGAGTGATTATGCAGGTGCTTGAAAATATTCATCATCTCTTACATAACAACAAATAAAACAACTACCATTTGCGTAGCTTTTAGTTTTACAAAATGATTTGCCTTTTTAAATGGGTTTCAGTAATATATGACATCTCTGAAATCCTTTCTGCATAAAGCTCATGTAGAAGTAGACAGGATATTTGATGGCTATTACTAAGATGGTGATGCTAGAAAAGCTCAGTTTGGTGGATAAGATTCCAGATTTGCCATTGGAGGATACTATTTCAACCTTATCTTTTCTCAAAAAGTAACTTCACCTCTATAGATCTCCAATTTCTCCTCATAAAACAAGAGGGTTAGATTAAATCTGTGGTTCTTGATTTCAAGTCTATGAACTTTTTTCACATTTCAGTAACATTATTTCAATATAAGAAGGTTCTTTTGTGTTCTTATTTGTTTTGTTTCATTTAAATATGTGATATTCAAGAGTTAGAAATTCATTAATGTAACCAGTTTTCCAAAGGGGTCCATGATGCTAAAAATTGTTAAGGACTCCATGGCATAAAATCTCTAAGGTTACCATCTAATTATGATCCTTAGCTAGACAACTAAATGAAAATTAAAAAAAAAAAGTCATATTCCTTACCACCATCCAGTGCCTCCGACTCCATGAGTTAGGCTCTGATCCAAAGACTATCTTGGACATATAGTGTTTTGGCTTCAGTCCTCTCAGAAAACACATCAATTGTCTTTGATGTCTTTGCTTTGAATTCATTGGAATGAAGGCCCATGGCTTTCCAAGAGAGCAGAATTTCTGCAGAATACCAAGAGAGGTATTTTCTTGGCTGGCACTTCTATTCTATGCCTCGGCTTTCTGGCTAGATTTCATTCAGTTGAAGATGAGGAAAGACTTAGATAACCCTTTATTACCTTACGACCTACAGAGTTGACACCTTTGGTGCTTGAAAGATAGTCAGTAATATCACAGTCTTCCTTGATATAGTTCCGGGTGCTCTCCACATTAAGTATCCCCAAAAGTACAAGTTCTAATATATCCCTTAATAATGTAGCCCTGGCTACTTTGGCAAGATTATTTAGTGTCTTCTTTACCTACTCTCTCAGGGGAAGGGTTTGCTAAAATATGGGAGTATTCCCAACGGATCTCACTAAGTGAATCACAAGCAAGATTAATGGGCACTCAAACTTTCCTGTTTTTTACATGGAACCAAAAGTGATATCAAGGGACTCATAGAAAGGACTCTCATTCTTCTGTCCTTCCCTCCCTTTCAGCAGGCAATTTCTGAGGCCCTTATCCAGGATATCTTAGTAGTGGGTAGTGGTGAAACATGGGATTATCCCAGCATGGGCAAGAGTCCAGTTTTGGGAGTCAGGAGACTGGGCCTGAACAAAATGTGTAACCCTAGAATGAGATACTAAGCTTTTGTAGTTGGATAGAGATGCCCTCCTTTGTATAGATTCTCACTTGGCTATATTTTTTTCAACCAATATTAGTGTAAATATTTATTAAATGAGAGTTAAATAAAGTAATTCTCAGGTGCTGTCTTCAAGCAGTTTATTGTCTGATGTCATGTCAGATTAAGTATATTTCTTTTTTTGACAAGGGCTGGTTGATTTTTCAATTTTATTTATTTATTTTTTTTCCCTGAGGCTGGGGTTAAGTGACTTGCCCAGGGGCAACACAGCTAGGAAGTGTTAAGTGTCTGAGACCAGATTTGAACTCGGGTCCTCCTGAATTCAAGGCTGGTGCTCTATCCCCTGTGCCTCCTAGCTGCCCCCTGGTTGATTTTTTTGAGTTAAAATTCCAACTCCTAAGAGATGTGATGGGGCCAAAATAAGGGCACATACATAGTCCTACGTCATCACTCAGCTTCTTCATCTATGTAATGGGCATTTGGACAAGATGATTCCTAAAGTGCCTTCTAGCTCTAAATCCTATGATCCTAAGAGAGTGACGGGATGGCACAGTGGGAACAAAAGAAACATTGGAAGTGGAATAAGAGGATATGAGTACAGATCCTGCCTATTTACTTTCTATATGAATCCTACATTCAGCTATTAGATTGATCTTCCTAAAATGGAAGTCTGACCATGTCACATCCATCTGCCATTTAATAAACACCAAACATCTCCCTATTTTCTTAGGATCCAATCTAAAATCCCTTATTTTCATTTTCAAAATCTTTCATAACCTTCCCCTCTCTTTGAATCTTTCCATCTTACACCTTCTTTACACTCTTCCAAACAGTGAAGGAAAAACTCTTAATTACAGTCTTCATTTATACAGTCCAGAGAAATGGTTCTCATTGTTCTCCATACATAATCATCTATCTCCCAGTTTTAATCATTTTCATAGGCTGTCCACCATGCTGGACTGGAATGCTCTCACTCCTCTTCTCTGCCATCTGGGTTCCCTGACTTTTTCTACATCTTAATCATAGTCCCATCTTCTGCAATGAGCCTTTGCCAAGTCTTCTTATTCTTAGTACCTTCCCTCTCACATTAGTCCAGATTGATCCTGAATATTTCTCATTTGTACATAGTTGTTTGCACATTGTCCTTTCCTTTAGATGATGGGTTCCTTGAGAACTCTTTGTATCTTTCTTTTTCTTTGTATTTTTAGTGTTAAGCACATTGTCTGAAACATAATACATATTATGAAATACCACATAATTTGTTAATTTTTCTAGATGACCTTGGATAGATGCCTTAACTTCTCTTGACCCCAATTTACTCATCTATAAAATAAGGGTTTGGAGTAGATAAATGGCTTTCTGGTGGCTCTCCCTGATTTAAATCTCTCCCCATTTCAATTCATCTTTTATCCTGTCATTAAAGTGATCTTCCTAAAGTGTGATCTTATAATATCCCTCCACACTCAATAAAGTCCAATGGCTTCCTATGGCATCAAGATTATATATAAAATTTTCTGTTTGTTATCCAAAGTCCTTCATAACTTAATTCATTGCTACCATTTCAGTCTCTGTATACTCATCAATATTTAATCTTTGATCCAGCGATCCTGGTCTTCTGATTGTCCTTTGTATTTTCTGTGGCTGCCCTTAGTGCATGCAATACTTTACTTTCTTTGCTCTACCCGGTGACTTCCTTAACTTTCTTTAAGTCTCAAGTAAAATCTCTTTTACCGGAAACCTTTCCCATCTCCACTTAATGTTAGTTTTTTCCTTCTGTTAATTGTTTCCAATTTATTCTAGATAAAATTTGTTTGTATATGTTTATTTATCTGAGTTTTTTCTCCCCTATTAATCTATAAGGTCTTTGAAGTCAGAGATTGTATTTTGCCTTTTTTACATCCTTAATAATTGGCACATTGTCTAGAATGTAATATTTGCTTAATAATTGTTTATAGCTGTACATATTTAACCTATATCAGATTACTTGCATCCTGAGAAACAGGGTGGTTAGGGAGGGATGGAGAAAAAGTTAGAATACAAAGTTTTACAAAAATGAGTGTTGACAAGTCTATGTATTTTTGGGAAAAAACTATTGAAAAACAAGAAAAAAAATTTATTGATTAATTGATTAGAGACAACGTCAGAGGCAAGAACAGCTGTGTGCAAGTTCTTTTTCTGAAACACACTGTCTATATTACCCTAGGTAAGTCATTTCCCCTCCTCTACCTTGTGCTAGGGAAAAAATAATCACATCAGTATTTTAATTTCTTCTGGAAAGATCATTGCATGTTAGGTTCTTACTAAGTGCTAATGAGATATTAGGTTCTTACTAAGTCGGTACTTGACAATTCTCTAGTTCCGGCCTTTACTGGGAGTTTTACTTGTGAATTCCTGGGGAAGAGCTTGCATGTTTAGGAGGAGCAAGTTCATTGGTTGCAGTAATTCTTCCCAGAAGCCCTTGCATTATCCCACGCCCATTCTCTGGGAGGATAAAAGAGGGCAGCTCTAGAGGAAAGAGAGAGTCTGGTCTGGACTAGACTTGAGGAGGCTCTCTGGAGGAAGAAGTCTCTCCTCTAGACCAGAGAGCGATCTGCAGTCTCTGGAGACAACAGCACATTACAATTGCGCTCATTGCAATCAATGAGTCATCCTTCCACTCAATTACCATATGACCCCCCTAGGAAAAAAAAAAACACTCCTTCCTCCAGTCCTTTTTATGACTTGACTCTCTTAAAATTTATTTTGTGGGATCAGCACAATGTAAAGTTCACTTGAATTGGAATTGGGAAGATCTGAATTCAAATGTGACCTCAGATACTTATGACTGTGTTACCTGTAAAATAGAGGTAATAATAATAACAATAAGAAAAGTTGTTAGGATTAAATCAGATAGGACTTATAAGGTACTTTCAAAACATTTAAATTCATATTATTATTGTTCATTATTATTATTTTCTTTTATCGAGGGAAGGGACATTTCCTTTGTATTTTTTTCCCCAGGACCTGAGTAAAAGCAAGTACTATATAATTTTTAAATTATCCATCCACTCCTCTATCCATTCTTCCATCTATTCAGCATCTAATTATCCCAGGGAAATTTCTAAGATTGTAAATTTTAGACCAGGTACTAACTCATCTACTTCAGGAGGAGGAATTTCTTTATTAGACATTCATAAATCCGTGAAATCCCAGATTGTGTTAGAAAGTCTCTTACTAGATGTAGAACAGTATTTAGTACAAAGTGATTATTCAATAAATAATTGATGAATGAATTAATAAATCAACCCCTTTCAAAGAGATCTACAAACATGTCTTCTCTCTAAAGTCATTGAATCTGATGAAACCTACTCAGTCATTTTTTTGATAAACTTTGAAATTTTATTTTTGAAGAGTGCTATGATTGATAACACATTTTTCATATTCTTCCTCATAAGACTCAGAAGAGATATGTGAAGAAGAAAGTACAAGGCACTTTATCCCCAATTTTCAGATGAAGAAACTGTGGCTGAGACATTCCATAATATGTTGTGTTCTATGCTGTGCAATACCACCTAAAGGTAATAGATTCAACCACTCAGTCAACTTTGATCCTTTTGGTAACCTCAGATTGACCTAACAGTCCCAAAGCCAAAGAGTGGGCTATAGAATTCCCTTTAGATAAGTCCAGTCTAGTTTAGACCTTCCTTAAACTGTGTTCGGGTATGTTCTCCAAAGAGCAGTAGGCCACAGCTTTGGACAGAAACAGAGCGGTTACAATGGTGATTCTATCCCTAGAGAAGTCACAAAAAAGCTAATCAGTCTTGATAATGAATTATCAGGTATTTTTACATTGGATGAAATACCTGACAAAGGCTGTCCTATGCTAAGACTAAGAACCACAGGACCAGGTCACTCACGTATACTTCCTGGGACTGATCTGCAGAACATGAAAGAAACTGACATCCCCCATCTTCCCATATTCCTCATCTGGGAACTCTAGAAAGCTTGGCATTGGAAAGGGCATGATTATTGCCTTGAGTATTAAAACCAACCCTGAGAGGTCTAGGATTTGAGGAACAACACACAATGATTCTCAAGCTGGGGAAAGAATGATGACTAACATACCCTTTTTGATATTATGCATTTCTCTTTTGACTTTCACCACATCCAGAGAGTCGGTGCTATTATTTTCCCCTCTTAGTTATGGGAAAATTTAGGCCAACAGAGGTTAAAATATTATACATGTAGTGATTGAGGCAGAATTTGAACTCTTGTCTTCTGATTCCAGCCTCAAGTTTTTATCCACTGTGCTTCTTTGGTCCATGGGCATGCCATCCAATGATGGGTGTGTCCTAGGAGTGACCATGATGGAGAGGAGGGAGTTGTCTCTAGTTCAGGGAGAATTGTAGGGTTTTGCTTGGTTATATTTTTTTAAGTTCTTTGGCAATTGCTCTGGAAGGATTCTCAGTGGATCTGCTCAGAATATCATCCATGTAAAGTTGACATTTTGCAGTATGATATGGTGGGTGGAACTTCTTCTATAACAGGGATTCTTAATCTAGATTTCCAAGCACCAATGGAATTAGATATATAAAAATCACTCTTCTCTTTTCTCTTATTGTGAAATGAAATTTAGCATTTAGCTTGGGGATAATACTATTCTTTACTTCACAGGATATTTTGAGCTTTCACATGAAGTAGTGCATTTAATGATGATTCATACCATTATACATACTCAAAATTGCTCTTCCTGATTTTAGTGGATTTCATGGTGTCTTTATAGCCTGCTCCTATCATGCAATCATGAATGATCATGAAGATCATGCAACCATGATCTGAGAGGACTTTGTTCTAACAACTAACCTGCTCTACTCTTATTCCTCCATGTTAAAAACTTGTTTTTCTTTTCAGAATGCTCTCTGTCTTTCCAGGTACTAGAATTTGTGGAGTCAGCTCAAATCCTATTCAACCCTTGAGGTAGACTATGTGAACATTTCCAAATTCCTGTTCTATATATCATGACATACAAAGATCTATAATATATCTCTCCCTTTCCCTTTCCCCCTTCTTTCCTCCTTTTTTTTCTTTTTGTGTCTCTGTCTTTAACTTTCTATCTTCCACTCTGTCTCTGTTTCTCTCTGTATGTATATGTATATGTGTGTATATATATGTATATGCATTATTATGCATATTATTTTGCAAAATAAAGAGCTGGGTCATTTCTGATAATTCTGGGATTTGGAGTCATAGAGCAAGAATTTATTTATTTACTTATTTATTTATTTATTTTTGCTGCTTTCAGGGACGCTAGAACTATCATCGCCTTTGAATCAAGAGTAAGAATAAGAGATGACTCATAATAACAAACGTCCAATCATTCTGTTACTAGGTTATCATCTGGCCAGTAGGGAAGGGACCCCGAAGCTCAGAACTGGTTGATCAGAACTAGAAATAGTGATTTCCAAGAAAGCTTCATAGGATTAGTACCACTACATCAATATAAAGGACTTTTCAAACCTTAAAGAACTATGTGATTATGTAGGAATTATGTAAATATTATTGGAGATTCAATTTTGTAAAATGAAGACAATAATAACACCTCTAGTATTTTACAGATTTGTTATGAGGTTGAAATGTTATAATGCATTAAAATATTTTATAAATACTTTACTATAAAACCCTTTATAAATGTGCTCTTTCATTATTACAATCAGTATTTTTATTCTCTTCATCTTGTATTCAATGAAGTACTCATAGAAATGGTCTTGGGACAAGTTATCATCCCTCTGTCATTTTTTATGATTAATATTTATAGGATAATGTTGAGTAAATGGATAAATGACATTTTATGGGGGGCAGGGTAATTGGCTGAATGTATTTAGAGGTAATCTCATCTTTTGTAGGCTCACTGTCCTGAGGACAGGAAAAATGTTTATTTATTTGATCCTATCCCCACCTGGTTTTGATTTATTCTTCCAGTTCCACATATTTGTATATTTTTCATTCTACATTTTGGGACTTTGTACATTTGGCATGGTGATTAATATGGTTCTGGATTTCAATATCATGAGAATGATAATAATATTTATAATAATAATGGAGCATGACTTTAGATTCATTCTTCCAATCACCCCCAACAGCAGCACCTTGAGTATCTAGAACAAGGTTAGGTCTATCTCTGGGCTCTAGGTATCCCTCTAATAATGCCCTTTTGAGCTCTCATATTAATATTTTTACCACAGTGATAGTTGCAAATGATGAGTGCTCCAGTTCCATGTAACTAGTTATTAGTAAGAATCTCTGCTTCTTCTTAGTGAGGTTAAGATGAGGGAGGGCTCAAGACTTTATTGATTACAATCTGACTTATGCCTAATTCCAATATGATGGACACCAGCGTTTGGCGGTCCCATCTTTTGAGCTTTCAAAGGTTCTAAAACAGGGAAAAATAAAGTCAAAGATGCAAAGAATAGAGGCCTGGATGTATAAGCTTCCTGATTAGTGGAGATGAGGAGGGACATGTTGGACAGGAAGAAGTACATGGGGGTTTGCAAGGAGATGTTTGTGTACACAGCCCAGATAATGGCAGATTCCCACAGAGAATCATTACATAGAGAAATCAATTCAGCATCTTTTTCAAGAAAACTCCAAAAGAGAGTCACAAAATATTGGACCTGAATGAAAAAGCAATGAAACAGCAAAAATATAAAATTAAGGTTTGGAAATTGCTTTATAAAATATGTTATCTCACATGTTCCAAAATGTCAGTATTAGAATTAATAATTAATATCATGATTTTGAAAATAATTATTAGTAATTAATATTATTATTATTTTTTATCAATATTAATATAAACAGCTAGATGGCACAGTAAATAGAGTGCTGGAGTCAGGAAAACTTATCTTCCCACATTCAAATTTGCTCTCAGATTTGTTTTCACTACTTTTGTGAACCTAGGTCTGTCATTTTATCTTGTTTATCTCAGTTTCTTCACCTTTAAAACGAGCTGCAAAAGGAAATAGAAAAACTACTCCAATGTCTTTGTCAAGAAAATCCCAAATGGGGTCATCAAGAGTCAGGCATGATTGTAACAACTGAACAACAACAATAACAATAATATTAATATGGTAAAAATAATGATCATTACTTTGAAATCTAGAATTACAATGGCAGAAAATAAAAATGCTCTGGGAAATAGTAGGATTCTACACAAAAGTAAGACAGTTAAACTCATAGTCTGAAGGATTTCAAGAGACCATAGTCATCACTGATTCCAGCCTCTCTGTTAATAAAAAGTTTAAAATTTTATCCACGCTGCTCTCTTGGGTATTAGAGTCTTAAAAAACCTCCCAATGTTGATAGAAACCTAATTAATCAGTCAGCCAACAATCATGTATTGAGCACCTATTATGAAATTGAAGAAACTAAGAAAGTATGAATTATGGGAAATGATGCATTGGAGCTGTACTTTTTAAAGGCTCTCTTTTTAGCAACCATTGGGTCTCTTAGTCTCTACCTTCACAGGTTCTCAGAGGCTGCCTTTTTGCTCATGGCTTTTTTCAGAACATTTTTGACATCCTTATTCCTTAAGGTATAAATGATAGGATTGAGGAGGGGAGTAACGAAGGTGTAGACTAAGGCAATATGCCTATCTTCATCTGCAGGAGTGCTTGATGGGGGTCGAAAGTAGACCAAACTGCCACAGCCATATTGAAGCAGGACCACAGTGAGATGGGAAGAGCAGGTGGAGAAGGCTCTCTTGCGCCCCTCAGCTGAAGGAATATGCAAGATGGTGATGGCAATGAAGACATAGGAAATGCAGATGAGCAGGAAGGGGATGGTCAACACAAGGATGCTTATCACATAAAGGACAGCCTGTGGCACACGAGTGTCAGCACAAGCTAGCTGCAGGACAGGTGGTATATCACAGAAAAAATGGTTGATCTCCAGGAAGCGTCCACAGAAGGGCAGGGAGAAGACCAATGATGTGAGTGGCAGTGAAAGAAAAAGAGCCAGACTCAGGGGTCCAGCCACTATTTGGGTACAGAGCTGTGGGGTCATGATGAGAGTGTATTGTAAGGGATGGCAGATGGCCACATAGCGGTCATATGCCATGACAGCCAATAGGAAACAGTCAGTGCTGCCAAGGGTGGCGAAAAAGAACATCTGAGTTGCACAACGAGTCAATGAGATGGGCTTTCTTTCCCCCATGATGTTGGAGAGCATCAGTGGTACCAAAGTGGTGGTATAACAGATCTCCAGGAAGGACAGGTTGGACAGGAAGAAGTACATGGGAGTTTGCAGGGAGATGTTTGTGTACACAGCCCAGATAATGGCAGCATTCCCACAGAGAATCATTACATAGAGAAAAAGGAAGAAGCAGAAGAGGAGGACCTGAATCTTGGGGGAAGAAGTGAATACCCTGAATACAAACTCAGTGGGGCCAGACTGGTTGAGATGAATAATAGCAGGAGAAGACATGTCACCTTTCAAAGAAAAACAGAAAATCAAACCCCATTATTGACTTTCCTTGAAAATATCAGCAAGTTTCCATTTTGTTTCTACAATCATAGACTGGTAGAGTTTTGGACTTCCAACATTTATTAAAGATCCTTTGACAGAAATAATTTCACCTCTTTGGTTCTTAATTCATTTGTTCATGGAGGGAATGGCCTCTATTGTGCCATCTTTCTCTTACAGCCTAATAATATATATCATCAGTACAAAAATCTCTATGCTTCCTCTCACAATCCTGAACTTGAAAGGGCAAGTCGAGTGTTGAGAGCCCAATTGATTAGCATTATAGGGGTAATCCTGAGTGGTTGTGACTTTTAACATCATTGCACATAAACTCCATTGCTTAAAAGTTCCCATTCTGATGAGATCTTTTCCATAATTCTTAACCAGTAGAAATTAATTTGTATTTATAGAATTTTTGTACTGAGATGATTTAGAAAAGGTAGAAATTAGAAAAAAGAACCCTTTTGAAATCAAAAGGTACATTGTCCTTTCTGTTTAATGGAGTCCTTGAAGAACATAGCTCAAACTTAAAGTGCTACAAATGAAATATTCCTCTTCAACCCAGAAGATTACCCAACCTCATTTATTTTCTTTTACACAGAGACATACATGCATATGTCTCTGTGTAAAAGAAAATAAATGAGGTTGGTCTTACACAATCATGTGTAAGAAAAGCCTCTATGGGAATTGACTCCCACGTCATTAACAAAGGTACCATCAAATAGACACTATAATTTATCAAGTGGTACCTTCTGGGCCTAAACATCTTTTTCTTTACTGGCATAACCACCAAGAGTAATTCTGTAAGTAATATAATCAATGGACGTTGAGCAAGCTTCTTAGCTCAGTTGGGCCAGCATCTTTTAAGGTGAGATCTACTGACTGTTGGACCAATGCAGTCCTGGCATGGGTCCTTTTAGTCTATTATTGCTGCTGCCAGCTACAGTAGTCTCTGCTGCTATCACTAGTAGCTCATGGTACTGGAGATTTTTTTTTTTGTATTTTTTTGTGTTTTTATATTTACCTGACTTATTCTATCTCCAGATTAACATTCACTTAAGAAAAAGAAATAAGAAAGTATAGAAAATGTACCATATCTATGGTATCACAAAAAAGATCAGTTGAATATTCTAAGGAAGAAAATATATAAAAGGATAATACCTAGAAACTCTCAACTCCTGGACCCCAGAATCCTTGTGTACAATGATGATCCTTCCAGTTCTTAAAGACAGCTGTCACATTTTACCAAAGTCATTTATTACCAGAACATGATTAAGAAGCCAAAGATCTGAGTCTTGAACCTTTTTCTACTTCTTACCAGTTATTTTATATTGGACAAGTCACCTTTCCTTCCCAGTTCTCTCAGTTATCTAAATGAAATTAAGAGGTTGGAATAGATTGCATGCACAGTCCCTTTTAGTTTTGATCCCTGTGATCTTGGAAGAGCATCAATCTCCATAATGAATATTGATTCAAAAATCTTAAATAAAATAAAAGCAATGAGATTACAGAAGAAAGTCATCCCCAGGATGATACACTATAACCAAGGAGGATTTAACCAGGAATGCAGGTATAAATTATTTTTAACCTAAGAAGAATAGATAACCACATGTAGATCTTTACTCAATGGTGAGACCTCATCCTTTAAGACATATAGACCTGACTTGGCTATTATTATGGAGGCCATAGTCATCCCCCCATCATCAAGACTTCCAAAGTAGTTGCTATCAGCTACTCTTCCTCTCCCTCCCCATATCTAATCATTTGCCATGTTTCCTCATTTCTAATTTTATGACAGTTATCACTTTGCCCATTTTCTTCCTCTGACACTTCTACCTCCTTGTATGGGCCTCTATTTCCATATGTCCTGGCTACTACAGTAGGTTGCTAGTTGGTGTTCCTGCTTCAAGTCTAACTTAATTCCATCCCACCCTCCACTCAGCTAACAAAGTGATCATCCTTAAATTCAGTTCCAACCATGTTAGCCCTTCCCTTACCCCCTGCACTCATTGATCTCCAATGGTTTCCAATTATCTTCAGAATTCAACATAAAATCTATTTTTTAAAAAGCCATTGCTTTATTACATCTTATATTTATATACATTATACTGTCCCACATAATATGTGACGCAGTGACATTGTCCTCCTTGCTGTTTCTCCTACAAGATACACCATCTTCCCCCTTAACAGCATTTTTTTTCTGGCTATCCCCCAGACTTGGAATTCTCTCCCTCTTCTCATGGATCATCCTGATTTCTCTGGATTTCATCATCTTGAATAACACTGTAGAACTGAGTATGGAGCTTGGCTCCTCCTAGCACACATGCTAAATAATTCATATGAAAGGAAGTATATATTTTCACACATATAATACATGTATATTTTGGCTTGACTAAGCTAAGTTATTTTGGGAAGAACTCTATTATGGCATGAGGAAAGTCACTGAGAAATGACAGTGATATGTATAAAAAAGGAAGAATATGAACAAAATTTATCTGAAAGACAAGTAGGGTCCCTTAGATGTAGTGCAGGAGATGTGAAAGGGAAACTATTTCGTTCCATTAATTATACAGAAAACTAGTGATAGTCTTAGGTTTTTTTATACTACACTCCAACAGTCTGTCCTCTTTTGATTGAGGTTCTAGGAATCCTAGTTTAAAATCCCTTGTTTTCCTAACTAATTATGTGATTTTGGTCAAATTCTTTTCCTCTCTGAGCCCAAGTATTTCTGTCTAGAAATGAGGGATGTAAGCTTCATTTTCCTTAAGTCTCTTCTGAAACCCTTTAATTCCCTGACTCATATCCCACTGATTCTTCCTGATGAAAAAGCATCAAGTTTGTCCAAATTTATGGTGTCTCGCATGCAGGAAGAGCTTCTGCTGCAATGAACTGCTCTAAAGGAAGCTTCAGGTGAAGTGGATAGAGCACCAGCCCTGAATTCATGAGAACCCCAGTTCAAATTTGATCTCAGACACTTAACACTTCCTAGCTGTGTGACCCTGGTCAAGTCCTTAACCCCAGCCTCAGGAAAAAATAAAATAAATAAAGGATGCTTCAGGTTACAAAAATTCCCCGAGTGTGTAAGTGGTGACTCCAAAGAATTGTGGAGACTATGGGATAATTCCCTTCCATAGTTAGAGCTCATCAATTTTGCACTTAATGAGGGTTAGGAAGACATGTTAGACAATGAAGAAGTAACCAGGAACTGGTCAAAGACCCCAAGGAAGGCCCTTTTTGCATTGGACAGCTCTTCTATGGAGGATTCATGGCAGCATATGGGTACAAGTGGCCCAGGATGAAAAGACATGTCTGTTATTGCATTAGAACACATAGAGGGGAATTGCTTCCTCAGCATGATGACAGACCACAGCACTCTGGTTCTGGAGTCAGAAGAGAAGAGTTCATGTATGATTTTGTATGACTTTTCTCATTTGTAAAGGAAGGTTTTGGACTATTTGACTTCTGAAGTCCTTCAGGGTTCTAAGTCTATACTTTTGTGATTTTATAAGATTAAAGATCCTTGAATTATCTTCTGGACATGGACTGGAGACTCTTGTTTTAGACCTCTCTAAGAAAAATAAAAATTTTAACAACCTAATGAGTTACAAGAACCCTGAGTCCTGTCCTGAAGGTATCAGCTTCCTCATTAGTCAAGTTAGACTTGACTATTCAGTTTGCTAGCTTCTTCCAGACAGCTGGATTAAATGTTTACTGGTGCCCTGAGTCTGTACAGGATTATTAAAAGCTGGAACTTTTCTAGGACCTGTCTGTGGTGACTGAAGAACTGTCCACTAGACCTTTAAGAAATTGTTATCTAATGCTATTACATGCCCTGTAACATGTGTGGTCCTGCATGAGAGGCAGAGAAGGAGCAGATGCAGGTCCCTTCCTAAGGATTGTGTCATATCTCATGTGAGCTGGGAAGGACTCTAGATGATAGTGCTGAAAGGAACATTGGAACATAGAACAGAGAATGCATCAGAACTGGTCATGTCAGCAAACATTTATTGGATGTCTGCTGTGCACCAAGAACTTTATTGTGTAAAGAACAGCTCAGGCATTGAGTCCAACTTCCACATTTTATAGATGAAAAATGTTAGGTTCAGAAAGGACAAGCTAAATAGCAAGTCGGTAGCTGAGCTGGGAATAGAACTGAGGGGTGCTGAATCCCAGTTAAAATGTGTCTCATTTATACCAGTCACTTGGCATAAATAACACTAATTTTTCTATTTGTTGCATTGAAACATGATTTGGAGGAGTTTAGCAGGCTGCCAAGAGAGTCCATGAGACTGAAAATGGTTAAGAACCCCTGGGCTAAAGTATTTTTAACATCTCATCCAGCTTTAGACTCTCTATTTTTATATAAACAAATAAATGAAAATAGAGAAAAGAATTTATTTTTCCTTACCAGTATCCAATGTCTCTGACTCCATAAAGTATTTAGCCAAAAACTCTGATCCAAAAACTATCTTGAACATGCAGTACTTCGGCCTCCTGTCTCTCAGAATATACACCAATTTCCTTTGACTTTTTTGTCTTGAGTTCAATAGAATGAGGGCCCATGGCTTTCCAAGACAGAGGGGTTTTCTGGAAAGGAGAGGCCTTGGCTGGTGCTTCAGTTCTATTCCTCTGTTTCAGCTGAAGGTGAGGAGAGACTTAGGTGCTCTTTATTACCCGAGAACCTTAGAGAGTTGACAACTTTGGAATGAGGAGGCTAGTCAGGGATATCATAGAGTGCTCCCAGATATAGTCTAGGGCGCCCTCCAAATTAAATATGCCAATAAATAAAAGTTCTTGTATGTCAGCTTATAAGATGTCTCTAATTACTTTGGCAACGTTGTTTAGTGTTTCCTTTGAATACTCTTTCAGGGAAATGGTTTGCTAAAATATAGGAGTTTTCTCTATGGATCCCTGTACATGAATCCCAGACAAGATTAATGGGCACTCAGATGATTCTTGGGATGCAGAACCACAACTAATATCTAGGGACCTAGAGGAGGGACTCTCACTCTTCTGTCCTCCTCTCCCTTCCTCAGGGACTTCCTGAGCCCATGTTCCAGAATATCTTAGTAATGGGAAATGGTAGTAGCATGGGTTTTCCCTAGCATTGGCAAGAGGCCAGTACTGGGAATCAGGGGACTGGGCCTAAAGTCCCAGCTTGGCCATTGCACCAACTTTGTCACCTCAGGTTAAATTTCTAAGTTCTTCTGCTTGGATGAAGATGGAAAGGTCTCAGGTACAAACACTCACTTGGCCATATTCTTTTCTACTTATATTTTTAAAACATCATTTATTATTAGAGAGTCAAATAAGTGAAAGTTCAGATACTCTTCTCAGGGTGGTTATAGTCTAATGTCATGCCAGATTAAGCTCATTTCTTCTTTTTTCAAAGGCTGCCCCATTTTTTAGTCAAAAATTCTAACTCCCAAGTGATAATGGTAGGATCAAAGCAGGGAACATCACTGACCTGCTCCTTTCTCAGCCTCTTCATTTGTGAAATGAGACATTTAGACAAAATGAATCCTAATGTGCTTTGTAACTCTAAATCCTATGAGCTTATGAAGGTGACAGGAAGGCACAGTGAGAAAAAAAAAAAAGAAACATTGGATTTAGGTACAAATCATGCTTACTATTTACTTTCTATATCCATCCTCCAATCAGCTTTCAGATTGATCTTCATAAAGTACAGGTTTGACCATGTTACAATCTGCTTCCTTTTAGTAGATGCTAGTAACTCCCTATTATCACTAAGAGCAAATCTAAAATCCTTTTTGATTTTTAAAGTCCCTTATAACCTTATTCTCTTTGCCAACCTTTCCATTAATCTGACATGATCTTCTCTGTTAGGAGGTTGGTAGGATGTTTCATCATCATTCTTCTGGAATTGTGGCTGGTCCATTACATTTACTGGAATTCTTAACCCTTTCAAAGTTGTTTTTCTTTCTATGTTCTTCTAGTTTTGCGCATTTTAATCTAAGTATTTTTATCATTATTTTATCCAAAAAGAAGCAGTCTCAGAAGTAAAATTACTTCCTCAAGGTGGTCTAGTAATTATTAATTATCAAGCTGAGTCCTCTCATAACTCTTTAAAATGGATAATTACATACAAAATTAAAAAAAAAAAAGAAACTAATACACAGGAATTTGATATAGCTGAATGCAAACAAAAGGGCAAACCAAAATTGAATTTCCATAGAAGTGATAAGGAAGCAGGATTTAGATAAATTAAAAAATGAATTGTATCCAATGTATAAAGAAGGCTCTGATTGTTGGGATGCTTTTTGTTACATCAAGCCTATGTCACGCAAGCAAGCAAAACTCATATATTTGATACCTGTTATATGCCAGGTATTTTACTAGATTCTGTTATACACAAAAGATAGAGTGAAACAAGTTCTTTTTTTCAAGAAACTTATTTTATCAAAAGAGATAAGTTGTATATATACAAATATATGCAAAACAATTAGGAGACAGTTTGGGTGGGGCCACAATTATAGATTTACTTATTTTTAATTTCAATTCATTGGTCCAAATTCTGGCCTCTGAGGCTATGCATAGATGTATGAGATCATAGATTTATGACTAGGAGAGGTCTGAGAGGCCACTGAATACATTATTTTCAGATGAGGAAACTGAGATGTTTAGTAATTTCTCTAAAGTCACAGAGAACATCATATGACATCCTCAATTGGATCCATGGCTACCTCAAGGAATTTAGTTATAATAATAATATTAATAACCATAAATTTGCATTTGGGACCAAATTGACACCATTTTTTCAAGGAATAAAAAAGGCTCACAATAGATAAATGTCACCGGATGCTCTGTGTAACCAAAAATCGGTCACTCATATAACTGCCAGGAAGAGTTAAGTGTCTGAATCATGCTGATTTGTTTTTATTACTTAAAACTATTACTAGCACTTATTAAAAATAATGTTCAAGACTAAGTTATTCATGCCAGAAATTTAGAAATATCACCCTTATGCAGTCTGGACTCATTGATTAGTACAAATTACATAAGGAACTGGGAGAAATTGTGTAACGTATCCTTTCAGTTGTACTGCAAAACTTAAGAACCTACTGAACTTAAATACCTGATCAAGTGGCCAGAAATTTGTCATCTTTGATGAACTGTTAGGTAACAAATCCCTATTCTACAAACATAGAACTTCAGCTACTTTTGAGAAATCCACAATTCAGCTGTGTTATATTGGGGATAATTTCTACCAACTCTTGCCTACAGTTTCCTGGATTGTTGCATTCACATTTAGAAGAGGTTTTTTTTTTTTGTTTTTTTTTTTTTGTTTTTTAATATAGTCACCATGCCAAATATTAATGATTTCCGAACTATATTGAATGAAAACTTTACCAGATATGGAGATCTGGTGGATGAAATATGATTCACATGAGTAAACCAATTCATAACATTCCCATAATATTTTCTGCTACTGGAGCTTTCTTGGAGATACTTTCAATGAGCCAAAAAAAGAAATGATTTTATTACAATATATTTTTTACTAGTTACAACCTCTCCCCCTTCCTTTCATTGTATCTCTTTGTGCCACAGTTTAAAAACTACTCAATATATAAGAATAATAGGATACTGACATTCAATCATTGTTTATATCTGAATTTTATTGAAAAATATGAGAATAAGAACAATTGAGTGTATAATTCATGTATATTTTAGCAATTACATGTACCATTAGGTGGGGCAGAGCCAACAGGACAGAGAACAATGAGGGATTTGCCTCTCCAATGATACAATCAGCAAAATGACAAGGTAAAACAATTTTTTTTAAGCACAAGACAGGTTAGAAGGTCAGTCAAGAAAGGTCTGTCATACTAGGGAGAGAATGAAGCTCAGTCCAGAGTAGGCAATTCTCTAGAAAACCAGTAGCTAGCTATAAATCAGAAAATAGGCAGAGGACCTTGGGGACAAAAGAATCAGTAGCAATTACTTCTGGAGTCCTCAGTTCACAGACAGTAAGGGGGTAGACAATTGGTCAGAAAAAGATTATGGAGTGCCTTTGCTGCTAGTGGATGCAGGACTTTGTTGCATTGCCCATATATAGATACAGGATGAAGTTCTGGGATACAGTCAAAGAACAGGGAGGAGCACTAGCACAACTGATGTTGTGATCACAAGAGAGTTGGGACATTGGTCATAGTTGCAAGAAGTGATGAGGTTTAGAATTGGGGTACCTAAATGAAATTAGGTTTATTTGAGGTCTAGTGGCAGGTTTAGGGTACAGGGAGTTAAATAGAGCTCCCCTGCAACCCCTTTGGATTCGACACAAAGATACAGAGTTAAATGAGGTCTAGTAGCAGTGTAAGAGTCCCCTGTAAAAGAATTTACAGATGCGAAAATCTAGATTGATAAAAGAGGTTTATTATGGGGTTTGGAAGTAAAGTCTAGCTAGTAAAGTTGAAGGTAGAGATAAAAGGGTACCAGAAATAGGGGTGGGAAGTGATCCTGGGCATGCCAGGTGCCACGTAAAGTTGCCATGTTTGGAACCTCTGCAAGGAAAGGGCTCCAGTTTGGCTCTTTTATAATGAGAGATTTAGCTAAAGGGGGCTGTGGGTGGAGTCACAGGTTGGCTCCTAGCTGGATTTCAGCCAGGGTTAGAATTTGAATTGAATTCAATGGGTTTCTGGACTGAGACAGATAACAAAGATGAGACTGTTTGTGCTTAGGATGGAGTCCCCTCCCTGAGGCAGAGTCCAAGGGGGTTTTCTCCATTTTATTTTTTTAAATTTTTATTTTTTATTTTTAAAAATTTTATAATTATAATATTTTTTTTGACAGTACATATGCATGGGTAATTTTTTACATAATCCCTTGCACTCCCTTCTGAATTTTCGTCTCCTTCCCTCCACCCCTTCTCCTAGATGGGAGGCATTCCCATAGATGTTAAATATGTTATAATATATCCTAGATACAATATATATGTGCAGAACTGATTTTTTTTTTTTTTTTTGGTTGCACAGGAAGAATTGGATTCAGAAGGTAAAAATAACTTGGAGGGAAAAACACAAATGCAAACAGTTTGCAATGATTTCCCAGTGTTCCTTCTCTGGGTATAGCTGATTCTGTCCATCATTGATCAATTGGATCTGAATTAGATCTTCTCTTTGTTGAAGATATCCGCTTCCATCAGAATACATCCTCATATAGTATTGTTGTTGAAGTGTATAATGATCTCCTAGTTCTGCTCATTTCACTCAGCATCAGTTGATGTAAGTCTCTCCAGGCCTCTCTGTATTCCTCCTGCTGGTCATTTCCTACAGAGCAATAATATTCCTTAACACTCATATACCATAATTTACCCAACCATTCTCCAATTGATGAGCATCCATAAGGAGGTTTTCTCCTTTAAGGATTTTTCAGAGTTTTGGGGTTTCCTCGTCAGGAGGAAAGAGTACTGGGGTTACTCAAGTACCAGAGTACAGGCCCAGAAAGAAGTAAACTCACATCTCTTAGATCATACCACATTGTCAGAACTAAAAGTTCAAAGGCTTTCAGAAATATCATGAAGGTACAATTAGGATCATATAAGATTTAGCAGCTTCTACACTAGAGGATCAAAGCCTGTGGAATATGAAATTTCAGAGGAAAAGGAAGCTAGGATTACAACAAAAAATTACTGAGGAAAAGACCAAAGCTAATTGGAAAATTCAAGAGAAGCATAAGATAAACAGGAAAGGAATGTCATAAGGAATTCGATAAGACTAAACTGTTTACATGGCAAAATACTTGTAATTCCTAAGAACTTTATCATTATTAGGAGAATTAGAAGTATATGTAGTTGGAAGGCATGAATGTGAGTTGAATAAAATGGAATGCTTTGTCAAAAAATAAATGGTAAAGAAGAAGAAAGGGGGAAAGGGAAGAATGGGATAAATAATTTTATGTAAAAAATAGAAGAGGTTTTACAGTGGAGGGAAAGATGAAGGAATTCGGCTAGGAGTGCTTGAACCTTCCTTTCATTGAAATTGGCTGAAAGAGGAAATAATATAAAAACTCAGCTGGGTGTAGAAATCTGTCTTACTCTTCAGGATGTTAGGAAAATAGGAATTAGATACGGGAATTGGGAGGAGCTGATAAAAAGCTGATAAGGAGTTGGTGAATGAAAACTGTAGTTACAAGCAAAATACCTTTAAGGGTGGACTGGGTAAAAGCAGAGAGGATAAATAGGGGAAAATAGGATGGAGATAATACACAGTAACAATCATAACTCTGAAAAACATTTTTTACTGTTTCTTTCATAAAAATCTATTTTCTCAAATACATAGAGAACTGATCTAAATTCATAAGAATGATAATCACTGCTGAATTAATGTGGTCAGAGAATATGAAGTTTTCAGATGAAATAAACAAAGCTACCAATAGTCATGTGAAAAATGTTCTAAATCACTGTTGACTAGAAAAATATAAATGAAAATTCTGAAGTTCTAACAAAAATCTATCAGATTGGTTAAATGACATAAAAGGCAATGACAAATGATGGATGGGTTGTGAGAAAATTGATACTAAGGCACTATTGGTGCAGTTGGGAACTGACAAACATCCTGGAGAGCAATTTTGAACTATGCTCAATTCTGACCCATACTCTTTGACCCAGCAAAACCATTGGTAGATTTATGTTGTAAAAAAGGAAAAATAGTAAAAGGGAAATGATGTATATATATATAAAAGTATTTATGGAAGATCTTTTGGTAATGGCTAAGAACTGGAAATTGAAGGGATGCCTGATAATTGGGGAATGGCTGAGTAAGTAGTGGTATATGATTATGATGGAATACCACTGTGCTGCAAGGAATGATGAACAGCACAATCTCAGAAAAACCTGTAAAGACTTACATCAGCTTATGCAAAGTAAAATGAGCAGAATCAGGAGAATACAATAACAGTAATATTGTATAATGATCAAGCTATTTATAGAAATACAATGATCCAAGACACTAGCAAAGAATGAATGATGAAAAATACTATCCACCTAAAGAGAAAGAACTGGTGGAGTTTCAGTGCAGAGTGAAACAAATTTTTAAAACTTTTTTTTTCTTTTTGTTCTGTATTTTCTTTCATAACTTGAAGGACATGGAAATATGTTTTACATAATTGCACATGTATAACCTCATATGGTTGTTATGAAGCTTAAATGAAAGTATGCATGAAATCATACTGTATATGTCTTGTTACTATACCTATAGAAATATGTGGAAATTTTCTGTGTGACTGAGAAAGTAATTTAACCCTTTCTAACATCATCTGTAAAATGGCCTGGGGGAAGACAGGATTGGATTGATCATCTCTAAGGTCCTTTATAGCTATAAATCTTGATTCTGTGAAATCATAACAGTGTTTTCTCTAACCTGCTAAATAAAGGTCAGATATTATTTAGCCTATTCAAAAATGGTGCCTTCAAAGGCACTTTAGATCTGACATCCCTAAGCTAGTACAAAGTTCCAGCTTTGTCTAATTCAAGGTAAAACCCGATAGATGCTTGTTCTTTGGGCTGCCCAACCCAGTTGGCAGAGATCTAGACTGGGTTGCCTGTGTGGTACCAACTGACCCACTTCCAAAGCATAACTTCTGACTCCAAATGGCAATGAAGCTATAATATTCCTATTTAAATTGGTTTTAGACCTGAAATGGGGCCTCCACAACCACTTATTGCAAATCCATGATTTTATTATATGTGAAGAAACAAGGCTTAAAAAGGAAAAGTCATTTATCTGAGTTCCCCAAAGAATGAAGAAGAGAGATAAAATTGGAACTCTAATTTTGAGAGAACAGAGGCAGCATTTTTCTATTATTCCATGATGCCTCTCTAAAGGTCCTTACAGGGAAGTGGGATATATCTGGTAAATAGTGGATATAACATATATATAATCCTATAATTATATAGATCATAATATATTATACTAATATATTATAATATATTAATATAACATATGACTATAATGTATATTATAATCCTACAACTTTGGCTTTTACATTACAAGCATACTTACCACAGTGTAAATATGAACTCTGTGTATAGTACAGCCAGCCAACCTCATTTTACATCTATATATCTATATCTAATCAACAATTTAAATGGAAAGAAAAATAAAATTCAGACAAATGCTTTCTACTTTTGATGACTAAGCTTGGTCCTATAGAAGAGATGAGAAATAGCTTTTCCTTCCTTGCATTGTAGAGATCCCCACTTCACTGGGAACCAGTTTTAAGTATAGGGCTGCTAGAGTTAAGTAGGACATTAATTATCATACTTTATTATTAATAATAATGTCATAATTGACTTTCTCTACTCAGACACTCTGTAAGAAGAAATGATTATAGTTTCTTTCCCCAGAGAAAAATCTTGAAATGGTAAATATTTATATCTTTTATTAAACCTTGATTTCCAAGATTAAATATAAAATCCTCTGCTTGAGCTTCTAAAGTCCTTCAAATCCAGATTTTTTTTAAGTCTCCCTACACTTTACTCCCTTGCAATGAACTTTGATTCTATGACACTGGCTTCTTTGCTGTTACTCAAGCAAGACATTTCATCTTCTAATCTTCTAACAATGCAGTTTCATTGACTATCTCTCATGCCTGAAATTCATCTTTTGGTTCATCTCTGCCTCCTGGTTTCCATAGTTTCCCTCTCATATAAAATCCCATGTTCTACACAAAGCCTTTCCCAATCTCTCTTAAGGCTAGTGCCTTCCCTCTGTTGATTATTTCTAATTAATTTTTATATGATTGTTTGTACATAAGTTTTGCATGTTGATGCAGCCATTAGACTGTGAGATTTCTCAGAGCATGGATGGTCTCTGAATTTTCTTTGTATCCCTAACACTTAGCATAGAGCCTGAATGTAGTAGAACTTTAATTAATGATTATTGTTGTTGTTATTGTTGTTATTTATTTATTTATTTATTTTTTTACTTCTGTCAGTGGGAATATTAAAGAGAGAGTCGGTTTCAAATTCTACCTTGACCAGTTATTATTTATATGACATTAACAAAGATGTTTAAAGGTAGGACTAAAGTCTTTTTCATTTTAAAGTCTGGGATTTGATTATCCTATGATTCCTGAATGGGCAAGTGCTGGAATGAGGACTATGTAAGGAAGGTGGTTTTTCTGTTAAAATGATCTAGTTCCACATAAAAAAATAGAAAACAAAAAAAAAACCATACAAATAAATTAAACAGCTTGACTTAGATGTCATATTTACTCTCCTCATGGTAGTTTCATGCAAAAATCAAGTATTGAATAATCAAATAGAAGGGACCTACAAATAGAGGAAACTAAGCATTAGACTCATGTTTGAAGAGTTCCAGTGCCTTAATCTTATATCTTCACAGAGTTTCGGAGGTTGCTTTGCGACTCACAGATTTTCTCAGAGCTTCTTTGACATCTTTGTTTCGTAGGGTATAAATGAGGGGATTAAGTAGAGGTATGACAAAGGTATAAACCAAGGCAAACTGCCGATCCTCGTCCTCTGATGTGCTGGACCTGGGACGTAAGTAGACCAGGCTACAGCAGCCATATTGAAGAAGGACTACAGTGAGATGGGAGGAACAGGTGGAGAAGGCCCTCCTGCGCCCCTCTGCTGAGCGGATCCGCAAAATAGTGATAGCAATGAAAAAATAGGAGATGCAGATAAGTAGGAAGGGAATGACTAACACAAAGATACCCACCACATATAGGATAGCCTGGTGTATATGGGTATCCTCACAGGCTAGCCTTAGGACAGGTGGGGCATCACAAAGGAAATGATTGATCTCTAGACGATGCCCACAGAAGGGAACAGAACAGACCAGTGCCGTGAGTGGCAGTGTAAGGCAAATAGCTAGGCCCAAGGAGCCCACCACCATCTGGATACACAGCTGCTGGGTCATGATGAGGGTATAGTGCAGGGGATGGCAAATGGCCACATAACGGTCATATGCTATGACAGCCAGTAGAAAACAATCAGCACCACCGAAGGTGAGGAAAAAGAACATCTGGGCCCCACAGCCAGCCAATGAGATGGGCTTCTGAGTTCCAAAGATGTTGGAGAGCATCAAGGGTACAGTAGTAGAGGTGTAACAGATTTCCAGGGAAGATAAGTTAGACAGGAAGAAGTACATGGGGGTGTGGAGGGAGCTGTAGGCACACACAACCCCAATAATGGCACTATTACCACAGAGGATCATTATGTAGAGAAGAAGAAAGAAACAGAAAAGAAGGACCTGGATCTTGGGGGACGTGGTTAATACTCGGAACACAAATTCAGTGGGGCCAGACTGGTTAAGATGGAGAGTGTTTGGAGAAGACATCACACCTGCCAAAAAGAAATAGAAAAACCTTGTTACTAGATTACCTGAAAAAAGAACAAGCTAGGATTATGAATTTTTAGAGAATTATAACATTTTAAAGGCCTTCTTAGATAAGTCATTGCTTTCTCTGGGTCACAATATTTCCAACTGTAGCAGGATAATAATAACAGCAAAAATAATCACTGGCACTTCTATAAACTTTGTAAACAAACTCCTTGACACAGGTTGTCTCATTTAATTCCTGATTCTGCTGTGAGGTAGTCGCTATTTTTCTTCCCATTTTATAGACGAAACAACAGAGATTGAGGAAAGCTAAGTAACTTGGCCATAGCTGTCTGACAGCTGATAAGTGATGAGGCAGGTGTAGCACTTGATGGACTCAAATTTTCCTTCTAACTCTGCCAACTAGATTCTAAATCGTTTCCTAGCATTGACATTCCATATTATAGAATCCAATTTCCCTTCAAACTCTGACATTATATTGACTCCTAGCTTTCAAATTCCATATTCTATGTACCAAAGTCCTTTTCAGCAGTCTTATTTTATGAGTTTGATTCTATCTGATCCTCTACAAGGAATAGTATAGTAGCATGCTTAGATCACTAGATTTGAAATCAGGGAAGAAGACATGGATTTAGCCTGCCTCATGTGTTTAGGAGATTAACCATTTCATCTTTCTCATCTGTAATTTTAATAAAGATGAATAAATATATGACTTTTTAATTTTTGCAAAGCACTTCTATTGTCTTATTAAAAACTTTTTTTTTTGGAATCCAAGACTTTTTGCATATTTTACTGTCTCTAGTATTCCATCATTCTATTTCCACAATTGGTGAGGTAAGACGACCATTATTAATTTTATTAATTTTTATTTTTAAAAAATTTTATCTATTTTAATTTTTTTCTCCCATGATCAAAAATGCACATTATCTGACTGTGCTATTTTTGTCCCATATGTCTTCTCTGATTCTCAGCTAAATTCCATTAAAAGACATTTCTACTTCTTAAAAGCACCCCATGAGGAGGAGAAGTAGAATTGAGAAGCAGAGTGGAAGGAGGAGAGATGCCACTTGGGGGGAACCAACTCATTTCTCTTGGTCCACAATACTATTCAGGTCTTCACCACTGGTGTCTATTTTATCACTTCATTTTATCTGTAACCTCTTCTAAATAAACCTATCAAAGGTATCAAATGTGCCAAACAGAATGGCCATTGTGAATTCTGCACATGATCAAACCCAACATTTGGTGCCTGAACATCAATCTCAACATTTGGTGTTGAACCCCAAACACATCACTAACTATCTGACTTTAGGTAATTTATATTTCTTCTCTTCAACTCAATTTCCTTGCTTATAAAATGAAGAATATGAAGCAGATGATTCCTAAGACCTTTTCTATATCTTTCTGATTTCATGACCTATATTTATTTTGTTCTTCTTAAAAATCAACAATTAATTTTAAGGGAAAAAAATAACAGAGCCAGGCACATGAGCAGGTTCATGAATACTGTTTTAACTAAACTGAACAGAAGCCTCGGTGTGTCAAAGATGCTCTAGATAATGAGATGAAAATTCTCTAAGATCATATAATTTTTTTTTATTGTTCTGGGATTTTCATAATAGAGAAATCCTTTGGGGCATATTGAGAGGTAATAGATAACCAAGCTGAATGTTGCACTGGGCAGGTTGAATGTTAGAAAGCTTGGAGTTCTCTAGGGTTTAGAGCAGAACAAGAACAAGAATGCTAGAATAGGTGGCAATCTACACCTGTACCAGAGTGGTTCTCCAGTCAAGAGTTCAAAGACCCACTAAATTATCAAAGGGACTTTTCTTCTTTTTTTCTTCTTTTTTAATTAATTTTATAATTATAACATTTTTGACAGTACATATGTATAGGTAATTTTTTACAACATTATCCCTTGTACTCCCTTCTGTTCCAAATTTTTTCCCTCCTTCCCTCCACCCCCTCCCCTAAAAGGCAGGCATTCCCATACATATTAAATATGTTTTAGTATATCCTAGGTACAATACAATATACCATAAGCAAAATATGTGCAAACCAAATTTTGTTGTTGTTGTTGCAAAGGAAGAATTGGATTTGGAAGGTAAAAATAACTTGGGGAGAAAAACAAAAAAAATGCTAACAGTTTACACTCATTTCCCATTGCTCCTTCTCTGGGTGTAGCTGATTCTGTCCATCATTGATCAGTTGGAATTGGATTAGCTCTTCTCTATGTTGAAGATTTCCACTTCCATCAGAATACATCCTCATACAGGATCATTGTTGTTGAAATGTATAATGATCCCCTAGTTCTGCTCATTTCACTTAGCATCAGTTCATGTAAGTCTCTCCATGCCTCTCTGTGTTCATCCTGCTGGTCATTTCTTACAGAACAATAATATTCCATAACATTCATATACCATAATTTACCCAACCATTCTCCAATTGATGGGCATCCATTCAATTTCCAGCTTCTAGCCACTATGAAAAGGGCTGCCACAAACATTTTGGCACATACGAGTCCCTTTCCCTTCTTCAATATCTCTTTAGGATATAAGCCCAGTAGAAATACTGCTGGATCAAAGGGTATGCACAGTTTGATAACTTTTTGGGCATAATTCCAGATTGCTCTCCAGAATGGTTGGATTCTTTTACAATCAAAGGGACTTTTCAATGACCCTGAAATCTGGTTTTAATGAGCACCTTATTTCTGTGAATTATGGAGATGAACATATTCTGTAGGGTACAAATTTTTCATTCAGCCAAGACAAAGGTTGGCTGTTGCCTTTCCCAAGATAGCTAGACTCAAAAATATTAGCTGGGACTGTGGACCCAAGAATTATGGAGATTAATTAGGGATTTTATAGACAGAATTTGGAGATATTTTGCTCTTATTCTGCCTACTATATGAGAAAAGGAATGATTACAGTCAGGTCCCTGGCTTGGTGCTTTCTTAAAGCAGCCTACCTGGACTAAACTAAGAGCTCTTGATCAATTGAACACCTCTCCTTTAATGAATATTCTCTACTTACCCAGAAACTAGGGAATAAAGAGGAATGGAAGATATACATCATGCTTTAAGGAATTGGAGGCAGGAAATGTCAAAGCTAGTTTGAAGCTTGGAGTAGAGAACATGGGCTTTCAGAGCTGGAAGGGATGACGGGAGTGTAGGTTTAGAGCTGAAAGCCAATTTCCCCATCATCTAGTTTACTCCCCAATGAGAAAACTAAAATCTAGAGAGACATAAAGTGTGTAGTGATAGGCAAATTTGAGTCTTTGTCTTTTGATTCCAGATCGAGTACATTTTATACCTAATTCTGCTTCATAGTACCTAAGAGATTGAATTCCTTTCAGAAATGGAAGAAAGTTCAGTTCTAGATAAGAACAATGGTTTGCTCAAGATCCTGTAGTAAATGAGCAGCAGTGCCAGGATCAGAACACAAGTATCCTGGTTCCCTGTTCAGGAATCTCTAAGTCACTCACTTGGTATCTCTTCTATTGTTGCATACCTGGTGATGATGTTGACTTTCTTTTCTTAATAGGGAGAAACCCATCTTGCTATAATCAGATATCACCAATTCCCAGACTCTCATCTTTGTATGGAGTGATTGTGAGAATGGCACTCTTTATCAGCCTCAATGCCCATCTCCCATCCTCTGCATCTTTGAACAACCTTTGAGATATTGATTGAGCATCATTTTAGACAGGTTTAGGACCTGATCTGCCAGGTGTATTCCATCTGACTCCTTGATCCCTCCCTCTGAGTTCCCATCTTTACTTCTCTGGTTTCCCTGAAAATTCCCCAAGATTATTTTCCACATAAAAGATCTGCTCATGATGAAAATTTTAGCTAAGACCTTTTTAATACTTCAGTCCACAATGAGCTATACTCTCCATTGCCCTCACAGTGCTGTACTTTAAATGATATTTTTTCCCTTACTATATAGCTTAGTCTGGTTAGTTTGTTAAACGCCTTTCTGGATCTCTCTGCCAGTCATGGACACACCGAGGCTCATTGCTTGTTTCTTTAGAAGATTCTTCTTCCAAATTCCTTTCCTTGGTAATCCTATTGTTCTCCCAGGTCTATTTACCATTTTTGGTGTCTGTTGTATCCCTTCATTTGTTTATAACCTTTCCCCTTAAAATTAAACCTACCTTCTGGCAAAGAGAATGGCCATTATTAATGTTACATGTTTATTTTGAACTAGGAATTGCTACCTTGACATCTTCAGGAAGACAAGATTAACATACACAGGGCGATTGTAGCATGGTTTAAAGAGCAGGTCAGGTAACCTTCTCTCAAGGAAAAACAGAAAATATTCATATTTTTCATTTCTTGGGGAAAGGTTGGGGGATACCATCAGGCTGGAGCATCTGCATATACTATATATTTTTAAATAAAAGTAACGCAAAAAGATGTCTAAGTATTAAAAAAAGAAGACAGGCTCAGTAATTAGACAACTCTGTGATCATGAGCAAATCATTTGCATTCTCTACCCTCAATTTCCTCATCTGTAAAATGAAGGGAATGGACTGATTTACCTCTAAGGTGTCTTTCTGGTTCTTAAACTATGATTCCACTTGTGTAAGTATAGCTAGGTTATTTCCTCTGAAAATAAAACAGCATTAAAATAGAAGTGATATCTAAGTTCTGGAGGCTTAGAAATAAATAAATGAAAAAGCATCCCCTTACCACCTTCCAGTGCTTCATACTCCATTAGCCATCTGAGGAAAAGCTCTGCTCCACCAGCTGTCTTTCTCCTGGGTTTCTCCTGCGCGCAGTAAATCTCTCCCTTTTCATTTTTTTGGATTTAATGGGATGGAGGTCTATGACTTGCAAATGACACATGGTGTCCTAGAAAAGGAAGGCCCTGGCTGATGGATGGGCTCAATGCCTTTGCTCTTTGGTAGAACCTCATGTAAGTAAAATGGGGGACAGGCTGTGATCCCTTTTTCTTCTTTGAGAAAAGAAGTTTTGGAATGAAGTCAAAAGTACCAAAGGGGCTTCCTAGACCAGAGAGCCTATTGTCTTCCCAGCTTCATAAAATCAGCAAGGAAGTTCTTGTTATTTCTGCTTATAATATAGACATTCCTGCCTCTCTCTCTCTCTCTCTCTCTCTCTCTCTCTCTCTCTCTCTCTCTCTCTTTCTCAGTGGAATGGCTCCCTGGAGCATGGGGATTTTCTAGTAGCTCCCTTTAACTGGATCTGAATAAAGCTGGAAAAATATTTAATTCAAGGGAGACAAAGTAAATGTTAATGGGCAGCCAAATCCTCTGGGATTTGATAAGTAGAGATCAGGACTGGTGCTTGGGGACCAGTAGGAAAAATAGACCTCTCTTGTTCTCCCTCGATCAGGGACTTAGATCAGCAAATCTTAGAAGTGGAAAATGGTAAAAATGAGTTTAAAATAATTCCAAATTCATGAAAGTTCTGCACAGATTTCTAGATGAGAATGAGGAGACTTGGGTTTGAGCTCCAGCTTTGCCACTAATGACCAATATGATCCTCTGCTATTTGGGAGGGAGGGATTGTGTTGGAGTGGACATATACTGCAGGCATCCTTTTTAGCTATTTTTCAGTGTAGCACATGTTTATTTGTTTGTTTTAATGCTGAGTAAGCAAAGATGAGCAAGTCCCAAATCCTTCCCTATATTTTGGCTCATGTTTCAGTAACTTCAGATTCTCAAATCTTTTAAAATTATATGTGTATTAACAATGAAGCCTAGGTTATACTGGTCAGTGCATAGAGATATTTGTGGCACACACACTTATAATGTGTGTGTTACAAAGGCACGTATATAATGTATATATATATATATATACATATATATACACAAACACAATACACATATATATGTGTGTGTACATATATACACACACACATGCAAATGTGTCTTAATAATAGCTAACCTTTAAATCATGTTTAGATTTTACAAATATTAATTTATGTGATCCTTATGGTGGCTCTGAGAGGTAGATGCTATTATTATCCCCATTTTCCAATAAAGAAACTCAGGTAAAGAGAAGTTAAGTTATTTGTTCAGCATCATACATCTAGTAAGTGCCTGAGAAAGGTTTTGACCTCAAGTTTTCAGTATTTTATCCACTTAGCTGCTTGGCTGGACTTGGACTGTGGAAGACAAGTTCACAACGTTCCCTCAGATGATGACTAGCTGTGGGATCCTGGATGAATGATTTAACCTGTTTGCTTCAAATTCCACATCTGTAAAATAAGAATATAATAGCACTGATCTTTATTCCAAGGATTGTTTTGAGGAAAAAATGGAATCATATTTGTAAAGCTCTTTGCAATCCTCAAAACTGTGTATAAATTAAATAGACAGTAGCGAAGAACCTCCTAGGTAGTCCATTCCATTTTTGGAGAGCTTCAATTAGTCAGTCAGCCACCTTACACCCAACTGAAATGTCTGTGGCTGCAGTCATTACCATTGCTCCTCAGTATTTCCTCTGGTACACTAGAAAAATTTTAATCCTCATTCCATATAACTATCCTTCAAGTCCTTGAAGAGACAACTTCTGCCTTTCTTCTCTCTAAGATATCAGTTTCAAGTTCCTTTAATTGCTATCCCTATGACATGGTCTTTGGGTTCCTCCTATGCTTGTCCTCTTGCATGTTCCCCTCTGAGATGGCTCCAATTTTCAATGTCATTCCTGATATTGAAATGAATTCTCCAAATGTCTCCTCACCAGAGTAGAATGCAGAAGTATTCTTACCTCCTTCAATTTCAATATTCTTTCCTTGGGATTGTGTTCAGTTTATTGGCCACAACATTCATCATTCAGTTTGTGGTTCACTATTCTTTCTTTCAAAATCATTGTCACAGAAAACGTAACTCCTTCATCCTGAATTTATGCCTGTTATATTTTTTCTCTAAAAACTTCAAACCTTAAAGGGGAGGTGATCATTCAAAGTGGAGGAGAGATCATCAAAAACTTCATGCCTTAGTCTCCCCCTTTGGGAAATGGTGACAATGAACCAGATAATCTTTAAGGTTTCTTAGAAGAGATTCATTGGCCCATAGGATATAGACTCTACACTGAAGTAAAAAACACAGGTATCAAAAGGTTTATTTGACTTCACTGGATCCTTAAGATGGTAATGAAGTTTGTTAAATTGACTAGAAGGACAAACAAGGACATTGAAGAGTACCCAAAAGAAAAGTCCCGCATCATGTGGATGTTAGAAGAGAACCAAAATCAGAAAATGAGAATCTCATGTAAAAATGATGGGTCACAACAGGATGATTTCAGAAAGGCCTGGAGAGACTTACATGAACTGATGCTGAGTGAAATGAGTAAGACCAGGGGATCATTATAGTATATGATGATCAATTCTGATGGATGTGGCTATTTTCAACAATGAGATGAACCAAATCAGTTTCAATAGAGCAGGAATGAACTGAACCAGCTACACCCAGTGAAAGAACTCTGGGAGATGACTATGAACCACTACACAGAATTCCCAATCCCTCTATTTTTGTCTGCCTGCATTTTGGATTTCTTTCACAAGCTAATTGTACTTTATTTCAAAGTCCGATTCTTTTTGTACAGCAAAACAACTGTTTGGACATGTATACATATATTGTATTTAATTTATACTTTAACATAATTAACATGTATTGGTCAACCTGGTCGGGTGGGGAGAGAGGGGAAAATTATAACAAAAGGTTCGGCAATTGTCAATTTTGTAAAAATGGGTACATGCATATATCTGGTAAATAAAAACCATTCAAAAAAATGAATATAAGTTGCAGAACAGGAGATTCATTTGCATATGTAGGAAGAGTTATCTTATCTGAGAATTCCCTAAAGGTGACATGTTAGCTCTAGTTCATATATCTTTATTGAGTGGCTACTATGTGATAGGAACTGTTTTAGACTCTAGGCAATACAACAAAAGGCAAAAAACACTGTTTTCTGCTATTTAAAAACTCAAAATAATGGTAAAAAAATAAAAATGATGGGTCACATGGGAACTACAAAAGAAAAGGAGATACCTCATACATGTATGTGGGGAAGGATGGGATGGGATATCAGAGCCTGAGGAGATCGCATAGTCTAGATGGTGTGTTATGTTTTTTTTTTTTTTTTTGGTTGTATAAACAAATGGTGGTAGTATGTTGTTGCTGAGAATAGAGGGAATTATCTCTTTTTTCCTAATTTTTAAAAATTAAAGTGCAAAATCCCCTGGTGCAAATTTTCCCTTCTTCCCCCCCATATCCTCACCAAGCTGGCAAGCAGTCCAATATATGCCAAATATGCCAAAATACATGCCAGATCTAATATCTGTATACACACAGCCATCCAGTTACATAAGAAAAGTCAGATCAAGAAGGAAGACAAAAAATGGAGAAAAAGAAACAACATGCAAACAAATAATAATAAAGAGAGTGAGAATGCTATGCTTTGTTCCATCCTCTGTACTTATGGTTCTCTTTTTGGGTACAGATGTTTCTCTTCATCACTGTACACATGGAACTGGTCCGAATCATCTCAATGTTGAAGAGAACCATGTCCATCAGAACTGATCATCATACTGTTGTTGTGTATAATGATCTCCTAATTCTGCTCAGTTTACTTTGGATCAGTTCATGCAGGTCTCTCCAAGACTCTCTGAAATCATCCTGCTGGTCATTCTTACAGAAAAATAATATTCTTTTATTTATTTATTGTATTATTTTTTAAAATATTTATTTATTTTTTTATAATATTATCCCTTGTATTCATTTTTCCAAATTATCCCCTCCCTCCCTCCACTCCTCCCCCCGATGACAGGTAATCCCATACATTTTACATGTGTTACAATATAATCTAGATACAATATATGTGTGTAAATACCAGAAAAATAATATTCTATAACATTTATATACCATAATTTATTCAGCCATTCTTCAATTGATGGGCATCCACTCAGTTTCCAGTTTCTTGCCACTATGAAAAGGGCTACCACAAACATTTTTGCACATGTGCGTTCCTTTCCCTCTTTTAAGATCTTTGGGATATAATCCCAATAGAAACATGGCTGGATCAAAGGGGTTACACAGTTTGATAACTTTTTGAGCATAGCTCCAAACTGCTCTCCAGAATGGTTGGATCCATTCACAGTTCCACCAACAATGTATTAGTGTCCCAGTTTTCCCACATCCCTTCCAACATTCGTCATTATATTTTTCTGTCATCTTAGCCTATCTGACAGGTGTGTAGTGATATCTCAGAGTTGTCTTGATTTGCATTTCTCTGATCAAAAGTGATTTGCAGCACCTTTTCATGTGGCTACAAATAGTTTCAATTTCTTCATCTGAAAAATTTCTGTTCACATCCTTTGACCATTTATCAATTGAAGATGGCTTGAACTATTATAAATTTGAGCCAATTATCTATATATTTTAGAAATGAGGCCTTTATTTGATCCTTTGGATGTAAAGATGTTTTCCCAGTTTATTGCTTCCTTTCTAATCTCATCTGTATTAGTTTTGTTTGTATAAAAACTTTTTAAACTTAATATAATCAAAATTATCTATTTTATGATCAATAATGATCTCTAGTTCTTCTTTGGTCACAAATTACTTCCTCCTCCATAAATCTGAGAGGTAAACTATCCTATGTTCTTCTAATTTGTTTGTAGTATTATTCTTTATGTCTAGATCATGAACCCATTTTGACCTTATCTTGGCATAGTGTGAGGTGTGAGTCTATGCCTACTTTCTGCCATATTAATTTTCAGTTTTCCTAGCAGTTTTTGTTAAATCATGAATTCTTATCCCCAAAGGTGGGGCTTTTTGGTTTGTCAAATATTAGATTGTTATAGTCATTGGCTATTTTGTTCTGTGACCCTAACCTATTCTATTGATCAACTAGTCTATTTATAGCTAGTGCTAACTGGTTTTGATGGCCGCTGCTTTATAATATAGTTTTAGATCTGTATAGCTAGGCCACCTTAATTTGATTTTCTCTTCTTTAATTCCTTTGAAATTTTTGACCTTTTGTTCTTCCATATGAATTTTGTTGTTATTTCTTTTAGTTCAGTAACATAGTTTTGTGGGAGTTTGATTGATATAACACTAAATAAATAGATTAGTTTAGGGAGTATTGTCATGTTTATTATATTTGTTCCACCTATCCAAGAGCACTTGATATTTTTCCAATTGTTTAGATCTGATTTTATTTGTGTGGAAAGTGTTTTATAGTTTTGCTCATATAGTTCCTGACTTCCCCTTGGCAGATACGTTCCCAAATATTTTATATTATCAAGTTATTTTGAATGGAATTTCTCTTTATATCTTTTGCTGTTGGATTTTGTTAGTGATGCATAAGAATGTTGATGATTTATGTGGGTTTATTTTGTATCCTGTAACTTTGCTAAAGTTGTGGATTATTTCTAGTAGCTTTTTAGCTGATTCTCTGGGGTTCTCCAAGTATCATCTGCATGTCATCTGCAAAGAGTGATAAATTGGTTTCCTTATTACCTACTATAATTCCTTTAATCTCTCTTTTTTCTCTTATTGCCACGGCTAGCATTTCTAATACAATATTGTATAGTAATGGTGATAGTGGGCAACCTTGTTTTACTTCTGATCTTACTGGGAATGGTTCCAGATTATCCTCATTACATATGATAATTGCTGGTGGTTTTAAATAAATGCTAGTAACTATTTTAAGGAAAAGTCTATTTATTCCTATATTTTCTAGTGTTTTTAATGGAAATGGGTGTTGGATTTTATCAAATGCTTTTTCTGCATCAATTGAGATAATCAGTTAGTTTTTTAAAATTTGGTTATTGATATAGTCAATTATGTTAATAGTTTTCCTAATATTGAACCAGCCCTACATTCCTGGTATAAATCCTACTTGGTCGTGGTGTATTATCTTGGGGATGATTATCTGTAATCTCTTTGCTAATATTTTGTTTAAGATTTTTGCATCAATATTCATAAGGAATATTGGTCTATACTTTTCTTTCTCTGTTTTTGTCCTACCTGGTTTAGGTATCAATACCATGTCTGTATCATAAAAGGAGTTTGGTAGGAGTCTTTCATTCCCCATTTTTTTTTCAAATAGTTTATATAGTATTGGAATTAATTATTCTTTAAATATTTGGTAGAGGGGGGGGCAGCTAGGTGGTGCAGTGGATAGAGCACCAGCCTTGAATTCAGGAGGACCCGAGTTCAACTCTGGTCTCAGACACTTAACACTTCCTAGCTGTGTGACCCTGCGCAAGTCACTTAACCCCAGCCTCAGGGGGGAAAAATGTTTGGTAGAATTCACATGGGCAAAGTAACTCTTGATTATTGCTCTAGTTTCCTCATGGAAACTAGGTGGATAGTTCTCCCTTTACATTTTTGATTCTAACAATTTAATTTTCCTATTCCCTTTTTCTTATCAAATTAACTAAACATTTATCTATTTTATTGTTTTTTTCATAAAACCAGTTCTTAGTTTTATTTATTAATTCAATAGTTTTTTTTTTTTTTAGTTTTAATTTTATTGATTTCTCCTTTTATTTTTAGAATTTCAAGTTTGGTATCTGATTGGGAGTTTTTAATTTGTTATTTTTCTAACTTTTTTAGTTGCAAGCCCAATTTATTGATCTTCTCTTTCTCAATTTTATGCAAGTAAGCATCTAGAAATATACAATTTCCCCTACTACCACTTTGGCTGCATCCCACAAATTTTGGAATGTTGTCTTTCTCTTGGATGAAATTATTGATTGTGTCTATGATGTGCTGTTTCACCCATTCATTCTTTAGGATGAGATTATTTAGTTTCCAATATCTTTTTGGTCCATTTTTTTCCTGGCCATTTATTGAATGTAATTTTTTTTTTGCATCATGATCTGTAAAAAATATATTTGCTATTCTGCCTTTCTGCATTTGATTTTAAAGTCTTTATGTCCCAATATATAGTTAGTTTTTATATAGGTTCCAAGAACTGCTGAGAAGAAAGTGTACTCCTTTTTGTCCCCATTCAGTTTTCTCTAAAGATCTTTCATATCTAGTTTTTCTTATATTCTACTTACCTCTTTAACTTCTTTCTTATTTATTTTGTGGATTGATTTGTCTAGTTCTAAGAGAGCAAGGTTGAGATCTTCCACTATTATAGGTTTGCTGTCTATTTCTTTTTGAAACTCTCTGAAGTTCTCCTTTAGGAATTTAGATGCTACACCACTTGGTGCACATATGGTTTTTTTTTTAATTTTAATAGTTTTTATTTACCAGATATATGCCTGAGTAATTTTACAACATCGACAATTGCCAAACCTTTTGTTGTAATTTTCCCCTCCTTCTTCCCCACTGCCCCCAAATGGCAGGTTGACCAATACATGTTAAATATGTTAAAGTATAAATTAAATACATGTCCAAACAGTTGTTTTGCTGTACAAAAAAAATAGGACTTTGAAATAGTGTATAATTAGCCTGTGAAGGAAATCTAAAATATAGGCAAACAAGATTAGAGGGATTGGGAATTCTATGTAGTGGTTCATAATCATCTACTAGAGTTCTTTTGCTGGGTGTAGATGGTTCAGTTCATTACTGTTCTATTAGAACTGATTTGGTTCATCTCATTGTTGAAAATGGCCACATCCATCAGAATTGATCATCATATAGTATTGTTGTTGAAGTATACAATGATCTCCTGGTCCTACTCATTTCATTCAGCATCAGTTCATGTAAGTCTCTCCAGGCCTTTCTGAAATTATCCTGTTGGTCATTTCTTCCAGAACAATAATATTCTATAATATTCATATACCACAATTTATTCAGCCAATCTCCAATTGATGAGTATCCACGCAGTTTCCAGTTTCTGGCCACCACAAAGAAGACTGCCACAAACATTCTTGGTGCATATATGTTTAATATTGATATTGCTTCAATATCTATGCTACCCTTTAGCAAGATATAGTGCCATTCCTTATCTCTTTTAATTAGATCAATTTTTGCTTTTGCTTGATCTGAGATGAGAATGGCTACCCATGCTTTTTTTTTTTTTTTAACTTCACCTGAAACATAATAGATTCTACTCCAGCCTTTTACCTTTACTTTGTGAGTATCACTCTGCTTCAAATGTGTTTCTTCTAAACAACATACTATAGCATTCTGGCTTTTAATCCAGTCTGCTATCCAGTTATGTTTTATGAGAGAGTTCACCCCATTTACATTTACAGTTAAAACTACTAATTCTGTATTTCCTGCCATCTTATTAACCTCAAATTATATTTTTCTCTTTCCTTTTCTCCTTTCCCTCCTCCCCAATATTTTACTTATGAATGCTAGTTGCCTCAAGCAGTCCTCCCTCTTTAGAGACCCTCCCTCTTTCTTATATCTTTCCCTGCTATTTCTCTTTCCCCTTCTATTTAGCCTACTCCTTCCCTTTTCCCCTTTCGCCTCCTACTTTTCTATAAGATGGGAGACGTTTGTCAGTGAAACCAAATGCATCTAATATTCTTTCTTTGGGCCAGATCTGATGAGAGTAAGATTCACACAGTATTCATCACCCTCCTTTCTTTCTCTCAATTAAAATATGTTTTCTTTGCCTCTTCCCGAGTTCTAATTTCCTTCATTTTACCTCAACTTTCCCCATATTTTTTCTGTTACAATCTGCTTTCCATCTCTAGTTTCTTTTTTATATTATAATAGTAAAATTAGACTATACGTGTATTCTCAATGTATACCCATAACAGAAATACAGTTCTCAAGAGTTTTTTTTTTTCTTTTTACTTTTTTGTGTTCTATATTTGGAGATCAGATTTTTTGTTTAGCTCTGGTCTTTTCATCAAAAATACATGGTATTCACCAGTTTCATTGAATGTCTATCTTCTTCCTTGAAAGAAAAAAAATGCTTATTTATTCTTGGCTGAATTCCATGATTGTTTGCCTTTTGGACTATCCAATTTCTGGCTCTTTGACCCTTAAAATGGAAGCTGCTTGGTCCTAAGTAATCCATATTGTGGCCCCTCAGTATTTTAAATGTTTCCTCTGGCTGCTTGTAATATTTTTTCCTTGGTCCAATAGTTCTCAAATTTAACCATTGGTTTTAATTTTGGGGTCTTTTTCAGGAGGCATTCAGTAAATCCCTTCAATTGTCATTTTCTTTTCTCTTTCTATGACATCCAGGTACTTCTCTTGATGTTCTCCTGAAAGATAGCGTCTAGGCCCTTTTTTTTCATCATGTATTTCAGGGAGTCCAGTAATCCTTAGATTGTCTCTCCTAGATCCATTTTCCGGGTTGGTTGTTTTCCCTATTAGGCATTTTACATTTTTTAAAAATATTTTTTCATTTTTCTTTGGTTTTGCTCGACTTATTCTTGTTGTCTTAATAAGTTATTCATTTCCATTTGTTCAGTTCTGAATTTTAGTGTTATTTTCTTAATTTTCTTTTCTTTTCTTTTCTTTTCTTTTCCTTTCCTTTCCTTTCCTTTCCTTTCTTTTCTTTTCTTTTTTCTTTTCTTTTCTTTTCTTTTCTTTTCTTTTCTTTTCTTTTCTTTTCTTTTCTTTTCTTTTCTTTTCTTTCTTTCTTTCTTTCTTTCTTTCTTTCTTTCTTTCTTTCTTTCTTTCTTTCTTTCTTTCTTTCTTCTTTCTTTTCTTTCTTTCTTTCTTTCTTTCTTTCTTTCTTTCTTTCTTTCTTTCTTTCTTTCTCTTTCTTCCTTCCTTCCTTCCTTCCTTCCTTCCTTCCTTCCTTCCTTCTTCCTTCCTTCCTTCCTTCCTTCCTTCCTTCCTTCCCTTCTTCCTTCTTTCTTTCTTTCTTTCTTTCTTTTCTTTCTTCTTTTCTTTCTTTCTTTCTTTCTTTCTTTCTTTCCTTTCTTTCTTTCTTTCTTTCTTTCTTTCTTTCTTTCTTTCTTCTTTCTTTCTTTCTTTCTTTCTTTCTTTCTTTCTTTCTTTCCTTTCTTTCTTTCTTTCTTTCTTTCTTTACTTCTTTTTGTATTTGTCCAATTGAATTTTTGATTAAGTTGTTTTGTTCTATGGAAATGTTTCCATTTCACAAATTCTGTTTTTTAAAAAGTTATTTTCTTTTTCTGTTTCACAAATTCTGTTTTTCTGGGAGTTGCTTCCCACCCCCCCCACCCCCCAGTTTATAAAACCTATCTTTTAATGAGTTACATGCTTTTTCCATTTCACTATGTCTATTTTGAGTTGCCTTTTCCAAACTCTCTTGCAAGGCTTTCATTTCCTTTCCCCATTTTTCTTCTAGTTCTTTTAAGATACTTTTTAAGTTCTAGGAGTACTTTGTGTGATGGGGATCAGGTTATATCACCTTTTGGATCTTTATTTGGAGACAATCTGCCATTAGTCTCCTCAGGGTTTGAAATCTGTTCTTCTCTTTCACCATAAAAGCTGTCAATTGTTAGAGTACTCTTTACTTTTTTACTCTTTTTTTTTAAGGTAAGTTAAGGTCTCCCTTTAGGGTGGGAGAGGTTTTCCAAGTGACCTCAGGAGCTGGGTCAATGCTGATTCACTCTTGGTGCTAGGTGTGCCACATGGAGTCAACAATGCCTTGGGGCTCTGTGCTGTCTGTGCTGGCATTTGTGGTCAGAGTCTGCATCAACACCTGATTCTGCACTGCTCTGGGACTGTGAGCTGTCTACTGGCATTTGTGGTCAACTGTCTGGGCCTTGCTGTCTCTGTCCTGCTTCAGTTGAAACTGACCTTCTCTGGTCCACTTTTTCCTGAAAACTCTTTGCCCCACAGAGGTCTCACTGCCACACTGAGACTGCTCTGTCTTGGGACTCTGCTCTGTCTGTGCTGGAGTTTGTGGTCAGCTGATGTGCTTTGCTGCCTCTCTCTCATTTGTGATTGAAACAGATCTTTTCTGGTCTGTTTCTTCCTGTAAATTCTCTGCCCTGGGACTCTGAGCTGTCTGCTCTAGTATTTGTACTGGTTGCCCTAGCTGCCTCCCTCCCATTTCCTATTGAAAAGGATGCTTTTTTGGCAATCTTTGAAATTATGTTCTGCTGGTAATTGTTGCACTCCCAATATTTGTGTGTCTGCCTATCCAGAGCTAATTCAGAGGCTGGATTTCTTAATTATCATGAGGACTGTATAGAAGGTCAGAGAGAAATGTGTATCATCTCTGCCATCTTGGCTCCACCAGAATTAGTCTCTTTCTTATAGTCATGCTTCACAGAAACAGAAAACAGGGGAAAAAATGAAAGGGAAGAGATCTTGTAAGATAAAAATAGTGAGAGAAAAGTTGTTTGTTCTTCATTTTCAAAGAGGATGCTGACACCAGGAAGATACCAAATAAATTCTCACTTGGCTATATTTTTTTCAACCAAAATTAGTGTAAATATTTATTAAATGAGAGTTAAATAAAATAATTCTCAGGTGCTATTTTTAAGCAGTTTACTGTCTGATGGCATTTAATAAACACCAAACATCTCCCTATTTTCTTAGGATCCAATCTGAAATTTTATTTTCCTTTTCAAAGTCTCTCATAACCTTCCCCTCTCCTTGAATCTTTCCATCTTACACCTTCTTTACACTCTTCCAAGCAGTGGAGGAAAAAACTTAATTACAGTCTTCATTTATACAGTCTTCATTTATATAGTCTAATGATATGGTTCTCATTGTTCTCCATACATAATCATCCATCTCCCAGTTTTAATCATTTTCACAGGCTATCTACAATGCTGGACTGGAATGCTCTCACTTCTGTTCTCTGCCATCTGGGTTCCCTGACTTTTTCTACATCTTAATCATAGTCCCATCTTCTGCAATGAGCTTTTACCAAATCTTTTTATTCCAAGTATCTTCCCTCTCACATTAGTCCAGATCGATGCCGAATATTTCTTATTTCTATATAGTTGTTTGCACATTACCCTTTCCTTTAGAGGATGGGTTCTTCTTTGTATTTTTCTTATTCTTTGTATTTTTAGTGTTAAGCACATTGTCTGAAACATAATAGACATTATGAAATACCACTTAATTTGTTAATTTTTCTAGGTGACTTTGAATAAATGCCTTAATTTATCTTGACCCGAATTTACTCATCTGTAAAATAAGGATTTGGACTAGATCAATGGCTTCCTGATGGCTCTTCCTGCCTTAAATCTCTCCCCACTTCAATCCATCTTTTATCCTGTCATTAAAGTGATCTTCCTAAAGTGTGATCTTATAATATCACCCCTCCTCACACTCAATAAAGTCCAATGGCTTCCTATAGTATCAAGATTATATATAAAATTTTCTGTTTGTTATCCAAAGTCCTTCATAACTTAATTCATTGCTACCATTTCAGTCTCTGTATACTCATCAATATTTAGTCTTTGATTCAGAGATCCTGATCTTCTGATTGTCCCTTGTATTTTCTAAGGCTGCCCCTAGTGCATGCAATACTTTACTTTCTTTGCTCTACCCAGTGACTTCCTTAACTTTCTTTAAGTCTCAAGTAAAATCTTTTTTACTGAAAATCTTTCTAATCTCCACTGAATGTTAGTTTTTTTTCCTTATGTTAATTGTTTCCAATTAATTCTAGATAAAACTTGTTTGTATATATTTATTTATTTGATTTTTTTCTCCCCAATTAATCTGTAAGTTCTTTGAAATCAGATTATATTTTGCCTTTTTTACATCTTTAATAATTGGCACATTGTCTAAAATGTAATATTTGGTTAATAATTGTTTATTGCTGTACATATTTAACCTATATCAGATTACTTGCATCCTGAGAAACAGGGTGGTTAGGGAGGGATGGAGAAAAAGTTAGAATACAAAGTTTTACAAAAATGAGTGTTGACAATTCTATGTATTTTTGGAAAAAAAAACTGTTGAAAAACAAGAAAAAATTATTGATTAATTGATTAGAGACAACGTCAGAGGCAAGAACAGCTAGGTGCAAGTTCTTCTTCTGAAACACTCTGTCTGTATTACCATAGGTAAGTCATTTCCCTTCTTCTAGCTTGTGCTAGGAAAAAAATGATCACATCAATATTTTATTTTTTTCTGGAAAGATCATTGCACTCATTGCAATCAATGAGTCACTCTTCTACTCAATTATCATATGACCCCCTACTAGAAAAAAAAAAAAAAAACACTCCTTCCTCTAGTCCTTTTTATGACCTGACTCTCTTAGAATTTATTTTGTGAGATCAGCACAATGTAAAGTTCACTTGAGCTGGAATTGGGAAGATCTGAATTCAAATGTGACCTCAGACAGTCATGACTGTGTTACCTGTAAAATAGAGGTAATAATAATAATAATAAGAAAATCTAGCTCCTAGAGTAGTTGTTAGGATTAAATCAGATCATACTTATAAGGTACTTTCAAAACATCCAAATGAGGGAAGAGACATTATCTTTGTATTTTTTCCCAGGACCCAAGTAAAAGCAGGTACTATATAATTTTTAAGTTATCTATCCACTCATCTATCCATCTATTCAACATCTAATTATCCCAGGGAAATTTCTAAGATTGTAAATTTTAGACCAGGTACTAACTCACCTACTTCGGGAGAAGGAATTTCTTTATTGGACATTCATAAATCCATGAAATCCCAGATTGTGTTAGAAAGTCTCTTACTAGATGTAGAACAGTATTTAGTACAAAGTGATTATTCAATGAATAGTTGATGAGTGAATTAATGAATCAACCTCCTTCGAAGACATCTATAGACATATCTTCCTTCTAAAGTCACTGAACCTGATGGAACCTACTCAAAGTCAATTTTTTTCATATTTTGAAATTTTATTTTTGAAGAGTGCTATGATTGATAACACATTTTTCATATTCTTCCTCATAAGACTCAGAAGAGATATGTGAAGAAGAAAGGACAAGGCACTTTATCCCCAATTTTCAGATGATGAAACTGTGGCCGAGACATTCCATAATATGTTGTGTTCTATGCTGTGCAATACCACCTGAAGGTAATAGATTCAACCACTCAGTCAACTTTGATCCTTTTGATAACCTCAGATTGACCTAACAGTCCCAAAGCCAAAGAGTGGGCTATAGAATTCCCTTTAGATAAGTCCAGTCTAGTTTAGACCTTCCTTAAACTGTGTTCGGGTATGTTCTCCAAAGAGCAGTGGGCCAAGGCTTGAACAGGACTATTTGGACAGAAACAGAGAGGTCACAATGGTGATTCTGTCCCATTGGATGAAATACCTGACAAAGGCTGTCCCATGCTAAGACTAGGAACCATAGGACCAAGTCACTCACATATACTTCCTGGGACTGATTTGCAGAACATGAAAGGAACTGATATCCCCCATCTTCCCATATTCCTCATCTGGGAACTCCAGAAAGCTTGGCATTGGAAAGGGCATGATTATTGTCTTGAGTATTAAAACTAACCCTGAGAGGTCTAGGATTTGAGGAACAACACACAATGATTCTCAAGCTGGGGAAAGGAATGATGTCTTACATACCCTTTTTGATAGTATGCATTTCTCTTTTGACTTTCATAACATCCCAGAGAGTTAGTGCTATTGTTTTCCCCTCTTAGTTATGGGAAAATTTAGGCCAGCAGAGATTAAATTATTTTACATGTAGTGATTGAGGCAGAATTTGAACTCTTGTCTTCTGATTCCAGCCTCAAGTTTTTATCCACTGTGCTTCTTTGGTCCATGGGCATGCCATCCAATGATGGGTGTGTCCTAAGAGTGACCATGATGGAGAGGAGGGAGTTGTCTCTAGTTCAGGGAGAATTGTAGGGTTTTGCTTGGTTATATTTTTCTAAGCTCTTTGGCAATTGCTCTGGAAGGATTCTCAGTGGATCTGCTCAGAATATCATCCATGTAAAGTTGACATTTTGCAGTATGTTATGGTGGGTGGAACTTCTTCAATAACAGGGATTCTTAATCTAGATTTCCAAGCACCAATGGAATTAGATATATAAAAATCACTCTTCTCTTTTCTCTTATTGTGAAATGAAATTTAGCATTTAGCTTGGGGATAATACTATTCTTTACTTCACAGGGATATTTTGAGTTTTCACATAAGGTAGTGCATTTAATGATGATTCATCCCATTGTACATACTCAAAATCGCCCTTCCTGATTTTAGTGGATTTCATGGAGTCTTTATAGCCTTCTTCTGCTTACATAGCAATCATGATCTGAGAGGACTTTGTTGTAACAACTAACCTGTTCTAATCTTATTCCTCCATGCTAAAAACTTGTTTTTCTTTTCAGAATGCTCTCTGTCTTTCCAGGTACTAAAATTTGTGGAGTCAGCTCAAATCCTATTCAACCCATGGGGTAGACTATGGGAACATTTCCAAATTCTTGTTCTATATATTGTGACACACAAAGATCTACAATATGGCTCTCTCTTTCCCCGCTTCTTTCCTCCCTTTCTCTCTCTGTGTCTCTGTCTTTAATTTTCTATCTTCCTCTCTGTTTCTGTTTCTCTCTGTATGTATATGTATATGTGTGTATATATATGTATACGTATAATTATGCATATTATTTTGCAAAATAAAGAACTGGGTCATTTCTGATAATTCTGGGATTTCGAGTCACAGAGCAAGTACTTGTTTTTTTTTTTTTTTTTTTTCTGCTTTCAGGGACCCTAAAACTATCATGGCCTTTGAATCAAGAGTAAGAATAAGGGATGACTCATAACAGCAAATGCCCAATCTTTCTGTTACTAGGTTATCATCTGGCCAAAATGGAATGGCCCCCAAAGCTTAGAAGTGCTTGATCAGAACCAGAAATGGTGATTTCCAAGCAAGCTTCATAGCATAGATACCACTATATCAATATAAAGTACTTTTTAAAGCTTAAAGAATTATGGAATTATGTAAGAATTATGTAAATATTATTGGAGATTCAATTTTGTAAAATGAAGACAATAAAAACACCCCTAGTATTTTATAGATTTGTTATGAGGTTGAAATGTCATAATGCAGTAAAGTATTTTATAAGCCTTAAAACCCTTTATAAATGTACTCTTTCATTATTACAATCAGTATTTTTACTCTCTTCATCTTGTATTTGATGAAGTGCTTATAGAAATAGTCTTAGGACAAGTTCTTATCCCTCTGTCATTCTTTTATGTATTTTGTATTTTATGTATTATGTATTTAGTATTTATAGGATAATGTTGTTTAAATGGATAAATGACATTTTATGGGGGGGGCAGGGTAATTGGTTGAATGTATTTAGATGTAATCTCATCTTTTGTAGGCTCACTGTCCTGAGGACAGGAAAAATGTTTATTTATTTGATCCTATCCCCACCTGGTTTTGATTTATTCTTCCAGTTCCACATATTTGTATATTTTTCATTCTACATTTTGGGACTTTGTACATTTGGCATGGTGATTAATATGGTTCTGGATTTCAATATCATGAGAATGATAATAATATTTATAATAATAATGGAGCATGACTTTAGATTCATTCTTCCAATCACCCCCAACAGCAGCACCTTGAGTATCTAGAACAAGGTTAGGTCTATCTCTGGGCTCTAGGTATCCCTCTAATAATGCCCTTTTGAGCTCTCATATTAATATTTTTACCACAGTGATAGTTGCAAATGATGAGTGCTCCAATTCCATGTATCTAGTAATTAGTAAGAATCTCTGCTTCTTCTTGATGAGGTCAAGATGGGGGAGGAATCAGGATTTCACTGATTACAACCTGACTTTTGCCTAATTCCAATATTGATGGACACTAGTGTTTGGCGGTCCCGTCTTTTGAGCTTTCAAAGGTTCTAAAACAGGGAAGAATAAAGTCAAAGATGCAAAGAACAAAGGCCTGGATGTATGAGCTTCGTGATTAGTGGAGATGAGGAGGGACACGTTGGACAGGAAGAAGTACATGGGGGTTTGCAAGGAGATGTTTGTGTACACAGGCCAGATAATGGCAGATTCCCACAGAGAATCATTACATAGAGAAATCAATTCAGCATCTTTTTCAAGAAAACTCCAAAAGAGAGTCACAAAATATAGGACCTGAATGAAAAAGCAATGAAACAGCAAAATTAAGGTTTGGAAATTGCTTTATAAAATATGTTATCTCACATGTTCCAAAATGTCAGTATTAGAATTAATAACTAATTTATCATGATTTTCAAAATAATTATTAGTAATTAACATTATTATTTTTATTAATATTAATAGAAACAGCTAGATGGCACAGTAAATAGAGTGCTGGAGTCAGGAAAACTTATCTTCCCATGTTCAAATTTGCTCTCAGATTTGTTCTCACTATCTTTGTGAACCTGGGCCTGTCATTTTATCTTGTTTATCTCAGTTTCCTCACCTTTAAAACGAGCTGCAAAAGGAAATGGAAAAACTATGCCAATGTCTTTGTCAAGAAAATCCCAAATGGGGTCATCAAGAGTCAGACATGATTGCAACAACTGAACAACAACAATAACGATAATATTAATATGGTAAAAATAATGATCATTACTTTGAAATCTAGAATTACAATGGCAGAAAATAAAAATGCTCTGGGAAATAAGATTCTACACAAAAGTAAGACAGTTAAAACTCATAGTCTGAAGGATTTCAAGAGATCATAGTCATCACTGATTCCAGCCTCTCTGTTAATAAAAAGTTTAAAATTTTATCCATGTTGCTCTCTTGGGTATTAGAGTCTTAAAAAACCTCCCAATGTTGACAGCAACCTAATCAATCAGTCAGCCAACAATCATGGATTGAGCACCTATTATGAAATTGAAGAAACTAAGAAAGTATGAATTATGGGAAATGATGCATTGGAGCTGTATTTTTTAAAGGCTCTCTTTTTGGCAGCTATTGGGTCTCTTAGCCTCTACCTTCACAGGTTCTCAGAGGCTGCCTTTTTGCTCATGGCTTTTTTCAGAACATTTTTGACATCCTTATTCCTTAAGGTATAAATGATAGGGTTGAGGAGGGGAGTAACGAAGGTGTAGACTAAGGCAATATGCCTATCTTCATCTGCAGGAGTGCTTGATGGGGGTCGAAAGTAGACCAAACTGCCACAGCCATATTGTAGCAGGACCACAGTGAGATGGGAAGAGCAGGTGGAGAAGGCTCGCTGGCGCCCCTCAACTGAAGGAATATGCAAGATGGTGATGGCAATGAAGACATAGGAAATGCAAATAAGCAGGAAGGGGATGGTCAGATTAAGGATGCTTATCACATAAAGGACAGCCTGTGGCACACGAGTGTCAGCACAAGCTAGCCGTAGGACAGGTGGTATATCACAGAAAAAATGGTTGATCTCCAGGAAGCGTCCACAGAAGGGCAGGGAGAAGACCAATGATGTGAGTGGCAGTGAAAGAAAAAGAGCCAGACTCAGGGGTCCAGCCACCATTTGGGTACACAGCTGTGGGGTCATGATGAGAGTGTATTGTAGGGGATAGCAGATGGCCACATAGCGGTCATATGCCATGACAGCCAATAGGAAACAGTCAGTGCTGCCAAAGGTGGCAAAAAAGAACATCTGAGTTGCACAACGAGTCAATGAGATGGGCTTTCTTTCTCCCATGATGTTGGAGAGCATCAGTGGTACCAAAGTAGTGGTATAACAGATCTCCAGGAAGGACAGGTTGGACAGGAAGAAGTACATGGGAGTTTGCAGGGAGATGTTTGTGTACACAGCCCAGATAATGGCAGCATTCCCACAGAGAATCATTACATAGAGAAAAAGGAAGAAGCAGAAGAGCAGGACCTGAATCGTGGGGGAAGAGGTGAACACCCTGAATACAAACTCAGTGGGGCCAGACTGGTTGAGATGAATAATAGCAGGAGAAGACATGTCACCTATCAAAGAAAAATAGAAAATCAAACCCCATTACTGGATTTCCTTGAAAATATCAGCAAGTTTCCATTTTGTTTCTACAATCATAGACTGGTAGAGTTTTGGACTTCCAACATTTATTTATTTATTTATCTATCTATTTATTTATTTATTTTATTTTATTTTATTTTTTTCTTGAGGCTGGGGTTAAGTGACTTGCCTAGGGTCACACAGCTAGGAAGTGTTAAGTGTCTGAGACCAGATTTGAACTGGGGTCCTCCTGAATTCAGGGCTGGTGTGCTATCCACTGCTCCACCTAGCTGTCCCTCCAACATTTATTAAAATCCTTTGACAGAAATAATTTCACCCCTTTGGTTCTTAATTCATTTGTTCATGGAGGGAATGACCTCTATTGTGCCGTCTTTCTCTTACAGCCTAATAATATATATCATCAGTACAAAAATCTCTATGCTTCCTCTCACAATCCTGAACTTGAAAGGGCAAGTCGAGTGTTGAGAGGCCAATTGATTAGCATTATAGGGGTAATCCTGAGTGGTTGTGACTTTTAACATCATTGCACATAAACTCCATTGCTCAAAAGTTCCCATTCTGATGAGATCTTTTCCATAATTCTTAACCAGTAGAAATTAATTAGTTTTTATAGAATTTTTGTACTGAGATGATTTAGAAAAGGTAGAAATTAGAAAAAAGAACCCTTTTGAAATCAAAAGGTACATTGACCTTTCTGTGTAATGGATTCCTTGAAGAGCATAGCTTCAAACTTAAAGTGGTATGGATGAAATATTCCTCTTCAACCCAGAAGATTACCCAACCTCATTTATTTTCTTTTACACAGAGACATATGCATGCACGCACACACAAACATGCACAAGAAAAGCCTCTATGGGAATTGACTCGCACTTCATTAACAAAGGTACCATCAAATAGACACTATAATTTATCAAGTGGTACCTTCTGGGCCTAAACATCTTTTTCTTTACTGGCATAACCCACCAAGAGTAATTCTGTAAGTAATATATTCAATGGACATTGAGCAAGCTTCTTAGCTCAGTTGGGCCAGCGTCTTTTAAGGTGACATCTATTGACTGTTGGACCTATACAGTCCTGGCATGGGTCCTTTTAGTTTATTATTGCTGCTGCCAGCTACAGTAGTCTCTGCTGCTGTCACTAGTAGCTCATGGTACTGGAGATTTTTTTGTGTATTTTTTTGTGTTTTTATATTTACTTGACTTATTCTATCTCCAGATTAACATTCACCTAAGAAAAAGAAATAAGAAAGTATAGAAAATGTACCATATCTATGGTATCACAAAAAGATCAGTTGAAATATTCTAAGGAAGAAAATATGTAAATGAATAATACCCAGGTGCACACTATTCCCTTTTGCAGAGGAAAAGACAGTGAGAAAGAACCTTTAGTGTTTCGTTGTACACCATCTCACCAGGAAATTTTGGTGGCAGAAAATATAGTTCTCTTGACTATAAGATGAATAGAGTAAAATTCTTCTCATAGGGATAGAAGAGTGAAGAGAAAGGAGAAGCAAAAGTAGAAGAAAGAAAGAGGAGAAGAAAACTGGGAGGGAGGAAGAATAGTTATTATTATATTCCCTTGAGATCCCTGTTCCAACTGCCCTCAACCTGGAAGTCTGGGTTTCTAGCGAAAGGCAGAGCTCTTCTCTTTTTAAAGCTCTCGGAGTAACCTTGGAGGGTTGGGGATTCTAGTAAGCTTGTTCATGAGCCACCATGTACTATGTTCTACATTGGTAACCAGCCTATTGACATTGATTGGATTTCACAAAAGGGTGTTAACTGGGAAGGTAGAGGAACCAATGTAGTTCTAATAGGGGGGACATTCTTCCCTTGCAAACATACAGAGACTGAGGAGAGTCTAAATTTAGTACTAATTATAATAATAATGATATCAATAATAAAGCTAGTGCCTCAAGATTTGCCATGCACTTAATAAATATTATGTCCTTTTGCTCTCACAAATCCCCATTTTACAGGTGAAAAAAAATGGGGTAGGGAGATATTCAGTGACTTGCCTAGGATCACAGTTAATGTGTCTTGGGCCATGTCTTCTTGCCTTCAGTTTTAAGTCTCTACGTAGTGAGTGCCCCACTAAGCTTTGATACATAGGTAGACAGTACCCGTGGAAAAAGATGAGCATCTCGGGGAGCTCTCAGCTCCTGGACCCCAGACTCCTTGTGTACAATGACGATCCTTCCAGTTCTTAAAGACAGCTGTCACATTTTACCAAAGTCATTTATTACCAGAACATGATTAAGAAGCCAAAGATCTGAGTCTTGAACCTTTTTCTACTTCTTACCAGTTATTTTATATTGGACAAGTCACCTTTCCTTCCCAGTTCTCTCAGTTATCTAAATGAAATTAAGAGGTTGGAATAGATTGCATGCACAGTCCTTTTTAGTTTTGATCCCTGTGATCTTGCAAGAGCATCAATCTCCATAATGAATATTGATGCAAAAATCTTAAATAAAATAGGAGCAATGAGTGTACAGAAAGTCATCCCCAGGATTTAACTATAACCAAGGAGGATTTAACCAGGAATGCAGGTATAAATTATTTTTAACCTAAGAAGAATAGATAACCACATGTAGATCTTTACTCAATGGTGAGACCTCATCCTTTAAGACATATAGACCTGACTTGGCTATTATGGAGGGCATAGTCATCCCCCCATCATCAAGACTTCCAAAGTAGTTGCTATCAGCTACTCTTCCTCTCCCTCCCCATATCCAATTATTTGCCATGTTTCCTCATTTCTAACTTTATGGCATCTATCGCTATGCCCATTTTCTTCCTCTGACACTTCTACCTCCTTGTATGGGCCTCTATTTCCATATGTCCTGGCTACTACAGTAGGTTGCTAGTTGGTGTTCCTGCTTCAAGTCTAACTTAATTCCATCCCACCCTCCACTCAGCTGCCAAAGTGATCATCCTTAAATTTAGTTCCAACCATGTCAGCCCTTCCCCTACCCCCTGCACTCATTGATATCCAATGGTTTCCAATTGTCTCCATAATTCAATATAAAATCTGTTTTTTTAAAAAACCATTGCTTTATTACATTTCTAATATTTATGTATATTATACTGTCCCACATAATATGTGATGTAGTGACATTGTCCTCCTTGCTGTTTCCCTTAGAAGATACACCATCTTCCCACTTCCAGCACTTTTTTTTCTGGCTATCGCCCAGACTTGGAATTCTCTCCCTCTTCTCACCAATCATCCTGATTTCTCTGGATTTCATCATCTTGAATAACACTGTAGAACTGAGTATGGAGCTTGGGTCCTCCTAGCACACATGCTAAATAATTCATATGAAATGAAGCATATATTTTCACACATATAATACATGTATATTTTGGTTTGACTAAACTAAGTTATTTTGGGAAGAACTCTATTGTGGCATGAGGAAAGTCATTGAGAAATGACAGTGATATGTATAAAAAAGGAAGAATATGAACAAAATTCTTCTGAAAGACAAGTAGGATCCCTTAGATGTAGTGCAGGAGATGTGAAAGGGAAACTATTTCATTCCATTAATTATACAGAAAACTAGTGATAGTCTTAGGTTTTTTTATACTACAATCCAACAGTCTGTCCTCTTTTGATTGAGATTCTAGGAATCCTGGTTTAAAATCCCTTCTTTTCCTAACTAATTATGTGATTTTGGTCAAATCACTTTCCTCTCTGAGCCCAAGTATTTCTGTCTAGAAATGAGGGATGTAAGCTTCATTTTCCTTAAAGTCTCTTCTGAAACCCTTTAATTCCCTGACTCATATCCCACTGATTCTTCCTGATGATAAAGCATCAAGTTTGTCCAAATTTATGGTGTCTGGCATGCAGGAAGAGCTTCTGCTGCAATGAACTGCTCTAAAGGAAGCTTCAGGGTTACAAAATTTCCCTGAGTGTATAAATGGTGGAAGAACTGTGGAGACTATGGGATAATTCCCCTCCATAGTTAGAGCTCATCAATTTTGCACTTAATGAGGGTTAGGAAGACATGTTAGACAATGAAGAAGTAACCAGGAACTGGTCAAAGACCCCAAGGAAGGCCCTTTTTGCATTGGACAGCTCTTCTATGGAGGATTCATGGCAGCATGTGGGCACAAGTGGCCCAGGATGAAAAGACATGCCTGTTATTGCATTAGAACATATAGAGGGGAATTTCTTCCTCAGCATGATGACAGACCAAAACACTCTGGTTCTGGAGTTAGAAGAGAAGAGTTCATGTATGATTTTGTATGACTTTTCTCATTTGTAAAGGAAGGTTTTGGACTATTTGACTTCTGAAGTCCTTCAGGGTTCTAAGTCTATACTTTTGTGATTTTATAAGATTAAAGATCCTTGAATTGTCTTCTGGACATGGACTGGAGACTCTTGTTTTAGACTCTAAGGAAAAAACAAATTTTTAACAACCTAATGAGTTACAAGAACCCTGAGTCCTGTCCTGAAGGTATCAGCTTCCTCATTAGTCAAGTTAGGCTTGACTATTCAGTTTGCAAGCTTTTTCCAGACAGCTGGATTAAATGTTTACTGGTGCCCTGAGTCTGTACAAGATTATTAAAAGTTGGAACTTTTCTAGGACCTGTCCGTAGTGACCAAAGAACTGTCCACTAGACCTTTAAGAAATTGTTATCTAATGCTATTACATGCCCTGTAACATGTGTGGTCCTGCATGAGAGGCAGAGAAGGAGCAGATGCAGGTCCCTTCCTAAGGATTGTGTCATATCTCATCTGAGCTGGGAAGGACTTTAGATGATAGTGCTGAAAGGAACATTGGAACATAGAACAGAGAATGCATCAGAACTGGTCATGTCAGCAAACATTTATTGGATGTTTGCTGTGCACCAAGAACTTTATTGTGTAAAGAACAGCTCAGGCATTGAGTCCAACTTCCACATTTTATAGATGAAAAATATTAAGTTCAGAAAGGACAAGCTAAATAGCAAGTCGGTAGCCGAGCTGGGCATAGAACTAAGGGGTCCTGAATCCCAGTTAAAATGTCTCTCACTTATACCAATCACTTGGCATAAAGAACACTAATTTTTCTATTTGTTGCATTTAAATATGATTCATCAGGCTGCCCAAAGAGTCCATGAGACTTAAAATTGTTAAGAACCGCTGAGCTAAAGTATTTTTAACACCCCATCCAGCTTTAGACTCTATATTCTTATGTAGACAATAAATGAAAAGAATTTATTTTTCCTTACCAGTATCCAATGTCTCTGACTCCATAAAGCATTTAGCCAAAAACTCTGATCCAAAAACTATCTTGAACATGCAATGTTTCAGCCTCCTGTCTCTCAGAATATACACCAATTTCCTTTGACTTTTTTGTTTTGAGTTCAATAGAATGAGGACCCATGGCTTTCCAAGAGAGAGGGGTTTTCTGGAAAGGAGAGGCCTTGGCTGGTGCTTCAGTTCTATTCTTCTGTTTCAGCTGAAGGTGAGGAGAGACTTAGGTGCTCTTTATTACCCGAGAACCTTAGAGAGTTGACAACTTTGGTATGAGGAGGCTAGTCAGGGATATCATAGAGTGCTCCCAGATATAGTCTAGGGCACCCTCCAAATTAAATATGCCAATAATTAAAATTAAAAGTTCTTGTATGTCAGTTTATAATATGTCTCTAATTACTTTGGCAAGGATGTTTAGTGTTTCCTTTGAATACTCTTTCAGGGAAATGGTTTGCAAAAATATAGGAGTTTTCCCAATGGATCTCTGTACTGAATCCCAGACAAGATTAATGGGCACTCAGATGATTCTTGGGATGCAGAACCACAACTAATATCTAGGGACCTAGAGGAGGGACTCTCACTCTTCTGTCCTCCTCTCCCTTCCTCAGGGACTTCCTGAGCCCATGTTCCAGAATATCTTAGTAATGGGAAATGGTAGTAGCATGGGTTTTCCCTAGCATTGGCAAGAGGCCAGTACTGGGAATCAGGGGACTGGGCCTAAAGTCCCAGCTTGGCCATTGCACCAACTTTGTCACCTCAGGTTAAATTTCTAAGTTCTTCTGCTTGGATGAAGATGGAAAGGTCTCAGGTACAAACACTCACTTGGCCATATTCTTTTCTACTTATATTTTTAAAACATTTATTATTAGAGAGTCAAATAAGTGAAAGTTCAGATACTCTTCTGAGGGTAGTTATAGTCTGATGTCATGCCAGATTAAGCTCATTTCTTCTTTTTTCAAAGGCTGCCCCATTTTTTAGTCAAAAATTCTAACTCCCAAGTGATAATGGTAGGATCAAAGCAGGGAACATCACTGACCTGCATCCTTTCTCAGCTTCTTCATTTGTGGAATGAGACATTTAGACAAAATGAATCCTAATGTGCTTTGTAACTCTAAATCCTATGAGCTTATGAAGGTGACAGGAAGGCACAGTGACAAAAAAAAGAAACATTGGATTTAGGTACAAATCATGCTTACTATTTACTTTCTATATCCATCCTCCAATCAGCTTTCAGATTGATCTTCATAAAGTACAGGTTTGACCATGTTACAATCTGCTTCCTTTTAGTAGATGCTGGTAGCTCCCTATTATCACCAAGAGCAAATCAAAAATCTTTTTTGATATTTAAAGTTTCTTATTACCTTATCCTCTCTGCCAACCTTTCCATTAATCTGACATGTTCTTCTGTGTTAGCAGGTAGGTAGGATGTTTCATCATCATTCTTCTGCAATTATGGCTGGTCCATTACATTTACTGGAATTCTTAAACCTTTCAAAGTTGTTTTTCTTTCTATGTTCTTCTAGTTTTGCGCATTTTAATCTAAGTATTTTTATCATTATTTTATTCAAAAAGAAGCAGGCTCAGAAGTAAAATTACTTCCTCAAGGTGGTCTAGTAATTATTAATTATCAAGCTGAGTCCTCTCATAACTCTTAAAAATGGATAATTACATACAAAATTATAAAAAAAATAACAAAATAATACACAGGAATTTGATATAGCCGAATGCAAACAAAACGGCAAACCAAAGTTGGATTTCCATAGAAGTGATAAGGAAGCAGGATTTAGATAAATTAAGAAATGAATTGTATCCAATGTATAACAAGGCTCTGATTGTTGGGATGCTTTTTGTTACATCAAGCCTATGCCAAGCAAGCAAGCAACCATATATTTGACGCCTGTTATATGCCAGGTACTTTACTAGATCCTGTTATACACAAAAGATAAAGTGAAACAAGTTCTTTTTTTTCAAGAAACTTACTTTATCAAAAGAGATAAGTTGTATACATCTATATCTATATATATTTATATATATCTATATCTATATCATCTATCTATCTATCTATCTATCTATCTATCTATCTATCTATCTATCTATCTATCTATCTATATGTGTGTGTGTGGCACGGAAATGGTGAGAGGTCACCATTTAATAAAAAAGCTGGAGAGAGCTCTAGAAAAAATCAAAGTTTATTTTATATTTTCGAGAGAAGGGCCTCCCACCCTTCCAGCAGACAATGGAAGAGAGGAAGCTCCTCCAGTGGGCAGGACAGCACCTTTAATCCCTAAGGTAAAACACCCCCTCCCACCACTGACTCTCATCCTCATTGGCTGAGAGCCTTACATTCTAAATGGCAGATCTACCCATGAAATTGAACTTGACCAATAAGTACATAGTTGCCCATATTTGACTGAAATGGGGAGGAGATATCATGAGAGGGGACCGCAATTATGCCCTTGACTTGATGTTCATAGTCCTTCAGGCCTACTCAAACACGGAAGTAGATGAAGCCTCTATTTTCAGGACTGTCTTGAAAGATCTCACCTCATCTCATTCATATACAAATATATGCAAAACAATTAGGAGACAGTTTGGGTAGGGCCACAATTATAGATTTACCTGTTTTTAATTTCAATTCATTGTTCCAAATTCTGGCCTCTGAGGCTGTGCATAGATGTATAAAATGGTTGATTTATGACTAGGAGGGGCCTGAAGGCCACTGAGTATATTATTTTCAGATGAGGAAACTGAGATGTTTAGTAATTTCTCTAAAGTCACAGAAAACATCATATGACATCCTCAATTGGATCCATGGCTACCCCAAGGAATTTAGTTATAATAATAATATTAATAACCATAAATTTGCATTTGGTATCAAATTGACACCATTTTTTTCAAGGAATAAAAAAGGCTCATAATGATAAATGTCACTGGATGCTATGTGTAACCAAAAGTGGTTTGCTTTTGGATGGAGCTTATGAAACAACTTAGATCCAAAATGGAACTAAAAGTTCTTCTTATGTGCAGAATTTATGTAGCATCAGTCACTCATATATCTGCCAGGAAGAGTTAAGTGTCTGAATCATGCTGATTTGTTTTTATTACTTAAAACTATTACTAGCACTTATTAAAAATAATGTTCAAGACTAAGTTGTTCATGACAGAAATGAAGAAATATCAGCCTTATGCAGTCTGGACTCATTGATTAGTACAAATTACATAAGGAACTGGGAGAAATTATGTAACGTATCCTTTCAGTTGTACTGCAAAACTTAAGAATCTACTGAACTTAAATACCTGATCAAGTGGCCAGAAATTTGTCATCTTTGATGAACTGTTAAGGTAACAAATGCTTGTACTACAAACATAGAGTTTCATCTACTTTTGAGAAATCCACAATTCAACTGTGTTATATAGGGGATAATTTTTGACCAACTCATGCCTACAATTTCCTGGATTTTTGCATTCACATTTAGAAGAGTTTTTTTTTTTTTTTTAATATAGTCACCATGCCAAATATTAATGATTTCCCAACTATATTGAATGAAAACTTTACCAGATATGGAGATCTAGTGGATGAAATATGATTCACATGAGTAAATCAATTCATAACATTCCCATAATCTTTCTGCTACTGGAGCTTTCTTGGAGATATTTTCAATGAGCCAAAAAAAAAGAAATGATTTTATTACAATATATTTTTATTAGTTACAATCTCTCCCCCTTTCATTGTATCTACTTGTGCAATAGTTTAAAAAGTGCTTAATGTATAAGAATAGCAGGAGAGTGATATTCAATTGAATTCTATTGAAAAATATGAGAATAAGAACAATTGAGTACATGTACATTTCATGTACATGTACAACAATTCATGTACATTTTAGCAATTACATGTACCATTGGGTGGGGCAGAGCCAAGATAACAGAGAAAAGCTAGGGATTTGCCTCATATTTCCCCAGTTCTCCTCTAAGCAACTTAAAAATAATGTTTTAAAATGAATTCTGGAATGATACAATCAGCAAAATGACAAGGTAAAACAATTTATTTTTTTTTTAGCACAAGACAAGTTAGAAGGTCAGTCAAGAAAGGTCTGTCATACTAGGGAGAGAATGAAGCTCAGTCCAGAGTAGGCAATTCCCTAGAAAACCAGTAGTTAGCTGTACATCAGCAAACAGGCACAAGACCTTTGGGACAACAGAATCAGTAGCAATTACTTCTGGAGCCCTCAGTTCACAGACAGTAAGGCGGTAGACAATTGGTCAGAAAAAGATTATAGAGTTCCTTTGCTGCCAGTGGATGCAGGACTTTGTTGCATTGTCCACATAGAGATAAGGATGAAATCCTGGGGTACAGTCAAGGAACAGGGAGGAGCACTAGCACAACTGATGTTGTGATCACAAGAGAGTTGGGATGTTGGTCCCAGTGGCAAGGAGGAAAAGAGTTCTGGGGTTACTCATGTACCAGAGTATAGGCCAAGAAAGATTTAAACTCACATCTCCTAGATTATACCACATTGTAAGAACTAAAAGTTTAAAGGCTTTCAGAAATATCATGAAGTTACAATTAGGATCATATAAGATTTAGCAGCTTTTACACTAAAGGATTAAAGGCCTTGGAATATGAAATTTCAGAGGAAAAGGAAGCTAGGTTTACAACCAAGAATTACTGAGGAAAAGACCAGAACTAATTAGAAAATTCAAGAGAAGCGTAAAAAGATAAATAGGAAAAGAATGTCAAAGGAATTAGATAATACTAAACTGTTTACATTCTTACATGGAAAACTACTGGTAACTCCTAAGAACTTTATCATTATTAGGAGAGTTAGAAGTATACATAATTGGAAGGCATGGATGTGAGTTGAATAAAATGGAATGCTATGTATAAAGGGTAAGGAAGAGGAATGCCCTGGGGGAAAGAGAAGAATGGGATAAATAATTTTATGTAAAAAATAGAAGAGCTATTACAGTGGAGGGAAAGATGAAGGAATTCGGTTAGGAATGCTTGAACCTTCCTTTCATTGGAATTGGCTCAAAGAGGAAATAATATAAAATTCAACTGGGTGTAGAAATCTGTCTTACTCTTCAGGAAGTTAGGAAAATAGGAATTAGATAAGGGAATTGGGAGGAGCTGATAAAAAGCTGATAAGGAGTTAGTGAATGAAAAGTCATTCATCTGAGTTCCCCAAAGAATAAAGAAGAGAGATAAAATTAGAAGTCTAATTTTCAGAGAACAGAGGCAGCATTTTTTCTATTATTCCATGATGCCTCTCTAAAGGTCCTTACAGGGAAGTGGGATATATCTGGTTAACAGTGGATATAATATACATATAATCCTATGATTATATAGATCATAATATACTGTACTAATATATTAATATAATATATAACTATAATGTATATTATAATCCTACAACTTTGGCTTTTACATTACAAGGATACTTACCACAGTGTAAATGTGAACTATGTGTATAGTACAGCCAACCTCATTTTACATCTATATATCTATATCCAATCAACAATTTAAATGAAAAAAAAATTCAGAGGAATGCTTTCTACTTTTGATGACTAAGCTTGGTCCTGTAGAAGAGATGAGAAATAGCTTTTCCTTCCTTGCATTGTAGAGATCCCCGCTTCACTGGGAACCAGGTGACATTATTGTCATAGTGGGAAAGCTTAAGTATAGGGCTGCTAGAGTTTACCAGGACATTAATTATCACACTTTATTGTTAGTAATAAAGTCATAATTGACTTTCTCCACTCAGACACTCTTTAAGAAGAGATGATTACAGTTTCTTTCCCCAGAGGAAAATCTTGAAATGGTAAATATTTATATCTTGATCTCCAAGATTAAATATAAAACCCTCTGCTTGAGCAGTAATGAACTGAACCAGCTACACCCAGCAAAAGAACTCTAGTAGATGACTATGAACCACTACATAGAATTCCCAATCCCTCTAATTTTGTCTGCCTATATTTTGGATTTCCTTCACAAGCTAATTGTACACTATTTCAAAGTCTGATTTTTTTTTTGTACAGCAAAACAACTGTTTGGACATGAATACATATATGGCATTTAATTTATACTTTAACATATTTAACATGTATTGGTCAACCTGCCATTTGGGGGCAGGGGGGGGAAGAATGAGGGGAAAATTACAACAAAAGGTTTGGCAATTGTTGATGTTGTAAAATTACTCATGCATATATATGGTAAATAAAAACTATTAAAATTAAAAAAAAAAAAAAACATACGTGCACCAAGTGGTGTAGCATCTAAATTCCTAAAGAAGAACTTAAAAGAGTTACAAAAAGAAATAGACAGCAAACCTGTAATAGTGGGAGATCTCAACCTTGCTCTCTTAGAACTAGATAAATCAATCCACAAAATAAATAAGAAAGAAGTTAAAGAGGTAAGTAGAATATAAGAAAAACTAGATATGAAAGATCTTTAGAGAAAACTGAATGGAGACAAAAAGGAGTACACTTTCTTCTCAGCAGTTTTTGGAACCTATATAAAAACTAACCATATATTGGGACATAAAGACCTTAAAATCAAATGCAGAAAGGCAGAATAGTAAATATATTTTTTTTCAGATCATGATGAAAATAAAAAAATTCGCTACTAACTATTTTAAGGAAAAGTCTATTTATTCCTATATTTTCTAATGTTTTTAATGGGAATGGCTGTTGGATTTTATCAAATGCTTTTCTGCATCTATTGAGATAATCATTTAGTTTTTTTAATTTGGTTATTGATATAGTCAATTATGTTACTAGTTTTCCTAATATTGAACCAGCCCTACATTCCTGGTAAATCCTACTTGGTCTTGGTGTATTATCTTGGGGATGATTATCTGTAATCTCTTTGCTAATATTTTGTTTAAGATTTTTGCATCAATATTCATTAGGAATATCTATACTTTTCTTTCTCTGTTTTTGTCCTACCTGGTTTAGGTATCAGTACCATGTCTGTATCATAAAAGGAGTTTGGTAGGAGTCTTTCATTCCCCATTTTTTTTTCAAATAGTTTATATAGTATTGGAATTAATTATTCTTTAAATATTTGGTAGAGGGGGGGGGGGGCAGCTAGGTGGTGCAGTGGATAGAGCACCAGCCTTGAATTCAGGAGGATCCGAGTCCAAATCTGGTCTCAGACACTTAAAACTTCCTAGCTGTGTGACCCTGGGCAAGTCACTTAACCCCAGCCTCAGGGGGGGGGAAATGTTTGGTAGAATTCACATGTTAAATCCATTTGGTCCTGGGGTTTTTTTCTTAAGGAGTTGATTAATAGCTTGTTCTATTTCTTTTTTTATAAAATGGGACTATTTAAGTAATTTATTTCCTGTTCTGTTAATCTGGGAAATCTACAATTTCATAGATATTCCTCCATTTCACTTAGGCTGTCAAATTTATTAGCATAAAGTTGGGCAAAGTAACTCTTGATTATTGCTCTAGTTTCCTCATGGAAACTAGGTGGATAGTTCTCCCTTTACATTTTTGTTCTAACAATTTAATTTTCCTCTTCCCTTTTTCTTATCAAATTAACTAAACATTTATCTATTTTATTGTTTTTTTTCATAAAACCAGTTTTTAGTTTTATTTATTAATTTAATAGTTTTGTTTTTTTTTTTTTAGTTTTAATTTTATTGATCTCTCCTTTTATTTTTAGAATTTCAAGTTTGGTATCTGATTGGGAGTTTTTAATTTGTTATTTTTTTAGCTTTTTTAGTTGCAAGCCCAATTTATTGATCTTCTCTTTCTCAATTTTATGCAAGTAAGCATCTAGAGATATACAATTTCCCCTACTACCACTTTGGCTGCATCCCACAAATTTTGGAATGTTGTCTTTCTCTTGGATGAAATTATTGATTGTGTCTATGATGTGCTATTTCACCCATTCATTCTTTAGGATAAGATTATTTAGTTTCCAATTTCTTTTTGGTCTATTTTTTTTCCTGGCAATTTATTGAATGTAATTTTTGTTTTTTGCATCATGATCTGAAAAAATATATATTTACTATTCTACCTTTCTGCATTTGATTTTAAGGTCTTTATGTCCCAATATATGGTTAGTTTTTATATAGGTTCCATAAACTGCCGAGAAGAAAGTGTACTCCTTTTTGTCTCCATTCAGTTTTCTCTAAAAATCTATCATATCTAGTTTTTTCTTATATTCTACTTACCTCTTTGTAGCGTGCTCTCCTGGCAGTTACAATTACTAGTCTGTCCTAGACCCACCAGAGTACCTTTGACCACTGTCCTTTGCAGTGTGAGCTCTACCTGGCTCGCCTCCTCTGAGGCCTTCTAAGGTCTCTGGCCACAATCTCTTGAATCTATAGCTTAGTAACCGGTAGCGCACTCAAGAACAACCACATGTAATCTTAAAAGCCTTTATTATACCTACTCACATAATGCCCTAACTGATGCCCTGACTTGTTGGTTCCCTGGTGAACACCTGGTCAGAAGACCCATGTGTTCACTACCAAAATCCTTACCTCTTTCGGCTACCCATCTTGGCTTGGCCACCCAGGCTAGGGAGCCAGAGTGAAGAGCACGAGGTTAAAGAGAGCGGTTGCTGCCTGCAGTGGGCTTATATAGGGCCTGTGAGGTCACACACACAGCCAATCAGCGAGAGAGTCACCCATTACGAAACTATCTCAATATGGCCAGGATCCCGCCCAAGGGCAGTCCTAATATCCACAGAAATTATTTCTGGGCCTCAATCCCGATGCACTGTGTCCGCCCATTTAAAGGGCCCTTACAATTCCCTTTCTCTTGTTTTGCGGGAACCGCACATCTCACCAAGCTAAACTTTTAGCACCAGCTATAGTTCACTTGATCCATGAGATGAAAGAGTGTTATGCCCAAGGAGGTACAAAGCAGCAGATCAGTAAACAGAAGTATGACAATGAGAACCAGGCTCAACAGTGGCCCAAATGTTCAACCCATTCATCAAAGTCATACTCGAGATAATAGGCCAAAGAGATTGGATGCCAATGAGGTAGGATGTCAACACTGAGGTGGGAAGTCAACAAGGTAAAACATCACAATTCTAGTTAACAAATATCAGTAGGTAGGTTGTCACAATTCTAGTTACATTTATCACAGTTCTAGACCAATTCTAGTTTCTTACAATTTTCTGTTGCACTTGTCACAATCCTAGAACAATTCTAGCTTATCACAATTCTCAATTGCACTTGTCACAATCCTAGAACAATTCTAGTTTATCACAATTCTCAATTGCACTTTTCACAATTCTAGAACAATTCTAGCTTATCACAATTCTCTATTGCACTTTTCACAATCCTAGAACAATTCTAGTTTATCACAATTCTCTATTGCACTTTTCACAATCCTAGAACAATTCTAGCTTATCACAATTCTCTATTGCACTTTTCACAATCCTAGAACAATTCTAGCTTATCACAATTCTCTATTGCACTTTTCACAATTCTAGAACAATTCTAGTTTCACAGGTGCACATAAGCAAAGTCATGTCCAGTAACATTGTCTCAATAACAATGGCAGGTGGGTGTGTTGGTTTTTCACCCACTAATTTAAAAGCATAGTCCTTCAATAGAAAGCATAGGGCAAAGCCTCTTCCCAGGCCACCATATGGCAAGTGGCCACGGGAGAAGCAAGCAGGCCCATTGTCCATTTACAGTCTTTATATTGTGTATCACCCAAAACAATCCATTTCAGCTGCAACACTGGAACTGTGTCTGCTGTCTCTGGTGTCATGGTCAGGAGGGACATTGCTGCCTTCAGCGTCTGAAGGGCTGCGGACATCTGGCTGGTCCCTCTGGCTGGTTGTCTGGTCCTTCTCTTGGATCCCCAGGTTACAAATGTCTCTCGTGGGGATGAACTCTGCTGCTGGATCTGCACCTAGGAAGGAATGTCCCCGGGGCCCAACTTGGGCCTTTCCAAATGCCATCCAGGCCTTTCCACATCACAGTGGAAACAAAGTTGTTGTCAGAAAGATCAAAAGTCAGACAAAAGTCAGTCAGTCTGTCACTTAGCTGCACTTTCTGTGTATGCCCAAAGTGCATTGCTAAGGTAAAAGGCAAAGAATTTAAAAATGTAAAACCAAAATAATTTAAAAGTGTAAAACCAAAATAGATTAAAAATATAAAACCAAAATAACTTTAAAATGTAAAATCAAAATACTTTGAAGATGTAAAATCAAAAATGTTTTAAAATGTAAAATCAAAATTTAAAAATTGTAAGCAATCACATATCCCAAAATTCCCTTCTCTTGTTTAGAAGAGAAGATCTTGGGGATAGTCTGTGCAGTAATGACTTTACTAGAACACTCGGCTAATCCCTGAATTCTTTTGCCTAAAAATCAAAGTTTGAGTTTCTGATACCGAATTGTACTTCAGGAGTGTGAATCAATAAATCTGATATTTTCCTCCTGGGTCAAAGATCACACACTGTCTATTTATTCTAGTGATTAAAACAGCAATTTTCCAACCCATTCTAGACATAGACACTGTTTTATAAGTACCCGTGGGGGGTTGGGAAATCAAGCTCACCTGTGGAAGTGGAAAATCCACGAGGTAAGAAAAGAGGAGTTCCAACTCTCCAAAGACGATCCTAGCAGTTTTACAAGGATAAAACTCCACTCTCTCTAACTGCAAGGTCTTGTCCCTGTAAGGTTTCTTAGAAATTAACTGAACTGTATTTTTAAAACTTTTCTGATTATACTCAATACCCCACAATTCCTTTTTGCCTTGGGGCATAAAGCCTACTCCAGTCCTTTGAAATGAAGACACCGGAGTTTTGAATGGATTAATGGGCAGTGCTGATAGCATTATCGCCCTTCCTTTTCCTCCTCCCCCTTCTCCCTTGGCCCAAGAAGGTGAGGCTGAGGGAAGAAGAATTGGAAAATTCCCCAAAGGCTGATTTAAAATCAAACCTGAGCTTTGCACATAAAAAGAACTAAACTTCTTCTCAATGAAAGAGTAATCAATAAATTCCTTAAAACAACAATGCACAAGGTAAACCAACAAAACGCTAAGAAGAATTTCTACAACTGAAGTCCATGTGATTCGTTTATTTCCTTCCTTAGTTTCAGCCACTGGTTTGAACTCTTCCTGTTCTATCTGTAGTAACCTAGCTTTTTCTTCTTTCTCTATCTCCATCTGTAGTTTAACCTGCAATTCCAGCAACTCTTGCTGTGGCATTTTATACTCTCTACTGTCATACAATCGCATTAGCTCTAGGTTGCTCCCTCTCCCAGCTCTATTTACTGGGTGTGGGGATAGCCTTTGTGGAGCTTGATTACAAGCTTCCTGCTGTTCTTCAGTGGTGATCTTTGTTAAAAGATCTTCCATCTGGCTCTTTAACCTCTTTATATAATAAGCATTATGTTCAGCTGTGTCCTTGAGCCTGATCCCAGAGTTACCTGGGTCCATATTGCTTCTCTGTCTTCCCTCTTAAGTGGCGTTTCTACCGGATCTTTCAGAATCTTAATTCTGAATATTAAATATTTTCAAAACCTGATAATTCCTGATGCGTCCACCACGTTGGGCGCCATTTGTAGCGTGCTCTCCTGGCAGTTACAATTACTAGTCTGTCCTAGACCCACCAGAGTACCTTTGACCACTGTCCTTTGCAGTGTGAGCTCTACCTGGCTCGCCTCCTCTGAGGCCTTCTAAGGTCTCTGGCCACAATCTCTTGAATCTATAGCTTAGTAACCGGTAGCGCACTCAAGAACAACCACATGTAATCTTAAAAGCCTTTATTATACCTACTCACATAATGCCCTAACTGATGCCCTGACTTGTTGGTTCCCTGGTGAACACCTGGTCAGAAGACCCATGTGTTCACTACCAAAATCCTTACCTCTTTCGGCTACCCATCTTGGCTTGGCCACCCAGGCTAGGGAGCCAGAGTGAAGAGCACGAGGTTAAAGAGAGCGGTTGCTGCCTGCAGTGGGCTTATATAGGGCCTGTGAGGTCACACACACAGCCAATCAGCGAGAGAGTCACCCATTACGAAACTATCTCAATATGGCCAGGATCCCGCCCAAGGGCAGTCCTAATATCCACAGAAATTATTTCTGGGCCTCAATCCCGATGCACTGTGTCCGCCCATTTAAAGGGCCCTTACACCTCTTTAACTTCTTTCTTATTTATTTTGTGGATTGATTTATCTAGTTTTAAGAGAGCAAGGTTGAGATATCCCACTATTATAGGTTTGCTGTCTATTTCTTTTTGAAACTCTCTTAAGTTCTCCTTTAGGAATTTAGATGCTACACCACTTGGTACACATATGTTTTGTTTTTTTTTTTAATTTTAATAGTTTTTATTTACCAGATATATGCATGAGTAATTTTACAACATCGACAATTGCCAAACCTTTTGTGGTAATTCCCCCCCCCCTTCTTTTCTGCCCAAAATGGCAGGTTGACCAATACCTGTTAAATATGTTAAAATATAAATTAAATACAATATATGTATACATGTCCAAACAGTTGTTTTGCTGTACAAAAAAAATCAGACTTTGAAATAGTGTACAATTAGCCTGTGAAGGAAATCCAAAATATAGGCAGACAAAATTAGAGGGATTTGGAATTCTATGTAGTGGTTCATAATAATCTATTAGAGTTCTTTTGCTGGGTATAGCTGATTCAGTTCATTACTGTTCTATTAGAACTGATGTGGTTCATCTCATTGTTGAAAATGGCCACATCCATCAGAATTGATCATCATATAATATTGTTGTTGAAATATATAATGATTTCCTGGTCCTACTCATTTCACTCAGCATCAGTTCATGTAAGTCTCTCCAGGCCTTTTTAAAATAACCCTGTTGGTCATTTCTTACAGAACAATAATATTCTATAATATTCATATACCACAATTTATTCAGCCAATCTCCAATTGATGAGTATCCATGTAGTTTCCAGTTTCTGGCCACCACAAAGAAGACTGCCACAAACATTCTTGGTGCATATATGTTTAATATTGATATTGCTTCAATATCTATGCTACCCTTTAGCAAGATATAGTGCCTTTCCTTATCTCTTTTAATTAGATCAATTTTTGCTTTTGCTTGATCTGAGACTTTTGCTTTTGCTTGCTTTTTTTTTTTTTTTTTTTTTTTTTTTTTTTTTTTTTTTAGTTCACCTGAAACATAATAAATTCTACTCCAGCCTTTTACCTTTACTTTGTGAGTATCACTCTGCTTCAAATATGTTTCTCCTAAACAACATATTGTAGGATTCTGGCTTTTAATCCAGTCTGTTATCCTCTTATGTTTTATGAGAGAGTTCACCCCATTTACATTTACAGTTAAAACTTCTAATTCTGTATTTCCTGCCATCTTATTAACCCCAAATTATACTTTTCTTTTTCCTTTTCTCCTTTCCCTCCTCCCCAATATTTTACTTATGAATGCTAGTTGCCTCAAGCAGTCCTCCCTCTTTAGAGACCCTTCCTCTTTCTTATATCTTTCCCCTGCTATTTCTCTTTTCCCTTCTATTTAGCCTACTCCTTCCCTTCTCCCCTTTCTCCTCCTACTTTTCTATAAGATGGGAGATGTTTGTCAATGAAACCAAATGTATCTAATATTCTTTCTTTGGGCCTGATGATGAGAGTAAGATTCACATAGTATTCATCACCCTCCTTTCTTTCTCTCAATTAAAATATGTTTTCTTTGCCTTTTCCCGAGATCTAATTTCCTTCATTTTACCTCCACTTTCCCTGTATTTTTCCTGTTACAATCCGCTTTCCACCTCTAGTTTCTTTTTTATATTATAATAATAAAATTAGATTATATGTGTATTCTCAATGTATACCCATAACAGAAATACAGTTCTCAAGAGTTTTTTTTTTTTTTTTTTTTTTTTTTTTACCTTTTTGTGTTCTATATTTGGAGATCAGATTTTTTTGTTTAGCTCTGGTCTTTTCATCAAAAATACATGGTATTCACCAGTTTCACTGAATGTCTATCTTCTTCCTTGAAAGAAAAAAATGCTTAGTTTAGCAGGGTAATTTATTCTTGGCTGCATTCTGTGATTGTTTGCCTTTTGGACTATTTAATTTCTGGCCCTTTGATCCTAAAAATGGAAGCTGTTTGGTCCTGAGTAATCCATATTGTGGCCCCTCAGTATTTTATATGTTTCTTTCTGGCTGCTTGTAATATTTTTTCCTTAGTCTGATAGTTCTCAAATTTAGCCATTGGTTTTAATTTTGGGGTCTTTTTCAGGAGGCATTCAGTAAATCCCTTCAATTGTCATTTTACTTTCTGTTTCTATGACATCCAGGCACTTCTCTTGATGTTCCCTGAAATATAGTGTCTAGGCTCTTTTTTTCATCATGTATTTCAGGGAGTCCAATAATTCTTAGATTGTCTCTCCTAGATCTATTTTCCAGGTCGGTTGTTTTCCGCATTAGGCATTTTACATTTTTTTTTTTTTTTTGTATTTTTTCATTTTTCTTTGGTTTTGCTTGACTGATTCTTGTTGCCTTATTAAGTCATTCATTTCCATTTTTTTTTTCTTTCTTTTTCTTTCTTTCTTTCTTTCTTTCTTTCTTTCTTTCTTTCTTTCTTTCTTTCTTTCTTTCTTTCTTTCTTTCTTTCTTTCTTTCTTTCTTTCTTTCTTTCTTTCTTTCTTTCTTTCTTTCTTTCTTTCTTTCTTTCTTTCTTTCTTTCTTTCTTTCTTTCTTTCTTTCTTTCTTTCTACTTCTTTTTGTATTTGTCCAATTGAATTTTTGAATAAGTTGTTTTGTTCTATGGAAATGTTTCCATTTCACAAATTCTGTTTTTTAAAAAGTTATTTTCTTTTTCTGTTTCACAAATTCTGTTTTTCTGGGAGTTGCTTCTCCCCCCCCCCCCCCAGTTTATCAAATCTATCTTTTAATGAGTTACATGCTTTTTCCATTTCACTATGTCTATTTTGAGTTCCCTTTTCCAAACTCTCTTGCAAGTCTTTCATTTCCTTTCCCCATTTTTCTTCTAGTTCTTTTAAGATACTTTTTAAGTTCTAGGAGCACTTTGTGTGATGGGGATCAGGTTATATCACCTTTTGGATCTTCATTTGGAGACAATCTGCCATTAGTCTCCTCAGGGTTTGAAATCTATTCTTCTCTTTCACCATAAAAGCTGTCAATTGTTAGAGTCCTCTTTACTTTTTTACTCTTTTTTTTTTTTTAAAGGTAAGTTAAGGTCTGCCTTTAGGGTGGGAGAGGTTTTCCAAGTGACCTTAGCTGCTAGGTCAGTGCTGATTCACATTTGGTGCTGGGTCTGCCACATGGAGTCAACAATGCCCTGGGGATCTGTGCTGTCTGCACTGGCATTTGTGGTCAGCTGTCTAGGCCTTGCTGTCTCTGTCCTGCTTCCAATTGAAACAGACCTTCTCTGGTCCACTTTTTCCTGCAAACCCTTTGCCCCCACAGAGGTCTCACTGCCACACTGAGACTGTTCTGCCTTGGGGCTCTGCTCTGTCTGTGCTGAAGTTTGTGGTCAGCTAATTGTGCTTTGCTGCCTCTCTCTCATTTGTGATTGAAACAGATCTTTTCTGGTCTGTTTCTTCCTGTAAATTCTCTGCCCTGGGACTCTGAGCTGTCTGCTCTAGTGTTTGTACTGGTTGCCCTAGCTGCCTCCCTCCCATTTCCTATTGAAAAGGATGTTTTTTTTGGCAATCTTTGAAATTATGTTCTGCTGATAATTGTTGCACTCCCAATATTTGTATGTCTGCCCATCCAGAGCTAATTCAGAGGCTGGATTTCTTAATTATCATGAGGACTATAAAGAAGGTCAGAGCCATCTTGGCTCCACCAGAATTACTCTCTTTCTTATGATCATGCTTCACAGAAGCAGAAAACAGGGAACAAATGAAAGGGAGGAGATCATGAAAGATAAAAATAGTGAGAGAAAAGTTGTTTGTCCTTCATTCTCAAAGAGGATGCTGACACCAGGAAGGTACCAAATAAAACAAAAAAAAAACATACTAGACTCTCAGAAGTTGGAAAAATGTAAAAGAATATTTTCCATTTAGAAGACCACTAACAAGTGATCATTTGATCTCCCTTTATCTTCATTGTAGTAAATGATAGAGTCAGACATATTGTATTTCAGAATAAAAAGTGCCATTGTAGAAAATAATAGTATGTGAAATGTTATACATAGGAATTAGTTATTTTTGCTGTCTGAACAACTCTGTATTCCAAATTTTCATGGAGGTTTAGAGGCTGCTGTGCAGCTCATGGATTTTTTCAGTGCATCTTTGACATCCTTATTCCTTAGGGTATAAATGAGAGGGTTGAGCAAAGGTATGACAAAGGTATATACCAAGGCAAGCTGTCGGTCCTCGTCCTCTGCGGTGCTGGACTTAGGACGCATATAGGCCAGGATGCCACAGCCATACTGTAATAGGACCACAGAGAGATGGGAGGAACAGGTGGAAAATGCCCTCTTGCGCCCTTCTGCAGAGCGAATTCGTAGAATGGTATTGGCAATAAAGATATAGGAAATGGAGATAAGCACAAAGGGCATAGTCAGAATAAAGAAGCCCACAACAAATATAATAGCTTGATGCATTCGAGTGTCCCCACATGCTAGACGTAAGAGAGGTGGGGCATCACAGAAAAAATGGTTGATCTCCAGGTGGTGACCACAGAAGGGGAGGGTGAATATCAATATTGTGAGATGAAGTTCAAGGTAAAAAGGCAAGCTGAGGGAAGCAACCATGAGTTGGACACATCGCTTCTGGGTCATGATGAGGGTGTAATGCAGGGGATGGCAGATGGCCACATAGCGGTCATATGCCATGACAGCCAATAAGAAACACTCAGTACCTGCAATGGTGTAAAACAGGAACATCTGAGCTGCACAGCCAGCCAATGGGATGGGCCTTTGAGCCCCAAAGATATTGGAGAGCATCAGTGGTACCACAGCAGTGGTGTAACAGATCTCTGCAAGAGACAGATTGGACAGGAAAAAGTACATGGGGGTATGGAGGGAAGTGTGGGTAAACACGGCCCAGATTATAGCAGTATTACCACAGAGAGTCATTATGTATAGAAGGAGAAAGAAGCAGAAGAGGAGGGCCTGGATCTTGGGGGAGGTGGTGAACACTCGGAACACAAACTCTGTAGTAGTGGACTGGTTAAGATGGAAAGTATTGGGAGAAGACATTTCATCTGCCAAAGAGAAGTACAAAGTTAAACTGAATTACCAGTAACTGTTTAGATAAAATAAGAAACAATGTTATTAGTAGAATGGTAGAATCACAGAAATAAGGAGTTTTGAGGACTTTCAAAGATGACTTTTGGCAAATCTCTTCATTTACTATTTTTATCTACATAACATTGGCATTGAATCTTTTAATATCTAAGATCTCCTCTAGGATGAATATTCTATATTCTATATTCTAGTTTCTTTCCCAGTAACAATATTCTACATATTTTTCCTAAAGCCAGTTCCCTGGGGTTTCTTTTGCACCTATTATATACCAAATCTTGTGCTAAATGCTGGGAATACAGAGAAAAGCAAAAATTGATTTCTATTTTCAATAAACTCACAGTCCCAATGAGGAAGCAACTGTATATGAAGAAGATATGTGCAGAATAAATTGGTAGTAGGTTCAGAAGGAAAACATAAAATTAAGGAGGATCAGAAAAGTATTCATGTAGGTGGTTGGGCTGTAGCTGAGATCTGAAAAAAGCCATGGAAGCTAGAGACAGAAGGGAAGAAAGAGGAAATACCAGGCATTTAGGATAGCCACTGAAAATACCAGTAAGATTTAAGATAGGAAAGGTAAGAAAAATTAGGCTATAAAGGGTTTTTAAATTCCAACAGAGGATTTCATATTTCATCTTGAGTTTAATAAGGAGTCCCAGGAATTAATTGAATTGGGGTGGAAATGTTAGAATCAGACATGAGTTTTAGAAAGATCATTTTGACAGTGGAATAGAGAATGAAATGAAGTGATGAAAGTCTCTAGGTGGGGAGATCAAGCATTAGAGTTTTGTAATAGTCCAGAGGTAGTAAGAACCTGACCCCAAATGTGGCAGTATGAGATGAGAAGTGAGAGAATGTACTAGAGATGTTATAAATGGTACCCATGATAAGCCTGGACAACTGATTAAATATAAAATTTCTCTTGCAACTTTGATATTCAATGTTTTAAAGTTTTTTTTTTGGCCCTGATGTTCTTCACCCAATGTTTGAAGAGTCTTTCTAGTTCTTAATTGTATGTTCAACTTTCTTGGATCTCCTTTCAATTTAAATCTAAAAGGACACGTTTTAACGTGTTTTTCAGCTCTGATAAGCTTTAAGTATAACACTAGCTCATTATTTCATAATTATCAATGAAATATGTAAAATGTCATAGAATTATAGATTTAAGATGTTCAGGAACTCAGAAACCATTGAGTCTAACTATCACATTTAACAGATGAGGAAGCTAGGATTGAGAGAGGTTGTATGACTTACCTAGATTTACTTAGCTAGCTAACTGAAACAAAATTTGAACTCAGCTCTTGCCTCCAACTCCAGTATGTAATCTATCACACCACTGATCTCTGGTGCAGTAGATGGATCCTAAAGAATTTTTCAAACACATATGATAATCCATATGGACTCACACAGCTGGCAAACCTCAAATACATTTATAGTATCCAAGTCTTCTAGTCTATAAACTTAGCAATTGTTTTTCATTGATCATATTTTATTTTTCCAAATACAAGTAAAGATAGTTGTAAAATTTCAATTCTGTAAGAATTTGTTAAACCCAACATGTTCATTGCTGCTTCTCCATTTAATATTTTTAAAATATCAGTCATTTTGTTATACCCTGATTTTCTTTCCTGGAGCTTATTATGTCTACCATCTAATGATGCTTATTGATCTTTTTTTTTTTTTTTTTTTTTTTTTTTTTTTTTTTTGTGAGCAACCTTCTTTACTTTAATTAGCTTTGATGGAAAGAATATGTGGATGATCTGTGTTCCAATTCCACTTCATTCCAGGTGACCCAAGTCAACCTGCTTCTACTCAGTCTTGGCTTCTTTATTTGTTAGACGAGGATAATGGTACTTGTAACTTGTTGCCTATGATACTGCAGTTTTGTGGTTCAGTAGCTAGAGTGCTGAGCTTGGAAATTATGTACAACTACATTCAAATCCGACCTCAGATGTTTACTAGCTGGGTGATCTTGGGCCTGTCACTTGATTAACCTTTCTATGTCCTTTTCCTCATATGCGAAAATAAGGATAATAATAGTATCTACTTCTTTTATAACAGTGTTGTTAATAAGAATCAAATGAATTAACATGTGAGCTTTTTAAACCTGAAAGAACTACATAATTATGACTTATGGTTTTGAGTATTCCCTAAAATGTTAAGATGTTTGGGATGACCATATAAGAAACATATATCATGCTAATATTTTCAATACTCATAATACTCTATGTATTTTTCTGTGAGCTCCATAATTATTCAAAAGGAATAGTTTGGTAGTCATGGGTTAAAATTAATGGAAATGCATTTATTCCAAACATTATTATTATTATTTTTTACAGATAATGAAGTAAAAATTCAGATAAATAATTCCCCTGCCCAGGAATATCTAGCTAATATAGTTTGGAACTCACATTTAACCCCATGTCTCTTTTCTCTTTGGCCAGTGATAATTCCACTACAACAAAATTTTAAAGATTTATAGAAGAGAACTCAAATGAGAAAAAATATTTTCTAGATATCACTCAGAAGTTTTACCAAAAAGTAAAATGCTACTTTTCCTTAAAAATTACAAACTCCTTTGGGAATGCAACATTATATTCTGGAGACTAAGAGTGAATTCATTCATACCTGCAATAAGCTCTTCTGAGGACAGCAAAAATTTTAGGATTAATTGAAACAGAAGAGCACATGATTACAGAAGAATTTTCCGTCTTTACAGATGGTGTGCGACCTCCATAACTGAATTGTAAGACGAGAAAGAGGAGAATGAAAGGAAAAAAGATACGAAAGGAGAAGTTAGTAAAAATAATTACCAGTGATTATCATTTTGCCTAATAACTATAATGATTGCATTAAAATTTTGATGACCATCATTAAACTGAAAATATTATAGAATCTCTGACTAGGAAGGGAAGACAGGAGCTACCTAGTCCCTTCCCCCAATATTGGAAGTAGAATACCATATGCAAAGTTCTCCAAAAGGGGTCCTCCACACTTTGTTTAAAATCCTCAAATGTTAGGGAACCTACTACCTCCTGAATCAACTCCTTCTATTTTGGCTTAGGTCCAATAATGAGAAGGGTTTTGATAACATGGAGATGAACACATTCTTTCTCCAATTTTCACTCCTTACTTCTTTTCTACCCTGTGGATAAAGAAGTCTGTTTCAAAGAATAGTCCTTTAAATAATTGGAGAACTATTATATCTCTTCTAAGTTTTTAAAAAATATGTTAAAAGCATTTATCTGTTATTGACTTTGGGTAGGCACTTACCCGTTTGTGACAGCCAATTCTCATGCCTGAAATCCAGTAATCTCCTCAGTAAAATTATGTTTCATTTGACCAAACCAAATACATCTTCTAGCTCTAATTCCCATAGTCCTGTCTATCTTCAATGCTCTTCATTCCATAAAAATTAAAGTATTTTAAGTGTGGTTACATGGAATATAGATTTGATTTATTCTATTTTATCCTAGAAGCAGAACTCAGACGTATGGGTTGGCATTGGAGAGAAACAGATTTGAATTTGGTGAACTTGTGTAGTGGTGTCCAACTCTTGTGATGCTGTGTGCACCATAGCATACCAATATTGTCCATGGAGTTTTCTTGGCAAAAATGATGTAGACAATTGTGATTTCCTTTTCCAGTGGCTTATATCAAGGACAGATTAAGAAAGTTGTTTGGGATCACATATTTAGTAAGTGTCTAAGGGCAAATTTGAATGTAGATCTTTCAGACCCTAGGCCCAGAGCTCATCCACTGGGCTACCTAGTAATCTCTGGAGAATTGTGTCTAACGATAGCCATCGCAAGAATGCGAGGAAGAAATTAAAAAAAAAAAAAGAAAAGAAACGTATACCTTAATTTCGCAGTTATTTGGAGGGAATAGCAAGGTGGATGTGGTAAATTTGTAATTTCATGTGCTATCATCTTTTTATGATACTGTGTTATGGTCATCCTTATTATGTTCTATAAATTGAAAATTAAATAAATTTTAAAAATTCATTATGTTTATGCAATATACATTATGTTTATGTGTATAAGTGCATACATATGCACTTATATGTTTCTATATATGTATATACATATACATGATGGTGTGTATTTTAAGAAAGAAGGCATGCGTGGTTAATGATCTGTACTGAAAGAGGGAAGAATAATATTTTAAAATCTTGGATCCATTGATGAATGTCAATACAGGCATTTTTGTGGTTGATCATTAGTGGTAACCATCTCTTTGTAAAATGAGCATCGAACAGGAAACCAGGGCAATAATTCCAATTCTCTTATTAACTAGTGGTATGAACTTAGACAAAGTATTTTTTTTTTCAGTTTCATTGCTTATAAAATAAAGTATATGGATTACATAATTCCTTCAGGCAATATGTTAAAGAAGACTTTCTCTCATAAAATACATGAGAAATGAAAGGCAGGCATTTAATTCCACTAATCAGACATCCTTATTTTCTTTGGGAAAGAGGAAGTCATTCTCTCCTTTTTTGGGAGACAGCTATATCTTTGTGGAAAGAATCAGGAAACCAGGGTTATAATACCAAATCTGTTTACTAATTGGTTGTATGAATTTAGACAAAACATTTCTCTTTTCTGGTCCCCAGGTTTTTTGCATAATATAGACATGATATATTTAATGATCACCAATATTTCTTTAAAAATTCTGTAATTTCATTACCCTTATTTTTTCTCTTCTGCCTATATAAATATAGATATAGACAGGCACATTGGTGGGGCATAATGAGAGTTTGAACTGAGCTCTATAGAAGGCTAGCTGTTGCCTACATTGTGTAGAGCATATCTCCTCTCTACTAGTGGCTGTGTTTTTATCATTGCTTAAATCCCTTAATAATTAATAACAGATAGCTAGTTTCAGAATTTCAAGGGTGTTACCCAAAGTGAAAAGCTATTCAGTTCTTTGTCCAATTCTTTGTGACCCCATTGACCATTTGGTCCATGGAGGTTCTTGGCAAAAATCCTGGCAGGGTTCACCATTTCTTTCTCTATTTGCCTAAGGTCACAGAGATAGTAATTATCTGTGGCCAGATTTGAGTTTGGGCTTTCTTGACTCTAGCACGCTATCTGCTGAGCCAACTAGCTGTCTCCTAATATCAGAAGACAGAAATATAAAATCAAGGATGTGTCCTTTTGTGTCTTGGCCTTATGGATTACTCAATCTGGTGAATTCAATGAATTCCTTCTCAGAATATTGTTTTCAAAGACATAAAATAACATTTATTAGATTATAAAAACAATTATGCTGTCATACAGTTATTTGGCTATGTTTATAAAAGTTTACAGACCCCAGGTGAAGTGGAATGCTATTGTTGGGATTTCTTCTTCAAAGAAAGACATGGAAAAGAATGACATAGGATCAAAAGGTGTTGATGGATTGTCATTTATAGATGTTCTAGTAATGTCACTCATCCAAAAGATCAAAGTTTCCTTAAAAGAACCTCTTAGGAGAAGATGTCTAAAATCTAGCTTTAATGACCTCCTAAGGCAGATGGATTTTCTGTAAATTAAAGTTATGAAAGTTCTATAAACCTTAGTCTTTATGGAAAATTTTTAATGCAATTTGGACTTACATGTGTGTCTTCTGAAGGCAGATAAACTCAATGATGTTTTGCTGGGACTGTGAAGTGTAAGGTTGCAGGAGATTAACTATAGCAGGGAATAATAAGGATTGATTATAGCCCAATGACACTTGCATTTGATTAAATTATAATCTGATGAATGAAACTAGTCCAAAGTTTTCTCAAAAAGGTTTGTCTAGGTCTACCCTAGAGCTTAAAAAGAATTGATTAATAGGCATATATATTGTACATTGTTATATGATAGTCAACATTATGGATTTTCTATGGGATATAAAGGGAATAGGAAGATCTAAACTTTGCTCTTATGGATTCAGAATTATATAATATTTATGTTAGCTTATTTGCCACATTTCAATTTGTGATCTCATGATCTATAATCTTACGAACATGATTTATTTCCTTAAGAGGCAATAACAGAATTATTGCTATTTCACTAAACTATTAAATTTTGGGGTCCCAATTCTTACAAATAAATGAAAAGAGCCAAATGACATACCATCTTCCAGTGCAACTGATTCCATCAACCATCTAATGAAACATTCTGATATGAAGGCTCACTTTTGTTCTCATATCCTCCCTACATAGTCCTTCTAAACAACTTATCTATTCTTTCCTTATTCTTTCCTTTGAGTTAATTGCAATGTATGGTACTTCTCAGAAAGGAGAGACTTTGGCCAGTAGACACACTCTTTATCTCTGCTTTTAAGTTGTCACAGAGATAAAAGTGGGAATTGTCTTTGATGTCTCTAACCTCATTAGAATCTTGGAAAGGAAACATTTTGAGGGTGCTGTATATGGGGGTACCATTGGAGTTTCCTAGATCTGGATCATGAATATCTGCTAAGCAATAAGAAGCGTAGCAAAGACAGTCCATGGCATCTCCATTAACAGTCTAATCATGTCAGTTTCAGTGAATTTATTAGAGAACTCTATGAGTTTTCTCTCAGTGGGATGAATCTCTGGACTAAAGTGTTTTTCCTAGTAGCTCACTTTAATTGGACTTGACTAGAAAATTAGTGAAAATTTTTTGAGTTAAGAAAAACAGAGACGAGCTTAGTGATTCAGCAGAGCTGTTCAGCACAGATTATCTCAAGTGTGCTAGTAAAGATCAAGGTTTATGTCTGGGATAAGTAGAAGGGAATATTTTTATTTTTGTCCCCATTTTGGAATGAAACTATATTCCCCAAATCTCAGTAGTGGAAAATGATGGAGATAAAAGTACATAGTAATATGGTAGAGTAGACAAACCTCTGAATAGGGAGGGAGTCAGGAGACCTTGAGTTTAATTTCACTTCTTTCATGAACAATTTGTGAGCCCCTGGAGAAATAATTTAACTCTTTTACTGGAATTGGGCTGCAGAGGTAACGGTTCAGAAAAGGCCTGAATGCAACAAATGCAGAAAAAGGTAATAAAGCTCTAGAATAATCAAAGATGAAATAAGATATTGATCTTGACATCAGGAAGCAGACCATCTCAAACTGGTTAATACAGAGGGAGAAATATTTCTATTTGTTTTCAAGATGATTGAGTTTCTCCATCATTTAAAATCCATTTTAAATCTTCATTTTGGTTTTGTTGAGCTTCCTTATGGTCTGCTTCTCCAATTCTTCAATGTTTGAAACAACTAGATGGTAAAATGGAGAGAGAATTGTGCCCAAAGATAGGAAGAACTGAATTCAAACTAATTTTAGACCCTTACTGGGTGAATATCTTGGACAAGTCATTTTAGCTCAATTTCCTCATATGTAAGATGATATTAACAAAAGCATTTACTTAACATGGTGCCTGGCATATAGCAAGGATTATGTAAATATTAGCCATTATTATCGTGTAAGAAATTACAAACATCAAAGTCCTTTTCTGAGTATCAGTTTTCATTCTTATAATATAAAGGGGATAAATTAGGTGATTTACTCCTGGGGATGTGGTTTGAGGACCAAAGTGATAGAGTTGATGTAGAGACAACAAATAATGGTAGGCAATGAAGAATTCACAGTGGCCATTCTCTTTGACAAAAGATAGATTTATTTAGGGAAGATGTTACAGACAAAATGAAGGGATATAATAGACATCAAGAATGATAAACATGAAATAGATTTGGAAGAGCATATGAAAGACAAAGTCCTTATTGGAAATCACAATTACCAGTAGAAATGGAGCACTCCATGTGCAGGAAAAGCAGGATTGAGAAGCATAGTGGAATTAGGAAAGATACCACTTGGCATGGTGGGGAGAGTCAACTCTTTCATTTCTCTTGGTCTACAACACAATTCAGGTCTTCACCATTGGTGTCTATTTTATCACTTCATTTTATCTATAACCTCTTCTAAATAAACCTATCAAAGGTATCAAAAGATACCTTTTAATGCCTATCAAAGGTATCAAATGTGCCAAAAAGAATAGCCGTTGTGAATTCTTCACAGGGCCCAAAACATCATTTGGTGCCTGAACATTAATTTCAACATTTAGTGCTGAAGCCCAAACACCTCAATAGGTGATTTATATTTCCTCTTTTGAACTGTTTCTTTGAATATAAAATTAAGAATATAAAGCAGATGATTCCTAAGACCTTTTCTAAATTTCTCTGCTTTCATGACCTGTTTTTCTTTTGTTCTTCCTAAAAATCAATTTTAAGGGGGAAAAACAGAGCCAGGCATATAAATAGGTTCTTGAATACTGTTTTAACTAAACTGAACAGAACCCTCAGTGTGTCAAAGATGCCCTAGTAACTTATGACATGAAAATTCTCTAAGACATAATTTTTTTATTGTTCTGGGATTTTTATAATAGAGAAATCTCTTGGGGGCATATTGAGAGGTAATAGATAGCCAACCTGAATGTTGCACTGGGCAGGTTGAATGTTAGAAGGCTTGGAGATCTCTAGGGTATTGGGTAGCTCTTCTATGGGGGTTTTAGAGCAGAACAAAAACAAGAATGTTAGAATAAGTGGCAATCTACCCCTGTACCAGAGTAGTCCTCCATTCAAGAGCTCAAGGACTCATTAAACTTATCAAAGCGACTTTTGAAGGATCCTCTAATCTGGTTTTAATGAACTCCTTGTTTCTGTGAATTCAGGTGATGAACACATCCTGCAGGAATGCAGCCTTGAGGAAAGCAGCTTCATCCAGCCAAGACAAATGCTGGGCTGTTGCTTCTCCCAATATAGCTAGACTCAACAATATTAGTGGATCCTAAGACTATGGGGATTAACTAGGGATTTTCTAGGCAGAAATTGGAGGAATTTTGCTCTTATTCTGCCTACTGTATGAGAAAAGGAATGATTAGAATCAGGTCCCTGGCTTGGTGCTTTCTTAAAGCAGCCTACCTAGGCTAAACTAAGAGCTCTTGATCAATTGCACATCTCTCCTTTAATGAATATTCTCTACTTACCCAGAAACTAGGGAATAAAGAGGAATGGAAGATATACATCATGCTTTAAGGAATTGGAGGCAGGAAATGTCAAAGCTAGTTTGAAGCTTGGAGTAGAGAACATGGGCTTTCAGAGATGCAAGGGATGACAGGAGTGTAGGTTTAGAGCTGAAAGCCAATTTCCCCATCATCTAGTTTACTCCTATGATTTTACAGATGAGAAAACTGAGTTCTAAAGAAGCAAAATAATTCACTCATCATAAAGTGTGTAGTGACTGGCAGAGTTGGGATTTGAATTTTGATCTTTTGATTCCAAATTGAGTAAGTCCCACACTTGGCATCTCTTCTATTGTTGCATACCTGGTAATGATGTTGACTTTCTTCTCTTAACAGGAAGAAACCCATCTTGCTATAATCAGATATCACCAATTCCCAGACTCTCATCTTTGTATGGAGTGTGAGAATGGCACTCTTTATCAGCCTCAATGCCCATCTCCCAGCCTCTGCATCTTTGAACAATCTTTGAGATATTGATTAGCATCATTTTAGACAGGTTTGGGGCGTGGTCTGCCAGGTGCATTCCATCTGACTCCTTGATCCCTCCCTCTGAGTTCCCACCTTTACTTCCCTGGTTTCCCTGAAAATTCCCCAAGACTATTTTCCCTATGAAAGACCTGCTCATGATGAAAATCAATACTTCAGGCCACAATGAACTATACTCTCTGTTCCCTCATAATGCCTTACTTTAAATGACATTTTTTCTTACTATATAGCTAAGTCTGATTAGTCTACTAAACTTCTTTCTGGATCCATCTGCCAGTCACTGACATACCGAGGCTCATTGCTTGTTTCTTTAGAGGATTTTCTATCAAATTCCTTTCCTTGGTAACCTCATTGTTCTCCTAATACTATTTTATGTTTACCTGGCATCTTTTGTATCCCCTCATTTTGTCTATAACCATTTTTCCTAAATGAACTTAAATTCTAACAAAGGGAATGGCCATTGTGAATGTCACATGTTTATTTTGAATTAGGAATTGCTACCCTGACATTTTCAGAAAGACAGGATTAAGATACACAGAAGGATTGTGGCATGGTTTGAAGAGCAGATAAGGTAACTTTCCCCCAAAGAAAAATTGGAAACATTCATATTTCTCCCTTTTTGGAGAATGGTTGGGAGGGGGTACCATCAGGCTGGAGCATCTGCATATACTAGCAGACTTGCTTGATGTGTTATTTTGCTAGCTGCATTTTTTCTTTGTGCCTTAAAAAGATTCTTTCATGGAATCACCGATTAAATAAAGAAGGCACAAGAGATGTATTTTTAAATGAAAGCAAGGCAAAAAGATGTATAAGTATTAAAAAAATAGGCTTAGTAATTAAACAACTCTGATCATGAGCAAATCACTTTAGCCTCAACTTCCTTATCTGTAAAATGAAGGAATATTGTCTTTCTAATTCTTAAAGTATGATTCCATGACTTGTGTAAATATGGCTGAGCAATTTCCTCTGAAAATAAAACAGTATCAGAGTAGAAGTGATTTCTAAGTTCTGAAAGCTTAGAAATAAATAAAAATAAATGAATAAAAAAGCATCCCTTACCACTTCCAGTGCTTCATACTCCATTAGACATCTGAGGAAAAGCTCTGCTCCACCAGCTGTCTTTCTCCTGGGTTTCTCCTGGGCTCAGTGAATCTCTCTCTTTTTATCTGCTTGGATTTAATGGGATGAGGGTCTATGACTTTCAAATGACACATGGTATCTTGGAAAGGAAAGGCCCTGGCTTATGGCTGGGCTCCCTGACTCTGCTCTTTGGTAGAACCTCATGTAAGTGAAAGAAGGGACCTGTGATCCCTTTTTCTTCTTTGAGAGAAGAAGATTTTCAATGTAGTCAGAAGTACCCAAGGGGCTTCCCAGAGAACATGGTTTCTCCCTTGCTTCATATAATCAGCAAGGAAGTTCCTGTTCTCTCTGCTTATACTATAGTCATTCCTGCTTCATCCAAATTATTATTGCCCTCCCTGAGGTCTGTCCTTCTCAGTGGAATGGATCCCTGAAGCATGGAGATTTTGTAGTAGTTCCCTCTAACTGACTAAAGGTAGAAAAATGTTTTAGTTAAGGGTGACAAAGGGAAGGTTAATGGGCACCTAAATCCTCTGGGGATTGATAAGTAGAGATTGGCGCTGGTATCTGGGGAGCAGAAGGAACAAATAGATCTCTCTTGTTCTTCGCAGATCAGGGACTTAGATCATGTGCCAGTAAATCTTAGCAGTGGAAAAATGGTAAAAATGAGTTGAAAATAATTTCAAATTCATGAAAGTTCTGCACAGATTCCTGGACTGGCAAGGAGAAAACCTGGGTTTGAGCCCCAGGTTTGCCACTAATGACCAATATGATCCTCTGCTGTTTCCAATATGATCCTTTGCTGTTTGGGAGAGATTGGGGACATATGGTGCACTGGACATATAGTGTAGGCATCTTCTTTGGCCATTTTTCAGCATAACCAATATTTTATTAACACTGAGTAAGCAAAGATGAACAAGTCCCAAATCCTGCCCTATATATCAGTTTATGTTTCAGCAATTTCAGAATTTCAAGATTTTTAAAATGATGTGTGTAGCAATAATGAAGCCTAGGTTATACTGGTCAATGTATAGAGATAGCTGTGGTACACACACTTATAATGTGTGTGTTACAAATGCAACATATATAATGTATATATATATATATACACACACACACTCACACAAATACAAATGTATGTTAACAATAGCTAATCTTTAAATGGTGCTTTAGATTTTACAAATATTCATTTTATCCTTACAGTGGCTCTGGGAAGTAGGTGCTATTATTATTCCCATTTTCCAATGAACAACCTGAGGTAAAGGGAAGTTAAGTTATTTATCCACCATCATATATTTAGTAAGTATTTGAGATGGGCTTTGACCTCAAGTTTTCAGTATTCTAATCACTTAGCTGCTTTGTCTGGACTTGGCATCCAGGAGACTTGAGTTTAAAAGTCCCCCTCAGATCGTTACTAGCTATGAGATATTGGACAAGTTAACCTGTTTGCTTCAGGTTCCACTTCTTAAAATGCACATATAATAGCATTGATCTTTATGGCAAGGATTGTTGTGAGGAGAAAATGGAATAATATTTGTAAAGCTTTTTGCAATTCTTAAAACTGTATTTATATAATATAAGCATTACAGGAAGTCCATTCCATTTCTGGACATCTCCAGTTAGTCATTCAGCCACATTACACCCAACCTAAATGTCTGTGGCTTCAGTCTTTACCCATTTCTTCTCAATCTTTCTTCTGGGCCCAATAGAAAAATTCTAATCCTCATTCTATGTAACTGCCCTTCAAGTCCTTGAAGATGACATTTCTGCCTTTCCTCTCTCTAAGATGTGAGTTTCAAGTTCCTTCAACAGATATCCGTATGACATGATCTTTGGGTTCCTTCTATGCTGGTCCTCTTGCCTGGTCTTCTCTGAGATGGTTCTAATTTTCAATGTCCTTCCTAACATTGTATTCTCTAAATGTCTCCTCACCAGAGTAGAATGCAGAAGTTGTCTTACCTCCTTCAATTTCAATATTCTTTCTCTTTTAAGGTGATCTAGGATTGTGTTCAGTTTTTTGTCTACAACATTCATCATCCAGTTTGTGGTTCACTATTCTTTCTATCTAGCTCATTGTCACAGAAAATGTAACTCCTTCATCCTGACTTTGTGCCAGTTGAATTTTTTTCTCTAAAAACTTCAAACCTTAAAGGGGAGATGCCCATCCAAAGTGGAGCAGAGATCATCAAAAACTCCATGCCTTAGTCTCCTCCTTTGTGAAATGGTGACAATGAACGAGATAATCTCTAAGGTTTCTTAGAAAAGATTCATTGGCCCATAGAATACAGACTCTACTATGAAGTGAAAAACACAGGTATCAAAAAGTTTATTTGACTTCACTGGATCCTTGACATGGTAATGAAGTTAGTCAAAATGACTAGAAGGACAAACAAAGACATTGAGGGGAACCCAAAAGAAAAGTCCCACATCACTGATGTGGATGTCAGAAGATAACCAAAATCAGAAAATGAGAATCTCCTGTAAAAATGATGGGTCACATGGGAACTACAAAAGAAAAGGAGATACTTTATACATGTATATGGGGAAAGATGGGATGGGATATCAGAGCCTAAGGAGATAGCATAGTCTAGATGGTCTTTTATGCTTTTTTTTTTTTGGTAGTATCAACAAAGCTGCATAACCCCCTGCTGCAAAATTTCCCCTTCTTCCTCCCATCTTCTCCCCCACATGGCAAGCAGTCCAAATACATGCCAAATATGCCAAAATACATGCCAGATCCAGTATCTGTATGCATATTCACACAGCCATCTGGTTGGACAAGAAAAATCAAATCAAGAAGGAAGAAAAATAAAAATGGAGAAAAAAGGAACAAAATGCAAACAAATAATAACAAAGAGAGTGGGAATGCTATGCTGTGCTCCACTATCTATTCCCACGTTTCTCTCTCTGAATGTAGATGGTTCCCTTCATCACTGTACAAGTGGAACTGGTCTGAATCATCTCAATGTTGAAGAGAACCACCTCTGTCAGAATTGGTCATCATACTGTTGTTGTGTATAATGACCTCTTGATTCTGCTCATTTTACTTTGGATCAGTTCATGTACGTCTCTCCAAGCTTCTCAGAAATCATCCTGCTGGTCGTTTCTTACAGAAAAATAATATTCTATAACATTCATATACCATAATTTATTCAGCCATTCAGCCAGTTGATGGGCATGTACTAAGTTTCCAGTTTTTTTGCCACTAGGAAAAGGGCTGCCACAAACATTTTGGACATGTGGGTTCATTTCCCTCTTTTAAGATCTTTGGGATATAATCCCAATAGAAACATGACTGGATCAAAGGGGTTGCACAGTTTGATAACTTTTTGAGAATAGCTCCAAATTGCTCTCCAGAATGGTTGGATCCATTCATAGTTCCACCAACAATGCATCAGTGTCCTAGTTTTCCTACATCCACTCCAACATTCATCATTATCTTTTTCTGTCATCTTAGCCAATCTGATAGATGTATAGTGATGTCTTAGAGATGTCTTGATTTGCATTTCTCTGATCAAAAGTGATTTGGAGCACCTTTTCATGTGGCTACATATAGTTTCAATTTCTTCATCTGAAAATTGTCTGTTCACATCCTTTGACCATTTCTCCATTGGAGAATGGCTTGAATTATTATCAATTTGAGTCAATTATCTATATTTTAGAAATGAGGCCTTTATCAAATCATTTGGATGTAAAAATATTTTCCCAGTTTATTGCTTCCTTTCTAATCTTGTCTGCATTCGTTTTGTTTGTATAAAAACTTTTTAAACTTAATATAATCAAAATGATCTATTTTATGATCAATAATGATCTCTACTTCTTTGGTCACAATTTCCTTCCTTCTCCATAAATCTGAGAGGTAAACTATCCTATGTTCTTCTAATTTGTTTGTAGTATTATTCTTTATGTCTATATCATGAACCCATTTCAACCTTATCTTTGTATACAGTTTTAGGTGTAGGTCTATACCTACTTTCTGCCATACTAGTTTCCAATTTTCCCAGCAGTTTTTGTTAAATCATGAATTCTTATCCCAAAAGGTGGGGCTTTTTGGTTTGTCAAATATTAGATTGTTATAGTCATTGGCTATGTTGTTCTGTTGACACTAACCTATTCTACTGATCAACTAGTCTATTTATAGCTAGTACCAAATGGTTTTGATGGCCACTGCTTTATAATATAGTTTAAAATCTGGTATAGCTAGCCACCTTAATTTACTTTTCTCTTCACCAATTCCTTTGAAATTCTTGACCTTTTGTTCTTCCATATGAATTTTGTTGTTATTTTTTCTAGTTCAGTAAAATAGTTTCTTGGGAGTTTGATTGGTATAACAATAAATAAATAGATTAGTTTAGGGAGTATTGTCATGTTTATTATATTTGTTCGACCTATCCAAGAACATTTGATATTTTTCCAATTGCTTAGATCTAATTTTATTTGTGTGGAAAGTGTTTTATAGTTTTGCTTATAGAATTCCTGACTTTCCCTTGGCAGAAAAATTCCCAAATATTTTATATTATTAACAGTTATTTTGAATGGAATTTCTCTTTGTATCTTTTGCTGTTGGATTTTGTTAATAATGTATAAGAATGCTGATGATTTCTGTGAGTTTATTTTGTATCCTGCAATTTTGCTAAAGTTGTGGATTATTTCTAATAGCTGTTTAATTGATTCTCTGGGGTTCTCCAAGTCTCATCTGCATATCATCTGCAAAGAGTGGTAATTTGGTTTCCTCATTACCTACTCTAATTCTTTTAATCTCTTTTTATTCTCTTATTGTCATGGCTAGCATTTCTGATACAATATTGTATAGTAATAGTGATAGTGGGCAACCTTGTTTCACCCCTGATCTTATTGGGAATGGTTCTAGATTATCCTCATTACATATGATACTTGCTGATGGTTTTAAATAGACTATTTTTTATTTTAATATTTTAAATTTAAATTATTATTTAATTAAATTAATATTTTAATATTTTAAATAACTATTTAAAGGAAAAGTCCATTTATTCCTATATTTTCTAGTGTTTTTAATGGGAATGGGTGTTGGATTTTATCAAATGCTTTTTCTGCATCTATTGAGATAATCATATAATTTTTGTTAATTTGGTTATTGATATAGTCAATTATCTTAATAGTTTTTCTAATATTGAATGAACCCTACATTCCTGGTATAAATCCTACTTGGTTGTGGTGTATTATCCTGGGGATGATTATTTGTTATCTCTTTGTTAATATTTTGTTTAAGATTTTTACATCTATATTCATCAGGAAGATTGGTCTATAATTTTCTTTCTCTGTTTTTGTCCTACCTGGTTTAGGTATCAGTACCATGTCTGTATCATAATAGGAGTTTGGTAGTAGTCTTTCATTCCCTATTTTTTCAAATAGTTTATATAGTATTGGAGTTAATTGTTCTTTAAATGTTTGGTAGAATTCACATATAAATTCCTTTGGTCCTGGGGATTTTTTTCTTAAAGAGTTGATCAATAGCTTGTTCTATTTATTTTTTCTAAAATAGGACTATTTAAGTAATTTATTTCCTGTTCTGCTAATCTGGGCAATCTATAATTTCATAGATATTCCTCCATTTCACTTAGGTTGTCAAATTTATTGGCATAAAGTTGAGCAAAGTAACTCCTGATTTTTTGCTCTAGCTTCCTCTTCATTGGTGGATAATTCTCCCTTTTCATTTTTGACACTAACAATTTGATTTTCCTCTTTCCTCTTTCTTATGAAACTAAATATTTATCTATTTTATTGTTTTTTTACATAAAACCATCTTCACTTTATTAATTCAATAGTTTTTTTTTTTTTTTTAGTTTTAATTTTATTGATATCTCCTTTTTTTTTTTAGAATTTCAAGTTTGGTATCTGATTGGAGGTTTTTGTTATTTTTCTAGCTTTTTTGGTTGCAAGCCCAAGTTATTGATCTTCTCTTTCTCAATTTTATGTAAGTAAGCCTCTAGAGATATAAAATTTCCCCTACTATTTCTTTGGCTGCATCCCACAAAATTTGGAATGTTGTCTTATTATTTTCTTTCTCTTGGATGAAATTATTGCTTGTGTTTTTCACCCATTCATTCTTTAGGATGAGATTATTTAATTTCCAATTGGTCTATTTTTCCCTGGGCCTTTATTGAATGTAATTTATTTTGCATCATGATCTGAAAAAAATGCATTTACTATTTCTGCCTTTTTGCATTTAATTTTAAGGTCTTTATGTCCTAACATATGGTCAGTTTTTGTATAGACTCCATGAACTGCCAAGAAGAAAGTGCACTCCTTTTTGTCTCCATTCAGTTTTCTCCAAATATCTATTATGTCTAGATTTTCTAGTATTCTACTTACCTCTTTAACTTCTTTCTTATTTATTTTGTGGTTTGATTTATCTAGTTCTAAGAGAGCAAGGTTGAGATCTCCCACTATTATAATTTTTGAAACTCTCTTAACTTCTCCTTTAGGAATTTAGATGCTACACCAGTTGGTTCATATATGTTTAATATTGATATTGCTTCATTATCTATGCTACCCTTTAGCAAGATATAGTGCCCTTCCTTATCTCCTTTAATTAGATCAATTTTTGCTTTTGCTTGATCTAAGATGAGAATGGCTATCCATGCTTTTTTTTACTTCACCTGAAACATAATAGATTCTACTCTAGCCTTTTACCTTTACTCTGTGAGTATTACTCTGCTTCAAATGTGTTTCTTCTAAACAACATATAATAGAATTCTGGCTTTTAATCCAGTCTGATATCCTCTTATGTTTTATGCGAGAGTTCACCCCATTTACATTTATAGTTAAAACTACTAATTCTGTATTTCCTGCCATCTTTTTAACCCCAAATTATACTTTTCTCTTTCCTTTTCCCCTTTCCCTCCTCCCCAATATTTTACTTATGAATTCTACTTGCCTCAAGCAGTCCTTACTCTTTAGAGACCATCCCTCTTTCTTATACCTTTCCCCTACTATTTCTTTTTTCTCTTCTATTTAGCCTACTCCTTCCCTTTTCCCTTTCCCTTCCTATTTTTCTATAAGATGAGAGATGTTTGTTGGTGAAACAAAATATATATGATATTCTTTCTTTGGGCCAGATCTGATGAGAGTAAGATTCACACACTATTCATCACCCTTCCTTCTTTCTCTCAAATAAAATATACTTTCTTTGCCTTATCCTGAGATCTAATTTCCTCCATTTTACCTCCACTTTCCCCTTATTTTTTCTGTTACAATTCCCTTTCTTTCTCTGGTTTCTTTTTTATATTATAACAGTAAAATTGGGTTATACATGTATTCTCAATGTATACCCATAACAGAAATACAGTTCTCAAGATTTTTTTTTCTTTTTACCTTTTTGTGCTTCTCTGGAGTTCTATATTTGGAGATCAAAATTTTAGTTTAGCTCTGGTCTTTTCATAAAAAATACATGGAATTCACCAGTTTCATTGAATGTCCATCTTCTTCCCTGAAAGAAAATGCTCTGTTTAGCAGGACAATTTATTCTTGGCTGCATTCCAAGATTGTTTGCCTTTTGGAATATCAGATTCCAGGACCTTTGATTCTTTAAAATGGAAGCTGCTCAATACTGAGTAATCATTATTGTGGCTCCTCAGTATTTGAACTGTTTCTTTCTGGCTGCTGTAATAATTTTTTCCTTGGTCTGATAGTTCTCAAATTTAGCCATGCTATTCTTTGGGGTTTTAGTTTTGGGGTCTCTTTCAGGAGGCATTCAGTGAATCCTTTCAATGGTCATTTTACCTTCTGTTTCTATGATATCTGGGCAATTCTCTTTGATGATCTCCTGAAAGATAGTGTCTAGACTCTTTTTTTTCATCTTGTATTTCAGGGAGTCCAATAATCCTTAGATTGTCTCTACTAGATCTATTTTCCTGGTCAGTTGTTTTCCCTATTAGGTATTTAAAATTTTTTTTCTATATTTTCATTTTTTTTAAAGTTTTGTTTGACTGATTCTTGTTGTCTTATTGAATCATTCATTTCCATTTGTTCAATTCTGAATTTTAGCGTGTTATTTTCTTCATTTTCTTTTCTTTTCTTTTTTACTTCTTTTTGCATTTGTCCAATTGAATTTTTGAATGAGTTGTTTTGTTCTATGGAATTTTAAAAAGAAGTTATTTTCTTTTTCTGTTTCACAAATTCTGTTTTTCTGGGAATTGTTTTCTTTTTCCAGTTCACTATGTCTATTTTGAGTTGCTTTTACCATACTCTCTTGCAAGGCTTTCATTTCCTTTCCCAGTTTTCTTCTAGCTCCTTTAAGATACTTTTTAAGTTCTAGAAGAGCTTTGTGTGATGGGGATCAATTATATCACCTTTTGGATCTTCATCTGGAGACAATCTGACTAAGGGTTTGAAATCTGTTCTTCTCTTTCACCATAAAAGCTGTCAATTGTTAGAGTTCTCTTTACTTTTTTACTCTTTTTTTTTAAAGTTGTTAAGGTCTGCTTTTAGGGCGGGAGAGGTTTTCCAAGTGACCTTAGCTGCTGGGTCAGTGCTGATTCACTCTTGGTGCTGGGTCTGCCACATGGAATCAGCAATCCCTTGGAGCTCTGTGCTGTCTGTGCTGGCATTTGTGGTCAGAGTCCGCATCAACACCCTGATTCTGCACTGCTCTGGGACTGTGAGCTGTCTGAGCTGGCATTTGTGGTGAGCTGCCCAGGTCTTGATATCTTTGTCTTGCTTCCAATTAAAGCAAACCTTCACTGGTCTACTTTTTCCTGCAAACTCTCTGCCCCATAGAAGTCACACTGCCACACTGAGACTACTCTGCCTTGGGGCTCTGCTCTGTCTGTGCTGGAGTTTGTGGTCAGCTGATTGTGCTTTGCTGCCTCTCTCTTATTTCTGATTGAAACATATCTTTTCTGGTCTGTTTCCTCCTGTAAATTCTCTGCCCTGGGACTCTGAGCTATCTGCTCTAGTGTTTGTACTGGTTGCCCTAGCTGCCTCCCACCCATTTCCTATTGAAACAGATGTTTTTTTTTTGTTTTTGTTTTTTGTTTGTTTGTTTGTTTGTTTTTTTGGGCAATCTTTGAAATTGCATTCTGCTGATAATTTGTTGCCCTCCCGATATTTGTGTGTTCTGAACATCCAGAGCTAATCCAGAGGCTGGATTTCATAATAAATCATGAGGATTGTAAAGAAGGTCAGAGGGAAATGTGTATCATCTCCGCCATTTTGGCTCCACCAGAATTAGTCTATTTCTTATGATCATGCTTCACAGAAGCAGAAAACAGGGAAACAATGAAAGGTAGGAGATCAGGAAAGAGAAAAATGGTGAGAGAAAAGTTGTTTGTCCTTCATTCTCAAAGAAGATGCCGACACCAGGAGGATACCAAATAAAACTAATTTACTTGGAAGTGGGCACATCATATTAGTGCCAGGTCTTGTATATAATTGAGAGTACATACTAGAGTCTCAGAAGTTGGAAAAAACTCAAAGAATATTTTCCATTTAGAAGACCACTAACAAGTGATCATTTGATCTCCCTTTATGTTCATCATAGTAAATGATAGAGTCAGACATATTGTATTTCAGAATAAAAAGTGCAATTGTGGAAAATCCTAATATGTTGAAAGTTACAGATTGGAATTAGTTATTTTTGCCGTCTTGACACCTCTCTATTCCAAATCTTCATGGAGGTTCAGAGCCTGCTGTGCAGCTCATGGATTTTTTCAGTGCATCTTTGACATCCTTATTCCTTAGGGTGTAAATGAGGGGGTTGAGCAAAGGTATGATAAAGGTATAGACCAAGGCAAGCTGCCAGTCAACATCCTCTGAAGTGCTAGACTTAGGACGCATATAGACCAGGATGCCACAGCCATACTGTAGTAGGACCACAGAGAGATGGGAGGAACAGGTGGAAAATGCCCTCCTGCGCCCTTCTGCAGAGCGAATTCGTAGAATGGTATTGGCAATAAAGATATAGGAAATGGAGATAAGCACAAAGGGCACAGTCAGAATAAAGAAGCCCATAACAAATATAATAGCTTGTTGCACTCGAGTGTCCCCACATGCTAAACGTAAGACAGGTGGGGCATCACAGAAAAAATGGTTGATCTCCAGGTGGTGACCACAGAAGGGGAGGGTGAATATCAATATTGTGAGATGCAGTTCAAGGTAAAAAGGCAAGCTGAGGGAAGCAACCATAAGCTGGATACATCGCTTCTGGGTCATGATGAGAGTGTAGTGCAGGGGATGACAGATGGCCACATAGCGGTCATATGCCATGACAGCCAATAAGAAACAGTCAGTACCTCCAACGGTGTAAAACAGTAACATCTGAGCTGCACAGCCAGCCAATGGGATGGGCCTTTGAGCCCCAAAGATGTTGGAGAGCATCAGTGGTACCACAGCAGTGGTGTAACAGATCTCTACAAGAGACAGATTGGATAGGAAAAAGTACATGGGGGTATGGAGGGAAGTGTGGGTATACACGGCCCAGATTATAGAGGTATTACCACAGAGGGTCATTATGTAAAGAAGGAGAAAGAAGCAGAAGAGGAGGGCCTGGATCTTGGGGGAGGTGGTGAACACTCGGAACACAAATTCTGTTGTAGTGGACTGGTTAAGATGGAAAGTATTGGGAGAAGACATTTCATCTGCCAAAGAGAAGTACAAAGTTAAACTGAATTACTAGTAACTGTTTAGATAAAATAAGAAACAATTTTATTAATAGAATTGTAGAATCACCGAAATATGGAGTTTTGAGGACTTTCAAAGATGACTTTTGGCAAATCTCTTCATTTCTATATCTTTTAGTATTTTTATCCTCATAACATTGGAATTGAATCTTTTAATATCTAAGATCTCCTCTAGGATGACCATTCTATATTCTATATTCTAGTTTCTTTCCCAGTAACAATATTCTACATATTTTTCCTAAAGTCAGTTCCTTGGGGTTTCTTTTGAACTATTATATACCAAATCTTGTGCTAAATACTGGGAATACAGAGAAAAACAAAAATTGAGTTCTATTTTCAATGAACACACAGTCCCAATGAGGAAGCAACTATACATGAAGAAGATATGTGCAGAATAAATTGGTAGTAGGTTCAGAAGGAAAACACAAAATTAAGGGGGATCAGAAAAGTATTAATTTAGGTGGTTGAGCTGTAGCTGAGATTTCAAAAAAAGCCATGGAAGCTAGAGACAGAAGGGAGGAAGGAGGAAATTTCAGGCATTTGGGGTAGCCATTGAAAATTTAAGATTTAAGATAGGAAAGGGAAGAAAAAATAGGTTATACAGGGCTTTAAAATTCCAACAGAGGATTTTATATTTCATCTTGAGTTTAATAAGGAGTCCCAGGAATTAATTGAATTGGGGTGGAAATGTTAGAGTCAGACATGAATTTTAGAAAGATCATTTTGACAGCTGAGTGGAGAATTAAATGAAGTGACTGAAGGCAGGGAAATTAAGCATTAGACTTTTGTAATAGTCCAGAGGTAGTAAGAACCTGACCCAAAATGTGGTAGTATGAGATGAGAAGTGAGAGAATGTACTAGAGATGTTATAAATGGTAGCCATGATAGCCCTGGATTACTGATTAAATATAAAATTTCCCTTGCAACTTTGACATTCAATATTTTAAAGTTATTTTTGGCCCTGATGTTCTTCACCCAATGTTTGAAGAGTCTTTCTGGTTCTTAATTATATGTTCAACATTCCCAGGTCTCCTTTCACTTTACATCTAAAGTGACACATTTTAACGTGTTTTTCAGCTCTGATATGCTTTAAATATAACACTAGCTCATTATTTCATAATCATCAATGAAGTATATAAAATGTCTTATAGATTTAAAATGTTCAGGAACTCAGAAGCCATTGAGTCTAACTATCACATTTAACAGATGAGGAAGCTAGGATTGAGAGAGGCTGTATGACTTAGCTAGGTTTACTTAGCTAGTTAACTGAAACAAAATTTGAACTCAGCTCTTAACTCCAACTCTAGTATGTCATCTATTGTACCACTCATCTCTGGTGTAGAAGATGGATCCTAAAGAATTTTTCAAACACATATGGCAATCTATATGGGCGCACACAGCTGGCAAACTTCAGAAGCATTAATGGTATCCAAGTCTTCTATCCAAGTCTTCCAGTCTATTAGTTTAGCAAGTTTTTTTTTTTTTATATATAGGTGAATGAATGATGAGGAAGAGGAGAATGAAAGGAAAAAAAGATACAAAAGAAGGAGTTAGTAAAAATAATTACCAGTGATTATCATTTTGCCTAATAACTATAATGATTGCATTAAATTTTTGATGACCATCATTAAACTGAAAATATTATAGAAGCTCAGACTAGGAAGGGAAGGGAGGAGCTACCTAGCCCCTTCCCCCAGTATTGGAAGTAGAATACTATATGCAATATTCTCCAAGAGGGGTCCTCCACACTTTGTTTAAAATCCTTAAATTTTTTTTGTTCTTTTTTAAAATTAATTTTATAATTATAACATTTTTTGACACTACATATGCATAGGTAATTTTTTTTTTTTTACAACATTATCCCTTGTACTCCCTTCTGTTCTGAATTTTCCCCTTCTTTCCTCCACCCCCTCCCCTAGATGGCAGGCATTCCCATACATATTAAATATGTTATAGTATATCCTAGGTTCAATATATATATTGTAGGACCGAATGTTTTTATTTTTGTTGTTGTTGTTGTTGCAAAGGAAGAATTGGATTCAGAAGGTAAAAATAACCTGGGAAGAAAAACAAAAATGCAAACAGTTTACACTCATTTCCCAGTGTTCCTTCTCTGGGTGTAGCTGAAAATCCTCAAATGTTAGAGAACATATTACCTCCTGAATCAGCTCTTTCTATTTTGGCTTAGGTCCAATAATGAGATAACATGGAGATGAATCATTCTTTCTCCAATTTTTACTCATTACTCCTTTTCTACCCTATAGATAAAGAAGTCTAATTTTTTCAAAGAATAGTCCTTTAAATACTTGGAGAGCTTTGATATCTCTTCTAAGTTCTTTAAAAATATGTTAAAAGCATTTATCTACCATTACAAACTTGGCTTTTGGTAGGCACTTACCCATCTGTGACAGCCAATTCTCATGCCTGAGATCCACTAATCTCCTCAGTAAAATTATGTTTCATTTGACCAAACCAAATATGTCTTCTAGCTTGAATTCTCATGATCCTGTCTATTCTCAATGCTCTTCCTTCCATAAAAATTCAAGTATTTTAAGTGCAGTTACATGGAATATAAATTCGATTTATTCTATTTTATCCTAGAAGCACAACTCAGATGTACGGGTTGAACCTGGAGAGAAGCAGATTTGAATTTGGTGAAGTTGTGTAGTTGTGTCCAACTCTTGTGATGCTGTGTGAATCATGGCATACCAATATTATCCATGGAGTTTTCTTGGCAAAAATATAGATAATTATGATTTCCTTCTCCAATGGCTTATGGCAAAGAAAGATTAAGAATGTTGCTTGAGATCACGTGCTTAGTAAGTGTCTAAGGGCAAAGTTGAATGTAAATCTTTCAGACCCTAGGCCCAGAGCTCTATGCACTGGGATACCTAGTCACCTCTGGTAAATTGTGTCTAACAATGGCCATCACAAGAATGTGAGGATGAAATAAAAAAAAAAGAAGAAGAAATGCACACCTTAATTTTGCAGTTATTTGGAGGGAAGAGCAAGGTGGACGTGGTAGATTTGTAATTTCATGTGCTTATCATCTTTTTATGATAGTGTGTTATGGTCATCCTTATTTTGTTTTATAAATTGAAAATTAAATAAAGTTTAAAAATTAATTATGTTTGTGCATGCATATATATAAATACATATGCATTTATATGTTTCTGTATATATATCTACATATACATGAGTGTGTATTTTAAGAAAGAAGACATGGGTGGCTAATGATATGGACTGAAAAAGGGAAGAATAATATATAAAAATCTTGGATCCATTGATGGATGGCAATATAAACATTTTTGTGGTTGATCATTAGTGGTAACTGTCTCTTTGTAAAATGAGCATCGAACAGGAAACCAGGGCTATAATCCCAATTCTCTTATTAACTATTGGTATGAACTTACACAAAGTATTTTTTCTCAGTTTCATTGCTTATAAAATAAAGGATATGGACTACATAATTCCTTCAGGCAATATGGTAAAGTAGACTTTCTCTCATAAAATACATGAGAAATGGAAGGCAGGAATTTAATTCCACTAATCAGACATTCTTATTTTCTTTGGGAAAGAGGAAGTCATTCTCTCCTTTTTTGGGAGACAGCTATATCTTTGTGGAAAGAGTCAGGAATCCAGGGTTATAATCCCAATTCTGTTTACTAATTAGTTGTATGAACTTAGACAAAGCATTTCTCTTTTCTGGTCCCCAATATTTCTTTAAAAATTCTGTAATTTCATTACCCTTATTTCTTCTTTTCTGCCTATTTAGATATATAGACAGGCACATTGGTGGGGCATAATGAGAGTTTGAATTGAACTCTATAGAAGCTTAGCTGTTGCCTACACTATGTAGAGCATAGAATTCTATCCCCTATTAGTGGCTGTGTTTTTATCATTGCTTAACTCCCTTAATGATTAATAACAGATAGCCAGTCTCAGAATTTCAAGGGTGTTACCCAAAGTGAAAAGCTATTCAGTTGTGTCCAATTCTTTGTGACCCCATTGACCATTTGGTCCATGGAGGTTCTTGGCAAAAATCCTGGAATGGTTCACCATTTCTTTCTCTATTTGCCTAAGGTCACAGAGATAGTAATTATCTGTGGCCAGATTTGAATTCAGGCTTTCTTGAATCTAACACGCTAAATGCTGAGCCAACTAGCTGTCTCCTAATGTCAGAAGACAGAAGTATAAAATCAAGAACGTGTCCTTTTGTGTCTTGCCCTTATGGATCACTCAGTGTGGTGAATTTAATGAATTCCTTCTTAGAATATTGTTTTCAAAGGCATAAAACATTTATTAGATTATAAAAAACAATTATGCTGTCATAGTTATTTTGATATGTTTTTAAAAGTTTATAGACCCCAGGTGAAGTGGAATGCTGTTGTTGGGATTTCTTCTTCAAAGAATTTATGGGAAGACATGGAAAAGAATGACATAGGATCAAAAGGTGTTGATGGGATTGTCATTTATAGCTGTTCTAGTAATTTCACTCATCCAAAAGATCAAAGTTTCCTTAAAAGAACCTCTTAGGAGAAGATGTCTAAAATCTAGCTTTAATGACCTCCTAAGGCAGATGGATTTTCTGCAAATTAAAGTTATGAAAGTTCTCTAAACCCTAGTCCTAAGGGAAATATTTTTTATGCACTTTGGACTTATATGTGTGTCCTCTGAAGGCAGACAAATTTAATGATGATTTGCTGGGACTGTGGACTGTAAGGCTGCAGGAGATTAACTATAGCAGGGAATAATAAGGATTGATATATCCTTTGCCCACTGACTCTTGCATCTGATGAAATTATAACCTGATGAATGAAACTAGTCCAAAGTTTTCTCAAAAAGGTTTGCTTTGGTCTACCCTAGAGCTTAAAAATAATTGATTAATATTGCACATTGTTATATGATGGTCAACATTATTCATTTTTCCATGGGACATAAAAGAAATAGGAAGATCTGAACTTTGCTCTTATGGATTCTAAATCACATAATATTTATGTTTGCTTACTTGCCACATTTCAATCTGTGATATCATGCTCTATAATCTTAGGAACATGATTTACTTTCTTGAGAGGCAATAACAGAATTATTGCTATTTCACTAAACTATTAAATTTTGGGGTCCCAATTCTTACAAATAAATGAAAAGAGCCAAATGGCACACCATCTTCCAGTGCATCTGATTCTTTCAACTATCTAGAGAAAAATTCTTATCTGAAGGCTCACTTTAGTTCTGATATCCTACCTGGATAGTCCTTCTAAAGAACTTACCTATTCTTTCCTTATTCTTTCCTTTGGGTTAATTGCAATGTGTGGTGCTTCTCAGAAAGGAGAGACTTTGGCCAGTAGACACACTCTTTATCTCTGCTTTCAAATTGTCACTTACAGAGATGAAAGTTGGAATTGTCTTTGATGTCTTTAACTACTTTAGAATTTTGGAAAGGAAGTATTTTGAGGGTGTGGTACACAGGGGTACCATTGAAGTTTCCTAGACCTGCGTCATGGATATCTGCTAAGCAATGAGAAGGGTAGCAAAGACAGTCCATGGCATCTCCATTAACAGTCTAATCATGTCTGTTTCAGTGAATTTATTAGAGAACTCTATGAGTTTTCTCTCAGTGGGATGAATCTCTGGACTAAAGTGTTTTTCCTAGTAGCTCACTCTAATTGGACTTGACTAGAAAATTGGTGAAAATTTTTTGAGTTAAGAAAAACAGACAAGCTTAGTGGTTCAGCAGAGCTGTTCAGCACCAGGCTATCTCAAGTGTGCCAGTAAAGATCAAAGTATATGTCTGGGATAAGTGGAAGGGAATATTTTTCTTTTGTCCCCATTGGGAATTAAACTGTATTCCCAAAATCTCAGTAGTGGAAAATGAAGGAGATAAAAGTACATGGCAATATGGTAGAGTAGACAAACCTCTGAATAGGGAGTCAAGAGACCTGAGTTCTAGTTTCAGCTCTTTCATGAACAATTTGTGAGCCCCTGGGGAAATCACTTAACTCTTTTATTGGAATTGGGCTGCAGAGGTAACTTGGTTCAGAAAAGGCCTGAATGCAACAAATGCAGCAGATGCTAATGAAGTTCTAGATAATCAAAGATGAAATAAGATATTGATCTTGACCCTAGGAAGCAGACCATCTCAAATTGGTTAATACAGAGGGAGAAAAACATTTCTATATATTTTTAAAATGACTGAGTTCTCTATCATTTAGAATCCATTTTAAATCTTTTAGGTTTTGTTCCGCTTTCTCATGGTCTACTTCTCCAATTCTTCAATGTTTGAAGCAACTAGATGGTACAATGGGGAAAGAATTGTGGCCAAAGTCAGGAAGAACTGAGTTCAGTCTAACTTTAGACCCTTACTGGGTGAATATCTTGGACAAGTCATTTTAGTTCAATTTCCTCATATAAAAGATGATGTTAACAAAAACATTTACTTATTAACATGATGCCTGGCATATATCAAGCACTATATAAATGTTAGCCATTATTATTGTGTAAAAAATGACAAATGGATGGACAGAATCAGCTACATCCAGAAAAGGAACACTGGGAAATGACTGTAAACTGTGAGCAGTTTTTGTTGTTGTTGTTGTTGTTTTGTTTTGTTTTGTTTTGTTTTGTTTTGTTTTGTTTTGTTTTGTTTCTCTTCTCAGATTATTTTTACCTTCCGAATCCAATCCTTCCTTTGCAACAACAACAACAACAAAATTCGGTTCTGCACATATATATTGTACCTAGGATATACTATAAGATATTTAATATGTATGGGAATGCCTGCCATCTAGGGGAGGGGGTGGAGGGAAGGAGGGGAAAAACTCGGAACAGAAGGGAGTACAAGGGATAATGTTGTAAAAAAAAATTACCTATGCATATGTACTGCCAAAGAAAATGTTATAATTATAAAAATTAATAAAAAAAAGAAATTACAAATGGGAAAGCCCTTTTTTGGGCATCAATTTTCATTCTTGTAATATAAAGGGGATAAATTAGGTGATCTCCAGTATTTCTTTTAAAAGTTTTATATATATATATGAAACAATAATAGCTTTCTATTTTCCAAAATGCAGAGATAGTTTTCAACATTTACCCTTATAAAATTTTTGTTCTACATTTTTTTCTCTCCCTCTCCATTTCCCTCATCCCTTAGATAGCAAGTAATCCAATGTAGGTTAAACACATGCAATTCTTCTAAACATTTCCCCACATTTATCATGTTGCAAAAGAAAATCAAATCAAAAGGAGAAAAATTAAAACAAAAACCAGACCAGCAAAACATACTAACAAAAATGTGAAGATACTATGTTGTGATTCACATTTAATCTATTGGAACTGTCTTGAATCACCATTGTTGAAAAGGGCCAAATATATCACAATTGATCATCACATAATCTTATTGTTGTTGTGTCCAATATTCTCTTGATTCTACTCACCTCACTGAGCATCAGTTCATGTAAGTGTTTCCTGGCTTTTCTGGAATCATCCTAATAATAATTTCTTATAGAACAATAATAATCCATTATGTTCTTATATCACAACTTATTCGGCCATTCCCCAATTGATGGCATCCCCTCTAGTTTCCAGTTCTCCTGCAAAAAGAGTTTCTCCTAAGCTCAGTGAATTTCTCCCTTTTAATCTGCTTGGATTTAATGTGATAGAGGTCTATGACTTTCAAATGACACTTGGTGTCCTGGAAATGGAAGACCCTGGTGGATGGATGGTCTCCTCCTTCTTCTCTCCAGTAAAACTTCATAAAATTTAAGAAGGGACAGACTGTGATCCCTTTTTCTTTTTTTGAGACAAGCAGCTTTGGAATGTAGTTAAAATTACCCAGGGAGCTTCCTAGATCTGAGAGCCTGGTGTCTCTCCATCTTCATAGAATCAACAAGGAAATTCCGGTTGTCTCTGCTTATATTATAATCATTCCTGCTTCAGCCATATTGTTACTGTCCTTTCTAAGGTCTCTTTCTCTCTCAGTGGGATGGATCCCTGGAGCAAGGGGATTTTCTAGTAGCTCCCTCTAACTGGATCTGATTAAAGGTAGAAAAATATTTAAGTCAAGGGTGACAAAAGAAAGGTTAATGGGCAGCCAAATCCTCTAGGGTTTGATGAGTGGAGATCAGGGCTGGTGCCTGGGGATCAGTAGGAAAAAAATAGACCTCTCTTGTTCTCCCTAGACCAGGAACTTAGATCATATACCAGTAAAACTTAGCAGTGGAAATTGGTAAAAATGAATTTAAAATAATTCCAAATTCATGAAAGTTCTGCATAAATTCCTGGACCAGGATTGAGGAAACCTGGTCTTGAGCCCCAGCTTTGGCAGTAATGACCAATATGATCCTCTGTTATTTGGGAGGGATTGTGTTGGAGTAGACATATAGTGTAGGCATCCTCTTTGGCCATTTTTCAGTATAACAAATGTTTTTTTAAACACTGAATAAGCAAAAATAAACAAGTCACAAATGTAGCACTCTATCAATTTATATTTCTGTAATTTCAGATGTTCAAGATTTTGAAAATGATGTGTGTACTAATAAGAAGCCTAGGTTATGCTGGTCAATGCATAGAGGTTATCTGTGGTACAAACACTTATAATGCGCGTGCTACAAATGCACATATATGTACATATAAACACACACATAATGCGTGTGCTACAAATGCACATATATGTACATATAAACACACACATAAATGCAAATGTGTGTTAACAATAGCTAACTTTTGTATGGTGCTTTAGATTTTAGAAATATAAATTCATTGGATCCTTATAATGGCTCTAGGAAGTAGGTGCTATTTTTATTCTTATTTTCCAATGAGGAACCTGAGGTAAATTAAAGTTCAATTATTTGTTCAGCATCATATATCTAGTAAGTGCCTGAGATTGGCTTTGAACTCAAGTTATCAGTATTCTATCCACTTAGCTGCTTTGGTTAGACTTGAAGTCAGGAAGACTTGAGTTTAAAATTCTCTCTCAGATGCTTACTAGCTATGTGATCCTGGACAACTAACTTTTTAAAAATATATATTTTTTATTTTATTAATTTTATAATTATACAATTTTTGACAGTATATATGCATGAGTATTTTTTTTTTAAATAACATTATCCCTTGTATTCATTTTTCCAGATTTTCCCCTCCCTCCCTCTACTCCCTCCCCTTGATGACAGGCAATCTCATACATTTTACATGTATTACAGTATAACATAAATATAACATATGTGTGTAAATCCAATTTTCTTGTTGCACGTTAAGTATTGGATTCCGAAGGTATAAGTAACCTGGGCAGATAGTAGTGCTAATATTTTACATTCAATTCCCAGTGTTCCTCTGGACAACTAACTTAACCTTTTGCTTTAGGTTCCCCATCTCTAAAATGGGCATATAATAGCACTAATCTTTATGTCAAGGATTGTTGTGAGGAGAAAATGGAATCATCTTTGTAATGGTCTTTGAAATCTATTAAGCTCTTTGATTTGAAAATAAAAAGCTAAAAAATAAAAAAACCCATCAAAATGTATACTGATAATTTATAGTATATAAATGCATAGTATATATGTATAGTTGATGCTTGATAATGTAGTTATAATTCCAGCTTCAAATGCTATGATCTCAAGATAAACCTACTCCTCACGCTATGAATCAATCAGTCAAGAAAACTTTATGATGCACTTATTATGTGCTAATATATAGCACTATCATTGTCCTAATTGGAAAAGTTACAGATCTCTTTTCAATGATATCTCTTATACAATTTGTTGGGTGAGGGGGCAAAGAAGAAAGAGGAAATAAACTTTTATTGAGCATCTACTGAAGTGAAAATAAAGACACTATGTGAAATATGGACATGAAATAGAAACATCTAATAGATTTGAAAGAATATAGTGTTTTACCACACTCAACAACCATGACATAGGCGTCCATCATGGGTTACAAAGATTTGCCTTTTATTACATGAAATAACTTACAAACTGTATCAAATATGACTTAGCAAGACAAAGGCATATTGATTAAGCAACTTCGTTTTGGGGAGAAATGATTAAATATCTCAGAGGATAGGAGAAGAGAAGGAATGGGGGAACAGAGGCAGAATTTAGGGCATAAGAGGAGGTAAAAGAAAGGAATTGGGTTGTCTAAAGTTACCTCAATCAAAACATTATCAGAAGGGTTGACCATATACTAACAAAGCATTCTGGGAAACTGAGCTGATTATGATCCATAATAGAAACAGGTTGGACTCATAGCCATTCCTGATTTAGAATTCACATCAGTATTACTTGCTAGGCATTGTGTTATGCATTTTACAAATATTCATTTGCTCCTCAGAAGAACCCTGTGAAGTAAGTGAGTTATGGTTCCCATTTTACTTTTGAGGAAACTGATTTGTCACACAGGTCTGAGATTGTGTTTGAATTTGTCTTCCTGATTCCAGGCTCAGTTTTGAGTCTAATTTACTACCTACATGTCTCTGAAGAGGACACTGTTTGAGAAGAGGGTTGTGAATTAATAACTAGGAAAAAATGGCAAATGCTACCAATTGCTAACACTAATGTTCAGTTCATAATCTGATTTCTGGGTAGGTTTAAAAAGGGAGAAAGAAATATGATTCTTGTCTTCAAGTATTTTGAAGGCTACCATGTGTCAGGAGAATTACTTACTATAGGTTTGTAGGATCATAGACCTAGCTTGGGAAAGGATCTTAGAGGCCATCTTGCTTTCCTCCCTTCACCCAACTATATTTTATACTTGAAGAGTGTTTGCCTTAGAAAATGAAGGGATTTGCACACTTAAATGAATATGAAGTGTTGGATACAAACTTGGAGACGAGGTGCTTTGAGTATAGAGTAGCGCTTTTGGTACTCAGTAGGCTTGTTCTTACTTCCTCAAAGCAGTCCATGAAACAATTGGAAAGGGGACCATGGGGGAAGGAGGATCAGCTGAGAACCAGGTTTCATCTTGTTAGAAAGGGGAAAAAGAAGACTTCCTAATAACAAGAGTATTCTCCAGTTTGGCATGGACTGCTCCAAAGGTAGGGATTTCCTCATTGCTGGAAATGTTTAAGCAGAATCTTTGTGACCCTTCATCACTTATGAAGATGACCTTTAAAACCACTCTCCAAATTCCCAATTCAGTGGTTTGTGTGTTAAACAGTCATTGTGGTCCCTTTAGGAAGAAAGGGGGAAAATAAACTGACTCCCCCCTCTTCCCAAAGACTGCCTGAGACATGAAACATTCATTGATCTAGAGCTAGAAAGGAACTCAGAAATTAGTCAGTATGGATCAATTTTCTCATTTTACAAGTGGGAAAATTGGGACCCCAGGAGTCAACTTTTCCTTGTTCACACAGGTTTTAAGGGTCACAGAGGCAATTTGAAGCCAGATTACACAATCCAAGAGCCCATGCTCTTAACTGATATACCCTGAACTCTTACTTCCTTTGAGTAATTATATTTATCATAAAAGGAAATGAAAAACTTTTCTACTTTTGTTGAAATTCAGCTGTACCACTCTGAAAAGAGAATTGAGTTAGAAAGTTTACTACTAACTCTAGTTAGTCGAGTTTAGGATCAACACTAGTACTGACCGATGAGATCTTGATTCAGTAGATGGGTTTGGGAGAGACAGCCAGGAGTACTGATAAAATTACACCCTGAGATGAGCAGGGAAGGGCACTGATTTTATAGTGTTCAATTTTATAGTGCCACCTTCTGTGAAGGTTTTAGGTAGCCTCACTATCCAGTTAGAAATCCAAGTTGCATCAAATCTGTGAGGTTAAGTTTCTCTTATAAATCTGTCTGTGGTCCACACCATCTTTATTGAATTTCTTTTGGATTATAGCCTACCCTAGCATTCTGTTTTGTAGTGTCTTTATTCTCACCTTTCCCCTGTGCCTCATGGTGCCTTTCCTCTCATCTCCCCAACCTGCCTCATGGTGTCTTTCTCCTCTCAAACTTTATTAGGATGCTAAATTTCTCTTTAGATTTAACCTGCCAGTCAATGGAGTATTTCCATCTCATGTCATTCTTTTAACGGATTCTTCCAAACTCCTTTCCTATTAACCCTATTGCTCTCCCACCCTATTTATATTTGTTACTCCTGGTGATGTGGTTTGAGGACCAAAGTGATAGAGTTGATGTAGACACCAGTTAATGGTAGGCACCAAAATTTGGGATTCAGTCATGTACAGAATTCACAGTGGCCATTCTATTTGTAAAAAAGATTTATGCAGGGAAGATGTTACAGACAAAATAAAGGGATATAATAGACATTAAGAATGGTAAATATGAAATAACGTTGGGAGAGCATATGAAAGACAAGGTCTTCATTGGAAATCACAATTACCACTAGAAATGGAGCACCCCGTGTGCAGGAGAAGCAGGATTAAGAAGCATAGTGGAATTGGGAGAGGTACCACTTGGCACGGTGGGGGGGGGGGAGAATCAACTTTTTCATTTCTCTTGGTCTATAACACTATTCAGGTCTTCACCACTGGTGTCTATTTTATCACTTCATTTTGTCTATAACCTCTTCTAAATAAACCTGTCAAAGATATCAAAAGATACCTTTTAATACTTATCAAAGTATCTAATGTGCCAAAGAGAATGGCCATTGTGAATTCTTCACAGGACCCAAACCAACATTTGGTGCCTGAACATTAATCTCAACATTTAGTGCTGAAGCCCAAACACATCAATAACTATGTGACTTTAGACAATTTATATTTCTTCTCTTCAACTCAATTTCTTTGCCTATAAAATGAAGAATAGAAAGCTGATGATTCCTAAGATCTTTTCTAAATCTCTCTGATTTCATGACCTATATTTCGTTTGTTCTTCCTAAAAATAAACAATTAATATTAAGGGGAAAAAAACAGAGCCAGGTATATAAGCAGGTTCATGAATATTGTTTTAACTAAACTGAACAGAACCCTAGGTGTGTCAAAGATGCCCTAGTGACTTAATGAGATGAAAATTCTCTAAGATCATATAATTTTTAATTGTTCTGGGATTTTCATAATAGATAAATTTTTTGTGGCATATTGAGAGGTAATAGATAGCCAACCTGAATGTTGTACTTTGCAGGTTAAATGTTAGAAAGATTGGAGGTCTCTAGGGTACTGGATACCTCTTCTATGGGGGTTTTAGAGCAGAACAAAAACAAGACTGTTAGAATAGGTGGCAATCTACACCTGTACAGAGTAGTCCTCCAGTCAAGAGTTCAAGGATCCATTAAACTATCAAAGGGACTTTTGAAGGACCTGGTTTTAATGAGCTCCTTGTTTCTATGAATTAGGGTGATGAATACATCCTGCAGGGTACAAGCCTTGAGGAAAGCAGCTTCATCCAGCCAGGACAAAGGTTGTCTGTTGCCCCTCCCAAGACACACTCAAAAATATTAGCTTTGACTGTGGATCCTAGGGCTATGATGATTAATTAGGGATTTTATAGGCAGAATTTGGAGATATTTTCCTCTTATTCTGGTTACAATATGAGAAAATGAATGATTAGTATCAGGTCCATAGTTTGGTGCTTTCTTAAAGCAGCCTACCTGGGCTAAACTAACAGCTCTTGTTCAATTGAACATTTATCCTTTAATGAATATTCTTTACTTACCCAGAAACTAGGAAATACAGAGAAATGGAAGATGTACACAATGCCTTTAAGGAATTGGAGGCAAGAAATGTCAAAGATAGTTTGAAGCTTGGAGTAGAGAATAAATAAATATAAATATAATATATATAATATAAATAATATAACATATATAATATAAATTATATATATGTATACATATATATATAATATAAATAAAAATGGGCTTTCAGAGCTGGAAGGGATTATAAGAGTATAGGTTTAGCACTGGAAGCCAATTTCTCCATTATCTAGTTCACTCCCCTGATTTTATTGATGAGAAAACTGAAGTCTAGAGAGGTTAAATGATACATGCATCATAAAGTGTGTAGTGACTGGCAGATTTGAGTCTTTGTCTTTTGATTCCAAATTGAGTACATTTATACCTAATTCTGGTTCACAATACCTTAGAGATTGAATCCAGTGCCTTACTTTCACAAATGGGAGAAAGTTCAGTTCTAGATAAGAACAATGGTTTGTTCAAGATCCTGTAGTAAATGAGCAACAGTGCCAGGATCAGAACACAAGTATCCTGGTTCCCTGTTCAGGAATCTCTAAGTCACTCACTTGGTATCTCTTCTGTTGTTGCATAGCTGATGATGATGTTGACTTTCTTCCCTTAACAGGAAGAAACCCATCTTGCTATAATCAGATATCATCAATTCCCAGACTCTCATCTTTGTATGGAGTGATTGTGAGAATGGCACTCTTTATCAGCCTCAATGCCCATCTCCCAGCCTCTGCATCTTTGAACAACCTTTGAGATATTGATTAGCATCATTTTAGACAGGTTTGGGGCATGGTCTGCCAGGTGCATTCCATCTGGCTCCTTGATCCCTCCCTCTGAGTTCCCACCTTTACTTCCCTGGTTTTCCTGAAAATTCCCCAAGACTCTATTTTCCCTATGAAAGATCTGCTCATGATGAAAATCATTGCTAAGTGGTTTTCAATACTTCAGTCCACTATGAGCTATACTTCCCCTTCCCCTCATCGTGCCTTAGATGGCATCTTTCTCCTTACTATATAGCTTATTCTGGTTAGTCTGCTAAACTCCTTTCTGGATCTATCCAGTTACTGACATACCGAGGTTCCTTGCTTATTTCTTTAGAGGATTCTTCTTCCTAATTCCTTTCCTTGGTAACCCCATTGCTCTCCCCATTCTATTTCATGTTTACTATTCCTGGCTTCTTTTATATCCCTTCATTTTGTCTATAACTACCTTCCCTAAATGAACCTAAATTCTGGCAAAGGGAATGGCCATTGTGAATGTCACATGTTTATTTTAAACTAGGAATTGCTACCCTAACATCTTCAGGAAGACAAGATTAAGATACACAGAAGGATTGTGGCATGGTTTGAAGAGCAGATAAGGTAACCTTCCCACAAAGAAAAACTGGAAACATTCATATTTCTCCCTTTTTGGAGAATGGTTGGGAGGGGGTACCATCAGGCTGGAGCATCTGAATATACTATCAGATTTGCTTGTTGTGTTATTTTGCTAGCTGCATTTTTTCTTTGTGCCTTAAAAAGTTTCTTTCGTTGAATCACTGATTAAATAAAGAAGACACAAGAGATGTATTTTTAAATGAAAGTAAGGCAAAAAGATGTACAAGTATTAAAAAAAAAACAGGCTTAGTACTTAAACAACTCTGATCATGAGTAAATCACTTAAGTTCTCTAGCCTCAATTTCCTTATCTGTAAAATGAAGGAATATTGTCTTTCTAATTCTTAAAGTATGATTCCATGACTTGTGTAAATATGGCTGAGCAATTTCCTCTGAAAATAAAACAGTATCAGAGTAGAAGTGATTTCTAAGTTCTGAAAGCTTAGAAATAAATAAGAATAAATGAATAAAAAAGCATCCCCTTACCACTTCCAGTGCTTCATACTCCATTAGACATCTGAGGAAAAGCTCTGCTCCACCAGCTGTCTTTCTCCTGGGTTTCTCCTGGGCTCAGTGAATCTCTCGCTTTTTATCTGCTTGGATTTAATGGGATGAGGGTCTATGACTTTTAAATGACACATGGTATCTTGGAAAGGAAAGACCCTGGCTTATGGCTGGGCTCCCTGACTCTGCTCTTTGGTAGAACCTCATGTAAGTGAAAGAAGGGACCTGTGATCCCTTTTTCTTCTTTGAGAGAAGATTTTCAATGTAGTCAGAAGTACCCAAGGGGCTTCCGAGAGAACCTGGTTTCTCTCCTGCTTCATATAATCAGCAAGGAAGTTCCTGTTCTCTCTGCTTATACTATAGTCATTCCTGCTTCATCCAGATTATTATTGTCCTCCCTGAGGTCTCTCCTTCTCAGTGGAATGGATCCCTGGAGCATGGAGATTTTGTAGTAGTTCCCTCTAACTGGATCTGACTAAAGGTAGAAAAATGTTTTAGTTAAGGGTGACAAAGGGAAGGTTAATGGACACCTAAATCCTCTGGGGATTGATAAGTGGAGATTGGCGCTGGTATCTGGGGAGCAGAAGGAACAAATAGATCTCTCTTGTTCTTCACAGATCAGGGACTTAGATCATGTGCCAATAAATCTTAGCAGTGGAAAATTGGTAAAAATGAGTTGAAAATAATTTCAAATTCCTGAAAGTTCTGCATAGATTCCTGGACTGGGAAGGAGAAAACCTGAGGTTAAGCCCCAGTTTTGCCTCTAATGACCAATATTATCCACTGCTGTTTGAGAGAGATTGGGAACATATAGTGTAGGTGTTTTCTTTGGCCATTTTTCAGCATAACCAATATTTTATTAACACTGAGTAAGCAAAGATAAGCAAGTCCCAAATCCTGCCCTATGATCAGTTTATGTTTCAGTAATTTCAGAAGTTCAAGGCTTTTAAAACAATAATGTGTAACAATAATGAAGCCTAGGTTATACTGGTCAATGCATAGAGATATCTGTGGTACACACATTTATAATGTATATGTTACAAATACACATATATGATATATATGTATATATATCTATATACCTATCTATCTATCTATCTATCTACTCACTCAAATGCAAATGTGTGTTAATAATAGCTAATGTTTAAATGGTGCTTTAGATTTTACAAATATTAATTCATTTTATCCTTACAATGGCTCTGGGAAGTAGGTGCTATTATTATTCCCATTTCCCAATGAACAACCTGAGGTAAAGGGAAGTTAAGTTATTTATCCAGCATCATATATTTAGTAAATATTTGAGATGGGCTTTGACCTCAAGTTTTCAGTATTCTAATCACTTAGCTGCTTTGTCTGGACTTGGCATCCAGAAGACTTGAGTTTAAAATTCCCCCTCAGATCCTTACTAGCTGTGAAATACTGGACAAGTAACTTGACCTGTTTGCTTCAGGTTCCACTTCTTAAAATGTGAATATAATAGCACTGATCTTTATACCAACGATTGTTGTGAGGAGAAAATGGAATCATATCTATAAAGCTTTTTGCAATCCTCAAAACTGTGTTTTAGAGGAGAACCTCCTAGGCAATCTATTCCATTTCTGGAGATCTCCAATTAGTCATTCAGCCACATTACACCCAACCTAAATGTCTCTGGCTGCAGTCTTTACCCATTTCTTCTCAATCTTTCTTCTGGGCCCAATAGAAAAATTCTGATCCTCATTCTATGTAACTGCTCTTCAAGTCCTTGAAAATGGCATTTCTGCCTTTCCTCTCTCTAAGATGTGAGTTTCAAGGTCCTTCAACTGATATCCCTATGACATGATCTTTGGGTTCCTCCTATGCTTACCTCTAGCATGGTCTCCTCTGGGATGGCTCTAATTTTCAATGTCCTTCCTGATATCGAACAGTATTCTCTAAATGTCTCCTCACCAGAGTAGAATGCAGAAGTACTCTTACTTCCTTCAATTTCAATATTCTTTCTCTCTTAATGTAGTCTAAGATTGTGTTCATTTTTTTGGTCACAACATTCATCATCCAGTTTGTAATTAACTATTCTTTCTATCTAGATCATTGTCACGGAAACCATTGATTCTGACTCTGTGGCTGTTGGATTTTTTCTTTAAAACTTCAAACCTTAAAGGGGAGGTGCCCATCCAAAGTGGAGGAGGAATTATTAAAACTTCATGTCTTACTCTCCCCATGTGTAAAATGGAGATATTGAACTAAATATTCTTTAAGGTTTCATCCAGTTCCAGATCCTATAATGCTGTGGTCTTATAATCTATTACATAAGGGAAAGGAAATTAGCATTTAAATAAAGTGCCTACCATACAGAATTTTACCAATATTATCTTATTTGATTTTTACAATTCTGGGAAGTAGATGTTGTTTTTAATTCCCAATTGAGATAACTAAGGCAAAAGAATATGAATTCAAATCTTCTTGATTATAAACCAGAGCTCTGTTTATTGTGTCATTCAATTGTTTTTACTTAATGCTGAAAAATACATTCATCACAGGTCCTACAAGTTTTCTATGCTAACTTTTAAAGACAGAAATATCAATTAATATTGCTAGTAATCACCAGCTCATTCTCAATTCATAGAAAGATCTATTCCTGAGTTCTACAACCAAGAATAGAACTTAATTGGTATCTGAATATCTGGAACTAACCAAGGTTCTAGGCATTTATCCTGTATTTGTTGGATATAACTCTATTTCTCTTTACATGAGAAACTCTTTTTAATGGGGGCTAGAGTACCGAAAAATAAAATTTAGATTGTGTGTTGTTTATATTATAAAAATTATTTTTGCTCAGTCATTTCCAACTCTTTGGGATCCTGTTTGGGTTTTCTTGACAAAGACACTGGAGTCATTTGCCATACCCTTCTCCAGGTCATTTTATAGAACGAAGAGACAAGGTTAATTGAAGAATTCAAGACTACAAAGCTAGTTAGGGCCACCCACAAATGTCTGAGGCCAGATTTGAACCCAGTCTTCTTGACTCCAGGCCAGGTACCCACAAATGCTACTTTTTGTCTGTGAATGATTGGAGCTGGAATGGATGAAGATGAAAATAATTGGCCCCTAGAATACAGACTCCACTACGAAGTGAAATACAGGGATATCAAAAAGTTTCTTTGACTTGAATGGATTCCTAAGATGGTAATGAAGTTAGTCAAAATGACTAAAAGAACCAACAAAGACATTGAAGAGAACCCAAAGTAAAAGTACCATATGGATGTGGATGTCAGAAGAGCACCAAAATCAGAAGATGATAATCTCATGTAAAAAAAAAAATGGATGATATGGAAAGTACAGAAGAAAAGGAGATACCTTGTACTTGTTTGTGGAGAAGGATGGGATGGGATATCAGAGCCCGAGGAGATAGGATAGTCAAGGTGGTCATTATGGTTGTCTAAGTCTCTTTTATGCTTTGTTTTTTGGTAGTATCAACAAGTGGTAGAAGTGTGTTGATGAAGAGATTAGAGGAATTAGTTTTTTCTTATGATCACACTTTGTAGAAGCAGAAAACAAAAAAAAAAAACAATTGAAAAGGAGGAGATTGGGAAAGAGAAAAATGGTGAGAGAAAAGTAGTTTGCCCTTTATTCTCAAAGAGGATGATGACTTCAGGAAAATGATATCAAGTTTCAAGTGAATAGAATTGGGATTTTGTGCAGAATCAATAGCCTCATTCTCTCCTCCTGAGCTGTCTGGGTCTCATGACAAGATATAGGTGAGGAGAAGTGGGGATGGTCCTGAATGCAGTGGGAAACCTTGGTATTTTTAAATATAAGGCCTCTCCTTAGGCTGATAAAATGTGCTATTAAGATTCCTTACTAAATATTCTCATCATCACTCCACCTCACATTTACTTTGATTGTTATTTATTTGGGAGATAACAAGGTATAAAGATCCTAGTGAGGAATCTCAGTGAGTCTCAGGCATGCCTTTGTGCAAATTTGTTGTTGAGAACTTTGAAGCATGCTCCTAGTTATCTGATAGAATCTCAGGAAGCATTAGAAGGCTCTGCCACTCTTCTGATGCCTTAATTATTGAGTATCTTTTATGGCAGGTATGTATTTCCCCCAGAAAACTGCTCAATTTCTAAACAATTGAACCAATATTCTCCTTTGTGATCTTTCTGTGATGGAGTATCCCTACCACAGGGAGCTGCCCCACCTCAAGGGTCATGTATCAAATGAGAATATTTAGTGTAGTACCTTCTTTTTTCTCCACCTATAAAAATCCCTCAGTGGAAAGTGACTTTGAGAATTCAGTTAGGAAGCCTTATACAATTTATCTAACAGCCTTCCACTCAAGATTCTGAAATAGCTCTATGAATTCTTCCAGTCAAGGATTTCAGATTTTGGTGCTTCCTTATAGTGATAATGATGTATGTTATATGTTGTCCTTTTGTTTCTTGTATTATCTTGGTGATCACCATATTTGTTAATTGAGCATTATTTATTATTATTATTATTTTATTAAAGCTTTTTATTTACAAAACATATGTATGGGTAATTTTTCAACACTGACCCTTGCAAAGCCTTCTGTTCTAAATTATCCCCTTCTACCCCTCCCCTAGATGGCAGGTAGTCCAAAAAGGTTAAATATGTTAAAATATATGTTAAATCCAATACATGTATACTTATTTATATAAGATAATATGTATACATATTTATACAGTTATTTTGCTGAACGAGAAAAATTGGATCAAGAAGGAAAAAAGAACTGGGAAAGAAAACAAAATGCAAGCAAACAACAACAAAAAGAGTGAGAATGATCCACACTCAGCTCCCATGGTCTACTCTTTGGGTGTAGATGACTCTCTTCATCATTGAACAGCTGGAATTGGTTTGAATCATCTCATTGTTGAAGAGAGCCCCATCCATCAGATCTGATGGATATATAGTATAATCTTGTTGTTGCCATGTATAATGATCTCCTGGTTCTGCTCATTCCACTTAGTATCAGTTCATGTGCATCTCTTCAGGCTTCTAATCATCTTGCTAGTCATTTCTTACAGAACAATAATATTCCATAACTTTCATATATCATCATTTATTCAGCCATTCTTCAATTGATGGGCATCCATTCAGTTTCCAGTTTCTAGCCACTACTAAAAGGGCTGCCACAAACATTTTTGCACATGTAGGTCACTTTCCCTCCTTTAAGATCTCTTTGGGATATAAACCCAGTGGAAACATTGCTAGTCAAAGGATATGCACAGTTTGATAATTTTTTAGCATAGTTCCAAATTGCTCTCCAGAATGGTTGGGTTTGTTCACAGTAACACCAACAATGTATCAGTGTCCCAGTTTTCCTATATCCCCTCCAACATTGGTCATTATCTTTTTCTATTATCTTAATCAATCTGAGAGTTGTGTAGTCATATCTCAGAGTTGTCTTAATTTGCATTTCTCTGATCAGTAGTGATTTGAAGCACCTTTTCATATGACTATATATAGTTTTAATTTCTTCATCTGAAAATTGTCTGTTCATATCCTTTAACTATTTATCAATTGGAGAATGGCTTGAATTTTTATAAATTTGAGTCAGTATATATATATATATATATATATATATATATATATATATATATATACACACACACACACACACACACACACACACACACACACACACACACACACACATATATATATATATTTGAAAAGAAGCCTTTATCAGAACCTTTGAATGTGAAAATGTTTTCCCAGTTTATTGCTTCCCTTCTAATCTTGTCTGCATTAGTTTTGTTTGTACAAATTTTTTTTCTAACTTAATATAATCAAAATTACTTTGTGATCAGTAATAATTTCTAGATCTGATAGGCAAACTATTCTATGTTCTTCTAATTTGTTTATAATATCATTTTTTATGTCTAGATCATGAAATCCATTTTGATCTTATCTTGGTATATGATATTAGGTGTGGGTTAATGCCTAGTGTCTGCCATACTAGTTTCCAATTTTCCCAGCAGTTTTTGTCAAATAGTGAATTTGTATCCCCAAAACTGGGGTCTTTGGGTTTATCAAACATTAGATTGCTATAATCATTGACTATTTTGTTCTGTGAATCTTACCTATTCCACTGATCAACTGCTCTTTCTTTGCCACTACCAAATTAATTTGATTTTTAAAAAATTATTATTTTATTTTATAATTATAACTTTTTTTTTGATAGTACATATGCATGGGTAATTTTTTACAACATTATCCCTTGCACTTACTTCTGTTCAGATTTTTTTCCCTTCCTCCCCCAACCCCCTCCCCCAGATGGCAGGCAGTCTTATACATATTAAATATATTACAATATATTCTAGATACAATATATGTGTGTAGAACGAATTTCTTGTTGCACAGGAAGAATTGGATTCAGAAGGAAAAAATAATAGTTTACACTCATTTCCCAGTGTTCCTTTTCTGGGTGTAGCTGATTCTGTCCATCATTAATCAATTGGAATTGGATTAGCTCTTCTCTATGTTGAAGATATCCACTTCCATCAGAATACATCCTCGTACAGTATCATTGTTGAAGTGTATAATGATCTTCTGGTTCTGCTTGTTTCACTCAGCAATTTTGATTTTTTTTTCATTAATTCCCTTGAAATTCTTTATCTTTTATTCTTCCAGATGAATTTTGTTATTATTTTTAAGTCAATAAAATAGTTTCTTGGAAGTTTGATTGGTATAATAATGGTGGGCAACCTTGTTTCATCCCTGATCATATTGGGAATGGGTTCCAGTTTATCCCCATTACATATCATGCTTGCTGATGGTTTTAAATAAATGATACTGAGAATTTTAAGGAAAAGTCCATTTATTCCAATCCTTTCTAGTGTTTTTAATGGGACTGGGTATTGGATTTTATCAACTGCTTTTATATTACATTTTTTCTTTTCTTATATATTGTTCTGAGCAGTTTATATATATATATATATATATATACATATATATATATATATATATATATATATACATACATATATATTTATATATATATATGTAATGTTGCTGAGGCAATTGGTATTAAGTGACTTGCCCAGGGTCACACAGCTAGGAAGTGTTATGTGTCTGAAGCCCAGATTTGAACTCAAGTCTTTTTGATTTTAGTGCTGGTGCTCTATCCAATGTGCCACCTAGCTGCCCCAATAAAATTCTATATTTCCCTGTTTTAAGTTTGTGTTTACTGAATGTGAAATCCTCTGAAATTAGGTTAATCCTACCTGTCCACCACTGTACATCTTCTTCATACTCTACCATCTTTATTAGTCTTTTGGGTTAGTTTCACAATTATGTAAGTATGCATATGTTTCAGAGAAATGTTAAAAGAATGGTTTACTATATATTATAATTATGTTGTTGAAATGGTCCCATTGTTTAACAGCTATAAGGCTTCTACTCCACATTTTCAGGGACTTTAAGAAATGACTTTGCCACTCATGGCTTTTTTTTTCAGAATATCTTTGACATCCTTATTTCATAGAGTGCCAATTAGGTAGATTTAGAAGTAGTGTCACAAAGGTGCAGACCAAGGCAAGCACTTCTACTTCATTCTCTGATATACTAGACTTGGAATACATGCAGAATAGAATAATACATCAATAAGAACCATGTCTGTACCTTTTAGATGAACATATGTGGAGAACAATGAAAGTGATGAAATAGTATGAAATACAAATAACCAGGAAGGGAATAATCATCATCAGAGTACCATTTATAGATAAAACAGTATGGTGCACAGGTGTTCCAATAGGCCAGGCATGGGAGAGATGGGACATCACAGAGGAAATGGATGATCTCCAGGTAGTGTCCTAGAAAGAGAGTGCAAATCAATGCTCTGAGCAAAAGGGTAAAAAAGAGAACTAGACTCAGGTACTATTTAGGCACCTGTTCTGTCATGATAAGGATGGGGTAGAGAGGATGATAAATGGCACATAGCAATCATATGCTATTAGAGCCAAAAGAAACCAATATCACTTCATGTGGCAAAAAAGAACATTTGGCCTCCTCTCGAGTCCAATGAGATGGCCCTATGAGAGCCAAAAATATTGGAAAGCATTAAAAGTACTTTTGTGGTATAACATATTTCAGGTAAGAACAGATTGGATGGGAAGAAATTTATGAATGTGTGGAGGGAGCTGTGAGTGCACACCAGATTGTAATGTCAGTATTATTAGTTAATGGATTAGGACTCTGCTTAACTCACCCTCTAATGCCTCACAATAGCATGGAAGTGGTCGGGAGTTTTCAAAGACTATGCCCAATAGAGGATAAACTGCAAAGGATCTTAACATAGTTGAAAGAATTTGAGGACGGATCATGTACTTGCTTTTTTTTGAGTAATTTTAGAATGGTTCCTAACCAATTGATGGATTTTTCAGTCACACCAAATGAAAGGCATAAAATTGAAACTTATCTTACTAGCATCCCACAAAAAAACTATCTGATCATTCTGGAGAGAAATCTGGAACTATATGTAAAAGGCTGCACAACTATCTGTAACTTTTGGCCCAGTGGTGCCATTACTGGGTCTGTATCCCAAGGAAATCATAAAGGACAAAAAAGGATGCACATGTGCAAAATGTTTGTATTAGCTCTTTCTGTGGAACAAAAAATTGGATAAGGAGTGAATGCCCATCAGTTGGGAAATGGCTGAACAAGCTGTGATATATTAAGGTAAGGGAATATCATTGCTCTATAAAAATGATGAACAAGCTGATTATAAAAAGGCCCGGAACAATTTACATGAATTGAAGCTGAGTGAAACAAGCAGAACCAGGAATAATCATACATAATAACAGCAGGAATATGCAATGCTCAACTATGAAAGACTTTCTTGTCAATGGTTCAGTGATTTAAAACAATCCCAATATACTTCAGACAGAAAATGTCATCTACATCCAGAAAAAGAACTAAAGAGACAATGTAAATCAGCACATGCTATGTTCACTTCTTTTATCTGCTTTTTAAATCTTTCCTATGGTTTTCCCCTTTTGCTTTGATTTTTGTTATGCTTTACAGAGGTGATAGTGGAAGGAAACACATAGGTTTACCATATCGGAATATTGGGTACCCCTAAAAATCATTAAAATCAGCAAGATTAAGCCCTGATTTTCCATGAACAATCTACTCATGTCAAGTAGTCTCATGTTATGAGAGGACTCTCTGAAGACTCTCAAGAACATAACTCCTAGGAATAGAAGGACTTCCCTAGTGGCAACCTCAAACTGGATCTGAGGAGAGATTCAGAGAAAAATAATTCTGAGTTAATGATACCCAAAAGATGGGAAATGGGCAATTAAATTGCCAAGGTTTGTAAGATGTAGTTCATAGCTAGAAATCTATGACCAGTAGGAGGCAACTATGTCCTCGGGCCTTTCTCCTTTCCTTCATTTGGGATTTGAATATGCTATATTATTAAAAAAAATAACACTGAGAAATAATTTTCATAGCAATACAACACTCTTAGAAGGCTTGTGATATAGTGGGAAGGGTACTGGGGTCAGGGAAGTGAGGATACTTGGGTTTGACTCTTTACTCTGAGACTTAACAAGTTGTGTGATCATGGGGCAAATTACTCATTGGTAATAGGAAGATTGGTCTGAACTGGGATACTTTTAAAACATCTTTAATTAAATTATCAGTACATATCATAAACAGCACATGACCCAAATTGAACTAATTTTCTTTCCCCTAAACTCTGCTCCTTTTCTAACTTCCTTATTACTATTGAAATATTATCCAGGGCAATACTATTCTTCCAGTCCCTCAGTCTCACAATCTGGGTATTATCCTCCAATCCTTGGTATCTCTCATATTTCCCTTTAGGTAAATTGCTTCCCAACTGTCAATTTGATCTTTGCAACACATGTCAAATATGTCCTCTTCTCTGACATAGCCAACACTAGAATACATCTTTTAGTTGGACTACTAAAATAGCTAGCTGCCTCTCTCAAGTCTCCCCTTACTCCAATCCATCCCTTTTCCAGTCACCATGGTGGTTTTCCAAAGGCACAGATCCATTTCGCCTCCCTGCATCCATAACTTCAAGAAACTCCAATGAATCTTTATTACCCGTAGCAGAGTTTCTTAAACTTTTTCCATTTGTGACCCCATTTTGCTCAAGAAATTTTTATGTGACCCAAGATATGTAGGTACATAAATCAGGCATACAAATCAAACATTTATGATAATAAATCATAATTTCATGACATCTGCATCCATTTATGTGAATATGGGTCACATCTCACAGTTTAAAAAGCTTTGGCCTACAGGATCAGATACACAATTCCCTGTTTAGCATTCATACTCAAGCCCCCTTCTATCTTTTTTGTCATTAATCTCCTTCAGGATTCTGGACTTGTAGTTTTATGATCAAGACATTCCATCTCTGAACTCTAGGAACTTTCTCTGGCTATCCCCCTTGCCTGGAATGATTTCCCTCCTCATTTTTGCCTCCTGGTGGCCCTGGCTTCCTTTAAGTCCCAACTAAAATCTCATGATCTACAATGGTGGTGTTAAATCGAATAGAAAAGGGAGCCACTAAACCATGCATAAGGATCTCTAAACTACAAATCAGAAGTATCTATGCTTTGTTGTATTATTTATTTATTTTGTTCATATTTCTCAATTGCATTTTAATCGGGTTTCGAGTCACTTGGAAGTATTCCCTTGTACCTGTCACTTTTTCTTGGACACTTTAGTTTGACAGGAAGTTTTCCTAACTCCTCTTAATTCCAATGCCTTTCTTCTTTTAATTATTTGCTATTTGTCCTGTATATAGATGGCTTGTTCATATTTATTTACTTATTATCTTCCCTTTAGAGTGTGAGCTTTTTGTAGTCAGGGAAGGTTTGTAGTATCTTCAGATACTACACACAGAGCTTGATATAGATGTAGAAGATGTTGAAAAAAAGTTTATTGATTAATTTACTGACTACTGATTCTGTCATCTTCATTACAATGAGCAGTTGCTAAAAATTCTGGGTAATCAAAAATGAAGAAACATTTATTATCTTTCTAAATCTCCCAGAAAATTTTGAAATTTTTTATATGCATTCATCACAGTTTAGCTCAGTGTTTGGTGTGTGAAAATGGAGAAGTGGTAAATTCAACCCAATAGAACTCATGTACTTGGAGGTGGGTACAGCATATTAGGACGAGATCATGCAGATATTTGAGAATAGATTCTAGAGTCTCAGAAGTTGGAGAAAACTAAAAAAAATTCTATAGCAGTCCATACCTGAGCAGATATTCCATTTACAAGACCTCTAATAAGTGATCATTTGATCTCCCTTTATGTTCTTCACAGTTAATGATAGAGTCACACATATTGTATTTCAGAATAGAAAGTGCAGTTGTAGAAAATTATGTGTGGGAAGGTGCACGTTGGAATTAGTTACTTTTGCTGTCTGAACAACTCTGTATTCCAAATCTTCATGGAGGTTCAGAGGCTGCTGTGCAGCTCATGGATTTTTTCAGTGCATCTTTGACATCCTTATTCCGTAGGGTGTAAATGAGGGGGTTGAGCAGAGGTGTGACAAAGGTGTAGACTAAGGCAAGCTGTCGGTCCTCGTCCTCTGAAGTGCTGGATCTAGGACGCATATAGACCAGGGTGCAACAGCCATATTGCAGTAGGACCACACAGAGATGGGAGGAGCAGGTGGAAAATGCCCTCCTGCGCCCTTCTGCAGAGCGAATTCGTAGAATGGTATTGGCAATAAAGATATAGGAAATGGAGATGAGCACAAAGGGCACAGTCAGAGCAAAGACACCCACAACAAAAAGAACAACTTGTGGCACTCGAATGTCACCACAGGCCAGACGTAAGACAGGTGGGGCATCACACAAGAAGTGGTTGATCTCCAGGCGGTGCCCACAGAAGGGGAGGGTGAAGATCAATACTGTGAGTTGCATATCAAGGTAAAAAGCCAAGCTCAGGGAAGCAACCACGAGTTGGACACATCGCTTCTGGGTCATGATGAGGGTGTAGTGCAGGGGATGGCAGATGGCCACGTAGCGGTCATATGCCATGACGGCCAGTAAGAAACAGTCAGTACCACCAAGGGTGCAAAACAGGAACATCTGAGCTGCACAGCCAGCCAATGGGATGGGCCTTTGAGCCCCAAAGATGTTGGAGAGCATCAGTGGTACCACAGTAGTGGTATAACAGATCTCTAAGAGGGACAGATTGGCCAGGAAAAAATACATGGGGGTACGGAGGGATGTGTGGGTATACACGGCCCAGATTATAGCAGTGTTCCCACAGAGGATCATTATGTAAAGAAGGAGGAAGAAGCAGAAGAGGAGGGCCTGGATCTTGGGGGAGGTGGTGAACACTCGGAACACAAACTCTGTAGTAGCGGACTGGTTAAGATGGAAAGTAATGAAAGAAGACATTTTATCTGCAAAGAGAAGTACAAAGTCAAACTGAATTACCAGTAACTGCCTAGGCAAAATAAGAAACCGTTGTATTCTTAGAATGGTAGAATCATAAAAATATGAAGATTTGAGGACCTTTAAAAGATGACTTTTGGCAAATCTCTTCATTATATTTCTTCATATTCTTATCTACACAAAAATGGGACTGAAATATTTAATGTCTAAGATCTCCTGTAGGACAAACATTCTATATTCCACATTTTGCTGTCTTTTTCAATTCTATATATTTTGTTCTAAAACCAGTCACCTGGAGTTTCTTTAGCACCTATTATATATCAAGTCCTGTCCTAAATGCTGGGGATATAGAGAAAAGGAAAAAAAAAACTAGTTCTATTTTCAGTGACTTCACAGTCTAATGTGAAAGCAACTATATATAAAGAAGATAAATGCAGGATAAATTGGAGGCTGGTTCAGAAGGAAAACACAAAATTAAGGAGGATCACAAAAGTATTCATGTAGAAGGTCGGGCTGTAGCTCAGATTTGAAGAAAGCCATGGAACCTAGAGACAGAAGTGAAGAAGGAGGAAATTTCAGGCAATTGGGATAGCCAATGAAAATACTTATGGACAAGAGATAGAGTACAGTGCGTAAGAAGCATAAGTAAGCCAGTTGTATTAGAAGGGAATAAGATTTAAGATAAGAAAGGATAAGAAAATAGGTTATAAAGGGTTTTAAAATACTAGTAGAAGATTTTATAATTCATCTTGAATTTTATAAGGAGCCCCAGGAGTTAGTTGAATGGGTACAGAAAGTTAGGGTCAGACATGAATTTTAGCACAATCATTTTGACAGCTGAGTACAGGATGAAATGAAATGATGAAAGACTCGATTTGAGAAGATCAAGTGTTAGACTTTTGCAATAGTTCAGATATGAGGTGGTAAGAACCTGAACCAAAATGTGACAGTATGTGATGAGAAGAGAGAGAATGTCTGAGAGATGCTACAAATTGTAGTTATGATAGCCCTGGATAACTGATTGAATATAAAATTCCCCTTGCAACTTTGACATTGAATGTTTTAAAGTTATTTTTGGCCCTGAAGTTCTTCCCCCCATGTTTGAAGATCCTTTCTAGTTCTTAATTCTAAGTTCAACATTCTAGAGTTTCCTTCCACTTTGAGAGTCTAAATATTTTAAGATCTCTTTCAGCTCTGATATGTTTTAAGTATAACACTAACTCATTATTTCATAATCATCAATATAATATGTAAAATGCTTTAGGTTCATAGATTTAAGATATTCAAGAACTCAGAAGCCATTGATTCTCTCACATTTAACAGATGAGGAAGCTAGGATTGAGAGAGGTTACTTAGGTTTACTCAGTTAGTTTACTGAAGCAAGATTTGAACTCAGCTCTTGACTCTAACTGCAGTATGGTATCTATTGCATCACTCATCTCTGGTGTAGTAGATGGATCCTAAAGAATTTTTTTTTTTTTTTTTTGAGGCTGGAGTTAAGTGGCTTGCCCAGGGTCACACAACTAGGAAGTGTCTGAGAGCAGATTTGAACTCAGTTCCTCCTGAATTCAAAGCTGGTGCTCTATCCACTGTGCCACCTAGCTCCCCCCAGAATTTTTTTTTTTCCCAAACACATATGGTAATCTACATGGGCTCACATAGCTGGTAAACTTCAGAGGCATTAATTGCATCCAAGTCTACTGTTGTATAATCCTAACAAGTTTTTTTTTTTTTCCTCAATAGTATTTTATTTTCCCAAATACATGTAAAGATATTTTTCAACATTCATTTCTATAACATTTTGTTAAACCCATGTTATCTATTTTTCCTTGCTGTTTCTCTATTTAATATTTTTAAAATATCAGTCATTTTGTTATATCCTGATTTTCTTTCTTGGAACTTATTAAGTCTGCCATCTAATAATACTTATTGATATTTTTCTGTGAGCAATCTCCTTTACTTTATTTAGTTTTGCTGGAAAATGAAGGTGAATGATCTGTGTTCCAATTCCACTTCATCCCAGGTGACCCAAGTCAAACTGTTTCCACTCTCAACCTTGATTTCCTAACTTGTAAAAGGAGGATAATGATACTTGTAGCTTGCTGGCTATTTTAGATGCAGTTATGTGGTTCAGTAGCTAGAGCTTGAAAATTATGTAGAACTGTATTCCAATCCTGTCTCAAATATTTAGTAGCTGAGTGATATTGGGCCTGTTACTTGACTAATCTCTCTATGTCTGTTTCCTCATATGCAAAAACAAGGATAATAATGTCACCTACTTCTTTTATAACAGTGTGGTAATAAGGATCTTATAAGATAACATCTGTGAACTTTGTAAACTTTAAAGAACTATATAATTATGACGTACAATTTTGAGTATTCTCTAGAAATGGTAAGATCTCTGGGATGTTCCTATAAGAGGATGATATCCTGATAATATTTCCATGACTCACAATACTCTATGGATTTTTCTGTGTGCCTCATAATTATTAAAAAGGAATAGCTTGATAGTCATGGGTTCAAAATGAATGAAAGCGCACATCTTCCTGACTATCAATTTTTAGAGATAATGAAATAAAAATTCAGATTTATCCTGCCAAGGGTTACCTAGTTAATATATATTAAAACTCACATTTAACCTAAGCCTCCTACCTCTTTGGCCAGTAATATTTCCATTGCAGCAAACATTTATTGAAAGGATTAATTGGAGAGAATTCAAGTGAACAAAAAAGCTTTTTTTAGGTATTAGAGATTTTACCAAAAACCAAAATGCTACTTTTCCTTAAAATGTGCATCCTCCAACATTATTTTTAGGAGAGTGAGTAAATTAGCTCTTAACTGGCATAAGCTTTTCTGAAGGACAGCAACAATTTTAGGACTAATTGAAAAAGAAAAGCACATAATTAGAGAAGAATTTGGGGTCTTTACAGCTGCTGTGCAACTCCCACATCTGAACTGTAAGAAGAGGAAGAGGAAGAGGAGAATAAAAGGGAACAGAGAAGTTAGTAAAAATAATTACCCGGGATTGTAATTTTGCTTAGTAACTATAATGCTTGCATTAAAATTTTGATGACCATCATTAAACTGAAAATATTATAGAAGCTCAAAGGTTTTAGAGGAGCTCAAAAGCTCAAATCAGGAAGAGAAGGCCTTCCCCCCATTTTGGAACTAGAATACCATCTGCTGCATTCTCCAAAAGGGGTCCTCTACCCTTTGTTTAAAATCCTCCAATTTTAGGGAACCTACTACTCCCTGAATCAGCTCCTTCAAGTTTGGCTTAGCTTCAGTAATAAGAAGGGTTTTGATTACATGGAGAAGAACTCATTCTTTCTTCAATTTTCATTCATTACTCCTTTTTTTTTTTTTTTTTTTACCCTGAAGACAAGTCTAGTTTTTTCAAAGAATAGTTCATTAAATACTTGGAGAGTTATTATATCTCTTTTAAGTTCTTTAAAATATGTTTTTCTGCCATTATAAGCTTGGCTTTTGGTAGGCACTATGTTACTTACCTTGTCCGTGACATTGGACAAGCCAATTCTCATGCCTGAGATCCAGTAATCTCCTCAGTAAAATGAGGTTTCATTTGGTCAAACCGAATGCCTTTTAACTCCAATTCCTATGATCCTGGCTATTCTCAGTGCTCTTCCCTCCATAAAATCTGCAAATAATTGATGGGAAGTTACTCCTCATTTTTGAGACCCCATCCACTAGAATGCATGGACTTGAATCTCAGAATTGGGTTGTGAATCAAAACCACTGAGAAACTAAGATTGTGACTCTACATGGTCTCTTAAGTATAAGGTTGCTGGATAGATGCAAAGAATAAGAACCTATTTAAAGGCTAAGATATACTTTCAAGTATTTTTAGTACAATCACATGGAATATAGATTTGATTTATTCTAGATTATTTTAGGAGCAGAATTTAGATATATGGGTTGAAATTGGAGAGAAACTGATTTGAATTTGGTGAACTTGTGTAGGTGTGTTTGACTCTGGCGACCCTGTGTGAACCATAGAACACCAGTATTGTCCATGGGGTTTTCTTGGCCAAAATATTGTACATTTCCTTCTCCAAGGTCTTATGACAAAGCGAGATTAAGAAAGTTACTTGGGATCACATAGTTAGTAAATGTCTGAGCCAGAGCTTTATCCACTGAGCTACCTAGTCACTTCTGGTTGATTGTGTCTATTGTTAGCCATCTCTAGAATAAGGGGAGGAAATTAAAAAAAAAAGAAATTTACACCTAAAGTTTGGTATTATTTGGAGGGAATAGCAAGGTGCACATGATAGATTTTAATTTCCTATCCTATGATACTGTGTTATGGTCATCCTTGTTTTGTTCTGTGAATTGGAAATTAAATAAAGTTTTAAAATTAAATATGTATATGCATACACCTATATATACACAAATATATATGTGTATATATATGCATATATATATACATTTATATGTTTGGATTTATGTATATATATATTATATACAGCTACATATGGTGAGTATTTTAAAAAAGAAGGCATGGGTGGCTAATGATTTGGAATGAAAGAATGAAGAATAATATTAAAAAATCTTGTATCCATTGATGAATGGCAACATAAGCTTTGCTCTCATGATCAGTTTATATCTGATGATTTATTGTTGCTAAATTTTCAGTTGTTTCAAAGATGCAGACTCTTGGCTCAACTAAACTCCTTAGTTCAACATACTTAGTGAATAAATTAATATTGGAAATGCAAATAAAAAGAAAGGAGCTGTAAAAACTTTCTGGAAATGAATAATTCCAAAGTCAAATTTTATATCAAAGATTTAGTGACCATTTTTGAGAGCTTTTTTTCCCCCAGCAGATTTCTGCTCTCATGTGTGTTAATTAAGAAGATCTCTATATCCCTTTCTATCCAGAAGTCTCCATGATTATATGAAGTAAATGTGTTCAAAGAAAAAAAAGTAATAGTATGATTATTCTTAATTTGAAGTAGCCTGGCAAATTCATAATATCATGGAACAACGGAAATCTCTTTAACATTGAGATAAACTATTTTGAGGCATAGATGAAGAAAATAAGATCCAGATAAGTGTAATCTTTGTCCTGAGGCCACAGAGCTAGATTTCAAACTTAGGTCACCTTACAGCCACCCCTTCCTTCCTTCCTTCCTTCCTTCCTTCCTTCCTTCCTTCCTTCCTTCCTTCCTTCCTTCCTTCCTTCCTTCCTTCCTTCCTTCCTTCCTTCCTTCCTTCCTTCTCTCTCTCTGACTCTCTCTCTGACTCTCTCTCTGACTCTCTCTCTCTCTCTCTCTCTCTCTCTCTCTCTCTCTCTCTCTCTCTCTCTCTCTCTCTCTCTCTCTCATATCAGGTAGAGTTAAGTGACTTGCCTAGGGTCACATAGCTAGCAAGTGTTAAGTGTCTGATACTGGATTTACTGGTGCTTTTTCTACTAGCCATCTAGCTGCCCCATCTTTTGCCCATTTTATGTGATATATGCAGTTGATCATGAGTGATAACTGTTTCTTTGTGAAAAGCGCATTGAACAGGAAACCAGGGCCATAATCCCAATTCTCTTATAACGAGTGGTATGAACTTTAGCAAAGGGTTATTCTCAATTTCATTGCTTATAAAATAAAGGATATGGACTACATAATTCCTTTAGGCAATATGGTAAAGTAGACTTTCTCTCATAAAATACATGAGAAATAAAAGGCAGGCATTTAATTCCATTAATCTGACGTCGTTATTTTCTTTGGGAAAGAGGAAGATATTCTTTCCTTTGGGATACAACTATATCTTTGTGGAAAGAGTCAGGAAGCCAAGGTTATAATCCTGATTCTGTAACTAATTGTATGAATTTAGACAAAGGCTTTCTCTTTTCTGGTCCTGGGGTTTTTGCATAATATAGAGAGGATATTAGATTACCACCAATATTTCTTGCAAAATTTAGTAGTTTCATTACCCATATTCCTTTGTTCTGCCTATTTATGAGCAATATAAACAGAACAGATAATCTGTGGCATATTGGTGGGGCTTGATGAGATTTTGAACTCAGCTGTATAGAGGCTTAACTGTGGCTTCTATGTCCTCCCAATAGGATAGTAGTGACTTTCTTATGATAAATATTGTGTAGAGCATAGAATTCTATCTCCTCTCTACTAGTGGCTGTGTTTTTATTATTGCTTAAACCACATAGTGATTAATAACAGATAGAAAGTCTCAGAATTTCACAGGTTTTACCCAAAGTGAGAAGCTATTCAGTTGTGTGCAATTCTTTGTGACCCCATTGATCATTCAGTCCATGGGATTTTCTTGGCAAAGATACTGGAATGGTTTGCCATTTCTTTTTCAGGTTTCCTAGCATCACACAGGTAATATATATCTGTGGCCAGATTTGAACTTGAGCTTTCTTGACTCTAGCACTCTATCTGCTGAGCCACCTAGTTGTCTCTTCATGTGAGAAGACAGAAGTATAAAGTCAAAGACATGTCCTTCTGTGTCTTGGACATATTGTTCAGTCAAGCTAGTGAATTTAATGAATTCTTTTTCAGAATATTATTTTCAAATGGAAAAATATAATAAATCATAAAAATAATTATGCTATCATACAACTGTATATATTTTAAATATATATTTTAAAATATATTTTTATTTTATATTTATGTTATATTTTATATATATTATATATATTTATATTATATTTTATATTTATATTTTAGTTAAAATATATTTTAAAAGTTTACAGACCAGGTTAAGAAGCCACGACATAATTGGATGTTGTTGGGATTTCCTTTTCAAAGAATTTATGGGAAGACATAGAAAAGAATGAAGTAGGATCAAAGGGTATTGATGGGCTGTCATTTATAGATGTTCTAGTAATGTCACTCATCCAAAAGATCAAGGATTCATTAAAATAATCTTTTAGGAGGAGATTTAATGACCTCTTAAGGCAGATGGATTTTCTGCAAATTAAAGTTATGGAAGTGTTCTAAATCCTAGTCTTAAGGGAAGTATTTTTTGGGTGAACTTTTGACTTACATGAAAAGCAGAAAAACTCTCAAGGCAGAAAAACCTTAATGATGTTTGCTAGGACTGTGTACTGTAAGGCTGCAGGAGATTAACTATAGCAGGGAATGATAAGAATTGATAAATACTTTGCCCACTGACTCTTGCATCTGATGAAATTATAGCCTGATGAAGGAAACTAGTCCAAACTTTTCTCAAAAAGGCTTGTCTGGGTCTACACTAGAACTTAAAAAAAATCAATTAATAAGTATAAATTGCACATTGCTATATGATGGTCAGCACTATGCATTATTCCATGGGAGATAAAGGGAACAGGAAGATCTGAACTTTGTTCTTTTGGATTCAGAATCATATAATATCTATGTTAGTTTACTTGCCACATTTCAATCTGTCTCATGATCATAATTCATTTCCTTGAGAGGCAATAATGGAATTATTTTTATTTCATTAGGCTATTAAATTCTGGGGTCCCAATTCATATGAGTCAAATGACATAGTCTTACCATCTTCCAGTGCATCTGACTTCATCAGCCATCTAGAGAAAAGTTCTGATCTGAAGGCTCCCTTTTGTTCTGAGATCCTCCCTGGATAGTCCTTCTAAAGAACTCACCTACTCTCTCCTTCCTCTTTATTTTGGGATAATGGCAAAGTATGTTGTTTCTCAGAAAGGAGAGACTCTGGCCAGTAGACACACTCTTTATCTCTGCTTTCAAGTTGGCCCTTATGGAGATAAAAATTGGAGTTGTCTTTGATATCGCTAACTACTTTAGAATCTCGGAAAGGAAACATTTTGAAGGTCTGGTACATGGGGGTACCATTGGAGTTTCCTATAGCTGGGTCATAGATATTTGCTAAGTAATGGGAAACCTAGCAAAGACAGTCCATGACATCTCCATTAACAGTCTAATCATGTCTGTTTCAGCCAGTTTATTAGAGAACTCTGTGAGGTTTCTCTCAGTGGAACGAGTCTCTGGAGTAAAGGGTTTCCCCAGTAGTCCGCTCTAATTGGACTTGACTAGAAAATTGGTGAAAATTTTTTGCGTTAAGAAAAACAGATAAGCTAAATGGTTCAGTAGAGCTGTTCAGCACCAAATTATCTCATGTTCTAGTAAAGATCAAGGTTTATGTCTGGGATAAGTGGAAGGGAATATTTTTCTTTTGTTCCCATGGGAATTAAACTCTATTCCAGAAAATGTCAGTAGTGGAAAATGTTGGAGACATAAATACATGTCAATATGGTATAGTAGATAGATCTCTGAATTGGGAGACAGGAGACCTGAGTTCTAGTCTCAGTTCTTCCATGAACAATTTGTGAGATTCTGGGGAAATCACTTAATTGTTTTACTGGAATTGGGCTACACGGGTAACTTGGTTCAGAAAAAGCCTGGATGCAACAAATGCAGCAGATGCTAATGAAGTTCTAGATAATCAAAGATGAAATAAGATACTGATCTTGACCTCAGGAAGCAGACCATCTCAAACTGGTTAATACAGAGGGAGAACTTCATATTTCTATATGTTTTTAAAATGGTTTTAAAAAAAATGACTTTCTCTATCATTTATAATCCCTTTTAAATTTTCTGTTGCTTTTGTTCAGCTTCTTTATGGTTTACTTCTCCAATTCTTCAAATTTTGAATTAACTAGGTGATCCAGTGGAGAGAGACCTGTATCTGAAATCAGGAAGAAGTGAGTTCAAATTAACTTTAGACCCTTACTGAATGACCATCTTGGACAAGTCATTTTAACTCAGTTTCCTCATTTGTAAAATGATAGCAATAAGCATTTACTTAACATGGTGCCTGGTATATAGCAAGCACTATATACATGTTAGCCATTGCTATTGTGTAAGAAATTACAAACATGAAAGCCCCTTTATGGGTATCAGTTTGCATTCCTGTAATGTAAAGGGGACAAATTAGTTGATTTCCAATATTTCTTTTAAAAGTCCAATATATGGGGCAGCTAGGTGGCGCAGTGGATAGAGCACCAGCCCTGAATTCAGGAGGACCCTGAGTTCAAATCTAGTCTCAGACACTTAACACTTCCTAGCTGTGTGACCCTGGGTAAGTCACTTAACCCCAGCCTCAGGGGGGGAAAAAAGTCCAATATATTCTTTAAAACAATAATGGCTTTTTATTTCCAAAATATATGCAAAGATAATTTTCAACATTAACCCTTGCAAAACTTGTGTTCCATGTTTTTCTCTCTCCCTCCCCACTTCCCTCCTCCCCTAGGCATAATCCTATATATATGTATATACATATATATATATGCAATTCTTCCAAACATTTTCTCAATTTTATCATCTTGCACAAGAAAATAAGATCAAAAGGAGAAAAAAATGATAGAGAAAAAACAGATAAGCAAACATAATAACAAAAAAGTGAAAATACTATGCTGTGATCCACAATTAGTCCTGATAGTTCTCCCTTTGCATGCAGATAGCTTCCTCCATCATGAATCTATTGCAGTTTGCCTGAATTGCCTCATTATTGAAAAGAGCCAAATCTATCACAATTGATCTACGGATAATCTTAGTTGTTGTTCCATACAATGTTCTCTTGCTTCTACTCACCTCATTGAGCATCAGTTCATGTAAGTCTTTCCTGGGTTTTCTGAAATCATCCTGCTCATCATTTCTTATAGATAGACATATACATTTATATACAGATATAACAATACATTTTGACTACAACATTCATCATCCAGTTTGTGGTTCACTATTCTTTCTACCTAGATCATTGTCACAGAAAACATAACTCCTTCATTGTGACTTTGCACCAGTTGAATTTTTTTTTCTCTAAAAACTTCAAAGGGAGTATCCATCCAAAGTGGAAGAAAGATCATCAACAATTTCATGTGTTAGTCTCCTCATCTGTGAAATGGAGACATTGAACTAGATAATCTTTAAGGTTTCTTCCAGTTTTAGATGTATAATCTTGTGGTTTTATAATCTATTTCATAGAGGAAAGGAAATTAACATTTATATAAACTGCCTACCATACACCAGAATTTTACCAATATTATTTCATTTGATATTTACAACCCTGGGAAGTAGATGTTATTTTTTTTTCCATTTGAGATCACTGGGAGAAAAGAATATGTATTCAATTCTTCCTGATTATAAACCAGAACTCTGCCCACTGTGTTATTCACCTGCTTTTACTTAATACTGAAAATATATCCATCATCGGTCCTACAAGTTTTCTGTGCCAACTTTTAAAAACAGCATTGCTAGTAATCACCAGTTCATTCTCAATTCATTGAAAGCTCTATTCCTGAGTTCTACAAACAAGAACAGAATTTTATTGATATCTGAATATTGGAAGCAACCAATGTTCAAGGCATTTACCTTGTATGCATTGGGAAAGAAAGTGAGGATCTGATTCCCTTCTGGAGCTAGGGAAGCTTCAGTACCAAATGGTATCAAGCCAAATGGAACCAAATGGAAAAAAGCTCTGACCGTGTGTTTTAGGAAAAAAATGAAGGCCAGAAACATTTCAATCTGAGGAAATCAATGAAGATTCCATGGAAGAAGACAGAAAGGCAATAACAAGAGGGAAACAGTCCTTTTTGGATATAGCAGATGGCTTATGTGAAAGCATAGAGAAGGGGAAGGAAGGACAACAAAACAGCCAGGTGATCAGAACTAGAGCAAACTCTGCAACTATTATTGTTGCTGCTGTTACTCTTTGTTTCTTATTTTTGTTTTTTCTTATTCTTCTTATTTTCCCTCTTCTTCCTCCTTCTTTTTCTCCTCCTCCTCCTTTTCCTCCCCATCCTTTCTTCTCCCTTTCCTACTCCCCCTCCTCCTCCTACCATTACTATTACTGTGCCCACTACTACCACCACTACTACTGCTGTTGCTATTGTTGCTGCTGCTATTACTGTTACTACTGCTACTGCTGCTACTACTGTTACTACTGCTGCTGCTGCTACTGTTTCTATGATTACCACTGCTTCTGCTGCTATTGTTTCTATTATTGCTTCTATTATTACTGCAACTACTATTACTACTACTGCTATTATTACCACTATTGCTGTTGCTACTGCTGCTTTTATTACCATTGCTGCTGCTGCTGGTGCTGCTACTGCTGTTACTGCTCCTATTACTATTACTACTACTACTACTAAAACTACTACCACCACATCTACTACTACTTTTGCTGCTGATACTGATACTGCTGTCACTACTATTACCACTAATGTTGCAGCTGCTGCTACTACTGTTTTGCCCGCTGCTGCTGCTCTACTACTACTACTACTACTACTACTACTACTACTACTACTACTACTACTACTACTACTATTACCACCACTACCACCTCCACCAGTATTGCTTCTACAATCCAAACTTACTTCCAAACTACAGGAAAGGGGCTTCCTTGTGAGACAAGTTCGTGAGTACAGTAATTTTACAGATGAAGAAATGAGACTCAGAACAAACGTGCTAAAAGTCACAAAATTAGTAAATGCTACCACCAGCTTCCAAATCCAAACCTCTCCTTAAAGCAAAGACAAAGCTTTTTGTTTCTCTGTAAAAGGGTATAACTTTATTTCTCTTCATATTAGACACTATTTTTAATGGGGGTAAGTGCATGGACAAACAGAATTCAGATTGTGTGTGTTGTGCATGTATGTATTTTATACTATAAAAAAGATTGTTGTTCAGTCATGTCCAACTCTTTGTGAGCCTGTTTAGGATTTTCTTGACAAAGACACTGGAGTTATTTGCCATTTCCTTCTCCAGCTTATTTTATAGAACCAGGAGAAACAAAGTTAATTGAAGAATTCAAGGTTACACAGCTAGTTAGGGGCACCCACAAATGTCTGAGGCCAGATTTGAACTCAAGTCTTCTTGACTCTAGGCTAAGTACCCACAAATGCTACTTCTTGTCCCTGAATGATTGGAGCTGGGGGGGATGAAGATGAAGATGATCGGCCCCTAGAATATAGACTCTACAATGAAGACAAAAACATGGGTTTCAAAAAGTTTCTTTGACTTGAATGGATCCTTAAGATGGTAATGAAGTTAGTCAAAATGACTAGCAGGACAAACAAGGACATTGAAGACAATGCAAAGGAAAAGTACTACATCACTGATGTGGATGTCAGAAGAGAACCAAAATCAGGACATGAGAATCTCATATAAAAATGATAGATCATGTGGAAACTACAAAAGAAAAGGAGATACCTTATACTTGTTTGTGGGAAAGGATAGGATGAGATATCAGAGCCTGAGGAGACAGTATAGTTTAGGTGGTTATCATGGTTTGCTAAGCCTCTGTTATGCTTTTTTTTTTTTTTTTTTTTTGGTAGCATCAACAAATGATGGAAGCGTTTTAATTAAGGGATTAGAGGAATCATTCTCTTTCTTATGGTCATGCTTCAGAGAAGCAGAAAACAGGAAAAAAATTGAAAGGGAGGAGATTGGGAAAGAGAAAAATGGTGAGAGAAAAGTTGTTTGTCCTTTGTTCTCAAACAGAATGATAGCCAATAGAACTCATGTACTTGGAAATGGGTACATTATTTTAACAACAATCGTGTAGATATTAGAGAGTAGATTCTAGAGTTGCAGAAATTGGAAAAAAACTCAAAGAATATTTAATAGTAGTCCATACTTGAGCAGATATTCCTTTCACAATATCTCTAGCAAGTGATCATTTAAACTCTCTTTATGTTCATCATAATGCATATGGGCAGACATAGTGTATTTCAGAATAGAAGATGCAATTGTAGAAAATTTAATATGTGTGAATTTATACATTGGAATTAGTTCTTTTTCCTGTCTTCATAACTCTCTATTTCACATCTTCATGGAGGTTCAGAGGCTGCTGTGCAGCTCATGGATTTTTTCAGTGCATCTTTGAAATCTTTATTCCGTAGGGTGTAAATGATGGGGTTGAGCAGAGGTGTGACAAAGGTATAGACCAAGGCAAGCTGCCGGTCATCATCCTCTGAGGTGCTGGACTTAGGACGCATATAGACCAGGATGCCACAGCCATACTGCAGTAGGACCACACAGAGATGGGAGGAGCAGGTAGAAAATGCTTTCCGGCGCCCCTCTGCAGAGCGAATTCGTAGAATGGTGTTGGCGATAAAGATATAGGAAATGGAGATGAGCACAAAGGGACAGTCAGAACAAAGATGCCCATAATAAACAGAACAACTTGTGGCACTCGAATGTCACCACAGGCCAGACGTAAGACAGGTGGGCATCACAGAAGAAGTGGTTGATCTCCAGGCAGTGCCCACAGAAGGGGACGGTGAAGATCAATATTGTGAGTTGCAGATTAAGGTAAACAGCCAAGCCCAGGGAGACAACCATGAGTTGGACACATCGCTTCTGGGTCATGATGAGGGTGTAGTGCAGGGGATGGCAGATGGCCACATAGCGGGTCATATGCCATGACGGCCAATAAGAAACAGTCGGTACCACCAAGGGTGCAAAAAGACAAACATCTGAGCTGCACAGCCAGCAAATGAGATGGGTTTTTGAGACTCAAAGATGTTGGAGAGCATCAATGGTACCACAGCAGTGGTGTAACAGATCTCTATGAGGGACAGATTAGACAGGAAAAAGTACATGGGGGTACGGAGGGATGTGTGGGTATACACGGCCCAGATTATAGCGGTGTTACCACAGAGGGTCATTATGTAAAGAAGGAGAAGAAGCAGAAGAGGAGGGCCTGGATCTTGGGGGAGGTGGTGAACACTCGGAACACAAACTCTGCAGTAGCAGACTGGTTAAGATGGAAAGTATTGGGAGAAGACATTTCATCTGCCAAAGAGAAGTACAAAGTTAAAACGAATTACCAATAACTGATTAGATAAAATAAGAAAACGTTTTATTCTTAGAATGGTAGAATCATAGAAATATGGAGATTTGAGGATCTTTAAAAGATGACTTTTGATAAATCTCTTCATCTCTATAGCTTTTAGTATTCTTATCTACATAACATTGGGATTGAAATTTAATGTCTAAGATCTCCTCTAGGATGAATATTCTATATTCTACATTCTAGTTTCTCTTCCAATACCAACATCCTATATATTTTTCTCTAAAGCCAGCCACCTGGAGTTTCTTTGGCACTTATTTTATGCCAAGTCTTATACTAAATGCTGGGGATACAGAGAAAAGCAAAAAACTAGTTCTATTTTTAATGAGCTCACAGTCTAATGTGGAAGCAACTATATATAAAAAAGATATGTGCAGGATAAATTGATGGTAGGCTCAGATATGAGGTGGTAAGAACCTGACCCAAAATGTGGCCATATAAGATGAGAAGAGAGAGAATGTCCTAGAGATGCTATAAATTGTAACTATGATAGCCCTGGATAACTGATTGAATATAAAATTTGTCTTGCAACTTTGACATTCAATGTTTTAAAGTTATTTTTTGGCCCTAATGTTCTCCGTCTCATGTTTGAAGATCCTTTCTAGTTCTTAATTCTACACTCACTATTCTAGAGTCTTCTTTCAATTTGAGAGACATTTAACGGTCTCTTTCAGCTCTGATATGCTTCAAATATAACATTATTCCATTATTTCATAATCATCGATGAAATATGTAAATTGTCATAGGATCCTATATTTAAGATGTTCAGGAATTCAGAAACCATTGAGTCTATTATATTTAAGAGATGAGGAAGCTAAGATTGAGAGAAGTTGTATGACTCATCTCAGTTTACTCAGCTGGTTTACTGAAGCAAGATTTGAACTCAGCTCTTGACTCTAACTGCAGTATGGTATCTATTGCATCACTCATCTCTGGTGCAGTAGATGGATCCTAAAGGATTTTTTCCAACACATATGGTAATCTATATGGGCTCACACAGCTGGTAATCTTCAGAGGCAATAATTATATCCAAATCTTCTGGTCTATAAACCTAGCAAGCTTTTTTTTTCCCTCAATAATATTTCATTTTTCCAAATACAGGTGAAGATAGTTTTCAACATTCATGTCTGTAAGATTTTATTAAACTCAATATGTTATCCACTCTTCCTTGCTGCTTCTTTTATTTAATATTTTTAAAATATCAGTTATTTTGTTATATCCTGATTTTCTTTCCTGGAGCTTATTATGTCTACCATCTAATGATGCTTATTGATATTTTTCTGTGAAGCAACCTTCTTTGCTTTATTTTGCTTTTATGGAAAGAAAAAGTGAAAAATCTGTGTTCCAATTCCACTTCATTCCAGGTGACCCAAGTCAAACTGCTTCCATTCTCAACCTTGGCTTCCTTATTTGTAAGATGAGGATAATGACACTTGTAGCTTGCTACCCACTATAGATGATGCAGTTATGTGGTTCAGTAGCTAGAGTGCTGGGCGTGGAAATTATGTAGAACTTTGTTCAAATTCTGTCCCAGATGGTTAGTAGCTGAGTGATATTGGGCCTGTTTCTTTGACTAACCTCTCTGAGTTTGTTTCCTCATATGCAAAAATAAGAATAGGAATGTTACTTCCTTCTTTTTACAGTGTTGTAATAAGGTACAAAATGAGGTAACATTTTTGAGCTTTGTAAACCTTAAACAAGTATATAATTATAATTTATTATGGTTTTGAGTATTCCCTAAACTGCATCTTTGGGATGACCCTATAAGAGGCTGACATTATGATGATATTTTCATGATTCATAATATTCAATGAATTTTGAGTGAGCTTCATAATTATTCAAAAAGAATAGCCATGCATCCAAAATGAATGAAAACACATGTCTTTCAGACAAATAATGAATTAAAAATTCACATAAATAATCCTTCTGCTTAGGGTTACCTTGTTAATATATATTAAAACTTACATATAAAACCATGTCTCCTATCTCTTTGGCCAGTAATATTTCCACCATAACAAACATTTAATCATAGGATTAATTGGAGAGAACTCATGTGAACAAAAAATCTTTTCTAGATATTACTCAGAGGTTTTACCAATAACCAAAATGCTACTTTTCCTGAAAATTTACATCCCTCCTTTGAGAGTGCAACATTATATTCTGAAGATTAAAAGTAAATTAGCTCTTACCTGGCATAAGCTCTTCTGCAGGGCAGCAACAATTCTAGGACTAATAGAAACAGAAGAACACATGATTACAGAAGAATTTTGGGCCTTTATAGCTGCTGTGCAACCCCCATAACTGAACTGTAAGAAGAGGAAGAGGTGGATGAAAGGATAAAAAAGATACGAAAGGAGAAGTTAGTAAAAATAATTACCAGTGATTATCACTTTACCTAATAACTATAATGTTTGCATTAAAATTTTCATGACCATCATCAAATTGAAAATATAGAAGCTCTGAGCAAGAAGGGAAGGTAGGAGCTACCTAGCTCTTTCCCCCCGTATTGGAAATAGAATATCATATGCAATATTCTTTAAAAGGGGTCCTCCATGCTTTATTTAAAATCCTCCAATGTTGGGGAACCTACTACTTCCTGAATCAGCTCCTTCAACTTTGGCTTAGGTCTAATAATGATAAGGCTTTTGATTATGGGGAGATGAGTTTTTACTCATTACTCCTTTTCTATCCTGAAGATAAAAAGTCTATTTTTTTTTCCAATAATAGTCCTTTAAATACTTAGAGAGCTATTATATTTCTTCCAAGTTGTTTAAAAGTATTTTAAAACCACTTATCTGCCATTATAAACTTGACTTTTGGTAGGCACTATGCTACTTACTTTCTCTGTGATATTGGACAACCCAGGTCTCATACTTGAGATCCAGTTATCTCCTCGGTAAAATGAGGTTTCTTTTGGTCAAACCAAATATATTTTCTAACTCCACTTCCCATGATCCTGGTTATTCTCAATGCCCTTCCTTCCATAAAATCTGCAAATAATGGGTGGGAAGGTTCTCCTATTTTTTGAGACTCCATTATGGACTTGAATCTCAGAACTTGGTTGTGAACAAAATCCCATGAGAAACTGAGATTTTGACACTACATTACTCTCGTAAGTATAATATTGCTAGATAGATGCAAAGAATAAAAGTATACTTAAGGGTAAGAGATACTTTTAGTATTCAAATCAAATATATATTCTATGTGACTATGCTTCGTATTCAAAGCGTGGTCACATGGAATAGAGATTTGATTTATTCTAGTTTATCCTACAACCAGAACTCAGATGTATGGACTGAAATTGGAGAGAAACAGATTTGAATATTTGGAACTTGTGTAGTTGTGTCCAACTCTTGTGACAGTGTGTGAATGCACACCAATGTTTTTCATGGGGTTTTCTTTGTAAAAAATACCATAGATAATTGCCATTTCTTTCTCCCATGGCTTATGGCAAAAAGAGATTACGACATTTGCTTGGGATCACATGGTTAATAAGTACCTGAGGGCAAATTTGAATTCAGGTCTGACCCTAGGCCCAGAGCTCTATCCAATGGGCTACCTAGTTACCTTTGGAGAAATGTGTCTAATGCCATCACTAGCATGAGAGGAAGCGATTTGTAAAAAAGAAAGAAATTTACACCTTAACTTTGCTATTATTTGGAGGGAATAGCAAGGTGTATATGGTAGATTTGCAATTTTATATGCTATCATCTTTTTGTTATAATGTTTTATGGTCATCCTTATTTTGTTCTGTGAATTGGAAATTAAATAAATTAACAAATTTAAATATGTATATACATGCATATATACATATACATATGCATTTATGTGTTTGGATATATGTATATATATATATACATATATACCTACACATATATGTATGTATTTAAAAAATAAGGGATGAATGGCTAATGATCTGGACTGAAAGAGGGAGGAATTATATTAAAAAATCTTGGATCCATTGATGTATGACAACACAAGCATTTCTCTCATGATCAATTTACATCTGGTGATTTACTGTTGCTGAATTTCTAGTTGGTTCACAGATGAAGACTCTTGTCCCAGCTAAATTCCTTAGCTCAACATACTTAATCAATATTGAAAATGCAAAAAAAGGAGTTGGAAAAGCTTCCTGGAACTGAATAATTCCAAATTATATATAAAAAACTGGTGACCATTTTTGAGAGATTTTTTTTTTCAAGAAGATTTCTGTTCATATGTGAGTTGCCTAAGAAGATCTCTATATCCCTTTCTATCAAGAAGTCTGCATAATTCTATGAAGTAAAAGTGTTCAAAGGGAAAAAAAAAAGAAGTAATAGTATGATTATTCCCAGTTTGAAGCAGCCTGGCAAATTCACAATATCAAATAACAATGGAAAGCTCTTCAGCATTAAGATTTACTACTTTTATGCATAGATGAAAAAAAATGAGATCCCGATAAGTGTAATAATTATCCTGAACTAGTTTCAGTTGATGGTTCAAACTTAGGTTACCTTACACTCATTTCTCTCTCTCTCTGTCTCTCTCTGTCTCTCTCTGTCTCTCTCTCTCTCTCTCTCTCTCTCTCTCTCTCTCTCTCTCTCTCTCTCTCTTTCTCTCTCTCAGTGGGGCAATTGGGATTAAGTGACTTGCCTTGCATCACATATCTTGTAAGTATAATGTGTCTGAAGCTGGATCTGCTGGTGCTCTATCCACTATACCATCTAGCTGTCCCATTTTATACCCATTTTAATGTGCTATTTGTGGTTTATCATGAGTAGTAACTATTTCTTTGTGAGAAGAGCATTGAACACTTAAACAGGACTATAATCCCAAACTAGTGATATGAACTCGAGATCCAGTTATCTCCTCGGTAAAATTAGGTTTCATTTGGCCAAACCAAATATATCTTCTAATTCCAATTCCCATGATCCTGGCTATTTGCCAATGCTCTTCCCTCCATAAAATCTGCAAATAATGGGTGGGAAGGTGCTCCTCTTTTTTGAGACTCCATTCACTGATGGAATTTTTTTTTTCAGTTTCATTGCCTATAAAATAAATGATATGTACTACATAATTCCTTCAGGGAAGATGCTAAGGTAGACTTTCTCTTATAAAATACATGAGAAATAAAAGACAGAAATTTAATTCCACTGATTAGTGAAATTTTCTTTGGGAAAGAGGAAGGCATTCTCTCCTTTGGAAGACAACTATATCTTTGTGGAAAGAGTCAGGAAGCCAAGGTTATTATCCCAATTCTGTTTACTAATTAGTTGTATGAACTTAAACAAAGCATTTCTCTTTTCTGGTCCCCTGGGTTTTTGCATAATGGATATACTAGATGACTACCGATATTTCTCCTAAAATTCTGTAATTTCATTACCCATATTCCTTCTGTTCTGCCTGCTTATAAGCCATATAAACAGAATAGATTTAGTGAGGCATGATGAGAGTTTGAATTGAATCATATAGAATCTTAGCTGTACCTTCCTAGTCCTGTCTATAGGACAATAGTGACTTCCTTATGATCAACACTGTGTAGAACATGGAATTCTATCCCCTCTCTACTAGTGGCTGTATTTTTAATCATTGTTCAAACCTCATAGTGATTAATAACAGATAGCCAATCTCAGAATTGGGCGTAATCCAATGTGAGAAGCTGTTCACTTGTGTGCAATTATTTGTGACCCCATTGACCATTTGGTCCATGGAGTTTTCTTGGCAAAGATACTGGAATGGTTTGCCGTTTCTTTCTCTAGTTTCTTAGAGTCACACAGCTAGTAAAAATCTGTGGCCAAATTTGAATTCAGGCCTTCCTGATTCTAGGATTCTATCCAGTGAGCCATCTAGCTGTCTCCTACCGTGAGAAGACAGAACTATAAAATAAAGGAGATGTCCTTTTGCATTTTGGACTTCTTGATCAGTCAATCTGGTGATTTCAATGAATTCCTTCTCAGATTATTATTTTCAATTGAATAAAAGAAAATATATTAGATTATAAAAAACAATGATACTGTCATACAGTTATCAAAATGTATTTTAAAAGTTTACAGCCCTCCTGGTTAAGAAAACCTAACATAGTAGAATGTTGCTGTTGGGAGTTCCTTTTCAAAGAATTCATGGGAAGACATGGGAAAGAATAACTTAGGAGTGGGGCAGGTAGGTGGAGAAGTGGGTAGAGCACCAGCCCTGAAGTCAGAGGGACCTGAGTTCAAATTTGGTCTCCAATACTTAACACTTCCTAGTTGTATGATCCTGGAGAAGTCACTTAACCACAATTGCCTCAGAAAAAAAAAGACATAGGATCAAAAAGTGTTGATGGGTTTGTTATTTATGCCTCTTCAGGTAATGTTATTCATCCAAAAGATCCCAGATTCATTGAAAGAACCTTTTAGGAGATTTCTAAAATCTAGCTTTAATGACCTAATAAAGCAGATGGATTGTCTGCAAATTAAAGTTATTGAAGGGCTCTAAACCCTAATCATAAGGGAAGTATTTTATGAATTTTTGATTTACATATGTGTCCTCTCAAGGCAGAGTTGTTAAGTGATGTTAGCTGAGACTGGATTGTAAGGCTGAAGGAGATTAACTATAGTGATAAGGATTGATATACTTTGCCCACTGACTCTTGCATCTGATGAAATTATAGCCCGATGAATGAAACTAGTCCAAAGTTCACTCAAAAAGTTTTGTCTTGGTCTACCCTAGAGCTAAAAAACAATTGATTAATAGGTATATATTGCACATTACTATATAATGGTCAGCATAGTGTATTGTTCCATGGGAGATAAAGGGAACAAGAAGATCAGAACTTTGCTCTTATTGATTCAGAATCATATAATATCTATGTTAGCTTACTTGCCACATTTCAATCTATGATCTCATGATCCTATGATCATGATTCATTTCTTTGAAGCAATAACAGCATTATTGCTACTTCTTTAGGCTACTAAATTCTCGGTTCCCAATTCATACAAATAAATGAAAAGAGCCAAATGGCATAGTCTTATCATCTTCCAGTGGATCTGATTCCAACAACCATCTAGGGAAAACTTCCAATTTGAAGGCTCACTTTTGTTCTGAGATCCTTCCTGGATAGTCCTTCTAAAGAACTCACCTCCTCTTTCCTTCCTCTTTACTTTGGGATAATTGCCAAGTATGCTGTTTCTCAGAAAGGAGAGACTCTTGGCCAGTAGACACACTCTTTATCTCTGCTTTCAAATTGGACCTTACAGAGATGAAAGTTAGGATTATCTTTGATGTCTCTAATTACTTTAGAATCTTGGAAACATTTTGAGGGTGTGGTACATGGGGGTACCAGTGGAGTTTCCTAGACCTGGGTCATGGATATCTGCTAAGCAATGGGAATCCTAGCAAAGACAGTCCATGGTATCTCCATTAACAGTCTAATCATGTCTGTTTCAGTCAGTTTATTAGAGAACTCTATGAGATTTCTCTCAGTGGAACGAGTCTCTGGAGTAAAGGGTTTTCCCAGTAGCCCATTCTAATTGGACTTGACTAGAAAATTGGTGGAAATTTTTTGAGTTAAGAAAAACAGAGACAAGCCTAAATGGCTCAGCAGAACTTTTTAGCATCAGATTATCTCAAGTGTGTTATTAAAACTCAAAGTTCATGTCTGGGGTAAGTGAAGAGAATATTTTTATTCTGCTCCTATTTTGGAATTAAACTATATTCCAGAAAATCTCAACAGTGGCAAATGATGGAGACATAAGTACATGGCAATATGGCATAATAGGCAAATCTCTGAATTGGGAGTCAGGAGACCTGAGATCACATCTCAGTTCTTCCATGAACAATTTGTGAGAACCTGGGGAAACCACTTAATTGTTTTACTGGAATTGCTGCTGAGATAACCTGGTTCAGATACTTCCTGAATGCCAGAAACACTAATTAAGCTCTAGATAATCAAAGATGAAATAAGATACTGATCTTGACCTCAGGAAGCAGACCATCTCAAACTGGTTAATACAGAGAGAGAATTACATATTTCTTTATGTTTTTTTTTTTAAATGACTGAGTTTTTCTATCATTTAGAATCTCTTTTAAATTTGGTTTTGGTCAGCTTCTTTATGGTTTACTTCTCCAATTTTCCAATGTTTGAAGTAACTAGATAGTACAGTGTGGAGAGAATTGTTTCTGAAGTCAAGAAGAACTGAGTTCAAACCAATTTTAAACCCTTCATGGTTTTTTGAATAGTTTTGTTTTCTCCAATTACATGCAAAATAAGTTTTAGCATTAATTTTTTTTTGCAAAATTTGGAGTTCCAAATTTTTCTTTCTTTCTCCTCTTTCTAAAATGATAGGTAAATTGATATAGATTATAAAAACATTTCCACATTATGAAAGAAGATTAAACAGATTAAAAAGAAAAAAAATAGAAAAAACAATAAAATAAGTGAAAAAATGCTTTGATCTGCATCCAGAGTCCATCAGTTCTTTATCTAGATGTGAATAGCTTTTTGCTTTGTGAGTCCTTTGTACTTGTCATAGATCATTGCATTGCTGAGAACTGAGTCATTCATAGTGTGATCATCACACAATGTTACTGATACTGTGTACAATATTTTCCTGGTTCTGCTCATTTTACTTTTCATTATTTCATACAAATATTTCTGAGTTTTCTGAAATCTGCCTGTTCATTTCTTGTTGCACAAAAGTATTACATTACATTCATTTATCATAGCCATACCCCAATTGATGGACATTTTCTCAGTTTCCAATATTTTGCCACAAAGGGCTGCCATTAATATTTTTTTTGCATAGGCAGATCCTTTTTTTGTTTAATAATGTCTTTGGGTTACACATTTAGTAGTGATTTTGATGGATCAAAGAGTATACATAGTTTGGTTGCCCTTTGGGCATAGTTTCAAATTGCTCTCCAAAACATTTGGATCAGTTTACCACTTTACCAATGGTGCATTAGTGTCCCAAATTTTCTCCAAAATTTGTATTTTCCCCTTTTTGTCTTATTAGCCAATCTAATAGATATGAGGTGGTATCTCAAAGTTGTTTTAATTTGCCTTTCTCTAATCAAATGTGATTTAGAGAGCTTCTTTGCTTAAAGATAGGTTTGATTTCTTCATCTGAAAACTGCCTGTTCATATATTTTGATCATTTATCAATTGAGAAATGACTTTTATTCTTTTAAATTTGACTCATTTTTCTATATATTTGAGAAATGAGGCTTTTTAAGGAAAAAATACTGTAAAGATTTTTCCAACTTTTATGTTTTCTTTCTAATCTTGGTTGCATTAATTTTGTTTGGACAAAAGCTTTTTTATTTAATGAAATAAAAATCATCAATTTTGTATTTCACAATGCTTTCTATCTCTTGTTTGATCATGAACCTAAAAGTCACTTCTCCTTTAAGATACCATTGTCTATGGTATCTTTTAGCAAGATGTAGTTTCCTTCTTATATCTTTTAATCAGGCATATTTTTGTTTTTACTTTGTCTGAGATCAGGATTGCTACTGGTGGTTTTTCTTAATTCAGTTGAAGCATAATAGATTCTCTTCCAGCCACTTACTTTTACTTTGTGAGTGTTGTTTCTGCTTCAAATATATCTTTGTAAATAATATGTTGTAGGATTCTGATTTTTGATCCACTCTACTATCCACTTTCACTTTACAGGAGAGTTCATCTCATTGAGATTCACAGTTATGATTTCTCTCTATCCTATTTTCATTCCTCTTTATCCTCTCTCTTCACTTTTCCTTCATCTCCTCCCTTCCTACTTTCTGTTGGGCAAAGCAACATATACTCATTTGGTTGCGTATATTATTCCCTTTCTGAGCCAGTACTGATGAGAGTAAGGTTCAATTGATGTTCATTGCCCACCCTCTCATTTTTCCCTCCACTGTAATAAGTCTTTTGTGTCTCCTTATGTCTTCTACTTTTATTTCATGGATTGACCATTTTTTCACTTGGAATATTAATTTTTCCAGGTTGTACTCTAGCGTCTTTACTTTCTGGAATAGCATGTTCCATGATCTCCAATCCTTTAACATTGTAGCTAGTCCTGTGTAATCCTGATTGTGAATTATTTCTTTCTGAACACTTGCAGTATTTTTTCCTTGACCTCATAGTTCTCTAATTTGGATATGATATTCATTGGAATTTTTATTTTGGGATCTCTTTCCTGAGGTGATCAATCCATTCTTTTGTTGCCTATTTTGCTCCCTGGTTCCAGGATTCAAAGCAGTTCTCCTCTATAATTTCTTGAACAATGGTGTCCATGTGCTCCTTTTGATTATAGCTTTCAGGCAGTCCAGTTTCTCTCTGGACATCTTTTCTTGGTCACTTGTTTTCCCCCATGAGGTATTTTACATTTTTCTTTCATATTTTCATTCTTTTAAATTTGGTTGATTGAATGATTCTTGATGTCTCAAAGAGCCATTAGCTTCCATTTAGCCAATTCCAACTTTTAAGGAGTTGTTTTCCTCAGTTGTTTTTTGTACTGCTTTTTCATTTGGCCAATTGTAGTTTTTAAGCAGTTGTTTTCTTTTTCCAAACTGTTTATTCTTTTTTCATAATTCTCTTGTATCACTTTCATTTCTTTTCCAATTTTTTTCTTCTACTTCTCTTAAATGAATTTTAAGTTCCTTTTTGAGCTCTTCATGAGTTCTTTCTGGATTTGAGACCACTTCCATTTTTTCTTTGGGGTTTTGCTCATAGGTATTCTGATATTGTCTTCTTTTTAATTTGTGTTTTAGTCTTCCTTATCACTGAAATAACTTTCTATGGTCAAGTTCTTTTTATTGTTATTGTTTGTTGATCTTTTTTTTTTTTTAATCTTTTCTTTTCTTTTAAATTTGAGCTCTGCTCCCAGGGTGGAAGGAGCACTGTCTTCAGCTTTTTGTATTAGTGGCTTCTGGCCCTGATGGTTTATCTGGTGCTGCTCTAATGTTGCTCCAAGGCCCACAGGGGCTTCATTGAGTGGATGTGCTGCAGAGTGTTGGTATTGTTGGAAGTTTAGGATTGTACGAGATGACAGCTTATTTAATACTTAGCTTGACTCCTACTGGTGATGACTGGCATGCACTAAGGCCAGTGGTGTATTTCTGTGTTTCTCTGGAACTACATTGAAGCATGTGACAATCTAACTTCTGGAGGATGCCTGTTTGCTGAGGGCCACATTGACATACATAGTGGTTCTCAGAGTCTACCAGTTCCCCTGGATATGCTGAGACATTTGGGGTATCCTGCTGTTTCTGTCTGCCCGCTCACCATACTAGGGCTCAGGATCTCCTGCAGATTTGCTGAGATGGAACTGCTGCTGACTTGCTGGAGGCTTCTTGTCTTAGACTTTTACCTAAGTGATACTGACTTTTTTTTGCTGATCTTCCAAGTTTCTTGTAATAAAATATTTTTTCACCCTTCTTTTGCTGGTTCTGCCATTCTAGGATTTGTTTCTAGGGGCACTATTTTATAGTTGTTTGGAGGAATATGGGAGACTTCTGGCAATTTACTGCTTACTTCACCATATTGTCTCCCCAAAGACTGGCCTATTTATATTGATATATTCAAAGATATATTGCTTATTGTTGTCTTATACATTTTTTAAAAGCCAGCTCATTTGACTCCAATGACATCTGTATAAAAACCTGGGAACTTTAAATATTTGGAGCTATCAAGAAATATCCAAGAAATATATGGGCAGACTTATTTACCTGGGACCCCTCACTATATTGCTGCATCTCTAGAGAGTAAAAACAAGGCAGAAACTTCACATAGTAATGAGATAACAAAATGTATGAATGGGATGTTCACTACTTTTAGAGTTGCCTCTTAAGAAGGGGGTTGTAATAATCATTCCATAAAAAGTATGTTATATAAAAAGGCATCTAGGTACCATTCCTCCTATTCTGGTATCTGGGTGCCTATGGGTATCAAATGTGAAAAAAAAATGTATAGTAAAAAGTAGTCGCCATCCTCTATTGTAATTTCCTGGGGAGTGATTGGATGTTTAAAAAAATCAATAATAGGAAAGGAGAAATGAAATAAAATTATCTTTTTTTCCACATCCTCAAGGAACTTTTTTTTTGCTTTTATATTTTATTTTATTTTATTGTCCTTAATCTTTTTTTAGTATATCTTTTTATTTACAAGATAGATGCATGGGTAATTTTTCATCATTGACAATTGCAAAACCTTTTGTTCCAACTTTTCCCCTTCTTCTCCCCACCCCTACCCCCAGATGGCAGGTTGACCAATACATGTTAAATATGTTAAAATAGAAGTTAAATACAATATATGTATACATGTTCATACATTTATTTTTCTGTACAAAAAGAATCAGACTTTGAAATCATGTACAAATTAGCCTGTGAAGGAAATAAAAAATGCAGGCGGATAAAAATAGAGGGATTGGGAATTCTTTGTAGTGGTTCATAGCCATCTCCCAGAGTTCTTTCGCTGGGTGTAGCTGGTTCAATTCATTACTGCTCTACTGGAACTGATTTGGTTTATCTCATTGTTGAAGAGGGTCATGTCCATCAGAATTGATCATCATATAGTATTGTTGTTGAATATATAATGATCTCCTGGTCCTGCTCATGAAATAAAATTATCTTATCATACTTTAAGGGCTGTAATAAAAAGAAAGTGATAATGATGGGCTTTTTCTGGCATCTTTTAATGAAAAGATTATCTCAACTCCCTTCTCAAGAGCAGCAAATGGGAGATTTATCACATCTATATTATTATGTTTTATTATTTTAAATTTAATTTAATTTTGTTTTCAAGTTCATATTCCCTTTCCCTATTACCCCTGCTCAAATGAGAAAGTAAGAAAAACAAAACCCAAGTCACAAATATGTTTAGGAAAAACAAATTTCACTTTGGGTATGTTGAAAAGAAAACAAAAAACAACAAAATCTCAATCTACACTCTGGATCTTATTATCCCTTTATCTGAGGTGAGTAGCATATTTTATCATGAGTTCTTTAAATAGTATGGTGATCAGAATTCCTAAATATTTAGGAATATTTATCAATTTGATGAGTGTGAGTTGGAACCTCTGAATAGCTTTAATTTTCATTTCTCTAATTATGAGTCACACCAGCTATTCTGACTACTATGTATGGAAAGAATGTTTCCAATATAAATAGGATAATATTTGTAAAGACTGACACATAGTGAGTGTTTAATAAATATATATTCTCTGACTTTCTTTTCCTTGAGAGACAGAGGGCTGTTTTATTCAGCTTCTAGTGACTATATTTATCCAGTCCAATAAACTAGTTAGCATGTAAAATGCCCAGGCTTGACAATTGCCCTTTAAAGTCCATTTCTACTCCAAGTCTATAATCTTGTATTATTCTTCTCTGATACCTGAAAAGACAAGCACATGAATGGGAGATATGCAGAAAGGGAAATTCACCTGTACAGCAGGAGTGCGATCAAGCAGATTTTTATTATTACATGCTCTCCTGGGCAAGATTTACAGAAAACAATGTAAATATAAGCCAAACATTTCCAAATGATACATACAAGTTGCAGAAATGTGTAAAGCATAACTGAGAAACTATATTTTAGAATCATTTCCCAAAAGTTCCATTATCTTAGCAACCATGAAGTGTCTGCCCCATCATTTTATTGAATTTAAGAAGTCCTTTTGAAGCTCATGGATTTTTTCAGGGCATCTTTGACATCTTTGTTCCTCAGGGTATAAATGAGGGGGTTGAGCAGAGGAGTGACAAAAGTATAAACCAAGGGTGTTGGGGGAGGGAAGAAAAAAGAACTTTACTTAACTTTATTATATATTTAAAAGAAATAGCAAATGGTACATAATCAATTTGTAGTTTTGTGTGCAATGATATTTTCAAAAATTCTATTCTGTTATGGAAATGTTCCTTTTATTTCATAAATTAAAGTGATTGGTTAGTTGTGGAAAAAACAAAGAAACATTCATAATTAAGCAAAGAAAATTCCTTTTGGGGGCATGTCTAAATAATGTATGTCTCATTGTACACTTTGAGTCCATTACCTCTTTTTCTAGAGGTGATTAGGATGCTTCATCTTCCATTGCTCAGAATTGTTGTTTATTGCTTTAGAAGTTGTTATTCTCAGTGAACAATGTTCAAAGACACTCTGATCAACAATGTTAAATCATGATTCAGGTGAACCAATAAAGAAAGCTAACCGTCTTTTGAAAGAAAGGTTTAAATAGGTAGAATGATGTGTGTGTGTGTGTGTGTGTGTGTGTGTGTGTGTGTGTGTGTGTGTGTGTGTGTGTGTGTTTGAATTGGCTTTGGCTTATATCACTTTTTTCAGGACTGAATATTTATTACTAGGGTTTTCCTCTCCATCACATTTTGAAAGAAGGAAGTTATGGCAGAGAGAAAATAGAACATTTTTATATATTTAAGAACAAAATTTATAGGAGAGGACTTTGGGAAGATGAAAAGTAGATCAAAAATATTTTGTCTCTCCAAATTTTCTTCACACAAAAAAGAATATCTGCCTAAGAAGGAATGTACAGCAGTGGGAATGAACAAAATTCAAGGTAAAGCTCTTATTCTCTTTGGACTGTCCCATCCCGTGGGACTCAGTCATTCGTGAGGAACCGAGGAAAACCCAGCCTGAAAGAGAATGGGCGAGAAAGAAGAGGGAGACCAAGCAGATTCTTGTCAAGGTCTCATTTATTGTTGGAAACAGCTCAAGTTATATAGGGCAGGGTTACGTGCAAGAAAGGGTATGGGGGGGACTGCAGGAAGGAGCAGACATTCCGGGAGGAGGAGGGGGAAGGGCATCCTGTGGTTACAATTCTTATCTGAGTCTCTAGGGTCATTACGCCCCGAGACATCTCCGTGGTCAACACAATACCATGGCTATGTGTTCTGAAGTGTGGGGGTCGTTCCGCTTCTCTAGCCACCTGGTCGCCATCTATTGCTCAATGCAAAGTTTATGGTCTGGTAGTTTTCCATGACTATAGTTCCCGTCACCGACATTGGACAATCTTTAAAAAAAAAAAAAAAAAAAAAAACCCAATAACAAAAAACAAGGAAAGATCTGAACTCCAGGAGCAAAGGCTCTGATTTAGTATAAACACCTCTAGGCCAATTCTGCAGAATCAGTAAATGACAACCCCTGGGGATAAATGAGGTTGAGAAGCAACCTCAGACTTAGAAACTGTCATTTCTCAGACATCATGGCGCTGGGATCTGTTGGCTGAGTAGAAGTTTAAAGGACCTTGTACTGTGTGAGGGACACCAAGTGCATTGTGCTGAGTAGGTACATCATGGGCTGGGTAGAAGGAGCTGGCACAAACCTGTACAAAATGCAGTAGCAGAGGGGCAGAGACATTGCTGACGATTGGTACTTGAAAGAGAACAGAGTCCCTGGTTTTAGTTCTAGCTGTAATTTGTAGCCATTAGAGGGACCATAGGGAGAAAGATCGTTTGTAGCTGAGGGTTTTGGCCATAATTTAGGATTAGTGAGAATATTCTAAGTTTGAGCCCCCAAGACAGATCTCAGAAAATAACAGGAAGAAGGACCTGAAATTTTAAGCATCATTTCCCGTACCTCAAGACTTGAACTTGATTACACACATAGTTGCTAAAAACAAGATAAAATACACAAACAAAAAAGAAAATGAGTAGGCAAAGGAGAAAGAACCTAATCATAGAAAGCTACTATGGAGATAGAAAAGATCTGGGTTCATATTAAGAAGATAATGGAGCTTTAAAAAAGCCAAATGTCAAATGGTCCCAAGCATAAAGAGGAAATGGACTTTAAAAAGTCAAGCAACTTGAAATAGAGAATCAAAAGCTTAATTAGGCAAGGAAATAATATCTTGAAAGCTATAATTGGGCAAAGGAAAGCTAATGTTCTCAGACACCAAGAAATAATAAATCAAAATGAAAAAAGAAGTGAAATATCTCATCAGAAAAAACAACCGACCTGGCAAACAGATCAAGAGGAAAAATATAAGAATATACTACCTGATAATAATGATACAACAAGAAGCTTGAACAATATTTTAAGAACCATCAAGACCTAAAGTTCTAGAACAAGAAGACAAAACAAAAATAGAAAACAATCCACCAATCACCTCATGAAAGAGATCCCATGATGAAAATTTATAATAATATAATAACTGTATTTCAAAGCTTCAGGTTAAGAAAATATTGGAAACAGTGAAAGAAAACAATTTAAATGTCATGGAACTACAATAAGTATGCACAAAACTTAGCATGCTCTGGATTGAAGAACTGCAGATCTTGGAAGAATATGTTTTGTAGAGCAAAAGAGTTTGGGTTACAACCAATGGTAATTTACCCAGAAAGTTTAATCCTAAATAAAAAAAAATGGATATTTAACAAACTGAAGGACTTTCAGGTATTTGTCATATAAACAGTAGAGCTTAAGGGAAAATTCAACATATAATATCCAGGAGAAATATAAGGTAAACATTGAAGACAATTATAAGGGAATCAATAAGGACAAGTTATTTACTTTGTATATGTGAAAATATTGGCAGTACTCATCCTTATCATCATTATTTGAGTAATTTGAAAGAGAGGCTTGGTCTGAGCTAATTCTTTAAAAAAAGTGTATAGGGAGAAATAAAAAGGAATATTTATTTCACACAAATGAGGCATAAAAGAAGACACTGACATAAAAGAAGCTAGTTGTGGGAAGGGTGGGTAGTGCTAAAATCTTATTCTCATGGGTAATGGGTTAAAGAGGGAATAATAAACATTTAGAAAGATTTAAAAGTCTAAAATCAGAAAGAAACATAAGACAAGGGGATAGAATGGGGGAAAGGATAAGGGAGGGGACTATTGGAGGAGTGGGTAGGTTAAGGAATAAGAGGACAATATAGAGGTTAGAAGTAAAGAGAGGAGTGAGGAGTGTTAGTAATAGGATGAGAAAGATAGTGAGAAAAAATAGGAAGGAGGAAAGAAAATACTCAGAAATGAATGGGATGAATTTACCTATAAAGTAGAAACTGATAGAAGATAAAAAAATTGAATTCAACAAAATGATGCTTTCAGGAAATGCTAGAAAAATGAGAGATATACACAAAGATAAAATAATGTTCAGGAGTAGAATTTATTATATAAAAAGCAAGAGTGGCAATAATGAACTTAAAGTTGAAGCTAAAATAGATTCAACTAAAAGAGGGAAAAATAGAGATACTACAATGTCAGTAATGTTATTTAATATTGTTTTAGACCAAATAACTAGGCAATTTAAAAATACTTGAAAATATACCTGCCAAAATAGACACAAGAACTATATAAACAAAATGTAAAACACTGGTTTAAGCTAACTCTGTGATTTACTTTCAACAGAGTTCATCAAGAGGGTGTGTACAAAGGACCTTGTTTGGTCAAGCTCAGGACACATTTTGCTTTCTAGGCCTTAGTTTTGAAAAGCAAGATATTTCCTAATATTAAGAGAAAAAGAGAAGTGAAAAGAGAAAAATGGTCTTTATGTGGGGGTCCTCATTGGCTTTAAATAGAACCTAGACACTTTGAAATAAGAGGCCTTGCACAGAAGGTGATCTCGTCTTTGAGGTACATTTGAGGATGGAGGAAAGATGGTGTACACATGAAGTAAGGACATTGCCGAATAAATCCTCTTTCAGTGTGTTGATTGAGAAGTATAATAGATGGGGATTCTGGGTGTCTCTCCATTTTAAAGCACTTACCAAAGTGCATGTCACATAGTAAGTTTTATATATATGTTTACCTATTATTATTTTAAAACCAAACAAAAATGGCTCCTGGTGTCTCCATTCATAGTTTAGTAGTTTTATTTCAGCTAGATGACTGAATTATTTTTGCAAGTGTTTCAGTACAATGGACAAGAATTTTCAATATCTCTCTATAAGTGAATATTATCAGAGACTTTGAGAAAATTTTCACAGTTGAAGATAACATTAATGTGCAATTATATCAATATTTAACAAATCATCTCTTAAATCGATCTTTCTGCCCCACTCTCTCTGGTGACCCTCAATCTTACATCTTTAACTACCTTTCATATATCTTAAACTGAATGTCAAATAGACATCTTAAATTCAATATTTCCATAATAGAACTCTTTATCTTTCTCTTAAATCCTTACCTTCTTATGTTCCCTATTACTTTTTAGGGTAATATCATCCCCCCAGTTCCTCAGGCTCACAACTTAGAAGTCATCCTGGACTTTAAATTCTCTCTCAACCAACCCCATTTAAGCTGTTATCAACACCTTTCACTTTCACCTTTGCAACATGTCCTAAATATATGTCCTACCTCCTTCCCTTCTGACAATATCACAGCTCTAGTGTAAGCCCTCATAGCCTTAGGTCTTGATTATTTCATTAGCTACTTCTGGCTCCATCATAGTACTCCCCTAGTTACTTCCTATTGCCTCTAAAAGGAAATATAAAATGCTTTGACAGCCAAATGTCTTTATTACCTGCCCTCTTACAGTTTTCTTAAACTTATATTTTTTCTTAAACATCTATTTTTCAACCCAGTGACATTGATTTCCTGCACCTTTCAGTTTCGGGCATCCTCCTTCTTTCCCTTCCTCCCTTTCTCCCTTTCCTCCCTCCCTCTCTCCCTTTCCTTCTTTCCTCTCTGCCTCTCTCCCTTTCTTTCTTTTCTCCCTCCCTCCCTCATTTCTCTTCCTCTGTTCTCCCTCCCCATTTTGAAAGCTCTCTTTTATCCTCTTTGACTCCTGGCTTTTGTCTCTTTAAGTCCCAACTAAAATCCTACCTTCTACAAGAAGTTGCCCTCAAAACTTCTCAATCCTAGTGCCTTAATCATTTCCTGTTTATTCTGTATAAATTTGCTTGTATGTTGTCATTTCTACCTCCCCATTAGATTGTAAGTTTCTTCAGGGTAGGAACTGCCTTTTGTTTCTTTTTGTATCCTTAGTTCTTAGGACAGTATTGGACATTCAATGATTATTTTTAATAAATTAATATTTACTTCAGATTTACTTGATGGAAATCATAGCTCCAGTCCAAGGACCAATAGGAGGAAATAGGGATGGATAAAAGGACATTTGCTTAACAATGGCTACACAGATACAACAAATCCATTTCACTTTCAACTCTTCAATCATCTCCTCCATAAATTGTTTTCTCACCACAGAGAAACTTTATCTCTGGGACTGTTCTCCTGAATGGGGACTTCTTTTCCTTAACCACTCTTTTATCATCATTTCCTATGCCCCTCTTTTCCAAGGCCTCACTAAATATTCCTATTCTCTTCTGACCAAAATTTCCCCTCTGGCCAATATTCTCTTTTATATGTTTTCTTCCTCCCCACGCCAGAATGTTCAATGTCTAATACCTAATTTGACATATCATAAATACTTAATAAATGAATTTCCATTAATTATTAATTCATTAATAAACGCAAAGCTAGTTCATGATTCTAAGGAATTTGTATTCTTTTAAATTCTATTTTTTCAATTATTAACCATTTATTTTTCTTTCCACCATCAATCCTTCTCCCATTGGAAAAAAAAAAGAAAAACAGAACTTTTTAAAAAAATAAATAAGCATAGTCAAACATGACAAATTCTGACATTTACCATTTCCTAAAATGTATGTCTCATTTCACATATTATTGTAATCACTTCTCTGTTGGGAGGTAGATAGGAATATTCATTATTAGTCCTTTGAAACAATGATTGATCTTTAGTTCTTTAGTGTTCCAAAATCATACATTTTTTAAAAACAAAGTTGATGTTATAATATACATTTTTCTTCTGGTTCTGTTCATTTCACTCTTTCTCAGTCTATATGTATTTTCCTAGATCTTTCTGAAATTTTTTCATTTTTAGCACAACATTGTTTTATTATATTCATATAGTATAATTTAACTATTCTCCAATCAATTGGTACTCCTTTAGTTAACTGCCTTTTATCACAACAGAAAGAGCAGTTATGTTTTCATAATATAGAAACTTTTCCTCTTTCTCTGAAATCCTTAGTATTGTAGGTCAGAAAACATGCAGAAATCAGTAACTTTGGGAGTATAATTCCAAATTGCTTTCCAGAATGGCTGCACCAAGTTACACTGGAGATTATATTCTGATGGGAGAATACAATGTGCAAAGCCTTGTAGTGGTTCCAGAGATGGTCGTTGTAAAGGAGATGATTAACATATTTCATACAGAATCAACAGCAGAATTTATTTGATTAAGTATAGTTCCAAAGGGCAACTAGGTAGCACAGTGGATAGAACAGTGGTACTTAAGTGAGAAAGACTCATCTTGCTAAGTTAAAATCTGACTTCAGACATTTACTACTTGTAGTCACTTAACACAGTCTGTCTCCATTTTCTCATCTATAAAATGAGCTCAAGAAAGAAATGACAAACCATTCTAGTTTCTCTGCCAAGGAAACTCCAAAAAGAGTCAAGAAAAGTTGGACAAAATTGAAAATTAATGTACTACAATTTTTTATAGGGAAGCTTTCTGTTATAGTAGAGGTTAATGAACTGGAAGAGATATCTCAATGGAACCTCAAGAAAACATTTATTGGGGAAAAAGGCTGCATAACTGTATAATCCCTGAGTGTTAAATGGATTTATTCAAATGGTTTTATTTTTACCTCAGAGAAAATATAAAACTATCATTGGAAACTGTGAACAGAGAAAGCATAAATAATTTAAATAGTGCAGTTCTGTTAGATGGGACCTGACCTTAGGTCAACATTTGGTGACATTATAGTGCCATTCTTTCCATTGGTACCAAATATAAAGTCTCTTTCAGATCCTTAGCACTATTTTGTGGACTACAATCACCTCTATGGCTGAAGAAGCAATTTCCTTCCTATCTCATTTACCTTTTTTGAGTAACTATTTGCTTTGTAAGTAGCACTTTGTAAAGGCCACAAAGACAATATTTTTCTTGTTAAATGGAGAACACTGGGGAAAGTACATAGATAACCCCAAGTAGCAAACTACATCACAAAACACCCTTTTCTTTCTTAGAGGTTTATCTCCTTACTATTAGAATTTGTCTTTCTCCAAACTGGGCTGAAAACATGACTATATTTCTGCTTCTTACCAATCTATAGGATATTTTCTAATGCCTCAGATGCTATCAACTTTGAAGCCAAGCCAGAGATTCATTAGTCACTCATGTATGGCTTCTGCTATTCAAAGGAAACACAAAACCAGAATGCGACTGAGAATTTGAAATGCAGGAAGTTCCCTTGGTGGGGTTTGAGCACATAGAGTCATGTGGTTTTATAGCAAATTACAGTTAACTACTATTTGTGGGAATCATAGTGACCGATTTCCCTCCACATAGTTTGAATGCAGGTCTTGATCAGATGCTACTGTCTTTTGGAGGTAGAAAGGAAGTGTAAGTGGGATATATGAAGCAAGGATAAAAAGAGACAAAAAGAGACAGAACTAAGCAAAGTTAGAGAATTAGAGAAAAAAAAACAAAGAAAGAAACACAAAGAGACAAAGATTTAGAGATGGAAAAACAGAAAGAGACAGAGAGAGACAGGAATAGAGAGTCAGAGAAAGAGACAAGAGAGGAGAGGGATATGGAGAGGGAAAGGGAGATTGAGACAGTCTAGCTCTGTATTATGGATTTGTTAGGGGAGGGAACAGTAGCTCATTATTTTGAGGTTTAGGTAGCCATGCAACTAGAAGCCACCTCTATCGTAAAAGCTGCTCTGCCTAATTGGATGGATAACTGGTCTCAGAGTCAAGAAGATATAGGTTCAGTTTTCTCTTCAGTTGCAGATAAACTTCATGATTCTGGGCAAGTCATCCATCTCCTCAGTGGCCACAATAATTCCCCAATACTGTACATTGCAGAGCAGTTACCTTTCTGCATTGGTAGGGATTTGCTCACCAAGAATTCCCTATACCATTGACGTTTAAATATCTGGATCAAAAATCAAAGTGACAGGCAGAAGTGGGTGGGATTGGACCAACTTCTCACAACTCCAAGACCATAGTTCCTCTACTGTTGCAGTCCCACATGGCCAGTACCAACCTTATCATTATACCCTCTACTGAAACAAACTGGACCACCTGTATCAGATCCCACAAATTAATGCTAGGGACTTTTTGAGGATCCCAAAGATTGGAACTCTCACCGTCTACATTCAAATCTTAGGCTTTTTGACTCTAACGGCACAATTCACTGCAGTGTATAATACTGGAAAAGACAGAATTGAAATGCAGAATATAAGAAAATAGACTAATTGGGAGCCTAGAACCCTCAGAAGGCAGACTTAGATTGCATTTTCTCCCTAGGATTAAGCTTAATGAAATCCTCTCCACCAGATTACTTTTTTGAAAGCACTCTTAACCTCTTTATTCCTAAGGCTGTAGACAAGAGGGTTCAACATGGGAATGACTGTGGCATAGAAAACTGATGCCATTTTGTCTGTGTCCATGGAATGGCTAGAATTGGGTTGTAAGTACATGAAGATGATTGTTCCAAAGAATATGGACACTGCTATAAGGTGGGAAGCACAGGTGGAGAATGCTTTTCGCCGGCTTTCAGCTGAGTGCATTCTCAGGATGGCAATGGAAATAAACAGGTAGGAAGTCAAGATGACCAGAAGGATAAAAAAGATAGTGAGTCCCCCTAAGATAAAGACCACCAACTCATTAAAATGGATATCAGAGCAGGAGAGAGCCAGGAGCGGGGGGATGTCACAGAAGAAGTGATGGATCACATTGGAACTACAGAAGGACAGGCTGAAGGTGCAGCTTGTGTGGATGCAAGACTGCAGGAAGCCACAGACATAAGAGCCAATGGCCAGGGCAGCACATACACTTGATGTCATGGTGGTGGTGTAATGGAGGGGCTTACACACAGCTTCATAGCGATCATAGGCCATTACAGCCAAGAGGTAGCTTTCTGCTGAAGCAAAAGCCATAAAGAAAAACATCTGTGCAGCACACCCATTGTACGAGATGACCTTGTCTCCTGTGAGGAGCCCAGCCATCACCTTAGGAGTCACAGCTGAGGAATAGCCAAAATCTACTAGAGAGAGGTTACTTAAAAAAAAGTACATGGGAGTATAGAGATGGGGATCCCAGGAGATAAGAGCTACCATCCCCAGGTTCCCCACTAGAGTGATGAGATAGATGATGGTGAACATTATGAAAAGGGGCACCTGAAACTCTGGATTATCTGTTAATCCTTCAAGGATAAAGTCATTCACCTGTGAGATATTCTCCATTCATGCCTCTTAGTGTTTTCATCAGTCATCAGCAGCAAAAGAGAAATTTACAGAAGAATTAACTCCATACAGTGAAGATGCACAAACATGCATAAACTATGGTGAGAGACAAGTCCAGTGTAAGAGTTTGAAGTGGGATCATTATAGAAATTGCTCTAGAACCCACAGATTCTATGATCCCTGATTCCTCTTGGATGGTTGATCCTCATGTACCAATGAAATAATTGATGATGTTAAGAAACTTGAATTCTTTAGAGGAAACAAAATGTAGAGAGATTAGTAGAGTAAACAGATCACATAGAACACATTTTTTTTTGGAAAAATAATAATAGCTTTTTAGTTTTCAAAATACATGTAAAGATAGTTTTCAACATCCATCCTTACAAAACCTTGTGTTCCATCCCTCCAAATTTCTGTCTCCTCTCCTTACCTCTTCCCTCCCCTAGACAGTGAATTATCCAATATAGGTTAATTCTTTCAAACATATTTCCACATTTATCATGCAGCATAAGAAAAATCAGATCAAAAAGGAAAAAAAATAGAAAAAAACAAGCAAATAAAAACAATAAAAATTGTGAAAATACTACATTATGATCCACCTTCAGTCCTTAGAGTCCTGTCTCTTTCCACAAGTCTATTGGAATTGACCTGAATGATTTCATTGTTGAAAAGAGCCAAGTCCTTCACTGGTGATCAACACATAATATTGTTGTTACTGTACGTAGTATTCTCTTGGTCCTACTCACTTCATGTAAGTCTCTCCAGACTTTTCTGAACTCATCTTGCTCATCATTTCTTATAAAACAATAATATCCCATTATATATATATACATATATATATATACACACATATATATACATATACATACACACACACACACACACACACACATATATATACCATAACTTATTCAGCCATTCCCCAACTGATGGGCATTCATTCAGTTTCCAGTTCCTTGCCACTACAAAATAGCCTGCTATAAACATTTTTGCACAGGTGGCTTTTCCTCCCTTTTTTATGATCTCTTTGGGATGTAGATTCAGTAGAGACATTGCTGGATCAATGGATGCACCATTTTATAGACCTTGGGGCAAAATTCTAAGTAATTTTAACACGATGCAGACTTTAGGAACTAGAAGAAATATGTCCATCCTTCATTAGTAGATGCTAATTGGTTGTGTGTGGAAGGAAGGTTAAAATTCCAAAAGCTAATGAGACCGTATTTAGGGAATTGGGTGAATAATTGGACACAGGGTTGTGTGGAGTGGAATGTCCTTGATAGAAAACCACTTTCAGAGAAGTTTGATTCAATAAAGACTATAAGAAGGAAATAAAACTAGGAAAGAAGATGAGAGTTAGACTTTGGGCACACTTAAAATTCAGTCTGAGAAGTTTATATTTATCCTAGAGACAAAGCCAATCAAGTGCTTGAAGTGGTCAGATAATTTAATAATTGTGGAAACTATTTTAGTAGTTATGGAAACCAAATAGATGACACAAGGTGCACTTTAAAATAAATGTATTATTTGTAATTTGATTGATATTATCATGGTCTGCATCACTTTATAAGCACTACATCAACATTACTGTGAAACAAAAATGTAATGAGACAGCTGAAATGGTTTTCTTCCTTTGGCTTATTTTGCAGGATATTTTAGCAAATTAAAATTAAAAAAAAAACTAGCAACCTTTGGTGGCCACCTGCAATGAGGAACATCTGGCACTAAGGTAGGTTGATCTTTGGCCAAAAAATACACTGTCCCTTATGAGATTGTATAACTTAGCTAATTTTTCCAGAATTTCTGTTCTCCTCACGTATTTTGGACTAGTTCCATACCCCGTAATGAAAGATCAGAATTGGACTTGAGTGGAACATATAAATGGGATACAGATACAGATATTTGATCTATGAAGACATGTTTTATGATACAAAATATTACTAAACACATTCCCAGATTATCAAAGTAGGAAAAGCTATCTGGTCTAATCTATGTATAATAAAAAAAATCAACTATAAATTATTCCCATTACCAGCCTTTAATATACTCCTTAACTTGTACTATAAGTCTCCAACACAGTTACTTCAGATATAAGGTCATCTGTCAATCTCTATCTATTCAAAATTCGAGTTTATGAGCTCCTAACTACGTGTCTGATTTTTAAAGTAAGCTAATAAACACAATTTAATTTCTGATAATTATTGAATAAAATAGCAAAGTAAGAAATAACAATAAAATTATTTCTTTTATAAATACTTAACATAATCTTCTGCAAATACATGCTATCAATGAGAATGATGAACAGTTATAGGTAACATACATGAAAAGGCCACTACATATTGTCACATTGCCCCTAAGAAAAGGAAAAACATTAAAATTAAATCTTAGATTGGACCATCTCATAATCTTCTGGATTTTTTCTCCACTAACTTTTTATATGACTTGCACTTACCAGAATCATTAAAATGTCAGAAATTTCTCCAAAGCTCCAGAGGAATCTCACAGATGATCTGTAGCCTTTATCTTTTTTATATGGGGTCTCCCAAAAGACTTAGTGTAGTTTTAAGTTAATAAAGTTTATGTGTTCTTTGCAACCTATAGTCCACTTTCTTTTTTCTGTAAGTAAAACAAAAATGACACTATAGCCAAATGAGGAACTTATAACCTGTATTTAGAGAAACATATCTGTGCTGTATCTAAGTATTATTTTGGAAGCCTGTCTTCGTTAAATTTAATTTTACTTTGACTTGAAGTCAAAAGCTTTGCTTTAAACCTTAACCCCACTAACTTCTTAACTAATTCTCATCAAGAAAATGGGGGCTTAAAGAAACAGAAAAAGAATATGATGCCTTAGACTTGGAGTTTTAGGACTGAACCTGGTCTGTATAAATCCAAAGTCCAGGGCCATGGGATATGCAAAGATATTTTCTGTCTACCAATCTGCATATGTTTTGCTTGCCCTAAGCCCTGGGAGAACAGGAATTGTTTAATCCTTATCTCTGTGTCATTATTGCTTGGCACAGTAACACAAACTGGGGAAGAGCTTAATAAATGCTTATTCTATTCGATGGAACATTCTTATCAAGAAGATTAAGATTATATTATTTCTATATTGGAAATGAGTATATCTAGACTAGAGGCAGCTACATAGTCCAGTGGACAGAGTGTTGGGCCTAGAAGCAGGAAATGAGTCTTCCTGAGTTCAAGTCTGTCTTCAGACACTAGTTGTGTGATTCTGGGCAAATCATTTCACCCTGTTTGCTTCAGTTTTTTCACCAGTAAAATGGATTGGAGAAGGAAATGGAAAATGGAAAACCACTCTATAGTATCATTGCCAAGAAAATCTCAAAAAGTGTCACAAAAAATTGGACACAACTGGAAGATGACTAAAAAACATATCTAGACTATAAGTAGAAGTGACTTACCTATAAATGACTACACAGCTATTAAGTGTAGGAAGATTTGAATATGGTATGTCTTAGTTCTAAGCCCAGCCTCTATGCACCATACCATGCTGTCCTCTTGATGAATTCTGAAGTCCTGGAATGGATTTTCTAGAATTCCCCTTGCTCCTAAGAAAAGCTGATGAACTCCAGAGAAGACTGATAACCAAGAAATTTTGCATATGGGCTTTAGGTTTGAAACCTTAATCTTAACTAATTTATGAAGCAAGGAACAGTTCCCTCTAGTCTGGTGCTGAGAATTCAAAACTTCCTAGAACAAGAGAAGTTTGGCATTATTGCTGCAGGGATTTCAACAGAGCAAGAGATCTTTCCTCCTGATGAATCTCAAGATGAAAATTTGAAACCAAGTGAAGAAGTCTTTGTAACTCAAAGGCTTTCTGCTCTGGGTTAATCCCACAATAATGTGTTCTTATAGAGCCTCACTTGGATTTCAGTGATTGAAAATGGGAAAAAGGAATGAACTTTATACATATCAGAGACAGAAGCTCTTAGGAAATCAAGCTCTCTCCAATAATCTGGCAACTCCATAGATGACACATGAGCAAAACAGCTCATTAAATTCTACTCTGACCATGGGGACCAAAATTCTGATTTCTCAGGGAGATGATTATTCTGTGATTGCCATTGTTAATCTGAACTTGTTATTAGAAAAGTAGAACACAAAAAAAGCTGGGGCTTGGGAATAAGAAGATCTACTTTCTAGTTCTTAGTAACTCTAGTGCTGTGACTCTGGGAAAGTCATCAAACTGATCCAAGTGTCAGTTGGTTCATTTATAAATTAGAGATAATAAATTGGTCTCTGCTTGGTGATGAGGGTCAAATAAATATTGGATATGAAAGACAGGGTGAAGTGGACTATGAAGAACTAAGTTGAACTAAGATGTCATCAAAGTCTTAATTCTTACCTTTTGCTATTTGTATTGGCTTAGACAGTTCATTTCAACTCTCTAGGTTTCAAATTACTCATTTATAAAAGAGGAATAATAACAATCATCCCCAACACATAGACAACTATGTAGAGATAAGCTAATATTCTTCTCATCATTACTATTACTTTTACTAATCTTTAATTTCTTCTGTACTTCTGCTCTAAATTTCTACTTTATCCCATCCTAGCCTAATCAGTGGGTATATTCTTAAGGACACATATACATGTAGACCTAATGACTGATAGACAACAAGAGAATGCCTTAGATTGAGTTTATTGAGTTTTTTGGAAGATTGCCTTCCATTTAGGACATATTACCCTTAATTAATACTTCTTAATTCTAATTGAATCGAATAGAATTGGATTTTAATAATACTTCCTTAGATAGTGTCAGAGATGGCACCCATCAGATGTAGAGATATCATAAAGTTAGAAGAGATATTTAAAGGAAAAGTGATAGAAAAAGGAGTTAAAACATTTTCAATAGACTGGAAATATAGGATATGTCTATTAAGATATGGTTCTCAAAGGATAAATGTATTATTTTCACTTGGCTAAAAATAATCTACTCCCCATATACAATATCAGTAAAGGATCTCCAGATAGCCATTTGAAAAGATCTGAGTTTTTTTAAAAATTGAACTATAAGCTCAATGATTGTCAAGAATGGATATGGAACTCAATAAACAATAATAACAATAATTATAATAATGTGACATTTACATAGTACTTTCTAAGAACTATAGTTTTTAAAAGTGACTTTCATTCATTAACTAATTTGAGTAAAAAAATGGCAGTAAATTATCAGAAACTACCCTAAAATTCTATGACAGTGAAACTAAATTTTAACTCAACAAAGAATTATCTGAAAAACATTGTTCTCATCATTTCATTTGTTTCTCTATGCTTTTCTGAATCATCCATATTAATAATTTCTTTTTAAATTCAGTTTTATATTATTTTCAGCTCTGAATTCTTTCTCTCTCATCTTTCCATTCATGCATTAAGAAGCAAGAAAAATCATTACAAATATGTATAGTCAAAGAAAACAAGTTGCAATATTAAATAGCCATTTTGTTTTACAATGTTGTCATCTCCAGTATTTCTATTCATTTTATTTGTTTAGAGGCAACTAGGTAACATAGTATATTGAGTGATATACCTTGAATCAGAAAGATTTGAGTTCAAATTTGACTTCAGATACTACTTTTATGATTCTGAGTAAATTACTTAATTTCTGTCGGTTTCAGTTTCTTCATCTATAAAATTATAAAATATAATGACAATAATAGCATTATCTTTTCAGGATTGTTGTGATAATAAAATAAGATTATATTTTCAAGTAATTTATAAACTTTAAGACATGTAGAACATGGCAAAAGAGGTAAAAGATGGAAATAGTCAATATTAGAGGGACTTGAGGAAGATGAGCATTTATTGTAACCTTGTGGGAAATGGTCCAACCAATTGCTACATTGATGATGATGATGGTAGTGGTGGTGGTGATGATAATATTATTCTTCACCAGATGAATACCAGAGTTCAAAGAAGATAGACCAGATGTGTTATCCTACTAAGGAAAGTATTTCATTCTTCTCATGTCAAGGGCCAATATAGTATCCCAGTGTATGCCAGCACACTTGATCCAAGCTCTGTACACACCTATGCTACTAATAGGAAGTGCTGATATGAATATTTGTAGGTTATTTGGGATCTTTCTTTCAGTCTTGGTCTCTTTTTCCTTTATGCCTAGCATTGGAATCTGAATCAAATAGTAAGGTCATTTTATCGACTTAAAAAACATAATTCCTAAATGTAAGTCTGTATCACTCCCCTACTTAATTATTTCTGGCAGCTCTCTATTATTTTCAGAATCAAATACAAAGGCTGTATTTTTAAAGAACCTAGTCCAAACCTACTTTTATAAGAAATTATTACTCCATACATGGACAGTCCATCTCACTATTCTTCAAAGAATATTATTCATCTTATTTCTCTATGACTCTGTATCAGCTTTTCTCTGAAAAAAAATGTCTCATCATCTCTGTCTTTCAAAACCTTAGAGTCCTTCAAGGATATAGCTCAAGTGCCACCTTCTGTAATCTGCATGAGGCTTTTTCTGATCTTGTACCTATTAGTGTCTCCCTCCCACACAAATTGTTCTGTATCTATTTTGTATGTACCTTCATAAGTGCATGTTGTTTCCTTTATATATTTGCTCCTGAAGGATGACTGTCTCATTTGTCTTTCTGTTCCCAGTGACCAGAATAGAGTCTGATATACAGTAAGTACTTAAGAAATATTTTTGATTTACTGATTGGTTGAACCAATTCCCATAGAACTATAATTTTTATTTATTTTCCTAGAGCTCCATTCACAAAGATTATATCCTTTTCCCCCCCTTTCTACATGTAAGATACGTTTTCAGAATTATTTCTATTAAAATTTCTCTTATCAGTGATTTGGAATTATCTCTCATGTAGATAGTTCAGATTTTAATTCCTCTAAGACCAATTGCTCATACATTTTGACAACTTGATCGTGAATGATTCTTGCTATCATGCACTCATTTTAATTCTTCATCTTGAATATAAAAACATCATAAGAAATGCTTGATATAAAGATTTTTCTTAATTACTTGTTTGCATTTTACCCTGCCTACATTGATTTTAGTTGTTTAATTTCTTATAATTGAAATGATCTTTTGGCTTTTGTACTGCCTTTCCTTGTTTGATTAAAAAAAAAACTTGCACAAGATGATTTAGAGAAACCTAAGAAGACTTTTATTAACTGATACAGAATGAATTGAGTAGCACCTAAAGAACAATTTTTATGTTGAAAAGTCAACAAACATTTATAAAATATCTACACTGTTACAGGTCTGTGTTAAGCAACACATTTTTTTTATTATAGCTTTTTGTTGGCAGAACATATGCATGGGTAATTTTTCAACATTATCCCTTGCACTCACTTCTGTTCCAACTTTTCCCTTTCCTCCCTCCACCCCCTCCCCTAGATGGCAGGCAGTTTCATACATATTAAACATGTTAAAGTATATCTTAAATACAATATATGTGTACAGATCTGTAGAGTTCTCTTGAAGCAACACTTTTCAAAACAAAAAGGTTTGAAAGATTTTAGAACTGTGATCAGTGCAAAGAGGAAACATGATTCTAGAGAATTACCAATATCCTGAGAGAGAAGTGCATGTATGTGTGTGTGTGTGAATGTGTATATGTAGATTTGACATGGCAAATTTGGGCATTTGTTTTGCTTGACTATGCATATTTATTTTACTGGTTTGGTTTTTCTTTTTCTTTTTCCCCTCAATGTGGTGGGAAGGTAAAAGGGAGAAAAAATCTTTTTGTTAATTAAAAAATTAATAAAAAATTCTCCCTCAATATAACTATTAAAGATAATTGATTTCATTGCCCTTAAATTTTTTAATAGTCTAACATTTTATATATCTATATTATGTATATATATGTATATATATACATACATACATATATATAAATATATATACATATATACATATATATATATGTATACACACACACACACACATATATATATATATGTAAATATATATATATATATATATATATATATATATATATATAGCCATCATTGAGTAGCATGTAAGTTCTAATCACCTGGTAATTATAAAATCATACTGTAATTATATCATATGGATGATATAACATAATTATAAGTTTGATAGAAATAATTAGCTTTTTGAAAATATAGATTTGAAAATAAAATACTTAACAAAAGCTACTGCTTTAATTTCTCCCAATACTTCAGGAGTGTTGCCTTTCTTTCTCATCTCTTTTCTGAAGAGAGAAAACTTACCCAGTACAATTTCTATATCACATTGATCCTACCAAGTTAATTTTCAGAGGTGACATTGTTGCTGAATGGATTCTGAGTCCTGAAAGTCCTTCATTTTTCCTCAAGACATTGTTTTTGGACCAGTAGCAAAACTCCAATGCTGGAAAGCCTGAACATAAATAAAAATTTAGAAAACAAGACATGAGGTCCATTTTATTGCCCACATGCTATGCTGGGGAGTTTAGTGGGGAGAAGATCAAAGCCTTTCACTAGACACTGTCTTCAGAGGAGTCAAACTATAAGTAGAGTCACTGCTGAAAAAGTAGAGCCACTGACATCTGGGATTCTTGTTATTGGTATATTTTGAAGATACCTCCAATTATGAGTGTAAAAAGGCTTCTTTTAGTGACATGGTTAGCAAACCAGATCTAGGTACAGAATGTCTACACATGTTATAATGTATCTCTAAAACACTTTCATTACACAACATGAACACTCTCCCAGAAGTGATTCTTGAGGCTCTCCCTGATATTTTTTGCCATGAGCTAGTCTTTTATTACATAAGGAAGTAGTATATCTAGTTTAATTTGATTGTGGCTAGTGGTAAAAATTATTAAACTGAATTCCCATTCTCTCTCTCTAATTTTTCTGGAAATGAATAGTTTGTGAAATAAAATTAATACAAACACCCAAGTATAAGAATATTAACTTGAACAAGACATAAAGGAACTACTAAAGGAAAAAAATTACTACTCAGATATATTTACAATTGAATTTTACAAAACATTTATAGAGCTATTAATGATCATATTATTCAAATTATTCTCAAAAACTAAGAATTAGCTTGATCAAACTCCTTTTGTATATTCAAAGACATAATCAAGCAAAGAAAGAAAAGATAAGCTCTTATCACTACAGAATGTAGAGTTAACAATTCTGTAATATAGTTCAGAAATTGTTCACTGGCTAAATTAGATTTATAACAAGAATAATTTGATATTAGGAAAACCATTATAATTTCTTATATGTTGGGGGAAAAATTTTAGATTAGAGATACTTACAAGTGTCAAACAAAAGATTTACAGACTATATGTGGCCTACAGTACTCCTGAGTACTTTTTCAACCAAATTGAAATGTAATTGGTAAATATTTTAAAAAATAAACATATACATATATTTATATGTTCCTTACGTGTAGTTTTCAAGTCAATTGTGAAGTTTGCATTATTTAGAGATCCCCATTTTGATGTCACATAGATATCATTATCTTAGACTAATTGTATAGAGGAAAAACAAAGATCCATCATCTCCAGCAGTCAAACATCAAAGGAGTTTTACCAGACAGTGATCAGAAGACCAGGAGCATCCAGAAACCACCTGAAACTAACATGAAGTATCAGAACAAGATTCCATTAGGTGAAAACATTGTGCCAAGCAATAGGAATACAAAAAGAGGAAAAAGACAGCTCTTCTCCTCATGGAACTCACAGTTTAAGGAAAGAGATAACCAAGTACACATACACACATTCACACACACATACACACATATAATTAACAAATGAAAGATATTGGGAAATACTTATTCCTGGAGAAGATGGAAATCTAGTAGATGGAGATGGGGAGGGACAATGTTCCTTGAATGGTGTACAGCCAGAAAAAAAGGCCTGGAACTCAGAGATGGAGTATCTTGTTTGTGGAACAACCAAGAGGCCAGTGTTTACTGCATGGAACAATATAAAAGTACCTGTCTGGAGAGGCAATGTTATGTAGAGTTTTGAATGACAAAAAGTTATTTTTGTATTTGATCTGGAGGTGATAGGTTGTCATTGGAGGTAAATGTGAATAGAAGTGACATGGTAAGATCTGTACTTTAGGGAAATGACTGATGTGTGAATGGAGAATGGATTGGAGTGGGGAGGTGGACATATCTGCCAACAGGCCACAACAATAATTCAGGTGTGAGGTGATGAGCATTTACAACAGAGTAGTACCAGTGTCAAAATAGAAAGGGGCTTATTTGAGAGATGTTTTGAAGGAAAACTTGATGGGCCTTATCAAAGATTGGAGGAGCGAGAGATTGTGAAGAGTCCTTGATGACTCCAAGGTTGCAAATTTGAAGGACTGGGAGGATGGTGTTGTGCTCTATAATGATAGAAAGGTAAGAATTGAGAGGCATTTTAGGGAAAGGAAAATGAGTTCAGTTTTTGACAGGTAAGATAGCCATTAGAAATACAGTTTAAGAGGTCTTAAAGGTAGTTGCAGGTGGTAAATTGGAAGTCAGCATAGAAGTTAGGGCAAGATAGGTAGATTTGAGAATCTTCAAAATAGGGATTGTAATTAAATCCATGGGAGCTGAAGAAATGAACTTAAATGAAATAGTATGGAGGAAGAAGAAAAGAGGACCCAAGAGAGAAACTGAGAATCACTTATGGTTAGAAAGCAAAAATGACCAAGAACAAGCAGTAGTATAGATAGGAACAGAACTAGGAGAGAATGGGATCCTGAAAACCTAGAGAAAAGATAGTTCAAGAAGAACAGTTTCAAAGGTTACAGAGAGGTCAAAGCAAATACAGATTGGGGAAATCCCATTGGATTCTACAATAAGAAATCCTTAGAAAATTTCAAAAGAGTAATTATGGTGCAATGATAAAGTTGGAAGCTTGAATACAAGAGGTTATGAAGAAAGAAGAGAGGATAGGGAGCCATGGGAGATTTGTTGACTTGATTTTTATTTGCTTTTGACTTTTGGGAATCCATCCACTAACTTTAATGGGCTAGTACCATATGTAAGTTAAAGAGATAATTAACTGAACTTTAGGCCTACGTATAAGAAATATATATTTTTTAAAAACTGGAGTTATCTCAAAAAGGAATGAGCTGCTTAGAGAAGAAATGAGGGTCTGAATTCTAGGACAGATGATCATATGTCATGTGTATTACAGTGCTGATTATATTTTGATTGTGGGTTTAACTAGGTGAACTCTGAAAGTCCCTATATCCCACTCTCAGTCTTTGACTCTATTAGTCTGAATATCCAGAGGAGGGCAACCAAATTTTTTTGCCTTATTTGATAACTATTTCCTCAAGTGTTAGATTATCTCTGCCAAATACCTGTACCACAATGCAGAAACTATAAAAATTAAAAATCTAGGTATATTATGCATATGATTAGGTTCAGGTTTGAGGAAAAACACCCTAAATCAAGATAGGCATTCTAAAGATGCTTTTATAGATGAAATTATGACAAAGTAACAGGGAAATCAGTTATTTTATTTTTCAATCTTGTACATTTTAAAAAGCCTTTTGTAGTTGTTGCTGTTCAGTCATTTTCAACCAAGTTCTATTCTTTGTTATTCCATTTTGGTTTTTTGGCAAAGATACTCAAGTGGTTTTCTACTTCTTTCTCCAGATTATTTTACAGATGAAGAATTGATGCAAAACTAGGTTAATTCACTCATCTAGGATCACATAGCTAGTAAGTATCTGAGGCTACACAAGTTCAAGAAGATAAACTTTTCTTATTTCAGGCCCAGTACTTTAACCATTGCATTACCTAATTGCCCTCTTTTAAGCTACAAAAGTTAAAAAGACTCATAATCTCATGTTTTCTCCACTATCATAAAACCTAAGAAAGATTATACTCTCATTTATCCTCTAACAAACAAAAATCTAGTTAAGTAGACTCAAAAGGTAAGCTAAATCAAAGTACAGATTAAATACCCAATTCCCAAAATTCTATACTTACAAAACTGATGAGGTCTTGAATTGGGGTTTAGTTAAGGTTTAATTGAAGTCTAGTGTCAGGTTTGTTGTACAGGGAGTCAAATAAAGCTCCCCTGTAACCCCTTTGGATTCGGCACAATGGAGTTAAATGAGGTCTGGTAGTGGTGCAAGAGTTCCCTGTAAAGAAATTTACAGACCCAAAAACCTAGATTGATAAAAGAGATTTATTATGGGGTTTGGAAGTAAAGTCTAGTTAGTAAAGTTGAAGGTAGAGATAAGAGGGTACCGGAATCAGTGTTCCAGTGGGCAGAGATCCCTGGCATGCCAGGCGTAAGGCTGCCATATTTGGAACCTCTGCAAAGAGAGAACTCCAGTTTGGCTCTTTTATAAAGAAAGATTTAGCTTAAGGGGCCTGTGGGTGGAGTCCCAAGTTGGCTCCTTGCTGTGTTTCATCCAGGGCTAGAATTTGCTTGGTAAAGGTTGGGAAATCTGAGCAGATTATTAGAATGGGGCCTGGGACAGCCCAAGTTGGCTTAGATATGATGGGGGTTGTGAGAGCCCGGATATCTCCTATTGAAATTCAAAGGGATGCTTTTGACCAGGGTTTGTGAATCAAAGGTCCCAGCTTCTTGAATTGATAATGCATCAGCTATGAGGGGCTGGGAATCAGAAAGGAATAAATCAATCTGAAAGGACTAGTTTCTTAAAGGGACCACAACCCACATCAAAACTACACGACTATATTTTATAAGCCATTATGTGCTAATTGAGAAGAGGAGATTTATATGTCATGAAAATTTGGCATCAGAAAAATTCTTAAAGAAATAAAAATTTTGGGAGGCTTTTTCAATTAATTGCATTTTATTTTTCCAATTTCCAATTTTCCAATTACATCTAAAGATAGTTTTTTTTCATTTTTGTAAGATTTTTGAATTCCACATTTTTCTTTCTCCCTTTCTCCCAAGATAGCAATCAACCTGATACAAGTTATACATATACAATCACATTTAACACATTTCCACATTAGTCATGCTGTGAAAGAAGAATCAGAACAAGAAGGAAAAACCATGAGAAAGAAGAAACATCAAAAAAGTGAAAATTATGTGCTTTGCTCTCTATTTTATTCAGACTCCATAGTTCTTTCTCTGGATGTGGATAGCTTTTCCATCATGAGGCTTTTAGAATTGTTTTTGATCACTACATTGCTGAGAATTTAGTCTACCACAGTTGATTATCACCCAATATTGCTATTGCTTTGTGCTTTGCTCTCCTAGTCCTACTCACTTTACTTAGTATCAGTTCATCTAAGTCTTTCCAGATTTTTCTGAAATTTTTCCATGCATCACTTCTCACAGAACAATAGTATTCTATTACATTCATAAACCGTAACTTGTTCAGTTGTTCTCACTTGATGGGCATCCTCACAATTTCCAATTCTTTGGAATTTTATAACAACAAAAAGAATTGCTATAAATATTTTTGTAAATATGGTTCCTTTCTGTAGCAGGCTGAAACTCTGAATAGGTGTACTTGAATCTAAGAATGGAGAGCATTTAAGGCTAATTACCTATTTGATGTGAGACAATGGCCTTATTAGCATATATTTGAATCATGGCTCTTCTCACCTTTGGTGCTTGCTGAATTTTGGTAGTAAGACAAGGATTTGGTAGTAAGCAAGGATTGTGGGCTGGAGTGAGAGAAGGGAGAGTGACTTGGTATCAGGACAAGGAGGAGAGACCCTGGTGACTCTGGACTCTGGAATCCAGGATACTTATTCATCAAGGCTTGAGGCAGCTTGCCTGCCTCCTTCACTTCTCCCCCTAAAGACCAAGGACTTTAATTTATCCTGACTCTGGCTGACCCTAAAGCCCTTCAGGGAGCTAGTCCACACACTGTACCTTTCCCCTTTTTTTTTATGATTTTATGAATAAAGACCCAGTAATGGAATTACTAGATCAAAAAGTATGCAGTTTTATGCCCTTTGGTAGTTCAAAATTGCTCTCCAGAAAATTGGATCAGTTCCCAACTCCATCAGCAATGCATTCGTGTTGCAACACATCTTCTCCAACATTTTATTATTTTACTTTCTTGTCATAATAGCTAATCTGATATATGTGAGGTGATACCTCAAAGTTTTCTTTATATTTTTCTAATCAGTAGTGATTTAAAACATTTTTCATATAGCTATAGATAACTTTAATTTCTTCATCTGAAAATAGCTTCTTCATGTACTTTGACCATTTATCAATTGGATGATGATGTATATACTTACAAATTTGATTCAATATATTTGAGAAATGAGACTTTTTTTTATCAGAAATACTGTCTATTAAAATTGTTTTCCAGTTTCTTGCTTTCTTTCTAATCTTAGTTGCATTAGTTTTGTTTCTGCAAAACCTTTCTAATTTAATGCTATCAAAATTATCCATTTTTCATTTCATAATGTTTTAGATCTTGTTTGGTCATGAATTCTTTCCTTCTTTATAGATCTGACAGTATTCTCTTTCTTGCTCTCTTGATTTGTTTATGTTATTACCCCATATGTCTAAATCATGTACCCATTTTGATCTTATGTTGGTAATGGTATGAAATGTTAGTCTATTCATAGCTTCTGCTATACTATTTTCCAGTTTTTTTTTGTCAAATAGTGAGTTCTCATTTCAGAAATTGGAGTCTTTTGGTTTAATTACATAGTACATACATACTATAGCCATTTACTATTGTATACCTTACCTGTTCCACTTATCTACTACTGTTTCTTGGTCAGTACCAAATAGCTTTGATGATTGACACTTTATAATATAGTTTTATATCTGGTATGCTAGGCCTTTGCATTTTAAAAAATTAATTACCTTGATAATCATGAATTTTTGTTTATCTAAATGAATTTTTATTAATTATTTTTAGCTCTATAAAAATATTGTTGGTAGTTTGATTGATATGGCATTAAATAAGTAAATTAATCTAGGTGGAATTATAAAATTATTATTTTAGATTGGCTAACCCTGAGCAATTGGTATTTTTTCCATTTATTTAGATCTGTATTTGTATGAAATGTGTTTTGTCATTGTGTTCCTAAGGCCCCTAAGTTTGGCTTGGCAGGTAGACTCCCAAATATTTTATATTGTCTACAATTATTTTAAATGGAATTTTTCCTATCTCTTGCTGCTGGAATTTATTGATAATATATAGACATGTTGATGATATAGGTGGATTTCTTTTACATCCTGCAATGTTGATAAAGTTGTAATTATTTCAAGTAGTTTTTAGTTGATTCTGTAAGTATGCAGTAATATAATCTTCAAAGTGTGAAAGTTCTCTTTCCTTACTGCCTATTCTAATTCCTTTCATTTCTTTTTCTTCTCTTATTGTTAAAGCTAACATTTCTACTACAATATTGAATAATGTAGATGATTATAGCTATCCTTGTTTCATTCCTGATCTTATTGGGAATGCATCTGGCTCATCAATATTACATATAGTACTTCCTGATGTTTTAAATAGATATTATCATTTGTTCTTTTTTTTTTTTTTCTTTTTTTTTTTCCTGAGGCTGGGGTTAAGTGACTTGCCCAGGGTCACACAGCTAAGAAGTATAAAGTGCCTGAGACCATATTTGAACTCAGGTCCTCCTGAATTCAAGGCTGATGCTCTATCTACTGCACCACCTAGCTGCCCGCAGATATTGTCATTTGGAGGAAAACTCCTTTTATTCCTATGCTCTTTCATGTTTTAATAGGCATGGGTGCTATATTTTGCCAAAAGCTTTTTCTGCATCTATTGAGACAAGCATAAGCTTTTTGTTAGTTTTGTTATTGATATGGTCAATTATGTTGATAAGTTTTTAAAATATTGAACCAGTCCTGCATTGCTGGTACAAATTCCATCTGGTCATAGTATATTATAGATAAATTGTTTTTTTTTTTTTGCAAATATTTTATTTAAAATTTGTATCCATATTCATTAGAAAAAATATTCTATTTTGGCTCTTCCTTATTTAGGTTTCAGCCTTATATTTGTGTAGATTATTATAGATTATTTTCAAATTATTTTTCTAGTTTATCTTTTCATGGTCCTTTACTGCATATAATAAATTGCACCATGATCTGAAAAGGATGCATTTAATATTTTTTGCCTTTTTGCATGATTTTAAGTTTTTATGCCTTAATACATAATTAGTTTTTGTATAGGTGAAATGTATAGCTGTGAAAAAGGTATTACTTTTTATTCCCATTCAATTTTCTCCAGAGGTCTTTCATATTTAACTTTTCTAAAATTCTATTCATCTCCTTACCTTTTATTTATTTTGTGGTTAAATCTATATGTTTCTGAGAGGGGGTGATTGAGATCTCCCACCAATATAATTTTGCTGTTTATTTCTTCTGTGTCTCATTTAACTTCTCTAAGGGCTATGTGACTTGGTGTATATATATTTAATATATATTACTTGCTTCTTTATAGTACTTTTGATCAAGGTATAATTTCCTTTTGTTATATCTCTTTATTAGATCTCTTTTTGCTTTTGTTTTTGTCAGAGATCAGGATTTCCACAACCGCTTTTTTTTTTTTTTAACTTCAGCTGAAGCATAATAGATTTAGCATCAGTTTTTTTTTTTTTTACTTTTACTCTATATTTCTGTTTCAAATGTACTTCTTGTAAACAACATATTGTAGAATTCTGTTTTTTAATTCACTATGTCATCTGCTCCCAATTAATGGGATAGTTCATCCCATTTATATTCACAGTTATGATTACTAACTATTTCCCTATCCTTGTTCTGGATTTTGGCTACAATATTCCTCAGTTGCTGATTTGTGTAGTGGGTAAGATCCTCCTCTGGCTTGCCCAGACACTGTGTTGTGTTGTGCTCCCCTGTTACCCAATTGAGATAGACTTTTCATAAAGTCCTTTTGAAGTATCTTCAGAGGGAAAGATTTGTTTTCTTTCACACTTTTGTGTATTCTTCACTCTAGAATCCAATTAGGGGTTTGATATAATGTTATTTATGAGAGAAATTGGGGAGAGCTCAGTAACTTCTTGGCTGCTCTTTAGCATCTTGGCTTTGCCTCTCTTTGGAACATTTTAAAGATACTATATTCAATGAAGCCAAGAAAACAGAAAACTGCTATTTATAGCAAATATTTCTGATAAATATTAATTTATTAAATATATTGAGAACTTGCTCAAATTTATAAAAAATCAAGTCATTCCTCAGTTGATTAACTGATCAATGAGTACAAATAGATAGTTTTTGGACAAAGAAATCAATCCCTTCCTTCCTCCCTCCCTTCCTTCCTTTTACAAAATGACTAATATAGAAATATGTTATATTATTACACTTGTATAAACTACATGAAACTTCTTGCTATATAAAGGAGTGGAGAAAAGAGAGGAGGGAGAAAATTTGGAACTTAAAAAATAAAAATATTTTATATTGTAATTGGGGAAATGAAATATTATTAAGACAAAATGATGTTGTATTCCTTTCTCCATTTCATTTAGTAGTTGGAAATCTGAGGAATGTTAAAAATCCTCCTGTAACACTATTATTCTATGAATTAGTCAGATGAGGTTAATATTAATGAAAGATAGGAATTCAGTTAAATAAGAGTAACAGGGGGAATGATTCTCAAATAACAAGAAATAAAGGAAACTTTAAAAACCTTCTTAAGAGTTTATAGAATTCTCATAACAATCTAAAAAGGAAGATCAATTGAAGGAACAGGATGTTTAGCCAGAACAATGAGGAGACTGGAGGTGGTGGAGGGATTTGGGTGAATAGATGGGAAGACATAATAAAGTCTTAGAGTACTTGTGTAAAAGATACATTAGATTTATTTTGTTTCTTAGCTGTGGAGATAAGTATCTCTTAGTCTTTCTTATCCCCACCCACTTCTGTTGTTTATCAATTGTAACCATCCATATGCAAACTTAGTAAGTACTACTGAGTCTGTTATTTCCCCTTTTAAGGTAACAGTATGAGAAAGCAGAATTTATAACAATGGATGGAAGATACAAAGACACAGTTGAAGCTTAATATGTTGCTATAGTGGATAGAGCACTTGGTTTGAAGTCAAGAATACCTGAGTTCAAATCCTTCTTCAGAACAGTGTAACCTTGGGCATTTCTCTCAATTTCAGTTTCCCTATCTGTAAAATGCGAGAGTTGGCTCTTATGGTATCCAAGATCTCTTTCAGCTACAACTCTATTATCCTAAAATATATATGGAAAATATTCTATGTTGAATTCTTATCACTACAAAGTTCTTGAGGGTCTTTCTATTTCTATAAGTACCTAGTGAGGAATAGTTCTAAAAAGTGTTTGTTGAATTACATGGAATTAGGTACAGGTTGAGCACTGACAGGGATGCTCTGAGTGTAGGAAAGTAGTGATTTCAGCACAATTTACTCAATATACGACTGAGATTCTCTCCCTTTTTACTAATAGTTATGAATTTTCTTCATGGCACGCAAACCTTTTTGGATTCTGTAAGTTAGTAACCTAGTGCTACTTTAATGTCTACATAAATATAGGATAAATTGAGGAAATATCCCCAGAGTATTGTGTACCTCAACTCTGAAGGGTATATAGGAGTACATGAGCATGAATGGCACTGGGCAAGAAGTTGTAGGTGTGTGGTCACTGGGATCTGTAGGGATGAGAATCCTCCACATATGGAACCACAGTTCTGTTTTATTTTTAAAATCATAGTAATTATTTAGGAGAAGCTCTGTAGAACTTGGTTTTAATAATCTCATAAGGGAAATAATTTTTCAGTGAATTAAGGGAAAAATTCCCTGAACTGTCTGCCCTGAGGGAAATAGCTTCTTTATTACAATTGATGATTATAGACTTGATTTTTTTCCTCAACCAAAAAAGGAGAATCACTGAGTCTGATGTCTGCTGGGCCTTGGACTCTAAAGCTCCAGACACTTAATTATAGAGTGAGAAAGGAAGAGAGCTAATGGGAGATATATTCCTTTTCCTCCTTTGATATGTGATGAAAGTGACAGAGAGAGATGGGAATTTTATATTGTTTCCAAGCAGCCTTCAACCTAAGATCTCTGTTTTAATGAAGAAGTATTTGATGTATACCTACTGTGTATTTACCAGTCACTAGGATTCTAAAAAAATACAGAGGGATGGAAGCTGTGGGCACAGGAGTTGAATCATAATTATAGAATGCTAAAGTTAGATGGAACCATGGAGATTTGATCTTTGAAGTTACCCCATGAGATCAATTTCTCTTTCTTTGTCTCATTATTGCTCTGAAAAGAGAACTTGCCAAATATAATTCATATATAACTTGGGTCTTAGTTTCTACAAAGATGTTGGAGGGTCTGCTACAAGGACTCAAAGGGATAATAGTAAACAGATATTACAAGACTTTTATTTTCCCTACACTATTAAAATACAGAAGATGCAAAGATTTGTTGGACCTCATTAGCAAATAAAGAAAATTCATGAAGGGACCCACAATAGCTCAAAGACTTTCAACATAATAATGTCCATTTCTATGGTGTTGTTTTTCTTGCTGTGCAGCCCCATGTGGGGCCACATTGATATACTAGAGTGGTTGGACACTCAGGCAAATGGAGTTAAGTAACTCGCCCTGATCACAAAGCTAGTAAGTGTCCAAGACTGGATTTGAACTCAGGAAGATGAATCACCCTGATTTCAAGTCCCCTGCTCTATCGACTATGTCACCTAATTGTCTAGTCCAACTCTATGATTTCTACTTTGTGTGCAAATGAATTTAAATTTGCAAAAGTACTTTGCAAATCAGGTGCTTCAAATGCTTTTTATTATTCATTATAAGTATTATTTTTAATATTGTATTAATACTACAACCAATATTGTTGATATGTTTAGTAGTGTTGGTTTTATTATTTCTTATTATAAACACTATTATTATTAATAATACTAACAGGATTTAAAATTCTAACTCACAACCAAATTGGATTAGGATTTCCTAAAAAAGAACTGACTTCCATTGTCAACAGGACAAATACTTGACATTTGAGTCAATAGACTTTTCTCACCAAGTATTGGACAGAAGGGAGTCATATCATGAAGATATATGACAGCTAATGTATTGTTTGACTAACTCAGGGAGTTGTGTAAAGGTTAATGTCAGGTTAGGGTCAGGGGTAAGAAAAGGTAATGGACCTCTTTCTCTTTCCCTCCCTCCTTCCTTCCTTCCCTCCCTCCCTCCCTCCCTCCCTCCCTCCCTCCCTCCTTCCTTCCTTCCTTCCTTCCTTCCTTCCTTCCTTCCTTCCTTCCTTCCTTCCTTCCTTCCTTCCTTCCTTCCTTCCTTCCTTCCTTCCTTCCTTCCTTCTTTCCTTCCTTCCTTCCTTCCTTCCTTCCTTCTTTCCTTCCTTCCTTCCTTCTTTTCTTCCTTCCTTCCTTCTTTCCTTCCTTCCTTCCTTCCTTCCTTCCTTCCTTCCTTCCTTCCTTCCTTCCTTCCTTCCTTCCTTCCTTCCTTCCTTCCTTCCTTCCTTCCTTCCTTCCTTCCTTCCTTCTTTCCTTCCTTCCTTCCTTCTTTCCTTCCTTCTTTCCTTCCTTCCTTCCTTCTTTCCTTCCTTCCTTCCTTCCTTCCTTCCTTCCTTCCTTCCTTCCTTCCTTCCTTCCTTCCTTCCTTCTTCCTTCCTTCCTTCTTCCTTCCTTCCTTCTTCCTTCTTTCTTTTCTTTTTTTATTTCTTTCTAAGATAATGGCAGAAATCTTGTAAAGAGGTCTTAATTAGGAATCAGATGATTTTAGATTAAATCCTAGCTCTGCTTTTTATTACTTGATTGACCTTAGCTAAGTGATTTCTCTTTGATCTTCTCTGAGGCATAAATTCCTTCTCTATAAAATGCAAGAATTTACCTCTTAAGATAAAAGTACATGGAAATTCAATGAGATAAGTAATGAAAAAGTAAAATGATTGCAGTTTTTTTAAAACTATTTTTAAGCATGTCTGATTTCATCAGCCATTTAGGGAAGAACTCTGATCATTGGAGTACTTCTGGGGCTGCTAGGTGGTACAGTGGATAGGGTATCAGGCCTGAGGTCAAGAAGAATCAATTCCCTGAGTTCAAATCTAGCATTAGATACTTAATAACTATGTAACTCTGGACAAGTCACTTAATTGTGTTTGCCTCCATTCTTTTATGTAAAATGAACTGGAAAGAGCAAACTTTTACTTTACTAAGAAAACTGCAAATAAGATCAAGAAGAATTGAACATAACTGAAAATGAATGAACAGTAACAAACTATTGTATCCGTCTTCCTGGAAAGCCTTCCAGTATTCTCCCTCCTCTTCACTTTGTATTACATGCAAGTAGCGTCCACAACTTTCAAAGTCTATCTAGTAAGGAAAGACCTTAGGTGAAATATAGGCTCTTTGAATGAACTGCATATAGTTGATGGGGAAACACTTGGGTATAAAAATCCTTTGGAGAAGAGAAATCTGTTGAATTACAATCTCAAGGGACAATATATGACAAAGAACAGATTTAATGGGGTATGAATATTTGTTATGAATGTAGCATAGTCATTATTTAATAAATGCTTGGTAAGTCATTGTTGATGACCAAAATCCAAATCTGTTTATTCTGCATACAAAAAGAAAATCATACTGGATACTGGAATATTCTGTATTGTATTGGATACCACATTGCTACTTCCTGAGGTGCAAATAAAGGTAACTTTGGACAAGAATATTGTAAAGCTCCAAGACTTACTAAATGTGTCAGCAAAAAGAAGTAGTTTAATGTCTCCAACTTTCAGTTTTCTTATTTAAAAGTTAACAACTCCTAATTCAATATTCAGAACCAAGTATACTGTGCAGAGAACAAATAGGTTACCAGGTCTAGGGTTAAAAAGATGGGAGGTAAAATTTGGCCTTAGACACATGCTTGCTTGGTGCATTGGACAAGTCACTTAGCATCTCCCTCTGTGTCCTCAATAGTAAAATCAGAATAAGAAGAGCACCTATTTTCCAGTACTGTTGTGAGGGCAAATCAGAAAAAAAAATATCTAAAGAATTTTGTTGGATACAGAGCCAAGGTAATGGAGAGAAGCCAGGAACTTGCTTGAGCTTTCCCCACTTTTCCTTGAAAACATTAAATCAGGAAAGAAAGAATCTACAAAAAGATTCAAAATTTTCCAATTTAGGAAACCTTTGAAGGACTTCAGTAAATGGGAGCATAGCTCAGTGCAGACGGTATCTGGCCAAGCCAGAAAGAAGGTATCAGGTGCTAGTGATTGCTTAACTGCACTGAGGTGGCCTGGCCTAATTGTGCTTAGACTCTAGGGCTGGCAGTATGCATTCTGCACTGGGTCTGGATGCATATCTTGGACTTCTGAGGAGAACTTAGGTGAGTCCCTGCCTTTACTCTGCCTTATTGTCTCCAACTCAATTGGAGGAGAACTTAGGTGAGTCCCTGCCTTTACTCTGCCTTATTGTCTCCAACTCAATTATCTCAGTTTTTTTTTTTAATGATTTTTGTTTTTTTTTTATCTTTTTTTTTTTAATGATAAATTATCCCCCTCTCCCTCCATTCCCTTCCCCCAATGACAGACAATCCCATACATTTTACTTGTGTTACAATAACCCAGATACAATACATGTGTGTAAATACCATTTTCTTGTTCACAATAAGCATTAGATTCCGAAGGTACATGTAACCTGAAGATGCCTTTATCTTTTGATAGCAACAAATTGATCTTAATAAAATATCTAAAATCAGGACAGAGAAAGTATATCTGAATTGCCCTTTCTTTTTAATTGTGGTTGTTCTACAGTCATCCATGACTGACTCATGACCTCCTCATGATCTCATGGTCTTATCCATAGGTTTTCTTAGCAAAGATGGTTTGCCATTTCTTTCTTCGGTGTTCCCTTATTTTATAGATGATGAAATGAGACACAAAGGGGTTAAATGATTTCCTTTTTTCTAGAAAATATATGAATTTTAATACATATTAATTTATTAATCAAATTAGAAGAGAAAAATCAGATCAAAAGGGAAAAAAACCATGGGGGGAGAAAAAAAAACAGAAAAAAAGAGGTGAACATAGTATATACTAATTTACATTCAGTCTTACTTTTTTTGTTTGTTTTTTTTTTTTCCTGGATGCAGATGGCATTTTCTGTCCAAAGTCTATTGTGATTGCTTTGATCACTGAACCACTGAGAAGAACCAAGTCTTTCATAGTTGATCATTGTGCATTCTTGCTGTTTTTGTGTATAATGTATTCCTGGTTCTGCTTGTTCACTTAGTATCAATTCATGTAACTTTTTTCAGGCCTTTCTAAAATCAGTTAGTTCATCATTTTTTATAGAACAATAATATTCCATTATCTTCATGTACCACAGCTTATTCAGCCATTCTCCTGATGATAGGCATCTCCCCATTTTCCAACTCTTTGCTACTACAAAAAGAGCTGCTTCAAACATTTTTGCACATGTGGGATTCTTTTCTTTTCTTTATGATTTCCTTGGGATACAGACCCAGTAATGGAACTGCTGGATCAAAAGTTATGCATAGTTTTATAGCCCTTTGGGCAGAGTTCCTAATTGTTCTTTAGAATGGTTGGATCATTTCACAACTCCACCAACAATGCATTAGTGTCCCAGTTTTCCCACATCCTCGCCAACATTTATCATAATCTTTTCCTGTGATTTTAGCCAGTCTGAGAGGTTTGAGGTATATCTCAGGATTGTTTTAATTTGCATTTTCCTTAATCAATAGGGATGTCAAACATTTTTTCATATAAGTATAGATGACTTTAATTTAGTCATCTGAAAATTATCTGTTCATATCCTGTGATCATTTATCAATTGGATAATGATTTGAATTATACTTTTTACTGCTTTCTTTATATATTTTAGAAATGAGATCTTTATCAGAAACACTGGCTCTCAAGATTTTCCCAGTTTTGTACTTCCCTTTTAATCTTGTTTCTGTTGGTTTTATTTGTGAAAAGCTTTTAAATGTAATGTAATCAAAGTTGTCTATTTTGCCTTTCATAATATTCTCTAGTTCTTTTTTGGTCATAAGTTCCTCCCTTCTCCAAAGATCTGATAAATTATCTCTTGCTCTTCTGGTTTGTTTATCGTATCATCCTCTATGCCCAAATCATGTATCTGTTTTGACATTATTTTGGTATGGGGTGGTTAAATGAGGCTTGATTTGAACTCAGATTAAGTGCTCTATTCATTGTACTATCTAGTTGCCTTTTTCCTTAAGTAGAATAAGGCTAATAATTCTTTCTTCTAATAGATTTTCTGAAAGCATTCTTGACATCTTTATTTCTCAGACTATACACCAATGGATTCAGCATGGGAATGATCATGGTGTAGAATACAGAGATCATTTTGTCTTTTTCCATGGAATGAAATGATGAGGGTTGTAGGTACATGAAGATGGTTGCTCCATAGAATAAGGACACTGCAAAGATGTGAGAAGCACAGGTGAAGAAGGCTTTCTGGCGGCCCTCAGCAGAGCGGATTCTCAGGATGGCAATGAAAATTGAGAGGTAGGAAATCACAATGATCAGAATGGCAAAGGCCATGTTAAATGCCCCTATAACACAAACCAACAACTCAGTGAAGTGAATATCTGAGCAGGAGAGAGTCAAGATTGGAGGAATGTCACAGAAAAAGTGATTCACAATATTAGAATTACAAAAAGAGAGGCTGAATGTGAAGCCAATGTGGATTGAAGAGTTCACTGAGCCACAGACATAACAACTAATGGTTAGACCAAGACACATTCTTGATGACATGATGGTAGAGTAGTGGAGGGGCTTAGACACAGCCACGTGGCGATCATAGGCCATGGAAGCCAACAGATAATTTTCAGTAGTGACAAAGATTACAAAAAAGAACATTTGTGTGGCACAACTATTGTAGGAGATAGTCTAGTCCCCTGTGAGGATTCCAGCAAGCACTTTGGGAATAATAGCTGAAGAAGAACCTAAATCCATCAGAGAGAGGCTGCAAAGGAAGAAGTACATGGGAGTGTGGAGAGTAGATTCCATCCAAATCAGGGTTACCAAGCCCAGATTTCCTACTAAGGTGATGATGTAGATAAGGGTGAATATTATGAAGAGCAGAACCTGATACTCTGGGGTATCTGTAAATCCTACAAGAATGAACCCATTTACTTCTGTGCTGTTTTCCATAAATGCCATTTGAGAGCAGGATCATTTATCTACAATTAGAGGGGGGGGGGAACTAAATTATTTCTGCATACTTATAAAACCAAAACCATGTCTGTTTAACTCTTTTGCAAATAGTGGAAAAAATTGGCCTGAGGGATGATGGAAATGTTGATGGTCATCATAGCAGCTACTCCATAGTTTCTCATGGAACTTATTCCAGATAATTCTTTTAAAATAATTTTATGGATGACTTGTTATATCATAAAATAACAATGTGATGCAGTACATAGAGTTCTAGGCCTGGAATCAGGAAGTCTCTTGCATTCAAATGTGGTCTCAGAGACTGACGGATTCAGTGTCACTCATCTATAAAATGAAGTGGAAAGGTGTTGAGACCCTGTATATCTTAGAATCAGCCGGAGTCTTTATTCTTGGTCTTTTGGGGTTTTTGTCAAGGGATCAGATATAGGAATCTCCACACCTCCTTCCTCTCTCTCCACCACAAAAGAGTGATCCTCTTTCTCCTACTCCACCTGCTGATCTTCCCTCCCTTTTCTCACCACACCCACAGATCCAGCCTGCACCAAGTTGAGTAGGGTCATCCTCCAAATATGTTAATAGAGAATTGTCCAATTGGTAATTAGCCTTAAGTGCTAGGTTAAGTGCATCTGCTCAGTTCTAGCCCTTTACAGAAAGGAAATGGCCAACCCCTGCTTTATCTTTGCCAAGAAAACAACAGAGTCAGGAAGAAACAGAAATGACTAGAAAATAACTGAACAATAACTTTTATATAACATTTACTTCCAATATATTCCTTCTCATCTAACTCACCCTACCATCATAAGCCTTTCCTTAGAACAACAATTTTAAAAGAAAAAAACAAATGAATTAAATAAAGTCTACCTATATATATATATATATATATATATATATATATATATATATATATATATATATATATATATATACACACACACATATGATATCTAACAGTATAAAGCCTTATCCAAAGTCCCTCATCACTATGGTAAAGGTAGTGAATTTTTTCTTAGATCTTCTTTAAAGTTAAACTTTGTTATATTAATTACAAACGATTCACTTTTCATTTATTTTTCCTACACTTTGATTGTATATATTGATTTCTCATTCTTATTTCTCTCTGCGTCCATTAGTGTTTTCACCATGATTTTCCAAATTCTTGCAATTCATAATTTCTTATAGAACATTTCTATTTCATTTTATTCACATATCAAAATTCATTCAATGAATTCCTAATCAGTGGGCATAGATTTTTATTTTTTTTTAGATTCTTGGTTACTAGAAATAATACTACTATAGAAGTTTTTACCTTCCTCCTTTTTTTCTTCCTTCCCTTCTTCTCTTCCTTCCTTCCTTCCTTCTGTCATCTCCTAATTCCTCTGTCTTCTATATCTTACATATATACAAAATAGTGAGGTTAAGTAATAGAAAAACAAGTTAAAAAGTAGAAGTAAAGTAGAAGAATTAGGGATAGAAATAAGAAGTAAACAAAAACATAAAAACAATGATCAGGAGTAGAATTTATTAGAAAAAAAGTAGGGGGTAGTAGTCATTGATGTTAGTCAAACTTTAAAAAGATTCAGTCAAGAGAGAAATGTACAATATATTTCAATCATATTAATATTGTTTTATATATGTATATGCATATATGTGTATGTGAATGCCTATAGGTGTATATATGTATATGTGTTTATATATGTATATATATATGTATATACATATATGTGTGTAAATAAATATATCCATGCTTAAATGTAGCCTATTTGGGGGAAGTAGAGGAGAGTAAAGAAGAAAAAAAAAGAATAAAGTAAAAAGTGCATAGCAGGAAACAAAAGAAAACCTACAAGGAAATGAAGAAAACATGGACAGTTATGGAAATATCATTCTATGTTCTTTTTTGATACATATGATACATGAAGGAATCACAATATCTATCAAGGGAATGCTATGTAAATCAGTAAAAATAATGCAACCAGAGACTGCTTTCAATGAAACAAAGACTCTAGGAATTAGAAGAAGTTGGTTTCCCTTTCCTTGCTACCTAGGTGAATAAGAAATTTAAAATTTCATATTAGAATTATAAGCTCACTCAAATCTGACAGGCCTGAGCTTCCAAATTATGGGAACTTGACCATTCCATGAACTTTGTATATTTTTGACACTAGATACTAGGAACTAGCCATTCCTAGAGATGTTTATGCTCCAGAGAGGAGTGGCTCCCTCCCTGAGCATAGGCAATTAATAAAGAACTGTCAAGATGCAGACGATATGGAACGAGTCAACTAGTGAAGCCCTCCCGTACCCCGTACCTGCACAGATGTATTTGCCAAACCCTTATATAATTTTTTGGCAAAAAGCCTTCTTTGTCTAAAGACATATAAAAAGTCAGCGTCCCATACTATGACAGAGCCTCGCCTGTGAAGGGATGCCTTGCACGGGAAAATCTTTACACAACTCAAGTTGAGAAGGCTGAAAAAGAGGGGCTCCCAGCCTTTTGATGATCTTGCGGGTTGTTCCCTTGAGTTGGTGATGTATTCTCTTCCTCTATCCATTATAATAGTGATTGTTATATTATTAGCTATTCTTATTGTTATTTGCTTTTTATGTAAGTCTAAATTGTCTATACCTTGCCCTATCTAATTAAAACATTTTTCTTTCCTTTCACTTTTCAATTTCGTGCGTGTGTAGCGTTATTTATACGGGCGAATCCGAACTTTCCTTTAAAATCATAAAACACTAGGGCATTTGTTTAGGTTTGAGTTAAGAGGTAAATAAACTTTAGAAAAGTGTTCTAAAAGTTTTGTGTGTGTGTGTGTGTGTGTGTGTGTGTGTGTGTGTGTGTGTGTGAGATAGAACACTTAAAACAGTCTAGTGAACTCTTCTCAGAATAAGAATTTTAAATGCATAAAATCTATTAGAATAATTGCAAAGGAAATGAAAAATCCATCAAAATAAAGATGCATTTTTTTAATTACTCCAAATTTATAGGTTCCTTAAAATCTATTCATGGGTTTGATCATAGATTCCAGGTAAGGATTACTAATCTATATCAAGAAAAAAAGCAACCAGCATGGAGAAAGTCTTAAAAATCATAAGATGTTGTTATTGGTAATAATAACTAACATTTGTATACCACTTCAAGGTTTACAAAGGTCAATAAAATATATTCTTATTTTATTCTTATGATAACCCTGAGAGGTATGGGTATTCTTATTATCTCCATAGAGGAACTGAAACTGAGAGTGATTATGTGATTTGTCCAGGGTCCCTTAGAGTCAGAGTGTCTAGGTGGTAGTGATTTCAAGTCCACCATCAATCTATCTTGTATAGTATGCTGACTCCTATTCTAAGATAAGCACTGTATTTTTGAAGACCTACCTGAGTCATTAAAAAATGTTGAAGAGATTCCACGTGTCAGTTTCTTTCATAAGCTTGAGGTTAAAGTCCCAAGCCTTAGAAATAAATGATACTGTTAAAGAAACTGTTCCCTTGAACCTGGTAATAAATATTTATTATTAGAAAGAAGAGGAAAGATCATTTCTGCCTGCTGATGCTATAGCAAAGGCAATTTTAGGGATCTTTTGCTCACTTACAAAGTGAAGGTAAAAGCCAAATGAATAAATGAAAGACTCAGATGACTGCTGATCCAGGTTGGTTCCACTTCAATGAATCATCATAGAGCTTGATTTGCTTTTTGGTGACTAGAGGTCCATGTCAGGGAGGGACTTGTTATAGATCTGAGAAGACCATGACTGTTAAGAGACCATGCACCTTTGGAGATATCTGAAAAGTCTATTATTATCTGTAAACAAAATAGGCCATTAAAATTTGTAATGCCTCCAGAGACCAAATTCTGATTGCTGAGGGAGATCATTTTCTTGAGTATGTCTTGGTCCTTGTTAGTTCATTGTTAGTGAAATGAAATGGAAACATCTCTGAACTTGGGAATAACAAGATCAGTATTCTAATTCTGGCTCTACTGCCTCCTGGTAATGTGGCCATAGGCAAGACACAGATTTGCTCTAAACCCTGATTAACTCATATTTAAAATGGGAGTAATCATTTCTTTCATACTTAATTTGAAGGACTGTTTTGAAGATCAGATATGACATTGGATGCAAAGAAAAAATGTGGAATAAGGGAAAGAACGTCAGAGGCACATCTCAATAAATGTCTTAACTTTCCCAAATTCCAGTTTCTTCTATAAAGTGAGGATTTCATGACCTAATTCATAATACTATTGTGAGGAAGGAGTTTTATAAAATATGAAATGCCATTATCATATTAAAAATATTGTTATTATACTCTCTTGCATCTCTAGCATAATTTTGCTGACTGAATCCCATACTTCAACATTATTCTTAAATTGTTCTGAATACTGCTTCTTCTTGAAGGTTGTATACACCTAAATATAGACTAAATTGTTAAATTATAAGAGTAGTATTGGTGGGGTTTGCCTTGATTTTATCAAGCATATAATGACATTTAATTCTTCCATGAAAAAGAGTAGCACACATACTTGTGTGGTATATGAATATATAGAATATATACACACACACACACACACACACACACACACACACATACACACACATCTGTGTATATGTGTGTGTGCATGCACACATAAGAGAATGCTCAAATTTAAGAGAATATCACTCTTTGTAGATAATTTAAACATTATTGGCACTTTGTTTAAAACCTGAGCTTCACATTGGAACTAGAAGAAGAGAAACAGAAGGTTCAGATTATGTGGATAAAAGTAATTCAGAAGACCATAAACAAACGATCCAGAAACTTTCCTGAAAGCAGTTTTGATTTCTTTATTTCTCAGGGAGTTCAACATGGAAACAACCATGGTGTAAGAAACAGATGAGCTTTTGTCCATGTTCATGGTATGATTAGAATTGGGTTGGAAGTACATGAAAATTATTATCCCATAGAATATTGATACTTCAAAAGGTGGCAGCACAAGGGAAAATTCACTCAAATTGAGTGAATCCTCAGAATATAAATGAAGATAAATAGGTAGGAAATAAAAATGAATATAAATGACATAGCTCTATAGAAGCTAAAAGGAAAATTTTAAGTGGCAAAGATTATAAAGAAAAATAACTTCATAGAACTTCTATTGTAGTAGGTGACTTTGCCCCCATTATGAATACAGCTATCATATTCTGGCTAATAGAAGAGAAGAAACCAAAATCTGCAGACAGGCTAGAAAAAAGCACTTTGAGGGCTGGAAATGACAGTCTCAAAAGATCAAGACTACCATTCCCAGATTCCCTACCATGGTTTTGAGGACAATATGAATATGAATATAAATATGAAACAAAATGAAGAGAAAGATCTGAGTCTCTGGGACATCTGTGAATCTTATAAAAATGAATACATTCACCTCTGTGTTGATCTCGGGGAATGCCATACATGAGTTCAGTCATTTACCTGCTATAAGAGATAAAACAGTAGTGTTACCATTTCACAGAGAATGACTGTGGCCAGAGATAAACCATGACCAGAGACCAGTCTTCTGTGAATAACAGAAATATAAGACACAGGGAACGAGAGAATCAAGTTGATCACTGTTGGTTCTTTATTATAAATCTGATTTAATTTATTCCATGTTTAGTTAATGTTTGTATTTCTTTAAATGAACTTCATTTTTGTCTTGCTTTATATAATTTCCCCTTAATAGTTGGATTTACATAGCATTAAATCTGCAAATTAATTAACTATTCTAATTTTTTATTATGTTAACCCAATCTAACCTTCATCACTGAATAGCTCTTTAGATATTTCAGTGCTTTTTAAAAAAATTACTTAAACAGTTTTATGTAATTATAACTATATAAGTAATGAACGCATGTTGGTAGATTAGCACTTGAATATTTGATGCTCCTTAACGTCCTTCTGCATGGGTCTTCTCTATTATTTCCACATGGGTTTTACAGTTGCTCTAAAATGTGGCTTATTTGATATTTTTCAAAGTCAGATTTTTAAAATATACAAGATGTTCCAAAAGACTTTGAAGTTTCATAATTAATAGTTTGAATCTGTACTGACTTTTTTGTTAACATTTTATTTTTCCCAATTATATGTAAAAACAATTTCCATGTTCATTTTTTTTTCAAATTTTGAGTTCTAAATTCTCTTCCTCCCTGTCATCTCCCCTCATCGAGTAACTTGACATAGCTTATATATGTGTATTCATGCAGACCACATTTCCATTTAAGTCATTCCCATGAAAGAAAACATAGACCGAAAAACCCAATCCCAAACCCAAGAAAATAGAATGATGGAAAACTATATTGATCTGCATGCAGGCTTTACTAGTTTTTTTGTTTGGAGATGGATAGTACCTTTCACCATATCGCCTCAGAATTGTCTTGGATCATTGTAATGCTGAAAACAACTCGGTTATGCATAACAGATCATTGTATAAAATTGCTGATCTTCTAATTTGACTTGAGCTGAAAAATTGTTTCACATTATATTTTTGAGGGTTATTCTGCTCTAGAATTATTTAAGAGTCATATTTAAAAGTATTTGAAGAAATTAGGCGAGTCCATGCCTTCTTGTTTTTGCCTCAGTTGTCTCACTTTTAAAAAATGAGAACAAATAATTAGGGAAGAAAAATGTAACCTGCCAAATTCCAAGAAACCTTTATCTTTTGACAGGATCACCTGGGAATGCAATAAAATAGCTAGACCTGGGGATTAGAGTTCAGACAAAGTGTTTCTGGATTGTCCTTTTCCCTTAATTGTTTTTATTCAGTCATCTAATAATGTCTGACTTTCCATGACCTCGTGGACTTGTCCAAAATAGTTTGCCATTTCTTTCTCCATTGTTTCCTCATTTTATATATGAGGAACTGAGGCAAAAAAGGGTTTAATGACTATCCCAAGGTCATAATAGCTAGTAAGTTTCTGAGGCTTGATTTGAATCTTTCCAATTCCAAGCTTCATGCTCTATCCATTGTACCACCTACTTGCCCTTCTCCTAAGATTAATAATTCTTTCTTCTAGTAGCTTTTCTGAAAGCATTCTTGACATCTTTGTTTCTCAGACTATACACCAATGGATTCAGCATGGGAATGATCATGGTGTAGAATACAGAGATCATTTTGTCTTTTTCCATGGAATGAAATGATGAGGGTTGTAGGTACATGAAGATGGTTGCTCCATAGAATAAGGACACTGCAAAGATGTGAGAAGCACAGGTGAAGAAAGCTTTCTGGCGGCCCTCAGCAGAGCGGATTCTCAGGATGGCAATGAAAATTGAGAGGTAGGAAATCACAATGATCAGAATGGCAAAAGCCATGTTAAATGCCCCTAGAATACAAACCAACAACTCAGTGACGCGAATGTTTGAGCAGGAGAGAGTCAATATTGGGGGAACATCACAGAAAAAATGATTTACAATGTTGGATCTACAGAAAGAGAGGCTGAATATGAAGCCAATGTGGATTGAAGAGTTCACTGAGCCACAGACATAACAACTAATGGTTAGACCAAGACACATTCTTGATGACATGATGGTAGAGTAGTGTAGAGGTTTAGATACAGCCACATGGCGATCATAGGCCATGGAAGCCAACAGATAATTTTCAGTAGTGGCAAAGGTTACAAAGAAGAACATTTGGGTAGCACAATCATTGTAGGAGATAGTCTTGTCCCCTGTGAGGATTTCATCAAGCACTTTGGGAATAATAGCTGAAGAAGAACCTAAATCCACCAGAGAGAGGCTGCTGAGGAAGAAGTACATGGGAGTATGAAGAGTGGGTTCCACCCAAATCAGGGTTACCAATCCCAGATTTCCTACTAAGGTGATGATGTAGATAAGGGCGAATATTATGAAGAGCAGAACCTGATACTCTGGGGTATCTGTAAATCCTACAAGAATGAACCAAGTTACTTCTGTGTTATTTTCCATAACTGCCATTTGGGAGCAGGATCATTGATCTACAATTAAAGCGGGGGGGAAACTAAATTATTTTTGCACAATGATAAAGTCAAAACCATGTCCATAGACTTATCTTTTGAAAATGGTGGAAATAATGCCCTGAAGGACCATGAAAATTTAAATGATCATCACTCCATAGCCTCTCATTGAGCTTATTCAAGGTTATTGTTTTAAAAATAATTTTATGGATGACTTGTTATGTCATAGGATAATTAAGTAGTACAGTGCATAGAGTGCTATGCCTGGACCCAGGAAAACTCCTCTTCCTTCATTCAAATGTACTCTAATACTGAATAACTTATGGCTTTTAGGCTCTTATGACTCTCCTTCCCTTCCTCTTTAAGTACAAGATTTCCCCTTTACTTCTACCTGTTGCATGTTAATGTCTATACTCCATTGCTTATTAACTATTCTACCATTCTACTATTTTGAGACTTCCTGAGTCTAGACTTAGCACTCTATGCAATGCATCACCTAGTTGTCCTATGATATAAGAAGTCATCCATAAAATTATTTTAAGAAGAATAATTTAAAATACCATTTTACCATATTCTACTGTTTTAAACTATTCTCTCACTCTTTTTGAAAATCGGAGGAAATCAGGGCAGCTAGGTGGCGCAGTGGGTAGAGCACCAGCCTTGAATTCAGGAGGACCCGAGTTCAAATCTGGTCTCAGATACTTAACACTTCCTAGCTGTGTGACCCTGGGCAAGTCACTAACCCCAGCCTCAGGGAAAGAAAAAATTGAGGAAATTGAAGTCCTTGTTCATGGGTTAGCTATATCAAATCATCCTTGTTCCTAAGGTTGTTTTTTTTTTTTTTTTTAAGCTTGGTGCCTATTTTTGTTTTATGTTCTTTGCTTTATAATATTTTCAAATTAAATAGTCTGTTTCCATTATTGATTTATTGATTTCTCTGTTGCAGATCCAATTTTTCTAAGAGAATATTAGTCTCAGCTTTGATAGCCATGTTATTTTGGGGTTGCTGTTTGAACTTAAAAAAAAATACACATTTTACTCTTTCCACTCTTTTCTTTGATTTCTTGTGATGGTCAATTAATTCCAGATTACAACTGGCATTCTTTCTTAGATGAATGTCTCTCTCATGAGTTCTTGCAAAATTCATTTTTTAAAATTAAAGTTGTAAAATTTAATCAATTCAAGAATTGGATTTTAAAGCACATATCTGTTAAGGATCTTTGAAAGATCATAGAAAACAGGAAAGAAAGAAGTAGTGAGAGATTTTAGAAGGCAAATACCTCCATTTTTAAAAGGGGGAGTGAATCTAATCTATAGAATAAAAACATGAACTTTTATAGAAGCACATTTTAAATCAGATTATTAAAGAGATCATCAGCAAATACCTCAAAAAGGAAATAGTCATCACAATGCTGTAAAATGGCTTCAAGGAAAAAATGTTGCTTCAGGCTTAATTAATTAATTTCTTTTTTTTTTGACAGGGCTACTGAACAAAAAGGTTGGAGGAATGCTGTATAAAATATTTATTTAGAATTGAAAAAAAATCATATTGCCAATCTTACTGAATGCATGATGTGGATGAGGTAATCGTGGAATGTGGAGAAGTAGAAGTGCTTGAAGGCAGGATTCCCAAAGTAGACATTGATAATGTGATAGAAGCACAGGAACTTCCCAATGGAGTTAGCCAAGGATTCATATTTTCCTTGTGCTTTAAGAATTTCACTGATGACTTGGATAGAGGTATAAGTGCTTAGTAGATTTGCAAATGGCACACAGAATATGCTCATAATTAATTCAATGAATTATAGTACAGGAATTAAAACACTAGCAAATCTTATACCTGAATTATAAAAATAAACTTTGAAATTCAAAATTAGAGAGACAGGGTTAGCCCGAAGTTTTTCTGGAATGGAATTGCAATCACAATATGTATCAAGGGAATTCTGTGTAAATCAGTAAAAGTAATGCAATCAGATAATGTTTTCAGTAAAACAGAGAAGCTAGGAATTAAGAGAAGCTAGTTTCCCTTTCCTTGTTGTCTAGAACATTTCAGTCTGAGCTTCATATTTAAGGAGGGAGATGGATAAACTTTTAGCAAAACAAAACAAAACAAAACAAAAACATGTGTATTCATGCAGACCACATTTCCATTTAAGTCATTCCCATGAAAGAAAACATAGACCAAAAAACCCATATCGATTATTACAAATATTGTTATTATACTTTCATGTATCCTCAGCCCGATTTCATTGACTGAATCCCAAACTTCAACTGTTTTTTAAATAACTCTGAGTATTATATTAGTAGATTATAAGAATGTGCTTTGAAGGCATATACCAAGAAAATAGAATGATGGAAACCTATATTGATCTGCATGCAGGCTTTACTAGTTTTTTGTTTGGAGATGGATAGTGTGTCATAGAACACAAAGTAATCTGGTGAACCCTTCTCAAAATAAGGATTTAAAAACCGTTAAATATAATAAAAAAGTTACAAAGGACATTTTAAAAAACCCATCAAAATGAAGACATATTTTTCATTATTTCAAATGAATACCTAAAAATCTATCCATGGGTTTGTTTGTAGAATCTAGGTAAAAGATTACTGATTCATACTGAAAGGCATTCAACATGGAGAAGATCTTCAAAATCATGTGATGTGGGTATTGGTGATAATAGCTAACATTCATATACCACTTCAAGGTTTACAAAGCACTTTAAAAATATTTTTTTTATCTTATGCTTATAATAATTTGGTGTGATAGACACTATTATCTCCATAAAGGAAACTGAAACTGAGAAGTGTTCAAGGATTTATCCAGAGTCCCTTACAGTCAGTGATTTTAATCTAAGTCATTGTGATTCCAAGTTCACTACCAATTTATGTAGTACAGTATGCTGACTTCCATTCTGAGATAAGCATTGCATTTCCCAGAACTTACCTGAATCATCAAGAAATGTTGATAAGGCTCCCCGGGGCTGTTAAACTTTTTTCACAGGCTTGGGGCTAATGTCCCAAACCTAGGATACAAGTGATATTATTAAAGAAACTGTTCTCTTGAATCTGGTTTTGAATGTTTAATGTTGCCTACATCAGGAAAGATCATCTCTGGCTGCTGATGCTACATTGATGGCAATAGATTCAGGGACCTTCTGCTCAATACAAAATGAATGGTAGAAGCCAAATGAATGAAAGACTCAGATAACTGCTGATCTAGATTGGCTTCATTTTAATGAACCATCATAGAGCCTCATTGGCGTTTGAGTGACTAGAGGTGGATGTCAGGGAGTGATTTAACTCTGAGAACACAATGACTCATAGGGGAGACAATGCCCCCCCTCTGGAGACACCTGAAAACAGCTACAAACAAAATAGGCCATTAAATTTTGTTATGACTCCAGAGACCAAATCTTGATTGCCGAGGGAGAGCATATTTTTGAGTACGTCTTGGTCCTTGTTAGCTCATTGTTAGTGAAGTGAAATAGTAACATTTCTAGATTTGGGAATACGAAGTCAATGATTTGCTCCAACCCTCAATTAACTAGAACTTAAAATGGGCATAATTATTTCTGTCACACAATTTAGACGTTGTTTGGAAAATCAGATATGAAATTGGATGAAAAATAGAAAGCGTATGGAGAAGTTCAGAGCACAGATCTGACTTATTGCCTATGTTATCTTAAACAAATCCCTTAACTTTCCTAAATTTCAGTTTCCTCTTTTACAAAATGGGAATTTTATGATCTAAGTCATAGGAATATTGTGAGGAATTCATATAAAATATGAAATGCCATTATTATATCGATTATTACACATATTGTTATTATACTTTCATGTATCCTCAGCCCGATTTCATTGACTGAATCCCAAACTTCAACTGTTTTTTAAATCACTCTGATTATTATATTAGTAGATTATAAGAATGTGCTTTGAAGGCATATATCAAATTGTCTGATGTCCATCCTTTGGACAAGATGGAAAATTATATCACAGACAAAAGTAAAGTCAAGTTGTCTCAAAATGGGTTGAATTGTCAAATCCAAGAAATGAGCCCAGGGCTAAATATAAACTTATATCTAGTTCTTTGGTTCTTGCATTTTAAAATATTTTAATTCACATAAGGTGTTTACAGAACTAAACATCTCTTAGTTCTGTACATCTCAAATCTTAAAAGTTTTTGTTATATTAAATAGAATTGATGACAACTTATAGAACTATACAACATGCATATCAAATTTATTTTGAAATTTGAATGTTTAATTGTGAACTTAATTAGCAATAAACAAATATTCAAACAAAGAAAAGAAACCCTAAAAGGAATGGTATATACAAAACTGAGTTTCTGGTGTACAGTTAGCTTTTCAAAAATTTATATCAAATTTCACAAGGTGTTTAATATTAAATTTAACAAAATTATTGCATTTATTCTGCTTTGTTTTCTCTTGTGTATTTTTATAGTCATTAATTTTTCTACATCTCTCCCTTCTCAGTAATTCAACCACAGTTCAACCTAATAGATATTCCTTTATAACAGATAAATACTGTCAAACAAAAGATATTACACGTTAGTTCATATTTTAAATATTTCTATATTTGAAAATGTCTCATTTACATCCTATGTAAAGAGTTAAAAGGCATATTTCACCATCAGTTTTTTTGAAGCAATAATTGTTTTACTTCATTCATTAGAGTTCTATAAATTTTCATAGTTTTCTTTCTCTAGTTCTTGTCTCTTTCCTCATTCTTCTATTGCTCTGAATTGGTTTTTAACATAATTTTAGCTCATTATTTAATTCATCTAGGAATTTTTTTTCTATTTGTGTCCAGTTTGCTTATTTCTCTGATGTTTTGATTCATTCTAGATAATTTAAAATTCATTGTGCTCTGTGCTTAAGACTTGAGCTTCTCTACATCACAGTACCTCTTTAGTTGGTTCTTTTTTGTTTGTTCTGAGCAAATCTTCTAGCCTTCCTCACTTTGGATTTTGTTAGTAATGAGCTCTATTTATTTTGGGAGGAGGGGTAAATGTTTAACTTGAGCCTTTTCTTCTTTTATGTCCTCATGTATTTGCAGTTTAATATAGGTCCTGGAAAGTTCTAAGTGCTTCCAAAGTGATGTGATGTAGGGACATATTTAGTCACTTACATCCTGATCTGAGTTCTGCAAGTTGTATTTATTGATTTCTGTATAGGACAAGAAATTAAAGAAAGAAGGACCACTTTGTGCTTTATCTCTTATTGGAGAATACACTTTGGTATCCAGGAAGACCATTGTCTTTTGGGTATTTTGTCATTCTTAGCTTTTGCTGGCAAAGTGAGGTAAAGAATAAACCATGGGCAAGGAAATAAAACAAATGGGATTATAAATCTGCTTCTATTACATCTAACCTATAGGATCTTAAAGACATCATGGGACAGCTCTAAATCTCATTTTATTCATCTTTGAAGTGGGAATAATTATCTTTAATCTGATTACATTGAAAGAGCTGTAGTGAAGATTATATGTGATATTGCTCATGAAAGCCCAAGATAGGGTCAGAAAAAAGAGCACTAGATTTGGAATTAGAGGTCATGGGTTAGAGTCTTAGCTCAGTGGGAAAACTTAAATTTTTACCATTTCTGTGTTTTGTGTTTCACATCAGTAAAATGGAAAGAAGCATACATGCATCCTCAAGTTCTCAAGATTATTGTCATGATAGTTCTTTGCATTGTGAAGATAATGTTTTTTGTACATCACAGAATGCTATTATTATTCTTATGAATACTTCCACTATCATCTTTAAGTTATACTCTTCTCCCAATTTGACATGTCCCCAACTTCCACCTTGATCCATTAGGCTCAGTCTACTTAGTAACTCTTGTTCCCAAGGACACATGTCTTTCAATTCTAATTAAACATACTTTAGGCGGATGCTATAGCAATCATTTATTAAGGATTTAGTTAAGCATTTGAACATCTTTTTCTTGTTGTTCTTATAGATAAGATCCAGAGATGTACTCTAGATAAAGGAGATAGTCTATTATATTCAAAACTGTGTGAATATCTAGATTCAAGAAAGAGTTATTAATGGCTCAGTTAGTGGTCTTTTCTGATCCTCCTTCGAGTATTATCTCTCCTATATTGCAAATTCATTTCACATTTGGTTAATGGGTTTTGTATTTATTTGTATGTATGTTTGCTTCCATGCATGTATGTAGTTTCATCCCAAAGAATGTTCTATTGGATAAAGTTTTATTTTTGCTTTTCTATCCCTAGAACCTATTATAGTGCCTTGCTTATTGTATCTGCTTAATTGACCCCTGCTGATTTCAATTGAATTATCAATGACTTGGCAAAGGCCAAGTGAAATCCTCATCAAATCAAATATGACACAAAATTATAATGGATATATTACACATTGGACGAGCAATTCACGATTCTAAAATATTTCAGCAATCAAGAGTGTTGTGATCAATCTAATAAGATGAAATTTTAAAAGGAAACACAAAGATCAGCAAAGATTGAAGTGTTAGAAGAAGTATTATTTTCTGTGATGACTAACAAGGTTTAAGAGACATACTTTTGGGATAATTATACATTTTATTCATAAGTCCAGCAGATTGTTGAAAAATCGATGGTGATTTGCCTATATTTCTTAGACCAAAGACTCCTAATAATAGTAGGTTCATGATTTATGTACTCTTTGAAACTTTCTGAGTGATGGCAATTAGCTCATATTAGTTAACACAACGAGAAGGATGGGCTATACTTAAAATTAAGTCTTGGAGTACATGATTTACACCACTAATTATGGTCAAAATAAGATCAGTTTACATATTAACTATCTATATAATAGGGAGAATCAATCTTTCTCCAGAACTGTCTGAGCAAACACAATGAAATGGAATATATTCATTAGTCCGAACTTAGAATTTCTTTTAGTATCTGATTAAATCTTTTTTCTGGGTACAAGTTCCTGCCCCTGTTAATTTCTGCATGAGGATGTAGAAAAGGAGGAAAACCTTAGTCCTATATAATAATCAGTTGTTAGATATGAGAGAAATATTTATTTCTCACATTCCTAACTTCCATAACTACTTCAACAAGAACACTAAGACACAATTAGGAAATCCAGGGAAAAATCAAAGGGAGTCATTTGTGCAGCCTAAGTATATGTAAATAAGCAAGATGAGGTTCCTGGGCATGATGGTCAGATTATAGCCAAGCAGATAACAAGATCAAATATCAAGACTGAACTGGGTATTGTGGTTGTATCCTAGGGAAAGCAATATGATGGATGAGTATGTTGTTGTTCAAGAAGGAGAAATAGGGAGTCAAAAGCTAGTTCTGTTGTTAGTACCCAATAGAGCAAGGTGATACAATATGGTGGTAGTTCTAATAGATATCAGGAAGCTAACAAAGCTAAGAGTGACTGACCACAGCAAGAAAAAGAATGGGCACATGCCCAAGTCTGTATCCTGGGTTCCACAATTTATAGCTCAATCTAGTCATTTCTGTTATGTCTGACTCTGTTTCCTCAGTTAAGGTTTTCTTTGCAAAGGTACTGGAGTTCCTTGCCATTTCCTTTTCCAGTTGTATTAACCAGACACAAATTGTGATCTGCACTTTGGTAAGCTTAGACCAGAGAGATGGTGATTAGACTTCATCCTACATAAGACCACATTAAGTACACCGAAAGAATACAGGATCTTGACTAAGGTATCTTTTAGATTCTTGAAGCAGAAAGAATTAAATACCCTAGAAAAGCATCAGGAAGAATCCAGAAAACAGAAATTAAGGTTCAAAATGGCCTTGCAATCCTGCCAATAGTATGGAAATTCTGACCTAAAGTTTTTGTAAGTCATATAGTTTTGAATAGTGACCATTGATATTTTGTAGTTGAGATAGATATGTTTCTTCTCAGCTTGAGAGAGATTCTATTATCATGACTTTTTCATACTTAGATCAAGCTGGACTTCAATCATAATCTGAAATTTAGAAGAATACATGCAGTCTGTGAGCCAATGAAGAAAGAAGAAGATGCTGGAAATCCATGAATTAAGCATCAGTGGCAGATATAGATATGGTGTTCTGAGACTGAGTTGGAGAGATGAGGTAGGCAGAGGGATGAGAGATCAGAGAAAGGAAAGGTGAACTGCATAAGAGATGAGTTTGCAGGAAGGATAGACAGGCAGCATATCGGACACAGTTCTGGATCTGGAATCAGGAAGATCTCAGGTAAAATTTCCACCTCAGACAATTATTCCCTGTGTGCTTCTGCACAAGTCACTCAGTCTCTGTCTGCCTCCTCTGCAAAATGGGGGTAATGAATACTACCTAGTCTTGGTAGACCAATTGGGACAAAATATTTGTACTAAAACTGCTTCTTGTATTCAGATTTTATACAAAATAAAACAAAAGTTTATCTAGTCCAATACTTTTGTAGGTCTGAGGGAAGTTCTAAGACATATCTCCCCAAATTTCCTACTCTCTTCTCTGCTCCATAACAGGTATTACTATATTCATCTTCATGTTTTTCTTTTTAGAAATCTAACTTCTTTATTTTGAATTTATTTTGTATCAAAACTCATCAGTCATGAATAATTGTATACTTCATCATCCTGAAAAATTTCATATACACATATATCTAATTGGTTATTATTTATTATCATATATTTTTCATTATTAATTTCATATTATGATATTACCTCTGCATTATGACCTCAAAGCCTTTGATCTCTTCCAGGCCATTTCTCATGCACTAGACATTTTACCATTTTTTTTCCAACTTGACTTTTTATTGAATAAATTCAAATCTATACTTTTTCTACAGTCTTCCTCTCTGGTACCTTATCATATTTTTTATTACAAAACTATCCTCAGTTGTTAGGTTCTTACTAAGTGCTAATGAGATAATGAGATATTAGGTTCTTACTAAGTGCTAAGTCGGTACTTAACAATTCTCTAGTTCTGGCCTTTAATGGGAGTTTTACCCTTCGAATTTCTGGGCAGGAGCTTGCATACTTAGGAGGAGCAACTTCATTGGTTGAAGTATTTTTTTCCTAGAAGCCTTTGCGTTATCCCATGCCCATTCTCTGGGATACTCTCACCATTTTTTTTTTTTTTTTCTGTCTTGTGCATGTGTGGCTGATACAAAATGGAAAAAAAATGTACAACTATTCTAACAAATTTAAGTTACATAACCTCATCTGGGCCTTCACAGGTACCTAAGTAATCCTATTATACATCAACCAACCATCCTATTCTCCACAAAATCTCTGACATCTTCCTTTAAACATCCTTTGGCTACCCTCTCATTTTCTCAGCTAAGAATCTTGCCTTATATTTTAAAGGAAAAATTGAAGGCATTCCTGTGAGCTTCCCTTTCCCCTTGCCTTCTCATCTCCTATCACTGAGATGTGTTCTGCTACTATCTCCACTTCATTTACCATCTCATGATGAATGGCCTTATTCTTTATTAAGACTAACCCCCTTTTTATTTAAGTGGTCCTATCCTATCCCATCTCCTTCAACAGATTTCCTTCTCTTTCATCCTCACTATTTCAGTTTTTTTCCCTAATATCTTCCTGTCAACTGGATCATTCCTACTACCTATAAATATCTTATATCTCCCTATTCCTAAAATACCCTCACTTGATTGTTTCATCCCTACTATCATTCTATATATTTTCTTCCCTTTTTAGCTAAACTCCTTCAAAAGACTATTTACAATAGTTGTCTTTACTTTCATTCCTCTCTTAATTTCTTTCTTCTTAACTTTTGGCATTATTCCATTGAAACTTCCCTCTCCAAAATCACCAGTAAAAGATGGGGGAGGGAGAAAAAGGAGAGCATGAGAAAAAGGAGAAGGGAAATTGGAAGAGTGAAGAGGGAAAAAGAAGAAGAGAGAGTTTACTTAATATTGGCCAAAGGAAAGTATAGAAACTGAAGGAGGGTTTGGCTTCCTAAGGTTCAATCAATCAATTATTGGGAGAGAATGTAATTGCAATTTAATGAGTAAGAGAATTTCATTTCATGTCACTACATATATATATATATATTTGTAGATTGGTTGCTCATATGCTTTAAAAAGATAAATCTATTTTGTTATTCACCATGATGATAACATTAATTTTGGGCTGAAAAAAGAAACTGAAAGGTCCATCTAGTCTAACACTTTCATTATGTAGATTAAAGTCCATTAATATGATCTGACTTGTCTAAGTGAACATCAGAAGTAGAATCTGGATTTGATGCTGTCACCTCTGCACCTCAATGTACTAATGGTTAATATCCATCACAGATCCCCACAAATCAATGGTAGAGACCAGGGTCCCATGGCTGTTAAGTGTTAGTGTCAGTATTTGAACTCATTTTTTTCTCACTCTAAGCTTATTTCTTTTTCTTCATATATCACACTGTATCTAGAAAGGTAGATCTGAACATAAGAATACTTAAGATTATGATTTGAAGGCTAGAGTCTAGAGAAAGAAGTTTCAGATTTTGTTTTCTCTTAAGCAAAATGCTAAACCTAATAAAATCTTTATTTCCCCAAAAACTTTCTATATTCCTCATAGTATAGACTAGAGGGTTCAACTATGGTATAGAATATAGAAGTCACTTTGTATCCATAGAATGGCTAGAACTGGGTTGTAAGTACATAAGCTTTTCTTAGCAGAGATACTGGAGTAAATTGCTATTTCCTTTTCCAATTGTATTAACTAGCCACTAATTTAGTGATCAGACTTCATCCTACTTAAGACTTAAGTAAGTCATTGAGGCAATTCTTAAACTGCTGCAAAGAAAGATCAGGAAGATTTCAGGAAACAATTATTAAGGCTCAAAATGGCCAGCCATTCCTGCCAATAGTATGAAAACTGTGGCCTCAATTCAAAGTTTTGTGTGTCATAGGATTTTAAGTACTGATGATCTAGATAACGTATTTGAAACAGACATAAAACAGCCTGAGATTGAGTATATTATCATGATTTTGTTCCAGGAGCTGTACTTGAATCATGTACAGAAATTTAAAATTTAAATTTAAAATTATGTCCAGAAGCTAAAATGGAGCAGTGGGAAGAATGCCAGCCCTGAAGTCAAAAGAAGTTAAGTTCAAATCTGGCCTCAAATACTTAATACTTCCTAGCTGTGTGACCCTGGGCAAGTCACTTAACCCCAATTTCCTCAACAAATAAAGGCCATGGATAACAGGTGCCTTTACTCTGTCTCCTCTTATTCTCTTCTTATTTCTTCTATTCTGACTTCTGACATTATTTCAGTGAAACTTCCTTCTCCAAAGTTAGCAGTGAAAAATGGGGGAGAGAGAAAGGAAAGAGCAGGAGAAAAGGGAAAAGGAGATGGGAGGGAGAGAAGGAAAATGGAAGGGGGAGGAGAAGAGGGAGCAACCAGTTTACTTTTATTGACCAAAGGAAGGGCTAGAATCTGTAAGGACAGTTTGGCTTCATAAAGCTTAACTAGTCAATTACTGGAAGACAAAATGAGTCTTTGTAATTTAGTGAATAAGAAATTATGTTATTATATCTCCAATTGCCTAGAACATAGTGCACTCTAAATTAAAGTTTATTTGTAGATTTAGAGCTCCTGGATTGTAACAAAGCAAATCTATCACCTGCTTCACCATTATCATAAAATCACTAATTTTGAGCTGAAAAAGACTGAAATGTTCATCTAGTCCAATACTTTCACTATGCAGATAAGGAAATTAAAGCCCAATACAGTGATGACTTGTCTAAGTGAATATCCGAAGTAGGATTTGGACTGGTTGTTTTCACTTCTGCACTGTAATGTATTCATGGATAATATCTATCACAGGCCCCTAAAAATCAATGGTAGAGACTTTGGTCTCATAGGTAGTAAGTGTTAGTGTCAGCATTGAATCCATGTTTCTCCTCACTCTGAGTGTATTCCCTTTTCCTCTTATTTCACACTGTATCTAGAAAAGGTAGAACTGAGCTTAAGGATATTTAAGATAATATCATAATTTGAGGGCTAAAGTCTAGAGAATGATATTTCTGATTTTGTTTTCTCTTAAGTGAAATGCTAAGCCTTAAGAAGTCTTTTCCCCCATAAAGCTTTCCTGAAAGCCACATGAATCTCTTTATTCCTCATGGTATAGACTAAAGGGTTCAACATGGGAATGATCATGGTGTAGAAGATCGAAGTCACTTTGTCTTTGTCCATAGAATGGTTAGAGTTGGGTTGTAAGTACATAAAGATGACTGTCCCATAAAAAATGGACACCACAGAGAGGTGAGAAGCACAGGTGGAGAAGGCTTTCTGGCGGCCCTCAGTAGATTGGATCTTCAGGATGGCCACAAAGATGAATGAATAGGAAATGCAGATAAATAAAAGTCCAAAGGTAGCAGTGAATCCTCCTAAGATAAAGAGTATCACTTCATTGATGTGTACATCAGAGCAGGAGAGAGCGAGGAGAGGAGGGATGTCACAGAAGAAGTGATGGACAACATTGGATCCACAGAAGGAAAGGCTAAAGGTCTGTCCAGTGACAATAGCGGAATTAAAAAATCCACTGATGTGTGCAATAATGGTCAGATAAGTACATGCACTCGATGTCATGATGGTGGTATAATGTAGGGGCCTACACACAGCTGTGTGGCGATCATAGGCCATAACAGCCAGGAGATAAATTTCAGTAGTGACAAAGCTTGAAAAGAAGAACATTTGTGCAGCACATCCATTGTAGGAAATGACCTTGCCCCCTGTGAGAAAACCAGACATAACCTTGGGTGTGACAGCTGAGGAATAACCAAAATCTACTAGAGAGAGATTACTGAGAAAAAAGTACATTGGAGTGTGCAAGTGGGAGTCCCAGGAGATAATGACTACTATCCCCAAGTTCCCCACAAGGATGATCAGATAGATAATAGTGAATATTATCAAAAGGGGAACTTGAAGCTCTGGAGTGTCTGTTATTCCTTTGAGAATGAACTCACTCACCTCTGTTCTGTTCTTCATGGATATTATTTGGGAAATGAATCATTCACCTGTAATAAAAAAGAAATTAAGTAAATATTTATATGTGCATATATGTGTTTATGTATGCATGTAGACATTTAGTGTTTTATAGATATATAATATATATGTATAATATATATAATATATATATAATATATATGCATAATATATATATAATATATATGTATAATATATACATATATATATATGTATATAAATATACCCATGCTTAACTGTAGCCTGGTTAGGGAAGATGGGGGTGATGAAAGTTGGAAAAAGAATAATGTAAAAATTGCATAGCAGTGAACAAAATAATAACCTTCAAGGAAGCTACAAAAAGATGGACAATATAATATATTATCCAAAACAAATATAATCTATTTTATATATATATATATATATATATATATATATATGCTTTATAGAATTGGAAATTTATTATTACATATTTTGAATCCTCTCTCATGTTCTGCTTGGCACATGAAAATGTTTTATATTGTTATTTCGTATTTTGTTTTTTCTTATCTAGTATTTAATTTTAAATAATGAATATTTTTAAATGATTCCTAAGCACAATGAATTCCCTGAAGTATTAACTCTGGTGTTGTATATTGAACATATTGGCACATATGAGATATTCTGAATGGGGAGAAAATTGCAAGGTCCATTTGATTAGATTAGAAAATGTGTAAGGAGAATAATAAGAAATAAAAATCAAGAAAATAGGAAAGTCAATAAAATGGAGAAAGAGATACAAAATCATATGGAAAAAATAAAAAAAAAGAACTCAAATCAAATAAGAGAGAATGAGGGAAAATTAGGGAGATAAAAGCAATCCAAGAGATTTACGAAAAGTTATCCAATTAGAAAAAAGAGACAAAAATCTTAAGAAAGAAAATAACTAGGGTTGGGCAAGTGGAATTGAATGAAGTTATAAGACATCACAATATAATAAAATTAGGAAAAGTAGAAGAGAATATGTTGTACCTCATTAGAAAAACAATTGATTTGTTCTGATCAAATTGAAGAGAGGCAATTTAAGAATTGTCAAAATACTTGCAAGTTATGATAAAAACTTAATCTGAATACAATATTACAGGAAATTATTAAGGAAAATTTCCCTGAAGTTTTAGAACAAGAAAGTAAAGTAGAAATTGAAAGAATACACTAATTACCAGTTGAACGATGTCATAGGAAGAAAACTGATAGGAATGTCAGAGCCACATTTCAAAATTCCCAAGTTAAAAAGAAAATATTGCAATTAAGAAGAAACAAAAACAATTTAAATGCCATAGGAAAACAATCAGGATTTCATAAGATTTAGCAGCTTTCACGCTAAAGGACTATTGGTCCTGGAATATATTTTGAAGAACAAAGGAGAAGAATAAGTTATCCAGCAAAGATGCATATAATCTAGAATGAAAAAAAGAACATAAACTGATGGACTTTCAGGTATTTGTAATAAAAGACCAGAACTTAGTAGAAAATTCAATATAAATATTTCAGAATAAAGGAAATTATTAAATACTACTTATAATAAGTTTAAACTGCTTCTGGTATATGAGAATGTTATCAATATGCTTAAAACTGTTATCATTACTAAAGTAGTTTGAAAGAGAGGTTGTGGCTGAAATGTGTATGAAGATTTAAAAAAAAAACAACGTGGATAGGAAAGTCAAAAAGGAGCAATTATCTCATAAAAACAAAAAATTAAAAGAAGAACTAATACAGCATAATGAGATGGAGGCTGAAGGCTGGTAATATTGGAACCTTTGGGTTGAAAAAGAAACAAGGTATGCATCTGAAGAAGTTTAAAAGTCTCCTCAATTTCTAGAGAAATGAGGAAAGTGGGGGATAAAGTAGAGGAAGGACTTTTAAAAGGGTACATAGGATAAAACTAGAAGTGTGGGGGAGAAAATAAGAGAGGGGCTTTTAGAGGAGTGTGTACAATAAGAAATAAGAAGGTAAAGAGAGGAGAGAAGGTAATAGAGATGGGGCAAAAAGAGAGACTTTAAAGGAACATAGTAAGCAAAAATAAGATAGAAGAAAATTCACTAATAGTAATTAGAATTCTGTCAAATCTGTATGAATACAAGTCATTTTCCAACTGAGAAATGTTTAAATGATAGAAAGAGGCAATTTTCAATGAAAGAATCAAAACAATTTACAAGCAATTAAAAATGTTCTAAATCATTATTAATGAGAGACATGCAAATGAAAATAATCTTCAGATGGTATTTTACACCAATAAGGTTAGCTAAAAAGATTGAAGAGGAAAGTGAAAAATTTTGGAGAATTTTATGTGGGAAAGTTGGGATGCTAATTTATTGTTTGTAGAATTGCAAAATGATACAACTATTTTAAAAAGCAATGGAATTATGCCCAAGTAGCTTTTTTGTACCCTTTCCATTTAATTAGCAAGCATAATAACCATAATGTTTTAGCAAGGGCTATAAATGAACATTATTTTATTTTAAATACCCAAATTAACTATAAAGAACATACAAAGAAATACACTGTCTTCATCCAGAGCATGAACTGATCAATAGAAGTATATGTAGAATAATTTTATCCTTTCCTTTGGTCTTATCAATCCTCCTTGCAGTGGTAAGCAATCTGATATAGGTTATACATGTGCAATTATGTAAAGCCTTCTCATATTTGTCATTTTGTAAAAGAACATTAGAATAAAAGAAAAATGAAAGCAAGTGAAAAGTATCATGCTTTAGTCTGTATTCAGGAAATATTAGTTCTTTCTCTGGAGATGGAGAGTATGTTTCATCATTAATCCCTTGGGATTGTCTTGGATCATTGTATTGCTGAAAAGGGCTAAGTCATTCTTTGTTCCTCATTGAATATTATTGCCATTACTTTGTACAATGTTCTCCTAGTTCTGTTCATTTCATTATGCCTCAGTTCATGTAAGTTTTTCCAGGTTTTTTCTGAAATTTCTGGAATTCTGAAATTTTCTGTAATTCTGCTTGTCATTTCTTATAGCACAATAATAATATTCTATTTTGATCATATACTACATTTTCCCCAGTTGATCAGGATATCCCTTTGATTTACAATTCTTAATCACCACAGAAAGAACAGATAAAATATTTTTGTGTAATTAGGTCCCTTTCCCTTTTGGGGGATATAGAGGTAGTAATAGTGGTAATCACTGGATCAGAGGGTATGCACAATTTTATACCTTTGGGGGCTTTGGAACTCATCTTTCTATGGCTAAATAAATAAATTATCGATTCTTGTCCGTGTATTTTATATCACATTCATTTTGTTCAGAGTGAAATAAAGGCTTTTTTTAAATCTTGTATATTTCATTTTTCCATAGGAGAAGAGGAAATATACATCTAGGAAAATCTAAACATAAGCTATCACAAGTTTAATTTGAAGAAATTCCTGTATTCAATCTAGCTTGGAGCAATGAGCAAAAGACAAAAAAAAAAGATAGTTTGTATCAGGCATCCAGTATTGATTATAATCTCTAAAATTTCAGTTTTGTTGGGGAAAAGGAGGGGGAGTTTGGAGTATTTTTATTATATTACTTTTTTCTTTCAAAATTTAAACTTTAATTTCATTAGCATAGGAAATTTGTAGTGAGGAAATCTCTACCAAATGACATCAGATCTTGCCTTAAAATTTAGGTTTAAGAGAGTTGCTTAGAGGGAATATAATGCATATAAAATAGCTTGACCAAGGACAACAGAGGCATTACCTAAGTTGAGGTTTACAGTCCCTAAAGTTGTCCAGCCACTATACCACATGCCTTTGAATTATATATTTTTTTCTTATAGGAATATATATATATATATATATATATATATACATATATATATATGTATATATATATATATATATATATATTCATTTCTGAAACCTCTTAAGATATCTTGGGGTTTACAGACTGGATTTCATTTTTAAGGACCATGCCTTAAACCCAAATCACTTTGGCTCTTATTGATTGATTGGTTATTAGCTCCCAGGTCAATGGGGCCTCATTGTTTGAATTTGGATGGCTCAGAGTGAGTGTAAATAATAATTGTTTCTGCTTTGGCAAGAAACCTGGAGGGCTTTTCTATTACAGATTGATTTTTTTCACTAGGTAAAAACAGCCATTTCTTGCATCATTTCTTAAGCACTTAATCATAGCCTTAATTACTGAGTAGGCATTATCTTAGACAAAATAAGATCTTTTAAAGATCTCAGCTTAAAAAGATCTGTCTCTCATTGCATTCAGGACCATCTCCAAAAATCCTGGCCTATAACTTGCTCTGGATCCAGATAACTCGGGAGAAGAGGATAAGGATGGTGACTTTGCATTGCCTTTTCTCACATAAATCCGATTCACTTGCATGTCATGGCTTCACCTTCCTAATGTCATTAGTCCTTTCACAGCAATGATAATTTTTCTTATTTCCTTATCTAGCTACATTTTCTATTCTTAAAGTTAGACATCAATTCTTTAAGGACACATTTAACTTGTATATCCTTAGGATATAAGCCAATGAATGAAATATAGAAGGCACTTAGTAAGTTAAATTACATTTAATTGTTGAATTTCATTTAACACAAATCTTTGGGTCTCACTTTGCCTGATTAAGAGGATAATAACTTTAATATTAACTAAGACAAAAAGTGTTTATACAGTCTAAAATTTTAAGGGCTATAAAAGTAGGACATTATTTCCCATATAGACTTTGGCACCCATGTATATTAATGATGAGACAGTTCTCTATAGAATATATAAACAGAGTTTTTAAGGCAATTAGGCTTAGTGGCAAAGCTAAGGACTTAAATTTGAAGAAAATTTGGAATAGAATTGTACCTCAGATACTTATAATCTATGTGAACCCAAACAATTCATTAAATTTTCCCATTCTCAATTTTTCTTTATGGAAAATGTAGATAATGACAGTTGTAGCACTTACCTTTCAGGGTCATTATGAGTTTCAAATGAAATCATTGCTTGAAAGCATTTTGAAAACCCTAAAGCAAATTGTAAATAAAATATGTTACTACTGAGCTTGAAACCATGTATTTTTTTAATTTTAAATCTGTTCCAAATTTCAACATCATAATTTGTACACAGTGTGCCCTTATTATTATTCACTGGTTTGTTGTTAAATGCTCATTATCATCCATCTCTTCTCAGATTTCCTCTTTTCTTAAAGCAGGACAACAGATGGGAAAATCAGGAGCATAGTTTATAACAATGGCTGTCCTTTATAAGGACAATAATCTTGATTTTATGGTTGATACTTAGACTCAGAGTGATGAAATAATTTGCTATGATTTCACAGGTAAAATTTTTTAGAAACAAGATATAAAACTAATCTTCCAGATTCCAGATCTAAAACCCTAAAACAAAATGCCCTACAGTCCCAACAGATGAGTATTGGATTTTTCAGAATCTGAATGACTCATGAAGAAAGGTAGATGGGCCTTTGTAGGGGAAAGATGGCCAGGCACCTTTACAGGGGTCAGGTGCTTGAAATCTTAGACTGAGAAAGAAAATGAATATGATGAAGAAAGTCTCCCCTAATACCTGATGCTAAGTGTTCAAAGGTCTTTAGTTCTAGAGAGATCATCCTTGGCCATTGCTGCTTCATGGAAGGCAGTAGATTTAATGATCTTTCCTTGTGTTGATTGACAGAGCAATGGAAACTAAATGAATGAATGACTCAGACACCTTCCCTAGATTGGTCTCACAGCATTGGGCCCTGAAAGAGTTATATGTTGTGCAACTCTGACTCAAGATGTGGATTAGGGAGGGGTTTTATACAGACTTGGGAGTCTGTGGAGAAAAAATTGGCTCTATAGCCAACTAATAAACAAACCATTAAATTCTTCCCTGACCATGGGGAGCAAACTGCTCGTCCATGGAGATTATTTCCCTGTAATTGTCTTTGTCTTTCTTAGTTCATTGTTAGGGATGTAGAGCAGAAAAAGCCTTTGTTATTGGGAATCTTGGCCTTGAGATCCTTGCAATGGGATCTTGAGCAAGGCACTTAACTACTATTTGTTTGAACTTGCTCATCTGTCAAATAAGGCTAACAGTCCTTCCCTGTGTAGCTCATAGAATTGTGAGGGTTCAAATATCATACTGAATTATGATGTACTGCAGGAAAAAAGTATTAAAAGTTAGAGTTTAGAGAGCCAGAGTCCTAGAGCTGCCTCTTATTTATTAACTTTGTCACATTGTTTTCTTGACCTCAGTTGTCCAATCTGTAAAATTATAACTGTATATTAACCCTTGCAAAGTCTCCTTAGGGATTATATTTTCTAAAGGATATATGCACATAAAGTTCGAGTAGAATAATGCGTCAAAGGAATACTGTAGATTTACAAAGTAAATTTTTGTAGTTTACAAAGTCTTTCTCATGATATTCTGGGGACAAGATACAGAGAGGCAGGTTAGACAGGAGCACACTTAGAATAAATCAGAACTGGCTGAATGGCCAAACCTAGAGAATAGTCAATGGCTCAATTTACCTGAGAAATTAGACTCTACTCTTGGTCTAGTGCCAGCGAATTTTTTATTATAAATATAAATAATATTTCTGTTTCAAGATTTCTCTAAAAAGCAATCTAAATATATCTCCATCTCATACACAATCATAGCAAATTGATCTTGAGAAATCCTTTATTTGGCCCTACAGAAAAAAATCAAAATATAAAAAACCAAACCCTATAGAACCCCTTACCCAGATGTTGAAATAAATAAACCAGCCAAAGAACTGAACAGTTGGAACAGACATGAAGCTAGGATTGTCATCATGGTACCATGCTGATATCCTATTGAAATCCCTTTCTTCTGCAGAAACCCTTGTAAATTTCCAAGGCTACCTTATGATTTATTTGCCTTCTTATAGGTATTCCAACATTGGGTGTGACCAAAAAAGTATTGAAATCCAAGCAACTCATTTTGCTGTCCAAGTATGAGGCTGTGTATGAATTAAATGATTGATCCTCCTCAAAAAAATATTGATGATTGATGGTGATAATGTTAATGGCAATAATAATAAACTATGATTTATAAGTGTTTTAAGTTTTGCAGAATACTTTACATGTGTTATGGCTTTGATTTCTTACAACTCAGGGAGGGAGGTGCTTGTAAAGCTTTTATAGATGCAGAAAGTGAAGGTGATAAAATAGATGATTCATTCAGTAACCCAATTAATAATTATCTGAGAAAGAATCTGACTCAAAGACCTGTGCTCTCTCCACTAAATTGCTTTTTTCACTATAGAACCTCTATCCAAAGAGTGCCTGGATTTACTCCTCTAGGAAGGCAGTGAGCATGGATTAAGCTGATGATTCTCCTTTTTCTCCAAAGACCATGCTGCATCAGGAAATGCTTTCTCTCTTTAGGACATTCAGTGGCTAAATGAGAGCCCCAGAATACAGGCCATAGGTTTCTGCTGCAGATCCCCACCAGTGCTTTGACTTCTGCTATCTTGAACAACAGGGAATTTGATTGGTGTCTAATCTCTGTTCTGATGAGGAAGAGAAAGGCAAAAAAGGATCAGAAACTTGAACTCCCTTTTGCAGTTTCTAATAAGTTCATTAGGCTCACCATGTCCCTCCATCCAAAAGTGTCATTTTTGTTCCTTGAGTGATCAGAGTGCATTCTACACATTGACATAGAATTTATGTCTATATGGCTTGCTCTGGTGTGGTGAGAGAAAGATGGAGAAAGGGAGGGAGAAAGAGAGATGAGAGACACACAGAAAAAGAGAGACACAGAGACAGAGATAGACAGAGACAGGACATAGGCAGAGACACAGAGAAATACAGAAACAGAGACAGAAAGAGGCATATAGAGAGAGATGAGGGAGGGAGAGAGGGAAACAAGATCAAAACAGAACCAGATTGGCATACAGAGAGAGGGGTGTAACGTGCTCTCCTGGCAGTTACAATTACTAGTCTGCTCCTCCTGGCAGTTACAATTACTAGTCTGTCCTAGGCCCAACAGAGTACCTTTGACCACTGACCTTTGCAGTGTCAACTCTACCTGGCTCACCTCCTCTGAGGCTTTCAAAGGTCTCTGGCCACAATTTCTTGAATAGTAGTTTAATAACCGGTAATGCACTCAAGAACAGCCATGTGTAATCTTAAAAGCCTTTATTATACCTACTCACATAATGCCCTGACTTGTTGGTTCTCTAGTGAACACCTGGTCAGAAGACCCACGTGTTCACTACTAAACTCCTTACCTCTCGGCTATCCATCCACTTGGCTTGGCTTGGCTACCTCAGGCTAGGGAGCCAGGTTAAAGAGAGCAACTGCTGTCTGCAGTGGGCTTATAAAGGGCCTGTGAGGTCACACACTCAGCCAATCAGCAAGAGAGTCGTCACCCATTATGAAGCTATCTCAATATGGACAGGATCCCACCCACAGGGCAGTCCTATATCCACAGAGAATACTTCCGAGCCTCAATCTCCTGTTGCTAGATATCTTTGGTGATTTTTTTAACTTAATAGTTTTTCTGCTAATTACATATAAAGATAGTTTTTTTCAACTTTGACTTTTGAAATATTTGGAGTTCCAATATTTCTCCCTTCTTTCCTTAATCCTCCCTCTCCAAGACAGCAAGCAATAACTTATACACACACACACACACACACACACATTTTAAACATTTTTATCTTACTCATGTTGTGAAAGAAAAATCACAATAAAAGGAGGAAAACCACAAGAAATGAAAAACAAAACAAAGCAAAGATAGTATGCTCTGACACACATTCAGTGTCTATAATTCTTTCTCAAGAAGTGGATGGCATTTTCAGTTTAAGTATGATGTAATTGTCTTAGATCACTATATTGCTGAGTAAGAGCTAAGTCTGTCATAATTGATCATCACACAATAGTGTATTACCTTGTGCAAAGCTCTCCTGATTCTGTTTACATCACTCAGCATCAGTTCATGCATGTCTTTTCAGTCTTTTCTGAAATCAGTTTGCTCATCATTTCAGTCTTAGGCCTGGTCAGGGCCCTAGAGCTGAGAAATCAAAACAGGCAGCTGAGACCATTGGGAACTATGAATTTCAATCTCTCTGAACTTTGAGAGCCTGAAAGCTAAGTAACAGAAAGAAGGGTCCAATAGCTAACTGCTGGACCTCCAAATAGGGAAAATCTTAAAATCACATTGTTGTTATCAACTGTGTGACTCTGGGCAAATCATTTAACCCCAACTGCCTCAGCAAATAAAGACCATGGACAACAGGTGATTTTACTCTCTCTCTTCTCTCATTCTCTTCTTAATTTCTTCTACTCTGACTTCTGACATCATTGCAGTGAAACTTCCCTCTTCAAAAGTTAGCAGTGAACATGGGGAAGAAAGAAAGGAAAGAGCAGGAGAAAAGGGAAAAGGAGAGAGGGGGAAGAAGGAAAAGGGACAGAGAGGAAAAGGGGAGCAGCCAGTTTACTTCTATTGACCAAAGGAAGAGGTAGAAACTAAGGTCAGTATGGCTCTATAAATCTCAACTAGTCAATTATTGGAAGACAAAATGAGTCTTTATAATTCAGTGAGTAAGAAAATTTCATTTTATGTCATTGTATCCCCAATTACCTAGTGGACTCTAAATTAATATTGATTTGTAAATTTAGAGCTCCTAAACTTAATAAAGTAAATCTATCACCTACTTCACCATTATCATAAAATCATTAAGTATGAGCTAAAAAAGACTGAAATGTTCATCTAGTCCAACACCTTCACTATGTAGATAAGGAAATTAAAGCTCATTAAGGTAATCTGACTCTTCTAAGTGAACCACAGAAGTAGGATTTGGACTGGGTGTTTTTACTTCTGCACTGCAATGTATTCATGTATATCTATTACAAGATCCTACAAATCAATGGTAGAGACTTTGGTCTCATAGCTGGTAAGTGTTAACGTCAGCATTTGAATCCATGTTTCTCTTCATTCTAAAGTATAATCCCTTTTCCTCTTATATCACACTGTATCTAGAAAAGGTAGAACTGAGTTTAAGAATATTTAAGATAATAAAATGATTTGGGATCTAAAGTCTAGAGAATTATATTTCAGATTTTGTTTTCTCTTAAGCAAAATGCTAAGCCTTATGAAGTCTTTTCCCCCATAAGATTTTCCTGAAAGCCACATGAATGTCTTTAGTCCTCATGGTATAGACTAGAGGCTTCAACATGGGAATGATCATAGTGTAGAATATCAAAGTCACTTTGTCTGTGTCCCTAGAATGGTTAGAGTTGGGTTGTAAGTACATAAAGGTGACTGTCCCATAAAATATGGACACTACAGAGAGGTGACAAGTGGAGAAGGCTTTCTGGTGGCCCTCAATAGATTGGATCTTCAGGACAGCAACAAAAATGCATATATGGGATATACAGATAAAACAGAGTCCAAAAGAGGCAGCAAATGAGTATCATTTCACTGATGTATACATCAGAGCAGGAGAGAGCCAGAAGAGGAGGAATGTCACAGGAGAAGTGATGGACACCATTGGAACTACAGAAGGACAGACTAAAGGTCTGTCCAGTGACAATAGCAGAGTTAAAAAAAATTCACAGACATGTGCAATAATGTTCAGACAAGTACACACAATCGATGTCATAGTGGTGATATAATATAGGGGCCTACACACAGCTGTGTGGCGATCATAGGCCCTAACAGCCAGGAGATAATTGTCTGTAGTGACAAAGCTTGAAAAGAAGAACATTTCTGCAGCACATCCATTGTAGGAGATGACCTTGCCCCCTGTGAGAAAACCAGCCGTAACCTTGGGTGTGAAAGCTGAGGAATGACCCAAATCTACCAAAGAAGTTTACTGAGAAAATAGTACATTGGAATATGCAAGCGGGAGTCCCAGAAGATAATGACTACTATCCCAAGTTCCTCACGAGGATAATGAGGTAGATGATGGTGAACATTATGAGGAGGGGAACTTGAAGCTCTCGAATATCTGCTATTCCTATGAGAATAAACTCATTTACTTCTGTTCTGTTCTTTATTTATATCATTTTGGATATGCCTCATTCACCTGAAATAAAAAGAAATTATGGAATTTTCAATAGGCATCAAACTGCAAATAGATAACTAAAAGTCAAACAATTAGAAAAAGATACAAAATCATAAAAAATAAAATAGGGGAATTTAAAAATCAAATAAAAGAATGAGGAAAGATTGAAAAGGAAATGCAATTCAAACATTGTGAAAAAGTTAACAAAATGGAGAATAAATTAAAAATGTTAAGGAAGAAACTAGCCATAGTCATGAAAAAAATATTCTAAATCATTATAATTTAAAGAAATACAAATTAAAACAATCGTGAGATATCTTTTTATACATATAACATTTGCTAAAATAATTAAAGGAAAAAGCAACAAATATTGGAGAATTAAGAGAAAAAAGGGACACATTCATTGTTGGTAGAATTGTAAACTAATCCAAACATTTTGGAGAGTAATCTTGAATTATGCCTGAAGAATTAGTAAGCTGCCTATGCACTTTGAAGCTGTAAGACCACATTAAGTTTATTTTCAAAGATGATTAAAGAAAGGAAAAAGAACATATATGTTCTAGAACATCTATAGCAGTTCTCTTTATGGTAGCAAAGAACTGGAAAGTGTGCAAACATTGATTAGTTGGGGAATGGCTAAAAAGTTGGAGTGTATGATTGTTAAAGAATACTACTATGCTATAAGAAATGAGGAGCTTGATAATGCTAGGAAAACATATCTTGCCACTAGACCCCGATGGCATTGAAGGAGAAAGTTAGGTTGGTGACATTTCAGTCTTCCATTACTTAAATACCATTTACCTGGGGACAAGTAGGTGGCACAGTGGATAGAGCACCAGCCTTGAATTCAGGAGCACCTGAGTTCAAATCTGGTCTCAGACACTTCCTATCTGTGTGACCCTGGGCAAGTCACTTAACCCCAGCCTCAAAAAAAAAAAAAAAAAAAAAAAAAAAAAAAAAAAAAAAAAAAGAAAGAAAGAAATACCATTTACCTGAATGTGATGGTGTCACCCACTTGATATCATTGGTGTTCTCACAACAATAATAAATTTTTCCTTATTTTCTTCTGAAAGTATATTTTCTATTTTTCAAGTTAGACATAAATTCCTTGAAGGCACATTGGCTTGTATCCTCAAGACCAATGAATGGAATATTTAATTGAAACTGTTGAATTTCAGTCAACACAATTAAATATTTGGATCTCACCTTGCCTGTCTATAAGAGGATAACATTCAAAATAAATAAAATCATAAAGTGTTTATAAAGAAAATCTAAAACTTTTTAAAGCTGTAAAACAAAGAGTTGTTTTTTTTTCCTTTATATATTTTGACAATGATATGTGATAATGACGAGACACTACTCTGCAAAGCAAATGAACAAATTTATTGAGGCAGTTAGGCTTAGTGAATAGAGCTAAGGAATTAAATTTGAAAAACACTTGGAATAAAATTCTGCCTCAGATACTTAATATCTATGCAAGCTTGAACAATTCATATAAATTTCCCATCTGGAAAATGGAGATAATGACAAATGTAGCACTTACCTTTCAGGGTCATTGTGAGTTTCAAATGAGACCATTACTATAAAGCATTTTAAAAACCCGAAAGCAAAACATAAACAAAAGATGTCACTATTGAGCTTAAATTCGTATCTTTTCTTAATTTTAAATCTGTCCCAAACTGCTGCATTATGATTTGTAGATAATCTGCCCTTACTTTTATTCATTGATTTGTTGTTAAATGTTTATTATCATAAATCCTCTCAGATTGCAGCTTTACTTAACGCAAGACGATAGGGGGCAAAAGCAGGAGCATGGTTCACAATAATAACTGTCCTGTATAAAACCTGTAAAGTTTGCAAAGCATCTTCTGTATCTTATTTGAACCTCACAATAAGCTTATGAAGATAATAATGTTCTTCATAATACTATCTTAATTTTATGGTTGCTTCTAAAGTTCAGAGTGATGAAATTATTTGCCTATGATTTCACAAGTAATAATTTTTAGAAACAAGATCTGAGCCTAATCATCCAGATGCCAGATCTAAAACCTTAAAGGATAATGCCATACTATCCCCCAGATGAGTTTTGGAATCTTAAATTGGATTTTTCAGAACCTGACTGGCTCATGGAGAAAGGCTGATGGTTATGCACCTTTATAGGAGGTGCAGGGCTTGAAATCTAAGACCAAGGAAGAAAATTAATATGATGAGGAAAGTCTCCTCTAGTGTTTAAAGATCTTTAGTTCTGGAAAGATCATCCTTGGCCATTGCTGCTTCATGAATGGTAATAGATTTAGTGATCTTTTCTCCTGTCAAATGTCAGAATAAACAATGGAAACCAAATGAACAAGTGATTTGGACTCCTTCCCTAGGCTGGTCTCACAGCATCATGCCCTGAAAGAGACACATTCTGGATAAGTGGATATGAAGATGGGAATTACAAGAGGTCTTATGCAGACTTAGGAGGCTATGCTCCTTTGGAGATAATTAGCATCATAGCCACCTAATACATAAAATAAACCATTAAATTCTTCTTTACTACAAGGAACAAACACTGCTTTTCCACAGGGATCATTTTCTTCTAACTCCTTTTGTCTTTTTTTAGTTCATTGTTAAACATGTAGAACAGAAAAGGCCTTGGTTATTGGGAATCCTGTCCTTGAGTTCCTACAGAGGGATCTGGACTCAGGCACTTAGCTGATAGGATTTTTAAAAGTTGCTAAGTAAGTGCAATTGAGGAGATAGTGGTTAAATCTATTTTAGCATTTATTTAATCCTACAAAAAATAATGATTTCCTAGTGACATAATGATTGGTGTACACTCAGTGTGGAACATGTAAGGAGGAGCTCTCAGGGCCAGAAAGGACAAATCCACTAGAAGCTTTCAGAGCCTCAGCCAGGATTCAGTCAAGGAAATTCAGAAGTCAGAGAAGGCAGCTTTAGTTCTTGGAATCAAGACTACAAAAGGCCTCTAAGAAAAACTAGCCAATGTGAAGGAGATAAGACTTTGAAGGACACAATAAAATATTTGGACTTTAATACCTGGCTGTATTTGGGGTGATTATTGAACAAACTAAGGATGCCTCCAGAAGCCCCCCCCCCAAGAAACCTGCTCCTAGAGAACATTAAATTTTAGAGAAGAATATTACACTTAACTAATATTTATTTCCACTTACTCATCTGTCAAATAAGTCTAATCATCCTTGCTTATATAGTTTGTTGAATTGTTGTGAGGGCCAAATGTCATATTGAATTATGAAAGGAAAAATGCATTGCATGACAAAAAATATTGAAAGCTAATTTAGTCTTATTGTTTTCTGTACCTCAGTTTCCTGACCTGTAAAATTGTGGTAATTAAAATTGTCCAACTTTACTCTTGCAAATTCTTCTTATTGGCTATGTTCCTGAAGGTTACATGCATATAAAGGTCTGATATTCTAATGATTCAAATGCATACCATAGAACAAGTTTAATGAGTTCTAAGCAAAGAAGTTGATAGTCTTTCTTGCTAATATGAAAACAAGATATGAGAGATAGGTGGGGAATTAGACTCTAATGGGGAACCCCACGAATCTGTCTTTAGTCCTGTAGTCAATATTTTTATCACCATCATAAAGTATCCCTATTTCTAGATTTTTTTGAAAATTGGTTTAAATTGATCTCCATCTCCATCTCCATCTCATACAAATGGGTCCCCATCTCCTAGATGCAAAAGCAGGAACTTGGTTCAATCATTCATGGAACCAAGTTAACATTGAGAAATCCTTTATATCACTTTATGGAAAAAATTCAAAATTTGCAAAAATCCTCATAGGAACCCATAAGCAAATGCAGAAACATCTAAACCACTCAAAGAATTGTTCAGTTAGAACAGAATTGAAACTGGGGTTGCCATCATTTTGAATTCAGAACATCCTGACTCCAATCCTAATAATCTAATCCATTGTAGCAGAACTGCCTCTTAAAAGTACTTTAAATTCATTGGATCATTTGATCCCCACAACAACTTTCTAACATACATGGCAAACAAGACAATTTTACCATATAATGCAAGAAAAGACACAGTATCTCGACATTCAAAGATGATCCTCTCTATTCTGCATTTGGAGCAACATAGTCACTTGTGGGTTCCACACTTTAGGAAGAACATTGATAAACTAAAGATTTTTACAGAGGAGTTCAGCCAGGATGGAGAAGGACTTTTAAAATTTTCCATATTGGAATTAATGGAGTGAACTGGGGTTTTTTAGTTAATTACTAAAGTTATCTTTAAGTATCTGAAGGATTGACAGACATATGGGGGAAGGGATTTGATGTATTTGTATACAAAGGGAAAAATCAGGAGTAAAGTATAGAAGTTAAGAAGCAAATTTAGATTTAATGGAAAGAAAACATCACAAAATAATGTTCAGATATAAAAGGACCTGATTTGACATATACTGGATTTCCTCCCATTAAATTCTTGAAGGAAGAGCTAAAGGTCCAGTTGTTTCACACTACATGCACACAGACACAGATACACACACACATATAATGCTTTTAATGTATATAAAACACTTTACAAATATTAACTCATATCATCAAATAAAACTTGGGAAGTAAGTAATATTATTATCTTTATTTTCTACTAGATAAGGAAACTGACATAAGCAGAGGTCAAGTGACTTGTTTAGGGTCATACAGTGAGTGTTTACTACTGGATTTGGACATAAGCCTTCCTGAATTCATGTTCAGTATTCTACCCACTGTGACATTTAGCTATTTCTGTAATTATTAATTAATTATAAAATAAGATCAGTTATTACAATTTAAGAGGAGCAAAATTAACTATCTGTAATGGAACTAGCAACTACAAGTAAATTCTCTCGAGTTTAAGGAACTTAATATGGATAACTTTTACTGATGATAAAATAATAGCTAACAGTTATATGGCATTGTAAGGTTTGCACTCACCTCATAACAATCATTCATAATGAGTATAGAGTTCACCTTAATTTACAAATTTCCTTTACTTCTTTATTCTTAGTGATTATCTTTGAGCTGAAAATTCCAAACTAGAGATGATATGGATGGAACAACATTATGTTATTGAGGCCCCATCAGGGACTAACTTAATCCCTGGATCACAGCCTCTTATCTAAGAAATAGAAAGGTTTGTACCATTTGATACCTAAGAATGTTTCAAATTTGAAATCTTGCAATTCTGAGACCTTTTGGCTTACTTTATCATTATATGTGTCGCCGAATCAAGCAAAAACACCTAACACTGATCATTATAAGTTAATAAAGGTAAGATGCGGCCAATATTTTAATATAACAGGTTTTCTAAATAACCTCAATAATAATTGCCAGCTAATTCTCAGACTGTAGAAAAACTTATTCCTGGCTCCTTCATACCAATGCCTAGATTCAATAGTGACCGAGCATCTGTGGTTGGCCAAGGAATACTGTATTTATCAGAATTCTGAACTCTTTCCAAATTTACACTTTTGCATTTATCCTTTACACTATTGCATTTATCATCATTTAATTGAAACTATTCTTTCTCATTACAAGTGATTCCTTTTTATTTCTCTTTTTTGGTAACTTTTAACATTAATTTTTTAAATTGGGTTTTTAATTCTCTCCCTTGTACTCCTCTCCTACCCATTGGAAAGGCAAGCAATATGATATCAGTTATATGTGTGGTCATGCAAAAATCTATTTTCATATATTAATCTTCTTGCAAAAAAAATCCTTAACAAAAAAGAAAATAAAAAAGCACATATTCACAATGTTGCAAAACAAAAATCCAACCCCAGCAAAAAATGAAGCAAAAAAAAAACCCCACAATAAGGGAAGTGAAAAAATAGTAAATTTCCATCTGCACCACTTTCTTCTCTGAAGGTAGATAGCATTTTTCACTATGGATTCCTGGAATAGTTTTGTGTTAGACTATCATCTTGATGAGGATAGCTATATTATTTACAGTTGATTATTGAGTTGATATTTTTCAATTATATCCAACTCTTTTTAACCTCATTTAGGTTTTTCTTGACAAAGATACTGGAGTGGCTTGCCATTTCTCCTCCAGCTGATTTCGAGTTGAGGAAGTGAGGCAAACAAGGCTAAACTAAGAGACTTGACCAAGATTACATAAGATTTTTTAATGATAATTCCTATGTCATATAGTTGGAAACCTGGTACTAGTAGTCTCATTTTCCCCCTTTTGATCTGATTTTGGGGGCAACATGAGAAATATGAAAATAGGTTGAAAAGAATTGCATTTTTGTCAAATTGTCAGATTGCTTGCTGTCTTGAGGAGTTAGAGTGAAGAAGAGGAGAGAGGAGGAGAAGGAAAAAAAAAATTTGAACCACAAGGTGACCATTGAAAATTATCTTTGCATGTATTTGGAAAAATAAGATACTACTAGTATATGACAAAGGGGATATCATTAAAACAATCTTGTACTGGCTAAGAGATAGAGTGGTGTACTAATGGAGGAGAAAAAGTTTACAAGGCACAGTAAAGTGGTGCAATATATAGAGTACTGAACCTAGAGTCAGGCTTGTAAAGGACTGAAACTGAGTTGTACTGAGGGCCGAGCACTTAAGGCTAATTACCAATTGGACAATACTCTATTAACATATGCTAGGAGAATAGCCCTTTCCAACTATTCTGTGCTGGCTCGATCTGTGGGTGTAGACAGAGAATTGTGAGAGGGATCAGAGGGTGGAGTAAGACAAGCGGGAGTCACTTTTTGGAGGTGGAGAGAGAGAAAAAAGGTATGGAGATTCCTATGGCCATTCCCCTGACTGCTACTCCAAAAGATCAAGAATAAAGATGAAGGACTTTTGCTTATCTTGACTCTGGATGATTGTAAGGTATCCAGGATGCTAACTTGGTCTTCACAAGGCTGACATCTTCTTCAGTTCAAATCTGGCTTCAGATGCTTACTATCTATGTAATCATATTCATTTTCATCAGTGTTGATATTCTTGACCTTTTGTTCTTTCAGATGATTTTTATTATTATTTTTGAGCATTATAAAATGATTTTCTGATAGTTTGGGATAACACTGAATAACCAAATGAATTTAGATAGAATTGTCATTTTTATTATCTTGACTTAGCCTATTCATAGCACTTAATGTATCTATGATTATTTAACTCTGTCTTTATTTGTATGAAGTGTTTTACAATTATGCTCATATGGTCTCTGTATTTGTCTTAGTTTTTTGCTGCCCAGAGTGATTTTTTTTCTATGTGAATTTGACACTACTAATCTGTCGAGAAACTTTTAGATAGAGACTATCATTTTCTGTGTTAGCTGTCCTTCTTAGATTTGTGTCATATGCATATCTGATAAACATATAATCTATGCCTTTATTCCAGTCATTGAATAAAAAATGCAAACATTAAATAACATAAGACCAATTATGATTCCTCTTGATTTTATTCTAGAAACTACATTTACCACTCATTTAATTTGTTTAATATGTTATTTTTTTCCTTGCATATAAAACAATTAAAAATTTTGTTTTTAAAACTTTAATTTCTAGATTCTCTCCCCTTCTTCCTTCCAGCTATGTCCCTTCCCATTAAGAAAGCACATTTGAAGGTAACCATATATATTATGAACATGGAAACAGCAACTACTCTTTGAGTCCTTCCATCTACTCATTTTTGAATATCTCTGTATTGTTATCTAATATTTATCTTTCTATCTTCACAATAATGAAATACTTTATGAAAATGTTTGCTAAAATCAAGGTATATTTTATCCACAGCAGTTTCTTCATGTGTTTAGAAATCATATGGAAAAAAGAAATCTATATAGGTTCACTGATGCTTATTTTTAATGTAGCCATGATGATTCTTTTTTTTTTATTTTAATAGCATTTTATTTTTTCTAAATACATGCAAAGAGAGTTTTCAACATTCACTTTTGCAAAACCTTGTGTTACAAATTTTGTCCCTCTCTTCCCCTCTCTCCATTACCCAAGACAGCAAGCAATCTGATTTAGGTTAAACATATGCAAATCTTTTAAACATATTTTCATATTTGTCATGTTGCTCCAAATATCAGATCAAAAGGAAAAATGAGATTTTTGATATATCAAAATTATTGTTCCATTATTCCAGACATTTTCAACTCTTTATAACATAATTTGGGAATAGTTTGCCATTTCCTCCCCCAGCTCACTTTAAAAAAAGGGGGGATTGAGGTAAATAGGGTTAAGTGACTTGCCCCAAAAAGAAAAATATTAGGTTCTTACTAAGTGCTAAGTTGGTACTTAACAATTCTCTAGTTCCAGCCTTTAAGGGAAGTTTTACCCCTTTGAACTTCTGGGGAGGAGCTTGCATGTTTATGAGGAGCAAGTTCATTGGTTGAGGTATTTTTTCCCAGAAGCCCCTGAGTTATTCCACGCCCATTCTCTGGGATCATAAAAGAAGTGACATTGAGCAAGGGAGGGAGAAGTCTACTCTAGGTCAGAGCTGGTGGCAGTTGAGACAGCAGATCTCCTCCCAGAGAGCGATCAGCAGTTTCTGGAGACAACATTACATATTGGCATCCACAACGTGGAGCAAGAACTTTTGCTTATCCTGACAAGGACTTATTCTGAGCCCTTCAGAGGAGCTAGCCTGGATTTTAGCATTTTGGCGCCCAAACAGGGACAACAGAACATTACAGAAAAATCCTAAAATTTTGCCTTTGATGTGGTATATTCTCTTGGAAGAATGAAATAAAGTCTACTGCCTTTAAATGACCACTGTGAGAAAGTCTATAACATTAAAATTATTCTCTGCATAATTATAAAATGATACAATTTGATTAAAAGTATTAAAATATAAAAAATTCTGAATCCTTAGGAGTCATTTCTACATTTACAATGAAACTAAATATGTACTCATATACCTTACCTCTTAAATCTCCAAAACCAGAGTGAAGAAAGATGGACAAAAATTATAAAAAATAATGTTAGTAGTTATAAGGCTATATGAATAGCCAGTAGTTGTATTAAAATGCTTCTAATGCCTTTGGTATAATTCATTTCTGACCTGAGTCTATCTAGTTCCTAGAGATGCCAGAAGTTAACACCATAAAAGCTACACAAAATTTAAGATGAATTAAATAGGAAGTTATAAGTGTCATAAGCAATAGCATGATTAGTGAAATCAAATTGTCTTTCATACCATATTAAAGGGAAAAAGGAACCATTTATTAAGTATAATTTTAATTTTAAAGGATCCCTGTTATAAATACAAATGAAAAAATACACAATGAAAGAGAATAAATGCCTTGTTGTGGGACACAAAATAGGAAATCGTCACAGTAAATATTTACTCTTGTGATATCTTCTAATTCCAAGTTCAATACTGCACAATGTGTCTTTTGGAAAATATAAAATCAGCATCTCTTCACTTCAAAAATGAATCTGAGTTAGCTTAGATATAGGAGATTTATATTGAGACTTTTTCCCAATTAGCATTGATGAAGTATAATTTGAAATTCTAAAAACAATTTCAAACTTTCTCATATATCTAGTGGATATTTTTTCCCAGCAGCTTTTCTAAAAGCATTCTTGACTTCCTTGTTCCTCAAGCTATAGACTAAAGGATTTAGCATGGGAATGATTATAGTGTAGAATACTGATGCCATTTTATCTGTGTCCATTGAATGGCTTGAGCTGGGCTGAAAGTACATGAAGATGATTGTCCCATAAAAAATGGATACAGTGGTGAGGTGGGAAGCACAGGTAGAGAAGGCCTTATGCCGACCTTCAGAAGAGTGAATCCTTAGGATGGCAATAAAAATGAATACATAGGATGTCACTATTACGAAGAGGGTAAAAGATACATTAAATCCTGCTATAATAAAGACTACCATCTCAGTGATATGGATATCAGAACAGGAGAGAACCAAGAGTGGAGGAATGTCACAGAAAAAGTGATGGATCACATTGGAACCACAAAAGGAGAGGTGAAAGGTATATCCAATGTTAATGGATGACTGAAGAAAGCTACAGATATAAACCCCAGTTGCCAAGCGAATACAAACACTCAATGTCATGGTGGTGCTATAATGCAGGGGCTTACATACTGCTGCATGGCGATCATAAGCCATCACAGCTAGAAGAAAACAATCCACACTTGCAAAGGTCGTGAAGAAGAACATTTGTGCGGCACATCCATTATAAGAGATGGCTTTGTCCCCTGTGAGGAATCCAGCTATTACCTTGGGAGTAACAGCGGAAGAATATCCCAAATCCGCCAAAGACAGGTTACTTAGAAAAAAGTACATTGGGTTGTGGAGATGGGTATCCCAGGAGATCAGCACTACCATACCAAGGTTCCCCAACAGAGTGATCAAATAAATAATAGTAAAAATTATGAAGAGGGGGATCTGAAGCTCTGGGGCATCTGTTAAGCCCACAAGAATGAATTCATTCACCTCTGAGTGATTTTCCATAGATGTCATTTCAAGATAGCGTCGCTCACCTGTGACAAGAGAGAAATCAGCTGAAGTAACTCAGCATAGTTAAATCTGAAGCATTAATGATGATCAGAATGGGAGTAGAAGCACAAGAGAGAAGCTAAATCTAAATGGTCATAGTAGTTTCTACTGCATCTTCCCATAAACTCCTGACTAATGTTTTCAACTTTTTTTCAATCTATCACAGTCTCAATAATTTCAAAGGCATAATAGTAAACCTCATTGCCAGAAAGTGTACCTTTGCTCTGCTGAAAATCATCATGGGAAGCAAACCTTTTCTTTTGAATTTGGTCCATTTGGATGAAGGAGAAAGAAGATAATTGAGTTAGAGAAATAAGGAGAGAAAAATTTAGTGACAAAAGGGAAGAGCAGTTATGATGGTTGGAATCCAGTGGGTATTTTTAGGACAGATCCAAATGCTGATAAGATATCTGTGCAGTGAAGTTAATTACTTTTCCACTCACCACTTAAATAATTAGAAATAATTCCACTCACCCCTTAAAATAAATGCAAGTCAATCTTTTCAAAAAGAGTGTCTTGGAATCACTTGAGGATAAATATCCTTTGTCTAAACTGAATTTTCTTAACACTGTCTTTTCTCCATTTCCAACGCTTTAAAATAACCAGCATAGAAACAGATGGTTCCATACATGAATTTGAAGGAAATTTTGTCCTTTTGTTTATTTCTTGATTTGCCAAAGAAATTTTCCATTGAAGGACAACTTTGTATTGTCTTTTGCTTGCTTTTGGACAAGATCTAGTTATAAATACCAGATTTTACTTTAAGTCTTCCTTGATTAGAAGAACCAGATTAGTCTACATCTCACTCTTTTGAAAACTTTTGAAATCTAGTTTCATCACTCTTTTACAATGGCACTCACCTTGTAATCCCAATCATGTTAGCCAAGCCAAGTTTCACTGTGAAATAATCAAAGTATTACTGAAGACAGAATCTAAAAGCAAGAAGGGACCATGAGTATGATTTATATCTGATTGATAATTGCCACTACAACATCCCCCAATGAGGGCAGAAAAAGTCATAAAAAGAAGTGAGGTTGATTAAATTAAAATAACAAAGATAAATAGATCAAAAGCTCTGCAGGCAGTTTGTAAAATAATTAACAGGCAAAATGGCATAGATGTCCCAATGTAGGAGGATATATTTGTCCTCAATGATATCACTGAGATTTTGGGGGATGATAAATGCATGACTGCAATACAGACCTTGAATAATATAAATTATTTAGAATATATTATTCTACTACTTCTATAGAAACAAGTTGGAGAAAGATTATATATATGTGCATACACACAAATATGTATCTATAGGTAAATACATATAGATATAAGTGTGTGTATCTGTGTGTCTCTATATATCTATATTTATCTATCTACATATCTGTAGAAATTCTGGAACAAGAAAGAAAATGTGTCACGGAAGGTATTTTGATAAAGATCAATGGAATCAGAAACAGGACAGCACTGCCATTAGAGTTAACTAGGATTAATATGATCAAGAAGAGAAAATGAGTGAGGAATTTGGAAAACATCACAAGAAGGGAGTAGGAAAATCCATTTTAACATCTCATTCTGGATTAGATCTAGGAGTTTCACTTCACATTATACCAAATAGTTCAAAGTGACTATTGCTAGCTTGGTGCTAAGTTATATCAGTCCCATAAATGCTACTTTTGCACTCACCTGATCTGATAACTGAGCCAATTAGATGTAGACATATCCTTAAAATGTGGTCTCCTTATTGCATTTAACATTACATGGTTTTGAGTCCCCATATATAAAGTCCTTATGAGCAAATAGAAGACAAATGTGACATTTTCCTTTTTCGTAATATTAGTTGCTAATGTTTCTATTTGTACTTAAAATTTTGCAAAATACTTTACCCACTTTATCCCATTTTGTACTCATGACAATCCTGGAGGCAGGTACTATTATCATTCCTACTTTGCAGATGAGAAAACCAAGATACTTGCTTAGTGTACACAATTGTTAAATGTTTGAAACTAGATTTAAACTTGGGCCTTCTTGATTCTAAATCCAAATCTCTATGCACTTGGTAACTTCACTAATAATATGCTAGAAAAAGTATAGGCCTACTAGTCCAGAAGATTTGGGTCAAAATTCTACCTCAGATATTTTGCAAGCTGTATAGCCCGCAGAAAATCCCTTAATTTTTCTTATTCTGTTTGGTAACCTATAAAATGAGGATATAAATAATTGCACCTTTCTCATAGAATCATGAGATTAAAATGAGTCACCAGATGTAAACCATTATTAAAGGTAAATTGAAATGATTGGAGGCAGGACCGATATCTTATATAAACTTTGTATCACTCTCAGAATTTAACAGAATGCTTTGTGAATGGTGTATCCTTATATAAGTATTGTAAATTATTTTTTAAGATTTCACTAACAGTAAACAATGCTGACATACTTTTCTGTTCAGTCATTTTTCTCTAACTTGTTTCTATTAATCCTGTTTAGTCTGAATAATGTATAATCTTCAAGGTCTGTATTTCAGTGATGTAGTTATCATCCCACAAATGTGTCTAAGTGTTCATGACTTCATTTGGGGTTTTCTTAGCAAAGATAGTTTGTCATTTCCTTCTCCAATTCGCTTAAAAAATGAGGAAACTAAGGCCCTGAATCACACAGTTGGCAAGTATCTGAGACTAGATTTGAACTCAGGAAGATAAATGTTGTGCAATTTAGCTACCTGATATACTTTCTCAAAATGCCCTTTTACTTAAAGACAATCATCTTGAGAAGATGTGATGTGGCAAATAATAACTGACATTTTACTAACATTTTAAAATTTGAAAATGCCTATTTTGGGGTCAAGTAGATGTTGCAGTGGATAGAGCCCTGAAGACAGGAGGACACTTATCACTCACTAGCTGTGTGGCTCTGGCAACTCCAATTGCCTCACAAAAAAGAAAAAAAATACATTTTTAATTAGTTATAACAGATATTATGATCACAATATTATAAATGAGGAAAATGAGAGAAAGGACACAGATCCAGTTGTTCCTAGAATCATTCAACAATGCCTTATCCTTCAAATAAATCAAGGAAATGTGGTTTGAGGTTCTTAGAATTTACCAATCTAGAGAAATAAAGATAGAGCTCAGGATGGTAGAGAAAGACAAGCACCTTCACATTAACTCTTCCTAATCCTAGGAAGCAACTTATTCTGTTGAAGAAACTACTCCTTCATCTCTAATACATGTTCAATGGTCCCTATTTCCAGAGAAATTATTCTTAGTCATTGCTTCTTTGTATTGAAGTAGAGTTAGTGAATTTCTCTCCTGCATGTTCTCAAGATTAATAAAGATTAAATGATGGAAAGGACTTCTGCCTCCAGGTTGATCCTATAGCAATTAACTCTAATAGTGCATCATTTAGATGTGAGTGGCTAAAGATGGGAATCGAGGAGAGGTTTTATAAAGATCTAGACATAAAATTACTCTTAGGAGACCATGGCACCTTGGAGAAACCTGGCAGTTCTTCATTTGGCTCATGAACAAAACAAGCCATTAACTCTGCTGTATCCATGGGGACCAAGTCTTGATCATCTAAAGAGACCATGTTCTCACAGGTACTTTCTTAGTGTCATTTAAAATTCATTTTAAGTTAGTTATTCTTAGATTATTCAGGGAACAAGTCCTAGAGGAAGGTATTTAAAGGCATTATTTAGATTACACAATTTTCATAGGTATGAATAAAGAATGAATTATTAATCAAAGAATGGACAAATGATACTTAAAAAATAAAAAAGAAACTTTTGCATGAACAAAATTAACATAGCTAAAATAAGAAGAAAAACAGCTGATTGGTGAAAAATAGTTACATCAAATATCTCTCGAAAGGGTGGTAGCTGTAGTGTAGTTATTGTAGGAGTAGTGACATTGATAACTGACATTTACATGGCAGAAATATTTTACATATATTATCTCAGTTGATTTTGAATTGCTGAAAGTACCACTGGGAACCTGATAGCAACTCAAGAAGTTACCAATGATAATAAAACATCAATTTCTCTTGATTGCTATTTGATTAAGGAATGAAATACAAAACAGAATAGACATTCAGGAACTTGAGGTCCAGTCTCAGTTTCACCCACACAAACACATATTTTTGCTGCATGTGCTTAAGTATAGCTTAAGCTTCTGAAGCCAGAGGAAAATGAGAAGAGAAATCCCTTCTCATCTTGTTGGAAGCTTAAGGGAGAGATGATAATAAATCTGTCTCGACATAGAGTAGCTCAAAAGATATGGGAAGCTCAATCTTTCTACAATTCTATAGCCTAGTGAAGTTTGGGAAGTTCTCCTACAAGAATTCACCCTCCATGATATTCATTGACTAATCCTCTCTGATACATTCTCATATTCTGATACATTTCCCTTGGGAAAACATGAAACCAATTCTCCTGAGTAGCTAGATGGTATAGTGAATAGAGCACTGGGCTTGGAATCAGGAAGATTCATCTTCCTGAGTTCAATTCCAACCTCAGATATTTACTAGCTCTGTGATCCTGGACAAATTGCTTAACCCTGTTTCCTCATCTGTATAATGAACTGGAGAAGAAAATGGCTAAGCACTCAAGTATCCTTGCCAAGAAAATCCCAAATGAGTTCATTAAATTAGAAGAACAACTGAATGATAATAAATATCACTTCAGCCTAGTAAAGAAGCCGTCCCAGAATAAGGGACTAATCTGTAAGTTTATCTCTACAAAAATCAGTAGATCACTCTCTATCCATTTGGATTTTTTAAATAAGGCTAATTCAACGAGGACTAAATATATGATAGCATTAGATAACACATTAAGTGAAAAATATCTGGGGGTTTTAGTAGACTTTAAACTCAATATGAATCAATGGTGTGATATGGTAACCAAAATAATAACAATAATATGTAGAAATTTTTATTGTTTTTTTTTAATGGTTGAAAATTGTTTCATAGAACATTATTTTGTCTGAGCCACAAAGGATATTGCATTAAATAAAGAGGCGTACTATCTAGAATGAAAGTGAAAATCAAATTGTTCTCAGCACTCTTCAAATAATATCTGTAGTGTAGTATTTGGTTATGGTACAATATTTTGAAAGAAAACAAACAAATTAAAACATATATAGGGAAAAATAGCAAGGATGGTGAAGAGACTGCTGACCACACTATCTCAAGATCATTAGAAGCAAATAAAGATATTAAACTTCAAAGACTCAGAGGCCATCAAGTCAAACTTGAATCTCCTATGTTATGTAGAAATTGTCATGCAACTTTTACTTGAAGATTTCCACTGAGAAGAAAATATTCTTTCTGGACACTTTCAGTTACTTGATTTTGTCACACTAAATCTAAATATGACCCTGCAGTTTCCATCTATATCCTTTATTCCAGTCTTCCAGGGTCAACAATCACAAGACTAATTTCTATTTCATAGCTGCAAGTAGATGGCTCCCCTTTATTCATCTATCCTCTTTTAAAAAGCAATTCAATTGTTAAGCACTCATTACATGCTAGGCATTATTTTAAAGTCTGAGCATACAATTAACAAAAACAATGATAATTTATACCCTCAAGGAGCTCATATTCTAATGGGGAAAGACAATGCAAAAGAAATAGAATCCTGGGTTTTACACAAGGAAAACTATTAATTGATTTGATTATATCCATACATAACACAAATATGATTATTTCAATAGACACAGAAACATTTTTGAGAAAGTAAAATACTTGTTTCTATTAAAAACACTTGAAAGTATAAGTATAAATGGAATTTTTTCTTAAATCAACAAAAAGTATTTACCTAAGACCAGCAGCAAGCAATATTTTTAATAGGGATGAGCTAGAATGAGCTAAAAGTCTTCCCAGTAAGATCAGGTATGAAACAAGAATTTCCACTGTCACTATATTATTCAATATTGTATTGGAAATTCTAGCACTAATAAAAGAAATAGAAATAGAATCAGAATTGGAAATTTGGTAATAACATGATATCTTTTCATAGACGTTATAATGATATACTTAGAAAATTCCAAAGACTCGATTAAAAAGTTGGTTGAAATCACTAATGATTTTAGCAAAGTAACAGGAAACATAAATCATCAGCATTGCTATATATCATCAACAAAACACTGAAAGAAGATATAGTAAGAGATGCTCATTTAAAATAATTCTAGAAAGCACAAAATACCTGGAATTATTTCTGTCAAAACAAATCCAAGAACTATATGTATATTAACACAATTATATAAAAAAGCAACTTTTTATGCAAATTAGATCAGATTTAGTTAATTGGAAAGATATTAATTGTTCATGAATGCAGGGCCAAAATAATAAAATGACAATTTCACTTAATAATTTATATATTTAATGTCATACCAAATCAAATTACCAAAAAATATTTGACTGAGTTAGAAAAAAAACAAAATTCATTTAGAAGAACATAGGGTCAAGAATATTGAAGGAACTCATGAAATAAAATGTAAATGAAAGATTATAGCAGTACCAGAATTTAAACTTCATTATAAGGCAGTAATTATCAAAACTGGTACTATCTAAGAAATAGAAAGAAGATTACAGGAACGATGTGGACATATAATTTATAACATTAAGTGACTATAGTAAACTAACATTTGACAAGTATGAAGACAAGTTTGGGGGACAAGAATTCATTATTTGCCTACAATCATTGGAAAGGCTGGAAAATTGGCAAAAATTGCACATAGACCAAAAAAGGAGGTTACATGATAACTTTATTTTATATTTAAAAGGAACAGCAAGTTGTACATAATAGATTTGCAATTTTATATGGAATCATCTTCTCCCCCCATTCTACTATGTTATGGAAATCTATATATTATTTCTTAAGTTCAGAATAAAATTTTAAAAAATTAATTAAATTGAAATAAAATTTTAAAAAAGAGGTAGAAAAGCAGGGTGAGAAAAACCAAGAAGTGACTAGCATGGGAGCACCTTGTTAGGTGGAGTTAAAAATCAGGTAAAGTAGAAGACTTCAAGTGGAGTGAGTAAAAAGGGGAAAGTTTAGTACCCTATCCTCTATCCCTTCAACCCAAAAGGAGAAAAATATTGAGACAGGTGGTGTCAGTTAAGGCTTGAGTCAGCAGCACGGTGATAAATTTGGAGGTGGCAATCTGAGACCTTTTTACCATGAATTTGAAATCTGACAAAGTAGCAGGTACAACAAAGTGAATACTTTTTCTCCTCCACTACAAATATATCCAGTTTCTTCAGCTGATTCTTATATGAACATTTTATGAGTTCACTTCTCTGTGCATGATATTTCACTCACATTCAAAACACCAAGACAGTACCCCAGATGTGGTTTAAGGCAGATCAGAATCATTGTCTCTTTCATAATACATATTATCTTTCCTTTAATATAGGCTAGGATTATGATGAGGTTTTGGTTATCATGATGAAATATTTATGATCATTAAGTTTGCAATTTAGTCAAATTCCGAAATCTTCTCACAGAAAGCATAACTTTCACCCTGACATTAGTGCCAGCTGATTTTCAACTACAATGCATTTTAACAACATTAAAAACTCTGAGAAATATCATCAATTGACTCCCAGTTTCTGGAAAGGCCTATTTCTGTCCACTGAAGGCCAGAGAAGAAGGTTTTGCTATTGTTTGTTATTTATTTGTTTTGACATCTGAGTCTATTGTCAACCATGGTGCAAAATCATTTACTCTGTGTATGATAGAAAGAAAGACACAGGAAAACAAAGCATTTTTGTAATTCAAGTGCTGAAGTATTGTTCATTTCTTTTTTTCTTTCTTTTCTTTTTTCTTTTTTTTACAATTTATTTTTAATACGCATTGCTTCATGAGTCATACTGAAAGAGGAAAATTAGAGCAAAAAAACAAAGAGAGAAAAAACAAAAAAAAAAACAAAAAAAAAAACAGAAAAAAGAAGTTAACATAGCATATGTTGATTTACATTCAATCTCTATAGTTCTTATTTTGGATGCAGATAGCATTTTCTGTCCAAAATTTTTGGATTACTTGGGATCACTGAAACAACCACTGAGAAGAACAAAATCTTTCATAGTTGATCATCACACATTCTTGCTGTTATTGTGTACAATGTATTCCTGGTTCTGTTTGCTTCAGTCAGCATCAGTTCATGTAAGTCTTTCCAGGTCTTTCTAAAATAAGCTTGTTCATCATTTTTACATAACAATAATATTCCATTATCTTCATATACCACAGCTTATTCAATCATTCCCCAATTGATGTACATCTGCTCATTTTCCATTTCTTTCCTACTACAAAAATTGCTGCTACAAACATTTTTGCACAAATGGGTCCTTCCCCCTTCTTTATGATTTCCTTGGGATACAGACCCAGTAATGGAACTTCTGGGTCAAAGGGTATGCACAGTTTTAAAATCCTTTGGATATAGTTCCAAACTGTTCTTCAGAACAGTTGGATCATTTCACAACTCCAATAACAATGCATCGGTGTCCCAGTTTTCCCACATTCCCTACATCATTTATCATTATCTTTTCCTGTCATCTTAGCCAATGAGAGAAATGTGATGTGGTAACTCAAAGTTGTTTGAATTCACATTTTTCTAATCAATAATGATTTAGAATATTTTTATATGACTATAGATGGCTTTAATTTTGTCATCTGAAAATTGTCTGTTCATATCCTTTGACCAATTATCAATTGGAGAATGACTTATAAAGAACTGTGTCAAATGTATAAGAATACATGTTTTAGAAATGAAATCTTTATCAGAAATGTTAGCTGTAGACATTACCCCCAGTTTTGTACTTCTCTTTTAATCTTGTTTCTGTTGATTTTATTTTTGTAAAACTTTTTAAATTAAATGTAATAGAAGTTGTGATTTTACCTTTCAAAATGTGCTCTAATTCTTTGGTCATAAATTCTTCCCTTCTCCAAAGATCTGATAGGTAAATTGCTCCTTGCTCTCCTAGTTTGTTTATGGTATCATCCTTTATGCCCAAATCACGTACCCATTTTGACTTTATTTTGCTATGGGATGTGAGATGTAGGTCTATGCCAAATTTCTGACATAACTTTCCAAGTTTTTCCAGTAATTTTTGTCAAATAGTGAATTCATATTCCAGAAGCTGGAACTTGGGTGTTTATCAAATAGTAGATTACATATGGGCCTTGATTACTGTGTTGTTTGTATTTAACCTATTCCACTGATTCACCATACTGTTGCTGTTTCTTAGCCAATACCAAATGGTTTTGATGACCACTACTTTAATTAAATGGTTTTGATGACTGCTGCTTTATAAGAGTTTTAGGGTTGGTGGTGCTAAGCCAACCTAAGTATTTTTTTTTTCATTAATTCCCTTGATATTCTTGTCCTTTTGTTCTTCCAGATGAATTTTGCTATTATTTTTTCTAGTTCTATAAAATAAGTTTTTGGCAGTTTGATTGGAATGGAACTGAACAAGTGGATCAATTTAGGCAGAATTGTAATTATTATTATATTAGCTCAGCCTACTTAAGAGCAATAAATTTAATAAATTTCTAATTGTTTAGATCTGACTTTATTTTGTGAGAACTATTTTGTAACTATGTTCCTGTAGTTATTGAATTTCTCTTAGCAGATAGACACCCAAATATTTTATTTTGTCTATAGTTATTTAAAATGGATTTTCTCTTTCTGAAGGCTTTGTTAGTAATACATAGAAATATGTGAAAAGCTGATGATTTGTGTGAGTCTATTTGATATCCTGTAACTTTGCTAAAACTGTAAATTGTTTCAAGTAGGTTTTTGGATGATTTTCTAGGGTTAAGTATATCATCTTATCATATTTTTATTTTCTTATTCCTAAAGCCAGCATTTTTAGTACAATTTGAATAATAGTGGTAATAATGGGCATCCTTGTTTCACCCCTGATCTTCTTGGGAATGTTTCTAGCTTCTCTCCATTATAAATAATGCTTACTGTTGGTTTTGATAGATACCTCTTATTATTTTAAGGAAAACTTCTTTTATCCCTGTGCTCTCTATTGTTTTTAATAGGAATGGGTATTGTATTTTGTCAAAGGCTTTTTGTGCAACTATTGAGATTATCATATAATTTTTGTTGTTTTTTTATGGGATATGGTTGATTATGGTGATAGGTTTCCTGATATTGAACCAGTCCTACATTTCTAGTATAAATTCTACTTGTTCATATATATTATCCTGCTGATAAGTTGCTATAATCTCTTTGCTAATATTTTAGTTATTTATTTTTGTATCAATATTCATCAGAGGGATTGGTCTATAATTTTTTTGTTTTGGATCTTCCTGGTTTAAGTATCATTACCATATCTGTATCATAGAAGGGATTTGATAGGATTTCCTTTACCTGTTTTTCCAAATAGTTTACATTTTTCTTTAAATGTTTGGAATTAATTGTTCTTCACATGTTTGAAAAAATTCACTTGTTAATCCATCTGGTCCCGGAGAGTTTTTAGGGAGTTCATTAACAGCTTGTTCAATGTCTTTTTCTAAAATGGGACTATTCAAGTAATTTATTTTCTCTTCTTTTAATCTGGGAAATTAATACTTTTGTAAATATTCATCTGCTTTGGTTAGATTGTTGGATTTGCTGCCATACAGTTGGGCAAAATAGCTTCCAATCATTGCTTTAATTTTTTTTCCATTAGTGGCAAGTTCATCTTATTAATTTTTGATGCTGGTACTTTTTTTCTTTTTCTAACCAAATTAACCAAAAGCTTATCTATTTTGTTCTTGTTGTTGTTGTTGTTGTTGTTTTTCAAAAAATGAACTCTTAGTTTTACTAATTTCTTTAATAGCTTCCTTAGTTTCAATTTTTTTAATCTATCTTTTGAGTTTCAGAATTCCTAATTTGGGATTTTTGATTTGTCCTTTTTCTAGCTTTTTTAATTGCATGCCCAATTCATTGATCTCCTCTTTTTCTATTTTATTCATATATCTATTTAGAGATATAAAATTTCCCTTAAGAACTGCTTTGGATTCATTCCATAGATTTTGGGTATGTTGTCTCATTATTGTCATCCTCTTGGATGAATTTATGAAAGCTTTCAGTGATTTATTGTTTGACCCACTCATTTTTAGAAATACTGCTTATTCTTGAGGCCCAAATGCAAAGACCCACAGATTTTTATACCTATATTCCTGCATTTGAACTCCAGCTCCAAAACATATGAATTACCAGACCAATTTATCTAAATTTCAGTTTTCTCAATTTCTTACTTCTTATGAACTGAACAAAATCCAATCCATCATTTATTAAGTGTCTATTCTGCCCTTGTTAATGTTATAGACTCTGTAAATACAATGAATAAAAGTAGAAGAGGTCTCCTCCAGACATTAGTTTCCTGGAGTTATAAGAGAACATATACACAGATAAGTATGATGCAAAATACAGGGCAGCAAAATAGATCCATAAAAACAATTTAAGGGAAATATGAGGAGGGAGGAAAATTGAGGAAATGAGAAATGAGTCTTTGTGCAAGTGTGAAATGGTATCTCAGTCTTAAAGAAAGAGAAGACTTCAACTTTAGGTGATAAGGAGGATGAAAATGTATTTTAAGGACAGGGAATATTTTGTAGGAAGTTTCAGAATCAGCAGAGGATAGGACAAGGCCATGTATTAGACCATTTTTGTCTGGAATACCCTTAAATAGGGTTATTTCAAAATAGATATAATTATATAGAAAGCTTAGAGAAAAACTAGGTTGAAAGGAGCAAGACACAAGTCATTAACCTTCCAGTCTTCTGCAACCAGCCTCACCCTCATGAATTGTAGTGAACAGGGGAACATGATATGAAAGATTAATAGCACTTACCAGTTTGACCAATTTAAGGAAGCAGATATCTAGGAATACATTTATAAGCCAATTTTGTAAAAATTATTGAATGAGTTTCTGGTTTCTAGTGAAATGAATGTTTAACTGAGGAGCTCCTAGGAATATGCAAAGGAGAGGGAAGTTCAAAGATGAGATGATCTTACAAAGATATTTCATTATTTTCTGTGAAAAGCCAAGAAATAAATATGTTCTTATTCATTTTATTGAAGTGGTACAGAGAGACTTATTAAGTCTAGCAAAAACAGTGAATGGAGGATCAAAGATTTGGCAGTATTGAAAATAAAGCTGCTAAAATGAGGTCCTGTGAAAGTCTGAAAAACTGTCTATAATTCTTATAGGCAGAAAATGGGCTCATTCTTTATAATATTCTTACTTATTATTGTATTAGGTGACCCTGAGGATAACTGGATAGGTTAAGACTAGCTGGAATGAGATACATGTTGTCCAGTAGGGAGAAGTAGAGATGGGATGCCCAAGAATGAAGATCTAAAACTTTTCCTGAAAGCATTCTTGACTTCCTTGTTCCTCAAACTGTAGACCAACGGGTTCAGCATTGGAATAATCATGGCATAGAACACAGAAGCCAATTTGTCTATGTCCATGGAATGACTAGAGCTTGGTTGCAGGTACATGAAAGTGATTGTCCCATAGAATATGGACACTGCTATGAGATGGGAAGCACAGGTAGAGAAGGCTTTTTTCCGACCCTCAGCAGAACGGATTTTCAGAATGGCAGCAAGGACAAAGAGATAAGAGGTGCAGATGACCATGAGGGCAAAGGAGATGTTGAATCCCCCTAATATAAAGAGCACCCACTCATTAATGTGGATATCCGAGCAGGAAAGAGCCAGGAGAGGGGGAATATCACAAAAAAAATGATGAACTATGTTGGAACTACAGAAGGAGAGGCTAAAAGTATCTCCTACACTCACAGAGGAAGTCAGAAAGCCACAGATGTAGGAACCAACAGCTAGACGTATACACACTCCTGATGTCATTGTCATGGTATAATATAGAGGCTTGCACACAGCCACATGACGATCATAGGCCATGGAAGCTAGGAAGAAACTTTCAACAGTAGTGAATGTTGCAAAAAAGAACAATTGTGTTACACATCCATTGTAGGAGATGACCTTGTCCCCTGTGAGGAGTCCAACCATCACCTTGGGAGTAACAGCTGATGAGTAGCCAAAATCCACCAGAGAGAGGTTACTGAGGAAGAAGTACATGGGGCTGTGGAGACGGGAGTCCCAAAAGATCAGGGCTACCATTCCCAGATTTCCCACCAATGTGATGATATAGATTAGGGTGAATATTATAAAAAGGGGGATCTGAAGCTCTGGGGCATCTGTTAGTCCTAGAAAAATGAATTCATTAATTTCTGAGCCATTCTCCATAGATACTACTGGGAAGTTAGGTTATTTACCTGTAACAAGAAAGAAAATAAAAGAAGAGTGAACTCAGACTCAAAATGTCTCTGAGTCAGAAAATATCACCCCAAATGTAGATATCTATTGTGAATGGTGGAGATACATGTATGAGGGAAGAGAAGGATCTAAATGATTTTCATGGAAAAATTGAACCATTAATGACTGAGTTTTGGGGTCTGTCAGTTTAATAACTGCTAAAGTCACTTAATTGTGTTATCATCTAACAAAGTACTCTATGTCTTTTCCAAAATTATATTATGAGAAATATTATGTGAAATAAATTCTAGGTAGATTATTAGTAGTATTCCCCTGAACAACAACAGCCAGTATTTATATAGCACTTTAAGATGTCCAGGGCACTTTATATGTTTTTCCCATGTTTTCTTGTATGTAGATTATTTCATTTTGTTTGTCTTGTTTTGCTATTAGATGATGAGCTCTTTGAGAATAGACGCTGTCTTTTGCTTCTTTTTGTATCCTCAGCCCTTAGCAAATTGCCTGCAACATAGTAAGAACTTTATGAATTGTTTGGTGATTGATTTCTGCAGATAACAATGCTAGGAGTTAGGCACTATTATTATCTTGATCTTGAAGATGAAGATACCAAGTTTGAGAAATTGCCATGCCCAGAGTCACAAAGTCAGGAAAGGTCTAAAGCAGGATCTGAATGCAGGTTTACCTGAATCTAGGGCCATGGCTCTGCCAGTATGTTACTGAGTTACCTAGTGATCATGTATGATCATGGAAGAAAAAAAATGTTTTCTGGATAAAATAAAATAAAGTAAAAACATGACCAGAAGATAGCGGCAGTGTTTTGTAGTAAGTACATAGGGCAATGAAGTTAGAATCAGAAAGACTTGAGTTTGAAGTCTACCAAAGCTATTCTGTGGCCAATTCTTTTGTTTGTTTTTTGGGGTGGAAAGAATTGGGGTTAAGGGACTGTCCAGGGTCACACAGCTAGTGGCAAATGTTTGAGGCTATATTTGATCTCAGGGCTTCCTGACTCCATAATCAGTTCTCTATCTGTGTCCCTTTTCCTAAACAATTCTAATCCCTTCTCTGAGCCCATGTGATCTTGTCTGTTAAATGGGAATACAAAAATATCTATAGAGTATTCCTCCTGTAATTATCTTTAGAGGCAAATGAGTTATTGGATGTATAATACTCTGCAAGCTGTGAAAGTTCATATAACTAAGTTGTTACAAGGAACCACATCTATTCCAATTATTGTGTCTTCCTCAGTATTTTTCAGCATTATTACTGCAGAGTAGGTACTTAAAGTTTGCTGATTTATTCATATTTTATTAGCATTAGGATTTTGCCTTGATCCCCTTCAAAATAATGTCTTGATCTCTTGAATTACTGTGAGGGAATCGTTTTTCAAAGTGCAAGCAAAATAGAGAATATTAATTTGTGTATATAAAGAGAATATTAATTTATGTGCATTTAGCACTTCAAGGTTTGCAAATCAATTTTCTTCACATTAACTCTTCTAAGTCTTATAAGTCTCAAAACAATCCTCTAACTTGAATATCATTGGTATTGTTAGACTCAGTTAGGACAGAAAATGAGACTCAGAGATTTAATCTGAGAAATGATCTCAAAGAGAACAAATATCAAGGACAGAATTTTAATCAAAATCATCTTGACTATAAGTCTAGAATGTTATTCTCTATTCCCTTCCAAATAAACTATCAAGTCTTGAATTAAATGTCCCAGCACTTACCTGGCATGTATAGAAAGATGGGTTTTATTCTAGAAAGGAGAGATGATCAAAAACTTCACAAATAGATCTTGGAGTTTTAGTCCCAAGCTCAGGAAGCAGGCAAACCTACTAGAAAAAAATGTTTTTCTAATCCTTGGTCTTCAAATATTCCTAGATTTGAAGGGGCCACATCTGATCTATAGGAATGATAGTAGAGTTGTGATTTTGTCTCTAGCTCAGTGGTGAACAATAATAGAAATTAATAGAGAACAAATGAATGATTTAGTGACTCAGGTGATGCTGACCCATAAAGTGGTAGAGCAATATTCCTTAATTATGAAACATCAATGTTAATAGATGAAGACAAGGATCAGAAAGTCACTTTATGCAGATTTGGGAGCCCTTCAGCTTTTAGGAGATGGTTTCCCCTTAAGAGAAACTTGGCACCTCTAGCAGCAATTTGTGGGGAAAAAAACAAACCAAGTCATTAAATTCTGCTCTGATCATGGAGGACACACTTTGATTGTCCAGGGAGACCGTTTTCTCATGGGTGTTTTGTCATTCTTAACTTGTTGCTGGCAAAGTGAGGTAAAGAATAAACTATGGACAATGGGATACTAAAACTGGGATTATTATTCTGCTTCTACCACATCCTACATCTATGACCCTGCAAAAGTCATGACACATCTTCAAGTCTTAGTATATCCATCATTAAAATGGAAATAATTACCTCTGTTCTGATTATACTGAAGAGACTATGGTGTAGAAAAATGTGATATTACTCATGAAAGCCAACATAGGGTAGGGAAAAGAGCATTGAGGTGGAGTGAGAGGCTGTGGGCCTGGAGTTTTAGCTCACTGTGAAATTTTAGGCAGTTCCTTGCCATCTCTGAATTTTGTATTCTTCAACAATAAAATAGGGGGCAGCTAGGTGGTGCAATGGATAGAGCATCAGTCCTGAAGTTTAGAGGACCTGAGTTCAAATGTGGTCTCAGACCTTAACCCCTCCTAGCTGTGTGACCCTGGGCAAGTCACTTAACCCCAACTGCTTCAGGGAGGAAAACAGTAAAATGGAAACAAGCATATATGCATATTCTAGCTTTCAGGATTATTGTGAGGATAGGGCTTTGTATTGTGAGGAAACTGCTTTTTCTCAATTACAGAATGTTTATATTATTCTCATGGATATCACCACAATCATGTTTCAATCAACACTTTGCTCCTAATTCAACTATGGCCCCAATCTCCACCCAGATCCATCAGATTCACAATCTTTTGGAGCTCTAGTCCTCAAGGACAAATGTCCTTAAGTTTTTTTTTTTATATTTATTTTTAATACACATTGTTTTATGTCATGTTGAGAGAGAAAAATTTGGAGCAAAAAGGAAAAATCATGGGAGAGATTAGAAAAAAAAACAGAAAAAAAGAAGTTAACATATTCATATTCAATCTCCATAGTTCTTTTTCTGGATACAGATGGCATTTTCTGTCCAAAATGTAAAGGGCTAGAACTGAGCAAATGCACTTGGATAATGGAGCACGTGAGACTAATTGCCAATTGGACAGTTCCCTATTAACTTGTTTGAAGGTTGACCCTCCCTAGCTATTCTGTGCTGACTTGATTGGTGAGACAAAGAAGGGGAAGTGAAGTGTGTGGGAGAAATAGGGGGAGGAAGAGGAAATTGAGACGCTCTTACTGTCTCTCTCGTGGCTTTGGAGGGAGGAAGGTGTGTGTGGAGATTGCTAGATTTAATTCCCTGACCTTGACCATAAAAGATCAAGAATAAAGACGTTTAGTGATCCTGACTCCGGCTGATTTCTGGGAAGATAGAGTTCCAGCACCAAAATCTATTGGGATTATTAAAAAATTGCATCACTTGAAGCACTAAGAAGATTCAAGTCTTGTATAGTTGATCATCACAAATTCTTGCTGTTATTGTGTACAATATGGTCCTGGTTCTGATTGTTTAGCTCAGCATCAGTTTGTATAAAACCAGAGCTTTCTAAAATCATTTTTTAAATTCAACATTTTAGCTTGCTGAAAAATTTTTGGATCTTGAATTGATCATCCAATGTGTGAGTTATCCATTCAAATTTTAAATTAAAATCATGTAACAGTAATATTCCATTATCTTCATATACCACAACTTTTTCAGCCATTCTCCAATTGATGGGCATCTACTTTTTTCCAATTCTTTTCTACCACAAAAAGAGCTGCTACATTTTTATACTTGTAGGTCCTTTTCCTTCCTTTATGATTTCCTTGGGATTCAGACCCAGTAGTGACACTTCTGGAGTCAAAGAGTATGCACACTTTTATAGCCCTTTGGACATAGTTCCTAACTCCTCTCCAGAATTGCTCGATCATTTCACAACTCCATCAACAATGTATTAGTTTTCCAGTTTTCCCACATTCTGTCCAACATTTATCATTATCTTAGCCAATGAGAGATATGTGAGTTGGTACCTTGCATTTATCTAATCAATCATGATTTAGAACATTTTTCATATGACTTTAGATGGCTTTAATTTTGTCTTCTGAAAATTGTCTGTTCATATCTTTTGACCATTTATCAATTGTGAAAGGACTTGTATTTTTATAAATTTGACATAGTTTTTTTTGTTCTAGAAATGAGACAGAAACCTAACTATATATATATTTTTTCTTAGTTTTGTATTTTCCTTTTAATCTTGTTTCTATTGGTTTTGTTTGTGCAACCCCTTTTTAATTTAACATAATAATTGTCCATCTTGCCTTTTATAATGTTTTCTAGTGTTTTTTTTAGTCCTAAATTCTTCCCTTCTCCAAATATCTGATAGGTAAATTACCTCTTGCTCTCCTAGTTTGTTTATAGTATTATCCTTTATGCCCAAATCATGTACCCATTTTGACCTTATGGGGTATGAGATGTAGGTCTATGCCAAGTTTCTGATATAACTTTCCAGTTTTCCCAGAAAATTTTGTCAGATAGTGAGTTCATATTCCAGAAGTTGGAATTTGGGGGGAGTATCAAACACTAGGACTGTAAGCCTTGATTATGGTGTTGCTTATATCTAACCTATTCCACCAATTTACCACATTGTTTCTTAACTAGAACCAAATGGTTTTGTTGATGACTACTGCTTTAACCAAATGGTTTTGATGACTGCTGCTTTATAATAGTTTTAGGTTTGCAAATTAAGCCAATTTCTTTTGTATTTTTTCAGTAATTCCGTTGATATTCTTGTCTTTGTTCTTTCAAATAAATTCTGTTATTATTTTTAGTTCTATACAATAATTTTTGTCAGTTTTATTGGAATGGAGCTGAACAAGTAGATCAATTTAGACAGAATTGCTATTATTATTATATTAGCTCAGCCTACCTATGAGCAATGAATAATTTTCCAGTTGTTTAGATCTGACTTTATTTGTATGAGAAGTGTTTTGTAATTATGTTCATGTAGTTCTTGAGTTTGTCTTAGCAGATAGACACCCAGATTTTGTCTACAGATATTTTAAATGAAATTTCTCTTTCTGATGGGCTTTGTCAGTAATACATAGAAATATATAGAACAGCTGATGATTTGTGTGGGTTTATTTTATATCCTGTAACTTTGCTAAAACTGTCAATTATTTCACGCAAGTTTTTGGATGATTTTCTAGGATTCTCTAAGTATATCATCATATATTTTTCTTATTGCCAAAGCCAAAATTTCTAGTTCAGTGTTGAATAGTAGTGATAATAATGGGCATCCTTGTTTCACCTCTGATTTTATTGGAAATGTGTCTAGCTTCTCCATTATAAATAATGCTTGCTATTTGTTTTAGATAGATACTTCTTATTTTAAGGAAAACTCCTTTTATCCCTATGCTCTCTATTATTTTTAATAGGAATGGGTAATGTATTTTCTCAAAGGCTTTTTCTGCAACTATTGAGATTATCATATAATTTCTGTTTGTTTTGTTATGGATATGGTTGATTATGGTGATAGTTTTCCTGATATTGAACCAGCCCTACATTTCTAGTATAAATTCCATTTGGTCATATATATTATCCTGTTGTTTGTACTCTCTTTGCTAATATTTTATTTAAATTTTTTACATCAATATTCATCAGGAAGATTGGTCTGCATTTTTTGTTTGTTTGTTTGTTTTGGCTCTTCCTGGTTTAGGTATCATTACCATATTGGTGTCACAGAAGGAATTTGTCAGGACTCCTCCTTTACCTGTCCCCCCCCCCAATACTTTACTTATTATTGGAATTAATTGTTCTTTAAATGTTTGGTAGAATTCACTTGTGAATCCATTTGGCCCGGGAGATTTTTTCTTAGGGAGTTAATTAATAGCTTATTCAATGTCTTTTTCTAAAATGGGACTATTTAAGTAACTTATTTCCTCTTTTGTTAATCTGGGCAATTTATACTTTTGTAAATATGCATCTATTTTGGTTAGATTGCTGTATTTGCTGCCACAAATTGGGCAAAATAGCTCCTAACTTTTGCTTTAATTTCTTTTTCATTGGTGGTAATTTCACACTTTTCATTTTTGATGTTGGTGATTTCCTCCCCCCTTTTTCTAAATCAAATTAATCAAAGATGTATCTATTTTGCTGTTTTTGTTTTATAAAACCAACTTTGCTTTATTAATTATTTCAATAGTTTTCTTAGTTTCAGTTTTACTAATCTCTCCTTTGAGTTTCAGAATTTCTAATTAGGTATTTCTAATTTGTTTTTTTTTTCCTCTGGTTTTTTTAATTGCATGCCCAATTCATTGATCCCATTTTTCTGTATTTTATTTCTGTATCTATTTAGAGATACAAAATTTCCCCTGAGGACTGATTTGGCTCTATCTCATAGGTTTTGTTATGTTGTATCATTATTGTCATTCTCTTGTGTTGGTGGCTTCTGGGATCTAATTCTGACCAGCAGAATATATTGTATCATGTGAGAGGATGCAAATGATACAAAGAAATGACAGGCAACAGTTTGTCAATGAATACCTCCATGAAATACCTATTCCCCTGCCCTATGCAGAATATATATGTTTTCAAGACACAGCAAAGTTATTGTCTGTTAATGAAAAGCATTCATTCCTTCCTAAGCAAAACCTGCTTCTTGTAACTCTGTTTTATGACCTCCAAACATTTATCACATTTATCTCTGATTGCCAGGGTCATGTTGATTCTAACTTGACTACTAACTCTGTTTAAAAGTAAGATAACTGTAGAGACTGATTTGCAATTCTTTATTCCCTTAACTCTTAAAGTACTGCAGGGCTGTGAGACCAGATTACCCCTTAACTCTCAAAGTGTGTTGTAATACACAGCTACAGGGCAAAGTGTGCTGTAATACACAGCTACAGGGCAAAGTGTGCTGAACTACACAACTGCAAGGGAGAACAAATTATTCCCTTAACTCCCAAAGGGTGCTATAATACACAATTGTAGGGTTTATGTACAAATCCCTGTTTAACCCTTTACAGACTTTTAGGGTTTCACACTATGTTTGGTCCTCAACACTCTTGGATGAAATTATTGAATGTTTCTGAGATTGTTTGACCCATTCATTTTTAAAAAGAAAATATTGCTCATTCTTGAGACCCAAGTGGAAATACCTAAAGATTTGTATACCAAAGATTTGTATTCAAATTCCAGCTCCAAAAGATATGAGTTATATCACCAATTTAATTAAATTTTAGTTTTCTCAATTTCTCACTTCTTATGAACTGATCAGAATCCAATTCATCACTTATTAACTGTTTATTATGCCCTAATCTATGTTTCTAGGCTCTGTAAATACAAAGAATTAAAATAGAAGAGATCTCCTCCAGACATTAGTTTCCTGGGATTATATGAAAACATATACACAGATAAGCATGATGCAAAATACAGGGCAACAAAATAGATCCATGCAAACCATTTAAGGGGAATATGAGGAGGAGGAAAAATTGAGGAAATGAAGGATGAGTCTTTGTGTAGGTATGAAATGGAATCTCAATCCTAAAGAAAGAGAAAACTTCAATATTGTGTGAGAAGAAGGATGAAATGTATTTTAGGGACAGGGAATATTTTATAGGAAATATCAGAATCAGCAGAGGATAGGACAAGGCTAAGCCTTAAACCATTTTGCCTGGAACATCCTAAATTAGAATTATTTCAAAGTAGCTACAATTATGTAGAAAGATCAGAGAAAGACTAGTTTGAAAGAAGACAAAAGTCACTAACCTTCCAATGTTCTGCAACCAGCCTAGCGCTCATGAATTGTACTAAACAGGGTAACATGATATGAAAGATTAGTAACACTTACCAGTTTCACCCATTTGAGGAAGCATTTATAAGTCAGTTAGATATTGTAAAAATTATAGAATGAATTTCTGATCACTAGTCAAATGAATGTTTAACTGAGAAGTTCACAGGAGTATGCAAAGGAGAGGGAAGTTCAAAGAAGAGATGATCTTAGAAAGATATTTCATTATTTTCTGTGACAAGCCAAGAAATGAAAATGTTTTTACTCATTTTATTGAAGTAGTACAGAGAGTCTTATAAAGCATACCAAAAAACAGTGAATGGAGGATCAAATATTTGGAAATTCCTGAAAACAGAGCTTCTGCTAAAATAAGGTCCACTTAAAGTCTGAAGGGGGGAAAGAGAGAAAGTTAAAGGAGAAAGGGAGGGGGTGAGAAGGGAAGAGGAAGAAATAGAAGATGAGGGAATGGCCAGTTTATTCTATTGGCCAAAAGAGGGGTTAGGACTGGTGAGGAGAGTTTGGTTTCTTAAGCCTCAACTAGTCAATCACTGGAAGACAATATGAGCCTTTGTAATTGTGAGTAAAAGAATTTCATTTTATATCATTATATCCCACTGTCTAGTAGATAATGTACTCTAAATTAATGTTTATTTATAGTTTCATTGTTCCTATATAGTAATCCTGCAAGGTCCCATGACTGATAAGTGTTCTTGTCAGCATTTGAATCTCTGCTTCTCCTCAGTCTAAGTATAATCCTTTTCTTACTATATTACACTGAATCTAGAAAAAATAGATGTCAGTTTAAGATAAGACTGTGATTTAGGGCCCAGAGTCTAGAGAAAGAAGTTTTAGATTTTGTCTTCTCTTAAGCAAAATGCTAAGCCTAATGAAATCTTTATCTCCCCCAAAGCTTTTCTGAAAGCAACATGGATGTCTTTGTTCCTTATGGTATAGACTAGAGGATTCAACATGGGAATGATCATGGTATAGAATACAGAAGTCACTTTGTCTGTGTCCATAGAATGGCTAGAACTGGGTTGTAAGTACATAAAGATTATTGTCCCATAAAATATGGACACCACAGAAAGGTGAGAAGCACAAGTAGAGAAGGCTTTCTGGCGACCCTCATTAGATTGGATCTTCAGGATGGCCATAAAGATGAATAGGTAAGAAATAAAAATAAAAAAGAGTCCAAAAGAGATTGTGAATCCTCCTAAGATAAAGATTACCACTTCATTGATGTATACATCAGAGCAGGAGAGAGCCAGGAGAACAGGAATGTCACAGAAAAAGTGATGGACCACATTGGAACTACAGAAGGAGAGGCTAAAGGTCTGTCCTGTAATAGTAGCAGAGTTCAAAATTCCACCAATATATGCAATAATGGTCAGACAAGTGCACACACTTGATGTCATGGTGGTAGAATAATGGAGGGGCTTACATATTGCTGTGTGTCTGTCATAGGCCATAACAGTCAGGAGATAAATTTCAGTAGTGCAAAAGCTTGAAAAGAAGAACATTTGTGCAGCACATCCATTGTAGGAGATGACCTTGCCCCCTATGAGAAAACCAGCCATAACCTTGGGTGTGACAGCTGAGGAATAGCCAAAATCTACCAGAGCGAGATTATTGAGAAAAAAGTACATTGGAGTGTGCAAGTGGGAGTCCCAGGAGATAAGGGCTACTATCCCTAAGTTCCCCACAAGGGTAGTGAGATAGATGATGGTGAACATTATGAAGAGAGGAACTTGAAGTTCTGGAGTATCTATTATTCCTGTGAGAATGAACTCACTCATCTCTGTTCTGTTCTTTATGGATGTCATTTGGGACATGGTTCATTCACCTGTAATAAAAAAGAAACTATTAAAAATACCTAAGCACATTGAATTTCTTCCAGGCATAAATTCTTGTTTATGGATATATTGGAACATATAAGATAATGTGAATGAGTAACAAAATGCAAGATCTACTTGATAGGATTAGAAAATGTGTAGAGTGAAATAATAATAATAATAAAAAAAACAAGAAGTCAACCAAATTGGAAAAAAATATATAAATATTATAAGGAAGAAAATAAAAAGGAATTCAAAAGATGAGAGAATGAGGAATATTTTGAAAAAATCAACCCAATAAAATTATGAAATGAAAGTTAACCAATAAGAAAAGGAAAAACAAAGTCTTAAGGAAGAAAAGAAATCCTTGAAAACTAGAATTGGAAAATTCAAATTGAATGATGTTATAAGGCAACAAGATTTAATAAAACTAGAAAAAAAATAGAAGAGAATCTGAAACATTTAAATTTTAAAAACTGGTCTGATAACATATTGAGAGAGGCAATATAAGAACTGTCAGAGTACCTGAAAGTTATGTTTAAAAAAATCTGGGCACAATATTACAAGAAATTATTAAGGAAAATTGCCCTGAATTTCTAGAACAAGAAAGTAAAATAGAAATGGAAAAAAAATCACCAGTCTCCATCTGAACAAGCTCCTAGATTTATAGAAATATCATAGCCAAGTTTCCAAATTTCCTAATTAAAGAGAAAATATCACAAGTAACAAGCACAACTGCCACCACCAAGCAACCAATCACCACCACCAACAACCAAACACCATGACAAACAACAACAATACTTAAATATTCCAGAAAAAACCCCAGGATTTTAGAAGTTTCAAGTGGCTTCTGTACTAGAAAACAAGGTCTTGGAACATTATATTCTGGGTTCGTATCCAAGAATAATTTGCCCAACAAAGTTTGTGAATGAAAACAAAACCAAACAAAACCTAGATATGTGATGAACTGAAAAATTTCATGTAATTTTAACAAATACAAATCAGAACTCAATAGAAAATTCAATAAAAAAATTCAGGACAAATAAAGGAAATCATTAAAAATAATTATGATATTGATAAAGATTAAAGTATTTATGATACATGAAAATGTTAGCTATATATATATATTTATATTTAAAGTTTTATCATTACTGAGGTAGTTTGAAAGAAATATTGAACCTGAGCTGTATATGATAGGATGATTCTAAAAACAATAAAATTAGGGAGGAAAAGGCAAAAAGTATCAAGTATCTCATAAAAAATGTAAAAGAAGAACTAATGAAGAGGAAAGAGGTGGGTATATAGGGCTGCTAATGTTTCAACTTTACCTTTATCTGGGTGAAAAAGAAAACAAAGCAACCATCAGAAGTTTAGAATTTTTCTGAATTTTTAGAGAAGTGAGAAGACTGGGAGATTTATTAGAGGAGGGACTTTTAAAAATATCTTATTTTTAATATATGAAATAAAACAAGCATTTTCATAACATTAATAAAAACATGATTGCACATGAAGTTACAAATCTATTACAACTTGTCATTTCTTTTAAACATATAATAAAGATATCATGCAAATTTATTTTTTCCTTTTTTTTCTTCCCCCCACCCTAGAGATGAGTATCATTGAACACAAATAAGCATATAATTTGGGTATTTATAACAATCAAAATGATATATCCTTCAAAGTTATTTTTAAAACAATATTACTGTTTCTGTATGCAGTGTTCTCTTGGTTCTGCTCATTTTGCTCTTCATTTTTTCATGCAAGTCTATCCAAGGTTTTCTAAGATCATTGAGCTCATCATTTCTTTTAGCACAGTAGTATTCCATCACAATCATATACCACAACTTGCTCAGCCAGGACAGGGACTTTTAAAAGGATGTCTAGAAAAAAGATTAGGAGGATAAGGGGAGGAGATAAGAGAGAAAATTTTACAAGGGTGGCTAAAATAAGGAACTAGAAGATACAGAGAAAAGATAAGGTAATAAGCATGAAGTAAAAAGAGGAGCTGAGAAGGAAAATAGTGAGTAAAAATAAGATGGAGTGAAATTCACAAATAATAACTAAAACTTAGTTAAATATGTAAGAATGCATGTCATTTCCCATTTGGTCAGAGGATATAGTTTTCCAATGAAAAACTCAAAATAATATATAGTCATATAAATTTTTCTAAATCATTATTTATCAGAGAAATACATATTAAAACAATCATTGTACACTTATCAGATTGACTAAAATGATAGAAGGGGAAAGTGACAAATGTTGGAGAGAATGTGGAAAATATTGGGATACTGTTGGTGAAACAATGAACAGATCTAACCATTCTGAAGAGAAATCTGGATTTATGCCCAGAGTTATTAAAATAATTCTGCCCTTTGAGCAGGTTACTATAACATCATTCATAAAAATAGCAATATGGTTTTCACAAAGACTTTGAGTAAATAAGTTATTTTGTCTATTTTATATCCCAAATATACTATAAAGAGTTGAGAAAAGTATGCACTGTCCATCTGCATCCAGGCAAAGAAGAGATAAACAGAAATATGTATAGAATAACATTTTATATATGTATATATATATGTATATATATATGTATATGTATATACAAACATACACATGCACACCTACTTGTGTACTATGGTAAACATTTCTGGGGTGGAGAGGAAGAAAAAAAGCAAAAAGTTTACACAATAATTTTAAATATTTTAAAATAATTTTAGAGAGTAGCAAATTGTACACAGTACATTTGCAGTTTCATGTTCAATCATCTTTTTTATAGTTAATGCTATGGAAATGATTGTCTTATTCCATAAATTAAAATAAAATTAAATAAGGAAATAAAAATAAAATATACAGGAAAGTGGTTTAGCAGTACCAGATCTTAAAATATATTATAAAGTTGTAATGATCAAAATTATCTGGTGCTAAGAAATAGGTCAATCAATGGAAGACAGTAGACATATAATTTATAGCAGCAAATGAATATACTTACCCTGTGTTTGACAAGTGTAATATTTTGAGGATAAAAATTCATTATTTGGTAAAAATTGTTGAGAAAACTGGCAATCATATAGCAGAAACTGGGCAGAAACCCAAATCTTATACCATTTATCACAATAAGATCAAAATGAATACTTGGCTTAGACATAAGGAGAGGAATTGCAACAAAATTTAAAGAACAAAGAATATATTACCTTAGATTATGGAGAATTGAATAATTCATGAATAAAGAAGAGAGAGGGGAAAGCAGTAGGTGTAAAATACTTTCAATTATATTACATTTAGAAGTTTTTGTGTAAATAAAACAGAGATCAGAAGGAAAGCAGAAAATTATAGACAGATTCTTAGATAAAAATCTTATATCAAATCTGTAAAGAACACTTTTCAAATATATAAGAATTCGAGTCTCTCTCCAATTGATCAGTGGTCAAAAGATATGAATAATCAGTTTTCCAATAAAAAAAATCAAAACAATTTATAGACTGAAAAAATGCTCATATCATTGATTAGACAAATGCATTTAAAATAATTTTAGATATTATTTTATAACCTATCAGATTAGCTAAAATTTTTGAAGGGGGAAACAAAAGATATTAGAGGGTCTATGAAAAATTGGGACAGTAATGCACTGTTGGGGAAACTGTGAACTGATTCAACCATTTTGGAGGGCAATCTGGAATTATGCCCAATTATTAAACTGTCTATACCCTTTGACTCAGTAAGACTACTAGTAGATCTATTTCCAAAGATGATTAAGAAAAAAAGGGAAAGAATCTATAGGTTTAAAATATATACATAGCGGTTCTTTTTGTGATTGCAAAGAACTAGAAATTGTGGGGATGCCCATCAATTTTGGAATGGCTGAACAAGTTGAGGTATATAATTGTAATGAAATACCACTGTGCTATAAGAAATAAGGATCTTGAGGATATTAAGAAATCATGGGTAAAATTGCATAAAATAATGCAGAACAAAATGAACAAAACCAAAAGAACATTGTATGTAATAACAATATTGTTTTAAGAATAATCTTGAATGACTAGGTCATTTGGCTATTATAAAAACTCTAACTATAAAGGACCTATGAAATAAGGCATTATCCACATACAGATAAAGAACTGATAAATAGGACTATGTATAGAAAGATTTGGGCACAAGAGAAGAAAAAAAGAAAAAAAGAAGGAAGGAAAGTTACAAGATATTATTATTATATATTTAAAGCAATAGTAAGGTATACACAATACATTTGCAGTTTCTCATTAATCTTTCCCCCCCCCATCTACTACATTAAACACATTTGTATATCATTTCCTAGGTTCAGAATATAATAAAATTTAAAAAACAAAAACAAAACTAGAAGGCCATGTTAGAGAGAGATTTGAGTGGCCTTAAATGCCATAATGAAGGATTTACATTATATCCTAGATAGAACATTTTCTGGTCTTAAAGTTAGACATAGATTCTTTGAGGGAACATTGGTCTTGAATCCCTAACATATCTACCAGTGAATAGAATATAGTAAGCACAAGATGAATTAAATTGAATTGAATTGTTGAATTTCAGGGGACCCAATTAAATCTGTGGGTCTCACCTTCCTTGTGAGAAAATAATCACCTTTATATTAAATAAAAATTCTTTATAAAGAAGACAGTCTAAAATTTAAAGGGTTAGAAAAGTCATCTTATTTCCCTATTGTATTTTACACTTATATGTGATAATGAGAAGACGCTTTTCTACAAGTGTATCGATGCAGATAGGCTTAGTGGATAGAACTAAGGACTTAAATTTAGAGAACACTTAAAATATATTCCTCCCTATTTATTTGAATTGTTGAGGCTCACATAGGTAAAGATCTTATTACTTATATGAGCCTTAACAATTCAAATACATTATCTTGCTCTCAATTTTCTCACCTAGAAAATGGAGATATACATTATCTTGTTCTCAATTTTCTCACCTAGAAAATGGAGATAATGACAACTGTAGCACTTATCTTTCAGGGTTATACTGAGTTTCAAATGAGACCATTGCTTTAAAGCATTTTGAAAACCCTAAAGAAAATTTAAATAAAAGACTTTAGTACTGAGACATGAACTCATCTCTTTTCCTGATTTTAAATCTGCCCCAAACTTTAACATTGTGATCTGTACAAATATTCATTTATTTGTTGATAAATGTTTATTATCATCCAAAAACTCCTTGATTGCCCCTTTGCTTAAAGCAAGATATGGTGGCAAAAGCAGAAGTATGGCTCCTAATAATGATTGTTCTTTATAAGACTTTTAACGTGTACAAATGTTGTATTGCATCTTATTTGAACCTCACAATAAGCTTATAAGGATGATATATGTATTGTCAGCTTCATTTTACAGCTGATACTAATAATGAAATAATTTGCCTGTGGCTTCACAAATAACAATTTTTAGAACTAGGATCTTAATCTAATCTTTTAGATGCTAGATCTAAAATCTTAAAGTATAATGCCATATTGTCACCCAGATGAGTTTTAAAATCTTAAATTGGACCTTTCAGAGTATGACTGACTCATGGAGAAATGTTGTGAGTCATTGTAGGGGAAAGATGGTCAGATCTTCCCAGAGGGTCCAGGGCTTGAAATATAAGACTAAGAAAGAAAATGAATATGATGAAGAAAGTCTCCTCTAATACCTGGTAACACGTATTTAAAGGTTCGTAATTTTGTAGAGATCATCCTTGGTCATTGTTGCTTCATGAAAAACAGTAGATTTGGTGATCTTTCTGCTTATTGAATATCTGAATGAACAATGGAAATTAAATGAATAAGGGACTCGGACTTCTTTAGGTTGGTCTCCTAGCATTGTGTGTTGAAAAAGACATTTTGGATGTGTGACTGAAAATGGAGATTAGGGAGGGGCTTAATACAGATCCTGGAAAATGTTCCCTTGGAGATAATTGGCTTTTCAGCCAAATAATATAAAAAAAACAAACCATTAAATTCTTCTCTGATCATGGGGAGCAAACACTGATTGTCCATGGGGATCATTTTCTCCTAATTACTTTTATCTTTCTTAGTACTTTGTTAGGGATGTAAAATAGAAAGAGCCTTGGTTATTGGGAATTCTGGCCTTACGCTCCTAGCAAAGTGACTTCAAGCAAGACACTTAATGGGTATTTATTTGACCTTATTCATTTGCCAGATAAAGTTAATACTCCTTATCTGCATAGCTCATATAATTCTTGTACTTTATCGTGTTATCTCTTTGATTCCACACCACAGTGGGAGGTAGGTATAAGTAAAGTTTTTATTGATGAGGAAGCTGGAGACTAGAGAACAGATGATTCCCTCAGTTACCAAGGGATAATATTCTGAGAAAGAATCTGAACTGGGGTCTTTATGACTCCAAGGCCTAAAATTGCTTTGTTCACTACAGCACCCCTATCCAAGGAGTGCCTGGTTTTACTCTCCTAATGTGACAGTGAACATGAATTAGGTTGATGATCTTCCTCTTTATCCAAAAACCATGCTGCATCAGGAAGTTCCTCCTCTCTTTAGGACATCATGTGGCCAAATGAGAGCACCAGAATATGGGCCATGGGCTCCTGTAGCACAACAGTGTAAGAGTTTTCATTGTTGCCATCTCAGGAAATCAAGCATCAAATAAGTGTCTGACTAGTGCTCTGATAAAGAAGAGAGAGGCAAAAATCAACTGAAACTTGAATTCCATTTTGGGGTTTCTAGTAAATGCATTTGGCTTTCCAAATTTATCTTTTTTGTTCCTGAAGTGACCAGAAAGGCTAACATACATTGACACAGATTTCAGGTTAGGACTGCTATGCTCTTGTGTGGAGAAAGAAAAGAGGAGGGAGAGAAAAAGAGACAGACACAGACACAGAGAAACACATATACACACAGAAAGACAGAGAGACATAGAGACACACAGAGACAAAGAGAGACAGAGGCACAGAGACACACAGAGAGGCACAGAGACACACAGAGAGACAGAGACACAGAGAGGAACAGAGGCACAGAGAGGCAGAGACACAGAGACATAGAGAGACAGACACAGAGACACACAGAGACACAGAGACATTCAGAGACATGCAGAGACACAGAAGAACACAGAGAGACATAGAGACACACCGAGACATAAAGATAGAGAGTGATAGGAAGACAGAAAATAAGAGAGAGACAGAGAGAAACAGAGAGAGACATAGAAAGATAAAGAGAGAGAGAGAGGGACAGAGAGAGAGAGAGAGAGAGAGAGAGAGAGAGAGAGAGAGAGAGAGAGAGAGAGAGAGAGAGAGAGAGAGACAGACAAAGACAGAGAGACAGACAGCCCAGGTCCTTTTCAACACTATCAGAATTGTTCATTCCGATTATTATCAGAATTATATTATCAATTTATATGAAGGTAAGGTATTCTTTGAGAACTCAGATTGTCAAAGGACAATGGATGTGTTAGGTGATCTTATTAGTGGCTTTTACCATTATGCCTGCTTCTGGAACAAACACTAATTGGTATCAGAGTGCTCCTTCTGAAATCTTTTCCAGGTGGGAATTATGATTCTATTAGGCTAACCTACTAAAATAAGAGAAATAAAATAAACACAGCAGACTTGATTTCCAAGTATTTTACATATAGCATCTTATTAATTTTCACAAAACAGAGTAGTTAATCCAAAAATTATTTTGTCCATTTTACAGAGAAGTAAACTGTATCAGAGAAAAGTTCAGAGACCTGCCCAGACTGTGTGATTACACAGTCAGAAAGGGTGAGAGTCAATATTGAGAAATAGGTGTCTCCTCCTTCCATGTCCAGGACGCCTATATACACGTGCATATATAAGAAAAATAAGTAGAATAGCAGCTTGGCTCCAAGAAAAGAAAAGTGCAGGTTATACATTTTCTAATTGAGATCTTTGTCCTCCCACAACTTTGTGAAAAGCACTCTTGACTTCTTTGTTCCTCAAACTATAGACCAGAGGGTTCAACATGGGGATGACCATGGTGTAGAAAATAGATGCCATTTTGTCTGAGTCCATGGAATGGCTTGAGCTGGGTTGGAAGTACATGAAGATGATTGTCCCATAAAATATGCTTACTGCTGTGAGATGGGAAGCACAAGTGGAGAAGGCTTTTTGGCGGCCTTCAGCAGAATGGATGCTCAGAATGGCAATGAAGATGAACAGGTAGGAAGTCAAGATAACCAGAAATGGAAAAAATACAGTGAATATTCCTAAAATAAATATTACCATCTCTATACTATGAATATCAGAACAGGTTATAACTAGGAGAGGGGGAACATCACAGAAAAAATGATGGACCACATTGGATCTACAGAAGGAAAGGCTGAATGTGTCTCCCGTAACTATGGAAGAATTTAAAAAGCCACAGATATAAGCACCACTGGCCAGAAGTGCACATACTGTTGAAGTCATGGTAGTGGTGTAATGTAGGGGCTTACACACAGCTGCGTGGCGATCATAGGCCATGGAAGCCAAGAGGAAACTTTCAACTGTGGCAAAGGTCACAAAGAAGAAAATTTGTGCTGCACATCCATAATAGGAGATGACCTTGTCCCCTGTGAGGAGCCCAGCCATCACCTTGGGAGTAATAGCAGAGGAGTAGCCAAAATCCACCAGAGAGAGGTTACTGAGGAAGAAGTACATGGGGGTGTGGAGGCGAGGATCCCAGGAGATCAGAGCTACTATCCCCAGGTTCCCTACCAGGGTGATGAGGTAGATGAAGGTGAACATAATGAAGAGGGGAACTTGAAGCTCTGGGGCATCTGTTAATCCTGTAAGGATGAACTCATTCACTTTAGACTTGTTCTCCATAGATGTCATTCGAGAGTGTTGTTATACACCTGCAATAAAAGAGTAACCATCAGAAAAATATACTCTACAGGATTAATGTCTCTAACATATAAAACATGATCAGAGACGTATCTTATAAGAGGGCTAGAAATAAGCAATTAAGGAATCAGAGCAGTGATCCTCAAACTTTTTAAATAGGGGGCCAGGTCCCTGTCCCTCAGACTGTGGGAGGCCGGACTAGAGTAAAAACAAAAACTCACGCTCTGTCGCCACCCCTCAGCCCATTTGCCATAACCTGGTGGGCCACATAAATGTCCTCAGAGGGCCGCATCTGGCCCACGGGCCGTTCTTTGAGAACCCCTGATCAAGAGCATTTAGGTAGTTGTTATAGTGGTTACTTAGGTCCCCAAAATTCACTCATCACATTTTCTCATAAAGAGAGAGTGAGCCCATCACATATTCTCATTTTAAAAATATTATAGATTCAGCAGTCCTTAAAAGAGATTATTATTGGGTAAAGCTTTGCAAACAAGGTCCACTTAATATAGGAGGAAGGGACTCTTAAGTGTAATGCAGTTCTAGAAAAGTTTGAATCTTTATGAATGAAGTGGGACAGATAAGTCTATTTTTTAAAAAAAATTTAAGTAGACTATATGGTCATATGAGGATATCTAAGAAACAGAGTAGGGAAATATGGTGTAAAGTTTTTATACAGACAGTATAATCATATGCTATTATAAATACTAATTGGAAGAGGAAATAGATCATGAATTTGGTAAACATCACAAACTTGGCATGAAGGAATGATTTATTAATGATATGGGATTTCAATTATCTGGGCATCTCTCAGAATTTTCTCTCATTGTCTCCCTAACTCTCTTTCAATCTCTGTCTCCCTCTCCCCATCTCTCTGTGTATTTTTGGATCTTTTTCTCTATCTGTCCCATTTTATTTGTCTGTTTCTCCCTTTTTCTATCTGCATGTTTCTCTGTCTTTGTCACTCTCTTTCTGTCTTTTATATTTTCTCATGTATCTATCTACCAATATATCTGTTTGCTCTCTCATTAAAGAGCAGGTATTGATTTCCTTTCTTCAGTGATATTTTTATACATCAAAAGGGAAGGAAACTCTATGAGAACTTCATTTAATTCTCATAATAGATGAGGATCAAAATATGAGAATGTTATAAGACTTGGAAGAAAGTAGAAGCTTTAGCTTTTTCAAGTAATTTTCGGATTCTATGTTTGGAGAGGGTTAAATATAGGCATTCCAGAAGAAGGATAAAGTAGGATATTAAGGATTAATTCTACAGGGAGTTCAAATCTGAAGCAATAGAAAGATCTTAATAAAAATTTGAAAATAAAGAAGAAAAATTGTCAAGTAGATAGATATGAAAAAAAATTCAGTAAGGAGAAAAGCAGAGGTATCCAAGAATGAATGCAAAAGAAGACCTTATAATAATAGAGTTGGAGGAGTGCCTGGGTCAGTGCTTTAGCTGAAGGATGCACAGAAAGCTAACGACTACAAAAAAGTATTTCTATTTTTTAATAGAGAAAATGACAAGTTATGTAATCAAAATATAAACATATAAAGAATTGGAGTTATTCTGAAGGCTGATGAGATCAGAACAACGAATAAGCAAAGACAGATGCCCAGTTTGTATTTTGTTTCTCTTTTCAATGACAAAAAGTATGATCTTTGAATTTAGCAGAACAAAGCAACTATGGTTATTAAGGAGTTACTACTTAAGATAATAGTTATGAGAACTGATATTAGTGAAAGGGAGAATTATTGATGTAACATTACATGCAGAGCACTTTGTATATTATTTCCTTTTATTCTCCTGACAAAGCTGTAATGTAGGGGCTGTTATTATTCCCATTTTAAAGTTTAAGAACCTGAGACAAACAGGTTATTTGACTTGCCCAGGGCATTTGCATTTGAATTCAGAACTTCCTGACTCCAATGCCTGTGTCTGTACCACAGCTGCCTTTTTAAAGTTAGCAAAGTTTAAATACATTGGATCATTTGATCCTCACCACATTCTTATGATTACATAACAAACAAGACAATTTGACCTTGCCCTGCATGAGAAGACACAATATCTAGACATAGAGAAGGTGGTCCTCTTTATTCTACATTTAGAACAACATGTACAGTTGTCAGTTCTATCCCTTAAAAAACACATTGATACCCTAGAGATATTCCAGATATTCGAGAGAAGTTCAGTCAGAATATTACCCTATTGTGATTGGTTGAAGGACCTGAAGATGTTTGTTATAGAAAAGATGAAAGATGGGAATCAGGGCAGAGATTGGAATTTAAATTATCTTTAAATATCTGCAGGACTGAAATATGAAAGAAGGATTTGGTTTGTTTTATTTGTGCCAAAATGGAAAAATCAGGAGTAAAGTAAAGAAATTAAGAAGAAACAAATTTAGGTTTAACACAAGAAAAACATCCCAAAAATAAGGTTCAGATGCAGAAGACGCTGCTTTGGTATCTTCTGGATTTCCCCTCACTCAAAGTCCTTAGAAAAGAGCTACAAGACAAATTGTTTTACACACACCATATATTCACACAGCATTTTAATTTTATATGTGTACATATGGTATAGTGTGTGTATATGTGCCATGTTTTCTGATTTTGTGGCAAATTTTGGCTCTTAGCTTTCTATCACTGTAACCGTGGACAAGCCATCACACTTCAATCTCACTTCTCTCATTTGTCAAAAAAAATATTCATGACACTAACATCATAAGGCTGATCTGAAGATAGAATGAGATAATTCTCTTAAGTACTTTGCCAACCTGAAAATGCCATATAACTGTTAGTTACTGTTACTATTTTAATTTCTAACACTACTCCTACTACTAGTGCTGTCAGAAATGCCCTGAAGTCTTTTACTCTTGGGATGCTACAAACCTCAATTTGCTCATTAATAAAAAAGATATTAGACTAGATGACCCCTGAGATTCTTTCCATTTTTGAATTGATGATTCTATGATACTTTGTTAATTTCAAAGAAAGATTTTTTATTACTCTTTATAACACTACACTAAAAGATTCTTCTAGTATAGTTAATTTTGGATTTATAGCTAAAGACAAAATAAATAATTAAATTGTATAAAATATTAGAGGAATAAAGAAAAATCTAATTTTGCAACTAATACAACCAAGGTTTTTCTTTGCAATAATAATATAATAATAATTCTTTATAATATAACAACAAATATGTAACAATAGTTTATTAAATAGAATATGAGCAACCAATTTAGATTTAAACCAAGATTTATAGTAATGCTGGTCTCATATAGGTTAGTCTTGAGCTATTTTAAAATTTAATACATTGAATGAACTATATGTAGACATAGTTTATGACAGTCCTTTTCAGTGATGTTCTATTTGTGCCAAAATGGAAAAATCAGGAGTAAAGTATAGAAATTAAGAAGAAACAAATTTAGATTTAACACAAGAAAAACATCCCAAAAATAATGTTGGTCCTCTAGAGTTCCCTTATCTAGGAAAAGCCCTTCTTGGTAACTAGGGCGGATAAAGTGATCAGCTTTGTAGTAAGAACTACCTAGATATTGGTGGATGGCACTATGTGGAAAGAGCATTTGATTGGGACTGTGAAGGCTCAGGTTCTGATGTTATTTGTATTTGCACTAATTTCTTCTGTGATTTCACAAAAGTTAATACTGGAGGGTCTCTTCTACTCATTTAGAAAATGACAATATTATTTCTTGAATAATATTCAATAATATTCTTCAATCTCCTTCAATAAAGCGATCACACAGATATTGTAAGGAAAAGGTTTGCCGGGAATCAAATGCTATAGACACCAAACTTACCATCCTTTGCAGAGGTTATTGGGCTTGTACTTGATCATGGATGAATAGGTTCTAGGAAAAACAGATGCAAATAAAGAAAAATTTCCATATGGTAGTGTGGTGTAGTGGAGAGAACTTTGATCTTTGATTCAAGAAAATATGGATTAAAATCCCAACTCAGACAGTTGTTATTGCATGTCTCTGGACACATCACTAAAGTTACTTGGCTTCAAGTTAGCCATAAAAGGGCAAGAAAAATGTTATTTATCTCACACAATTTGGGCGAGATTAAAATGAAAAAAAAATTGATATAAAAGACTGTAAGCTTTAATTGCTTTGAGAGAAAGAATTAGATCTTACCTAAACTTTATTATCCACTCCATCCCTTAAGAATTTCATGCAGGGACCTGCACACAGTATCCCCTTTATCAGAATTATTTAATCATGTTCAATAGCACTATAAGGATACCAGTCCCTCAAATGCCTCCTTTAGTTAATTAAAGGATAATGACCTTGAAAAGCTTGCAAGTAGGAGATAGTAACTCTTGATTACAGAGTACTAGGATGTTTGAACACAATTTACATGTATAAACTCATTTGAGCCCCAACACGACCTTATGAGATAAGTACCAATGTAATTGTGGATAGTTTCTGATAAGATAATGGAAAAAGTCAAACAACTTACCCATGGTGAAATAATGAATTAGTGTCTGTGGCAGAAAAGGTTTTTTATGTAGGGCTTACTGCTTCCAGCTTCAGTAATGTTTCCTCTATATCATGTTGCTGTGTACATGAGCACTACAGTCTTGGATTGTACATCCTAGAACCTAGCTGGCTTGATTATCGAGAAAGATGGTTAGAACTGCAAAGAGGAGAATTAACCAAGAACTTTACTTTCCAAGTTTGATTTAAAGTCCAAAGCCTAGAAAGCATATGATCCTATTGGAGAAACTCTTTTGCTAGTCACTGAGGAAAAGAGTTCAAATGTTCCTAGTGGCAGGCAAGTCAATTCTGGCTTCATAGACGGCACTCTATCATCCAACTCAGCTCCAGGAAACAAAAAAGGAATAGATGAATGAGTCAATGCCTCAGGGAATTTGACCCACAAACTGGTTCCACATCATTGAGCCCTATACTGAAATGTTTCAATGCCAGTAGCTAGAGTTAGGGAAGAACCTGGAACTTTATACAGATTTGGGAGTCCTGCAGCTCCGGGGAGATGGCTCCCTTGGAGATTTCTGGCAGCTTTGCTGCCAATTCATGAAAAAAACAAGCCATTAAATTCTGCTCTGACCATGGGAGAAGAGCCATTTTCTCATGGGCATTTTGCCATCCTTAGCTTTTTATCAAAGCAAGGAAGTTATGAACTTGGACAAAATCATTGACAAACATTGTTCTCTAGTTTTGCTTCTACCACCTCCTAGCTATGGAACATTGGCCAAGTATCTATATATCTGCACTTCTCAATATTTTAATTCTTAAAATGGGTATAATAATCTCAGATGTGAAAAGAATCAAAAGGTTTTGGTGAAGATCAAATGTGATATTTAACATGAAAATAAATGTGAAGTAGTAAAAAGATCTCCATAAAGTTGGATAGTAAAAATATTCCAAACAGTGTTTAAAGATTGATTAGGTTCTTGTAAAACTTCATGCAAGATCTTGGATATCTTGGATAAAGCTGCATGCTCTAATTCCCAGGATTATTGTGAAAATAGTAATTTGCAAATTATAGAGGCTATTCTTATCATGAATAATATTGCTTTTCTTTTTAAAAAATGAATATTTAGAGCTCCCAATTAACATGTCTCCTAAAAATTCATCTTATCCCGTCTCATTCTGCTTTATATCTCTGGTCCTTGAGAAACCATGCCCTAAATATTCTAGCTAATTATTAACTCAGAGGAATACTTTAATACTCATTCGTCATGGTTTAACCTTTTGACAAATTCACTCCTACTATTTATGAGTATAAGATGCAAAGAAAAACATTAAGGAGCACAGTGGTAGGTTTAGAATTTATTGAATGCTTTGCCCCAAAAAAGGTTTAATAATGTTTCATTGTCAACTTGTCAATTCCTATCCTAATACTCCACACTGAAAAATATTTTTGTATTTATATTTTTATATTTTATATATAATTTATATTAACATATTAAATAATATATGTTGTAGTGTCCTGTCGTCTCTCAATTGTAATCCTTCTCTGGGAGGAGGTTTCTTTTCTGTTAATCCTTTTCTCTGTGAGCAGGTTTCTTGGGAAGCTTCTGGAGCCTCCAGCCAGAGCAAAGGTAGAATCTTGAATCCTCCTCTTCCTGAATCCTGGCTCTGAATCTCCTTGAGCTTCCCTGAAGTTCCCTTGGGAAGTCTTGTCCTTCCGTAAGCCAGACTGCTCTCCAGGCTCAATGTTGCCTCTTTTTATCCTCCCAGAGAATGGGCTTGTGGGTACTCCCAGGGGCTTGTGGGAATTACAACCAATGAACCTGCTACTTTTAAAGGTGTGAATTCTGAGCTAGAGAATTGTTAACTATCAACTTAGCACTTAGTAAGAACCTAACATATATTATATTAAATATAATATATATCATATATAATACAATTTTTATATTTTATGTTAACTTCCATGAGTATATGTAGATTTGCCCAATAAAATTGTGTTCTTAATGGACACATTATATTAATTAAATTTTAGTATCCCCAGAGCTTGCACCAAGCCTGGTGAGTTTGATGTGATATTTTCATATACACCCAAATTGTTGTGTACATGATTATGACAGTTTCAAATTGATGCAGAACAAGACTAAAATGCCTCAAACATATATATGCTTGTGGTCACAGATGACAAAGAGATCTGTAACACAATTGAGTAATTATTTACTATTTAACAGCACCAATAAAATTTAGTGAGCTCTAATTTTTTGGATTATCATTTTGAGCCCAAGAGACTTTGTGAATCCCTAAATAGGAAACAGTGTACTAAATCATTTTACCTCTAATCTTTGGAACTCTTCTGGCTCCTAGTCCAGTATTTCACAAAATAGGTGCTTCTTAGATATGTGTTTAATTTCTTGAAAAAACATGAATGGAAGCTCCATTCTAACCTAAATATCCCACGTTTGGATAGTAGTGATAGCTCCAGAATGTACATTCTTCAAACTGTTTAGATTGTCCCCTTAGAACAATGCCTGTGATTTTCCTATAAGGAAAAGCCTATTATGTTTATTCATGGGAATTGTGTGACCTGGTATATATTCTGTACTGGCAACTATAAAAATATTAATGAACAAATGAATGAAGAAAGAACATTTATCACATGCAAAATATGGTGCCAAGTTCTTGGAATACATATTAAAAACATAACCCCTGCTCTCAGGGTTTACATTTTAATCAACGACATGACATACAGAGGTCATTTTACATGTAAATATCATGTAAAGGATGTTTTCTTTAGAAAACATTTTCCCATGTGGAAGCACATCTTCTCCACAGGAGTTAGGCTCTGGATAATAGCTGTAAAATATTATTATAATTAAGTATTTCTTAAATTATTTTTGGTATAGCAGTAGCAGTAGGAAGTTTCAGAACAGAAAATGGCAACGATGGATTTGGACTGGAGTAGAAACATTGTGTAGGTACATACAGAGACTACCTTCTGTACATCAGGGGAGCTAAGCAAGTCTGTTTTGAAATCCCAGGAACATGCATCCTTATCTACATCCATGTCAATTTCTTCTCTGCCATTGCTTCTACTTCTGCTGTTGCCCTAACCTAATAAATACTTTCACATGAAAATGCATATGGCTTTTCAATAATAGTATTTTAATGCTTCCAGTTACATGTAAAGACAACTTTAAACATAATTTTATTTCATTTTCATTTAGTAAGCCATGAATTTAGTGCCATGAATTGTGCTAAATGCTAGGGATGTAAATAGAGTCCAAACAATTCTGGACCTCTGTAATTTACTTCTTTTTTTCCCCAGGGAAAATCTCTTTCATCTGAAGTTCCAATGTCCACTTAAGCCTTTTAAAGTGAGATAATTAACTTGTATACATAGTTCTTTTTTTCATTTCTGCTACATATGTTTTTATAAATATAAACATATTTATGTGTTAATTGTGTTCCTGTTTTGTTATCTCTGCATATATATTGTTAATGTAATTTACTTCTAACGAATATAACTTTTTTTAAAAAAACTTTTTTATTCTCAAAACATATCCATAGATAGTTTTCAACATTCACACTTGTGTTCAACAATTTTCTCCCTCCCTTCCCCCTACCTCTCCTAGATTTCAAGTAATCCAATATGTGTTTAACATTATTCTAAAAATAAAAATAATTTGAGTTCCACATTTTTCCTTCTCTCCATTACTTAAAAGGTGGAATTTTAAATAGGTTTTGTGTGTACAGTCATGTAAAACATATTTCCATATTAATCATATTCTGAAAAAAAAAACAGAACAAAAGGAAAAAAAAACATGAAAATAGCAAATTGTTTCACTCTATTGTGTGTTCTGTGGCTCCAGAATTTGTTTTGAGTCAGGATTTAAAGTTCTTTTAGGGGAAACTGGAAAGAGCTCAGGAAACTCCTTGGGTTTTCTTCACCACCTTGCCACTTCAGCCTTCCATTTATATCACAACAATCATCTCTGAAAAATCAATGGCTAACTCTATTATTTTACTCATTCCACTATGACCTCTCAGAAATAAGGCACCAGCCATTTTCTCCCCCTACAATTATACTGACATAGCAGTCATGATTTTGAAGCACTTTACATATATCCTTTACATATATCACCTCGTTGGGTCCTAATAACAACCATATAGGAGAGGCTATTATTGTTGCCATTTTACAGATTAAAAAATTGAGGCTGGGAGGGGTTAAATGACTTGGCCAGGTCACAGAGTTAATTAATGACTATTGCAGCATTGAAACTCAGATCTCCTTGACTTCAATTCCAGATGTCTATCCAGTTTATGAATGAACTGCTTAATGAATCATAAACTCTTTGAAAGTAGGAACTGTCTTGCTTTTTGTATTTGTTTTTCCTATTGCTAAGCATAGTGCTTGGCATGTAAAAATACTTTTTATTATTTTTTTCTTTCTTCATTCATCTTATATGAAGAAGTGTATTAAAAGATTGGGAAATCAAAAAACAAAAATCATAGACTCTGCCCTTTATGAAGGATAAAGATAAACACTAAGAAATAAGTTGACTTCATTAGATTATGCAGAAAGATAGTAATATTTTAAAATATACATGAATATCTCTAATCATTTCACATTTCATTGCAAACTTTTTGAGACAATGGGTCAAGTGCTTCTTTGCAATCCATATTCATAATGTTGTGTGAGGATTCAAAGAAATGAAACATAACATACAAGTTTTCTATGTCCCAATAAGGCCTCAGGTATCTAAAAGCAGTATTATTATATAAATATATGGCCAGGAGCACCAAAGGTCTAGGGGTAAATCTTGAAAGGAATAGAATGAAGAAACCATAGAATCTTGGAGTCAGAGAGCTCCCAGTGGTCGTCAAATCTAATCTATGTCTGAAAAATCACACCTAATACATGAATGCCCCACTTAAAGACCAACAGTGAAGGAGAATTCTCTGCCAGTTTTGAATAGAATCATTTTTTTTGGTATTTATTTTCTTGCATTGAGCCAAGGTTTGCCTTTGAGCATTCCAGTGATGATTCCTTATTCCATCTTTTAGGACCAAGCTAATATTTCTAATCATTCTTCTACAAGATATTGCTTTAACTACTCCACCACGCACATTGGAATTTTCATTCTCCAAGATGAATGTACTCAATTAAATTTTTTTTTTCTCATATTAAATAGCATTCAGTAAACATTCTCTGTCCAAAATGTGCCTCCAAAAACTGAAAGGCCAGGAACCACCAGGAAAGGCCGGAACTAGAGAATTGTTAAGTACCGACTTGTAAGAACCTAATATCTCATTATCTCATTAGCACTTAGTAAGAACCTAACAAAAAACTGAATAAAATGCTTAGATGTACTCTGAAAAAAATAACAATGTTATCACCTACCTCATTTGGGGCAGAAGAATTATCATTGTGGTCATGTATAGCATTAACATTTCTGCTTCCAGGTCTTACTATTGATTGTTATGGTGTTTGTAGTCCAATAATACCAACTGAACTTTTCGAGATGAACTTCTTCTTAATAATAATAACATTATGGGAGTTGAGTTGGGTCCAAAATAATTCAAATCCCAAAGGGAGAAGTGTAGAGTTAAAGGGAGGGGAGAAACACCAGACACATACCAAAGTGCTTTATATCCCTGGGGTCATAAGACCCAGTTTACTTCTAGAAAAAAGAGCTGCAAAAAGATAATGGTTTCTTTATCTTTTATTAGTTATTTTTTTACTGTCACAGTAAAAACTCCAATAAAGAGAAAATGAGGCATAAAAGTTCAAGCACCATAAATTTGTTACCAAGGCCAGCAATTGTCAATAAAAAGGATGCAAGAATCTCCTTTAGTAAAGGATTCATCTAACACTCAGAGAAGCTCTTTTATTCAGTTGGTTATATAGGGTGCTAGAAACATTCCAGTAATACAAATTAAACTGACTGATTAGTCAGATAAAGATTAATGATAGGCTTTGCTTGGATTACCTGAAAGCAGAAATATCTTTAACTCAGACAACAGAAAAAATACATAAGTAACTAACATCCTCTGGAAAGTCTTGTGATTGGCAAGCATCTTAAGACTAACCCACTTTCAAGGTCAGTAAATGTTCACAGAGGTAAGGCTTTGTGCATGCATACAAACATGGTCACAGAAATAGGGAAATTAAAAATTTACAAATTTTATAAATTTGGGCTATACCATTAAGTCTATATTTATCTTTCATATATTTATTTATTTTATTAATTTTATGATTATAACATTTTTTGACAGTACATATGCATAGGTCATATATTTATTCAAGTGATTAGATACCATTCTCAAACAATACTTTATAAATAATATGGAATAAAGATGAGTATCCATTTTCAATTTCATTTTATTCTCAAAAAGAATTGTTCCTGGAAAATTAACTTCTTTGCTAATAGTATAGTATATTCCTAATTTTCTCCTATTATAATAAATTTAGTTCTTATAATTCAAGTTATTAAATACCAAAGAGACTTTATTTTATCCCAAAGAAAAACTAAAAGATGCTTAAAAATTCTCACAAAATCTCCTGTTCAGATACACAAACACATAAAGCACCCAAAAATCTATTAGTTAGAACTCAATTGATATTGAGGTTGGTATCAGATTATTACACTGTTTCCTATAGTGAAGTATAACTCTCCTATAGTATCAAAGTTCTTTCCAAGGCCTGTGGAAGTACCATAGAGTTTGTATTCTTTCCTAAAGACAGCCATAATGCAATATTGTGCTAAAGCCAACTCTCAGGGGCTCACAAGAGATTACTGAGTTGTGAATGAGAACATTTTCATCATACAAATAAATTCTACACATTAGGACTTAATTTATGGTTTTATTTATGATCTGGCCTTTAAGAAGTGATGGAGAAAATAACTGAGGATTAAATTTTCAAATATGTCATGAATTCCTTTTCTCCTCAGGGAACTTGTGCTTAAATATTTAACAGCACACCTCCCAGTTAGAGGATGATAAATCATCAATACCATTAATATCAAAGCTATGGATTTCAGCCAACTCGATGGATTTGCTCTTCATGTACTCAGCTGTTCAATAATGAAGGACTTGGTCTTTTCTAGAATAACAGCTAGAATCTGAACATTTGTTATTCATTCCACATAACGATGATAAAATAGGGGGTAGAGGCTCTGTAAGCATGAGGAAACAGGCTAAGATTTGGGGTGTCTTTTCTAAGATAATACGACATGAATGTATCTGAGACAGAATTGAAATTCACAATTTCCTATATCCACATCCATGACACTTTCCACTATATGATGCTGCTTCTGAAAAGACTTGAATTAACCCTCTATGAGCATAAGAAAAGTATTCTGATTTAGGGACTGTATCACAGTGTAAGGAAGTTACAGATTGGATTTTTCTAAGAAAAATGATGATCTGCTCACAGCTTTCTTGAAAGCACTCTTGACATCTTTGTTCCTGAGACTATAGATCAGAGGATTCAGTGTGGGGATGATCATAGTATAGAATACAGATGCCACTTTATCTGAATCCATTGAATGGCTTGAGCTGGGTTGGAAGTACATGAACATAATTGTCCCATAAAATATCGATACTGCTGTAAGATGGGAAGCACAGGTGGAGAAGGCTTTCTGACGACCTTCAGCAGATTGGATCCTCAGGATGGTGATGAAGATGAACATATAGGAAGACAATATAATCATAAGAGGAAAAAATGCTGTGAATATTCCAGAAATAAATATTACCATCTCAATGTTCTGAATATCAGAGCAGGTTATAACTAGAAGAGGGGGAACATCGCAGAAAAAATGATGGACCACATTAGATCTACAGAAGGAAAGACTAAAGATGTTTCCTAGGATTATGGAGGAATTCAGAAAGCCACAAATGTGAGCACCACTCGTCAGAAAAACACATACTGCTGAAGTCATGGTAGTGGTATATTTTAGGGGCTTACATACAGCTGCATGACGATCATAAGCCATGGAGGCTAAAAGAAAGCTTTCAGTAGAAGCAAAGGCTCCAAAGAAGAATAATTGTGCTGCACATCCATTATAGGAGATGACCTTGTGGCCTGTAAGGAACCCAGCTATAACTTTAGGAGTAACAGCTGAGGAATAGCCAAAATCCACCAGGGAGAGGTTACTGAGGAAGAAGTACATGGGAGTGTGGAGGCGAGAATCCCAGGAGATCAGAACTATTATCCCCAGGTTCCCCACCAAGGTGATGAGGTAGATGAGAGTAAACATGATGAAGAGAGGAATTTGAAGCTCTGGGACATCTGTTAATCCTGTAAGGATAAACTCATTCACTTCAGATCTGTTTTCCATAGATGTCATTTGAGTGTGATGTCATTTAGCTGCAATAAAAGAGTTAACTATGAGCATAAGCCACTCTGCATGATGAATGACTCCAATATAGAAAGTAAAATAAAAGATAATCTTTGGTTAGGGGTAGAAGGGACCCAAAGCCTAATAACAATTGTCACTGCAATTACTTTAGGACTCTAAAATTCCTTGATCCAGTTTGTCACAGAGAGAGTGCCTTAATTCTCATTATTATCTTAACAGTCTTTATTTTTTTATTATAGCTTTTTATTTACCAGATGTATGCATGGATAATTTTACAGCATTGACAATTGCCAAACCTTTCGTTCCAATTTTTCCCCTCCTTCTCCCCACCCTCCTCCCCCAGATTGCAGGTTAACCAATACATGTTACATATTTAACAATCTTTTAAGTATTATTTCCCACTCTAGGGAAAAAAATCCCTTCTTATCTGACAAAAATCAGCATAAGGATGGAGTCGTTTCTTAGGATTGAAGAACTAGATCTTTTCTTATGAATATCCTTCACACTGATAAATAGAGGAAAGAGGAAGAGGAGAGGAGTAAAATAAGACAAAAGACAAAAAAAAAAGAAGCGAAAAGGATCAAAGAAAGTTGGCTGAGATTTCACTGGAATACTGCTTAACTTAAGATTTCATTGTGTCTGTAAGATCTGTTGTACAGACTGAAGTCAAAACTTCCTGAGAAAGAAAGAGTTGACAGTTAACAGAAGTTCTATAGTTGTGGGAGCTGTCTGTCAAAAATGTTATTGGTGAATCATATACCAATAGGTATGATTTTAAAATCTGTTGCCTTCATACAACCTGTCCCCTTTTCAATCCTCCACCACTACTATAGTGGAAACAGAAGCCATACCCGGGATGTTTTGTTCTTTTATTCACTCTATGGTTTTCTGGGTCCCAGAGATATCACCGATCTTTAATTTAGCCTCCTTCAAGTTTGAGCTAAAATACTATCTACAAGAAGTCTTTGCTCATGTGTATCAATTCTAGTGCCTTTCCTCTTTTGATTAACTACAATTTATTCTGGATATTTATTGTTTGTATAGTAATTTACATCTTGTCCAGAAATTATGGGTTCTTTGAGGACAGGGATTATATTTTACCATTCTTTGTATTCTCAGTGCTTAGCATAGTGGAGATCCCATAGTAGGCACTTCATAAATGTTTATCAGCTCATTTATTTAAATGGTAACCCTTCCTTTATGAATAAAATTAAGTTGACCTTTGGGCATCAGGCAAATAGTCCATTCCCAGACTTCACCATAGATCTTTATGGCTTGGAAGGACCTACCACAGTTATGCTTCACTAATTTGGAGTACTTAGCTTCATCTTTACCACCATTGACAGTAGAAGAAAATTTCATATGAATTAGTTGCTTCATGTTTTTTATAACATGATATATATATTTTAAAAAATCACAGCAGAGTCAGAGAATCTTAGGTAAATCCAATCTGAGCAATAATTACCTCTGTCAAAATGTAAGATTGAGAAAAGAAAATAACTTTTTAAGGAGGAAGTATGAAAGATAAACGTTATATAAATCTAGTGGCTTAGTAGGATTCCCAAACAATTGTGCCTAAAAAGCAAGAATCTCTCAAATGGAAAACAAGTCTGATCACCAACTTGACATTTAGACCCTAGGGATGGGACTCGTAAGTGAAATATGATTGATTTTAGAAAGGTTTCTCCCTTCCTGAATGAAAAGAGGTAAGAACCAGAGTGAGGAAATATGGTGGAAAATATTCATAGGGTTATCAGCATACTAGAATATAGAGTTGATATACAGTAATTATATTGGAAGAAGAAATAGACCAGCAATTTGTTAACCATAAATTTGGTATGAAGAACTGATTTATTAATGATGGAGGACTTTAATTATCTTCTAGATTGTTTTCTCTTGTTTTGTCTATCTTTCTGTTTGTGTATTTTTGTGTCTTTCTATTTTCATCTATAAAAATGCCCTGCTTATTCTGTCTCATCAAAGAACAGTTCTTGATTTCCTGAATGAAAATGTATATTTGTCCATCAAAAGTTTAAATGAAAGAACCAACATGAAGAAATACTGTTCTGAATTTGATTCTCATAAAGAATGGGGAACTGATAAGTATGCTCAAAATAAATATGAATGTTACAGGAGTTGGAGGAAAATAAGTGACTGATTTTAAAGTCTGAGATAGATTTAAAAAAGAGAGACTACCAACTGTCAGATATGAACCTTAGATTTAGGATGAATCAATTCTAGACATTACAAAGGAAGTATAAAGTAGCATCTTATGGTCTAATTCAAAACTTAAAATACAAAAAGATATCAGGAACACAATTGTAATGATAAAAGATAAAAATTGTCAGTTATATAGACCTATTTGTAAAATATAAACTACAGCAAAGTAAAAAGGAGAGATAATAAAGGACAAAATGCAAAAGCAAAACATATCTTATAGTAAGAGATTTAGAGGACTGCCAGAGCTCAGGATGAACTGAGGGAAGCATAAAAAGCTAAAGAGTATTAGGTATTGGATATGTTTTTGAAAAATTGTTTATTTGGGAATAAAAAGATAATCAAATAAGGAATTGTATCAATGCTCAAAGTTGATGAGACAAGTACAATGAATGATAAGGAAAGGCAGAAGTAATTAAGTTATATTTTGGTTCTATTTTCTGTGACTAAAAGAATGATTTTTGGATTGAGAAATAAACAACTATGTTTTATAGGAAATTGACATCAGATAATAAGCATTAGCACTTATATGTGCAAATGAAAGGGAAGAAGCATTTATATAGCATTTATTAGGTGCCATTAATTGTGTTAAGCAAGCCCTTTATTAATATTATCTCATTTGATTTTCACTACAACCTTATAATATATGTGTATTAATTATCCCCATTTTTGGCAAGGCTAGCGGGGTTAAGTGATTACACACAACTAGTAAATTATTCCCATTTTAAAGTTGAGGGAACTGAGGCAAACAGAGCTGACATGACTTGCTCAGGATTACATCATAAAAATCCAAAGCTAGATTGGAACTCAGGACTTACTGGCTCTAGTACTCTGTTCACTGTACCAGAGGTGTCTCTTCAAAGTTTACAAAGTCTTTAAATATATTTGATTATTTGGTTTCTACAGCAAGTTTCTGATGTACAAGATAAATAAGAAAACTAATTTGATTTTATATTATGTAAAGAGACACAGTATCTATGCATACAGTGATGGACCACTATATTCTATATTTGGAGCAACTTATTCAGTTGTTACTTATGCTCTTTAAGAAAGAAATAGATTAGAGGTTTTTCAGAGGAGTTTAGCTACAGTGGAGAAGGCCTTTGAAATCTTGCCATATTGATATTGGTGGAAGGAACTGAGGGTATTTGGCATAGAGAAAATAAAAGATGGGAGTCACAACTAGTGTTGGGATTAAAGTTATCTTTAAATATCTGAAAAACTGTCAGAAGGAGGAAGGATTTGACTTGTTTTATTTGTATCCAAAGAGAAGAACTAGGGCTAAGTGCAGAAGTTAAAAACAAATTTCAGTTTTATACAAAGAACACATTTCCAAAACATTGTTATTCAGAAGTGGAAGGGCTGCCTTCACATGTATTGAATTTACTCTTTTTTAAAAGACTTGATAGAAGTGCTAATTGACCACTTGTTAAATATATATCATGTGTGTATGTATGTGCGATATATACATATGTATATATGTACATAAAAGTGTGTGTTTATTTGTTATTTTAATGGCTAACACTGTTTCTACTACCTGTAATCTTTCATGAATCCCTTAAGATCTTTTATTCCTAGGATACTATGGACCAGTATTTCATCATCAATAAAGAAAAGATATTTAAACTAGGTTACTTTTGAGATCCTTTGCAGTTCTAATTAAATGATGCAATGATATTTTTGACCTATGTTATTTTTAAAGATTTTCATTAGTCTTCATGATACCACAATAAAAGAACGTTTTTTTCTAATGTAGTTTAGTTGGGATTTTTAGGTAAGGACAAATGAGTAATTAAAACTTTATATCATGGATTATTAGAGAAGTAGAAATAAAATCTATTTTTGCAACTAGCAACAATGAAGATTTTTCCTTTACTATAATAGGAGCTATACAAAATAGAATACAAAAAACTAACTTAGACTCAATTTTTATAGTAATATTCATCTCATATATGGTAGTCTCAAGCCATTTTGTTATCAAATATGTATAGACACAGTCTCACTGATATAATCAAGGTTGGTTCCTTTTAAGTGCCCACATCTAGAGAAAACTTTTTTTTGATAATCAGGGCAGAGAAAACACATTTTTTTCTGCTTAGAAATGTCTAGGTATTGAAAAATAGTATTATTTTCGAAAGAGCACTTGATTGAGACAATGAAGATTTGGATTTTTATGTTGCTTGGATTTGAACTAATTTTCTCTGTCTTTTCACAAAAGCAATCAATCCTTTGGAGTCCCTTTCTCCTCATTTGAAAAAAATTGGGATTAATAGTTTTTGGGCACAGTGATTACACATAGTGAATGTAAAGAAAATGTTTGCCAAGAATCAAGTGCTATAGACACAAGAACCACAGGTTATTGGCCTTGTACATGATCAGGGATGAGTGGTATTTTGGGAAACAAAGATTTATAAAAAAGAGGAAAGACATACTAAAATAATGCAAGGTAGTAATGAGAGAATGTGGTGTAGTTGAGAGAGCTTTGATCTGAGTCAAAAAGATGTGGATTTAAGTCCCACCTCAGATCCTTATTTATTGCATATGCCTAGATAAATCACTTCAGTCACTTAACCTCAAGTTGCTTACCTGCAAATGGAGAAACATAATGATGGAATATATGTCACAGAATTCTTGGGAAATTCAAATGAGGAAATTGACATAAAATTCTTTTAAAGAAGGTTTAGCCTTTTAAAAATGTGAGCAATTATCATTAAGTGCAAGGAACAAATTTCATCTATATTTTGTTTTCAACACCTTTTCTCAAGAATATAATGCACTACTATACACACATTAATCAACATCACTTAATGAAGTGATCATTAGAACTTTAAAGTTGGCCATCCTCAAACTGCTCCTTCAGTTACTGAATCAAGATGAGCAAGAAATGGTCCAAGCAGAAATTAATAACTAGTATTTATAGAACACTTGGATGTTTGACCTCAAAATCCCTACACAATCTTATTTGAGGTCCAAGATAATTCTGTGAGAAAAGCACAACAGTGTAATCATGCACATTAGACAGAAAGGAAAGGGAAGAAATTAAATGACTTACTCATGGGTAAAGAGTGAGTTAGTGTCTGACCAAGTTTTTATTCAAATCTTCTTGTCTCCAGGTCTAGTTATGTTTCCTTTATACCATTTTGCAGTCTACATAGGCTCTGTAGTCTTGAACTAGATATTCTATAATTTATGTGGCTTGATATGGAGAAAGATGGTTAGGACTCAAAAGGGAGAATTAGCTAAGAACTTTATATTCAAGGTTGGACCTTGAAATCCCAAGCCCAGGAAGCAAGAGATCTTATTGAAGAAATTCTTCAGGAACCAGTAAGACAAAGAGTTCAAAGGTTCCAGTGGCAGAGATGTCACTTCTGGCCATGGCTTCTGTGTCATGGAAGGCAGTGGAATTTGCAACGGGCACCCTATGTTCCATTCACCTCAGCTCTAAGAAATAGAAAAGGAATTCTATTAATAATTGGATGAGTTATAGAATTTGACTCACAAACTGATTCCTTAGCACTGAGTCTTGTAGTACTGGAAGGTTTCAGTATCAATAGCTGGAGACAGAAAAGAGACTGGGACTTTATGCAGTCCTGGGACCACTACTGTTCTTAGGAGATAGTGCTCCCTTTGGAGCTTCTGCAACCAACTCATGAACAAAACAAGTCATTAAATTTGCTCTGATTATGGGGAAATAACTATTTTCTCATGGGTAATTTGTCAGCCTTAGATTGTTGCTAGTAAAGTGAATGAAGGAAGGGACCTGAACCTGGCCATGGATAAAAGCTGGATGCTAGTCCTTCTATGTGACTACGTGACATTGTCAAAGTCACTGAACATCTCTAAGACTCGGTTGTTTATCGTTGAAATGGGTAGATAATTTTCATATCTAAAAACAATCAAAATATTTTGGCGAAGATCAAATGTGACACCAAACATGAAAGAGAGTTGTAGTGAAAATATTTTCACAAAACAGAGCAGTGGGAAAATCTCTTAGAAGATCTGGAATTGAATTGGATGTCACTATGAAACTCTAGTCAAATAACATATTGGATGAACTTTGATTTATTCATTTATAAAATGTAAATAAGCATATTTTCATTCTGTAAATCTCAAGACCATGGTGAGAATAGTAATTTGTAAAAAAATTGACATCTATTATGATTATTAATGCTATTCTTTTTTTCTAAAGCTTTTTATTTTCAAAACATATGCACAGATAATTTGACAGCATTGACTCTTGCAAAGCCTTGTGTTTCAGATTTTCTCCTCCTTCCCCACACTCCCTCCCCTAAGATGGCAAGCAATTCAGTATGCAATAAACATGTTAAAATATACATTAAACATTATATATATATATATATATATATATAAACATATTTATACAATTCTCTTGCTGCACAAGAGAAATCAGATCAAAAAAAGAAAGTAAATAAGTAAAAACAAAATGCAAGTGAACAACAAAGAGTGAGAATATTATGTTGTGATCCACATTCAGTTCCTTCAACACAAGATGGTGTAGATGGTCTCTTCATCACAAGATCATTGGAACTGGCATCAATCATTTCATTGTGGAAAGAATCATATTCATCAGAATTGATCGTCATATAATATTGATGTTATTGTGTACAATGATCTCATTCTGCTCATATCAATTAGCATCATTTAAGTCTCTCCAGGTCTTTCTAAAATCATCCTCCTGATCATTTCTTATAGAACAATAATATTCCATAGCATCCATATACCATAACTTATTCAGCCATTCTCCAACTGATGGTCATCCACTCAATTTCCAGTTTCTTGCTACTACGAAAAGGGCTGCCACAAACATTTTTGTATATGGGTCCTTTTCCTTCCTTTAAGATTTCTTTGAGATATAAGCCCAATAAAAACACTGCTGGGTGAAAGGGTATGCACAGTTTGACAGCTTTTTGAACATAGTTCCAAATTGTTCTCCAAAATGGCTGAATTCATTCACAGTTCCACCAACAATGTATCAGTATCCCACATCACCTCCAACATTCATCCTTGTCTTTTTCCTGTCATATTAGCCAATCTGAAAGGTGTGTAGTAATATCTCATAGTTGTCTTAATTTGCATTTTTCTGATCAATAGTAATTTAGAATACCTTCTCATATGATTAGAAATAGTTTTAATTTCTTCATCTGAAAATTGTCTGTTCATATCCTTTGACCATTTATCAATTGAAGGATGTCTTGGATTCTTATAAATTTGCTTCAATTCTCTATATATTTTAGAAATGATGCCTTTATCAGAAACCTTAAATGTAAAAATTATTTCCCAATTTATCACTTCTCTTCTGATGTTGTCTGCATTAGTTTTGTTTGTATAATCAATATATAATCAAATATAATCAAAATTATCTATCTGGTGTTCAGTTATGAGTTCCAGTTCTTCTTTGGACACAAATTGCTTCCTTCTTCATAAACCTGAGAGGTAAACTATCTTATGTTCCTTTAATTTACTTATAATATCACTCTTTATGTCTAAATCATGAACCCATTTACATCTTATCTTGGTATGTGGTGTTAGGTGTGGGTCGAGTCCTAATTTCTTCCATAACAGTTTCCAATTTTCCTAGCAGTTTTTGTCAAATAGTTCTTATCCCAAAAGCTGGGGTCTTTGGGTTTGTCAAACACTAGATTGGTATAGTTATTGCCTATTTTGTCCTATGATCCCAACCTATTCCACTTATAGACTACTCTATTTCTTAGCCAGTACCAAATAGTTTTGATGACCACTGTTTTATAATATAGTTTTAAATCTGGCATAGCTAGGCTACTATCATTACCATTTTTAAAAATTAATTCCCTTGAAAGTCCTTATCTTTTGTCTTCCAGGTGGACCTACTCCTGGTGTTTTTTTTTTTTTTTCTTACTTCACCTGATGCATAATATATTTTGATCCAACCTTTTATCTTTATTCTGTATGTATCATTTGGCTTTAAATGTGTTTCTTGTAAGCAACATATTGTAGGATTCTGGATTTTAATCCAGTCTGCTATCCACTTCTGTTTTATGGGAGAGTTCATCCCATTCACATTCACAGTTAAAATAATTAATTTCTCTTTCCTCCTCCTTACCTCCTCCCCATTGTTTTGCTTTTGATGATCATCTCCCTCAAACAGTTCTTCCTCTTTAGAGCCCTTCCTTGTTTCTACACCTTTCCCCTAATTCTTGTTTTCCCTTCTATTAGTCTTTCTTTCCCTTTCTTTCTCCCCTTTCCCTCCTACTTCCCTATAAGGTGGGACAAGTTTCTCTGTGAAACTAAATATGTCTGATATTCTCTCCTTGAGCCAAATCTGATGAGAGTAAGATTCACACAATGCCCATCCCCCCCTCCTTTTCCTCAGTTATAATAGGTTTTCTTTGCCTCTTTCCCTTATTTTAACTCGTTCCTCCCCCTTTTCCAGTATAATCCTCTTTCCAACTCTAGTTTCTTTTTCATAGTATCAAAATAAAATCAAATTATACCCACATTCCTTTAAGTATAGCCATAACAGAAATATAGTTCTCAAGAGTTTTCCTTTTTATCTTTTTTATGCTTCTCTTGAGTTCTGTAGAGATCAATTTTTTGTTCAGTTCTGGTCTTTTCATTAGAAATACGTGAAATTCACTCATATCATTGAATGCTCATCTTTTTCCCTGAAAGATAATGCTCATTTTAGTTGGATTGCTTATTCTTTCTTGGCTGTAATCCAAGTTCCTTTGCCTTTTGGAATATTAGGTTCCAGGCTTTTTGGTCCTTTAAGGTGGAAGCTGCTAGGTCCTGGGTAATCCTGATTGTGGCTCCTCGGTATTTAAATTGTTTCTTTTTGGCTGCTTGCAATATCTTTTCCTTGGTGTGATAGTTTTGAAATTTAGCTATGTTGTTCCTTGGGGATTTAATTTTGGGGTCTCTTTCAGGAGGTTATCAGTGAATTCTTTCAATGGCTATGCTACCTTCTGATTCTAAAATATTAGGGCAATTTTCTTTTATTATTTCCTGTAAGATAGTGTCTAGGTTTTATTTTTTTTTCATCATGGCTTTCAGGAAGACCAATAATCCTTAAATTGTCTCTCTTAGATCTATTTTCCAGGTCAGTTATTTTTTCCTAGAAGATATTTCATATTTTCTTCTATATTTTTCATTTTTTGTTTTTGTTTGACTGATTCTTGAAATCTTACTAAGTCATTCACTTCCATTTGTTCAATTCTTATTTTAGTGTATTATTTTCTTTAGTTACCTTTTTAGCTCCTTTTGTAATTGACCAATTGAATTTTTTTGCTCCTTGCATTCTTTTCCCACTTCACAAATTTTGTTTTTCATTGAATTGGTGTCTTTTTCATAAATCTTTGTAGGACATTATATGCTTTTCTCATTCCTTCTTGCAATGATCTCATTTTATTTCCCCATTTTTCTTCTAATTCTCTTTTTAGATTTTTTGTACAGTTTTCCAAGAAAGCCTGGTGAAATGGGGACCAGTTAATATCTCCCTTTGTGGCTTCTTCTGGAGTTGCTTTGCCTTTAGGAACCTCAGGATTTGAGGTCTGCTCTTCTCTCTCTTTATAAAAGCTGAATATGGTCAGAGTTCTTTTTGGTTTGTTATTTATTTATTTCCTTATTCATTCATTCATTTATTCATTCATTTATTAGTTTATTTATTCATTTTTTCATCTATCTATCTATCTATCTATCTATCTATCTATCTATCTATCTATCTATCTATCTATCTATCTATCTATCTATCTATCTATCTATCTATCTATCTATCTATTAAGGCTTGAGGTCTGTTCAATGCAAAGGAGCCACAGCTGCTTTAATTTGCTCTGGGGCAGTTCTGCTGATTGATTTCAGGAGCTGGTTTATGGCAGCTAGGGAGGTATTCTGGGGCTCTGTGGTTTACAATTTGCCTTTTACAAATGGCAAATTAGCCAAACCATCTGCTTACACCCAGGGCAAAGTGGCCTAAGAGACTCACAGAAGATTCCCAGGTGAGTGGAAGTTACAACGCTTGGACTCCAGGCCCCAGCTCCTTGCCTGGGCTTCTGGTGCTAGTCTGGGCTCAGCAGACTGTGCCCCTGCCCATTTGAAACAGACCTGTTCTGAAGTTCTTCCAAGGTAACTTCCTCTAGAAATGTGTTGTATTCCAAATATTTGTGGATTCTTTGACTCCATAATCAGTTTAGAGGTTTAATCTGCTGATGGTTTGAGAGAAAGTTATAGGAGGTCACAGAGAGTCAGGTTTGCTCTCTGCCATCTTGGCTCCACCCCCAACTCTATTAATGCTATTCTTAAAAAATTTTTTTTAAAAACTTCAATATCTTGAATTATCATTATGAATTCCCAAAGAGTTTGTGAGCAAGTAAATGAGAGACATTACCCTAAATCATTCTACATCTTATCTTCGGAACTAAATCTAAACTAAACTTGGCTTCTAGTCCAGTCTCTCTCAATGTAAGTGTTTAGTAGATACTTGTTGGATTTCGAAATAAGTGCAATTTTGACACAAATATACCATATGTAGGGTAGGTGTAATGATGTCTACCAGATATATATTATTTAAAACCTTCAGATTCTTTCCTGATAATAATGACTATGTTTTTCTGTTAGGTAAAGCACATTTCATTTATGGAAAGGAACCCTACCAATACCCTGTTATCATGTACTGACAACCACAAAATAGTAACACAATACATGAATGATGAAAAAACATCAATTACTTATTAAAATAGTGTGTCAGGTGAAGGGGGTATATATTGAAAAACAAAACAGCCCCTGCTCTCAAGGCTCATAGTCTAATCCAGGAGATGACACATATAGGTCATTTCAGATGCAAGTATCATATGAAGAAACAGTCTACATTGATAGAACATTTTCCCATTTCGGAAGACATTTTCTCCATAGAGATTATGTTTCTGAATTATGATTATAGAACTTTTTTGTAATTATTATTTTTATTAATTATTTCTTAAGTTAAAAATAGCAGGCATGGAAATAATCTGGAGTAGAAACCTTATACAGACACATACTCAAAACTTCCAGCTGTATGTCAGGAGTGAGCTAACTTGCTCCATTGTGAACTCCCAGGGATAGGCATCCTCATCTATAACACTGCTATTTTCTGCCCTACTCCTCCATCTACTGCTGCTATTGCACCGACTACACACACACACACACACACACACACACACACACACACACACACACACGAAAGAGAGAGAGAGAGAGAGAGTCTTCTTTCAATCTTATCCGTTCTTCACTACTATTATCTCTGAAAAGGAAATGGATAGTCCATTTCTTCTACTCATTATATGTATGACTTCTAGAACAAATCGTTATTCCCTCTCAAAGTGCTATCTTTAACCTAAAATTAAACTTACACAACACTTTTAGACTTCTGAAATCCTTTTCATATGCCCTCATTAAATCTTAATAAAAGCCACCTAAGAGAGATGCTATTATCATTCTCATTTTACAAATGAGGAAACTGAGGCTGAGAGAGATAAAGTGACTCAGCTGGGGTCACATAGCTACTTAATGACCACTGAGGCATTCAAACTCAGGTTGCCTGAAGTTCAAATCCAGATGTCTATTTTCTACATGATTGAACTGCTTATTGAATCATAAACTCTCTGTAATTAGATACCGTCTTGCTTTTGTATTTGTTTTCCTGTTGCTAAGTATAGTGCTTGACATTTAAGAAATAATTAATGTGTCTTTTTTATTTATCTTCTCTGAAGTCTAGGAAATCAAAGGCCAAAATTCACACATTGAGATTATAAAGAGTAAGCATTAAAAAATAAATTGGGCTCATTAGATTAATGTAGAACAATATTAATATAGTTAGATATACCTAAATACTTATCATTTCATGTTACATTTCTTTTTTTTTTTTTTTTTTTCCCTGAGGCTGGGGTTAAGTGACTTGCCCAGGGTCATACAGCTAGGAAGTGTTAAGTGTCTGAGACCAGATTTGAACTCGGATCCTCCTGAATTCAGGGTTGTTGCTCTATCCACTGCGCCTCCTAGCTGCCACCTCATCTTACATTTCAAACTTGTTGAGGAAATGATGGAGTGCTTAATTTGTTCATATTTTGTGATGCCCATTCATGATGGCATGTGAAGATTTAGACAGACAAAGCAGAAGGTACATATTTGCTATGTCCCAATGGGGTCCCAGCTATCTAGATGCAATGATATTATATGAGCACCAGGTCAGACATCAAAGATCCAGGGGGAATTAGTGAATTTATAATAGAGCAGAATTAGAGAATCACAGAATCTTAGAGTAAGAGGGCTTTCAAAGAGTGATCAAAACTAATCGAAAAAAGGAACATTCTTTGTAATACACTTAATAATGTATATCACATTTGCAGACCTACGTAAGTGAAAATTCTTCAAGGTATATTGCCAATTTTGTTAGGGAAACTTTCTTCTATTGAGCCAAAATTTATCTCTGAATATTACATCTATTGACCCTTGTTCTATCTTATGGCTAAGCAGAGTATGTTGAATCATTCTTTCACAAGGTACGTCTTCGATACTCTTACCATGTTTAAATTTTTATTCTCCAAGATAAATATACTCAGTTCTTTAACTGTTCCTCATATGGAATAGTGTCCAATATAGCTGCTTTGTGCATGCTCCAGGTGTCAAGCCCTTCCTCAAATGTGACTTCCAGGACTGAATAAAATATTCGCATGTACTTTGAGAAGGGCAAAGGAAAGCAGCAACATCCCTCCATTACCTGAGACAAAAAAATTTCTCAAGGTGGTGAGATGCAGCATTAGCATTTTTGCTTCCAAGTCTTCCTATTGATTGGTATTAGACAAATGGACCACTAATACCCACTAAACTTTTTCAGATTAACCATGTCTTCTTTATATTGAACTAGTGATAATTGATTTGATTCCAAAATAATTCAAATCCCAAAGGGAGAAGGAGTGAAGTCAGAGTAGGGGAAGAAATGCCGTATATTTATCAAATAATACTTCTGGACCATGGACTGTGTTTATTCCTTGAAAATAACATTTTTTTACTCTCTTGTTAACTCATTTATTGTCACAAAATATCTGTGATAAAGAAATTGAGGCAGAAAGAATTGAGAATAATCAATTTATTAACAAGGCTAACAATTGTCAATTAAAGATACCCGAGGATTTTCATTAGCCAAGGATGCATCTGACCATCAAAGTAATTATTTTATATACTTGGTTACCAGAAGGTATCAAAAGCTGTCCAGTGATGCAAATTGGTGTGTGATTAGTTACACAAAAATAAAGGACAGACTTTGGTTGACTCAGAGTTGAAATTTCCATAACACATGGTGACAGAGAGAACATAGAGTTGACTAACATCTCCTAGCAAGTCTCATAGTAGCAAACATCTTGGGATCAGAGGAACTCATCTTCACACATAGTCAGCAAACACTCAGAGAAATGAATCTTTGTTGTTTGACTTTGGCCCATAGCAATAGGAATGTTAAACTCTTACACATTTTGCCAATGAAGTCTACACAATTACGCCTACACTTGACATATATATATATATATATATATGTGTGTGTGTGTGTGTGTGTGTGTGTATAAATATATGTATATGTATATATATATATATACATATATATGCATGCATGTATATATTTTCCCCCCAGGGATGAAATGTAATTCTCAATCAATAATTAATAAACATTACAAAATAAAATGATACATCAATTTTCAATATCACATCACCCTCTGAATAGAAGTATTCTTGGAAAATCAACTTAGATATGGATAGTATAACAGGTTCCTAAGTTTTACCCCCTAGATCTGGTCAATATGGGCCTCCAGCTCATATAAAATAATTCAAGCTACCAAATACTGGGCAGTTTTTATTTCATCCCACAGGAAAATCAAAATATATTTTTCAAAATTAGAACAACCTCTATTCAGACACAGAAACACATAAAACACCTTAAGATGCTATTAGATAGAACAGACTTGATATTGAGGTAGGTATCAGGATACCACAGTGACAATTCAGCCGAAGACATCTGTTCCACAGGATCATTCAAAGTTCTTTCTAGGTCCTTAGGCCAACTTGTGGTTTATATTCCTACCTTAAGGGAGCTATGCTGCAGGGATATGCTAAAGGCAGCTCCAAATGGGCCACAAAGAGATTGATGAATTTTGAATGTGAATATTTAGACCACAGAAATCAGTAAATGCTACTAATCAGGACTTTATTTCTTGTGTTGTTGGTGAGCAAGAATTAAAAAAAGTGATGGAGAAAATAAAAATGATATTAAAATTTAAAGTCTTTCATACATATTTCCCCCCCAAAAGCCGATTCTTGTGCCTTTAGCAGCTTACAGATTGCTGAAAAAGAAATTCCAATAATATTAAAGCTATATATTTCTAAGTAACTCAGGATCTTTGCTTTCCAAGAAAATGTACAGAAATGATCCAAATAAACTTTCACTTCCTAACAGGATAATAGTTTGATTTGCTATACAGCACTTGTATGTGTACATACACATCATTTCCCCACACAACAATCTCATAAGACATGAAATATAATTAAGCATCTTTCAATGTGAGGAAACTGTGATTTCAATGTGAGGCCATTGTGATTTTCCAAAGGTAACAAACCATGAAGATCTCTGATATAGAACTTAAATTCAGTTTTCTCATTTTGTCTTTTCTACTATATGTTATTTCTGAAAAAAGTTTGGATTCCAGTTCTGAGTGTATAAGAAAATAGCTTTAATTAGAGGATACAGCACAGAAAGAAGAAGAAACAGATTGGATTTTCTAAGAAAAATGATTCATATCAAGTTTTTGTCTCCTCACAGCTTTCTTAAAAGCATTCTTGACATCTTTATTCCTAAGACTATAGACTATAGGGTTCAACATGGGGATGACCATGGTGTAGAACACTGATGCAATTTTATCTGAGTCCATTGAGTGGTTTGAATTAGGCTGAAAGTACATGAACATGATTGTCCCATAAAATATAGACACTGCCATGAGATGGGAAGCACAAGTGGAGAAGGCTTTCTGGCGGCCTTCGGCAGAACGGATCTTCAAGATGGTGATAAAGATTATCGAATAAGAAGTAAAGATGACAAGAAATGGGAAAAAGATAGTGAATGACCCTAAGATATATAATAGTAACTCAATGATGTGAGTATCAGAGCAAGAGAGAGCTAGGAGAGGGGGAACATCACAGAAAAAGTGATGGACTATGTTGGAACTACAAAAGGTAAGGCTAAATACGTTTCCTGTGAGTATAGAAGAGGCCAAAAAGCTACAGATGTGGACACCACTGGCCAAAGATGCACATACTGTTGAAGTCATGGTAGTAGTGTAATGTAAGGGCTTACACACAGCTGCATGGCGATCATAGGACATGGCAGCCAAGAGGAAACTTTCAGCTGAAGCAAAGGTTCCAAAGAAGAACCATTGTGCAACACATCCATAATAGGAGATGACCTTGTCACCTGTGAGAAGCCCAGCCATCACCTTGGGAGTAACAGCTGAGGAATACCCAAAGTCCACCAGAGAGAGATTAGTGAGGAAAAAGTACATGGGAGTGTGGAGTTGGGAATCCCAAGTAATCAGAGCTACTATCCCCAGGTTTCCTACTAGTGTGATGAGATAAATAAGGGTGAACATGATGAAGAGAGGAAGCTGAAGGTCTGGATTATCTGTTAATCCTATGAGGATGAATTCATTCACTTCAGATATATTCTCCATGCATGTCATGTGAATATGCTGTCATTCACCTGCAACAAAAGAGTAATCATCAGAAAAACTAATTCTTCATGATGAATGACTTTTAAATAACTTCTAAGTAGTTTTCAAAGCAATTACACTCGTTTTTCAAAATTCTATGATCCGATTACTCAGAGCATCTCTCAAATATTAATTTTCACTTTTTTTCAGTCTACTAAAAATGTCTGGATCAACAAAGTGACATTTATTTCCCACTTCAAGAAAGGAAAGCACCTGATTCTCCAATAAAAATCAGCATAAGAAGGGGAATTACTATTGGTCTGGTTGGAGAACTAGATATTTTTATTTTCTATAAATAGGCTTCATTCTGATGAAGAATAGGGAAAAGGAGAAAAGAGAAAAACCAAATTAGCATGATTAAAGATGGAGAGAAGGAAAGGGAGGATCAAAGAAAGTTGGGTAAACTTTCACTGAGATTCAGCTTTGTTCTGCAATTGCTGAAGCAGTAAGGTCTATAGAATGGACTGAGGAACAGTTGCTAATGACTACCAGTTGCAGAGATGTGGGAGTTGTCTATCAAAGCAACTGTGCATCATATAAATGACTTCTAAATTAGTTTCCATCCCATATATTATACATTTTTCAATTGTCACTGTGGATGCAGAAGATAGCCACAACCAGGGACATTTTGTCCTTTCAATTCATTATATGGTTTTCTGGGTCCCAAAGATATCACTAATCATTGGCTTAGCTTCTTTGGTTTAGTTAAAATCCCATCTACACAAAACCTGTACTGATCTACATCAGTTCCAGTGCCTTCCCTCTTTTAATTACCTGCAGTTTATTCTGGATATTTCTTGTTTTTACAATTATTTGCACATTGTCTAAAGTCTGTGAATTTGTTGAGGACCAGGAATATATTTTGCCTTTCTTTGTATTCTCTATTTGTATATGTATGTATATTATATCTATTCAGCATAGTGCTGGCCACATAGTACACACTTAATAAATGTTTGCTGGCTCATTTTCTTAAGTGGTTATCTTTCCTTTGGGAACAAAACTAAGGTTGTCTTTAGGCAGCAGACAAGCCATAGTCTATTCCCTGAATTCACAATAAGTCTTTATAGCTTGAAAGGATGTGCCCATAGTTAATTTCAATAACTTAATTTCATCTCTATGATTAGGAGTCAGGAGAAGAAAATTTTCATAACAATTTCCATATTTTATCAAGATATATTTTGAAAAAAAATCACAACAAACAGAATCAAGGAATTTCAAGTCAGTATTGTTCCTTGGAGGTCACCTACCACAGCTCGCATCTGACCAGGAGGAACTCGCAACTGACCAGAAGATAAGTACAATTGGAAAAGTGAAGCTGGAAAAAATGTAGGGAAATGTAAGATAAGAGATATCCAGTTTTAATAGCTTATTGGGATCCCCAAAGGGTTAGAGATAGTAAGATGAACTAGAGTCTTTAACAACTGGAAACAAATTTCACCAACAAGATAATGTGAGAGAAGAACTCATAACTGGATTGTGGTTCTGGAAAAGTTTTTCCCTTATTTGAAGGAAATGAGATAACAATAATAATAATAAAATGATAAATAAAATACTTAAAATAAATATAATAATAAATACATAAGTTTCTTTTTTCCCTTTGGTAAACAGATTATATAAGCATATGAGGAAATCCAGGAATCAGAGTGGAGAAATGTGGTGGAAAACTTTTATACCAATATTCACATAAAAGTACAGTTACATTTACATAAAGTTACATTTATGTCGAAAGAGGAAATGGATCCAAAAATTGGCATGATGGAATAATCTATTAATTATGGGGGTCTTCAACTATCTGGGAATTTGATAGAATGCTTTTGAGATTTTGAAGAAAGAGGGAAAAATTGACAGACTGACTTTGATATGAAAAAGCATCTGAAGCAAGAAAAAAAAAAAACAACACCACAAAAAAAAACCCCAAAACCAAAACCAAAAACAGGTAACTAAGAATGAATGCAAAAGCAATCCTTTCTTGTAGGAACATTCAGAAGAGTGCTAAGACTTAGGATGACTGAAGTCCCAGAGATTAAATACTAGAAAAGGTGTTTTATTTGTTTAATTTGACCATTTAGGGAAACGAGGCATAATGAAATAAAGAATTGGGCTGATTCTTAATGTAGATGAGACAAGTACAATGAAGGTCAAGCAGCTCTGCTTTGTATTTTTTTCTCTGACAAAAAGAATGACCTTAATTGATATAATTTAATTGTTTTCATTAGCAATACACAGTTGCTCATATCTCAGACTGCTGCTTCAGTTACTAAAGGATGATGAGTTTGAAATCCTGCAAGTAAAATAATATTTGGTGTTAGAGATGTTTCCATGCATGATCTTATTTGAGTCCCAAGACAACCCTATGAGAGAAGAACCATAGGTATAATGATACACACTTTATGGATAAGATAAGAAAGTCAAGTTACTTACCCATGGAGAAACAATGAATTAATATCTGAGATAGAGAAGGTTTTATACAGGTTTTTCTCCCTCTAGGAAGTATGTACTATGTTACTACATGCATGAGCAGTACAGACATAAATTGGAAATGTTAGGACCTGGATACTTGGTTATGGAGAAAGGTAGGCAGGATTCTAGAGAGGATAATTAACCAAGAATTTTAACTTCAAGTTCTGACCTTGAAGTCCCAAGCCTAAGAGATATATAATCCTTTTGGAGAAACTCTTCACTAATCACTGGCATAAGGAGATCAGAGGTTCTTTGTGGCAGGGTGGTGACTCCTGGCCATTGTTCTGCCATAGATGGCAATGATTAGCAATGCCATCCCTTACTTTTCTGTTTCCTGAGACTGAGCTGAAGAGAGAGTAACTGGATGAATAAGCAAATGACTCAGGACATTTGGTACCCACAAACTAGTTCTATTAACTCTATAGTGGAATATTATAATGTAAATAACTAGAATCTGAAAAAAGACAGGGGCTTTATAAAGATCTGGAAGCCCCGTGACTCTTGGGAGATGGTGCTCTCTTGGAGATCCTGACAATTCTGCTGCCAACTTTTGAACAAAACAAGCCATTAAATTCGGCTCTGACCATGGGGAAAGAACCATTTTCTCATGAGTACTCTATTAATCTCAACTTCTTATTAGCAAAGTAAAAATAGAAAGGGACCTGGAAAAGACAACTGACAAAAGTTGGATGCTAGTCTTTCTTCTACCATTTCCTACAAAGTACTAGTATGGCATCAGATAACATTGGTCAAGTCACTGAACATCTCCAAGTCTCAATGTATTCATTTTTCAAATAGGCATAATAATCTGACCTAAATACAATCAGAAGATTTTTGTGGAGGTCAAATGTGATATTGTACCTGAGAGAGAGATGGAGTAGATCTACAAAATGGGGTAGTGAAAGATCCTCGAACTTGGTGTTAGAAAAATCCAAGATGGAATTAAAGGTGCATTTTTAGGCAAGTCCTTTATCCTAATTGAATACTGAGTTCCTTATTTATAGAGCACAAATAACTATATTTGTGTGTTCTAACAGCTATTGTCGAGATAGAAACTTGTACATTATAAATGGTCTTATCATGAATATTAAAACCCCCTTTTTAAAAAAAATTACTTAGAGATTTCAAATAACCAATTTTCTCAAACTACATCTGATCCTGTCCCACACTGCCTTGTTGTTTTTGTCCTTGGACTCACACCCTTAACATTGTAGTTCAATGATAACTGAGGCGAATATTATTGTAATTATTTTTCATTTAAGAGCATTTGGCAAGCTTCTTATTGCTATTCTTGAAGACAATAGAGAATAAAAATTAAAAGCACAGCATGGTTCTCTGCCTGCTCATATTCTACCCCACATCACAAAAGCAACATTTACTTATTTTTATATATTTGATCTTCACTTAAATGTATATATATATAATTTTATCTTCACTTAAATGTATATATTTATTTTCAGACCTTTGGTTCAGGCCTTTAAAGGGAGTTTACACCTTAGGAATTCTAAGGAGCAAGCTCATTGGTTGAAGTGGTTCCTCATTGGTATGCATTATATATATTATTTTTGTCTTGTCACTGTCCAGACAACCTGAGTTCTCACCTAGTAATCCTAACAGTTTAACCATAACCTACATGGGCCCTTACTCAAACTTGTAGACTAATAAATTAATTATTGTGAAATTAAGTTGATTTATTAGTTTCTTGGACAAACAAATATTGGCATCCCTGTCAAATTCCCAGGTGGAAAAAATCCAGAAGGAACAACTTTCACACTGAATCATCTTTTTAAGACTTAAAAATATCCCAGTAGGTCAAAAATTTTATTTAAATCTAACAAGATGAAATTTTGGAAGGAGAAATGCAAACTTTATACTTTTGTTCTCTGCAGCCCAATGAGTTCCCTCCCAGAAAATGCATCTCACCTTATAGATTCCTACAGACTACATTCAGGGTGTGTGTGTGTGTGTGTGTGTGTGTGTGTGTGTGTGTGTGTGTGTTTGTGTGTGTATGTGTGTGTACGTGCATGTGTCTGGGCATATAAGTGTGCTTTAAATAACTTAAATGATAATTTTGCCTCAAAGTAAATGCTATTAATGATTGAGCCTCTACTTGGACTCATGAAGATGATTCTTAGTTCAGAGCTACTATCCCCCGGTTTCCTGCTAAGGTCATGAAGTAGATGAGGATGAAGATGATGAAGAGAAGACCTGAAGCTCTGGAACTTCTGTTAAACCTAGGAGGATAAACTCACTCACTTCAGATCTGTTCTCCATTGATGTTATTTGGAAGTGATATCATTCACCTGCAACAAAAGAGCAAACATCTGAAAAAGCCACTTTATAGGATGAACAACTTAAGACAAAACAAGGTCAAAGACCTATCTGATGTGGGGACAGAAATAAGGAACGAAGTCACTGAAAGCATAAAGATAATTGTCAGTTGTCATTATAGTTACTTTAGGTTTCATGCCATTGATCCAGTTTCTCAAAGAAAGAGTCCCTCATGTGTTAATCCATGTTTTATTAACATTAAAAATGTTACTTAACATTTTTCAGACTGACATTTCCCACTTCAAGAAAAAATATAAAGAAAAACAAAACAGTTTTCTTACCTGATAAAAATCATATAAGATGGAGTGAAGGGTGGGGTGGGGCTATTGTTATTTGGGCTTGGAAACCTAGATCTTTTCCTAGGAATATCCTTCAGTGATAGAGGAAAAGAAGAAAAAAGAAGGATATATAGATTTCATATAAGGAAAAAGACCCAAAGTCTTTAGATTCTGAGATAGCTGTGAACTATTCAGAAGTGAGGATATATCTGAACAGACTGGGCTTAAGTTTCTAGAGAAGGGATAAATGCAATGCTAAGAATACTTTTGCAAGCGTGAGCTTATGGTGTTTTAAGGTACATGAAATACTTTTACAGATCTTATTTGATCCTTTCAATAATCTATTGAGGTAGATGATACCTATTTTACTTATGAGCAATCAAAAGTAAAAAAAAAAAAGTGACTTATTCAGCTTCACGCATCTACTAAGTACTTAAAATTGGAATTAAACTTAGGTCTTCCTGAACCCAAGCCTGTTGTTGAATCCACTGTGATGCCTCTGTTGTCTAGATCTAGGACCTCTGAGTATTATTATCAAATTCTGTAGAGGAAAAATCTGTCCAACCCAAAGAGAATAATAAGGTCTAATGTATTTGTTATCTCCATTAGAAGCAGCTTGTCCAATTGATAGAGCACAGGGGAAATATGGCAATAATCCTAATGTCCCTTGATCTTACAGTGCTATTGTTCTAAGAATATGTCAATAATTATAAATTAAAATTATATAACTTTTTCCTAGCATGATTAATATATAACCCATAGTCAAGAAAAAATAAATCATTAGACTTTTATTTAAAAAAATATTGGAGGAGGGGAAATCTCCATTTTTACATCTAATTCTGTATTTAATGCACTTTCCTTTATTATTAGAAAAAAAAAACTACTGCAAAGAGAACACAGGCGACTTGTAATCAAGATTTAAATTATATTGTCCATGATATTCTTGAAGCATCTTGATAACAAGGACAAATGAAACAATTGTATGTAGACAAAGCCTATGGCATTCTGCTTGAGTTCTCCAAACTGGATAGTCTCAGGTCCAAATATAAAGTATTTTTAGGTCAGCAAGGCAGACTAGGGAATTTTCTTTCTATTCAGAAATAAACAAGGGTTTGAGAGTATATTTGGAAAAGGATACTTGAGTAGGAATCAGAAGACTTGAGTTTTAATATTGATTGGATTGGCCACTAATTTGTGTCTGATGTCAGACAAGTACATTTATCATGCCAGGCCTCTGTCTTCTCATTTGGGAAATGGGAATAATACATCTTAAAGTATGGAAGTTACAGGGCAACTGAGGGCAAAGTGTTTTCCAAACACAAAGTGTGAGAGACATGATTGAGTTTGGTTAGCAAAAACTAATTCATGAAAGAAAACAAATGTTGGGAGAAGCACAACAAGGTGGAACACAGATGGCAGAGGTCACATTAGACCATCAATAACTTGAGGAAATGTGGTATAAGTAGAAAAGGCTGAAGTCAGAGAGATCTAGAGTTAAAATTTCTCTTTAGAAACTTAATAATGTGTATAATTGGACAAGTCACTTAACTCTCAGCTTCAACTTACATATTGGTATCATAATATTAAGAGTTCTTTTTTCTTTGTTAGTTTTTTTATTGAACTAAATATCAAAAAAGAAAAAAAACATAAAAAGAAAGAAAAAGAAAATAAATAAAACAAAACATTGTCATGTGCCCAACAGAACATCAAGGAAGATTCAAAATAGATAACAATGAATTATAAGAAAGCTTTTAGAATAATAGAAGATATTATATTCATGAATGTTCCTCTCTTTTGCTCTTTGCTGTGCATTTTTTATTTTATTCTTTTTTCCCCTTTTATGTCCCCAATTTCCCCAAACAGCACTGATATTATATATATATATGTATGTATATACATATATAGCTATATACTACATATGTGTATATGCAAACATGTGTGTATATATAGTCACACCACCCCCCACACATATCTATGAACACACAACGCACACACACACACAACACGCACACAGCACACATATATAAATCTATCTATGAACACACACACATACACACACACACACACACACACACACACACACACACACACATATATATATATTTATACATCTCCTTACATGGATATACATCTACATATACTCAGATACATCACATTATATATAGATATCTCTCGCTACATAGATATAGATATACACATATGCATTTACTCATAGGAAACTTTCATCTGAAACAATTATAATATACTGCAGATTTCTCTTTTTTGAATCTTTGTCTTTGTCTAAAATTAATGATTACTAGCCCTACTTTTTTCCTAATAAATTCTATTCCTGATCCTTCTTGTAATTTTTGTCTATATCTTTTATTACCCATCTCCATTAACTGTTAAACTTTAATTCTGCTCCTTAACTTGCCTTGTAATCTCCTCCCACCCACACATCCCTCCCATAACTTTTTCCCCCAATCATATCCTTTCATCTTTGTCTCATTCTCACTCATTTGCCCAACTTGATCCCGCTCCTGTTAAATCTAATCCCCCTTCTCTACACACATCATCCTTTTTCCCTTGCTCATTAATCTATACACTTTATCCCACTGCCATGAATCCACCCATCTTTCTGTAGCCCACCTTATCTTATTCCCTCCTCTTCCTAATTCTGTATAGATTTTGAAGGGTGCTATACCCTTTGGTGTATATATGTCTTTCCATTTTTTTCTAAAATAATTAAGCTCATTGTTTCTAATAGCCACAATAGTATTTCATCACAATCATGTACTACAACTTGTTCAGGCAAGTTTTTTTTTATGTAGACCTTTTTGACTCCAGATACATGATTTTTTCTCATATACCATGCCGCTCTCTACATGAGCACCTTAGTCTTACATTATATTTCCCAGATCCTAACTAGCATGTAGATGTAGATGGATGGGACTGCAAAGGGGAGAGCTGGCCAAGCACCCTCATATGAGTAATTTGGGTCTGATATCCCTATATTTCTGTATAATTGACACTTGTCAAGAAAGTCTTCCCTAATCCCTGTGCAAAAAGGTATTCCTTTAAATTAGGAGACGTCATTGCTGCTACAAAGATGGAGGCAGAGACTTAGCCGTCTTCCTTCCTGCTCAGTCTCAGAAGGAACAATGGAAAGCAGATGCATGAATGGCTCTAGGGACTGTTGTCTCCAGGTTGGTCCCATATCAGTGAGACCTAGTAGTCAAATAATGGGAAGTCCATAGTTGAAGTCCAATATAAAGCAGGATCTTGAGATCCTTGGAGCACAATAACTCTTAAGAGACTATCCCTTAAAGACAACTGGCTGCTTTTCAACTACCCTATACATAAGATGCCATTAAATTGTGCTCTGACCATAGGGATCAAACTTGAAACCTGTAAGAGACCATTTTCTTGTCTGTTTTTTTTTTTTTTGGTTAATCTACCTCATTGTTTAGGGAAACAGAAAGAACCCCTAACTTGGCAGTCAAGGCCTAATTTCTAGTCATTTTATTTTCTCCTTGAGAAGTCTGAAGAAGACAGTGACCTTTTCAAAGCTTTAATCTTTTCACTTGTAAAATAAAGATAAAAATCACTCTATCATTGTATATGAAACATGTGGTGTAGAGAACAGAGCATTGCACTTCAGATAGATATGGAATCCTTGTTTTGCCTCTTTTTAGTAAGTACCATATCCCTATGGAACAAATTGATTTGAATCAAACCACCAATGACATGGATAAATGTAGAGGTGTCAGGCTTCTTACAATTTCAGATGACTCGTATCTTTTAGATATTATTATTTTTTTCACGCGTTACAATTCCTATTCATAATGATATGTGAGGATTTAAACAGATAAAGCAGAAAGAACATGTTTGATATGTCCCTAAAGGGCCACCCCAAGCCAGATACCATAAATTCAAAGGAAAATCCTTTTAGGAAGGTGGAGGAGGGGGAAGCAAGCAGAATTAAGTGTCTTATCTATGGATATAAAACTAGTGAATGTCTAAGACTGGATTATAATTTCTGTCTTTATGAGTTCAGGACTGGTGGTATGTCCACTGGGCAACTTTTCCAGGAGCATTCTGAGATCAAAAGAGAAAGGGAATCACAGAATCTCAGAGGCAGAGGGTTTCCAGTAACCATCAAATCTGTCTTTGTGTATATGTCTGTGTGTGTGTGTGTGTGTGTGTGTGTGTGTGTGTGTGTGTGTGTGTGTGTGTTTGTCTGTCTTGTTGCCTCATTATGACTGAATAGAGTTGTTCCTAAACAAATCATCTTAAATGTTCTTAGTAGAACTTATTCCTTAGTTTCTCCCACTGTGATCAAAATGAACCTCCCACTCTTATAAAATAATTCAAATTGCTATATCTTGGCCAACCTTTATTCCACCTCAATCAAAAGAAATTAAATCAAAGGCTCAAAAGTTGTTAAAAAATAAAAACCAAAAAACCTCAAAGTACTCACAAGAACCACTGTTGTTTTTTAAAAGTTGCCATACAGTAGCAGTGATTTAATCTCCAATGCCAAATGGCATCAAAAAGATAATTATATTTTGAATGTCAGCACCTTCATTAGAATCATCAAAAATGCTTTAACTCATGACTTTATTTATTGTTTTGTTCATGGTATTCATTTGAGAAAGTGATAAAAAATAACAGATTAATAAATTATTTAAAACCTAACAGATTAAATTTTAAAGTGTGTCATGTGTATGTATAAATAGAGAGATATTAACGTCTATCTATCTATATATCTACTTACACACACACATATGCATTTTTGAAGCCCTGATTCTTAAAAGTTTTTTCATCTCCCTCTCCATGGGGTGCCACCTTTCATATTTCCTCACAGGGAAACAACTTAAGCTTGCACCACAAGTCACCCTGGTTCCATTTATTCTCTCTCTCTTTTTTTTTTGGTTTGGGGTTTTCTTGGTTATACTTCACACCGATCTCTCTGATTGTTGATAGAATTGTATTTTGGATTTTTTACATGAAAGAAGTTTCTATTTTTATTCCCCCATCTAAAAAAGTTACACACATACACATAGACACTGTATAAATAATAAATATACAAAGTACTATATATATATTCATACAAACACAGACACACATGTATACATATATACCTATTTATATGCATATATACATATACATACGTATCTATTCATAAATATGAAGATAGACAGATCTATAAACAGATTAGCTATTAAAAAATGAAAAAGAAAAAGGAAAAGGTTGCCTTCCACTTCTCAGAACATTCAGGTCTGGATCCCAGAGTGTGGAAGATACAGAATGGCTTTTCTCTCTATGAAAAAAGATGATCTAATTGAACTTGTTGTCCCAGGCTTTTCTGAAAGCGATTTTGACTTCTTTGTTTCTAACACTATAGACCAGAGGGTTCAACATAGGGATGACCATGGTGTAGAATACTGATAGAATTTTGTCTGAGTCTAGTGAATGGTTTGCACTAGGCTGGAAATACATGAAGATGATTGTTCCATAAAATATAGACACTGCTGTGAGATGGGAAGCACAGGTAGAGAAGGCTTTCTGGTGGCCTTCAGTGGAATGGATCTTTAGGATGGTGATGAAGATTAACAAGTAAGAAGTAAAGATGACAAGAAATGGGACAAAGACAGTGAACAACCCTAAGATATACAATTCTAATTCAGTGATGTGAGTATCAGAACAAGAGAGAACTAGGAGAGGGGAAACATCACAAAAAAAGTGATGGACAATGTTGGAGCCACAAAAGGAGAGGCTAAATATGACTCCTATGACTATGGAAGAGGCCAAAAAGCTACAGATATGGACACCACTGGCCAGAAATGCACATACTGCTGAAGTCATGGTAGTGGTATAATGTAAGGGCTTACACACAGCTGCGTGGCGATCATAGGCCATGCAGGCTAAGAAGAAACTTTCAGCACTTGCAAAAGCCCCAAAGAAGAACAGTTGTGCTACACATCCATTATAGGAGATGACCTTGTCCCCTGTGAGGAGCCCAGCCATCACCTTGGCGGTAACAGCAGAGGAGTAGCCAAAATCCACCAGAGAGAGGTTACTGAGGAAGAAGTACATGGGGGTGTGGAGGCGAGGATCCCAGGAGATCAGAGCTATCATTCCCAGGTTCCCTACCAGGGTGATGAGGTAGATGAAGGTGAACATGATGAAGAGAGGAACCTGAAGTTCCGGAACTTCTGTTAATCCTAAGAGGATGAACTCACTCACTTCAGATCTGTTCCCCATTGATGTCCTTTGGGAGTGATGTCATTCACCTGCAACAAAAGAGCAATCGTCAGAGAAAGCCACTCTACAGCATGAAAGACTCCAGACAAAACATGGTCAGAGACCTATCTTATGTATGAAGTAAGGAACTAAGGGACTGAACGTATAAAGGTAGTGGTCATTTGTCATTGCATTTACTTCAGGTTTTTGAAAGTCCTTAATCCAGTTTCTCAAAGAGTGAAAGAGTCCCTCATGTATTAATTCCTCCCATTTTCTAAATGTGAAATTCTTCAAAGCGACATTTCTCATTCCAAGAAAACACAAACAGAACAGCCTTCTTATTTGGCAGAAATTATTATGAGATAGAGTGGAAGTGTGGGGCTGTTGTTGCTTTAGCTTGGAAAGCTAGATCTTTTCACAGGAATACCCTTCAGTGGTTAAGAGAGGAAAGGAAGAAAGAAGAGGGAGATGTAGATTTCATCTAGGAAAAAAGATCCCAAATCTTTAGGTTCTGAGCTACCTGTGAACTCTTCAAATCTGGAGTATCTGGAGCTACTGGATTTTACCCACTTTGAGGTTTCTGCAGAAGGATTGGTTGGGCAATTACTGGCTATGCAGTACCAAAAATTCTTTTGCAAGTGTGGGTTTAATGATAATACCTCAATAGCATTTACATGGCGTCAAGGGATATGCAACACTTTTATATAGATCTTATTTGAGCCTTTCAATAATTCATTGAGTTACATTATCCCCATTTTACCTATGGGGAACATGAGGCAAAAGAAAAAAAAAGTTTAATTACTTATTCCGGGGTCGCATGGCTAATAAGTATCTAAAATTGGAATTAAACAGGTCTTCTTGAATGCAAGTCTCTTGTTCAATCCATTTTGCTGTCTTTGCTGTCTAGGTCTAGGACTTCTGGATGCTAGTATCAAATATTTATAGACAATTGATTGGAAAGTCTGCACAACCCAAAATGATAATAAAATGTAATACATTTGTTATTCCCATTAGAGGTATACAATATGCAGCCCGGAGGCAGCTGGTCTAATCAGATCACCATATAATTGGACAATATTTAATGAAATAAATATAAATATAGTATGTTATATTTTTATGTAGGTAATAAGGTAATATATCAAGGGTGTCAATTTTCAGTTGCTCTTGAGACAACTCATCTACCCTAATGGAAAGAGCAGCCAGACCAACAAGAGAATGAAAACAAAAATACTGGAATGTTTAAAAACAGTTCTTTCTCATTTCATGGGAATAGATGAATCTTGGCCATGCTCCTTTCTTGTATGTCTATGGAGAAGCCCCTTCTGTAATATTCTTCTCTAAAATGTAATGTTCTCTTGTTGGGGTTTTCTTGGGGTCTCTGGAAGCAGTCTTGTTTCAGTTCAGTAATCACCCTAAATGAAGCCAAGTGTTAAGGACCAAATCCTTTATTGTCTCTTTCCAAGTTTTGTCTCCTTTCCTGCAGCTCAGTTCGCTTTCTTGTAGAGCAGATCCTATATTATCTCTTTCCTGGAGATGAGCAGCTTTCTGGAGATTCTTTTAGTCTGGGCTTGGTTCCCAGAGCTCCCGCCTGCCTTCTCTGGCTTCTGAATCTCCCCGACTAAATCCTGGCTGAGGCTCCGAGAGCTTCTAGTGGGCTGTACACTGTATATGCTGTACACTGAGTATACACCAATCCTTATGTCACTAGGAAACCATTATTTGTTGTAGGATTAAATCAATGCTAAACTAGATTTAACCATTATATGAAGACAGATATACCTATAGATATACATAAATATTTTTGTTCATACACATATATTTGTATGTATATATATATATATGTTTATGTGTATAAATGTATGTGATATATTTATGTAAAGACATCACACATATACACTGTAAAATGTATATACATATATGTGCATATATATGGCAACTTTTTTGTAATGACAAATATACAGTACATAGGCAAGGATAAAATAATTCTTTAAAACTTTTATTTGAGAAAATATTGGAGGAGGGAAAAACTTCATTTTTACATCTAATTCTGCATTTAATCAAGTTTTTTCTTTTAATAGTAAAAATCTAGTGTAAAGCAAACCCACAAAACTTGTAATAAAGATTTAAATATTGGTCATGTACATGGTATTCTTGAGCCATCTTGATAACTGGTACTAATGAAACAATTACATGTACACAAATCCAATGGCATTGTGCTTGAGGTTCTCCAGACTGGAAGGCTTCAGGTCTCCATATCTAAAGTCTTTTTAGGTCAACAGAGCAGACAAAGTATTTTAATTTCTACTCATGAATTCACAAGGGTCTGAGAGTATATTTAGAAAAGAATACTTGAGTAGGAATCAGAAGAGTTTTAATATTGACTGGATTGGTCACTAATTTGTGTCTGATTTCTGAGAAGTACATTTATAATGCTGAGTCTGCATCTTCTCATTTGGAAAATGAGAATATCACATCTTAAGGTACAGAAGTTACAGGGCAACTGTGGGGAAAGTGTTTGCCAAACACAAAGGGTGACAGACATGACCAAGTTTGGTTAGCAAAAACTAATGCATTAATACATGATAATTTATGAAAGAAAACAAACAACATGGAATACAGAAGCTAGAGGTCACATTAGACCATTTGCACCTTGAGAGAATGTGGTATAGTACAAAAGATCTTAGAGTCAGGAATATCTAGATTTAAATTTTTCCTCAGACATATAATAATTGTGCATTACTGGACAACTCCCTTAACTCTCTCAGCCTCAATTTACTTATCAATATCATAAAATAGCATTTCTTTACTTTTTTTATTATTTTTATTGAACTAAATATAAACTAAGAAGAAAGAAAAAAAGAAAATAAAAAAATAAAAAACTAAACATTGTCATGTGCTCAATAGAACATTAGGGAGGATTCAAAATATATAATGATAAATTTCCATTACAAGAAAGCATACAGAATAATAGAAGAGATTATATTCATGAATGTTCCTCTCTTTTGTTTACTGTGCTCTTTTTACTTTATTCTCTTTTCCCCTTTTATTCCACACTATATCCCCAAAGAGGCTACAGTTAAGAACAGATATACATATATACCTATATACATACCTCTACATACATACATGTATATGCATATATGTCACCCCACATATACATATTCATACATGGATATAAATCCGCATATAATCAGAAATATATATATATATATATATATATATATATACATACGTATGTATGTACACACACATACATACATACGTATGTATATATATATTCAGATGTAAACACGCATCTGAAAAAATATTAATATGGGTGACATAATGTAGATTTCTCTTTCTTTGCATTTTTAAGTTTGACTTCCTCTAAAATTAATTATTACTAACCCTATTTTTCTAATACATTTGATTCCCAATCCTTATTATAGTATTTGTGTATATCTCTTATTACCTATATCTGATAATTTTTCTATTTTAATTTTGCTCCTTAACTTGTCTTGCCTTACTTACTACCACCATGAATACCTCCCTTAACTTCCCCACCCTGATTTCCAACCTTCTTTGTCCCATTTCCATTAATTAATCCAATTTTATCCCACTCCTGTTAAACTAAACACCCTTCTCTATCCTAGCTTATCTTTTATCCCTAGCCCATTAATCTATATATCTTGTTCAACTGCCATAGATTTGCACATCCTTCTTCACTTTATAGATTTTAAAGGGTGTTATAGCCATACCTATATATATATATATATATATATATATATATATATATATATATATATATATATATATATATATATATATAAAAGAAAAAATATGGAAAAATATATATATATTTTTTTCTTTTTTCCCCCTATGTTTTTCTAAGACTATTGGGCTCACTGTTTTTTATAGGCAAAATAGTATTCCACCATAATCATATAACATGACTTGTTCAGGCAAATTTTTTATCTAGATCTTTCTGACTCCAGATCAGTCACTTTTCCCAGTTTGCCACGCTGCTTTCTACATGAACATCTTAACCTAATATTTCTCAGAACCTACCTAGCATGAGGATGTAGGTGGATGGGACTCCAAAGGTTGAGAGTTGGCCAAGCACCTTCACATGAATATCATTGGTTTGAAGTCCCAACCTTCCCATATACTTGATGCTTTTAAAGAAACTCTTCACTAGTCCTTATTGTTATGGATTTCTTCAAAAAGGAGAGGTATTGCAAGGATGGAAGCAGAGTTAGTGACCTTGCTTCCTGCTCTGTCTCAGAAGGAACAAAGGAAAGCAGATGTATGAATGACTCTAGGGATTGCTGTCTCCAGGTTGGTTCCATGTCAGTGAGACCTAGTAGTCAAATAATGGGAAGTCAATGGCTGAAAGCCTAAACTGAGAGGATCCTTAGATCATTGGAACACAATAACTCTTAAGAGACTATTTTTCCTTAGAGACAACTGGCTGTTTTATAGTCACCATATACAGATGGTGCCATTAACGTTCCTCTGACCATAGGGATCAAACTTGAATCCTACAGGAGACCATTTTCTTGTCTGTGTTCCTTTATTAATCTATCTCATTGTTAGGGGAAAAACAAAGAACCCGAGTTGGAAGTCAAGTCTTAATTTCTAATCATTTTATTTTCTCCTTGGGAAGCCTGAGGAAAGACATTGAACTTTTCAAAGTTTTAGTCTATTCACCTGTAAAATAAGGATAAAAGTTGCAGTTCTGTATATCTTGAGGGAATGTTGTAAGGATCACTGTGTCATTGTATATGAAACACATATGTAGTGTGGTGTAGGGAATTTTTGGGAGAGTGAATCCAGCATTATTGCCTCTGCTTCTGGCACCATGGGTAGGCCATCTCCTTTTTTATCTCTAGGTCCCCCTTAAAGAAGTAATTTGGTATAGCCTGCCTCAAGAAATATGAGCTTAGTGAGCAGCTAGGAACTATAGACTCCAACTTGGACAACCTATAGACTATGCTAATCACTCATGGCTTCAATGGAAATAGAACAGTCCTATTAGACTTCTTTAGGTCCTTAATGTCTGTCACTGATATTAGCCTTTCTCACCTGGCCGGTATCCAGGACTTCCTCTCCTCCCAGGAGTCACCCAGGAGATGTTGCAGACTCTTGGAATCAACTGGTATAGTATAACCAAGTCCTTGATCCTGATAGATTCCAGGACATTGGCTACCATGGGGATTGACCTGCCCATCGTTTTCTGAAAAAGGGGCTTTGTTCTCATAGGGGAATGACTATAGTGATGACTCCACCATCACCCTGCAGTCTGGCTCTGAGCCCAGCAAGGTCAAGAATCCTGCCATTTTCCAAGGGCTTCTCCCTCTGAGAAGAGGAGAGGAATGATCCAATCATCAGGATATGCTTCTCTTCCTTGGCAACCTTCCTGAAAATGGAAGAGGGGCACTGTCCCTTTGTGTTTATGCTCAAAGAAGTTTCCAGAAATCTCATTTGGGAAATCCCTCTTGTGGAGGGAAAGTGGCAAAAGTTGAGATCCAGGATATAATGAGGTGGCCATTCATCTGAGCAAGGACAGGATATGCCCAAGGAAATTTTCCAGACAGAGCTTGGTATAATGCAAGAGCCCCAGGTGAGCAGAGGTCAACAGCAGAAAGGAACCCACTCTTAACACCAGGAATGCCATGGGATGGGAGCCTGCCTGCCACCATTCCCATTTTTCTAGATTTCCACAGGGCTGCATATTAAGCTTGCACCACCACCCATGCTAATTCCATATGTTTTCCTATTGGTTGGTTTTGATCCCTCTGATTATTCATAGAATTATATTTTGGAATTTTTACATGAAAGAAGTTTTTACTTCTCTTTCCCCATAAAGAGAAGGTACATGTATATACACACACACACACAGAGTACATAAATATATAGAATTATATATTTATATTATATTCACAGATACACAGACTAACCTGCACACATATATACATACAATTGTATATATATATATATATATATATATATATATATATATATATATATATGCCTACACACATACATACATTAAAATATATGAAAATAGATCTATAAAGAGATCAAATAAAAAAGAAAAAGTAAAAGTTTGGATTCTACTCTGTATATAAGAAAAATTACTCAGTTTTGTGTCTGGCAAAATAGGAAGGTATTGATTGTATTTTCTAAGAAAAAAGATGATCTAATTGAAGTTTCTGTCCTCTCATTATTTTTCTGAAAGCATTTTTAACATCCTTATTCCTAAGACTGTAGACCAGAGGGTTCAACATAGGGATGACCATGGTGTAGAATATTGACACTATTTTGTCTGAGTCCATTGAATGGTTTGAACTGGGCTGGAAATACATGAAAATGACTGTCCCATAAAATATGCTTACTGCTGTGAGATGGGAAGCACAGGTGGAGAAGGCTTTCTGGCGGCCTTCTGCAGAACGAATCTTCAAGATGGTGATGAAGATTAGTAAGTAAGAGGTAAAGATGACAAGAAATGGGAGGAAAGCATTGAATGACCCCAAAATAAAGATTATTAACTCAGTACTTTGAATATCAGAGCAAGACAGAACTAGAAGAGGGGGGACATCACAGAAAAAGTGATGCACTATATTTGACCTACAAAAGGAAAGGCTAAAAATGTTTCCTATGACTATGGAGGATGTCAGAAAGCCACAGATGTGAGCACCAGAGACCAGAGATGCACATACAGTTGAAGTCATGGTAGTGGTATAATGTAGGGGCTTACACACAGCTGCATGGCGATCATAGGCCATTGAGGCTAGGAGGAAACTTTCAACAGTAACAAAGTCCCCAAAGAAGAACAATTGTGCTGCACATTCATTATAAGAAATAATTTTGTTTCCCGTGAGGAGCCCAGCCATTACCTTAGGAGCAATAGTTGAAGAATAGACAAAATCTACCAGAGAGAGGTTACTGAGAAAAAAATACATGGGGGTGTGGAGGTGGGAATCCCAGGAGATCAGAGCTACCATCCCCAGGTTCCCCACCAGAGTGGTGAGGTAGATGAAGGTGAACATTATGAAGAGAGGAACCTGAAGCTCTGGGTCATCTGTTATTCCTTTAAGGATGAACTCATTCACTTCAGATCTGTTCTCCATAGATTCCATTTAAGAGTGATGTCATTCAACCTGCAAAAAAAATAACTTTTAGAAAAATCAACTCCTTGACATCAAAATGTTTAGAAACCCGTCTTATGTGAGGACTAGAAACAAGGATTTAAATGACCAATGACACCTGGATATTTGTTATAGCAGTTATTGTAGATCCCCAAAATTCACTCATTTGTTTTCTCAAAAACAGTTGCTCTGCATCTTGCTTTTAAAAATCTACCACAAATTTAACCGTCCCCACAATGGCTTTTCCCACTTCAGGAAATGGAAGTACCTTGTCTGTGGCAAAAATTAACATTAGAAGAGGGATTGCTGTAGGTCAGGGTTGAAGAGTTAGATCTCTTGATATGAATGTGTTTCACTTCCTTGAAGAAGGAAGAAAATAGAAATAAAGGAACAAAATAAAAGGAAACTCAACAACTGAGAGCAGGGAGGAGAGTGTAGAGGGCCTGAACTTTGGAGAAGTATACTTGAAAGAAGGATACTTACAACAAGTTAACTCAGTGGAATTGATGAGATAATTCTTCTTTAGTTCACATATATACTTAGTACTTAGAATGATGATGTAATGGCTCTCTAGTTCATACATATTCAGTATTCTGTAATGCTGTAATTGTACTAAGATATACAAGGGCTGAAAGGACTGGGAACTAGAGATTCCATCTTTGACCAACCTCTTGGTGGCTCTTCTGTCTTCTTCACTTCTCCACTAAAATCAAGGACTCGGGCTGATCCGGAGGACCTCCAGAAAGCTAGACCGTATATTACAGGAAAGGATCAAAGAATACTGGCCAAGAGTTTATAGGAATCCTGTTTGTCCTGGATTCATTATTGCTTTAAAGTTTATGCAATTGACTAAAGTCACCAGACCCTGAGTGGGAACAGTTGTTAATGGACATTAGGAGTATAGTTGTAGAAATCATCTTTCCAAAAGACCACTGGTGGATCACTTAACAATATATGAGTTCTAATTTTGTTTCCCCTACACAACCTGTCCCTATTTCAATTCAAAAGGCAGCCACAAGTTGTGAAAGAATCCAACCATTCTGGAGAGCAATCTGGAATTATGCCCAAAAAGTTATCAAAATGTGCATACCCTTTGACGCAGCCATACTATTACTGGGCTTATACCCCAAGGAACTACTAGAGAAGGGAAAGGGACCTGTATGTGCCAAAATGTTTGTGGCAGCCCTTTTCATAGTGGCTAGAAGCTGGAAGATGAATGGATGTCCATCAATTGGAGAATGGTTGGGTAAACTATGGTATATGAATGTTATGGAATATTATTGTTCTATAAGAAATGACCAACAGGAGAAATACAGAGAGGCTTGGAGAGACTTACATCAACTGATGCTGAGTGAAATGAGCAGAACCAGAAGATCATTATACACTTCAACAATGATACTGTGACGAGGATGTATGCTGATGGAAGTGGATTTCTTCAACATAGAGAAGAGCTAATCCAATTCCAATTGATTAATGATGGACAGAACCAGCTACATCCAGAAAAGGAACACTGGGAAATGAATGTAAACTGTTATTTTTACCTTCTGAATCCAATTCTTCCTGTGCAACAAAAAATTCGGTTCTACACACATATATTGTATCTAAATTATACTGTAATATATTTAACATATATAAGACTGCTTGCCATCTGGGAGAGGGGGTTGGGGGAGGAAGGGAAAAAATCTGAATAGAAGTAAGTGCAAGGGATAATGTTATAAAAAATTACCCATGCATCTGTACTGTCAAAAAATGTTATAATTATAAAATAAAATAAAAATTTAAAAAAAAAGAACCATTTCACAAAGAATGAAAAAAATAAATAAATAAAAAATAAAAACTCCAAAAAAAAAAAAAAAAAGGCAGCCACAAACAAAGATATTTTGTTCTTTCCTTCACCATATATTTTTGGGGGAGGTCCCAGAGTAATTTTGGAGTCTGCATCCTTCAAGTCTGAGATGAAATTTCACCTATTAATCCATTGATCTCAGGCTAAATGCCTGTTTGTAAGCTGACATAAGCATGATATTTGCATAGAGATTATGAGACTCCTTGATAGCAGGGACTGTATTTTACTTTTCTTTGTATTTTCAGTGATTAGCATGGTGCTTGGTCAGTGATGATGTGCAATGTCTAGACTAAAGTAAATTGGCCTTTAAGCTTTAGACAATGACATTTTACATTCCCAGGCATCGTTTTAATGTTCCACAGCTTGGAAGGACTTGCCACTCCTTTAGTCTTATTTAATTAGTTTCACCTTTACCATCATGAAATATTTCAAGTACTCATAGAACTTATAAATAAGCTGCCACATGCTATCTGTTCCAAGTTGTGTCTTTAAATATATACATACACATGTATACATGTGTGTATATTTATACACATACATGCATATATATATATGTAGTAAGACAAACAATTTCAAGTTAGCATAACTCCTCAGAAATCATCTACTTCAACTCACATTTGACTAGTCACCTCTATCAAAGCCCACTAAAAGTCATTAGATACATAGATAGATATAGATATCTATATATCTAGATACCTATATTTATCTATCTATCTAGTACTATATTGGAGTTTCCAAGGAATTACACTACATAGTCAAGATGAATTAAATTCTCTAATACATAAAAAACAAATCTGGCAGCCAAAGTACCATTGAGAAAAGACAGATAGGATTGGGAAGTGCCTCTGGCCAGGTTTTTCCTTTATTTGAATTAAATAGGATAAATTACAGCAGACTATTATTATATTTTTAAACTGAGAAAATATACTGATATAAAGAATCCAGGAAGAATGTAGGAAAACATGGTAGAATCCATTTATAGTGTTTTCACTATATTACTGATGAAAATCTTCAATTATCAGGCCCAGAATGTTTTCTATTATTCTGAATATTTATTCTGTCTCCTTGCCTCTCAATGCTGTTCTTTATCTCTGTTTCTCTGTCTCTATCTCTGAATATTTGTATCTGTGTCTCCCTCTCTCTAATTTTGCATTTTATTTTATTTGCTTGTTTCTTCCAATGTGTCTCTTTTTATTTGTATGTATATTTATCTTTTTATCTATCCATCTATGTACCTGACTACATATTTGAGTTCTAATATTCCTTGGATTTTCATTTATTTCTTCTATGATTCCATGGAAGGTAATCAATCCTTCTGCTCCTTTGATCCCTCATTTAAAAAAAAAACTGGAATAATATTTTCGGATATGGGGGGTGTCATACAATGGTTGGGAGAAGAGTGTTTTTCAAGAATCAAATGCTATAGATTTGAAAGTTCCCAAAATCAGGTTATTGAGCTCATGTGTGACAATGGATGAGTATGGGCTCTGAAAAATAGAAATACATAGAGAAAAGAACATAGAGATGCTCATATACTACAAAAAACTTGTTTGGCAATCTGTTATATCGAGAGAGTTTTGATCTTTGGTTCGAGAGCATGTAGATTTAAATAGAACTTCAGACTTTTAATTATATATATCTGGACAAATCAGTTAAGTCAATGATTCCTCAGATTGCTTATCTCCAAAAAAGAGGAAAGATATAGGAATGGAATTTATCTTAAATAGTTGTTGGGAGATTTAAATGAGAAAATTGGTTATTAGACGATGATTTTTGAAGTTCTTTCCATTTCTGAATCAATGATCCCATCATACTTTTAATCTATATTAGTTTAAAAAATATCTATTCTTCATAATACTATATTGAAAGAACTTTCTTTTTCTAATGTGGTTAATGTGAAATTGATAGGTAAGGACAAAGTAAATGAATAAAAGTTTATTTCTTAGACTGTTAGAGAAGGTTTTGCAAATATTAAGAAAGAAGTATTTTCTACTAATATAATTGAAACTTATTAAGTGGAAAACAAAGTAACCCAGAATCAAGGTTTTGAGTAATGTTTGTCTCATATGTGGCAGTGTGCCATTTTTGCAATTTACACTACTGAATGAAATTTAAATAGATACATACATAGTCTGTGATAATCCTTTTCACTGATATATTCAAGATTTTGTTCTTCTTGAGTTCCCATATTTAGAGAGAGCTCTTCTTTGTTGGCAAGATTGGCAAGGTAATTTGTTTTCTACTCAGAAATAACTCAGGCATTGATCAATAATACTCTCTTGGAAAGGTTTTTGATTAGGAAGTTGAAGACTTGGTTTTAATTTTATATAGATATTTACTTAGTTTTTCTATGATTCTATGAATGCTATTTGATCTTTCCACACCTCTGCCTGCTCATTGGAAATATGCACATAATATTTTTTTTTATGTGGGTCACACTGATTGGAAGGAATTATTTTTCAAGAATAAATGCTATAGATATAAGTTATCAAGATCAGATTCTTAGGTTTGTGTGTGACCATGGATGAGCAGAGGCTCTGAGAAACACAAATAGAGAAAAAAGGATAGCAGTGTTCCTGTATTATAAAAAAGTAACATGACAATATGGTGTAGTAGAGAGAGCTTTGATTTTTGAGTCAAGAAGATGTGGATTAAAATCCCATTTCAAACCCTTATACTTGTTTATGCCTGGACAAATCACTTAAACTAACTGCTTTCAGATTATTTACTTGTAAAAGGAAGAAGAATCTCAGAGTAATGGTATTTATCCTAAATAGTTGGGAGATTAAAATGAGATTATTGAAGAGATTTCTAATATCGTATAAATGTAAGCTATTATTATTCAGGTAAAAAACTCTTATCTCCTCTAATTTTTTAATTGTCTCCCCTAAATATTTTTATGCAGTGCCTTACACACAGTATACAGTAAATGATATTAAATTATGTACTCATTGGTCTACAGAGTCACCTATTCCTTAAATGGCTCCTTTTATTACTAAAGGATGAAGAGTCTGAAAAGACACAAATAAGTAGCAAATAAATGTTTGAGCCCAATTTTCATACATGATCCCATTTGAGCATTTAGACAAACCTATGAAATAAGTACTAAAAGTGTACTACATGTGTAACTATGCACTCTTCATGGATAAGGAAAAAGAATTCAATAGACTTACCCTTGGAAAAAAATGAGGCAGGACCTTGAGATAGAAAATTTTTTTGTACAGGTCTTCCTGCCTCCATGTCCAGCAGTGTTTCCACTATTCCATTTGTATCTAAATAAACATTGTACCCTTGAATTTGGATATCCTAGAATCTTGGTGGCTTAAAGTAGAGAAAATTGGCCAAAATTCCAAAAAGGAGGGAGAGGCAAGATTTTTATATTTATTTTGACCTTGAAGTTCCAAGTCTAACAAACCTATGATCATATTGGGGAAAAAAACTCTTCACTAGACACTGGGGAAGGGGTCAAAGGTATCTAGTGGTATAGTATCTGGTCACTTCTGGTCATTGCTATGGCATGGATGACAGAAGAATTAGTGATTTCCATTCCTATCCTACATTTAGTTCAGCGTCAGGAAACAAAAAATAAACTAGATGAATGAGTGAATGACTCAGAGAACTTAACTCATCAGCTGGAACCTCAGAACTAAGCCCTTTCACTGAACAGTTTAATGTCAGTGACTGAAACAGGGACTTTATTCAGCCCTGGCAGCCGTGAGGCTCTTGGGAGATGGTGCTCCCTTGGACGTTCTGGTATGTCTGCTGCCAACTCCTGAACAAAACAATCAATTAAATTCTGTTCTGACGAGGAGAAAAGAACAATTTTCTTATGGATATTTTGTACTTCTTTGCTTGTTTTTAGCAAAGTGAGATAGCATGGGACCTGGGAAAGGCTTCTAGTCCCACTTCTACTATCTTCTAACTGAGTGACATTGGTCAAGTCATTGAACAGCATAAAATCTCAATTTAGTCTTCTTTGAAATGGGTATAATTGTGCAGCTTGGGTGGTGCAGTGGATAGGATATTGGTCCTTGAATCCAAAACACCTGAGTTCAAATATTACCTCAGACATTTCACATTAACTTGTTGTGTGACTCTGGGCAAGTCACTTTACCTTTTTACCTCAAAACAACAACAATAAAATAAAAACTTGTATTAGTCACAGTCCTGAATTAAATTCATACACAGACACTAGCTCCAAGTCATTGAATCTATGTTTGCCTCACTTTTATCTTAACTATAGAATAAGGATAATAATAGTATCTGCTCCCATGTTGATTGTGTAGATCTAAAGTGATAGTACTTGTAAAGCATTCAGTTGTTTATTTGATATATGAGAATGCTATAGAACTACTAACTACCATTATGATCATTATCATCATCACCATCCTAGTACTCATACACTGGCTGAAACTCTATTGAATTCATATGAGAATTTGTCAAGTTGAAAAACAATATCATCTGGAGAGGATGAGTTTAAAATGGAAATTCCAGCCTTAATATTACAATGAAAGGCAAGATAAAAAAGGTTTTTACAGTATACTTCTAATAATCTAAGACGGTTTCCAGAACATTTTTAGTGAGAATGATCTGTGAACCCCCTTTCCAAATCTTCTGATGAGTTGTTTTCAACAACACAGTTACCTAATAGTCCAAGATGGTTCAAGTAGGTTTTAAATGAGAACAATCTGTGAACCCCTTTTCCAAATCTTCTAATGATTTGCTTTCAACAAAACAAAGTTGCATATCATCTTTCTAACACAACATCATCAGATTTCTCAGCTCATTATTTAGATGGTAACAGAAGGAAACAAGGGAATCACTCTGGGATGATAAAATGAAAGAGAAGAAATGTATTTGCATGTGGCCATCCATTGAGAATCAATCTGCATTCAAATGTAGAACCTTTGTGATATTATGGAAATGATTTAAAGTGCTGAAGAATTGAAAGAATCCCTCAAACTTATCAGAAGTAGTCCATGAGTTGGATGTAAAATTTGCACACATCCGCAAATGAGTGTGTTCTTGATATTGAAAGTTTCAAATTGCTGCAGAAACTAGGCTAAAATAGTTCAAATATGCGCATTCTTGCTTTCACAAAAGGGAAAAGACACATAAAACATAATAGATTATTTGTTTGTAGCATCAAGAAAATTTGGTTAGCCCTAACTCCAATAAGTATCATTACAAACCTCCAAAGAGTTTGTGTACCATTAAAAGGGAATTTGCATTAAACCATTGTACCACTAACTTGAAGAACAATTCTGGCTCCTAGTCCAACCTTTCATAAAGTAAGTTCTTGCAAGATATTTGTTAAAATTTCCTAACAAAAAAAGGGAAATGAAGCTCAACTCTGACCCAAATATCCCATGTAACATAGTAATGATGAACTCAGAATAAAAATTCTTCAAAATACTGATATTCTGCCCTGACAATAATGACTGTGATTTTCTTGATTGATGAAAATCTATTGTGTTAATGGAAGGGAGTTATGTGGTTTACCTTTTATGCTTTGTTGTCAACCATAAAATGTAGAAATAAATAAATGAATGAGGGAAAACATTTATTCAGTGTCTATTTATGTACAAAGTACTGTTCCCAGTGCTGAAGATATACATAAAAAGTAGAACAACCCTTGCTCTTAGAGATCATTAATTTAATCATGGATTATACATGTGGGAATGTAGGAGAAGCTTACCCAAAATGACTATGCAGAGATCATTCAGTAGAAAGCAGGAATGTTGTTTATTAAAACCTTCAGAGCATGAGCTGCCTCATCACAAGATAAGAGAGAGAAAGCTTTTGGTAAGAGGGCTAAAGAAGAAATACACTCAACTTTTATACAAGAGATTATATCACAAGTAAGAGAGCATTGAGAAGGGGAGGGGGAGGCATCTAATTGGTTGTTGCTATTTGGAGAGATTGGAATGGAAGGTTTCTGTTTCCCCAAAATCACCTGATTTCTAGGAAACAGAAAATCAGGCCTTCAGATTTAATCAAGCAAATAGTAGTCAAGCTAATAGACTAAATATCGATAAATGTCAAATACTGAGAAATGTCATCAGCTCAGGTTAAGTAAATATGTTTATAGCTGGCCAAGGCTCAAGTAAATATGGGCTTGTACATATTATAGAGGTCATAGGAGAAACACAGAAATAATGAAAATAAAATACAAAAAAAGAATTCATATATTCCTGTAAGTTCTTCACCTTATCTCTCTATTCCACACATAAGTCATTCTAGCTGCAAATGCTACATAAAGACTATGGTCTATTAACTTAAAAAATAGGAACACATACTATTTCTATTGATATGATTATCCATTTTTCATGTTATTGATAAAAGCAGCGATGTTCAATGGTTAACCATTTGACACTGCCAGTATCTTTGTTGTCAAAAGTGTTTTCCTCATAAGTGTTTTGTTAGCATTGTCTGAATGGAGAGCAGCAGAATGTAGAAATTGGAAAAATAGCAGATTTCATCTTTAAAAAAAGCTATCATATTATAAAATGTAAAACATGTTATCTCTTTTCAATTTGTTGATTCCAAATTTTCACTGCCTTATATACTCTAATACATTTATATAACTATAGCACACTGCACATATGATAACTATATATTGTGCTTGCAGTACCACATAAACAACTTGCTATTATGTGCAGATGTCTCCTTGCCATTTTAGTATAAGTCTGCTTTAATTATAGCACAGGTTGTCAAGCCCCCTGACTTCTCAGGAAGGCCAAGACTCCCCCTAAAGCAGATGGAGAGTCAAACCACCATGTCAGCAGGGTTCCTTTTACTAGACGAAAGGACTATACCTCATCCAGAGTTCACCATTATCTGTGACCTTCTGCATATCCTGCTTTCTTTTGTTTTAATTGAAGCAAGTATATATCAGTAGTTAAAGCATAAACAAGTTTTAGCATAGGAGGAATCACATAGGCAAGTAGTAATATAACAATCAATATGAATAAATATGATATCATAAAAAAACTTCCATGAGTTTAATTCACAACCACACACATCCTCCATCAGCCAATCTATTGTTCATCACTTCATGCATCAGGGAATCCAATGATTTCTGCAGGTTTTGAAGTCCTGCATTAGCAATTATTTTTGTGGTCATGGTAATGTTTGTTGGTCAATTGCCCTACATATAGTGTAACAGTCATGTTCTTTCAATGGCAGATGTAGTCAGAGATGGAACCCCTTGATATTTCTTGGGTCTTCTCCTTTGTTTCACGGGTTTTCTCTTTTTCCATCTGTCTGATGGACAAGGCAGATAAGGAATGTTGGCACCTATTGGATTCCTTCTCCATCTATAGAAATACAAGCAAACATTTTCCCCCAAGCAGTTAAATTATCTGGTCCCTTCCATTCACTTCTCTCTGGATCTCTCCACATCACTGCCTTTCCAGTGGGTTATGAAACCTGTCTTCCAGAACCTCATCAAAAAAACTAAAAAATTAATAGTATAAAGAAGCAAGTTTAGAAGTTCTCTAGGATTACCTATGGCTCCCACTTTCTTTAATTTTTGTTTCTCCTTTCTACTATCTATTGCCTGTCTTTGGGCACTGAAGAATATGCCAATGCTGTGTGAAATCTGATACTGTACAAAAAGTGTGAGAAATATTTGGAAGTATATGCAGGTCCATTACCTGTTTTTATTGCTTGTGAAATGCCCAAAGCTGCAAAGGCCTGTGTAAGGAATTCAGTGACCACCCAGGCTGTCTCTTTTGCTGATGGTACTGCAAGAGTCAATCCTGAAAAGGTGTCCATGGCAACATGGATAAAAAACAGATGACCAAAAGATTTAAATTGGGTCACATCTATTTGCTAAATTTCACTGGGCTTCAAATCATGAGGGTTCTTCCCTGGAGGAAGTGTAGGCTTTACAGGCTTTTACTATGCTCCTAACTTCCTCTTTTATTATTCCAAACTGCAGATGCAAAGCTCAAGCTGCCTGATGATCTTCAGAATGAGATTCTTTGGCTGCCTGAAATAGGAAAGTATTTGCTAACATTGTGAAGAGGTGATTTACCTTTGTTTCCATAAAAAATTGGTCCTGGAAGAACAGTATAAGAAGGTACATGCAAAAGGGAATACTTACTTGGGCGGTTTTGCACCTGCATCTTAAGTTCCTTAAAAAGCTGAAATATGTTAAAAGTTACAAATTTATTTGGGCTATGGCAATTTTTTGTAACACCTTTGTAACCTACTGAATAAGTCAATTCAGATATTATATTTACATCTCCTGGGAAATAAGTAAGAGCTAATATATTTGCATACATCTCATTCTGCTGAGTAGACTGACTATTCTTTTTATAAATAAAATAGGAGAATATACAGCACAAATATTATGTTTGGACACATATGTAAAGATGGTCAATCCTTTAAGAGAGATTTTAGAAACCTTTTCTTCAAAAAGCCATGGCCAATTATTTAATATCCAGACTATCTTTAAGGGAGACTTGTGTGTAAAATTTGTAGCTGTGGCCAATAATGTTTACCACTCTGGGATGGTTTCACAGCATACATTAATTTGTATATTGGTATAAAAGGTGTATATCTTGTTATGTCCTATCCTAGCTAATTGCATTACTTTTTTAATGGCTTTTAACAAGATTCTATCCACAAGCACTGGATGAGAACTAAGCCTTTGGTCTGGTTATGGTGTTTTTGCTATGAATTTCTAGTCATTAGGGGTTAGGATTTCATAAATCAAATTCTCTAATAATATCCTAAGATAAGATGATGTAGATCGATAAAGAATGCAAGCCTTTTTCACAACTTTGATAACTTCCAGATTAAAAGGATTGTGTCTTCTCCAGATTTGATCTGGAGGCCCATTAGGATCACGTTCTTCATTCACAGGGTATGTTTTTCTTCTCAACCCAAATATATCCCATCCCTACTCCCTTGCTTAAACTACTTCTGTTTATAATTGGGACAAAGGAGGAGGGCAAAACTGTGTTGGTGGTGCCTATGGTGTCAGTACTCCTCCAGCTTCTTCTTTTACTCCCCCAAAGGTGGAATTGAGAGAGAAGGATCAGGAAGCAGAGGATACCCCAGGGGTTCCTATGTGGGCATTGGTGAAGGGGAATTGAGAAACTGAAATGAAGCTCAACTCTGACCCAAATGTCCTCCATAACATAGTAATGATGGATACAGAATAAAAATACTTCAAACTACTGATATTCTGCCCTGACAATAATGACTGTGATTTTCTTGGTTGATGAAAATCTATTGTGTTAATGGAAGGGAGTTATGTGGTTTACCTTTTATGCTTTGTTGTCAACAATAAAATGTAGAAATGAACAAATGAATGAGGGAAAACATTTATTCAGTGTCTATTTATATACAAAGTACTGTTCCCAGTGCTGAAGATATATATCAAAAAGTAGAACAACCCTTGCTCTTAGAGATCATTAATCTCATCATGGATTATACATGTGAGGGATGTAGGAGAAGCTTACCCAAAATGACTACACAGAAATCAATCAGTAGAAAGCAGGAATGTTGTTTATTAAAACCTCCAAAACATGAGCCGTCTCATCAGGAGATAATAAAGGGAAAGCTCTTGGTAGGAGGGCTAAAGAAGTAGTAAAGACACACAGCTTTTATACAAGAGATTACATCACAAGTAAGAGAGCATTGAGAAGGGGAGGGGGAGGCATTGAATTCATTGTTGCTATTTGGAGAGATTGGAATGGAAGGTTTCTGTTTCCCCAAAATCACCTGATTTCTAGGAAATAGAAAATCAGGCCTTCAGACTTAATTAAGCAAATAGTGGTCAAGCTAATAGACTAAATATCAATAAATGCCAAATACTGAGAACTGCCATCAGCTCAGGTTAATAGAATATTCTTGTGGAGGAAAAGGGGCAAAAGTTATGACCCAATATATAAGGAAGTAGCCATCCACCTGAGCAAGGAGAGTATGTGTCCAAGGGAGTTTTCCGGACAGAGCTTGGTATAATGCAAGATCCCTAGGTGAGCAGAGGCCAACAGCAGAAAGGAACCCATTCTTAACATGAGGCATGCCATGGGATGGGAGTCTGCCTGCCATCATTCACATTTTTCTGGATTGTAACACTACCCACATTAGTTTTCCTCTTGGTTGGTTTTGATCCCTCTGATTATTGATAGAAATACATTTTGGATTTTTTACATGAAAGAAATTCTTCTCCTTCCCTATATATCTATATCTATATCTATATCTATATCTATATCTATATCTATATCTATATCTAGATAGATAGATATACACACATACATATAAACACTGCATAAGTATATGGTATTATGTATACATGTTATATTCACACATACAAAGGCACACCTATCTACACATATACACACATATATTCAGTCAGATAGATGAAAACAGATCTATAAAGAGATCAAAGAAAAAAGAAAAAGAAAAAGTTTGGATTCTACTTCTCTGTGCATAAAAAAATTATTCAGTTTACTGTCTGGATCCCAAAGTGTGGAAGATACTGATTAGCTTTTCTCCCTAAGAAGAAAGATGATCTAATGGAAGTTTCTGTCCTCTCACAGCTTTTCTGAAAGCATTTTTAACATCTTTATTCCTAAGACTGTAGACTAGAGGGTTCAACATAGGGATGACCATGGTATAGAATATTGACACTATTTTGTCTGTGTCCATTGAATGGTTTGAACTAGGCTGGAAATACATGAAAATGACTGTCCCATATAATATGCTTACTGTAGTGAGATGTGAAGCACAGGTGGAGAAGGCTTTTTGGCGGCCTTCTGCAGAACGAATCTTCAAGATGGTGATGAAGATTAGCAAGTAAGAAGTAAAGATGACAAAAAATGGGAAGAAAGCATTGAATGATGCAAAAATAAAGATTAGTAACTCAGTACTGTAAATATCAGAGCAAGACAGAACTAGGAGAGGGGGGATATCACAGAAAAAGTGATGCACTATATTTGACTTACAAAAGGAAAGGCTAAATATCTTTCCTGTGACTATGGAGCATGTCAGAAAGCCACAGATGTAAGCACCAGAGACCAGAGATGCACATAGAGTTGATGTCATGGTGGTGGTATAATGTAGGGGCTTACACACAGCTGCATGGCGATCATAGGCCATGGAGGCTAGGAGGAAACTTTCTATAACAACAAAGGCTGCAAAGAAGAACAATTGTGCTGCACATTCATTATAGGAAATAATTTTGTTTCCCGTGAGGAGCCCAGACATTACCTTAGGAGTAATAGTTGAAGAATAGCCAAAATCCACCAGAGAGAGGTTACTGAGAAAAAAATACATGGGGGTGTGGAGGTGGGAATCCCAGGAGATCAGAGCTACCATCCCCAGGTTACCCACTACAGTGATGAGGTAAATGAAGGTGAACATTATGAAGAGAGGAACCTGAAGCTCTGGGTCATCTGTTATTCCTTTAAGGATGAACTCATTCACTTCAGATCTGTTCTCCATAGGTTCCATTTAAGAGTGATGTCATTCAACCTGCAACAAAAAATAACTTTTAGAAAAATCCACTTCATGACATCAAAATGTTTAGAAACCTGTCTTATGTGAGGAATAGAAACAAGGATTTAAATGACCAATAACATCTGGATACTTGTTATAGCAGTTATTGTAGATCCCCAAAATTCACTCATTCATTTTCTCATAAACAGTTGCTCTGCATCTTGCTTTTTAAAATCTACCACAAATTTAACTGTCCCCAAAATGGCTTTTCCCAATTCAGGAAAGAGAAGTATCTTAGTCTGTGGCAAAAATTAACATTAGAAGAGGGATTGCTATAAGTCAGGGTTAAAGAGCTAGATCTCTTCATATGAACATGCTTCACTTCCTTGAAGAAGGGAGGAAATAGAAATAAAAGAGAAGAGCAAGAGAACCAAATAAAAGCAACATCAACAACTAAAAGCAGGGAGGGAGAGGATCAAAGAATTCTGGACAAAAGTTTATTGGAATCCTGTTTAGTCCTGGATTCATTGTAGCTTTAAGGTTTATGCAGTTGACTAAAGTCACCCGTCCTTGAGTAGGAATAGTTCTAGATGGACATGAGGGGTATAGTTGTAGAAATCATCTTTCCAAAAGATCACTGATGGGCCATTTAACAATATATGAGTTCTAATTTTGTTTCCCTGTTTCCAGGAAGAATGTAGGAAAACATGGGAGAAACCATTTATAGTATTTTCACTCTATTACTGATGAAAATCTTTAATTATCAGGCCCAGAATATTTTCTATTATTCTGGGTCTTTTCTTCTGTCTCTTTGCCCCCAATGCTGTCCTTATCTCTGTTTCTCTGTCTCTATCTCTGTATATCTGCATATTTGTTTGTCTGTCTCCCTCTCTGATTTTCCATTTTGTTTTGTCTGCCTGCTTCTCCCTATGTGTGTCTTTCTATTTGTATGTATGTCTATTTATCTATCTTCCTATGTACCTAACTACATATTTGAATTCTGATGTTGCTTAGATTTTCATTTATTTCTTCTGTGATTCTATGGAAGGTAATTGATCCTTCTGCATCTTTGATTCCTCATACAAAAAACTGGAATAATATTTCTTCGAATATAGAGGGTCAAACTGTCATTGGGAGGAAAGTGTTTTTCAAGAATAAAATGCTATAGACTTGAAAGTCCCCAAATCAGGTTATTGAGCTCATGTGTGACAATGGATGAATATGGGCTCTGAAAAACAGAAGTACATAGAGAAAAGAGCATGGTGATGTTCATATAATAAAAAGTACTTAGTTTGGCAATGTACTATAAAGAGATATTTTTGATCTTTAATTCAAGAATAAAGATTAATAGAACTTCAGACCCTTTAAATTATCTATGTCTGGATAAATCAGTTAAGTCAATGATTTCTCACATTGCTCATCTGCAAAAAGGGGGAAAATATCAGAATGACATTTATCTTAAATAGTTCTTGGGAGATTCAAAGGAGAAAAGTTGGTTATTAGAATGAATGATTTCTGAAGTTCTTTCCATTTCTGAATTGATAATCCCATCCCACTTTTAATCTATATTATTTTTTTAAAATATCCATTATTCTTCATAATACTAGATTGAAAGAACTTTTTTTCCTAATGTGGTTAATGAGAAACTGATAGGTGAGGACAAAGTAAATGAATAAAAGTTTATCTCATGGGACTGTTAGAGGAGTTTTTGCAAGTATCTACAAAGAAGTATTTTCTACTCCTATAGTAGAAACTGTATAAAATGGAAAACAAACTAACTCAGAATCAGAGTTGAATAATGTTTGTTTCCTATGTGGCGGTGTGTCATTTTTGTAATTTACACTATTGCATCAAATATAGATAGATAGAGTTATAGATACGTACATACATACATAAATATATACATATAGTCTGTGATAATCCTCTTCACTGATATACTCAAGTTATTCTTGGTTGTCAAAGCTGACAAAGTGATTTGTTTTCCACCCAGAAATAACTAGGTGTTGGTCAATAGCTCTCTCTTGGAAAGGTTTTTGATTAGGAAGTTGAAGACTTGGCTTTTAATTTTACTTGGATATTTACTTATTTTTTTTTCTGTGATTCCATGGAGATTAGTTGATCCTTCCACACCTCTGCCTGCTCATTGGAAATATTGGCGTAATATTTCTTTTCGTATATGCGTCACATAGTGATTGGAAGGAAATCATTTGTCAAGAATATAATGTGATAGATTTAAGTTTCCAAGATCAAATTATTGGGTTTGTATTTGACAATGGATGAGCAGATGCTCTGAGAAACAGAAATACATATAAAAAATACATAGTAGTGCTCCTCCACTACCAAAAACTAGTAATGCAATATGATGTAGTAGAGAAAGCTTTGATTTTTGAGTCAAGAAGACTTGGATTTAAATTCCATTGGAAAACCTTATCAATTGTTTATATGTAGACAAGTCACTTAAGTCAGCTAGCTTCAGGTTATTTACTTGTAAAAGGAGGAAGAATCTCACAATAATGGTATTTATCTCAAACAGGTGGGAGATTACAATGAAAATATTGAAGATCTTTTTAATATATAAATGTGAGCTGTTATTATTCAGGTAAGAAACTCTATCTCCCCTAATTTTTTAAATTAAATATTCCCCTAAGACTTTTAATGCAGTGCCTTACCTACAGTATACAGTAAATAGTATTAAATTATATACTTATTGGTCTACAGAGTCACATATTCTTAAAATGGCTCCTTTGATTACTAAACAATGATGTTTGAAAAGCTACAAATAAATAGCAAATAAATGTTTGAGCCCAATTTTCACACATGATCCTATTTGAGTCCTTAGACAAACCTATGAAATAAGTACTAAAAGTGTACTACAAGTGTAACTATGCACTCTTCATGGATAAGGAAAAAGAATTCAATAGACTTACCCCTGAAAAAAAATGAGCCAGGACCTTGATATAAAAGAAATTTTTTACAGGTCTTCCTGCCTTCATTTCCAGAAGTGTTTCCACTATTCCATCTACATAAGTATTGTAGCATTGAATTTGGATATCCTAGAATCTGACTAGCTTAATGAAGAGAAAATTGGCCAAAACTCCAAAAAGGAGGGAGAGGCAAGATTTTTATATTTATTTTGACCTTGAAGTTCCAAGTCTAGCAAATCTATGATCATATTGGAAAAAAACTCTTCACTAGACACTGTGGAACAGGTCAAAGGTATCTAGTGGTATAATACCTTGTCACTTCTGGTCATTGCTATGGCATGGATAGCAGAAGAATTAGTGATTTCCATTCCTATCCCACATTTAGTTCAGCCTCAGGAAACAAAAAAATAAACTAGATGAATGAGTGAATGACTCAGAGTACTTAACTCACCAGCTGGATCCTCAGAACTAAGCCCTTTCATGGAATGGCTTAATGTCAGTGTCCAGGGACTTTATGCAGCCGTGGCAGCCCTGAGACCCTTGGGAGGTGGTGCTCCCTTGGAGCTTCTGGTATGTGTGCTGCCAACTCCTGAACAAAACAAACAATTAAATTCTGTTCTGACCATGGGAAGAGAAACAATTTTCTCATGGTTATTTTGTGATTCTTTGCTTGTTTTTAGCAAAGTGAGATATAATGGGACCTGAGAGAGGCTTCTAGTCCTGCTTTTTCCATCTCCTAACTGGGTGACATTGGCCAAGTCATTGAACAGCATAAAATCTCAATTTAGTCATTTTTATATGACTACAAATAGTTTCAATTTTTTCACCTGAAAATTGCCTCTTCATTTTCTTAACCATTTATCAATTGGAGAATGGCTGGATCTATTATAAATTTGATTTAATTCTCTATATTTTAGAAATGAGGCCTTTATCAGAATCTTTGAATGTAAAAGTGTTTTCCCAGTTTATTGCTTCCCTTCTAATCTTGTCTGCATTAGTTTTGTTTGTACAAAACTTTTAAACTTAATATAATCAAAATTATACATTTTGTGATCAATAATGACCTCTAGTTTTTCTTTGGTTGCCAATTCCTTCCTCCTCCACAAACATGAGACTGTGCTTCTCCCTTGTACTTCCCTCACTGCCCTTGCCCATCTGCCTCAGAACATGGCTGCTTGGGGACACATTCCTATCCTACCAGACGGCTACACCCCAGATCAGAGTTTCCCAGGGACCTCTGCATGGCAGGATCCAACAATGTCCCTGTCTCACTGACCAAGCTATGGACCTATGTAATGATTTGAAGATATATCTACTAATTTACTGGACCCCACTTGGGAATAGTGTCTTTGTTTTTGACAAAGGCTCATTTATCAAGAAGGTATTGCAATAGCACATAAGACTCCAATGACCCTTAACATTTGAGACAATCAGCTTGGAGACTGTTCCCATAAGACCCACAAATTCCTGCATTGTTGATCTCTGAACCTTCCATGAGAACTGCTATTCAAGGGCGAAGAATGATTGTGTCATGGTCTAGTCTAGTGGATTTCAAGAATATCAACCTTGCCTTTGCCTAGCATTTTTAACTCTCTTTCTCCAGGGGACCCCTTCTACTTACAAGCATTTCCCTTGCTCTGAGATTAGTTATACTTCTTTTCTCTTCTTATTAGCCTGTATCTAATTTCCTTTGTTTGGCTCCAGCCATTCACACAGATTAAAGCCTAGTTCTGCTCTCCATAGCTGCTCAACATAATCTACATCCAAGTACATCTGCCCGTACTCCTTAGAGCACATCCATGGCTCCTCTCCCCACATGGCTTTTCTACTTTAATCTACAGTGGTTCCAACATATATTTCTCAGATTTGACAAGCAATAGTAAACCCATCCTTTCAGATGTCACAGAACTGTCCAATCTAGCCCCTAACACCCACCAAGTTTCAGTGTGGATGAGAGGATAATTACAATGATAGAAATCAAGAAGGATCAGCCTTCTCCCTTCTCCCATTTCAAACCAACATCTCCCTTGGTGGTGGAGACACCCATGTCCTCTTATAACTTTAGTGATTCCATTTTTGGGGAGAGTGAGCCCAGCATTATTGCCTCTGCTTCTGGGCACTAAAGGTGGACCATCTCCTTTTTACATCTAGGACCTCAGCAGACTGCTCAGAAGTGCTTTGGTGTAGCCTGCCTGGAGAAAAATGAACTTAGCACCTAGGAACTATAGATTCCAATGTGGACAGCCTATAAACTATGCTAATCACTCATGGCTTTAATTGAGATGCAGTAATCCTATTAGGCTTCTTTAGGTCCTCAGTTAGGTAATTGATTTAACCTTTTTCACATGGATAGCAACTTGGCCAGTATCTATTTCTTCCTCTCCTCTCAGGAGTCACCAAAGCCTCTGGATCTTGAGACAGATATTGCAGACTTTTAGAATCAATTCTTACACTCTAATAAAGTCCTTGATCCTGGTAGATTCTAGCAAATTGGCTACCATGGAGAGTGACCTGCCTATCTTTTATTTTTTTTTTTAATTAATTTTTTTTTTTTTGTAAAAGGGCCTCTCTTCTCAGAAGGGAATGACTACATTGATAACCCCACAATCACCCTGTAGTCTGGCTCTGAGCTCAACAAGGTCAAGAATGCTGCCATTTTCCAAGAACCTCTCCCTCTGGAAAAGGGGAGGAATGATCCAATCATCAGGATACTCTTATCTTCCTTGGCAGCCTTCCTGAAAATAGAAGAGGGGCACTGTCAAGAGGGGCGCTGTCCCTTTGTGTTTATGCTCAGTTTCCAGAATTCTCATTTGGTAAATCCGTCTTGTAGAGGATAAGGGACAAAAGTTGGGACCCAGGATATAATGAAACAGTCACCCACCTGAGCAAGGACAGTATGTGCCCAAAGGAAATCCTCTGGACAGAGATTGATATAATGCAAGAGCCCCAGGTGAGCAGAGGCCAACAGCAGAAAGGAACCCACTCTTAACACCAGGAATGCCATGGGATGGGAGCCTGCCTGCCACCATTCCCATTTTTCTGGATCTCCACAAGGCAGCAACTTCCGCTTGCACCACTGCCCGCACTAGTTTTCCTCCTAGTTGGTTTTGATCCCTCTGATTATTGATATAATTACATTTTGGATTTTTTACATGAAAGAAGTTTCTTCTCTTTCCACATGTATATATATATATACACACACACATAAACACTGTATAAACATATGGTATAACATATATGTTATATTCACACATACATAGACACACATACATATGTATATAGTCAGATATATGAAAATAGACAATCTATAGAGAGATAAAATTAAAAAAAGAAAAAGAAAAAAGTAAAAGTTTAGATTCTACTTCTCAGCACATAAAATATTTTATTATGTTTCATGTCTGGATCCCAAAGTATGGAAGATACTGATTGGATTTTCTCTCTAAGAAGAAAGATGATCTAAAGGAAGATGCTATCCTCTCACAGCTTTTCTGAAAGCATTTTTAACATCTTTATTCCTGAGACTGTAGACTAGAGGGTTCAACATAGGGATGACCATGGTGTAGAATATTGACACTATTTTGTCTGAGTCCATTGAATGGTTTGAACTGGGCTGGAAATACATGAAAATGACTGTCCCATAAAATATGCTTACTGCTGTGAGATGGGAAGTACAGGTGGAGAAAGTTTTCTGGCGGCCTTCTGCAGAACTAATCTTCAAGATGGTGATGAAGATTAGTAAGTAAGAGGTAAAGATGACAAGAAATGGGAAAAACATAGTGAATGAGCCCAAAATAAAGATTGTTACCTCAGTGATGTGAGTATCAGAGCAAGACAGAACTAGGAGAGGGGGGACATCACAGAAAAAGTGATGCACTATATTTGACCTACAAAAGGAAAAGCTAAATATGTTTCCTGTGACTATGGAGGATATCAAAAAGCCACAGATGTGAGCACCAGAGACCAGAGATGCACATACAGTTGAAGTCATGGTAGTGGTATAATGTAGGGGCTTACACACAGCTGCATGGCGATCATAGGCCATGGAGGCTAGGAGGAAACTTTCAACAGTAACAAAGGCCCCAAAGAAGAACAATTGTGCTGCACATTCATTATAGGAAATAATTTTGTTTCCTGTGAGGAGCCCAGACATTACCTTAGGAGTAATAGTTGAAGAATAGACAAAATCTACCAGAGAGAGGTTACTAAGAAAAAAATACATGGGGGTGTGGAGGTGGGAATCCCAGGAGATCAGAGCTACCATCCCCAGGTTCCCCACCAGAGTGGTGAGGTAGATGAAGGTGAACATTATGAAGAGAGGAACCTGAAGCTCTGGGTCATCTGTTATTCCTTTAAGGATAAACTCATTCACTTCAGATCTATTCTCCATAGATTCCATTTAAGAATGATGTCATCCAACCTGCAACAAAAGAATAACTTTTAGAAAAATCCACTCCTTGACATCAAAATGTTTAGAAACCTGCCTTATGTGAGGACTAGAAACAGGGATTTAAATGACCAGTAACATCTGGGTACTTGTTATAGCAGTTATTGCAGATCCCCAAAATTCACTCATTCATTTTATCATAAACTGTTGCTCTGCATCTTGCTTTTTAAAATCTATCACAAATTTAACTGTCCCAAAATGGCTTTTCCCACTTCAGGAAACAGAAGTATCTTAGTCTGTGGCAAAAGTCAACATTAGCAGAGGGATTGCTGTTCGTCAGGGTTGAAGAGCTAGATCTCTTCATATGAATATGCTTCACTTCCTTGAAGAAGAGAGAAAAGAGAAATAAAAAAAGAAGAGGAACAGAACCAAATAAGAGGAAAGTCAACAACTGAGAGCAGGGAGGAGAGGATCAAGGAATGCTGGTAAAGAGTTTACTGGAATCCTGTTTAGTCCTGCATTCATTGTAGCTTTAAGGTTTATGCATTTGACTAAAGTCACCAGTCCTTGAGTGGGAACAGTTCTCAATGGACACCAGGGGTATAGTGGTAGAAATCATCTTTCCAAAAGACCAATGATGGGCCGTTTAACAATATATGAATTTTGTTTCCCCTACACAACCTGTCCCTATTTCAGTTTAAAAGGCAGCCACAAACAATGATATTTTGTCATTTCCTTCACCATATATTTTTTGCGGGAGGTCTCAGAGTAATCTCTAATTTTGGTTTCTGCATCCTTCAATTTGAGATGAAATTTCACCTAGAGAATCCTTTCTTAATCCATGGATCTCAATATAAGTGCCTTCCTTCTTTTGATTACCTCTAATTTATCCTGGATATAGTTTGTTTGTAAGCTGACATATGCATGTTATTTGCATCCATGGGTTCTGAAACTACGGCCCCTGGGCCAGATATGGTCAGCTGACGACATGTATGCAGCCCACAGGGTTATGGCAAATGGGCTAAGGGGCACAGACAGAGTGTGAGCTTTTGTTTTTACTATAGTCCCGCCTCCCACAGTCTGAGGGACAGGGAACTAGCCCCTCATTTAAAAAGTTTGAGGACCACTGGATAGAGATTATGGGAGTCCTTGATAGCAGGGACTGTATCTTACTTTTCTTTGTATTCTCAGTAATTAGTATGGCTCTGGACATAGGCCTTTTATAAATGTTTACTGACTCACTTCTTCATCAGTGATAATTTTCAATGTCTGGACTAAAGTAAATTCCCCTTTAGGTTTCAGACAATGACATTTTACATTCCCAGGCATCACTGTAGTGTTTCACAACTTGGAAGGATCTACCACTCCTTTAGTCTTATTATAATTAGTTTCACCTTTACCATCATGAATTATTTCAAATACTCCTAGAACTTATAAATAAGCTGCCACATGCTATATGTTAAAGTTGTATCTTTAAATATATAACTATACATGTTAATAGGTGTGTGTATATTTATATACACATATATGCATACATACATTTGTGTGTTGTTAAACAGAAAATCTCAAGTCAGCAAAGTTCCTCAGAAGTCATCCTCTTCAACCCATATCACCTCTATCAAAGCCCACCAAAAGTCATAGATAGATAGATATGGAAATCTAAATAGATACCCATATTTATCTATCTATCTAGTAGTATATTGGAGATTCCAAGGAATTACAGCAGATAGTCAAGATGAATGAAATTCTCTAATACATAAAACCAAATCTGGTTGCCAAGGTACCATTGAGATGTGACAGATAGGATTGGGATGTGGTTCTGGCCTGGTTTTTCCTTTATTTGAATGAAATAGGACAAATTACAACAGGCTATTATAATATTTTTAAACTGAGAAAATATACTAATATAAAAAATCCAGGAAGAATTTAGGAAAACATGGGAGAAACCATTTATAGTATTTTCACTCTATTACTGATGAAAATCTTCAATTATCAGGCCCAGAATATTTTCTATTATTCTGGATCTTTTATTCTGTCTCTTTGCTCCCAATGCTGTCCTTATCTCTATTTCTCTGTCTCTATCTCTGTATGTCTGCATATTTGTCTGTCTCCCTCTCTGATTTTCCATTTTGTTTTGTCTGCCTGCTTCTCCCTATGTGTCTCTTTCTATTTGTATGTATGTCTATTTATCTATCTTCCTATGTACCTAACTACATATTTGAATTCTGATGTTGCTTAGATTTTCATTTATTTCTTCTGTGATTCCATGGAAGGTAACTGGTCCTTCTGCATCTTTGATTCCTCATACAAAAAAACTGGAATAATATTTCTTCCGATATGGAGGGTCAAACTGTCATTGGGAGGAAAGTGTTTTTCAAGACTAAAATGCTATAGACTTGAAAGTCCCAAAATCAGGTTATTGAGCTCATGTGTGACAATGGATGAGTATAGGTTCTGAAAAACAGAAGTACACATAGAGAAAAGAGCATGGTGATTTTCATATACTACAAAGAACTTAGTTTGGCAATGTACTGTATAGAGAGACCTTTGATCTTTGATTCAAGAATAAAGATTTAAATAGAACTTCAGACTCTTTTAATTATCTATGTCTGGACAAATCAGTTAAGTCAATGATTACTCACATTGCTCATCTGCAAAAAGGGGGAAAATATCAGAATGACATGTATCTTAAATAGGAGATTCAAAGGAGAAAAGTTGGTTATTAGAATGAATGATTTCTGAAGTTCTTTCCATTTCTGAATTGATAATCCCATCCCACTTTTAATCTATATTAATTTTTTAAAATGTCCATTATTCTTCATAATACTAGATTGAAAGAACTTTTTTTTCCTAATGTGGTTAATGAGAAACTGATAGGTGAGGACAAAGTAATTGAATAAAAGTTTATCTCATGGGACTGTTAGAGGAGTTTTTGCAACTATCTACAAAGAAGTATTTTCTACTCATATAGTAGAAACTATATAAAATGGAAAACAAACTAACTCAGAATCAGTGTTAAGTAATGTTTGTTTCCTATGTGGCAGTGTGTCATTTTTGTAATTTACACTATTGCATCAAATATAGATAGATAGAGTTATAGATACGTACATACATAAATTTATACATATAGTCTGATAATCCTCTTCCCTGATATACTCAAGGTTTTGTGTATAGTTCCCATCTTTAGAGAGAATCGTTCTTGGTTGTCAAAGCTGACAAAGTGATTTGTTATCCACCCAGAAATAAGTAGGTGTTGGTCAATAGCACTCTCTTGGAAAGGTTTTTGATTAGGAAGTTGAAGACTTGGCTTTTAATTTTACTTGGTTATTTACTTAATTTTTTTTTCTGTGATTCCATGGAGAGTAGGTGATCCTTCCACACCTCTGCCTGCTCTTTGGAAATCTTGGCATAATATTTCTTTTTGTATGTGGGTCACATAGTGATTGGAAGGAAATCATTTGTCAAGAATATAATGCTGTAGATTTAAGTTACCAAGATCAAATTATTGGGTTTGTATTTGACAGTGGATGAGCAGATGCTCTGAGAAACACAAATACATACAAAAAATACAAAGGGATAGAAGTGCTCCTCCACTAGCAAAAAACTAGTAATGCAATATGATGTAATAGAGAAAGCTTTGATTTTTGAGTCAAGAAGACTTGGATTTAAATTCCATTTGAAAACCTTATCAATTGTTTATGTCTAGACAAATCACAAGTCAGTTGGCTTCAGGTTATTTACGTGTAAAAGGAGGAAGAATCTCACAATAATGGTATTTATCTCAAATAGTTGGGAGATTACAATGAGAATATTGAAGAACTTTTTAATATCATATAAATGTAAGCTGTTATTATTCAGGTAAGAAACTCTATCTCCCCTAATTTTTAAAAATTAAATATTCCCATAAGACTTTTAATGCAGTGCCTTACCTACAGTATACAGTAAAATAGTGTTAAATTATATACTTATTGGTCTACAGAGTCCTCTAGTCTTATAATGGCTCCTTTGATTACCAAACAATGATGTTTGAAAAGCTACAAATAAGTAGCAAACAAATGTTTGAGCCCAATTTTCATACATGATCCCATTTGAATCCTTCGACAAACCTATGAAATATGTACTAAAAGTGTACTACCAGTGTAACTATGCACTCTTCATAGAGAAGGAAAAAGAATTCAATAGACTTACCCCTGACAAAAATGAGCCAGTACCTTGATATAAAGGAAATTTTTTACAAGTCTTCCTGCCTTCATGTCCAGCAGTGTTTCCACTATTCCATTTTTATCTACATAAGCATTGTGGCCTTGAATTTGGATATCCTAGAATCTGACTAGCTTAATGAAGAGAAAATTGGCCAAAACTACAAAATAGAGGAAGAGGCAAGATTTTTATATTTATTTTGACATGAAGTTCCAAGTCTAGCAAACCTATGATCATATTGGAAACATTCACTAGACACTGTGAAAGAGGTCAAAGGTATCTAGTGGAATAAGTACCTTGTCACTTCTGGTCATTGCTATGGCATGGATGACAGAAGAATTAGGGATTTCCATTCCTATCCTACATTCAGTTCAGCCTCAGGAAACAAAAAATAAACTAGATGAATGAGTGAATGACTCAGAGTACTTAACTCACCAGCTGGATCCTCAGAACTAAGCCCTTTCATGGAATGGCTTAATGTCAGTGTCCAGGGACTTTATGCAGCCGTGGCAGCCCTGAGACCCTTGGGAGGTGGTGCTCCCTTGGAGCTTCTGGTATGTGTGCTGCCAACTCCTGAACAAAACAAACAATTAAATTCTGTTCTGACCATGGGAAAAGAAATAATTTTCTCATGGATATTTTGTGATTCTTTGCTTGTTTTTAGCAAAATGAGATATAATGGGACCTGGAAGAGTCTTCTAGTCCTGTTTCTACTATCTTGTAACTGGGTGGCGTTGGCCAAGTCATTGAATAGTATAAAATCTCAATTTTGTCTTCTTTGAAATGAGTATAATTGTTTAGCTTGGGTGATGCAGTGGATAGGATATTGGTCCTTGAATCTGTGAACCCCATTTCCAAATCTTCTGATGAGTTGTTTTCAACAACACAAAGATACCTAATAGTCCAAGATGGTTCAAAAAGGTTTTTAATGTGAATGATCTGAGAACTCCCAACAAAACAAAGTTGCATATCATCTTTCTAACATAACATCATTAGATTTCTCAGCTCATTATTTAAATGGTAACAGAAGGAAACAAGGGAACTACTCTGGGATGATAAAGTGAAAGGGAAGAAATGTACTTGCATGTGGTTATCCATTAAGAATCAATCTGCATTCAAATATAAAACCCTTGTGATATTGTGGAAATGATTTGAAGTGTTGAAGAATTGAAAGTATCCCTAAAACTTATCAGCAATAGTCCAAGAGTTGAATGTAACATTTGCACACATCCCCAAATGATTGTATCCATGATCTTGAAAGATATTTGTTGAAATTCACTAACAAAAAAGGGAAACGAAGCTCAACTTTAACCCACATATCTTTTGTATCAGTAATGGCATGCACAGAATGAAAATTCTTCAAAATACTGATATTCTGCCCTAACCATAATGACTGTGATTTTCTTGATTGATAAAATCTATTGTGTAAATTGAAGGGATATGGCTTATCTTTTATGCTTTGCAGTCAACCATAAAATATAGTAATGAATAAATAAATGGGGAAAACATTTATTCACTGTCTATGTACAAAGTAATGTTCCCACTGCTGAAGATATTCACCAAGAAGTAAAACAACCCTTGTTCTCAGAGATCATTAATCTAATCATGGATTATAAGTCATTCAAGATGCAAACATTACATAAAGACCATAGTTCATTAACTTAGAAAATAGGAACACATACCATTTCTGTTGATATTATTATCCATTTTTAATGTTATTGATAAAAGCAGCAATGTTCAATGGTTAACCATTTGACACTGTTAGTATCTTTGGTGGCAAAAGTGTTTTCCTCATAAGTGTTTTGTTAGCATTGGTTGCAGGGAGAGCAGAAAAATGTAGAAAATGGAAACCAGCAGATTTTATCTTTAAAAAAACTATCATATTGTAAAATGTAAAACATGTGTCTCTTTTCAATTTATTGATTCCAAATGTTTTCTGCCTTATATACTCTTAATACATTTTCATAACTATAGAACACTGCACATGTGATAACTATTTATTGTGCTTGCAGTATCACAAAAAACAACTTGCTATTGTGTGCAGACATCTCCTTGCCACTTTAGTATAAGTCTACTTTAATTATAGCACAGGTTATCAAGCCCCCTGACTTCTCAGGAAGATCAAGACTCCCCCTAAAGCAGATGGGGAGTCAAACTACCATGTCAGCAGGGTTCCTTTTACTAGACTAAATGAATATACCTCACCCAGAGTTCCCTATTATCTGTGACCTTCTACATATCCTGGTTTCTTTTGTTTTAATTGAAGCAAATATACATCCGTGGTTAAAGCCATAAACAAATTTTAGCATAGGAGGAATTACACAGGCAAGTACTAATATAATAAGCAATATGAATAAACAAGATACCATAAAAACCTTCCATGAGTCCCAGAAGGAAGGTATAGAAAATAACCATTAATGCACAACCACACATATCCTCCATCAGCCAAGAGGTAGTTTAAAGCCAATCTATTGTCCATCACTTCATGTGTCAGGGAATCCAATGATTTCTGCAGGTTTTGAAGTCCTGCATCACTCATTAGCAAGTATCTTTGAGATCATGGTAATGTTTGTTGGTCAATTGCCATACATGTAGCCTAACAGTCATGCTCTTTCACTGGAAGAACTAGTCAGAGATGGAACCACTGATGTTTCTTGGGTCTTCTCCTTTGTTTCAAGGGTTTTCTCTTTTTTCATCTCTCTGATGGACAAGGTGGATAAAAAATGTTGGCACCCATCAGATTCCTTGTCCTTCTGTAAAGATACAAGCAAACACTTTCCCCCAAGCAGTTAAATTATCTGGTCCCTTCTCTTCACTTCTCTCTGGCTCTCTCCACATCACCTAGAGATTATCTAAAGATACTGGAGCTGCTCACACTGGACACTGCCTTTCCAGTGGGTTATGAAACCTATCTTCCAGAATCTCATCAAAAAAACAAAAAAAGTATAGTATAAAGAGGCAAGTTTAGAAGTTCTCTAGGGTTACCTGTGGCTGTCTCTTTCTTTTGTTTTTGTTTCTCCTTTCTACTATCTATTGCCTGTCTTTGAGGACTGAAGAATATGCCAGTAGCGTGTGAAATCTGATACTGTATAAAAATGTGTGAGAAATATTTGGAAGTATATGCTGGTCTATTACTTGTTTTTATTGCTTGTGATATGCCCATAGCTGCAAAGGCCTGTGTAAGAAATCCCAGGCCCTCTCTTGCTGCTGGTACTGAAAAATAAATCCTGAAAAGGTGTCCATGGCAACATGGATAAAAGACAGATGACCAAAAGGTTTAAATTGGGTCACATCTATTTGCTAAATTTCATTGGGCTTCATATCATGAGGGTTCTTCCCTGGAGATAGTGTAGGAGTGTAGAAAGGGAAGCAAGCTGTACAGGCTTTTACTATGCTCAAGCTATTCCCTTTTGTTTTTCCAAACTGCAGATGTAAAGCTCAAGCTGCCTGATGATCTTTAGAATGAGATTCTTTGACTGCCTGAAATAGGAAAGTATTTGCTAACATTGTGATGAGGTGATTTATTTTTGTTTCCATTAAAATAATTGTCCTGGAAGAACAGTATGAGAGGGGACATGCAAGAGCGAATACTTAATTGAGCGGTTTTACACCTGCATCTTAAGTTCCTTAAAAAGCTGAAATATGTTAAAAGCTATAAATTTATTAGGGCTGTGGCAATTCTTTGTAACACACCTATTGAATAAGTCAATTCAGATATTATATTTATATCTCCTGGGAAATAAGTAAGAGCAGAATGATTGCATACATCTCATTCTGCTGAGTAGGCTAACTACTCTTTTTATAAGTAAGTTAGGAGAATATACAGCACAAATGTTATTTTTGGACACATCTGTAAAGATGGTCAATCCTTTAAGAGAGATCTTAGAAACTTTTTCTTCAAAAAACCCATGGCCAATTATTTAATAACCAAGCTATCTTTAAAGGAGACTTGTGTGTACAATTTGGAGCTGTGGCCAATAAAATTTACCACTCTGGGATGGTTTCACAGCATACATTAATTTGTACATTGGTATAAAAGGTATATATCTTGTTATGTCCTATAGCAGCTAATTACATTACTTCTTTAATGGCTTTTAACAAGATTCTATCCACAAGCACTGGATAAGAACTAAGCCTTTGGTCTGGTTATGGTGTTTTTGCTATGAATTTCTAGTCATTGGGGAATAGGATTTCATAAGTCAAATTCTCTAATAATATCCTAACATAAGATGATGCAGATCCAAAAAGAGTGCAAGCCTTTTTCACAACTTTGATAACTTCCAGATTAAAAGGAGTGTGTCTTCTCCAGATTTGATCTGGAGGCCCATTAGGATCACGTTCTTCATTCACAGGGTATGCTTTTCTTCTCAACCCAAATATATCCCATCCCTCCTCCCTTGCTTAAACTACTTCTGTTAATGATTGGGACAAAGGAGGAGGGCAAAACTGTGTTGGTGGGGCCTATAGTGTCACTGCCCCTCCAACTTCTCCTTTTGCTCCCCAAAGGTGGAATTGAGAGAGAAGGATAAGGAAGCAGAGTATACCCCAGGGGTTCCTCTGTGGGCATTGGTGAAGCTGAATTGAGAAACTAAAAAACACCATGCCCTTCAAACTTTCCAGTTCATTGCCTATTTCATCCCTTTCCCATGCATACCCTCTGGGGCTGTGGGTACCATCCCCATATTTGTTCTCCTCATACTTCCTTGTTTGACATCCTATGCTAAAATCATTCTTTTTCTTATATGTGGGATTTCTTTATTATTATTATTAATCCTTTTTATTTACTAAACATATGCATGGGTAATTTTTCAACATTTACCCTTGCAAAATCTTTTGTTTCAAATTTTCCCCTTCTCCCCAAACTCTCTCCTAGCTGGCAGTTAGTCTAGTACATATTAAATATGTTAAAATATGTGTTAAATTATATATATGCATATTTATACAGTTATATTGCTGCACAAGAAAGATTGGATCAAAAAGGAAGAAAAAACTAAGAAAGAAAACAAAATTCAAATAAACAGTAACCTCTGAAAATGCTGTGTTGTGGTCCACACTCAGTCACAGTCCTCTCTTTGGGTGTAGATGGCTCTCTTCATCACTCAAAAAGCAGCACAGGTTTGAATCATCTCATTATTGAAGAGAGCCATGTCCATCAGAATTGATCATTGTATAGTCTTGTTGTCATGTATAATGACCTCCTAGTTCTACTCATTTCACACAGTATCATTTCATGCAAGTCTCTCCAGGCCTCTGAAATCTTCCTGGGGTCATTTTTATAGAATAATAATAGTCCACAACATTCATATACCATAACTTATTCAGCCATTCTGCAATAGGCATCCACTCACTTTCCAGTTTCATGCCACTACAAAAAGGGCTGCCAAAAAACCTTTTTGCACATTTGAATTCCTTTCCCTCCTTTAAGATCTTTTTGGGATATAATCCTAGTAGAAATATTGCTGGATCAAAGGTTATGAACAGTTTGATAATTTTTCGAGCATAGTTCAGAATTGCTCTACACAAAGGTTGGATCCATTCACAGTTCCACTAACAATGTATCACTGTCCGTTTTCTCACATCCCCTCCAACATTCATCATTCTTGTTTCCTTTCATCTTATCCAATCTGAGAGGTGTGTAGTGGTATCTCAGAGTTTTCTGAATTTGTATTTCTCTGATCAATAGTGATTTGGAGCATTTTTCATATGACTACAAATAGTTTCAATTTTTTCATATAAAAGTTTTCATTTCATTTTCTTTAGGCATTGGTGAACGGAAATTGTTTTCCTTTTCTTTGGTTATTTTCTTTGACCATGTATCAATTGGAGAATGGTTAGAACTATTATAAATATGATTCAATTCTCTATATATTTTAGAAATGAGGCCTTTATCAGAACCTTTGAATGTAAAAATGTTTTCCCAGTTTATTGCTTCCCTTCTAATCTTGTCTGCATTAGTTTTGTTTGTACAAAACTTTTAAACTAAATATAATCAAAATTGTACATTTTGTGATCAATAATGACCTCTAGTTCTTCTTTGGTTGCCAATTCCTTCCTCTTCCAAAAATCTGAGATTGTATTTCCCCCCTGTACCTCCCTCACTGCCCTTGCCCACCTGCCTCAGAACATGGCTGCTTGGGGACACATTCCTGTCCTACCATACTGCTACACCCCAGATCAGAGTTTCCCAGGGACCTCTGCATGGCAGGATCCAGCAATGTCCCTGTCTCACTGACCAAGCTATGGACCTATGTAATGATTTGAAGATAGATCTGCTAATCTACTGGACCCTACTTGGGAATAGCATCTTTGTTTTTGACAAATTTACCAAGAAGGTATTTCAATAGCACTTAGGAGTCTGATGACTGTTAACATTTGAGACAATCAACTTGGAGACCGTTTCCATAAGACCCACAAATTCCTGCATTGTTGATCTCTGAAACTTCCATGAGAACTGCTATTCAAGGGCTAAGGATAATTGTGTCATGGTCCAGTCTAGTGGATTTCAAGAATATCAACCTTGCCTTTGCCTAGCATTTTTAACTCTCTTTCTCCAGGGGACCCCTTCTACTTACAAGCATTTCCCTTGCTCTGAGATGAATCAAATTCTTTTCTCCTCTTACTAGCCTGTCTCTAACTTTCTTTGTTTGGCTCCAGCCATTCACAGATTAAAGCCTGATTCTGCTCTCCATAGCTGCTCAACAAAATCTACTTCCAAGTACATCTACCCATACTCCTTAGACCACATCCATGGCTCCTCTCCCTACATGGCTTTTCTACTTTAATCTATAGTTGTCCCAACATATATTTCTCAGATTTGACAAGCAATAGTAAATCCATCCTTTCAGATGTCACAGAACTGTCCAATCTAGCCCCTAACACCCACCAAGTTTCAGTGTGGATGAGAGGATAATTACAATGATAGAAATCAAGAAGGATCATTCTTCTGTCTTGTCCCATTTCAAGCCAACATGTCCTTGGTGGTGGAGACACCTATGTCCTCTTATACCTGTAGTGATTCCATTTATTGGGAAAGTGAGCTCAGCATTATTGCCTCTGCTTCTGGGCACTATGGTTGGACCATCTCCTTTTTATATCTAGGACCCCTGCAAAACCCTAAGAAGTGCTTTGGTATAGCCTGCCTCAAGAAAAATGAACTTAGTGAGCACCTAGGGACTATAGACTTCAATAAAGTGGACAGCCTATAAACTATGCTAATCACTCATGGGTTCAATTGAGATTCAATAATCCTATTAGACTTCTTTAGGTCCTCAGTTAGGTAATTGATATTAACCTTTTTCACGTGGACAGCATCCATCACTTCCTCTCTTCCCAGGAGTCACCAAAGCCTCTGGATCTTGAGACAGATGTTGCAGACTTTTAGAATCAACTCCTACACTCTAGTCAAGTCCTTGATCCTGGTAGATCCCAGCATTTTGGGTACCAAGGGGACTGACATGCCTATCTTTTTTTTTTTTTTTTTTGAAAAAGGGACTTTGTTCTCAGAGGGGAATGACTACAATGATGACCCCAACATCACCCTACAGTCTGGCACTGAGCTCAGCAAGGTCAAGAATTCTGCCATTTTCCAAGAACCTCTCCCTCTGGGAAGAGGGGAGGAATGATCCAATCATCAGGATACTCTTATCTTCCTTGGCAGGCTTCCTGAAAATGGAAGTGGGGCACTGTCAAGAGGGGCACTGTCCCTTTGTGTTTATGCTCAGCAGTTTCCAGAAATCTCATGTGGAATAGTCTTATGGAAGAAAAGGGGCAAAAGTTGGTACCCAGGATATAATGAAACAGCCACCCACCTGAGCAAGGACAGTATGTGCCCAAAGGAAATCTTCTGAACAGGGCTTGGCATAATGCAAGAGCCCCAGGTGAGCAGAGGCCAACAGCAGAAAGGAACCCACTCTTAACACCAGGCATGCCTTGGGATGGGAGCCTGCCTGCCATTATTCCCATTTTTCTGGATCTCCACAAGGCAGCAACTTCCGCTTGCACCACTGCCCACACTAGTTTTCCTCCTAGTTGGTTTTGATCCCTCTGATTATTGATATAATTACATTTTGGATTTTTTACATGAAAGAAGTTTCTTCTCTTTTCCCATGTATATATATACACACACATAAACACTGTATAAATATATGGTATGACATATATATTATATTCACACATACATAGACAGACAGACATATGTATATACAGTCAGATATATGAAAATAGACAGATCTATAAAGAGATAAAATAAAAAAAGAGAAAAGAAAAGAAAAAAGTAAAAGTTTAGATTCTACTTCCCTGTGCATAAAATTTTTATTCAGTTTCATGTCTGGATCCCAAAGTATGGAAGATACTGATTGGATTTTCTCTCTAAGAAGAAAGATGATCTAAAGGAAGATGCTATCCTCAAACAGCTTTTCTGAAAGCATTTTTAACATCTTTATTCCTAAGACTGTAGACCAGAGGGTTCAACATAGGGATGACCATGGTGTAGAATATTGACACTATTTTGTCTGAGTCCATTGAATGGTTTGAACTGGGCTGGAAATACATGAAAATGACTGTCCCATAAAATATGCTTACTGCTGTGAGATGGGAAGCACAGGTGGAGAAGGCTTTCTGGCGGCCTTCTGCAGAACGAATCTTCAAGATGGTGATGAAGATTAGTAAGTAAGAGGTAAAGATGACAAGAAATGGGAAAAAGATAGTGAATGAGCCCAAAATAAAGATTGTTACCTCAGTGATGTGAGTATCAGAGCAAGACAGAACTAGGAGAGGGGGGACATCACAGAAAAAGTGATGCACTATGTTTGACCTACAAAAGGAAAGGCTAAATATCTTTCCTGTGACTATGGAGCATGTCAGAAAGCCACAGATGTAAGCACCAGAGACCAGAGATGCACATACAGTTGATGTCATGGTGGTGGTGTAATGTAGGGGCTTACACACAGCTGCATGGCGATCATAGGCCATGGAGGCTAGGAGGAAACTTTCAACAGCAACAAAGGCCCCAAAGAAGAACAATTGTGCTGCACATTCATTATAGGAAATAATTTTGTCCCCCATGAGGAGCCCAGCCATTACCTTAGGAGTAATGGTTGAAGAATAGCCAAAATCTACCAGAGAGAGGTTACTGAGAAAAAAAATACATGGGGGTGTGGAGGTGGGAATCCCAGGAGATCAGAGCTACCATCCCCAGGTTCCCCACCAGAGTGGTGAGGTAGATGAAGGTGAACATTATGAAGAGAGGAACCTGAAGCTCTGGGTCATCTGTTATTCCTTTAAGGATGAACTCATTTATTTCAGATCTGTTCTCCATAGATTCCAGTTAAGAGTGATGTCATCCAGCCTGCAACAAAAAAAATAACTTTTAGAAAAATCCACTCCTTGACATCAACATGTTTAGAAACCCGTCTTATGTGAGGACTAGAAACAAGGATTTGAATGACTAGTAACATCTGGGTACTTGTTATAGCAGTTATTACAGATCCACAAAATTCACTCATTCATTTTCTCATAAACAGTTGCTCTGCATCTTGCTTTTTAAAATCTACCACAAATTTACCTGTCCCCAAAATGGCTTTTCCCACTTCAGGAAACAGAAGTATCTTAGTCTGTGGCAAAAATTAACATTAGCAGAGGGATTGCTGTTGGTCAGGGTTGAAGAGCTAGATCTCTTCATATGAATATGCTTCACTTCCTTGAAGAAGAGAGAAAAGAGAAATAAAAGAGAAGAGCAACAGAACCAAAAAAGAGGAAAGTCAACAACTGAGAGCAGGGAGGAGAGGATCAAGGAATGCTGGTAAAGAGTTTATTGGAATCCTGTTTAGTCCTGCATTCATCATAGCTTATGCAGTTGACTAAAGTCACCAGTCCTTGAATGGGAACAGTTGTTGATAGACACCAGGGGTATAGTTGTAGAAATCATCTTTCCAAAAAATCACTGATGGGCCGTTACAAATATGAATTCTAATTTTGTTTCCCCTACACAACCTGTTCCTATTTCAGTTCAAACGGCAGCCACAAACAACGATATTTAGTTCTTTCCTTCCCCATATATTTTTGGGGGAGGTCCCAGAGTAATCGCCAACTTTGGAGTCTACATCCTTCAAGTCTGAGATGAAATTTTACCTCTAGCATCCATTCTTAATCCATTGATTTCAGTATAACTGACTTTCTTCTTTTGATTATCTCTAATTTATCCTGAATATAGCCTGTATGTAATCTGATATATGCATGTTGTTTGCATAGAGATTATGGGACTCCTTGATAGTAGGAACTGTATTTTACTTTTCTTTTTATTCTAAGTGATTAGTATGGTGCTGGACAGACATATAGTAAGGCCTTAATAACTGTGTATTGGCTCACTGTTTGGTCAGTGATAATCTTCAATATTTGGACTAAAGTAAATTCCCCTTTTGGTTTCAAACAATGACATTTAACATTCCCAGGCATCATTTTAATGTTTCACAGCTTTAGTTTAGTGGCTTTTTTGCCACTCCTTTAGTCTTATTATAATTAGTTTTACCTTTACCATCATGAATTATTTCAAGTACTCATAGAACTTATAAATAAGCTGCCACATGCTATCTGTTCCAAGTTGTGTCTTTAAATATACATACATGTGTATACATGTGTATGTATATTTATATATGTGTATATATATATATATATGAATATATATATGTGTGTGTGTGTGTGTGTGTGTGTGTGTGTAGCAAAGCAGACAATTTCAAGTCAGCATAACTCCTCAGAAGTCATCTACTTCAACTCACATCTAACTAGAAGTCACTTCTATCAAAGCCCACTAAAAGTCATATATAGCTAGATATCTCTATTTTTCTATCTAGTAATATATTGGTTTTTCCAAGGAATTACACCACATATTCAAGATGAATTAGATTCCCTAATACAAAGAAACAAATCTGGCTGCCAAGGTACCAATGAGATATGATAGATAAAACTGGGATGTGGCTCTGGCCTGGTTTTTCCTTTATTTGAGTGAAATAGCATAAGTTACAGCAGGATATCATAATATTTTTAAACTAAGAAAATATACTGATATAAAGAATCCAGGAAGAATGTAGGAAAACATGGTGGAACCATTTATAGTATTTTTACCATAGTACTGATGGAAATCTTCAATTATCAGGCCCAGAATATTTTCTATTATTCTGAATCTTTTATTCTGTCTCTTTGCCCCCAATGCTATTCTTTATTCTTTCTCTTTATCTCTGTATGTCTGCACTTTTGTCTGTCTCCCTCTCTGATTTTCCATTTTATTTTGTCTGCCTGCTTCTCCCTATGTGTCTCTTTCTATTTGTATATCTATCTACCTGATTAATGACTTCCTTGAGTACTAATATTGCTTGGATTTTAATTTCTCTTTTCTGTGATTCCATGGAACTGATCCTTCTGCATCTTTGATTCCTCATTTAAAAAATTGGAATAATAGTTCTTTGGATATGGGGAGTCATATAGTGGTTGGGAGAAAAGTGTTTTTCAAGAATCAAATGCTATAGATGTGAGACTTCCTATAATCAGGTTATTGAGCCCATGTGTGACAGTAGATGAGCATAGTGTCTGAAACACAGAAATATATAGACAAAAGAGCATAGAGATATTCATATATTAGAAAGTACTTGTTTGGCAATGTACTAGATAGAGAGAACTTTGATCTTTGGTTCAAGAACATGTAGTTTTAAATAGAACTTCCGACTCTTTTAACTATATATATCTGGACAAATCAGTTAAGTCAATGATTCCTCAGATAGCTTATCTGCAAAAAGAATAAAAAATATAGGAATGATATTTATCTAAAATAGATGTTGGGAGATTCGAATGAGAAAAATTGGTTATTAGACTCAATGATTTCTGAAGTTCTTTCCATTTCTGAATCAATAATCCTATCACACTTTTAATCTATATTAGTTTTTAAAAATATCCATTCTTCTTCTTAATATTATATCTAAAGAACTTTTTTTCTAATGTGATTAATGTGAAGGTGTTAGATAAGAACCAAGTAAAGGAAGAAAAGTTTATCTCATAGACTGGAGTTTTTGCAAGTATCAACAAAGAAGAATTTTCTACTAATATAATAGTATCTATAAAAAGTGGAAAACAAACTCAGAATCAAGGTTATGAATAATGCTTGTCTCATATATGGCAGGGTGCCATTTTTGTAATCTATACTATTGAATCAAATATAGATAGAGAGATAAATGCATACATACATACAGTCCGTGATGATCCTTTTCACTGACATACTCAATGTTTTGTCTTGAGTTCCTAGCTTTACAGAGAGTCCTTCTTGGTTGGCAAGGCTGACAAGGTGATTTGTTATCCACCCAGAAACTAGGTGTTGGTCAATAGCACTAGCTTGGAAAGGTTTTTGATTAGGAACTTGAAGACTTGACTTTTAATTTTACTTGAATATTTACTTAGTTTTTCTGTGATTCCATGAATGTTAGTTGATCTTTCCATACCTCTGCTTGCTCATTGGAAATATTGGCATAATATTTCTTTGTGTATGTGGATCACACTGTGATTGAAAGGAAATTATTTGTCAAGTATAAAATGCTGTAGATTTAAGCTACAAGATCAAATTATTGGGTTTGTATTTGACAATGGATGAGCAGATGCTCTGAGAAACATAAATACATAGAAAAAAAAGGGATAAAAGTGCTCCGCCACTACCAAAAACTAGCATGACAATATGGTATAGTAGAGAGAGCTTTGATTTTTGAGTCAAGAAGTTGTGGATTTAAATCCCATCTCAAATATTTATTACTTGTGTATGTCTAGACAAATCACTTAAACCAACTAGCTTCAGGTTATTTACCATAGTAATAGTATTTATCTCAAATAGTTGGGACATTAAAATGAGATTTTTGAAGAGATTTCTAATATTGTATAAATGTGAGCTATTATTATTCAGGTAAGAAATTCTATCTCCCCTAATTTTGTATTAAATCTTCCCCTAAAACTTTTTATGCAGTGCCTTACACACAGTATACAATAAATAGTATTAAATTATATATTCATTGGTCTACAGTGTCACCTATTCTTAAATGGTTCCTTTGATTACTAAAGGATGAAGAATTTGAAAAGCTACAAATAAGTAGCAAATAAATGTTTGAGCCCAATTTTCATACATGATCCCATTTGAGCCTTTAGACAAACCTATGAAATAAGTATTAGAAGTGTACTACCAGTGTAACTATGCACTCTTCATAGATAAGGAATAATAATTCAATAGACTTACCCCTGGAAAAAATGAGCCAGTACCTTGAGATAAAAGAAATTTTTGTACAGGTCTTCCTGCCTCCATGTCCAGCAGTGTTTCCACTATTCCATTTGTATCTAGATAAACATTGTAGCCTTGAATTTGGATATCCTAGAATCTGACTGGCTTAATGTAGAAAAAATTGGTCAAAACTCCAAAAAGGAGGGAGAGGCAAGATTTTTATATTTATTTTGACCTTGAAGTTCCAAGTCTAGCAAACCTATGATCATATTGGAAAAACCTCTTCACTAGACACTGGGGAAGGGGTCAAAGGTATCTAGTGGTATAGTATCTGGTCACTTCTGATCATTGCTATGGCATGGATGACAGAAGAGTTAGAAATTCTCATTCCTACCTTAAATTCAGTTCAGCCTCAAGAAACAAAAAAATAAACTAGATGTATGAGTGAATGACTTAGAGAATTTAACTCACCAGTTGAAACCTCAGAACTAAGCCCTTTCATGGAATGGTTTAATGTCAGTTTCCAAGGACTTTATGCAGCCCTGGCAGCCTGAGGCTCTTGGGGATGATGCTCCCTTGGATGTTCTGGTAGCTCTGCTCCAACTCCTGAACAAAACAAACAATTAAATTCTATTCTGACCATGGGAAAAGAAGTTTTCTCATGGATATTCTGTGATTCTTTGCTTGTTTTTAGCAAAGTGAGATATAATGGGACTTGAGAGAGGCTTCTAGTCCTGCTTTTTCCATCTCCTAACTGGGTGACATTGGCCAAGTCATTGAACAACATCAAATCTCATTTTATTCTTCTTTGAAATATGTATAATTGTGCAGCCTAGTTGTGCAGTGGACAGGATACTGGTCCTTGAATCAGGAACACCTGAGTTCAAATATGACTTCAGACACTTGATATTAACTTGCTGTGTGACTCTGGTCAAGTCACTTTACCTTGTTTATCTCAAAAAAAAAAAAACAACAATAAAAATAACAACAACAAGAAAACAAAAACTTGTATTAGTCACAGTCGGAAATTCAAATCCATCCACAGACAGTAGCTCCAAGTCATTGAACCTCTATTTGCTTTAGTTTTACCTCAACTATACAATGAGGATAATAATAATACCTGTTTGCAGATTGATTGTGCAGATCAAAAGTGATGGTACTTATAAAGCATTTAGTTCCCTATTTGATATATGAGGATGCTGTATAACTACTAACTACCATTACTGTCATCATCATCATCATCACCATTCTAGTACTCATACACTGGCTACAGAACCCCACAGAAGATCTATTGAATGCCTGGCCAGTGTTACTAACCCAGTCATTTGAGAATTTGTCAAATTGAAAAACAATAAAATCTGTAGATGAAGAGTTTAAATTGGAATCTCCAGCCTTAATATTGCAATGAGAGGTAACATAAGATAAACATCTATAATATACTTCTAATAGTCCAAGTTGGTTTCAAGAAGGTTTTTAATGAGAATGATCTGTAAACCCCCTTTCTAACTCTTCTGATGATTTTCTTTCAACAACACAAAGTTGCAGTTGATCTTTATAACATAATATCATTACATTTCTTTTTAATTTTATTTTTAAATTTTTTTAAAAATTTTATAATTATAAAGTTTTTATGACAGTATATATGCATGAGTAATTTTTTATTACATTATCTCTTGTATTCATTTTTCCAAATTATCCCCTCCCTCCCTCTATTCTCTCCCCTAGATGACAGGCAATCCCATACATTTTACATGTGTTACAATATAACCTAGATACAATATATGTGTGTAAATACCATTTTCTTGTTGCACATTAATTATTAGCTTCCGAAGGTATAAGTAACCTGGGTAGATAGACAGTAGTGCTAACAATTTACATTCACTTCCCAGTGTTCCTTCTCTGGGTGTAGTTGTTTCTGTCCATCATTGATCAACTGGAAGTGAGTTGGATCTTCTTTATGTTGAAGATTTCCACTTCCATCAGAATACATCTTCATACGGTATTGTTGTTGAAGTGTACAGTGATCTTCTGGTTCTGCTCATTTCATTCAGTATCAGTTCATGTAAGTCTCTCCAAACCTTTCTGTATTCCTCCTGCTGGTCATTTCTTACAGAGCAATAATATTCCATAGCCTTCCTATACCATAATTTACCCAACCATTCTCCAATTGATGGACATCCATTCATCTTCCAGTTTCTAGCTACTACAAAAAGAGCTGCCACAAACATTCTGGCACATACAGGTCCCTTTCCCCTCCTCAGTATTTCTTTGGGAAATAAGCCCAATAGCAGCAATGCTGGATCAAAGGGTATGCACAGTTTGATAACTTTTTGGTCATAGTTCCAAATTGCTCTCCAGAGTGGCTGGATTCTTTCACAACTCCACCAACAATGTGTCAGTGTCCCAGTTTTCCCACATCCCCTCCAACATTCATTATTATTTGTTCCTGTCATCTTAGCCAATCTGACAGGACATCATTACATTTCTCAGCTGATTATTTATATGGTAACAGAAAGGAATACTCTTGGATGATAGTGAAAAGGAAGAAATATGTAAAGGGCTAGAACTGAGCAATGCACTTGGATAATGAAGCACGTGAGACTAATTGCCAATTGGAAAATTCCCTATTAACTTGTTTGAAGGTTGACCCTCCCTAGTTGTTCTGTGCTGATTTGATTGGTGGGACAAAGAGGGGGAAGTGACTTGTGTGGGAGGAGTAGGATGAGGAAGAGGAATTGAGATGCAGAAGCTGACTCAGTCTCTCCTGGCTTTTGAGGGAGGAAGGTGTGTGTGTGAGGTAGCTAGGCATAACCCCCTGACCTTGACTGTAAAAGATCAAGAATAAAGACGTTTAGTGATCCTGACTCCAGGTGATTTCTGGGAAGACAGAGTTCCAGCAGAAATATACTTGTGTGTGTGGCCAGACATTGAGAACCATTCTGCATTCAAATATTGTGATATTGTGGAAATGATTTGAAGTGTTGGAGAATTGAGAGAATCCCTCAAACTTATCAGAAATAGTTCAAGAGTTGAATGTAAAATTTGCACACATCCCCAAATGAGTATGTCCATGATCTTGAAAGTTTAAAATTGCTTCAGAAACCAGGCTAAAATAGTTCAGATATGTACATGCTTGCTTTCAAAGAAGGGAAAAAACACATGAAACATAATTGAGTAATTATTAGTTTGTGGCATCAAGAAAATTTGGTTAGCTCTAACTCCATGAACTATCATTACAAACCTCGAAAGAGTTTGTGTACCATTAAAAGGGAATTTGCATTAAACCATTGTACCTCTAGCCTGAGGAACTATTCTGGCTCCTAGTCCAACCTTTCATAAAGTAAGTTCTTGCAAGGTATTTGTTGAAATTTACTAATAAAAAAGGGAAACAAAGCTCAATTCTGACCCAAATATCCTGTATAACATAGTAATGATGTGCACGGGATAAATATTCTTCAATATATTGACGTTCTGCTCTGACAATAATGACTGTGATTTTCTTGGTTGATAAAAATTTATTTTGTTAATTGAAGAGAGTTACGTGGTTTACCTTTTATACTTTTTTGTCAATCATAAAATGTAGAAATGAATAAATGAATGGGCGAAAACATTTATCCAGTGTCTATTTATGTACAAAGTATTGTTCCCAGTGCTGAAGATATATACTGAGAAGTAAAACAACCCTTGCTCTCAGAGATCATTAATCTAATCATGGATTATAAGTCATTTCAAATGTAAATGTTACATAAAGACTAGGGTTCATTAATTTAGAAAATGGGAACACATACCATTTCTGTTGATATTATTATCCATTTGGAATGTTGTTGATAAAAACTATAGTAATGTTCAATGGTTGACCATTTGACACTGTCAGTATCTTTGATGGCAAAAGTGTTTTACTCATTAAGTGTTTTGTTAGCATCGGCTGCAGGGAGAGCTGCACAATGTAGACATTGAAAAAACAGCACATTTCATCTTTATAAAAGCTGTTGTATTGTAAAAGGTAAAACATGTATCTCCTCCATTCAATTAACACAATAGATTTTACCAACCAAGAAAATCATAGAATCATATCTTCTAGACTTCTTCACACAGTTCATTCTCTGTATTACCTACTTATCTTTCCTCTTGTGTTACTTCCTTTTTCATTTAAAAGATAAATTAAAATAAAATTCTTTATATAGTTCCAGAGTCTACTCATGATAAAGTCTGGAATTTTTCCCCAGACATCTTCATTTAAATAATTTGTTGCCCTCTATGAGGTCTTTCTTAGAAGAATGATTAACTGATGCAGAAGTTTTCCCAGAGATTCATCTGCAATGATACTCAACTAAAGAAGAAAAAGACCCTTTCTGAGTTAAGGACAACTAAGGAAAGTTCAAGGGACTTTTAAGGGAGTAATATCCTATCATGTATGTAAGTGGAACTCACAGCTGATGGATGGAGATCTAGAGAATGGAATCTCATTCTCTGTTCCCAGTCTTATCAGAGACTTAACCCGTGTTTTAGAAAATCTCAGCATTGGAGATTGATGGTGATACCAGTTTATACACAAGTTTCTTGATAGTCTTGGGTTATAATGGAAAGAAAACTGGGATGAATGTACAAGGCCTAGGGTTTAGTCAGAGCTGCGCCATGGATAAATTGGGTGACCTAGAGAAAGCTACTCAGTTCTTTTGGTGGAATTGGCTTAGTTCTGTGTAGGAACACATTAGACCAGTGGTCCTCAAACTTTTTAAATAGGGGGCCAGTTCACTGTCCCTCAGACTGTTGGAGGGCTAGACTATAGTAAAAAAAAAACTCACACTTTGTCTCCACCCCTCAACCCATTTGCCATAACCCAGCGGGTCACATCTGGAATCGTGGGCCGCAGTTTGAGAACACCTGCATTACACTTTCTTCAGTATGTTAAGGGGAACCAAATTATTCCATTCTGAACTCCTCATGACATGCATCCTTATCTACATCTTTACCATTTTAAGCTGGGCTGGAAAAACATGAAGAAGTTTGTCCAATAAAATATAATCGTTGCTGTGAGATGGGAAACCCAAGTAGAGAAAACTTTCTGGTGATTTTCAGGATAGTGATGAAGATTAACAAGTAAGAAGTAAAGATGACAAGAAATGTCAAGAAAAAAATGATGAGTGACCCTAAAAAAATGACTATTGTGAATATTAGAATGAGAGCTCGAAGAGAAAGGGACCATTACAAAAAAAGTGGTGGATCACATTAGCCTTACAAAATGAAAGGTTAAATGTATTTTATTGTGGAGGTTATCAGAAAGACACAGATATGAGCACAACTAGCTAGAAATATTTACACTGTCATGGTTTGGTTGTAACATACAACCTTACACATAGCCACACTATGATCACAGGACATGGAGAAACCTTCTTCCATAGAAGAAACTTTCAGTAATAGCAGAGACCTCCTAAAAGAACAGCATTTTAGTCATTTTAGGAAATTACCTTGTCCCTGGGAGGAGCAAAGCCATCACTCTGAGAATAACAGTTGAGGAATAAGCAAAATCTACCAAAAAAAAGTGGTTATTGAGGGGAAAGTGTGGGTTGTGGAAGCAGAAATCCCACGAGATCAGAGCTACTATCCCAGGTTCCCTACCAGAGTGATGAGGTAGACATCAATGACCATTATGAAAAGAGGAATCTGATACTCTGGACCTTCTATTTAGTCCTATGAGGATGAACTCACTCCAGATCTGTTGTCCATATATTATAATAATGCCAGAGAAACTGAGACAATACAGAGATTAGGTTTTTAAAAAAATTTATTATTAAAGCTTTTTATTTACAGAACATATGTGTAGGTAATTTTTCAACATTGATCCTTGCAAAACCTTCTGTTCCAACTTTCTCCTGCCTTCCCCCCACCCTCTCCCCTAGATGGCATGTAGCCTAATACATGTTACATATGTTAAAGTATATGTTAAATCCAATATATGTATACATATTTATACAGCTGTCTTGCTGCACAAGAAAAATTAGGTCTAGAAAGAAAAAAAAACAGAACGAAAACAAAAATGAAAGCAAACAATAACAGAGAGAGTGGAAATGCTATGTTGTGGTCCACACTCATTTCCCAGTGTTCTTTCTCTGGGTGCAGCCAACTTTCTTCATTACTGACCAATTGGAACTGGTTTGAATCATCTCATTGTTGAAGAGAGCCACATCCATCAGAATTGATTATAATATTATCTTTTTATTACCATGTATAATGATCTCCTGGTTCTGCTCATTCTACTTAGCATCAGTTCATGTAGGTCTCTCCAAAACTCTCTGAAATCATCTTTCTGGTCATTTGTTACAGAACAGTAATATTCTATAACATTCATATACCACAATTTATTCACCTATTCTCCAATTGATGGGCATGTATTCAATTTCCAATTTCTAGGCATTACAAAAATGGTTACCACAAACATTTTTTGCACATGTGGGTCCTTTTCTCTTCTTTAAGATCTCTTTGGGATAGAAGCCTAATAGTAACATGTCTGGGTCAAAGGGTATACCTAGTTTCATAACTTTTTGAGTATAGTTCCAAATTGTTCTCCAGAATGGTTCAATTCATTCACAATTTTTCACTGTCCTGGTTTTCCCATATCCCCTCCAATATTTGTCATTATCTTTTCTTATCATCTTAGCCAATCTGAGAGGTGTGTAGTGGTATTTCAGAGTTGTCTTAATTTGCATTTCTCTGATCAATAATAGTTTGGAGCACCTTTTCATATGACTAGAAATAGTTTCAATTTCTTCATCTGAAAATTGTCTGTTCATATCCTTTGACCACTTATCAATTGGAGAATGGGCTTGATTTCTTATAAATTTGAGTCAATTCTCTATATATTTGGAGATGAAGCCTTTATCAGAACCTTTGACTATAAAATTTTCCCCAGTTTATTGCTTCCCTTTTAATCTTGTCTGTATTAGTTTTGTTTGTACAAAAAACTTTTTTAACTTAATATAATCAAAATTATAATCATATCAATAATGATCTCTAGTTCTTTAGTCACAAATTCCTCCCTCTTCCACAAGTCTGAGAGGAAAACTATCCTATGTTCTTCTAATTTATTTAGAAAGATTAGGTTTTTAATATATTAATAGTGGACAATTTGGGCTAGTAAAAACTAGCTGGCTGAATGAGACTTGTTTCAAAGCATCCAAGAGTGAGCAATTAATTCCAGAGACTTTTATAGGGCTCCAGCTATCAAGGAAACAAAGATAGGAGGGGACAGAACACTGGGTAAGTCATAATTTAAGAAAGGACCATAACTTTAATCCTAACAGGATGGGGGTCAGGATAAGAAAATTGAGTGTAGGAGTGAATGAGTCTTAGGCAAGAGATATTTAGGCATTTGAGATAAACCATCTGGAGTTTGTGACTCACTGGAATGTGAGAGTGACCAGAGCTTAAGGAAAGGAGGGTAGATATAATATTTTATTCAGGGTACTGCATAATAATTCAGGGAAACTGAGGCATTGCAAGATATCATTCAAGAGTAATGTCATTCACCTACAACAAAAGAGTAACCATCAGAAAAAGCCACTCTGCATGATAAACGATTCCAAGACAAACATGGTCAGAGACCTGTCTTATGTGAGGTACAGAAATAAGAAACTAAGGAACCAAAAACATAAAAATAGTTTTCAGTTGTTGTTGTAGTCACTCTAGGTCACAGAAATTCCTAGTTTCAATTTCTCATAGAGAGAAAGAATCCCTGAAGTATTCATTTATATATATATATATATATATATATATATATATATATATATATATACACGTATATACGCACATACATAATTATATGATAGGAGATGCAAAAAAGATCCTTTAAACATAAGGAAACTGAGACTAAAATTTACCTAGGGCGATATGATATATAAGTATCTAAGATAATATAAAATAAAGTCTCTCCCAATTCTAAATCTATGACAATTTCTACGATGTAATTTTGACTTTGAAAAAGTTTGGATTCTACTTAGAACCATCTCATTGAAAAATGGTAGCTGCTATGCTGGAACTCAGAGTTCTGTCTTTACGGTGGGCAGCAGGAATTGATTACAGTAGTGCCTGAAACTGAGGCATCCTTTATTCCTTTAATTCAAGTAACTACAAGCACTTAGGCTCAACTTTTCCTTCCCTCTTAATCTGGTCTATTCTAAGCAGCCCTTTACTTCCCTGCCCACCTACCTTGGGGTCTGTCTCCCTCAAGTCACATCATTGCTTTGCTTACTCTGCCAGCTTCCTAAATGGAGTTTCCCAGAGGCCCTAATATAGCAGGACCTACCAATGATCCTGACCACTCTGTGGGCCTACGTGAATGATCTGGGCCAAGTTGTAAACCCTAGTGACTGACCTGAAGACAGATTTGATGATTTGCTGGGCCCTGATTGGGAATTACATCCATGTTTTAACAAAGACCAGTTTGCAAGAAGGTACTGCCAAAGAGCTTCAAACACAACAACATGGCAAGATTCATCTAACAGATCAATATGTCTGGTTTTTGGAAGTTTGTCCACATTGAACAAGGTTGGATAAAGTTTTGGATTTTTACATGAAAATATTTTCTCTCTAAGAAAAAAGATGATCTGATTGAAGTTGCTGTCCCATCAAAGTTTTCCTGTAAGCATTTTTGACATCTTTGTTCCTGAGGCTGTAGACCAGAGGGTTCAACATAGGAATGACCATGGTGTAGAACACTGACACCACTTTATCTGAGTCCATTGAATGGTTTGAACTAGGCTGGAAATACATGAAAATGACTGTCCCATAAAATATGCTTACTGCTGTGAGATGGGAAGCACAGGTGGAGAAGGCTTTCTGGCGGCCCTCAGCTGAACGGATCTTTAAGATGGTGATGAAGATTAGCAAGTAAGAAGTAAAAATGACAAGAAATGGGAAAAAGATAGTGAATGAGCCTAAGATAAAGACTATTAACTCAGTGATATGAATATCAGAGCAAGACAGAACTAGGAGAGGAGGGATATCACAGAAAAAGTGATGCACTATGTTTGACCTACAAAAGGAAAATCTAAATATGTTTCCTGTGACTATGGAGGCGGTCAGAAAGCCACAAATGTGAGCACCAGAGACAAGAGATGCACATAGAGTTGATGTCATGGTAGTGGTATAATGTAGGGGCTTACACACAGCTGTGTGCCTATCATAAGCCATAGTAGCTAAAAGAAAACTTTCAGTAGTAGCAAAAGCTGCAAAAAAGAACAGCTGTGTAGCACATCCATTAAAGGAAATGGTCTTGTCCCCTCTTAGAAGCCCAGCCATCACCTTGGGAGTAACGGTTGAAGAGAAACCAAAATCTACCAGAGAGAGGTTACTGAGGAAAAAGTACATGGGAGTATGGAGATGGGAATCCCGGACGATCAAAGCTACTATCCCCAGGTTCCCTACCAGAGTGATGAGGTAAATGAGAGTGAACATGACGAAGAGAGGGACCTGAAGCTCTGGATCATCTGTTATTCCTTTAAGGATGAACTCATCCATTACAGATCTGTTTTCCATAGATGCCCTTTGGCAGTGATGTCATTCACCTGCAACAAAAGAGTAACCTTCAGAAAAATCCGTGGCAAGACATACAATATAGTTAGAAACTTATGTTATGTGAGGACCAATAACATCTAGATAGCTGTCATAGCACTTACTCTAGATCCCTAAAATTCACTCATCCATTTTCTCATAAAGAGAAAAAGTCCCTCTTCACATTACCTCATGCTTTTTTTTAAATTAAATTTATTTTTAAAATATTTAATATTTTATTTTCCCCAGTTAGATGCAAAATAATTTTTACATTTGTTTTTAAAAAACTTGAGTTCCAAATTTTCTCCCTTCCTTCCTACTACCACCCCAAGTAAGAAGGCACATGTGAAATTATGCAAAACATTTCCATAAAAGTCATGAAAGAAAATATAGATATCCTCTCCCCATCAAAAAAAAATCGAGAAAAATAAAGTAAAAAATAGTTTACTTAAATCTGTATTTAGTCACAATCAGTTCTTTCTTTGAGTTTGCATGCCATTTTTCATTTTCAGAGTAGTTATGGATCATTATATTGTGGAGAATAGTAAAGATATTGATAGCTGATCATTCCATAACATTGCTATTACTTTGTACACAGGACAGTTCACTTTGTTTTACATAGAGGACTGTCTAGGTTTTTCTGAGAGCATCCTGCTTATCATTCTCCATAAAGCAATACTATTTCATCATAATCACATACCACAATTTATTTAGCCACTGCACAAGTGATGGTCATCCCTTCAGGTTTTGATTCTTTGCCCTGAAAAGAGAGCTTCTATACATATTTTTGAACATATCATTTTTTTTTCCTTTTTTAAAAATCTCTTTTGGGATTAAGGCCTAGTAGTTGTATTATTGGGTCAAAGGACATATATATGTATATGTATATATATATATATATATATGTGTGTGTATGTATATACATATATATATACATACATATATATGTATATATATATGTGTATATATATAGATATAGATATAGATATAGATATAGATATAGATATAGATATATATATATATACATGTATTGTTATTAGCCTGTGACAAAACAAGCATTTGAAGAGGGATTACTATAGATCAAGATTGGAGAAGTGGATCTTTTCTGATGCATCTGTTTCCCTGTGATGAAGGAGGAAGAAAATAAATAAAGAAAATGAGCAAAAAACAGAGTAAGAGCAAAGTTTAAAACAGAGAAGGTAGATCTTGAAAGAAAGCTGGTCAAGAGTTTACTGGGATCCTGTTTAGGATTAATTGTGACCTTGAGGTTAATGCAATGGACTGAAGTCAGCAGTTCCTGAATAGGAACAGTAGTCCGTGGACACCAGTGGTGTAGTTATGTGAGTCATTCATCCAAAAGATCACTGGTGGATCACTTAACAATATTTGTATGATTTTAAAATATGTTTCCTTTGCCCAATCTGTCCCTTTTTAAATTCTCCAGCACTTCTACTGTGGAAATAGAAAGGAGCCACACACTTTGTCCTTTCATTGGTTATATAGTTTTTAGGGGTTCCAAAGAAATTTTCGATTTTGTAGTCTGCCTTGAAGTCTGAGCTAAAGAAGTGTTACCTAGAGGATGTCCTGTGATCTCAATTTAAGTGCCTTTCCTCTTTTGATTATGTCTAATTTATCCTGGATATAGTTTGTTTGTAAATTGATATTTGCATAGAGATTATGGGACTCCTTGATAGCAGGGCCTGTATTTTACCTTCCTTTGTTTTTTCAGTGCTTAGCTTGGTGCTGGACCCAAAAGAGGGTCCTTAAAAAATGCTTATTGACTCACCCAATGGCCACTGGTAACCTTCAATGTGTGAACTAAACTAAGTTGACCTTTAGGCATCAGACAACTATGTCCATTCCCAGGCACATTTTTAAGTTTTACAGCTTGAAAGAACCTTCCATAATTGTGTATCACTCTTTTAATCTTACAGTAATTAGTTTCATCCTGACAATCATGAGTCATTTCACGTTTTCTTAGAAGTTATAAGTAGATTGTCACATGCTATCTGTTACAGGCTGTATTGTTATATTTGTGTGTGTGTGTGTGTGTGTGTGTGTGGCTGGCAAGGAACCATTGAAACTCCATGAATATGACTCCTAACTGATCTTTTGGGCAGATTTTTCCTTTATTTGAAAAAAAAAAAAGAATGTATAATGTTCTGGAGGTTTTGGGACCAGCCTTTGTTTTAGCAGAGTAATCACCACTTGAATTGTCAGGAATAAAGTCCAAAATCTTTATTATCTCTCTCAAAGTCTATCTCCTTCACCTGGGGCCCAGGTTAGCTTTCTGGAGGCCCTTCAGAATGGGTCTTGGTTTCAGTGCAGGAGCCAGGAGAGCCACAAGGATTGTCTCTATCTTGAAATCTGTCTCTGGCTGAGTTTGTCCCAATTTATTACTTTATTACAATTATATCATTACAGTATACTGAATATAAACCAATCATTATATCAGTAGGGAACTATTATTTGTTTTTTTTTTTTTTAATTTTTTATTTTATTTTATAATTATAACATTTTTTGACAGTACATATGCATGGGTAATTTTTTACAACATTATCCCTTGCACTTACTTCTATTCAGATTTTTTCCCTTCCTCCCCCAACCCCCTCCCCCTGATGGCAAGCAGTCTTATATATGTTAAATATATTACAGTATAATTTAGATACAATATATGTGTGTAGAACCGAATTTTTTGTTGCACAGGAAGAATTGGATTCAGAAGGTAAAAATAACAGTTTACATTCATTTCCCATTCCTTTTCTGGATGTAGCTGGTTCTGTCCATCATTAATCAATTGGAATTGGTTTAGCTCTTCTCTATGTTGAAGAAATCCACTTCCATCAGCATACATCCTCGTACAGTATCATTGTTGAAGTGTATAATGATCTTCTGGTTCTGCTCGTTTCACTCAGCATCAGTTGATGTAAGTCTCTCCAGGCCTCTCTGTATTTCTCCTGTTGGTCATTTCTTATAGAACAGTAATATTCCATAACATTCATATACCATAGTTTACCCAACCATTCTCCAATTGATGGACATCCATTCTGCTGCCACAAACATTTTGGCACATACAGTACCCTTTCCCTTCTCTAGTAGTTCCTTGGGGTATAAGCCCAGTAGTAGTATGGCTGGGTCAAAGGGTATGCACATTTTGATAACTTTTTGGGCATAATTCCAGATTGCTCTCCAGAATGGTTGGATTCTTTCACAACTCCACCAACAATGCATCAGTGTCCCAGTTTTCCCACAGCCCCTCCAACATTCATCGTTATTTGTTCCTGTCATTTTAGCCAATCTGACAGGTGTGTAATGATACCTCAGAGTTGTCTTAATTTGCATTTCTCTGATCAATAGTGATTTGGAACACTCTTTCATATGAGTGGAAATAGTTTTAATTTCATCATCTGAAAATTGTCTGTTCATATCCTTTGACCATTTATCAATTGGAGAATGGCTTGATTTCTTATAAATTAAAGTCAATTCTCTGTATATTTTGGAGATGAGGCCTTTATCAGAACTTTTAACTGTAAAAATTTTTTCCCAATTTGTTACTTCCCTTCTAATCTTGTTTGCATTAGTTTTGTTTGTGCAGAAACTTTTTAATTTGGTGTAATCAAAATGTTCTATTTTGTGATCAATAATGGTCTCTAGTTCTCCCTTGGACACAAACTCCTTCCTCCTCCACAAGTCTGAGAGGTAAACCATCCCATGTTCCTCCAATTTATTTATGATTTCGTTCTTTATGCCTAAATCTTGGACCCATTTTGATGTAATCTTAGTATGTGGTGTTAAATGTGGGTCCATGCCTAGTTTCTGCCATACTAATTTCCAGTTTTCCCAGCAGTTTTTGTTAAATAATGAATTCTTATCCCAAAATTTGGGATCTTTGGGTTTGTCAAAGATTAGATTGCTATTTTTATTCACTATCTTGTCCTGTGAACCTAACCTATGCCACTGATCAACTAGTCTATTTCTTAGCCAATACCAAATGGTTTTGGTGACTGTTGCTTTATAATATAGCTTTAAATCAGGTACACTTAGACCACCTTCCTCTGACCTTTTTTTCATTAGTTCCCTTGCAATTCTCGACCTTTTATTCTTCCATATGAATTTTGTTGTTATTTTTTCTAGGTCATTAAAATAGTTTCTTGGGAGTCTGATTGGTATAGCACTAAATAAATAGATTAGTTTGGGGAGTATTGTCATCTTTATTATATTCGCTCGGCCTATCCAAGAACATTGAATGTCTTTCCAATTATTTAAATCTGACTTTATTTTTGTGGCAAGTGTTTTGTAATTTTGCTCATATAATTCCTGACTCTCCTTTGGTAGATATATTCCCAAATATTTGATACTATCGACTGTTATTTTGAATGGAATTTCTCTTTGTATCTCTTGCTGTTGGATTGTGTTGGTAATGTATAAAAATCCTGAGGATTTATGTGGATTTATTTTGTATCCTGCGACTTTGCTAAAATTCTGAATTATTTCTAATAGCTTTTTAGCAGAGTCTTTGGGGTTCTCTAAGTATACCATCATGTCATCTGCGAAAAGTGACAATTTGATTTCTTCATTTCCTACTCTAATTCCTTGGATCTCTTTCTCGGCTCTTATTGCCAAGGCTAGAGTTTCTAGTACTATATTGAATAGTAATGGTGATAGTGGGCAACCTTGTTTCACTCCTGATCTTACAGGGAAAGGTTCTAGTTTATCACCATTACATATGATGTTTACTGAAGGTTTTAAATATATGCTCCTTATTATTTTAAGGAATAGTCCATTTATTCCTATACTCTCAAGCGTTTTTAGTAGGAATGGATGTTGGATTTTATCAAATGCCTTTTCTGCATCTATTGAGATGATCATATGGTTTTTATTAATTTGATTATTAATATGGTCAATTATACTAATAGTTTTCCTAATATTAAACCATCCCTGCATTCCTGGTATAAATCCCACTTGGTCATAGTGTATTATCCTGGGGATGATTTTCTGAAGTCTATTTGCTAATATCTTATTTAAGATTTTAGCATCAATATTCATTAAGGAAATTGGTCTATAGTTTTCTTTCTCAGTTTTCGATCTACCTGGTTTAGGTATCAGTACCATGTCTGTGTCATAGAAGGAATTTGGTAGGACTCCTTCAATCCCTATTTTTTCAAATAGTTTACATAGCATTGGAGTTAGTTGTTCTTTAAATGTTTGGTAGAATTCACCTGTAAATCCATCTGGTCCTGGGGACTTTTTCTTAGGAAGTTGGTTAATAGCTTGGTCTATTTCTTTTTCTGAGATGGGACTATTTAAACTACTTAGTTCTTCCTCTGTTAATCTGGGCAAGCTATATTTTTGAAGGTATTCTTCCATTTCATTTAAGTTATCGAATTTATCGGCATAAAGTTGAGCAAAGTAGCTCCTAACTATTGTTCTAATTTCCTCTTCATTAGTGGTGAGTTCACCCTTTTCATTTTCAAGACTATCAATTTGCTTTTTCTCTTTCCTTTTTTTAATCAGGTTTACTAAGGGTTTGTCTATTTTGTTGGTTTTTTCATAAAACCAACTCTTGGAACTATTATTTGTTGTAAGATTAAATGAATCATACTAAATTAGAGAACTCACATGCTAAACTACATAACCATTGTCTTATCAATTCCACTGAGTTAACTCCTTGTTGTAGGATTAAATCAATCATACTGAGTTCCTGCCCTTTACAGAATAAAATAACATAGTTAACAGGTGGATGTTATATTTTAAAACTGAGAAAATATACTAATATAAAGGATCCTGCAGCTACATTGGCAAAGCGTAGTGGAAATCATTGATATTCTTAGTTGTATATTACTGATGGGAGTTTCCAAGTATCTGGACATCTGCCAAAATCTTTTCTCTTATTCTATATCTTTTATTCTGTCTCTTTGTTTCTCAATGCCCAATGTACTTTGTCCCTGTTTCTTTCTGATTCTATCTCTGTTCCTTTGCATATGTGTTTCTATCTTTGTCTCTCTGTCTTTGATTTTTTTTCCTTTTTCGTTGGCTACCTGTATCTTCTATTTCTCCTCTCTCTCTCTCTCTCTCTCTCTCTCTCTCTCTCTCTCTCTCTCTCTCTCTCTCTCTCTCTCTCTCTCTCTCTTCTCTCTCTCTCTCTCTCTCTCTTTCTCTTTCTCTCTCTTTCTCTCTCTCTCTCTTTTTTTTTCTCTCTCTCTCTTTTTTTTTCCTCTCTCTCTCTTTCTCTCTCTCTCTCTTTCTCTCTCTCTCTCTCTCTCTCTCTCTCTCTCTCTCTCTCTCTCTCTCTCTCTCTCTCTCTTTCTCTGTGTGTCTCTCTGTCTCTCTGTCTGTGTGTGTGTGTCTCTCTCTGTCTCTGTCTCTCTCTCATCTATCTCTGTCTCTTTCTTCAAATAACAGTTATTGATTAAAATGATATTTTTACCCACTAAAAGTGCAAAATGAAAGAACAGATATAAGAAAATCTTGTTCTAAATTTGATTCTCATAAAGGATGTGGAATCATAAAGTAGGATCAAAATGAATGGAGATGTCACAAGAACAAAGGAAAGTAAATCATCCTAAAATTTGAAAGGAGGAAAAGAAAATTATAAATTGTCAAAAATGCACATTATTTTGAACAATCAATTGCAAGCATTTTAGAGGAAGGATTAAGGAGGATTCTATGTTTAAACTTGAAAGGATAAGAAAGCTCAAGAATGAAAATTTTAAAATATAGGGAAAATGGCAAATAGACAAATATGAAAAAAATTATAGGAAAAAATAAAATAAAGGTAACCAAGGTTGAATGAAAGCTGATCCTATAAGTATAATAATAGAGCCAGAGTATCCCAGGGCTCTGTTTGAACTAAGAGAAGCCCAGAAAGCTAAATAATACAAATAGTTAAGTGTCTTTTAATTGAAAATTTGGCTATTTTGGGGAACAAAGATTAATCAAAGAATTGAATTGATGGGAATTGATGCTCAAGGCTGATAAGACAAGTACAATTAATGATAAGGAAAGGCTGACCTGCTCAATTTGTATTTTGTTTCTATTTTCTGTAGTAAAAAGAATGATTTTTGGACTTAGAAGAACAGAACAAATACCAGTTTATACCAAAGACAATAAAAACTAGCATCTATACTAGTGGAAAGAAGGGGGGAACCATTTCTATAAATTCCATTATGTGCAAAGCATTGTGTTGCACTTCATCAATATTATCTTATTTGATTCTTATAACAACTCTGTAATGTAGGTACTTTTATTATCTCCATTTTAAAGTTGGGAAAACTGAAGTAAACCTACCTACGGTTATATTTTAAATGTCTGCAACTGAAATTTGAGCTCTAAGACAATCCTATGAAATAAGTATTGCAAGTGTAATTCTGTATAGTTTGTGAATAAGGAAATTGAATTTAATGGACTTACCTATAGAGAAAATGAGACAACGTCTGAGATAGAAATGAGACAACGTCTGAGATAGAAGAGAGTTTTATACTGGTCTTCCTGACTCCACGTCCAGCAGTGTTTCTCCTATACCATTTTGGTATCTATGTAAGCCCTGCAGTCTTGAATTGGATATCCTCAAACATAGCCAGCTTACTATAGAGAAATATGACTAAGACCCCAAAAAGGAGAAAGAGACAAAAACTTTCTATTCAAGTTTTGGCCTTGAAGTTCCAAAATAGGAAACATATAATCATATTGGAAAAAAGCTTCACTAGTATCTGGGGGGGTGGGGTGAGTGCTGAATCCAGAGCACTAAACCCTATAGTGGAAGGTTTCCATGTCAGTGGCTGACCCAGGGACTTTATGCAGACCTGGGAGCCCTGAGGCTCTTGGGAGATTGTGCTTCCTTGGAGGTTTTGGCAGATCTGTTGCCAATTTCTGAACAAAACAAACGATTAAATTCAGCTTTGGTTATGGGAAAAGAACAATTTTCTCATGGATACTTTGCCATCCTAACTTGTTTTTAGAAAATTTAAATAGAATGGGACCTGTGAAGGCTTCTAGTCCTGCTTCTACCTACCATTTTCTAATTGGGTGACATTGGCTAAGTCACTAAACAGCTTTAATTCTCAATTTATTTTGCTTCTTTGAAATAGGTGTAAAGGTGTAGCTAGGTAGTACAGTGGAAGGACAGTGGTTTTGGAATCAGGAACAGCTGAATTCAATTGATGTCAGACACTTGACACTTACTTGCTGTGTAATCCTGGGCAAGTCATTTTACCCTGTTTGTCTCACCAAAAACACTAATCTAAGTTATTTCAAAGGCAAATGTTATGTAAAGACCTTGGTTCATTGATATAGAAAAAAGGAACATACATCATTTCTGTTAACATTATTATCCATTTATAATTTCATTGATTAAAAACTATAGCAGGCCTTAATAGTTAACCATTTGATAGTACCAGTGTCTTTGGTGGCAACAGTGTTTTCTTCATCAAATGTTTAATAGCATTGGCTATAGGGAGGGTAGCAAAATGTAGAATTTGGAGAAACAGTTGGCAGATTTAATCTTTACAAAAGCTAACATTGTAAAGTATAAATCAGGCGTCTCCCTTCAATTAACACAATAGATTTTTACCAACCAAGAAAATCACAGAATCATTTCTTTGAGACTTTTGGCCCAACAGTCCATTCTTTATACCACCTAGTTGTCTTCCCTCTTGTGTTAATTCTCCCTTGATTTTTTTTATGATTGGTTCCTTGTATTGGCTATCTTTATTTTTAATATAATTATAGCTTTTTTATTTTTCAAAATACATTCAAGTATAGTTTTCAGCATTCACTTTTGCAAAAGCTTGTGTTCCAAATTTTTCTCTCACTCCCTACCTCTACCTTCTCCTAGATAGCAATTAATCCAATATAGGTTAAACTTGTGCGATTCTTTTAAACACATTTCTACATTTATCATAGTACGCAAGAAAAATTAGATCAAAAGGGGAAAATGAGAAACAAACAAACAAAAACAACAACAAAGATAAAAATATTTTATTGTGATCTACATTTGGTCCTCACAATTCTCTCTCTGGATGCAGGTGGATTTCTTCATCACAAGTCCATTGGAACAGGCCTGAATCACTTCACTGTTCAAAAGAACCAAGTTCATCATAGTTGATCATTACATAATCTTGTTGTTGATGTGTACAATGTTCCCTTAGGTCTCCTCACTTCACTTAGCATCAGTTCATATAAATCTTTCCAGGCTTTTCTGAAATCATCCTGTTGATCCTTTAGAGAACAATAATATTCCATTATATTCATATACCATAACTTATCCAGCCATTCTTCAACTGATGGGCATCCACTCAATTTCCCGTTCCTTGCCACTACAAAAAGGGCTGCTAGAAATATTTTGAACATATGGATCCTTTTTCCTCTTCTATCATCTTTTTGTGATGAAGGTCTTTGGGCATAGTTCCAAACTGCTTCCTGGAGACAATAGGAAGGCACTGGAGTCCCTGGAGGACCAGGGGACATGACTATATGTACAATCCAGGAAAATCATTTTAGTGTGGAGATTTTGTCTATTACAAGTTTAACCATCTTCTATGTGGCATTTCCCACTTCAAGGGGGAAAAAAGACCTTACCTGACAAAAATCAGCATAAATGGGAGGGGGGGAAGGGTGATTATTGTTTCTTACGGTGTTGTAGAACTAGTTTTTTTTTTTTTTTTTTTTTTTTCTTATGAGAATCTAATTAAAGAGAGAAAAGAGAAATAAAGAAGAAAGAAGAGTAGATTTCATTTGAGGAAAAAGACCCCAAGTCTTGAGATCTTAAATTATCTATGATATCTCAGGATATTTCAGGATATCTCAGGAGGTACTGGGCTGCAGCCATATTGAGGTTTCTAGAGAAACCTTCTAAAGAAGGGCTGGTTGAGGTGTCATTGGATATAAAAATTAGTGGCCAATCCAGTCAGGATTAGAACTCAAGTATACCCATGTTTGCAAAGCACTTTATAAATAAATATTGTCTCAGGCGGTCCTGGAAAAATCTATAGGTATTATCAGGCATAGGTGTTATTTTCTGGAGGAGAACTCTGGGCCTCAGAGGAATGAGGCAACTTATCCTGGAGGAATCATCTAGTAAGCTTCTGAGGTAAAGAAGTTAGTCAACAAGCATTTCCTTATCACACTCTGTATCACAGGTATACTGCTAAGTGTTGGGGAAAGCAAAAAGACAAAAACAAGTCCCTGCCCTGCCGAAATCACATTTTAAATGGGAGATAAGCAAATAACTATGTACACACAAACTGAATAGGATATCCATAGCAAGTAATCTCAGAGGCAATGGTTTGTGTTTATTTATTTTTTTAATTTATGGAATAAAATAAGCCTTTTTGATAACATAGTTTAATAAAAAAGATGATTGAACATAAAAGTGCAAATTCCCTATGTAATACCTACTAGTCCTTTTAAATATACCACAGTTATCATGTAAATTTTTGTTTTTTTCTCTTGTTCTGTCCTCTGGAGATGGCCACCACTAAACACAAATACATATTTATATCTGTGCATACAAGAACATACACACACATATATAAATATATATGGAATTATTCTATACATAATTTTATTTATCAGCTCTATCTTGGGATACAGATAATACCAATCTTCTTATGTTCTTTATAGTTAATTTAGGTATTTATAATAGTCAAAGTAATTTATTCACTCAAAGTCATTCTTAAAACAATGTTGCTGTTGCTATATACAATGTTCTCCTGTTTCTGCTCTTGTTATTTTGTATGTGTTACAATATTTCTCAAGATTATTGAATTCATCATTTCTCATAACACAGTAATACACCATCAGAGTCATATACTACATCTTGTTCAGGCAAGATTTTTAGTCCAGAGCCTTCCAATTTCCAAAAAGATCTGCTACAAACATTTTTGGCCATATGGGTTCTTTTCCCTTTTTTATGATCTCTTTTTTGAGATACAAACTCAACAGAGATATTGCTGGATCAAAAGGGTTTGCACCGTTTGATAACCTTTTGGGTATAGTTCTAAAATGCTCTCCAGCATGATTGGAGCAATTCACAATTCCACCAACAATGCCTTAGTGTCCCAGTTTTCTAATCTCTTCTTCAACATTTGTCATTATCTTTCCCTATTATTTTTATCAAGCTGAGATGTGTGAGATAGTATCTTAGAGTTGTCTTAATTTTCTAAGTCTGATTCTTCAATATTTAGGGGCTGAATAAGCAATTCCATTAGCATTAATGCTGTATCTTCTGAACAACTCTGTGGCTTTGCTTTTGAAATAATAAACTCTTGGGGCAGCCAGGTAGTGCAGTGGATAGAGCACCAGCCCTGAAGTCCAGGAGGACCTGAGTTTAAATCTGGTCTCAGACACTTAACACTTCCTAGCTGTGTAACCCTGGATAAGTTACTTAACTTAACACTCTTAAGTTTATGATCATTTCCACTAGATAATTTAAACTTTGAAAAAAAATATATTTCATTTGGGGCAAGCCCTTTGCAAGACGGAGCTGGGCCACAGATTTCTGTCTTCACAGTGAATAGCAATACTAGAGCTGGCTTTATCCTGAGCCTGAGACAGCTGTTTTCTTTTAGCCTCAGCATTAAGCTATAACTTTCCTTCTGTCCTTTCTTGGTCTACTCTCAGCAGTCCAACCTTCTACTTTTCTCACTTTCTCTGCCCATTGTCCTCAGGGTTCCCCTCCCTCACAGTCACACTGCTGCCCTTCCCAGTCTGGGAACTCTTATTTCCCAGGAACTTGGGAGTCCTCCTTCACAACTCTTGACATGGTCACGTTCCTTATTTCATAATTTCTAAGTGAACCAAAACAGATACTTCCCACCTGTTCCTGCTACAGTCATTCTAATCCTGAACCCCCTGCTGATCAGTTTAATGATCTACAAGCCTTGAAACAATCAACTGAAAAACTTTTCCCCCAGTGTCCATAAATAACTTTATTGTTCACCCTGAGCCTGCCATGAGAAGTGCTACTCAAGCTCTAAGAATTATTGTGCTGTGGCCTAGTTGACTTGTAGTTTTGCATGAGTATAAGCTCTGCCTTTGCCCAACATGTTAAGCTCTCCTTCTCAGAATGGAGGATTCTGTTTACAAGCATTTCCCTTGCTTTGAAATTTTAAAATTCTGCATGATCCTTCACTTTCCTGCCTGTAGCCTGCTTTGTTTAGCTCCACACAATTACTGGGCTCCTCTAGTGTGAATGAGAGAATTAGCACGATGATATGCATCAAGAAAGAATGTACCCTTTAGCTTACTATGAACCCCCCAGATCAAGGAGACTGTTCCAGGCCAACATCCCCCTTGGTGGTGGAAATTCTTAAAACTTCATTGGCTCCTTTTTTCTGGAAAGTGAGTTCAGATAAGGAATAAGGAATGTTGGCACCCATTGAATTCCTTCTCCATCTATAGAGACACAAGCAAACCCTCTCTCTCAAGCAGTTAACCTCTCTGGTCCCTTCCATTCACCACTCTCTGGGTCTCTCCACATGACCTGATGATTGTCTAAAGACAGTGGAGCTGCTCACACTGGACTCTGACTTTCTTGTGGGTTATGAAACCTGTCTGCCAGAGCCAGTGTGTCTTCATCAAAAAAACCCCAAAATTAATAGTATAAAGAGGTAACTTTAGAAGTTCTCTAGGGTTACCTGTGGCTCCCCCTTTCTTTGCTTTTTGTTTCTCTTTTCCACTATCTATCACCTGCCCTTGAGGACTGAAGAATATGCCAATGATGTGTGAAAATATATACTGTGCAAAAAAGTGTGTGAAATGTTTGGAAGTATATGCAGGTCCATTATCTGTTTTTATTGTTTGTGACATGCCCATAACTGTAAAGGCCTGTGTAAGACATTCAGTGACATCTCTTTTGCTACTGGTACTGCAAAAGTAAATCCTGAGAAGGTGTCCATGGCAACATGGATAAAAGACAGATGACCAAAAGATTTCAATTGGGTCACATCTATTTGCTAAATTTCATTGGGCTTCAAATCATGAGGGTTCTTCCCTGTAGGAAGTGTAGGAGTGTGGAAAGGGAAGCAAGCTGTACAGGCTTTTACTATGCTCCTAGCTTCTCTTTTTTTATTCCAAACTACAGATATAAAGCTCAAGCTGCCTGATGATTTTAGAATTAAATTCTTGGGCTGCCTGAAATAGGGGAGTATTGTCTAACATTGTGAGGAGGTGATTTACCTTTGTTTCCATAAAAAATTGGATCTGGAAGAACAGTATGAGAGGGGACATGCAAGAGGCAATACTTACTTGGGCAGTTTTGAACCTGCATCTGAAATTCCTTAAAAAGCTGAAATATGTTAGAGGCTCCAAAATTATTTGGGCTGTGGCAATTTTTTAAAATCCAAATTTAATATCTGACATAATATAATAAATACTAATTAAAACACTGATGATATACATTTGAAGTAAATATAGACTATCAAAGACATAAACATAGACTGCAATTGATATCTTTGCTTAAAGTCTTTTTTATTATATAGCTTTTAATTTACAAGATATATGCATGGGTAATTTTTCAGCATTGACAGTTGCAAAACCTTTTGTTCCAACTTTTCCCCTCCTCCCCCCACCCCTCCCCCAGATGGCAGATAGATCAATACATGTTAAATGTGTTAAAGTATATTTTAAATGCAATATATGTAATATGTCCATACAGTTATTTTGTGGCAATTCTTTGTAACACACCTACTGAATAAGTCGATTCAGATATTATATTTACATCTCCTGGGAAATAAGTAAGGCTATATATGTTTCCCTATGACTTTGGTGGATATCAGGAATGCCAGAAATGTGAGCACCACTGACAGAATTGCACATAGAGTTGATGTCATGGTGGAGGTGTAATGTAGGGCCTTACTCACAGCTATATGGTGATCATAGGCCATGGAGGCTAAAAGAAAACTTTCAGTAGTAGCAAAAACTGTAAAAGCTTTTATGAACTTTTGTATTAGATAATTTATGCCATTATATGTCTTTTTTCTCCTTTTCTCAGCCCTTCCCTATTCCTTATCTCATAAATTTATTTAAAAAAAAAATCCCACCATACTCAACTCATACCTGTACCCTCTGTATGTTTCTCTAAAAATGAGAAAGATCTTAAGAGCTAAATGTATCATTTTGCCATAAACAAATAGAAACAGTTTTTCTTTGTCAAATCTCTTATAATTTCACTTTATTGTTCTATAGTTCCAAATTTTTCTTATTGTTTTGTTGATCATTTAATTTTCAGAATGTGAGGGAGAAAATGCTGATTAAATTTTAGTGGATTAGGTGGCTGTATTTTTACAATGAATGTCGAATTCTTAAGTATTTCCCAGTACACCTCTGGTTTAGGATCAAGTGAATAAGCAGTGGTATTACCATCAAAGCTGTGCTTTCTAAACCACTTAAGATTTTTGACTTATGCAATGTGAAAGTATCTGGGATGGAATTTAAATTCATGTCTCTTCTAACTCTGTCTATGACACTCTCTAATACATGATGTTGCTTCTAAAAAGATTGGCAAATCTTTTTGCCAATATACACAAATCTATGTGTATAAGAAAAAGAGCCTAATGTTGGTAATTGATCCCAGAAAAGAAGGTTTAGGTTACGTTTTCTCTCTAACAAAAAAGATGATCTAATTGAAGTTATTTTTTCAGTTTTCTAAAAGCATTCTTGATGTCTGATCCTAAGACTTATACTTACACCACAACTCACCCTGATTCTATATGTTCTCCTATTAGTTGGTTTGGGATTTTCCTAATTACACATTGTACTGATCCCTCTGATTGTTGATATAATAGTATTTTGGATTTTTACATGAGAGAATTTTCTACTTCTCCCCCTCTTATAAATGGATATAGATGTATACCTACTAACATACATACACATAGACAAATATACATTCATCCATATATGGGAAGTTAGAAAGATCTATAAACAGATGAGCTATAAAAAAATCTAAGATTTGCTATGTACTTCTCTGTGCATAAGAAAAAGAACCCAATTTCTTGATTGGATGCCAGAATGGGGATGGTATAGATTGGATTTTCTCTTTAAGAAAAATGTTGATTTAATTGATGTTGTTGTCCCCTCACAGCTTTCCTGAAAGTGTTCTTGACATCTTTGTTCCTAAGACTGTACACCAGAGGGTTCAACATAGGGATAACCATCGTATAGAATACTGACACTATTTTGTCTGAGCCCATTGAATGGTTTGAACTAGGTTGTGAGTACATGAACATGATTGTCCCATAAAATATAGACACTGCAGTGAGATGGGAAGCACAGGTGGAGAAAGCTTTCTCACGGCCTTCAACAGAGTGGATCTTCAGGATGGTGATGAAGATTAGTAAGTAAGAAGTAAAGATGATAAGAAGTGGAGAAAAGACAGTGAATATCCCTATTATAAAGACTAGTACTTCTGTGATGTGAATATCAGAGCAAGAGAGAAGTAGCAGAGGGGTAACATCACAGAAAAAGTGTTCAACTATGTTTGATCTACAAAAAGAAAGGCTAAATATATTTCCTGTGACTATGGAGATGGCTAGAAAGCTGAAGAAGTAAGCACCACTGACTAGATATACACATACAGTTGATGTCATGGTAGTGGTATAATGTAGGGGCTTGCACACAGCTGCATGGCGATCATAGGCCATTGATGCTAAGAGGAAACTTTCAATAGTACCAAAAGCTGCAAAAAAGAATAGCTGTATAGCACATCCGTAAAAGGAAATAACCTTGTCCCCTTGAAGGAGCCCAGCCATCACCTTGGGAGTTATAGTTGAAGAAAAGCCAAAATCCACCAAAGAGAGATTACTGAGAAAAAAGTACATGGGAGTATGGAGATGGGAATCCCAGGAGATCAAAGATACTATTCCTAGGTTCCCTACAAGGGTGATGAGGTAGATGAGGGTGAAAATGATGAAGAGAGGAACCTGAAGCTCTGGATCATCGGTTATTCCTTTGAGGATGAACTCATTCACTTCAGATCTGTTCTTCATAGATGTCATTTGGTAGTGATGTCATTCACCTGCAACAAAAGAGTAATCTTCAGAAAAATCCACTTCTAAACATAAAAATAGTCAGATATCTATTTTATATGAGGGCTAGAATTAAGCAATCAAGAGGCCAATAATATCTAGGTAGATGATGTTGATCTAAATCTTCAAAATTTACTCATCGATTTTCTCATAAGGTCTCATATATTACTTCTTACTTTTAAAAATCTCTCCCAAATTTAACCATCTTCAAAGCGATATTTTCCACTTCCAGAAAAGGAAATGCCTTAGCCTGTGAGGAAAAATTCGCATTTGAAGAGGGATTACTTTAGGTAAAGGTTAGAGAACTAGATCTTTTAATATAAATATGCTTCCCTCTGATGAATAAAGGGAGAAAAGGGAAATAAAGGAAAAGTAGAAGGAGCTAAGAGAAAAGTTTTTAAAAAATTGCAAGAAGGTTGAAGAGGATTAAAGTGTTGACCAACAGTTTTCTGGGAATTCTGATTAGGACTCACTATGGCTTTGAACGTTATTCAATGGACTGAAGTCAGCAGTTCCTGAGTAGAAAGAGTTGTCAATTGACATCAGTGATATAGTTGTGGGAATCCTTTGTCCAAAAGATCACTGTTAGATCACGTTATGTTGATATGTAGGATTTTTTCCCTTTTTTTTTCCTTCACCCAACCTGTCCCTTTTTCAATTCACCACGGCTACTATGGAAACAGAAGGCAGTCATAAACAGAGAGATTTTAAAATTCCTTTTACTATATTTTTGAAGTGCCAGAGAAATCTCCAATTTTGGGGTCTGCCTCCTTCAAGTCTGAACTAAAATTTCACTTAAAGAAAGAAGACTTTCTTAAACCATTGACCTCAATTCAGTACCTTCCCTATTTTGATTATCTCTAATTTATCCTGGTTATTGATTGTTTTTAAGCTAATTATTTGCGGAGAGATTATGAGACTCATTGTCAACAGGGGCTATATTTTACCTTTCTTTGTTCTCAGTGCTTAGCATGGTGCTGGACATATTGACTCACATATTAGTTGGTGGTAGCTATCAATGTCTGAAGTAAGCCAAGTTGACCTATAAGCTTCAGATAATATTATTTTCCATTGCCAAGCATCACAGCTTGAAAAGGAACTTCCCCAATTGTGCATCGCTCTGTTATTCAAAGAGGAATTACTTTCATCTTTATCATCATGAGTTATTTAAATTTTCATAGAAATTATAAATAGGCTGCCACATGGTTTTACAGGTTGTATCTTTAAATATTTATGTATAGTAAACAGAATCAGAGAATCTGAAGTCAGCATGGTTCCTCAGAGGTCAGCTATTTCAACCATATCTGACAAGGAATCACCTTTATCAAAATATTTCAAAATTAACAAAAGACTAGAAAAACAAGAGCTGGCTAAAGAAAAAGATGGAAAGAATTGAGTTATAGAGCTCTATAATAACTTCAGCATCCTCAAGGAATTACGCCTCCTATGCAAGAAGAATTAGAATCTATCAAACATGAAAACAAATCTGACTGCCAAGGTATCATTGAGACTTGTCATATGGGACTTGAAACTAGGATGTGGATCAATACAGGTTTTTACTTTATTTAAATGAAATAGGATAGTTTACTTCTAGCTACTATAATATTTTTAAACTGAGAAAATACAGTGATATAAAGAATTCAGGAATCACTTAAATCAATCAGCTTCATGTTATTTACCTGTTAAAGGAGGATGGACTTCATAGTAATAATATTTATTTCAAATAGTTGGGAGAGGAAATTAAAAAAAATGAAGAGCCTTGTAACAGCATACAAATATAAGGTATTATCATTCAAGACAAAGACTCTATCTCTCCTGAGTTTTCTTATTAAATCCCTTCCTAAAGCTTTTAATGTTGTGTTTTGTACATAATGTATAGGCAATTAACATGATTAAATTTTGTAATCATTTGGTTTACACAGTCACCTATTCCTCAAAAGAATTATTTGATTATTAAAGAATGAAGAGCTTGAAAAAAGTAATGGGTGTATGTTTGAACACAGTTTCCATACAAGATCTCATTTGAGCTCTAACACAATCTAGTGAAATTAGAATTGCATCAAGTGTAATTATACATAGTTTATGGATAAGAAAATTGAATTTAATAGACTTACCCATGGGGAAAATGAGTCAATGTCTGAGATAGAGGAGTGTTTTATATCGGTCTTCCTGCCTCCAAGTCCAGCAATGTTTCTACTATCCCATTTTGGTATCTATGTAAGCCCTACAATTTTGAATCGGATATCCTCATCCACAGCCAGATTAATATAAAGAAAAATAACCAAGAAGCCCAAAAGGAGAGAGAGACAGAAACTTGATATTCAAGTTTTGACCCTGAAGTTGCAAACTAGTCTCTGGGAAAAAGAGTTCCAAAGTACACTTCTGCCCATTGCTATGGCATTGATAGTAGAGTTAGCAATACCCACTTCTACCATTAGGAAACACAACAGGAACTAGATGAATGAGTGAATGACTCAGATAATTTGACCTACCAGCTGGATCCTCAGCACTTAGCCCTATAGTGAAATATTTCAGTGTCAGTGAGTAAACCCAGGACTTTATGCAGACCTGAGAACCCTGAGGCTCTTGGGAGATCATGCTCCCTTGGAGGTTCTGGAAGTATGCTGCCAATTCCTGAACAAAACAAACAATTAAATTATGCTTTGTGGGAAAAGAACAATTTTCTCATGGATACTTTGCCATACTAACTTATTTTTAGGAAAAAAATGAGGTGGAATGGTACATATTTCTACCATCTCCTAGCTGGATGATATTGGCCAAGTCACTGAATAGCTCTAGTTCTTCAGTTATTTTATTTCTTTGAAATAGGAGTAAAGGTTTAGCTAGATAGTGCAGTGGAAGATAAGTGGCCCTGGAATCAAGAATAGCTGAATTCAAATTTGATCTCAGACACTTAACACTTACTTGACATGTAATGCTAGGCAAGTCACTTTGCCCTATTTGTCTCACCAAAAAAAAAAAAAAAAAAAAAAAAAAAAGTCCTTGTAATAGTCACACTCCTGAGTTCAAATCCCAGCTGATTATTTATATGGAAATAGAAAGGAATTCTTTTGGATGATAAAATGAAAAAGAGGAAATGTACTTGCATGTGGCCATCCATTAAGAATCAATGTGAATTCAGATATAGAACCTTTGTGATATTTTGGAAATGATTTGAGGAATTGATGAATTGAAAGAATCCCTAACATTTATCAGAAACAATCCAAGAGTTGGATGTAAAATTTGCAGACATTCCCAAGTTATTGTATCCATGATCTTGAAAGTTTCAAATTATTGCAGAAACCAGCCTAAAATTATTCAGATATAGACATTCTTATTGTCACAGAGGGAAAAGGCACCTTTAACATAATTGTCATTATTCACTCTTTATGACATCAATAAAATGCCCTGAAGTATCATTGCAAACCCCCAAACAGTTTGTGAACCACTAACTGGGAAACCTTGCATTAAACCATTGTATCTCTAGCTTCTGGAACTATTCTGGCTTCTAGTCTAGCCTTTTACAATGTAAGTTCTTACCAAATATTTGTTAAAATTCACTGAAAAAGAGAAATGAAGCTGAACCCTGACCCAAATATCCTATGTATAATACAGTAAGTATATGCACAGAATAAAATTTCTTCAATTTCTAACAATAATGAGTGTGACTTTCTTGGTTGATAAAATCTGTCATTTAAATTGAAAGGAATCATGTGGTTTATCTTTTATGCTGTATTGGTAATAAAAAATATAGTAATGAATAAATGAATGGGTGGAAAACATTTATTCAGTACCTACTATGTACAAAGTAGCATTCCTAGTGCTGAGGGTGTACACTGAAAAGTAAAACAACCCTTGCTCTCAGAGATCACTAATCTATCAGGGATTATAAATTATTTCAAATCCAAGTGTTATGTAAAGACCATGGTTTATTGATGTAAAAAGTAGAGACACATTATTTGTGTTGATATTATTATCAAACTATGGCAATATTTAATGGTTAAGCTTTTTATATTGCCAGTATCTTTGGTGGCACTAGTATTTTCCCTATCAAGTATTTACTAGCATTGGCTTCAGGGAGAGTAGCTGAAGGTAGAACTTGCAGATACAGTTGGACTATTTTATCTTTATAAAAGTTAACAGTGTAAAATGTAAACCATGTTTTTCTCTTCAATTAACAACAGATTTTACCAACTATGAAAATCACAGAATCAGGTCTTCTTGACTTTTTGAGGAGTTGACTAATAACTTGTTCTATTTCTTTTTCTAAAATTGTAATGATTAAGTAATTTATTTCCTCTTCTGTTAACCTGGGCATTCTATATATCTGTAGGAATATCTACACTTAGATTATCAAATTTATTGACATATAGTTGGGTAAAACAACTCCTAGTTATTACTTTTCTTTCCTCTTCATTGGTGGAAAGTTCTCCCTTTTCATTTTTAGACTATTTTATTTTCTTCTTTCCTTTTTCTAATCAATTCAACTGAAAGTTTATCTTTTTGTTGTTTTTTTCATAAAACCAATTCTTAGTTTTATTTATTAATTCAATAATTTACTTACTTTTAATTTTATTAATCTCCCCTTTTATTTTCATAATCTCAAATTTGTTATTTAATTGGAGGTTTTTAATTTTTTCTTTTTCTAGCTTTTTCAATTGCAAACCCAATTGATTGTATCTTTCTCTATTTTATGCAAGTAAGCATTTAGGGACATAAAACTTCACCTAATACCTGCTTTGGCTGCATCCCACAAATTTTGGTATGTTGTCTCATTATTTTCATTCTCTTGGATGAAATTATTGATTTGTGTCTATGATTTTTGTTTCATCCATTCATTCTTTATGATTAGATTATTCAGGTTCCAATTAATTTTTGGTATATTTCCCCCTGACTTTTAATTGCATGTAATTTTTATTGCATCATAATAATGAACTTACTATTTCTGCCTTTCTTCATTTGATTTTGTGGTTTTTATGCCTTAATACATAGTCAGTTTTTGTATAGATCCCATGTATTGCCAAAAAATTTATATTCTATCTCCATTCAATTTTTTCCAAAGATATATCATCCCTAACTTTTCTAGGATTCTATTTACCTCCTTAACTTATTTTTTATTTATTTTGTGGTTTGATTTATATAGTTCTGAGAAAAAATGGTCAAGATCCCTCACTAGTGTAATTTTGCTTTCTAATTCTTCTTGCAGATCTCTTGACTTCTTTAGGAATCTACACACATATGTTTTATATTGATATTTCTTAATTATCTATGGTACCCTTTAGCAAGATATAATTTTCTTTCCTTCCTTGTCTCTTTTAATTAGATCTATTTTTGGTTTTTACTTTTACTTTAAAATAAATGCTTTAAATGAGTTTCTTGTAAACAATAAATTGTAGGATTCTGGCTTATAAGCCAGTCTGCTATCCATTTCCATTTTATGGGAGAGTTCATCCCATTCACATTAACAGACAAAATTACTAGCTCTGTATTTCCTGCCATCTTATTTATGCCAGTTATATTTTTCTCATCTCTTTCCCCCTTTCCCTTTTCCCCAATATTTTGACATTGATTAACCCTTCCTTTAAACAGCCCTCCGCTTTTGCAGTCCCTCCCCTTTCTTATACTTTTCCCTCTGCTTCTGTTCTCCATTCTATTAGCCTCACCCCTTCCTTTCTCCCTTCCCCTCCTACTTCCCTATATAGCTTCTCTATGAAGTTAAATGTTATATTCTCTTTCTGCCACATATGGTGAGAGTAAGATTTGCACAGTGCTCATCCCCCTCCCCTCTTTCCCTCAATTGTAATTGGTCTTTTTTGCCTCCTTATGAGATGTAATTTTTCACATTTTAACTCCATTTTCCTCTTCTTCCAGTAGAATTCTCCTCCTTTAATTTATTTTTTAAATCATCACAATAAAATCAAAATATACCTCCATTATCTAAATATACCTATAATAGAGATACAGATCTTAAAAGTTAAACACATCACTTCCCTCCATAAGGATATAAGCTATTTAGCTTTTTAAAGAGTTATTTTTTTCTTTTCTTTTTACCTTTTTATAGTTCTCTTGAGTTCTATATTTGAAGAACAAATTTTCTATTCATCTTTTGTTTTTTCATCAGAAATAGATGAAATTCACTTATTTTGTTGAATGTACATTTTTTCCTCTGAAAGATGATGCTCAATTTTGCTAGAGAGTTGATTTGTGGCTAAAATCCAAGTTCCTTTGCCTTTTGGAATATCAGATTTCATGTCCTTTGATCTTTTAAAGTGGAAGCTGCTAGATCCTAGTTAATCCAGATTGTGGCTCCTTGATATCTGAAATGTTTCTTTTTGGCTATTTGAAATATTTTCTCCTTGATTTGGTAATTTTGAAATTTAGCTATGATATTCCTTGAAGTTTTCATTTTGGGATTTCTTTCAGCAGGTGATTGGTATTCTTCCAATGGCTATTTTTGCCCTCTAATTCTATGATATCCAGGCAGTTTTCCTTGATTTCCTGAAAGATGTTGTCTAGGCTTTTGTTTTCATCATGGTTTTCCAGAAGTCCGATAATTCTTAGATTGTGTCTCTTAGATCTGTTTTCCAGATCATTTGTAGACAACTCCAAGGAAGCTAGAATCTTTAGTAACTGACATTCCTTCCCTTCTCCTAAGATTAATCAATAATTAATTTATGCTTGAAATCATGGGAAAACATAAGGTCCTGGCACAGTAATTACTGGGACATTGTGAATTTAAATAAGATTGAGTCCCTAGAAACTAACTACATGCTTCTGAGAGTTATATCATAGTAAACAGAAACCAGAGTTGATTGCCGAACAATGCTTTTCATAATAACATATGATTTTAAGCTATATAAGCAATATGATTTGTCTCATTAAACAGCTGTTGAATTATCAGCAACCCCATCTCCTTATTTTCAACCATCACTAGCCCACAACAGTTAGTTGTTTTTCCAATGAGGTATTTTACATGTTTTAGGTTTTGTTTGATTCTTGAAGTCTCATTAAGTCATTCACTTCCATTTGTTCAATTCTATTTTTTTTTTTTTTTTTTTTTTTTGTAAAGAGCAAAACTTTGGAGAAGTATACTTGAAACAAGGTGTCAACTCAGAGGAATTGATGAGATGATTGTTCTCTAGATCACATATATACTTAGTACTTAAGCATGGTGATGTAATGGTTCTCTAAGTTCACACATTATCAGTATGCTGTAAATTGTAATTACAATAAGGTTTATAAGAGCCAACAAGGACTGGAAGAGAGACATTCTATTTTTGGCCATCTTCATGGTGGCTGTCATGACTCCTAAATTAAGATTAAGACTAGGCCAGAATAATGAATTTAGATTCTATCTTTGACCATTTTCATGATGTCTATCCTGCTGAGAACAAGACCCTTCCAGAGGACCTCCAGAATGCTAGCCTGAACATTACAATTTTTAGTAAATTATTTGCTTCAGATAGCTTTTTATCTCCTTTCACATTCAGCCAATTGAGCTTTGTTCAATTCAACTTTGTTTGAGTTCAACTGTTTGAAGTTCAACGTTCAATTGAACTTTGTTCAGTTCAAAACCGAATGTTTTGTTCATTGCATTTTTCCATTTCCCAAATTCTGTTTTTCACCAAATTGGTTTCTTTTGCATATGTTGTAAGAAATTATATGGTTTTTTCATGACATCAAATCTATTTTGTAGGGAGTTATATGCTTTTCTCATTTTATCAAATTTATTTTTAAGGAGTTTTCTTCTATTTTTCCTTTTCCATACCCTCTTGAAAAGATCTCATTTCCTTTTTGAAATTCTTCCAAGAGATCTTTAAGAAATGGGGACCAACTCATATCACACTGTTATGCGATTTTAGAGAAAAGTTCGAATCCGCTCCTATAAATGACACTCTCGGACTCAATTAAAGTGAATGTAAAATTTAATTATACAATGCACGGAATAGAATGCTTACAATAACAACTAATACAGCAAATAATACATAAAAAACAAAGAATAATGAGAATTATGATTAAATAACAGAGAAGGGAAGAGAATACATCACCAATTCAGAAGAGCACCAACACTAGATTTCACTGGCTGGGGAGTCCCAACATCAACAGCCTCTAAGTTCCAATTGGGAAAAGATGGTCCCAGACAGATAATAATAATGTGGGAGAAGGCAGGGCTCCAATTGCTGAAACATCACCCTATATACTAACATCTTCATGGGTGAAACTCTGAATAGAGAATGCATTACCCACTTTTTAAAGGGGTCGGAACAAAGAAGGCATTGAGCCAAGTAAAGACATCATATAAGGCAAGGGCTCCAGATTGTTATAGTCAAGTGTTGTTTTGACAAGGGGGCCAGTCCTTATCAATGACAACTATTCCAAGGAGTGGCAAGTTCCCAGAATCACATATTTGGAGCCAAAACACAGGTGGTATGTTCCCATCTTATAGGCTAAAAAATGGTATGTTGTTATGGGTTAAGGAACGGTCAGGTGCTCATAGGAGAAGGAGCTAAAACATGCTGTTATGGGTTAAGGGACAGTCAGGTTCTCATAGGAAAGTCAAGTCTTACCTGATTAGGTTCACATGGCTTACAGGGAAATTAGGTTATTAGGCTCACATGGGGAAAGTCACGTTCTTGCAATGATTTGAAATGAACTTACTAATAATATAGGAATTTCTTATTCACACCCTTTGTGGCTTCATTTGGAGCTGATTTGTCTTTAGGCTCCTCAAGGTTTGAGATCTATCCTTCTCTTTCTCTATAAAAGCTGTCTGTAGTCCGAGTTATTTTTGGATTTTTGCTCATTTTATTTAAGGGTTGAGGTCTTCTTTTAAGGCAAAGGGGCAATAGCACTTTAGTTTGCTCTGGGCCCAATGTTGCTGACTGACTTCTGGTGCTTGATAGGCATGGCCAGGTCCCATGTTTCTGGGATTCAGTGGCTCACAATTTGCCATTTGTATTTGCTTTGTGTGTCTCACAGCAAATCTGCTGATACATTGGTTTGTAATCTGGACAAAGTAGCCTAAAAGCCTAGCCATAGATTCCCTGCTGCACAGACACTACAACACCTTGGCTTCCTGCCCCATTTTCTTGCCCCAAGCTCCCTGGGCTGTGATCTGGACTTGAAGCATCTCCTTCTGCCTGATTCAAACAGCTCTTTTCTGAAGTTCTTCCAAAGTATTTTCTTGAAATTTATTGTATTCCAAATATTTGTGGGTTCTGCACTCCAAAACTAGTTCTAGGGCTTAATCTGCTGTTGATCTGAGGGAAGCTCAGAGGAGCTCAGATAGAAATGTGTCAACTCTCTGCCATCTTGGTTCTGCCCCTTTATTTTTTTTAAATACATGCAAGGATAGTTGTCAGCATTCACTTTTGCAATTTTTTCTGATTAACTCCCTACCTCTTCCTTCTCCTAGATAGCAATTAATCCAACAAAAGTTAAACATTTGCAATACTTCTATACATTTCTATACAATTCTATTCTATTTATCATAGTGCACAAGAAAAATTAGATCAAAAGGAGAAAATGAGAAAGAAAAAACAAGCAAACAAGAAAACAACAAGAAAGTTAAAAATATTTTATTGTGATCTACATTTAGTCCTCACAGTTCCCTCTCTGGATAGAGATGATTTTCTTCATGACAAGTCTATTGGTATTGGCCTGAATCATCTCACTGCTGAAAAGAACCAAGTTTATCATAGTTGATCATCACATTATCTTGTTGATATGTACAATGTTCTCTTGGTTATATTTACTTAGTAGCAATTCATGTAAGATTCTACAGGCCTTTCTGAAATCAGCCTGCTGATCATTACTTATTAAACAATAATATTCCATTACACTCATATAACATAATTTATTCAGCCACTCCCCAATTAATGGGCATCCAGTCAGTTTCCAGTCCTTGCCACTACAAAGGACTGCCACAAACATTTTTGCATATGTGGGTTGTTTTTTTCCATTTTTAATGATCTCTTTGAAGTACAGAGCCAGTAGAGACACTGCTGCATCAAAAGGTATGCACATTTGATAGCCTTTTGGGCATAGTTCCAAATAGTTCTCCATGATGGTTAGATCAATTCATAACTCCATAAACAATACATCAGTGTCCCAGTTTTACCACATTCCCTCCAAGATTTATCATTATCTTTTCTATCATATTAGGCAATCTGAGAGTTGTGAAGTGGGACTTCAGAGAAATCTTAATTTGCATTTCTCTAAAAAATAATGATTTAGAGCATTTTTTCTATGACCAAAAATGGCTTTAATTTATCCAACTGAAAAGTGTCTGTTTATATCCTTTAACCACTTATCAATTGAGGAATGGCTCCTAGTCTTATAAAATTGAGCCAATTTGATATTTCAGAAATGAGGCCTTAGCAGAAATGCTGGATGTAAAAAAATCCAGCTTTTTCTTCCCTTCTAATTTTGTTTGATTGGTTTTGTTTGTATAAAACTTTTAAAATTTAATCAAAATTATCCATTTTTCATTTTATAATGTTCTCTAGTCCTTCACTGGCCACAAATTCCTTCCTTCTGCATAAATCTGAGAGGTAGACTATCCCTGGTGTTCCTAGTGTGCTTATGGTGTCACCCCTCATGTCTAAATCATGAACTCGTTTTGACTTTATCTTGGTATAGGATTTTAGATGTTGCTCAATTCCTAGTTTATGCCATACAATTTTCCAATTTTCCAGCAATTTTTGTCATTGGTTTATTTCTTCTGAAAAGTGAGTTCAGTATTACTATCTCTGTGTCTGTTATTAGGAATAGATCCATCTCATCTCCATCTCCAGTTCCCCTCAAGGCCTCTGAAAAGTATTTCAGAGTATCCTACCTCAACAAAAGTGAGCTTAGTGAGCATTAGACTCTATAGACTCCTCCCATGACCAATGAAAGCTTTTGGAGTCTGGAGCAGGTGATGCTGACCCTGGGAATCAATTGGAATATTCCAAGCTATCCCTTGTTTCTGGAACACTCAAACACTTTGCATACTATAGGGAATAACATGCCTATCTTTTCTGAACTAAGGTAGAAGCCTTTCTTCTTAGAGGAAAATAACTATGCTGATGACCCCACCATCACCTTGCAGTCTGTCTTTGAACCCACCAAGATCAAGAACCTTGCCATTTCCCAAGGTTTCTCTTTCTCTGGGAACAAGGGTAGAATGATCCAGACATCAGGATCTCCTTCTATTCCTTTCCACTCTTCCTGAGAGTGGTAGAGAGACAATGTCCCTTGTGTTTCTACTCAGAGAAGTTGCAGAAATCTTATTTGGGACCAGAAAACCCATTGGAGGGAAACTGACAACTAGAACCCAGGTCATAATTAAGAGCCTACCCTAATGAAGGGAAAAGTGTGTGCACAAGGAGTTACTCTGTACAGATATTGGTATAATGCAAGAGTATCAGGTAAAGAGAGGTCAATTAGAGAAAGGTACTCATTTCCAACAGTATGAATGTCCTGGGGTAGACCTGGTTGCCATCTTTTACAGTTTTCTGTGACTGCATCGGGCACCAACTTATGCTTGTACCACAACTCGCCCTGGTTCAATATGTACTCCTATTGTTTGGTTTGGGATTTTCCTTTTTACACTTTGTACTGATCCCTCTGGTTGTTGATAGAATTGTATTTTGGATTTACAAGAGAGAAGTTTCTACTTCTCTTCCTATTAAAAAAGTATGTACATATATACCTCTCTACCTAGAAATATTTATGCAAATATAAATTCAGTCACATATATAAAGACAGACAGACCTATAAACAGGTCAGCTACAAAAATGAAAAATAAATATTTGGATTACATTTCTCTATGCAGAAAAAGGAACCCAATTTCTGGACTGCATCTCAGATTGAGGATGATACAGATTGAATTTTCTCTCTTAGAAAAAAAATTGGTTTAATTAATATTGTCTCCTCCTCATAGCTTTCCTGAAAGTGTTCTTGACATCTTTGTTCCTAAGACTGTAGACCAGAGGGTTCAACATAGGGATAACCATCGTATAGAATATTGACACTATTTTGTCTGAGCCCATTGAATGGTTTGAACTAGGTTGTGAGTACATGAACATGATTGTCCCATAAAATATAGACACTGCAGTGAGATGGGAAGCACAGGTGGAGATAGCTTTCTCACGGCCTTCAACAGAGTGGATCTTCAGGATGGTGATGAAGATTAGTAAGTAAGAAGTAAAGATGATAAGAAGTGGAGAAAGGACACTGAATATCACTACTATAAAAACTAGTACCTCTGTGATGTGAATATCAGAGCAAGAGAGAAGTAGCAGAGGGCTAACATCACAGAAAAAGTGTTCAACTATGTTTGATCTACAAAAAGAAAGGCTAAATATATTTTCTGTGACTATGAAGATGGCTAGAAAGCTGAAGAAGTAAGCACTACTGACTAGAAATACACATACAGTTGATGTCATGGTAGTGGTATAATGTAGGGGCTTGCACACAGCTGCATGACGATCATAGGCCATGGTGGCTAGGAGGAGACTTTCAATAGTAGCAAAGGCCCCAACAAAGAACATTTGTGTAGCACATCCATTATAAGAGATGATTTTATCCCCTATGAGGAGCCCAGCCATGACTTTGGGAGTTATAGTTGAAGAAAAGCCAAAATCCACCAAAGAGAGATTACTGAGAAAAAAGTACATGGGAGTATGGAGATGGGAATCCCAGGAGATCAAAGACACTATTCCTAGGTTCCCTACCAGGGTGAGGAGGTAGATGAGGGTGAAAATGATGAAGAGAGGAACCTGAAGCTCTGGATCATCGGTTATTCCTTTGAGGATGAACTCATTCACTGTAGATCTGTTCTTCATAGATGTCATTTGGTAGTGATGTCATTCACCTGCAACAAAAGAGTAATCTTCAGAAAAATCCACTTCAAAACATAAAAATAGTCAGATATCTATTTTATGTGAGGGCTAGAATTAAGCAATGAAGAGGCCAATAACATCTAGGTAGATGATGTTGCAATTTCTCTAAGTCCTCAAAATTTACTCATCCATTTTCTCATAAGGTCCCATATATTACTTCTTACTTTTAAAAATCTCCCCCAAATTTAACCATCTTCAAAATGATATTTTCCACTTCCAGAAAAGGAAATGCCTTAGCCTGTGAGGAAAAATTCGCATTTGAAGAGGGATTACTTTAGGTAAAGGTTAGAGAACTAGATCTTTTAATATAAATATGCTTCCCTCTGATGAAGAAAGGGACAAAAGTGAAATAAAGGAAAAGTGGAAGGAACTAAGAGAAAAGTATAAAAAAAACTGCAAGAAGGTTGGAGAGGATTAAAGTGTTGACCAACAGTTTTCTGGGAATCCTGCTTAGGACTCACTATGGCTTTGAATTTTATTCAATGGAATGAAATCAGCAGTTCCTGAGTAGGAAGGGTTGTCAATTGACATCAGTAATACAGTTGTGGGAATTCTTTGTCCAAAAGATCACTGTTAGATCACGTTAACAATATATGTAGGGGTTTTTTCCCTTTTTTTTTTTCTTCACCCAACCTGTCCCTTTTTCAATTCACCACTGCTACTATGGAAACAGAAGGCAGTCACAAACAGAGAGATTTTATATTTCCTTTTATTATATTTTTGAAGTGCCAAAGAAATCTCCAATCTTGGGGTCTGCTCCTTCAAGTCTGAACTAAAATTTCACCTAAAGAAAGAAGTCTTTCTTAAACCATTGACCTCAATTCAGTACCTTCCCTCTTTTGATTATCTCTAATTTATCCTGGCTATTGATTGTAAGCTAATATTTACATGTTATTTGAAGAGAGACTATGACACTCATTGTGAACAGGGGCTGTATTTTACCTTTCTTTGTTCTCAGTGCTTAGCATGGTGCTGGACATATTGACTCACAGATTAGTTGGTGGTAGCTATCAATGTCTGAAATAAGCAAAATTGACCTATAAGCTTCAGATAATGTTATTTTCCATTCCCCAGCATCACAGCTTGGAAAGGAACTTCCCCAATTGTGCATTGCTCCGTTATTCAAAGAGGAATTACTTTCATCTTTATCATCATGAGTTATTTAAATTTTCATAGAAATTATAAGTAGTCTACCACATGGTTTTACAGGTTGTATCTTTAAATATTTATGTATAGTAAACAGAATCAGAGAATCTGAAGTCAGCATGGTTCCTCAGAGGCAGCTATTTCAACCATATCTGACAAGGAATCACCTTTATCAAAATATTTCAAAATTAACAAAAGACTAGAAAAACAAGAGCTGGCTAAAGAAAAAGATGGAAAGAATTGAGTTATAGAGCTCTATAATAACTTCAGCATCCTCAAGGAATTACGCCTCATATGCAAGAAGAATTAGAATCTGTCAAACATGAAAACAAATCTGGCTGCCAAGGTATCATTGAGACTTGTCATATGGGACTTGTAACTAGGATGTGGATCAATACAGGTTTTTACTTTATTTAAATGAAATAGGATAGTTTACTTCTAGCTACTATAATATTTTTAAACTGAGAAAATCCAGTGATATAATGAATTCAGGAACCTCAGTGAGAAGACATGATGGAAAGCATTTATACATTTATCAGAATATTAGTGATGGGAGATTTAAATTATCTGAGAATTGCTAGAATGCTTTTACTTATTCTGTATTTTTTTATTCTTTCTCTCAATGCTGTCTTCTGCCTCTTTCTCTATCTCTCTATATATCTTTGCATACTTGTTTCTACATGTGCTTCACTGTCTCTAATTTTTCATTTTTTCTTTTATAATCTTGCTTCTCCTTTTGTGTCTCTGTCTGTGTATCTATTTATTTATCTACCTATCATCTTTTACTCTATCTCTATCTATCTCTGTCTCTTTTTTCAAAGAACAGGTATTGAAAATTTGATGTAATTTTTATTTTTATCAATTAAAAGCTCAAAATGAAGGAACAACCATGAGAAAATTTATTCTTTATCTAATTCTCATAAAACATGGGGAATTATTAGCTGGATCAAAGTAAATGGGGTTGGTATGGGAACAGGGAAAAGTAATTAAATCATCCTAAACTTTGAGATAAAGAAATGAAAGATAGAAATTGTTACCAATGCACATTTTGCTTGGGCAACCAATTCCAGGCTTTTTAGAAGAAGAATAAAAATGGATTTAACGGATTAATTCTATAGATTTGTTCAAACTTGAAGGGATAGAAAGATCTCAAGAAAGAAATTTTGAAAATCTAAAATATAATGAAAAAAAAATATATATAATAAATTTACAATTAGGTAGAGTTTAATATGAAAAAAGAAGAAATAACCAAAGATGAATTCAAAAGCAGACCCTATCTTATACTTATAACCTGAGGAGTGCTAGGACTCAGTATAAACTGAAGAAAGCCCAGGAAGTTTAAAGAATACAAAGAGATGTATGTTTTTTAAAATTGAAAATTGGGTTATTTTGGAAAACAAAAATTAGTCAAATAAGGAACTAATTCTGGAGGCTGAGAATACAAGTACAATGAATGACAAGCAAAGGCAGATCTGTTCAGTTTGAATTTTGTACTTTCTCTGACAAAAATAATGAGTTTTTCATTTAGCAGAACAGAAAAGGTAAGAGTTGTTGCCAAAGAAATTGTTTTTCCAATGAGGTATTTTACATTTTCTTCTATTTTTCATGTTTTAGGTTTTGTTTGATTCTTGAAGTCTCATTAAGTCATTCACTTCCATTTGTTCAATTCTAATTTTTTTGTAAAGAGCTGAACTTTGGAGAAGTATACTTGAAACAAGGTGTTAACTCAGTGGAATTGATGAGATGATTGTTCTCTAGATCTCATATATACTTAGTACTTAGCATGGTGATGTAATGGTTCTCTAAGTTCACACATTATCAGTATGCTGTAAGTTGTAATTACAATAAGGTTTATGAGAGCCAACAAGGACTAGAAGAGAGACATTCTATTTTTGGCCATCTTCATGGTAGCTGTCATGACTCCTAAACTAAGATTAAGACTAGGCCAGAATAATGCATTTAGATTCTATTCTTGATCATTCTCATGGTATCTATCCTGCTGAGACCAAGGCCCTTCCAGAGGACCTCCAAAAAGCTAGCCTGAACATTACAATTTTTAGTGAATTATTCGCTTCAGGTAGCTTTTTTATCTCCTTTAACATTCAGCCAATTGAAATTTGTTCAATTCAACTTTGTTTGAGTTCAACTGTTTGAAGTTCAAAGTTCAATTGAACTTTGTTCAGTTCAAAACTGAATGTTTTGTTCATTGCATTTTTCCTTTTCCCAAATTCTGTTTTTCACCAAGTTCCACAAGGACTGACATAGAGAGGAAAGATTTGGTATAAAAGAAGAACTAGAAAGAAAGGATGGACATTTGATTTAACCTAAACCTAAAGCTAAATTTCAAATTCAGAGATAGAAGGTGCTATCTTAACATGTATTGGATTTCTCCCAACTTGAAAGTTAGTTGACCTTTTATTTGTTATATCACAGACATATATAGATTATATACATATATATGATATATGTACACAAATATATGCATATAACACATATACATATAATAATGTATGGAGAAAAAGTGAAAAAAAAAGTTAATTTTAATTTTATAGGAAAATTTCATTCCTACCTCTACTTAATAGCCCCGTTACCATGGATAAGCCACATCTCCTCAGAGTCTCCATTCAGTCATAATTTAAAAAAAAAAAGGAATGGCACCTTCATTATAGGACTATTCTGAGTATAGGAGATGGTTTTGTAAAATGCTTTGAAAACTTTAAAGCTCTATAAAAAGCATTATCTACTCTTATTTAATTAATACTACTGCTACTCTCCATCTTACCATTCACAAATGCCTTTGGGCATTGTAGAGCTAAGATATCATGATCCTAAACTTGATCATTGATAAAGAAAATTTTTGGACTCTATTGTTTCTGAAGTTCTTTCTATTTCTGAATTGATGATCCTGTCAAACTTTTAATGTGTCTTAGTTTTAAAAAATATATACATTATTCTTCATGACACTACATTGAAAGAACTTTTTTTCCTAATGTGGTTCATATGAGATTGATAGCTAAGGACAAAGTAAATGAATAAAAGCTTATCACACAAACTTAGAGAAATATAAAATAATCTATTTTTGTAAATATCAAGAAATAAATATTTTGTATTAACATAATAGGAACTATATTAATCAGAGAACAATCAAATCACAATCAGAATTTATGTTTATTGCATACATCCCAGAGTACCATTTTGTAATTGATAACATATCAGATATAGATATAGATATAGTCTGTGATAAACTTTTTTCATTGATATATTCAAGGTTTGGTGCTATTGAGTTCCCATGTTTAGAGAGAATCCTTTTAGGTTGGCAGGCTTGAAAATGTGATTTGTTTTCTATTCAGAAAATTCCCAGATATTAGTAAATACCATTCTCTTAGAAAAGATTTTGATTAGGGATGTGAACATTTGACTTCTGCTATTATTTGTATATTCATTTTTCTGTTATTCAATGGAAATCAGTTGATCCTATTGCACCTCTGGTCATTTGAACAATGGGAATAATATTTTTTCATGCATGTGGGTCACAGTATTTCAGATGAAATTATTTGTCAAGAGTTAAATGCTATAGATTCCAGAGTTACCACGATCAGGTTATTGGGATTGTACATGACAATGGTTGAGGAGATGCTCTGAGAAGCACTAATATGTTCATATAAAAGGATAGAGGAACTGCCACAAAACAAAGTATTAAAGTGACTATATGGCAGAATGGAGAGATTTGAATCAAGAAGACATGCATTTAAATTCCATCTCAGACCCTTATTAGTTATTTCTTTCTAGACAAATCATTTAAATCAATCAGCTTCATGTTATTTACCTGTTAAAGAAGGATTGACTTCATACTAATAATTTTTATTTCAAATAGTTGGGAGAGGAAATAAAAAAAAAAGAAGAGCCTTATAACAGCATACAAATATAAGGTATTATCATCAGGACAAAGACTCTATCTCTCCTGAGTTTTCTTATTAAATCCCTTCCTAAAGCTTTTAATATTGTGTTTTGTACACAATGTATAGGCAATTAACATGATTAAATTTTGTAATTATTTGGTTTACACAGTCACCTATTCCTCAAAAGAATTATTTGATTGTTAAAGAATGAGGAGCTTGAAAAGAAGTAATGGATGCATGTTTGAACACAGTTTCCATACAAGATCTCATTTGAGCTCTAACACAATCTAGTGAAATTAGTATTGCATTAAGTATTATTATACATTGTTTATGGATAAGAAAATTGAATTTAATAGACTTACCCATGGGGAAAATGAGTCAATGTCTGAGATAGAGGAGTGTTTTATATCGGTCTTCCTGCCTCCAAGTCCAGCAATGTTTCTACTATCCCATTTTGGTATCTATGTAAGCCCTACAATTTTGAATCGGATATCCTCATCCACAGCCAGATTAATATAAAGAAAAATAACCAAGAAGTCCAAAAGGAGAGAGAGACAGAAACTTGATATTCAAGTTTTGACCCTGAAGTTGCAAACTAGTCTCTGGGAAAAAGAGTTCCAAAGTACACTTCTGCCCATTGCTATGGCATTGAGAGCAGTAGAGTTAGCAATACCCACTTCTACCATTAGGAAACACAACAGGAACTAGATGAATGAGTGAATGACTCAGATAATTTGACCTACCAGCTGGATCCTCAGCACTTAGCCCTGTGTTGAAATATTTCAGTGTCAGTGAGTAAACCCAGGACTTTATGCAGACCTGAGAACCCTGAGGCTCTTGGGAGATCATGCTCCCTTGGAGGTTCTGGAAGTATGCTGCCAATTCCTGAACAAAACAAACAATTAAATTATGCTTTGTGGGAAAAGAACAATTTTTCATGCATACTTTGCCATCCTAACTTATTTTTAGAAAAAAATGAAGTGGAATGGGACCTATTTCTACCATCTCCTAGCTGGGTGATATTGGCCAAGTCACTGAATAGCTTTAATTCTCAAGTTATGTTATTTCTTTGAAATAGGAGTAAAGGTTTAGCTAGATAGTGCAGTGGAAGATAAGTGGCCCTGGAATCAGGAATAGCTGAATTCAAATTTGATCTCAGAAACTTGACACTTACTTGACATGTAATGCTAGGCAAGTCACTTTGCCCTATTTGTCTCACCAAAAAAAATTCCTTGTAGTAGTTACAATCCTGAGTTCAAATCCTGTAACGTGCTCTCCTGGCAGTTACAATTACTAGTCTGTCCTAGACCCACCAGAGTACCTTTGACCACTGTCCTTTGCAGTGTGAACTCTACCTGGCTCGCCTCCTCTGAGGCCTTCTAAGGTCTCTGGCCACAATCTCTTGAATCTATAGCTTAATAACCGGTAGCGCACTCAAGAACAGCCACGTGTAATCTTAAAAGCCTTTATTATACCTACTCACATAATGCCCTAACTGATGCCCTGACTTGTTGGTTCCCGAGTGAACACCTGGTCAGAAGACCCATGTGTTCACTACCAAAACCCTTACTTTTGGCTATCCATCTTGGCTTGGCCACCCAGGCTAGGGAGCCAGGGTGAAGGACGCCAGGTTAAAGAGGGCGATTGCTGCCTGCAGTGGGCTTACATAGGGCCTGTGAGGTCACACACACAGCCAATCAGCGAGAGAGTCACCCATTACGAAGCTATCTCATTATGGACAGGATCCCACCCAAGGGCAGTCCTAATATCCACAGAAATTACTTCCGGGCCTCAATCTCCTGATGCACTGTGTCCGCCCATTTAAAGGGCCCTTATAAAATCCCTTGGTGGACACTAGCTGCAAGTCATTGAATCTGTGTTTGCTTCACTTTTCTCTCAATGATATGGTGAGGATATTAATAACATCTGCTTTCAGGGGGATTGTGGATCAAATGGGATTGTATTTGTAAAGGATTTCATTTTGTGCCTGCCATTTGAAGGTGATAAGGTGATGTATAACCTTTAGGAGCCATCACCATAATTATCATCACCATCCTAGTGCTCATGTATTGGCTACATCTGATTTTTGCTTTCAAAAGCACAAAGTTGACATATCATCCCTATAACATAACATCATTAGATTTCTCAACTGATTATTTATATGGAAACAGAAAGGAATTCTTTTGGATGATAAAATGAAAAAGAGGAAATGTACTTGCATGTGGCCATCCAATAAGAATCAATGTGCATTCAGATATACCCGTGTTTCCCCGATAATAAGACACTGTCTTATTATTTTTTTGGGACTAAAAAACACCAGAGGGCTTATTTTCAGGGGAGGGCTTATTTTATCCTCCATCATGCCCCTTTTATCCTCCATCATGCCCATTTTAGCCTCCATCATGCCCCTTTTATCCTCCATCATGCCCATTTTAGCCTCCATCATGCCCCTTTTAGCCTCCATCATGCCCCCTGAGTGCTTATTTTATTCTCCATCGCTTACTGAACTTACCGAGTTTTTAGATGGTCCTGTCTCAGCTCTACTCCGCGGCGCTGCTCTCAGTAGCGCCAGCAAGCAAATCACCAGGGAAGAAGAGGATGACGCGCTCACTGCTGCAGCTCTGATTGGATGCAGCTCGGAGCGCGACGTGCGTTTCACCCGGGAGGGGAGGGCGGCGCTGCTTACTGAAGGTACCGCTACGCAGCATATAGCGCAGGGGATCACCATGATGACCGTTTTCATAGTAAGTTCGATAGGGCTTATTTTCGGGGGAGGGCTTATTTTAGTGGAATATTAAAGAGTATTTGGGTGTCTTATTTTCAGGATAGGTCTTATTATCGGGGAAACACGGTAGTACTTTTGTGCTATGTTGGGAATGATTTGAGGAGTTGATGAATTGAAAGAATCCCTAACATTTATCAGAAACAATCTAAGAGTTGGATGTAAAATTTGCAGACATTCCCAAAGTATTGCATCCATTATTTTGAAAGTTTCAAATTGCTACAGAAACCAGCCAAAAATTATTCAGATATAGGCATGCTTATTGTCATAGAGGGGAAAAGGCACCTTTAACATAATTAAGTCATTATTCACTCTTTATGGCATCAATAAAATGCCTTGAAATATCATTGCAAACCCCCAAAGAGTTTGTGAACCACTAACTGGGAAACCTTGCATTAAACCATTGTATCTCTAGCCTCTGGAACTATTCTGGCTTCTAGTCTAGCCTTTTACAAAGTAAGTTCTTACCAAATATTTGTTAAAATTCACTGAAAAAGAGAAATGAAGCTGAACCCTGACCCAAATATCCTATGTATAATACAGTAAGTATGTGCACAGAATAAAATGTCTTCAATTTCTGACAATAATGAGTGTGACTTTCTTGGTTGATAAAATCTGTCATTTAAATTGAAAGGAATCATGTGGTTTACCTTTTATGCTGTATTGGTAATGAAAAATATAGTATTGAATAAATGAATGGGTGGAAAACATTTATTCAGTACCTACTATGTACAAAGTAGCATTCCTAGTGCTGAGGGTGTACACTGAAAAGTAAAACAACCCCTGCTCTCAGAGATCACTAATCTAATAAGGGATTATAAATTATTTCAAATCCAAGTGTTAGGTAAAGACCATGGTTTATTGATGTAAAAAGTAGAGATACATTATTTGTGTTGATATTATTATCAAACTGTAGCAATATTTAATGGCTAAGCATTTCATATTGCCAGTATCTTTGGTGGCACTAGTATTTTCCCAGTCAAGTGTTTACTAAAATTGGCTTCAAGGAGAGTAGCTGAATATAGAACTTGGAGGTACAATTGGCATATTTTATCTTTATAAAAGTTGACATTATAAAATATAAATCATGTGTTTCTCTTCAATTAACAATAAATTTTATCAGCTATGAAAATCACAGAATCATGTCTTCTTGACTTCTTGAGGAGTTGACTAATAACTTGTTCTATTTCTTTTTCTAAAATAGTAATGATTAAGTAATTTATTTCCTCTTCTGTTAACCTGGGCATTCTATATACCTGTAGATATTCCTACATTTCACTTAGATTATCAAATTTGTTGACATATAGTTGGGCAAAACAACTAGTTATTACTTTTCTTTCCTATTCATTGGTGGAAAGTTCTCCCTTTTCATCTTTAGAATATTTCATTTTCTTCTTTCCTTTTTCTAATAAATTCAACAGGTTTATCTTTTTGTTGTTTTTTTCATAAAACCAATTCTTAGTTTTATTTATTAATTCAATAATTACTTTTAATTTTGTTAATCTTCCCTTTTATTTTCATAATCTAAAATTTGTTATTTAATTGGAGATTTTTAATTTGTTCTTTTTCTAGCTTTTTCAGTTGCAAATCCAATTGATTTTCTCTTTCTCTATCTTATGCAAGTAAGCATTTAGGGATATAAAACTTCACCTAATACCTGCTTTGGCTGCATCCCACAAATTTTGGTATGTTGTCTTATTATTGTCATTCTCTTTGATGAAATTATTGATTGTGTCTATGATTTTTGTTTCATCCATTCATTCTTTATGATTAGGTTATTCAGGTTCCAATTAATTTTTGATATATTTCCCCCTGACTTTTTATTGCATGTAATTTTTATTGCATCAAAAGCTGAAAATAATGAACTTACTATTTCTGCCTTTCTTCATTTAATTTTGTGGTTTTTATGCCTTAATACATAGTCAGTTTTTTTTATAAATTCCATGTCTTGCCAAAAAAATTTATATTCTATCTCCATTCAATTTTTTTCCAAAGATATATCATCCCAAACTTTTCGACATCCTTAACTTCTTTCTTACTTATTTTTTACTTTGATTTATATACTTCTGAGAAAGAAAGGTCAAGATTCCTCACTAGTATAATTTTGCTTTCTAATTCTTCTTGCCGATGTCTTGATTTCTTTAGGAATCTGGAAGCTATGCCTTTTTATGCACGTATGTTATGTATTGATATTGCTTAATTATCTATGGTATCCTTTAGCAAAATATAAATTCCGTTCCTTCCTTGTCTCTTTTAATTAGATATATTTTTGCTTTTTACCTTTAAGATAAATGCTTTAAGTGAGTTTCTTGTAAACAATAAATTGTAGGATTCTGGCTTATAAACCAGTATGCTATCCACTTCCATTTTATGGGAGAGTTCATCCCATTCACATTCACAGATAAAATTGCTAGCTCTGTATTTCCTGCCATCTTATTTAACCGAGTTATAATTTTCTCATCTCTTTTCCCCCTTTCCCTATTCCCCAATATTTTGACACTGATTAACCCTTCCTTTAAACAACCCTCCACTTTTGCAGTCCCTGCCCTTTCTTATAACTTTTCCTTCTACTTCTGTTCTCCATTCTATTAGCCTCACCCCTTTTTTCTCCCTTCCCCTCTTACTTCCCTATAGGGTAAAACAAGTTTCTCGGTGAAGTTAAATGTTTCTTATATTCTCTTTCTGCCAAATATGATGAGGGTAAGATTTGCACAGTGCTCATCCCCCTCCCCTCTTTCCCTCAATTGTAATAAGTCTTTTTTGCATCCTTATGAGATGCAATTTTTCACATTTTAACTCCATTTTCCCCTTCTTCCAGTAGAATTCAACTCCTTTAATTTCTTTTTTAAATCATCACAATAAAATCAAAATATACTTCCATCCTCTAAGTATACCTATAATAGAGATACAGATCTTAAAAGTTAAACATATCACTTCCCTCCATAATGATATAAGCTATTTAACTTATTAAAGAGTTATTTTTTCTTTCCTTTTTACCTTTTTATGGTTCTCTTGAGTTCTGTATTTGAAGATCAAATTTTCTATTCATCTCTTGTTTTTTCATCAGAAATAGATGAAATTCACTTATTTCATTGAATGTCCATCTTTTCCTCTGAAAGATGATGCTCAATTTTGCTAGAGAGTTGATTTGTGGCTAAAATCCAAGTTTCTTAGCCTTTTGGAATATCAGATTTCATGTCCTTTGATCTTTTAAAATGGAAGCTGCTAGGTCCTGGGTAATCCTGATTGTGGCTTCTTGATATCTGAAATGTTTCTTTCTGGCTATTTGAAATATTTTCTCCTTGATTTGGTAATTTTGAAATTTAGTTATGATATTCCTTGAAGTTTTCATTTTGGGATTTCTTTCAGGAGATGATTGGTATTCTTCCAATGGCTATTTTTGCCCTATAATTCTATGACATCCAGGCAGTTTTCCTTGATGATTTCCTGAAAGATGTTGTCTAGGCTTTTATTTTCATCATGATTTTCCAGAAGTCCAATAATTCTTAGATTGTGTCTCTTAGATCTGTTTTCCAGGTCATTTGTAGAGAACTCCAAGGAAGCTAGAATCTTTAGTAACTGATACTCCTTCCCTTCTCCTAAGATTAAGCAATAATTAATTTATGCTTGAAATCATGGGAAAACATAAGGTCCTGGCACAATAATTACTGAGACATTGCAAATTTAAATAAGATTGAGTCCCTAAAAACTAACTACATGCCTCTGAGAGTTATATCATAAAAAACAGAAACATTGCAGAACAATGTTTTTCATAATTTTAAGATATATAAGCAATATGATTTGTCTCATTAAACAGCTCTGTTGAATTATCAGCAACCCCATCTCCTTATTTTCATCCATCACTAGCCCACAACAGTTAGTTGTTTTTCTAATGAGGTATTTTACATTTTCTGCTATTTTTCACGTTTTAGGTTTTGTTTGATTTTTGAAGTCTCATTAAGTCATTCACTTCCATTTGTTCAATTCTAATTTTTTTGTAAAGAGCTGAACTTTGGAGAAGTATACTTGAAACAAGGTGTTAACTCAGTGGAATTGATGAGATGATTGTTCTCTAGATCTCATATATAGTTAGTACTTAGCATGGTGATATAATGGTTCTCTAAGTTCACACATTATCAGTATGCTGTAAACTGTAATTACAATAAGGTTTATAAGAGCCAACAAGGACTGGAAGAGAGACATTCTATTTTTGACCATCTTCATGGTGGCTGTCATGACTCCTAAACTAAGATTAAGACTACCCCAGAATAATGAATTTAGATTCTATTTTTGATCATTCTCATGGTATCTATCCTGGTGAGACCAAGCCCCTTCCAGAGGACCTCCAAAAAGCTAGCCTGAACATTACAATTTTTAATGAATTATTCTCTTCAGGTAGCTTTTTTATCTCCTTTCACATTCAGCCAATTGCACTTTGTTCAATTCAACTTTGTTTGAGTTCAACTCTTTGAAGTTCAAAGTTCAATTGAACTTTGTTCAGTTCAAAACTGAATGTTTTGTTCATTGCATTTTTCCATTTCCCAAATTCTGTTTTTCACCAAATTGGTTTCTTTTGCATATGTTGTAAGGAATTATATGGTTTTTCCATGACATCAAATCTATTTATAGGGAGTTATATGCTTTTCTCATTTTACCAAATTTATTTTTTAAGGAATTTTCTTCTATTATTCCTTTTCCATACCCTCTTGAAAAGATCTCATTTCCTCTTTGAAATTCTTCCAAGAGATCTTTGAGAAATGGGGACCAACTCATATCACCCTTTGTGGCTTCATTTGGAGCTAATTTGTCTTTAGGCTCCTCAAGGTTTGAGATCTATCCTTCTCTTTCTCTATAAAAGCTGTCTATAGTCCGAGTTATTTTTGGCTTTTTGCTCATTTTATTTAAGGGTTGAGGTCTTCTTTTAAGGCAAAGGGGCAATAGCACTTTAGTTTGCCCTGGGCCCAGTGTTGCTGACTGACTTCTGGTGCTTGATAGACATGGCCAGGTCCCATTTTTCTGGGGTTCAGTGGCTCACAATTTGCCATTTGCATTTGCTTTGTTTGTCTCACAGCAAATCTGCTGATACATTGGTTTGTAATCTGGACAAAGTAGCCTAAAAGCCTAGCCATAGATTCCCTACTGTACAGACACCACAACACCCTGGCTTCCTGCCCCACTTCTTGCCCCTAATTTTCTGCGCTGTGATCTGGACTTGCAGCATCTCCTCCTGCCTGATTCAAACAGATCTTTTCTGAAGTTCTTCCAAAGTATCTTCTTGAAATTTAATGAACTCCAAATATTTATGGGTTCTATCACTCTAAAACTAGTTCTAGGGCTTAATCTGCTATTGATCTGAGGGAAGCTTGGAGGAGCTCAGATAGAAATGTGTCTACTCTCTGCCATCTTGGTTCTGCTCCCTTATTTTTTGAAATACATGCAAGGATAGTTTTCACCATTCACCTTTGCAATTTTTTCTCTCTCACTCCCTACCTCTTTCTTCTTCTAGATAGCAATTAATCCAACATAGGTTTAACATTTGCAATACTTCTATACATATTCCATTTACATGATGCACAAGAAAAATTAAATCAAAAGGAGAAAATGAGAAAGGAAAAACAAGCAAACAACAAGAAAGTTAAAAATATTTTATTATGATATACATTCAGTTCCCTCTCTGGATGCAGATGACTTTCTTCATCACAAATCTATTGGAATTGGCCTAAATCATCTCACTGTTGAAAAGAACCAAGTTTATCACAGTTGATCATTACATTATCATGTTGTTGATATGTACAATGTTCTCTTGGTTATATTTATTTTACCTAGTAGCAGTTCATGTAAGATTCTCTAGGCCTTTCTGAAATTAGCCTGCTGATCATTGCACTCATATAACCATAACCATAACCATAATTTATTCAGCTATTCCCCAATTGATGGGCATCCATTCAGTTTCCAGATCCTTGACATGACAAAAGGACTGCCACAAACATTTTTGCATATGTGGGGGTTTTTTCCATTTTGAATGATTTCTTTGAGGTACAGATCCAGTAGAGACACTGCTGCATCAAAAAGTATGCACAGTTTGATAGCCCTTTGGATATAATTTCAAATAGTTCTACATGATGATTAGATCAATTCATGACACCACCAACAACACTCCCTCTGAGATTTATCATTATCTTTTCCTATCATATTAGGCAATCTGAGAGTTGTGAAGTGGTACTTCGGAGATGTCTTAGTTTGCATTTCTCTAAAAAATAATGATTTAGAGCATTTTTTCTATGACCACAAATAGCTTTAATTTCTCCAATGGAAAAGTGTTCATATCTTTTAACCACTTATCAATTGGGGAATGGCTCATAGTCTTATAAATTTGAATCAATTTGATATTTTAGAACTGATGCCTTAGCAGAAATGCTGGATGTAAAAAAATCCAGTTTTTTTTCCCTTCTAATTTTGCTTGATTGGTTTTGTTTGTATAAAACTTTTTAAATTTAATCAAAATTATACATTTTGTATTTTATCTCTAGTCCTTCCTTGGCCACAAATTCCTTCCTTCTCCACAAATCTGAGAGGTAGACTATCCCTGGTGTTCCTAATTTGCTTATGGTATCACCCCTCATGTCTAAATCATGAACCCATTTTGATTTTATCTTGGTATAGGATTTTAGGTGCTGCTCTATTCCTAGTTTATGCCATACAATTTTCCAATTTTTCCAGCAATTTTTGTCATTGGTTTATTTCTTCTGAAAAGTGATTCAGCATTACTGCCTCTGTTTCTGCTATCAGGGATAGGTCCATCTCGTCTCCATCTCCAGTTCCCCTCAAGGCCTCTGAAAATTGCTTCAGAATATCCTACCTCAACAAAAATGAGCTTAGTGAGCATTAGACACTATGGACTCCTCCCATGAGCAATGAAAGCCTTTGGAGCCTGAGAGAGGTGATGCTGACCCTGGGAATCAATTGGGATATTCCAAGCTATCCCTCGTTTCTGGAACACTCAAGTACTTTGCATACTCTTGTGAATGAACTAAGGCCTTTGTTCTCAGAGGAAAATGACTATGCTGACAACCCCACCATCACCTTGCAGTCTGGCTTTGAACCCATCAAGATCAAGAATTTTTCCATTTCTCAAGGCCTCTCTTTCTTTGGGAGCAAGGGGTAGAATGATCCAGGCATCAGGATCCCCATCTATTCCTTTCCAACCTTCATGAGAGTAGTAGAGAGACAATGTCCCTTGTGTTTACACTTAGAGAAGTTGCAGAAAATCTTATTTGGGACCAGAAAACCCATTGGAGGGAAACTGACAACAGATGGAACCCAGGTCATAATTAAGAGCCTACCCTGATGAGGAAGGGAAGAGTATATGCACAAGGGGTTATTCTGTATAGATATTGATATAATGGAAGAGTATTAGGTGAACAAAGGTCAATAAGAGAAAGGAACTCATTTCCAACAGTATGAATGTCCTGGGGTAGACCTGGTTGCCACCTTTTACAGTTTTCTGTGACTACACTGGGCACCAACTTATGCTTGTACCACAACTCACCCTGGTTCAATATGTACTCCTATTATTTGGTTTGGAGTGTTCCTTTTTACACTTTGTACTGATTCCTCTGATTGTTGATAGAATTGTATTGTGGATTTTTACATGAGAGAAGTTTCTATTTCTCCTATTAAAATGCATATACATATATACCTATCTACTTACATACACATATGCAAATATAAATTCACCTACATATATAAAGACAGACAGACCTATAAACAGATCAGCTACAAAAATAAAAAATAAAATATTTGGATTGCATTTCTCTATGCATAAGAAAAGGAACTCAATTTCTGGACTCCATCTCAGAGTGAAGATGGTACAGATTGGATTTTCTCTCTAAGAAAAAAAAATTGGTTTAATTAATGTTGTCTCCTCATAGCTTTCCTGAATGTGTTCTTGACATCTTTGTTCCTCAGACTATAGACCAGCGGGTTCAGCATAGGGATGATCATGGTGTAGAATACTGACACCACTTTGTTCGAGTCCATGGAATGACTTGAACTAGGTTGGAAGTAAATGAAGACAGCTGTCCCATAAAATATAGATACTGCTGTGAGATGGGAAGCACAAGTGGAAAAAGCTTTCTGGCGGCCCTCAGTAGAACGTATCTTCAGAATGGTGATGAAGATTAACAAATAAGAAGAAAAGATGACAATAAATGGGAAAAATGCATTGAATGATGTTAAGATAAAGATTATTAACTCAGTGATGTGAATATCAGAGCAAGAGAGAACTAGGAGAGGGGGGATATCACAGAAAACGTGATTCACTATGTTTGACTTACAAAAGGAAAGGCTAAATATATTTCCTGTGACTATGGAGGATGTTAGAAATCCACAGATGTGAGCACCAGTGACCAGAGATGCACATACAGTTGAAGTCATGGTGGTGGTATAATGTAGGGGCTTACACACAGCTGCATGACGATCATAGGCCATAGAGGCTAGGAGGAAACTTTCAATAATAACAAAGGCCGCAAAGAAGAACAACTGTGTGGCACATCCATTATAAGAGATGATCTTGTCCCCTCTTAGGAGCCCAGCCATCACCTTAGGAGTCACAGATGAAGACAAGCTAAAATCTACCAAAGAGAGGTTACTGAGGAAATAGTACATGGGGGTGTGGAGGTGGGAATCCCAGGAAATCAAAGATACTATTCCTAGGTTTCCTATTAGGGTGATGAGGTAGATGAGGGTGAACATGATGAAGAGAGGAACCTTAAGTTCTGGATCATCTGTTATTCCTTTGAGGATGAACTCATTCACTTCAGATCTGTTCTCCATAGAAGTAATTTTGTAGTTATGTCATTCACCTGCAACAAAAGAGTAACCTTCAGAAAAATCCACTTCAAAACCTAAAAATGGTCAGATATCTATTTTATATGAGGGCTAGAATTAAGCAATGAAGAGGCCAATAACATGTAGATAGTTGTTGTTGCAATTTCTCTAAATCCTCAAAATTCACTCATCCATTTTCTCATAAAGTCCTTATATATTACTTCTTATTTTTAAAATTCTAACCCAAATTTAACCATCTCCAAAACAATATTTCCCTCTTCCTAAAAGGGAAGTGCCTTAGTCTGTGACACAAGTTAGCATTAGAAGAGGTATTATTTTAGGTAAGGGTTAGAGAACTAGATCTTTTAATATGAATATGTTCACTCTGATGAAGAAAAGGAGAAAAGAGAAATAAAGGAAAAGTGGAAGGAAAAGTTAAAAAAACTGAGAGAAGGTTGGAGAGGGTTAAAATGTTGGCCAACAGTTTTTTGGGAATCCTGCTTAGGACTCACTGTGGCTTTGAACTTTATTCAATGGAATGAAATCAGCAGTTCCTGAGTAGGAAAGGTTGTCAATTGAAAATCATGATATAGTTGTGGGAATCTTTTGTCAAAAAGATCATTCCAGGAGCAGCTAGGTGGCGCAGTGGATAGAGCACCAGCCTTGAATTCAGGAGGACTCGAGTTCAAATCTGGTCTCAGACACTTAACACTTCCTAGCTGTGTGACCCTGGGCAAGTCACTTAACCCCAGCCTCAGAAAAAAAAAAAAAAGAAAGAAAAAAAGAAAGATCATTCCTGGATCACATAATAATGTATGAGAGTTTTTTCTTTTTCCTTTTTTTTTCCTTCTTTCAACCTGTCCCTTTTTCAATTCATCACTGCTATTGTGGAAACGGAAGGCAGCCACAAATGAAGATACGTTGTCATTCCTTTTACTATATTTTGGGGTGCCTTAGAAATCTCCAATTTTGGGGTCTGCCTCCTTCAAATATGAACTAAAATTTCACCTAAAGAAATCTTAATCCATTTTCTTTCTTAATCCACTGACCTCCATTTCAGTGCCTTCCCTATTTTGATTATCCGTAATTTATCCTGGCTATTGCTTGTTTGTAAATTAATATTTGGTTGTTGTTTGTTGAGATTATGGGACTCCTTGTCAACAGGGACTGTATTTTACCTTTCCTTATATTCTCAGTGCCTATTATGGTGCTGAACCTATAGTAGAACATATTGACTCAGAGATTGATTGGGGATAACTATCAATGCCTGAACTAAGCAAAGGTGGCCTTTAGGCTTCAGACAATGCTATTTGACATTCCCAAACATCACAGCTTGGAAGGATCTTCCCCAATTATGCACTACTCCCTTACTAAATGAGTAATTACTTTCATCTTTACCATCATGAGTTATTTCAAGTTTTCATAGATGTTATAAGTAGGCTGCCACATGGTATGACAGGTTGTATCTTTAAACATTTATGTATAATAAACAGAAACAGACAATCTGCAGTCAGCATGGTTCCTCAGAGGTCAGCTACTTCAATCACACCTGACCAGGAGTCATCTTTATCAAAATCCGCTAAAAAGTAATGAAAGATTGGAAAAGGAAAAGAGCTGATTAAGGAGAAAGAATGAAAAAGATGAATTATAAAGCTCTCTATATGTTAGGGTCCTCAAGGAATTATGCCTCTTATGCAAAATGAATTAAAATCTCTAATACATGAAAACAAATCTGGCAGCCAAGGTACCATTGAGACTTGGCATATGGGACCTGAAACTAAGGATGTGGTTCAGTGCAAGTTTTTGGTTTATTTAAATGAAATAGAATAGTTTACTGTAATATTTTTTAAACTGAGAAAACACTGATATAAATCATTTAGAAACCTTAGTAGGAATACATGATGGAAAGCATTTATACTATTGTCTGCATATTACTGGTGGGAGATTTAAATTATCTGGGCATTTGCCAAAATGTTTTCTCTTTTTCTGTATTTTTAATTTGTTCTCTCAATGCTGTTTTCTGAATCTGTCTCTCTGTCTCTATATATCTCTACATATTTCTTTCTTTCTGTCTTTTCCTGTCTCTAATTTTCCCTTTTTTTGTAATCTGGCTTTTCTTTTGTGTCTCTTTATGTATGCATATCTGTCTGTCTACCTACCACTTTCAATATATCTCTTTATCTATCTCTGTCTATTTTTTTCCAAAGAACATTGATTATTTGATGAAAATGTTACTTTTAATCTATTAAGAGTTCAAAATGAAATAATAAATCTGAAAAAAATTATCCTACATGTAATTCTCACAAAGCAAGTGGAATTATTAGTCAGAAATAAAATTAGGATGTTACAAGAACAAGGGGAAAGTAATTAAATCTTCCTAAACTTTGAGATAAAGAAATGAAAACTAAAAATTGTTAGCAATGTACATTTTCCTTGGGCATTTCAATTCTAGGCATTTTAGAAGAAGTATAAATTAGGATCCAATGGATTAATTCTATAGACTTGTTCAAACTTGAAGGAATAGAGAAATCTCAATAAAGTAATTTTGAAAATATAATGAAAATTTGACAATTAGGTTGAGTTAAATATGAAAAAAAATTACAGAAAAGATATAGAGTTAACCAAAGATGAATTCAAAAGCAGATCCTACCTTCTAGTTATAGCCAGAGTAGTGCTAGGACTCAGACTGCACTGAGGATAGCCCAGAAAGCTAAATAATTCAGAGGTTGGTGTTTTTATTAAAAACTCTGCTACTTTGGAAAACAAAGATTAGTCATATAAGGAACTGGATTAATTCTGAAGGCTGAGGAGACAAGTACCATAAATGACAAGCAAATGTAGATTGATTCAGTTTGGATTTTCTATTTTCTCGGACAAAGAGAATGATTTTTGGACTTAGCAGAACAGAAAAAGTAAGAGTTTACACTAAAGAAAATGAGAACAAGAAACTATATCTGTGAAGAGAAGGGAAAACCATTTATATAGTTTCTATTATGTGCCAAGCAATATGCTTATTTGAAGAATAATTAGAATAATATATATATAATATGTAATATATATAATATATTATAATAATATATAATAATAATATATATAATATATAATAATAAGAATTATTTTTCAAATAAGCATATATATATATGAATTTATTTCTTATCATAATAACCATGTAATATGATTTCTTTTATTATTTGTATTTTCAAATTGAGGAAACTGAGATAACCAGAGGTTGAATAACTTGCTGAGGATCATACCGTAAGAGTCCACAACTGGATTTAAATTTAGATCTTCCTGAGTCCACTCCCAAAGCACTATCCATTTTATTATAGCTGCTTCTTTAAAATTTGCAAAGTTCTTTAAAGATATTGGATGATTTGATTCCCACAACAACTTCATGATATACAAACAAGAACACCAATTTTACCTTGCACAGCAGGTAGACACAGATTCTCCAGGCATGCAGAGGTGGTCCAATTTTACATTTGAAGTACTATGTTCAATTGTGGATTCCCCACCTTAGAATGGACATTGATAAGCTCAAGATTTTTTTAGAGGAGTTCAAGCCAAGATGGAGGAAGGCATTGAAATGTTGCCATATTGGGGATGATGGAAGGAACTGAAGATATTTGTTGTAGAGAAGGTGAAAGATAGGATTCAGGACAGGGATTGGGAATGAACTTATTTTCAAATGCCTTAAAAAGACTGACATAAAGAGGAAAATTTTGGTATCAGAAGGAAGAACCAGAAGGAAAGGGTGGAGGTTAAGGAGAAAGTTTGACTTAAGAAAAATATTCCCCAAATGTTGATATTCAGAAGTAGAAGGTGCTGCCTTAACATGTACTGGACTTCTTCAAATTTAAAATCTTGAGGGAAGAGTTAATTGACCTTTTGTTCAATTTTCACACACACACACACACACACACACACACACACACACACACACAAAATAGAGTAGTATAGAAAGTGAAAAGTTTATTTCTCATTTCATAGAAAAAAATTTATTCCCATCGCTACTTAATATCCCTGTTACCATGAATAAGCCACCTTTACTCAGAACTCCATTCAGTCATAAGTCAAAAAATGATAAAAGTAATTGTACCTTCTTCATAGGACTGTTCTATGTATAGAAGGATGCAATTCTGTTAAATGCTTTGAAAACTTTAAAGTTTTATTAAAGCATTATCTACTGTTATTTAATTAACAAGACTACTGCTCTCTATCTTACCATTCACAAATGCTTTCAGGTATTGTAGTCCTAACACATCGTGCACTTGAACTTGGTCATTGATAAAGAAAAGTTTTTGGATTCTATGTTGTCTGAAGTTCTTTCCATTTCTGAATTGATGATCCTGTCAAACTTTTAACATATATTAGTTTTTTTGAAATATCCATTATTTTTCATAGCACTACATTGAAAGAACTTTTTTTTTCTAATGTAGTTAGTGTGAGCTTGATAGCTAAGGACAAAGTAAATTAATAAAAGCTTATTATTTAGACTCTTAGAGAAATAACCTATTTTGTAAATATTAAGAAAGAAGTATTTTATATTAACATAATAAAAACTATATTAAGCAGAGAACAATCAAATCACAATCAGGATTTTAGTAATGTTTGTTGCATACATCGCAGGGTACCATTTTTGTAATTGATAACTATTATATGAAATATATATGTAGATATAGTCTGGAATCATTCTTTTCACTGATATACTCAAGGGTTTGGTCCCATTGAGTTCCCATGCTTAGCGAGAACCCTTTTTGGTTGTAGGTTTCAAAATGTGATTTATTTTCTATTCAAAAAATTCCTAGTTGCTAGTAAATAGCACTCTCTTCGAAAGATTTTTGATTAGGAATCTGAACACTTGGCTTCTAATATTATTTGGTTATTCATTTTTTTCCTGTTATTCCATGGAAGTTGGTTGATCCTGCAGCACCTCTGGTCATTTGAAAAATGGAAATAATATTTCTTTATGTATATGGGTCACAATCTTTGAGAGGAAATTATTTGTCAAGACTCATATGCTAAAGATTTGAGAGTTTCCAGGATCAGTTTATGAATGAGCAGATACTCTGAGAAACACAAATATATAGATAAAAAAGGATAGAGGTGCTTCCACATAGCAAAGTGCTAACATGATAATGTGGCGTAAAGCAGAGAATTGAGCTTTGAAACAAGATGTGCATTTAAATTCCACCTCAGACTCTTATTAGTTGTTTATTTCTATACAAATCACTTAAGTCAATCAGCTTTAGGTTATTTACCTGTAAAAGGAGGGAAAACTTCACAGTAATCACATATATATATATATATATATATATATATATATATATTCAAATAGTTGGAGAAAATAAAAAATTGAAGAGATATTTAATATCATATAAACATAAGCCATAATCATTCAGGACAAACACTCTATCTCTCCTAAATGTTCTTATTAATCCCCTCCCTCTAGCTTTTAATACAATGTCTTATTCACAGTGTACAATCAACTTTATTAAATTATGTACTCATTTGGTTTCTACAGTCACCTATTCCTTAAATGTATTTTTTGATTACGGAAGAATGAGGAGCTTGAAAAGCTGTAAGCAGCGGATGACTGTCTGAGCACAGTTTGCATTCGAGATCTCATTTGAGTTCTAAAACAATCCAGTGAAATAAGTATTGCAAGTATAATTATGAAGAGTTTATGAATAAGAAAATTGAATTTAATGGACTTACCCATGAGGAAAATGAGGCAATGTCTGAGATAGAGGAGAGTTTTATACTGGTCTTCCTGCCTCCATGTCCAGCAGTGTTTCTACTATACTATTTTGGTATTTATGTAAGCCCTACAGTTTTGAATTGGATATCCTCAAACATAGCTGTTTTAATAGAAAAATGACCAAGACCTCCAAAAGGAGAAAGAGACAAAAACTTTCTATTCAAGTTTCGACTTTGAAGTTGTAAACTAAGAAATGTATAATTGTATTGGGAAAACCCTTCACTGATCTCTGGGTAAAAGAATTCAAAAGTATCTAATGATAAGAGTGGTCACACCTGGCCACTGCTATGGCATTGATGGCAATAGAATTAGAAATACCTACTTTCAATACCTCAGGAAACACAACAGAAACTAGATGAGTTATTGAATGACTCAGAGAATTCGACCTACAAACGGGATCCTCAGCACTTAGCCCTATAGTGAAATGTTTCAGTGTCAGTGGCTAAATCCAGGACTTTATGCAAACCTGGCATCCCTGAGGCTCTTAGAAGATTGTGTTCCCTTGGAGGTTCTGGTAGTTCTGCTGCCAACTCCTGAACAAAACAATTAAATTCTGCTTTGACTATGGGAAAAGAACTTTTTTTTTTCATGGAACTTTGCCATACTAACTTGTTATTGGAAAAGTGAGGTAGAATGGGACCTGTGAATGGCTTCTATTCCTGCTTTTAGCTGGATGACATGAGACAAGTCATTAAACAATTCTAATTCTTGATTTATTTTACTTCTTTGAAATAGGTGTAATGGTGCAGATAGCAAGTGCAGTGGAAGAACAGTGGCCCTAGAATAAGGAATAGCTAAATTCAAATTTGATTTCAGTCACTTGATACTTACTTGCTATGTGTTCCCAGGTAACACATTATACTGTTTGCCTCACCAAAAAAAAACCCAAAATCTTTGTAGTAGTCACACTGCTGAATTCAAATCCCTTGGTGGACACTAGCTGCAAATCACTGAACCTCTGTTTGCTTCAGTTTTTCCTCAATGATACAATGAGGATAATAATAACATCTGCTCTCAGGGTGGCTATGTAGATCAAATGTGATAGTATTTGTTTTTCTTTTAATTTTAATAGTTTTTATTTACCAGATATATGCATGGGTAATTTTACAACATTGACAATTGCCAAACCTTTTGTTCTAATTTTTCCTTTCTTCTCCCTTCCCCCCCCCCCGCAAGATGGCAGATTGACTAAAACATGTTAATTATGTGAAAGTATAAATTAAATACAATATATGTATACATGTCCAAACAGTTCTTTTGCTGTACAAAAAGAATTGGACTTTGAAATAGTGTACATTTAGCCTGTGAAGGAAATAAAAAATGCAGGTGGACAAAATTAGAGGGATCGAGAATTCTATGGAGTGGTTCATAGTCATCTCCCAGAGTTCTTTCGCTGAGTATAGCTGGTTCAGTTCATTACTGCTCTATTGGAACTGATTTGGTTCATCTCATTGTTGAAGAGGGCCACGTCCATCAGAATTGATCATCATACAGTATTGTCATTGAAGTATATAATGATCTCCTGGTCCTGCTCATTTCCCTCAGCATCAGTTCATGTAAGTCTCTTCAGGCCTTTCTGAAATCATGTGATAGTATTTATAAAGGATTTAGTTTTCTACCTGCCATTTGAGGGTGCTGTATAATTGGTAGGTACCATTACCATCATTATCATCACCATCCTAGTATTCATACACTGTCTACATCCTCACAAAAGCTCTATTCAGGGCCTGACTGGTGCTATGAACCCAGTCATCTAGAAATTGTCAAATTGAAGAACAATAGCATTGTAGAGGGCCACAGAGTGGGGAAACTCTTGGTGAGATATAAGACCCTTCAGGCCAGAGGGAATCTGATGACAATGTTCAATTTAGCTCTCATCTCACCTCAGCCTTACTGAGAATTCACATGTTAATAGTAGCATGCTTATAGTTAGCATATGCTCAGGGTGATGTACTTTTACTGTAGTTCTCACATGCTCAATGTGCTGTGGTAATATAATTATACTAAGATATTTAAGGCTGAAAGAACTTGAAATAAATGGATTCCATATTTGACCATCATGGGTCCCTGCCTCATCACTCCTTCTCTAATACCAATAACTCAGGATGGTTTCAAGATCCTCCAGAGTGCTAGTCTGGCTGATTCATTTTGGCACCCCAACGGGGGACTCTAGAAAGCATACTATGAACATTTGTAGAGGATGAGTTTAAAAGGGGAAAACTCCAGGCTTAATATTGCAATGAAAGCTAAGGTAAGATTTGTTTCTAAAGAACACTTGTAAAGTCCATGATGGTTTAATGATGGCTTTTAATGAGAATGATCTGTGAACCCCCTAAGTAAGAATTTAGAAGTTATTTGTTTAAATTCATTGAAAAAAACTGAAAGGAAACTCAACTATAACCCAAATATGTGTAACAAAGTAAAGATGTGCACAGAATAAATTTTTTCAAAATACACACACACACACACACACACACACACATATATATATATATGAACTTATTCTATACATAATTTTATCACTTCTATCTCTGGATATCTCTGGATAGTATCTGTCTTCTTTTGTTCTTCATAGTTAATTTAGATATTTATAATAGTCAAAGTAATTTGTTCACTCAAAGTCATTCATAAAATAATGTTGTTGTTACTATAATGTCCAGAGTCATACTAGGAAGTGTTAAGTGTTTGAGGCCAGATTTGAATTCAGGTCTTCCTGACTTCAAGGCTGATACTCTATCCACTGTGTCACTGAGCTGCCCCCAGGCAAGATTTTTAATACAGGCCTAATTCTAATTCCATCATTTTCCCCACTCTGTCCTGCCACTCTATATGAGAACCTTAATCTGACATTGCATTTCTCAGAACCAACATGGCATTGGATTGTAGCTGAATGGGACTCTAAAGGGGAGAGCTAGCTAAGCATTTTCATGAATAATGAAAAATAAATATCATAGATTAAATTTCAAAGTGTGTCATGTATAAACTCTTTTTTTGTGGCTTGATTTCTTTTAAAAGTTCAATTGCATTTTATTTTTCTAAAGGCTTGTAAAGATAGTTTTTAAAATTCATTTTTGTAAGAAATTGTTTCAATTTTTTCTTCCTCACTCCCTTAATCTCACACTTCTCCAAACAATCTGATATAGTTTAAATATGTGCAATTCACTTAAATATATTTCTGTATTTCTCATGTTGTATAAGAAAAATCAGAGCAATGGGGGTGAATTAGAAATAAAAAAAATAAGTAAACAACAACAACAACAACAAAGGTGAAAATGTTATGTTTTGGTCCACATTTGATCTCCATGGTTCTTTCTAGATGTCTCTCTCTTTCCAGACTATTCTGAAATCATTCTGCTCATCATGCCTTATAGAACAATAATATTCCACTACATTCATATACCAAAGCTTATTGAACCATTCTCTAACTGATAGATATCCACACAATTTCTTGTTCCTTGCACAACAAAATGGTCTGCTATAAACATTTTTGCACATGTGGGTCCTTTTTCCTCTTTTATGATCTTTTTCGAGATACAAAAACAGTAGAGATACTACTGGATCAAAAGGGTTTGCACAGTTTGATAGCCTTTTGGGTATAGTTCCAAAATGCTCTACAGCACAGATGGATCATTTCACAATTCCACCAACAATGCATTAGTGTAGCGAGCTGTCGTCTCTAGAAGCTGCCGGATCACTCTCTGGGAAGAGATCTGCTGTGTCTTCTACTCAAATCTCTCCGACAGATTCTTCTTCCTGTAACGAACCGTTGTCTCCAGGCAGTTGCTGTTAACTCTTGTCCAGAGAAGCAGAGAAGTGACTTCCCTTCCTGCAGAGAGCCCCGTCAAGCCTGATGCAATGCAGAGTCTTCTTCTATCTCTGGGAGTCCTCTCTTTTATTCTCCCAGAGAATGGGCATGGGACAATGCAAGGGCTTCTGGGAAGAACCACCTCAGCCAATGAGCCTGCTCCTTCCATCAAGTCAACCTGAGTTCTCACCTTGTAATTGTCCAACCTGAATTCTCACCTTGTCACTATCCAGACAACCTGAGTTCTCACTTAGTAATCCTAACATCTCCCCCTTTCTTTTGATTTAAAACATAGGACAGTCATGATCTTGAAACATAAATCCATCAATATGGGAAGTATTACACATAATTACATAAATTACATAAGCACATAGTAACATAGTAACATAACACATGCTAGAAGTGTATAACATAATCAAATAATCATAAATTGAAAATTTATAAATGTCCATAAGTCCATTGTCCATTAGTCTCATCTTGTGTGAGGAAGTCCAATGATTCGTGATGGTTTTAAAGTTCTTTAACAGTCTTTTTATTAGCCATGCTCTTTCAGTGTAAGATGTTTCTTAGATCTTCTCCTTTATTTTGAGGTCTTTCTCTTTTTCTGTCTCTCTCTGATGGACAAGGCGAATACGACTTGTTGGCACCCATCTGATTCCTTCTCCTGCTGAAGAAATACAAGCAAACCCTCTCTCCCAGGCAGTTAACCTATCTAATTTCCTTCTATTTACCACTTTCTAAATCTCTTCTCATCATCTGGCAATTACATTGGAATTGTTTGCACTGGGCACAGCCCTGTTGGTTTAAAAGGTCTGTATTCTCCCCAAGTGTAATCCATTTTTGCAATCTGATTGCCTTTTGGCTCACTTATCAGGTAATCCCTTTCTGCCATATGATTGCTTTTCTGCTGGTTGATCAAATCAGAGTCCTGATCTTCTAAAGGCTCTTTGGGTGTAACATCAGCTGCCATCATGCCCCAAGTCTTTTTTGCCTGGGGCCCTGGACCTGGGCCCCTCATCCCATTTCCCTGAATTATTCTACACTCTGATGCCCAATGGAGTCCTCTGTTGCATTTTGGACATGGGGTTTTAGGTCTTCTTTCACCCTGTCTTCTCACTGTATCTCCATACCTACACTGAGCTCTTAGATGTCCAATTTTTCCACATTGAAAACATCGCCGAATTTCTCTAGAAGTCCCTTGCCAGGAGGGACCCTGCCTTTCCACATTCATCATTGTCCGGGTGTAAAAAGCATTTGTTCCCACTGTAGCACAGCATCTTATGATCTCCTCTAAAGGAGCATCTTTGTCTAATCCCCATATAATTCTTTTGCAAATCTCGTTGGCATTTTCCTTAGCCAGATGTCTGGTCATTATTTCTGTAGCTGCATTTTCTCCAATAGTTCTTTTGACAGCAGTTTGCAAACGTCCCACAAAATCTGCAAAAGGTTCATTGGGACCTTGCTGTATTTTAGTGAAAGCCTCTCCACAATCTTTCTGTCCAGGAAGGACACCCCAAGCTTTTATTGCAGCCTTAGCAATTTGTTCATATATTGTCATGGTATAATTAATCTGTTCCAAATTCTCTCCATACTGACCTTCACCAGCTAAGTGCTCAAAAGTGAATTGTGTGTTAACTCCTATTTCCAAATTGCATCTGACTTGAATTTTACATAATTCATGAAATTCCGCAAGCCATAATAAATTTTCTCCAGGTTCCAGACATGTCCTTGCTATGGATTTCCAATCATTCGGGGTTAGGACTTCATAAGACAAACCATCTAGTAACATTTTGACATAAGCTGATGTAGCCCATAAAGGGTACAACCTTTTTTCAAATCCTTAATTTTATTCAAATCTAAAGGTGCATATCTTCTCCTTTTTTTACCTACAGAGTCAATCTCTTCAATCACAGGATATGCATGTATAAAATCACTTATATCCTGTCCTTCTCTCTTAGCTTTAACCAATGCTTTTTCTAATCTTGTCATAGGCTTAGGCTTCTTCACAGGCAATTCTGTTTGTGTTTCTGCCTCTTCCCCTCTTTCTTCCTCCATCTCTGAAGGTGGGGTTGATGTGGGCCTGTCAATAATCTGTTCTCTAGGCAGGGTTGAAGCTTCTTCAAGAGAATCATACCATAATTCCTCATTTAAATCCTCTTGCTCTAGGGAAAGATCTTGATCTTTCCTTTTTTCCTCACACTTCCTCCTCTGTTCATTTTTAGAACTATTCCTTCTCCTACAACTTGCTTGATAGTTTAAGGCTAATTGAACTATGTTGTAGATATAAAATACTTCTGCAGAAATTGAACGAGGCCCATTTTTTGCTTGAAATTCTTTCATTTCATATCCCACTAGCTTCCATTTATCTACATCTATCTTTTCTTCCTCTAAGAACCAAGGGGATGTGTGTCTTAATGCAGCCAAGAGTTTAGCAATCTGTAACCAGGTTACAAGTAAACTCTGCTCCTCAATTATGTTGATTATACTCTCTATAGTACCACTCCTGAATGGGGGTGGAGCTGAGGTTGCTTCTGGAGCTGGGGTTGAGTCGGCTGAGGTCCAGGGATTGAATTTAGCTAACATGTGCCCCATTTCAGCTATAAGAGATTCCTGGTTTAGCCCTTAACAAGTTAAGTTCCTTATTTATCTATTAGCACGCTCACTTAATCTTTAACAAAGTTTCCTCGTTACTCACAGTTCTGGGTCAGAGAGACTGAGATCTGGATGGGAGGCTTTTCCACTGGAATCAGGTCCCTGTTCGTGCGCCAGATTGCAAAGGTCTGGTCTAGCTCCTCTTGTCAGGATAAGTAAAAGTCCTTGCCCCACGTGTGGACGCCAAATGTAGCGAGCTGTCGTCTCTAGAAGCTGCCGGATCACTCTCTGGGAAGAGATCTGCTGTGTCTTCTACTCAAATCTCTCCGACAGATTCTTCTTCCTGTAACGAACCGTTGTCTCCAGGCAGTTGCTGTTAACTCTTGTCCAGAGAAGTGACTTCCCTTCCTGCAGAGAGCCCCGTCAAGCCTGATGCAATGCAGAGTCTTCTTCTATCTCTGGGAGTCCTCTCTTTTATTCTCCCAGAGAATGGGCGTGGGATAATGCAAGGGCTTCTGGGAAGAACCACCTCAGCCAATGAGCCTGCTCCTTCCATCAAGTCAACCTGAGTTCTCACCTTGTAATTGTCCAACCTGAATTCTCACCTTGTCACTATCCAGACAACCTGAGTTCTCACTTAGTAATCCTAACACATTAGTGTCCCAGTTTACCCATATCCCTTAGAACATTTATAATTAACTTTTCCTGTTTTTGTCATGCTGATAAGTGTGAGATGGTATCTTAGAATTATCTCAATTTTGTGGGTTTGATTCTTCAGTATTTATCAGCTCTCTCTGGTTTAGAGGCTGTTAAATAAGCAATGCCATTAGCAACAAAGCAACATATCTTCTGAGGCCCTCAGTAGCTTTCTTTTTAAAATAATAAACTGTTGAAAAAACATCTAGTTAATCTTCCTCTTTCTGGGAAATTCACCACAATTGCTCTCTTGCATTTAGATGTGGGGGAGGGAAGGGGAAGGTATATTTAGACGATTCAGTGTATAAAGTCCTAGGCTTGAAACCAAGAGAAGTCATCTTTATGATTTCAAATAGAACCTCAATAACTTACTAGATGTGACTCTGGGCAAGTCTCTTAACCTTTGTTTCCTCAGTTTCCTCATCTGTGAAATGAACAGGAGAAAGAAATGGCAAACCATTCTTTTGCTTAAGAAAATCACAAAACGACAGTGTGGATGAGAGGATTAGCACAATGATATGAATAAAGGATAAACCCATCCATCAGCTTACTATGAACTCCCCAAATCAAGGAGGTCAACACTCCCTTGGTAATAGAAATTCCTGTCTCCTTGAAACTTCATTGTCTCCTTTCTTCTGAAAAGTGAGTTTAGCATTACTATCTCTGTTTCTGCTATCATGAATAGGTCCATCTCTTCTCCATCTCCAGGTCCTCTCCAGATCACTGAAAAGTGCTTCAGTGTAGCCCACCTCAACAAAACTGAGCTTAGTGAACACTAGGAGATATAGACTCCAGCCTGTATATCCTAGAGACTAGGCTAAACCCCATAGATTCTACAGAGATAGAATAGTCCTGTTAGATTTGGGTCCTCATCATCTGTCACTGACACGAGCCTTCCTGACCTGGAAAGCAGCCTGGGGAATATCCAGGATTTCTTTTCCTCTCATGAGCAACCAAAGCCTCTGGAGCCTGAGACAGGTGATGCAGACTCTTGAAATCAACTTCTACACTACAATCCAGTCCTTGTATCTAGTACACTCAAGCACTTGACATAACATAGGGAATGATCTGCCCATCTTTTCTGAACTGAGTTAGGACTTTCTTCTCATAAGAGAATGACCATTCTGATGACCCCAGCATCACCTTGAAGTCTAGCTTTGAGCCCACCAAAGTCAAGAATCTTGCCATTTCCCAAGGCGGGAAAGGGGTGGAATGATCATGATCCAGCCTTCCTGAGAATGGTAGTAGGGCAATGTGCCTTGTGTTTCCAATCAGAAAAGTTGCCAGAAATCTGATTTGGGACCAGAAAACCTGTTGGAGGGCAACTGGCAACAGCTGGGACCAAAGCCATAATTAAGGGGTCCCCTAGATGAAAAAGGGAAGAAAATGTGTCCAAGGTGTTGTTCTGTATATAGTTTGGTATAATGAAAGAGTGCTAGGTGAACAGAGGTCAACAGAGGAAAGGAACCCACTCCCAACACTTTGAATGTCATGAGATGAGACCCAGGCTGCAACATTTTACATTTTCCTGTGGCTCCACTGGGTACCACAACTCACTCTGATTGCATATGTTTTCCTGTTGATTGGTTTGGGATTTTCCTGTTTATATTTTGTAGTATTGATCCCTTTGATTGCTGATAGTATTGGATTTTGGATTTTTACATGAGAGAAGTTTCTTCTTCTCCTCCTATTATAATATATATATATGAAATTATATTTGTATATGTGTATGTAGGTATATATATATATATATATATACCTACATACACATATACAAATATAATTTCATCCATATATATGAAGACAGATATCTATAAACAGTTCAGCTATAAAAAAGAAAATTAAATATTTGGATCCCATTTCTCTGAGAATAAGAAAAAGAATCCAATTTGCAGAATGCATCCCAGAGTGGGAATGGTATAGGTTGGAAAGTTGACTTAATTAATGTTGTTGTACTCTCACAACTGTCTTGAAAATGTTCTTGACATCTTTGTTCCTTTGACTGTAGACTAATGGGTTCAACATAGGAATGACCATAGTGTAGAACGCTGACACCACTTTGTCCAAGTCCATCAAACGGGCTTGAATTGGGTTTGAAGTACATGAACATGATTGTCCCATAAAATGTAGACATTGCGATAAGATGGGAAGCACAAGGGGAGAAGGCTTACTGACAGTCTTCAGCAGAGTGGATTTTCAGGATAGTGATGAAGATTAATAAATAAGAAGCAAAGATGACATGAAATGACAAAATAGCATTGAATAATGCTAGTATAAAGACTACTGACAGTGATGTGAATATCAGAGCAAGACAGAACTAGGAGAGGGGGGATATCACTGAAAAAATGCCCTATGTTTGCCTTACAAAAGGAAAAAAGCTAAATATGTTTCCTGTGATGATGGAGGTCAGAAACCCAGAAATGTGAATGCAGCAGACAGGGGTGCACTTAGAGCTGATATCTTAATGGTGGTGTAATGCAGGGGATTACACACAACTGTATTGTTATCATTGGCCATGGTGACTGAAAGAAAACTTTCTGTAGTAACAAAAGCTGTAAGAGATCTTATGGACATCTTTTATATTAGATAATTTACTCCATCATGTCTCCTTTTCTCATTTCTTAATGTTTTCCTCTTTATCATCCCTTAATTTTATTTTAAAAAATCCCACCATATGTAATTCACACCTGTACCCTCGGTGTATACTTCTAGTTGCTCTAAAATGAGAAAAAAAATAAGAGTTAAATATAGGAATAGAAATAGTTTATATTTATTAAGTCTCTTATGATTTTACTTTCCTGTTCCATAGTTCCAAATTTCTCTTATTGTTTTGTTGATGATGTAATCTTCAAAAAGTGATGGAGTAAATGCTGAATAAGTTTTAAAGTGGGTTATTTGGATGAATTACTTGAATGAATGTCAAGTTCTTAAGCATTTCCCAGATCACTTCTGGTTTAGGGTCTAGTGAATAAGCAGTGGTATTACTATTAAAATTTTGCTTTCTAAATCACTCAAGGATTTTTGCTCTCTAAATAATAAACTTTTTAGAATTGATACAACTGATCTACTTTTTAAAAGGGTAAAAGCTAGAATCAGAATATCATGCTTGTGCATGTGTGTGTGTGATTCATTTCACAAAACAATATTTTAAAATATGGTGTGCTATTAAGGTCATTTAGATATGAAAAAAACCAACTAAGACTGAAACATTAAGTAGGTTGCCTTAGGTTATGCAAATATGAACTTATCTGAGATGGGATTTAAATCCATATCTCTTTTATCTCTTAGTCTATGACACTTTCTACTATATGATTGATGATGCCCCTAAAAAAGATTGGAAACACTTTTGTGGGCATAAAAAAGAGAGTCATTTTGATGCTGGATCCCAGAGGAAAGAAGGTACAGGTTGTATTTTTTCTTGAAGAAAAAAAAAATGATTTATTATCTCCTCATTATTTTCCTAAAAACATTCTTGATGTCTTTGATTCTAAGACTTATACTTGCAACACAACTCACTTCTCTGTTCACAAGAAAAATAGCCTGATTTCCAGAGTGGATAGCACAGGTAATTTTTTTCTCCAAGAAAAAAATTGACCTAATTAATATTGTTGTCCTCTCACAGCTTTCCTGAAAGTGTTCTTGACATCTTTGTTCCTAAGACTATAGACCAGAGGATTCAACATAGGGATGACCATGGTGTAGAACACTGACACTATTTTGTCTGAGTCCATTGAATGCTTTGAACTAGGTTGGAAGTACATGAAGACAATTGTCCCATAAAATATAGACACTGCTGTGAGATGGGAAGTACAGGTGGAGAAGGCTTTCTGACGGCCTTCATTAGAACGGATGCTCAGGATAGTGATGAAGATTAGCAAGTAAGAAGTAGAGATGACAAGAAGTGGGGAAAAGACAGTGAATAACCCTACTGTAAAAACTAATAACTCAGTGATGTGAATATCAGAGCAAGAGAGAAGTAAGAGAGGGGGAATATCACAGAAAAAGTGTTGGAGTATGTTTGATCTACAAAAGGAAAGGCTAAATACGCTTCCTGTGAGGATGGAGGTGGCTAGAATGCCACAGCTGTAAGCACCACTAACTAGATATATACATACAGTTGAAGTCATGGTCGTAGTGTAATGTAGGGGCTTACACACAGCTGCATGGCGATCATAGGCCATGGTGGCTAAAAGAAAACTTTCAATTGTAGCAAAAGCTACAAAAAAGAGTAGCTGTGCAGCACATCCATTAAAGGAAATGACTTTGTTCCCTCTTAGGAGCCCAGCCATTACCTTGGGAGTTATAGTTGTAGAGAAGCCAAAATCCACCAAAGAGAGGTTACTGAGGAAAAAATACATGGGCGTATGGAGGTGGGAATCCCAGCAGACCAAAGCTACTATCCCCAAGTTCCCTATCAGGGTGATGAGGTAAATGAGAGTGAAAATGATGAAGAGAGGGACCTGAAGCTCTGGATCATCTGTTATTCCTTTGAGGATGAACTCATTCACTTCAGATCTGTTCTCCATAGATGTCATTTGGTAGTGATGTCATTCACCTGCAACAAAAGAAGAGTAACCTTCAGAAAAATATATTCCAAGACGTAAAAATGGTCAGATATCTATTTTATGGGAGGGCTAAAAATAAGCAATCAAGAAACCAATAACATCTAGGTAGTTGTTGTAGAAGTTTCTCTAAATCCTCAAAATTCACTCATCCATTTTCTCATAAAGTCCCTTATATATTACTTCTTATTTTTAAAAATCTAACCCAAATTTAACCTTCTTCAAAGCAATATTTCCCACTTCCTGAAAGGAAAGTGCCTTAGCCTGCAATAAAAATAAACATTGGAAGATGAATTACTGTAGATAAATGTTAGACAACTAGATCTCTTCATATGAACGTGCTTCAATCTGATGAAGAAAAGGAGAAAAGAAAAATAAATGAAAAGTGGAGGAGCCAAGAGAAATGTTAAAAAACCAAGAGAAGATTGAAGAGGATTAAAAGATGATGGCCAACTATTTTCTGTAATCCTGTTTAGAATTTACCATGGATTTGGATTTTATGCAGTGGACTGAAATCAGAAGTTCCTGAGTAGAGAGGGTTGTCAGTGAAACCAGTGGTATAGTTGTGAGAATCTTTTGTCGAAAAGATCCCTGCTAAATCGCATAACAATGTATGTGAGGGTTTTTTTTTTTTCTTTTTCTTTTTCTTTTTTTTTTTTTTTTTTTTTTTTTTTTGCTTTACTCAACTTGTTCTTTTTTTAATTCACCACTGCTACTGTGGAAACAAAGGCTTTCACAAACAAGGTTATTTTGTCCTTTATTTTACTATGTTTTTTGAGGTACCAGAAAAATCTCCAATTTAGGGGACTGCCTCCTTGAAATCTGAATTAAAATTTCACCTGAAAAAGCTTTTCTTAATGCAATGACCTCAATTTCAGTGCTTCCCTCTTTTGATTATCTCTGATTTATCCAGGATATTGCTTGTTTGTAAGCCGATATTTGCATGTTATTTGCTAAGAGATTATGGGATTCCTTGTCAGCAGGGACTATATTTTATCTTTCTTTGTATTCTCAGTGCTTAGCATGTTGCTGGACATGGAATAAGACATATGATTCATAGATTGGCTGGAGATAACCATCAATATCAATAACCATCAAAGGTAGCCTTTAGACTTTAGATAATGCTAGTTTATATTCCCAAGCATCACATCTTGGAAGGAACTTCCACAGTTGTGTGTCACACACTTACTCAAAGAGTAACTATTTTCATCTTTAACATAATGAGTTATTTCAAGTTTCCAAAGAAGTTATAAGTAGGCTACCACATGATATCCATTACAAGTTGTATCTTTAAACATTTATGTATAATAAACAAAAGCAAAGAATGTCAAATCAGCATGGTTCTTTAGAGGTCAGCTACTTCAACTACATCAGACCAGGAGTCATCTTTATCAAAATCTGCCAAAAGTAATGAAAAATTTGAAAAGGAAAAGAGTTGGTTAAGGAGAAATAATGAAAAAGATAAGTTATATGGCTCTATAATAGCATGTCAGGTTCCTCAAGGAATTATGCCCCATATGCAAGATGAATTAGAATCTCTCCTTTAGGAAAAAAAAAATATGGTAGCAAAGGTACCATTGAGAGTTGTAACTAGAATGTGCTTCAGTGTAGGTTTTGGTTTATTTAAATGAAATAGGATAGTTTACTTTTGTCTACTATAATGTTTTTAAACTGAGAAAACCCAGTGATATAAAGAATTCAGGAACCTCAGTGAGAAGACATGATGGAAAACATTTATTCTGTTATCAGTATATTACTGATGGGAGATTTAAATTATCTGGACTTTGCCAGAATGTTTTCTCTTATTCTGTATTTTTTATTTGAACTTTCTGTGTTGTTCTCTGCTTCTGTTTCTTTGTGTCTCTATATATCTCTGCATATTTGTTTCTGCCTGTCTTTCCCTGTCTTTGATTTCCCCTTTTTCTTTTGTAATCTTGCTTCTCCTTTTGTGTCTCTTTCTATCTTCATATCTAACTATGTATCTATCTATGATCTTTCAATCTTATCTAGGTTTCTATCTGTCTCTTTTTTCAAATAACAGATATTGATTATGTAATGAAAATATTATTTTTATTCATTAAAATCTCAAAATCAAGGAATAAATATAAGGAAAATTTATCCTACATTTAATTCTCATAAAGCATGGAGAATAATTAAGCAGCATTAGGTAGAGTTAAATATGAAAAAAATGTAGAAAAGAAAAAAAAAGGACCAAAAATGAATTCAAATGCAGATCCTACCTTATAGTTATAGCCAGAGTAATACTATTACTCAGACTGCACTGAGGAAAGCTAAAGGATTCAAAGAGGTGGATGTTTTTTTAATTAAAAACTGTGCTATTTTGGCAAAGTAACTGGATTAATTTTGAAGGCTGAGGAGACATAATGAATGACAAGCAAAAGCAGATCTGCTCAGTTTGGAATTTTTCTGAAAAAGAATGATTTTATGATTTAGGAAAAACAGAAAAAGTAAGATTTTATAGAAAAAAAACAATAAGAACAAGAACATATGTTTGTGGAGTGAAGGAAAGAACTATTTGTATAGCTTCTTTTATATGCAAAGCACTGTGCTACACTTCATAAATTTTATATTATTTGATTCTCATATTAATCCTGGAATGCATTTTATTATTCAAATTTTAAAACTAAGGTTGCTTGAGTTGCCCAGGATCATACCTTAAGTGTCCAAAACTGGATTTAAATTCAGGTCTTACTGAATCCAGGCCCAAGGCTCTATCCATGCTATCACAACTGCTTCTTTAAAATTTGCAAAGTTTTTAAAATACATTGGGCCATTTGTTTCCCACAACGTCATGACATGCAGACAAGAACAGCAATTTGCCCTTACATTGAAGGAAGAGACAGAGTCTCCAAGCACACAGAGGTATCCCTCTGTATTTTACCTTTGAAGCAACATGTTCAGTTATGGATTCCCCACCTTAGGAAGGACATTGATAAGCTCAAGATTTTCCAGAGGAGTTGGCCAGAATCGAGAAAGGTATTGAAATGTTGCCATATTGGGAATGATGGAAGGAACTAATGATATTTGGTGTAGAGAAGATAAAAGATGGAATTCAAAACACCAATTGGGATTGAAGTTATTTTCAAGTGTCTCAAGGACTGACATAAAGAGGAAATATTTGGTATCAGAAGGAAGAACCAGGAGGAAAGGATGGAGACTAAGGAGAAACAAATTTATGTTTGATTTAAGAAAAAATATATCTCAAATATTGATATTCAGAACTAGAAGGTACAGCCTTAATATGTACTGGATTTTTCCCAACTTGAAATCTTGAAGGTAGAGCTACTTGACCTTTTATTCAATATATCATAGACATATATATATATATATATCAATATATATATATATATATTTTATATCAAAATTTTATTCCTATCTGTACTTAATATCCCTGTTACCATGGACAAACCACCTTTCCTCAGAGCCTCCATTCAGTAATAAGTCAAAAATGATAAAATGGCACCTTCATCATAGAGTTGTTCTGAATATTGAAGAAGATAATTCTGTAAAATACTTTGAAAACTTTAAAGCTCCATAAAAGCATTATTTACTATTATTTAATTAACACCACTGCTATTCTCTATTTTGCCATTCAGAAATACTTTAGAGTATACCTAAGAGTGTTGGTGAATAGTAATCTCTTGGAATGGTTTTTGATTAGGAATCTAAAGACTTGGCTTCTAATTTTACTTGGATTCTTATTTTTTTTTCTGTGATTCCATGGTCATTAGTTAATCCTTGTATACCTTTGTCTGTTCATTGGAAATATGGAAATTATATTTCTTTGAGTATGAGGGCCACACAGTTATTAGAAGGAAATTATTTGTTCAGAATTAAATCCTAAAGATTTGAGTTACCAAGATCATATTATTGAGATTGTACATGACAATGAATGAGGTGTTGATCTGAGAAATACAAATACATAGAGAAAAAAGGATAAAAGTGCTCCTGCACTACAAAATCCTAGTGTGACAGCACAGTGTAGTAGAGAGAGCTTTGATCTTTGAGTTAAGAAAATGTGGATTTAAAAATCCACCTCAGACCCTCATTAATTATTTTTGTCTAGACAAATTACTTACATTAACCAGCTTCAGGTTATTTGCCTTTAAAAGGAGGAAGGAGTTCATAGTAATTGTATTCATCACATATAGTTGGGGGATTCAAATGAGAAAATTGAAGAGCTTTTCAATATCATAAAAATGTGAGCTACTATCATTCTGGGCAAAGACGCTATCTCCCCTAAATTTTCTTAGCAAACTCCTCTCTAAAGTTTTTAATGTAGTACCTTGCACACAGATATACTACAGGCAATCAACATTATTAAATTATGCCTTCATTTGGTTTACACAGTCACCTATCCCTTAAGTGGCTCTTTTGATTACTGAAAGAAGAGAAGCTTGAAAAAATACCAATAGTGAATGAATTTTTGAGCACAGTTTTCATACATGATCTCATTGGAGATCTAAGGCAATTCTATGACATATGTACTACAAATATAATTATGCATAATTCATAGATAAAAAAATTGACTTACCCAAGGGGAAAGTGAGTTAATATCTGAGAAAGAAGAAAATTTTATATCTGTTATCCTACCTCCACGTCCAGCAATGTTTCTATTAACCCATTTTGGTATCTATGTAAACCCTGAAATCTTGAGTTGAATAACCTAGAATTTAGCTGGATTAATGTAGAGAAAAATGGCCAAGACTCCAAAAAGGAGAGCCAGCCAAGAACTTGATATTCAAATTTTGACCTTGAAGTCCCAAGCTTAGCAAACATATAATTATATTAGAAAAACTGTTCACTAGTCACTAGGTAAAGGAGTTTACAAGTATCTAGTGGTACAGTAGCCAGTCACTTTTGGCCATTGTGGTAGAGTTAGTGATGTCCACTCCTTCCCTCTATTCAGTTCAGCCTCAGGAAACACAATGGAAAGTAAGTGAATGAGTCAGAATTCAACCCATCAGCTTGGTCCTCAGCATTAAGCCCTATTGTAGAAGGTTTCAATGTCAGTGGCTGAGTCAAAGATTTTATGCAGACTGGGAGTTCTGAGACTCTTGGGAGATCATGCTCCCTCGGAGATTCTGGTAGCTCTGCTGCCAATTCCTTAACAAAAGAAAAATAATTAAATTCTGCTCTGGCCCTGGGAAAAGAACAATTTTTTCACAGATACTTTGTTATTCTTTGCTTGTTTTGTTTTTTGTTTTTTAGCAAAGTGAGGTAGAATGGGACCTGGAAAGGACCCTTGACAAAAACTGATTTCTAGTTCTGCTTCTACCATCTTTTAACTGGGCGAGGTGGCCAAGTCACTGAACAGCTCTAATTCTCAATGTATTCTTCTTTGAAATGGTTGTAATGGTGCAGATAGAATCAGGCATACCTGAATTCAAATTTAAATTCAAATCTGACCTTGACTTGTTGTGTGACTCTAGGCAAGTTATTTTATCATTTGCCTCAACAACAAAACCAAAAGTTAATATTTGTAATAGTCACAGGCCTGAAAACAATCAAAAAGTTTTCATGAATTTTAAATATGGTAGTAACCATGAAAAAGGTGTAAAACTTCACAAAATGAGGCATTAAAAAATTGGTGCTAGAAGAACATTAAAAACAAGTTATGATATAAATTATTTGCTTTTTTATTAACTAAAAATCAGTCAATCAACAAATATTTATTAAGTACCTACTAGTTACTAGGCATTGTTCTTAGGGTTAGGGATATTTTTTTTAAAGTAAAAGACAGTCCATTCTGTGAAGGAGAACAGTATTGAATAATAAATATAATAGTAATACAATTGTATGTGTTTCTTGGCTTTAAAAAAATAAACACAATATTTATATCTAAACTAACCTTGCTAGACAAAGAATTTCTTTGGAACATTGGAAAAATCATCCTGAAATCTGGAATACTTGAATCCAAATCCATCCTCTTCCTTAGGTGACCTTTTTGCTTCGACTAGATGGGCTTGCTCAACCAAATAATGATATCTGGTCAGCAATTTGTTTTGATGGTAATAATAAGGATTGTAAGCACTTTTTCCCCTGTAGAAATAATATTCCTAGATAACGACTCCAGAAGCTGGGACTGATAGTCTGGAGAATATTCTTCAAAAAAGGCTTCCAATGCATTGTGGTGGTGGTGTTCCGTCATTTCATTCTTGTTTGATTCTTTGTGACCCCATTTGAATTTTTCTTGGCCAAAGTGGTTTGCCATTTCTTTTACAAACTCATTTTATGTATAAAGAAACAAGATTAAGTGATATGTCAAGAATTACCTAATTAATGAGTGTCTGAGGCCAGATTTGAACTCTTAAGATGAATTTTCCAGACTTCTGCCTGTGTTACTCTATCCACAGAGCCACCTAGATGTCCTCCCTCTTTTGTGACCTCTTCTTTAATTTTGCATATATAAATATTACCTACATGGTACTACATGTAAGAAACACAATGTCTTACCAAGAACTCTCCTGATTTGTTGATGAATTCAAGAAAATATTTTATGTTATGTTTTCTTTTTTTTGCAAAACTGGTGTCTAAGTTAATAGGTAGACCCTTGAAGCTCAAAAGCACAGCCTTTTATCCTTTATCCCAAAAGGCAAGGATCTCTCTGCTTTCTTTCATTGGTTGGGTTACAATTTATCCAAAGAGCTCAATTCTCCACTTGAGTCTCCACTCTAGTTATATCTCCTCTTGGTGTTCTCTTTATTTGGACCTAATTCAGTCCCTCCCCTGATTTCTCTTTGGCTGGATACTACAAAGGTTAGGCTCTATGTGGGGAACCTCATTTCCCCATGTGATTTTTCACCTCTGACCACACTTGTCAGTCTGAGTGCCCTTGTTTCATGTCAGTCTAAACTTTAGATTTTATTTCTTATATTCAACTTTCTCTTCTTTCCACTGATTGTATCATTTCTCTAAGTTTCTTAACTCTGTGGAAACTAAATCTGCATTTAATTCTCATACACAGAAGCTCTACAGATTAGAGTATGACATTTCTCCCCAGAAAGGACCTCTATTTATAGTCTATTTATGTCAGATTTATCCAGATTACTTAGTGTCTTCTCTTGAGATCTTCCTCAGGGAAGTGATCCACTGATACAGAGGAGTTATTCCAGAAATTCACTTCTAGTGGTAGCAAACTGGAGATCAGCAAGAACCTTTTTTGACTGAGGATGACTAAGACAAAGTCAGTGGAGGTTAGATTCTGTTGCAATTGCTAGCTGGTGCCCATTTATGAATATGGGTTGAAAAACATGAAAAAATGCAATACCACTCGTCCACGTGTATTCTCCCTCTGCATTTACATTTACATAGAATTTTGAGGCTTCCGAAGCACTTTATACATGACATCTTGTTTGATCCTAATAGCAATCTTGCAAGACAGGAGCTATTATTGTTCTCATTTTATAGAAGAAGAAACTTGGGCCAAGGACTTTTATGGCTCAGACCCCTAGTTAATGACTATGGCAGCATTCAAACTCAGTTCTTGATTTCAATTGCAGATCTCTACACTCAATATGATCAAATAGCTTATGAATAATAAATTCTTTAAAGATAGATTACCTTAGCTTATGTTTTTGTTTTCTCGTAGTAAGCAGAGAATTCAGTTAATAACAATAACAAATATTTAACAAAATATTTAACAGTAAATAACAATAACAAATATTTAACAAAAATATTTAACATTCATCTTTTAGGAAATAAATATGTTAAAGAAGAGGAAATCAAAAATAAAAAAAAAATCTTTGATTATTCCCATTATTGAGGTTATAAAGAAAAAGCAGTAAGAACTATAATGATCTTGTTAGATCAATGCAAAAGGATATTAATATTTTAAATATTCCTGAATATTGTTACAATTTCACATTCCATTACAAATGTATTGGTGGAGTGGTAAAGTTCATTTTTTTCATGCTATTCAATCCCCATTCATAATGGTGTGTGAGGATTTGGAAAGGTGAATCAAAATTTACACATTTGTTATAACTCAATAGGGCCCCAGATACCTGGCAGTAGTAATTCTATGTGAATACAGATCAGGTACCAAAGGTCCCATGGAAATTGTTGAGAGGGATAAAATGAGGGTATCATAGAATCTTAGAGTCGAGAGGTTCTCAGAGATCGTCAAATCCGATCTATGTCCCAAAAGGAATATTCTTTCTAATACCCCAAGTAAGTTGATATCCCATTGAAATTCTAAAGTAAAAGAGAATTCTTCTGTCAATTGTAAATTACTTTATTTCTTTGGAAAATGCTTTCTTGCATCAAGCAAAATTACCTCTGACCATTCCAGTCATGGAATATTCCTGTTCTTCCTTCAGGGCAATGTGTCAAATCCCTTTTACACAAGCACATCTACAAATTGTCCCTTCATCCCACAAACATGTAAATTTTCATTCTCCAAAAGGAATACATTCAATTCCTTTTCTGTTTCTCATGTGTAATAATCTTCAGTAAAACTCCTCCATGCATGTTCTAAGTATCAATGTCTTTCATAAAATGTGACTCCCAATGTTGGGACCCTGGATCTCCTAGAATCAACTGGAGGTAGGATAATTAAAAGTCTTTATTCTTGGTCTTTTGCAGTCAGGGGATTAGATCTAGCAATCTCCACACCTCCTTCCTCTCTCTCCCACCACCAGGAGAATGAATCACTCTCCTCCTCCTACTCCACCCACTCATGTCACTTGCCCTTTTTTGTCCACACCCACCAATCCAGCCAGCACAGAATAGTTGGGGAGGGTCATCCTCCAAACATATGGCAATAGAGATTTGTCCGATTGGCAATAAGGCTCATGTGCTCCATTATCCAAGTGCATCTGCTCAATTTTAGCCCTCTGCATCCCAGGACTGCATAAAATACTCAGAGACAGTCTAAAAAGGGCAAAATATAGCAGTAACATTACCTCCCTCATTTGGGGCAAATAATTTCTCAACGTTGTCATGTATGTCATTAACACTTTTTCTTCAAAGTCCTATTATTGATTGATATTATAATAATTGCCCATTAAAACCCACTGAACTTTTAAAAATGAACTATGCCTTCTTTATAGTGACCCATTATTAATTGATTCAAGGCACAAATAATTGAGATCCTAAAGGGAGAAAGTAGAGTCAAAGTAATGGAAGAAACATTAAAAACCTTCTTTGCATCTAACTGAAATTTCTTGGCTTACATGGACCATGTTTAAATTTAGAAAATGACTTAAGAGTTTTTTTTTCTCTCTCTCATTACTTCATTATTATAACAATAAAAATCTATGATAGAAAGAAACTAAATCAGAAAGTTCCAAGCAAATCAATTTATTAGCAAGGCTAGCAATTATGAATTAAAGGAATCTAAGACTTTTCTTTAGTCTAGGATACATTTGACAGTCAGAGATGCTTTTTTATAGAGTTGGGTACATAAGGTTCAGAAGCAGTTCTATGATGCAAAATAAAGTAAGATTGTGATTGGGTAAGAGACACAGAAGAATGATAGACTTTGCTTGGCTTGTCTCAAAGCAGGAACTTCCACAACTGAGGGCAACAGGGATTTAACATTTATTTAACATCCCTTAGAAAGTCTTATACTGGGCAAACATCATATGAATAGCATGAGTCATCTCCGTCAATTATAAAAATATAAGAAACTTGAATCTTTACCATTGGACTTAAGCCCATATGAATAGAATATATATATATATATATATATATATATATATATATATATATACACACATATATATATATATATTTAATTTTATTGATTTGGCTAACACAATTTTCTAAATTTGATCTACAAGATTAATTCCAGTGACTGAATACAATTATCAATCAAGAATTAATAAAATTCAAAATAAAGTAGATATCAATTTTCAATTTTACACCACCCTCTGAAGGGAATTGTTACTGGAAAATCAATTTACATACTGATAGTATAATCCTTCTCAAGGCTCTGCCAATATGATAAAGAAAAGTCTCAAAGCAGTAAAAATAATTCATACTAACAAACATTGGTCAGAAATTTCATAATCCAGAAAATTCAAAATATTTTAATATCACATGAATTCCTATTCAGACATAGAAACATAAAGCACCCAAAAAACCTTTTAGCTAAAAAGGAATTGATTGACATCAGGATACTGACATTGCATTAAAATACCTCTCTCCCATAGGATCATTGAAAGTCCCTTCCAGTCTCTTGTAACCCTCCAATTGTTTATATTTTTTTTCCTAAAGACTGCCATACTGTGGTGATGTGCTAGAGCCAGCTCCAACTGTTTTGAAAAAAAAAGATAATTAAATTTGATTGTGAGCATTTAAAATGTAGAAATCAGTAAATGATACAAATTAAATCTTAATTTATTGTTTTGTTGAAAATTGAGACTTCATAAATTAATGGAGAAAATAATCTGGGTTAAATTTTGTTAAAATTTGTCATGGATAAAGTTTGCTCTTTTTCTTTTCCCAGAGAACTCTCTAAGAAAAAGAAAGATATATAAAAGTACCATTTTGTTTATGCCTATTGAATGATTTGAAATGTATTGAAGCTCCCTTGGTGCCCCTAAATCAGACATGTTTTAGGAACACTATTGAAGGTACACTTCCCAAGCAACTCTGTGACTTTGCCCTCCAAAAATTATGCTGTCCAAAAAATAGAGCTTGTCTCTCTTTTTAGAAGGATAATAGCTAGAATCTCAGAATGTCTGTATGTGTATACATATGTACCATTCATTCCACACAATACTCATAAGATATGAGATACTATTAAGTGCCATCATACCAGGTGAAAGTGAGGCAGAAATTTTAAATTACTTGTCTAGGGCTAAACAACATAAAAGTATGCAAGACAGAATTTAAATTCAGTGATCTCTTAACTCTATGTCTATTGCATTCTCAACTAAGTGATGTTGCCTCTGACAAAGTTTGGATTATACTCTTTTGTGCATAAGAAAAATAACTTGACTGGGGGACTGGATCCTAGAGTGGGAGGAGTTATACATTGGATTTTCTTTCTTTTAAAAAAAGGGACTATCTAATTAAAGTCATCTTCCTCTCACAGTTTTCATAAAAGCATTCTTGACATCTTTGTTCCTCACACTATAGACTAGAGGGTTCAACATAGGGATAACCATAGTGTAGAATACAGACACCATTTTTTCTATGTCCATTGAATGGCTGGAGCTGGGTTGCAGGTACATAAAGATGATTGTCCCATAAAATATAGACACTGCTGTAGATGGGAAACACAGGTAGAGAAAGCTTTCTGGTGGCCTTCAGTAGAATGGATCTTTAGGATGGTGATGAAAATTAAGAAGTATGAGGTGAAGATAATGATAAATGGAAAAAAAAACAGTGATTGAACCTAAGACAAAAATACTGACTCAGTCATATGAATATCAGAGCAAGAAAGAACTAGGAGAGGAGGAATATCACAGAAAAAGTGATGGACTATGTTGGATCTACAGAAGGAAAGGCTAAAAGTTCTTCCTATAACTATGGAGGAGATTAAAAAACCACATATATGAATGCCACTGGCCAGACTTGCACATAGTGTTGAAGTCATGGTAGTGGTGTAATATAGGGGCTTATACACAGTTGCGTGGCGATCATAGGCCATGGAGGCTAAGAGGAAACTTTCAGTGTAGCAAAGGCCCCAACAAAGAACAATTGTGGAGCACATGCATTATAAGAGATAATTTTATCCCCTGTGAGGAGCCCAGCCATTACTTGGAAGTAACAGCAGAGGAGTAGCCAAAATCCACCAGAGAGAGGTTACTAAGAAAAAAGTACATGGGAGTGTGGAGATGGAGGTAGAAGAAGGTGAACATGATGAAGAGAGGGACCTGAAGCTCTGGATCATCTGTTATTCCTATAAGGATAAACTCATTCACTTTTGATCTGTTTTCCAGAGATGTCACTTGACAATATGTCCTTTGACCATTTATCAATTGGAGAATGGCTTGATTTCTTATAAATTAGAGTCAATCCTCTATATATTTTGGAAATGAGGCCTTTATCAGAACCTTTGACTGTAAAAATGTTTTCCCAGTTTATTGTTTCCCTTCTAATCTTATCTGCATTAGTTTTGTTTGTACAAAAACTTTTCAATTTGAATTTATGGACATAAATTCATTCCTCTTCCACAGGTCTGAGAGGTAAACTATCCTATGTTCCTCTAAATTATTTATAATCTCATTCTTTATGCCTAGGTCATGAACCCATTTTGACCTGATTTTGGTGTAGTGTTAAGTGTGGGTCAATGCCTAGTTTCTGCCATATTAATTTCTAATTTTCCCAGCCCTGCATTCCTGATATAAATCCTTCTTGATCATGATGTATTATCCTGGAGATGATTTTCTGTAGTCTTTTTGCTAATATCTTATTTAAGATTTTAGCATCAATATTCATTAGGGAGATTGGTCTATAGTTTTCTTTCTCAGTTTTCAACCTACCTGGTTTGGGTATCAGTACCATGTCTGTGTCATACAAGGAATTTGGTAGGACTCCTTCATTCCCTATTTTTTTCAAATAGTTTATATAGCATTGGGGCTAATTGTTCTTTGAATGTTTGGTAGAATTCACATGTAAATCCATCTGGTCCTGGAGATTTTTTCTTTGGGAGTTGATTAATAGCTTGTTCTATTTCTTTTTCTGAAATGGGACTATTTAAGCAATTTATTTCCTCCTCTGTTAATCTTGGAACCCTATATTTTTGGAGTTAGTCATCCATTTCACTTAGGTTATCAAATTTATTGGCATAAAGTTGGCCAAAGTAACTCCTTATTTCTCTAATTTCCTCTTCATTGGTGGAAAGTTCCCCCTCCTTTCATTTTTAAGACTAACAATTTGATTTTCCTCTGTCATTTTTCTAATCAGATTTACTAAAGGTTTATCTATTTTATTGTTTTTTTTTTATAAAACCAATTCTTAGTTTTTATTTATTAGTTCAATAGTTTTTTTTAACTTTCAATATTATTAATTTCTCTTTTTAATTTTAGAATTTCAAGTTTAGTATTTGATTGGGAGTTTTTAATTTGGTCTTTTTCTAGCTTTTTAAATTGCAAGCCCAATTCATTGATCTTCTCTTTCTCTATTTTATTCAAGTAAGCCTCTAAAGATATAAAATTTCCCCTTATTACTGCTTTAGCTGCATCCCACAAATTTTGGTATGATGTCTCATCATTGTCATTATCTTGAGTGAAATTATTGTGTCTATAATTTGCTGTTTCACCCAATTATTCTTTAAGATGAGATTATTTAGTTTCCAATTACTTTTTGGTCTATTTACCCCTAACTTTTTGTTGAATGTAGTTTTTATTGCATCATGATCTGAAAAGAAAACACTTACTATTTCTGCCTTCCTGCATTTAATTTTGAGATCTTTAGTCCTAATATATGGTCAATTTTTGTATATGTTCCATGAACTGCTGAGAAGAAAATATACTCCTTTCTGTCACCATTCAGTTTTCTCCAAAGATCTATCATACCTAATTTTCATAATATTCTATTTACCTCTTTAATTTATTTCTTATTTGTTTTTCTGTTTGATTTGTCTAAATCTGAGAGTGCAAGGTTGAGATCTCCCACTATTATAGTTTTGTTGTCTATTTCTTCTTACAACTCTCTTAACTTCTCCTTTAGGAATTTAAATGCTATACCAAGTGGTGCAGTCTAGGGACTGGATATCTCGAGGTTGGGTTCCATATCATTAAGCCCTAGCAGTGAAATACTTGGAAGTCAGTAGCTGAGGTCTTAAATTAAACAGAATCTTTAAAAAAAATTGAAGCTGAGATCTTAAGTGTAATGTTCTGTTGTCTCCAGAAACTGCTAATCACTTTCTGGGAGGAGATCTGCTGTCTCAATTCAATCTCTCGGCCAGATTCTTCTTCCTGTAGAGAGCTGCCAACTCTGACCTAGAGTAGACTCTCCTGCTCCTCCAGAGTGCCGCCCTCTTTTATCCTCCCAGAGAATGGGTGTGGGATAACTTAAGGCCCTGTGGGAAGATTACTTCTACCAATGAACTTGCTCCTTTTAAACATGTAAGCTTCTCCCCAGGAGTTCAAAGGGGTAAAATTCCCTTTAAAGGGCGGAACTAGAGAAGTGTTAAGTACTGACTTAGCACTTAGTAAGAACCTAACACTTAAGAGACTATTTCCCCTTAGAGACAACTGACTGCTCTACATTCACCATGTACAAAATATGTCATTAAACTCTGCTCTGACCAAAGGGATCAAATGAGTTTTCCAGGAGACCATTTTCTTGACTGTATCCTATTGTTAACCTACCTCATTGTTAGGAGGAATAGAAAATGTACTTGGCATGATAGTCAAGGTCTAGTTTCTATTCATGGCATTTTCTCCTTATCAAGCTTGAGGAAAGACTGAACTTTTCAAAGTTTTAATCTATTTAATGTATTCACTTGTAAAGTACACATAAACCTCCCAATTCCATATATCCTGAAGGAATGTTACAAAGATTAATGTATCATTGGACATATCATTGGTATGGTATGATACTGGATTTTAGTTGGAAGATCCAGGTTTGAAATCCTTGTTCTATCCCTTTTTATTAGTAGGTACCAAATACAAAGTGATCAAATTGAATTGAATCAAACCACCAAAGACATGGAAAATACAAAGGTATCAGGCTTATCACATTTTCAGATGACTAAAGTTTATGGAGGCTAGCTAACATTAAAGTGCTGTATTTTTTCATGCTTTATAATTTCAGGTCATAATGATATGGGAGGGTTTAGAGGGACAAAGCAGAAGGTACATGTTTGATATGTCTCAATAGAGCCACAGGTACCTGGAGACGTGCTATTATATGGACACCATTCCAGGCACCAAGGGTCCAGAGGGAATTATTTTTAGAGAGGTAGCATAAGAGGGAGACAAGCAGGATTAAGCATATTATCCATGGCCACATAGCCAATAAATGTCTGAGGCAAGATTTTAACTCCTGTCCTCCTAAGTCCAGGGAAAATGCTCTATCCATTGTGCCACTTAACTGCCCCCATGAAGGGGAATTATTGAGAGGGACAGAGGAAGGGAAACACAGAATCTCAAAGGCAGAGCTCTCTTAGAGGTCATCAAATCTAATCCTTGCCTGAAAAAGAATATTCTCTATAGTGGATCTAAACCAACATATGGATAACTCACTTGGAGACTTTCTAATGTGCTTTAAATGGGTCTCTAGCTCTTGTAAAATAGTTCACATTAACATATTCTGGTAAACTTTATTTCAACTTACAAAAAAAATCATAAGATGTAAAAAATAAGCCCCATAGGAACAAAACACCTATTAAGACAGAAACGTGAAACACACATATACATACACACATATTAACTAGAATGAAATTGAAATTAACATTGGCATGAGAATATTACAGGGATATTACAATGAAATTCATCTTTCCCATGGGACTGAAGTATTTTACAACTTGTAAGAATCATCTTGTGGTTCATATTCCTTTCTAAATATAGCCATAGTACAGTAGTTTTCTGGAGCAAGCTCCAAGTGGCTCACAGAGAGATTAGTACATTTAGAGTCTGAGCAACTGGATTGCACAATCGATAAATGCTATACATTAGGATTTAATTTTGCTGATATAGCAAGTGATCTAGATTTCAAAGTGTGTGTAGGGATAGTATAGGTGTAACAGTGGGATGTATGTGAGGCTTGGGATGGACAAATCATTTTCATATCATTTACTGTGTAATCCTGGGCAAATCCTTTATCCCTGTTTGCCTCTGTTTCTCATTTGCAAAGTGAACGGGAGAAGGAAATGGGAAAATACTCCAGCATCTTTGCTAAGAAAATAGAGTCACAAAGAATCTGACAAAAGTAAACAATGAGAAGACAACACACATATTGATTCTACATTGCATTATTCGTTCAACATTACAATCTTAGAAGACAGAGTTTAATATTAAGGACCTTTACACATAAGGAAACTGAGATATAAATAGAGATATAAATATGAAAGCATGTACTAAGATAATAAATTCAGTTCTCTCCTAACTCCAAACTAACTAAATAAAATTATCTCTGAAAAAGCTAGAATTTACTTCTCTATGAATAAGAGAAATAGTCTCTTTAGGGAGTGGATCCCAACATGGAGAAGATAGAGGATGGGTTTTCTAAGAAAAATGATTAATTAATTGAAGTTGTTGTCCCCTTAAAGCTTTCCTGAAAGCATTCTTGATGTCTTTATTCCTAAGACTATAGACTAGAGGGTTCAACATAGGGATGACCATAGTGTAGAACACTGAAACCATTTTGTCTGAGTCCATTGAATGGTTCGAGCTGGGCTGAAAGTACATGAAGATGATTGTCCCATAAAATATAGACACTGCTGTGAGATGAGAAACACAAGTGGAGAAAGCTTTCTGACGGCCTTCTGCAGAACGGATCTTCAGGATGGTGATGAAGATGAGCAAATAAGAAGTAAAGATGACAAGAAATGGGAAAAAAGAAGTTAATGAACCTAAGATAAAGATTAATGACTCAATGTTGTGAATATCAGAGCAAGAGAGAACTAGGAGAGGGGGGATATCACAGAAAAAGTGATGGACTATATTATCCCTACAAAAGGAAAGGCTAAATGTGTTTCCCATTACTATGGAGGAAGTCAGAAAGCCACAAAAGTAAGCACCACTGGCCAGATGTGCACATAGACTTGATGTCATGATAGTGGTGTAATGTAAAGGCTTACACACAGCTGCATGGCGATCATAAGCCATGGTGGCTAAAAGGAAACTTTCAGTAGTAGCAAAGGCTCCAAAGAAGAACAACTGTGTAGCACATCCATTATAGGAAATGATCTTATCCCCTGTTAGGAACCCAGACATTACTTTGGGAGTAATAGTTGAGGAATAACCAAAATCCACCAGAGAGAGGTTACTGAGGAAGAAGTACATGGGGGTGTGGAGGCGAGGATCCCAGGAGATCAGAGCTACTATCCCCAGGTTCCCTAACAGGGTGATGAGATAGATGAGAGTGAACATGATGAAGAGAGGGATCTGAAGCTCTGGAACATCTGTTAATCCTATAAGAATGAACTCATTCACTTCAGATCTGTTCTCTATAGATGTCATTTAGGAGTATTGTCATTTATCTGCAATAAAAGAGTAATCATTAGAAAAATTCACTCTGAATGAAAAATGACTTCAAAACAGAAAACACAGAACTTTCTTATGTGAGTGCTCAAAATAAGCAATTAATTGATCAAGAATATCTAGTTAATATCTAGTCATTACTGTTGCTCTAGCAAAATTCAATCCAAAATTTTCCCAGCTGTTTTCTTATAAAGAGAGAGCTCATTATGTATTGTTTTCTACTTTATAAGCCTACTAAAATTTAATAATCTTCAAAGTGACTTTTCCCACTTTAGTTGAGGAAAATAATTTGTTCTCTTGCAAAAAAAATAATCTGGGTTAGAGAACTAAATCTTTTTCTTATGAATATACTTCACTCTTAGGAGGGGGAGAGAAAAGAGGAATAAAGGAGAAGAGGGAGGAGCCAAAGAAAAGGAAAGTTAAAAGATTGAAAGAAGGGAGGAGAAGATCAAAAAATGCTGGTCAAGAATTAGCTGTAACAGAATATTCTCTCTAATTCTGGATTTCAATGCCTTTCTGTCTCTCTGTCTTTGTATCTCTGCATTTCTTTATATTTGTCTTTGTCTGTATGTCTCTATCTTTCCCTTTTACTTTTGTCTGGTTACTTATTCCTATCTGACTTTTTTAATCCATGAATCTATGTTTTTATTTACCTTTCTCTGTTTTTCTCTTCAGAGAACAGCTCTAGGTTTCTTGATGAAAATTATATTTATATCCACCAAAAGTGCAAAATGAAGGAAGAATTATGAGAAAATGTTGTCATGTATTTGATTATAATAAAACAAGAGGAATTATTAGGTAGGAACAAAATAAATGGCAGTGTTATAAGATTTATAAGAGTAATTAAATCATTCTGATATTTGAGATAAAGAAAGAAAAAATAGCAAGAGTGAGTAATGCACATTATGGTTGGGCAGAGTCAATTAAAGATATTTCAGAGGAAGGATAAAGTAAAATCCTATGGATGAACTCTACAAGGAATTCAAACTTGAAGGGATAGAATGATCTCAAAAATGAAACTCTAAAGATATGGGAAGAAAAAATCAGTAATTGGGCAGATTGAGAAGTTAAAAAAAATTACAAAAAGGAAAAAACAAACAAACAAAGGAGAAATAAGCAAGGATAAATGTTAAAACAGATCTTATCTCACAGTAATATCTTACAGAGAAATGCCAGGACTTTGAAATGAGCAAAACTCAAAAAGTTAAATATTATAAAAGGTGGACATTTTTATTGAAAAATTAGCTATTTTGTAAAGCAAAGAGTAACCATCCAAAGGATTGAATTGATTCTCAAGGCTGATGAGAAAAGCAAAAAGCAAAAGCAGAGCTTCTCAATTTGTATTTTGTTTCTATTTTCTATGACAAAGAGAGTGATGTTTGGTTAAGAATTGATGTGAAATATGAGAACTAGAATCAATATTAGTAGAAAGTGCTAAGCACTGTGCTACACTTCAAACATATTTTTGTTTGATTCTCACAGCAAGCCTGTGATGCTAGTTTTGTTATCCCCATTTTAAAGTTGAGGAAATTGAGGTAAACAGGGGTTGAGTAACATGGTCAGAATTATACCTGAAATGTCTGTGAATAATTTGAATTCAGGCCTTCCTGATGTCAGTCACAGTGAATTATCCATTCTACCAGAGCTCTTTCTTTAACATTTTTTCCTTTTTCTTTTTTATTAAAACTTTTTATTTTCAAAATTTTCAACATTGATCCTTGAAAAACCTTGTGTTCCATATTTCCCCCTATTCCTCCACTCCTCCCCTAAATGGCAAGTAATTCAATATATATTAAACATGTTAAATTTATGTTAAATCCAATATATGTATACATATTCATATAAATATCTTACTGCATATGAAAAATCAGATAAAAAAGGAAGAGAAAGAAAACAAAATACAAACAACAACAAAAAGAGCGAGAATGCTAAGTTGTGGTCCACACTCAGTTCCCACACTCCTCTCTCTGGGTGTAGATGGCTCTCTTCATCATGAAATCATTGGAACTGTCCTCAATCATCTCATTGTTGAAATGCTTCTTTAAAATTAGCAAAGTAGTTTAATCAGAATATTTGATCCCCACAACAACTTTGTGACTTACATGGAAAATAAGAAAAACAATTTGACCTTATACTGTAGGATGAGGCATAGTATGCAGTGCACAAATGATCCTCTCTATTCTACATTTGCAGAAACATGTTAGTTCCACACTTTAGGAGGGAAATTAATAGACTAGAGATTTTCCGGAGGAGTTCAGCCATGAAAATCTTGCTAAATTGGGATTAATGGAAAGAATTTCATGTGCTTGATATAAAGAAGTTAAACACTTAACTAATAAATCTTATCTCTAAGTTGGTTCTTTGTTTTCTACGTCATATAATTCCTATTATATTAAAGCAAAATTCTTCATTGTCATTAGTTGTAAAGATAGATTTTTTTTCTACTCCTGTAGTAGTCTATAAGATAAAGAAGCAACTTAGAATTAAGATTTATAGGGATGTTTGTCTCATAAATGATATGTGAGCCATTTTTTCTAATTGATACTATTGAGTCAAATATATATGGAAATAGTCTATGACAACCCTTTTCACTGGTGTCAAACCTCATGAGTTCCCACATCTACGGAGAGCTCTTTTTGGTCATCAGAGTTGACAAAGTAATTTATTTGCTATTCATAAAGGTCCAATTTTTGGTGAATAGTACTCTCTTGGAAAGATTATTAGTTACGAATCTGAAGACTTGGATTCTAATCTTACTTGTATATGTTCTAATTTAATCAATGGTTTCATGGAAGTTAACCAATACTTGTGCATCTCTGCTCATTTGAAAAGATGGAAATAATATTACTTGGGGTATAAAGGTCAAAGATTGTTTTTAAGGAAAATGTTTGTTTGTCAAGAATCAAATGCCATAGAAGTGGCACTTACCATGATTAGAACATATTATTGGACATGAGAATGGATAAGCAGGTACTCTGAGCAAATCACAAAAAATATAGAGAAAATTCTGGGAGCAATGTGGTATAGTGGAGAGAGCTTTGATCTTTGAGGCAAGAAGATATAGACTTAAATCCTATCCTAGATCTTTTTAATTGTGTATGTCTGGACAAAACACTTTAGTCTATCAGTCTTAGGTTACTTATTCATAAAAGGGGGGAGGATATAGTAATGTCATTTATCTCAAGTAGTTTTTGGGAAATTTAAATGAGAATATTGAAATACTTCCCAAATCAATGTGAGCTATTATCATTCAGGGCAAGACTCTATATCACTTAAATTTTCTTAGCAAACCCCCTTCTAAAGTCTTAACATGTCTTCCACACATTATTAAATTAGGTTATTCATTTGAACTATACAATTACTATCCCTCAAATAACTCCTTAGGTACTGAGGGATAATGAGCTTGGATACCTGCCAGTAGCAGATAATAACAGGAGTTTATAGAGTCCTTGTATGTTTAAACACAATTGCCATACATGCTCTCATTTGAGCCCTAAGATAGCCTATGAAAAAGTAGCACAAAGGTTATTAAACAATGTTGATGGATAAGGAAATGGAAGTCAAGTTACTTACCCATGGGGAAAGTTACATTTTGAGTCATTGTCTGAGATAAAGCAGGTTTTTATAAGGTCTTTCTTTCTCTGAGTTCACCAATGCTTCCAGTATTCTATTTTATTTTGGTATGTACATGAGTACCACAGCCTTGGATTGGATTTCCTAGAACTTAGTTGGCTTGTTTCTGGGGAATGATGACCAGTTCTCCATAAAGGAAAGCTAGTCAAAACATGTATTCAAATCCTGAGCCTAGGAAATATGTGATCCTGTTGGAGAAAGTCTTCCCTATAATCAATGGGGCAAAGAATTCAAATGTTTCTAGTGGCAGAGTGGTCACTGTTGCTATTGTTTTGGCATGATGGCAGTAGAGTTAGCAATGGCCACTCTTACCCTTCATTCAGCACAGCCAAAGCAAACCAAAATAAGAATTAGATGAATAAATGAATGGCTCAGGGAATTTGACTCATAAACTGCTACCATAGATCTATAATTTCAATGTCAGTAGCAGAAGTCAGAATGAGGGATGGGCTATATGAAGTCCTATAGCTCTTGGGAGGTGATGGTTCCTTGGAGATACCTGCCAACCCATAAACAAAACAAACCATTAAAGTCTTCTCTGACCATGGGGAAAAACAATTTTCTTGCAGGTACTTTGTCATTTATAACTTTTTGATAGCAAAATAAGATAGAAAGGGATCAGGGCAAGACATTGAGAAAAGTTGGATGTAAGTCCTACTTCTGTCATCTCTTAGTAGGTGACATCCGTCAAGTCACTGAACATCTCCAAGTCTCTTTTTGTTGTTTTTTTGAAATGAGTATAATATTCTCAAACCTGAAAACAATCAAAAGATTTTGTTCAAGATCAAATGTGATATTGAACATAAAAGAAAAGTGGTTTTTAAAAAGAGCTCCAGAAAATAAGGTAGTGAAAAAGTCACTCAACTTTGTATTAGAACATCTGGGATAGAACTGGAGGTCACTGTGAAACTTCAGGCAAGTCACTTATCCTAGAAGAATCTTTATTTCCTCATTTATTGCCTGTAAATGAGCACTCTAATTTTCAGGAACACCGTCAAGATAGTATTTTCTTAATTTTAAATGATCTTATTATCTTGAATATAATTTCTATTCTTTTTTAAAAAATTACTTAAGCTCCTAATTTGTTTATTTTTCCAAAATCCATTTCATCTTGTCCCCCTTCCAGAAATTGTACCTCATTTTCTATAATCAGATAATCAGGTCTAGGATAAATATGTATGTTTGTATGATTTTTGCATGTGTGTGCATATATATGTTCTTTTATAATTACAATGAAAACTCGCTGAAAAATATCATAAGAAAAATTAATATTATTCAGTTATAAATATAAAATTCAAAGTTTTATTCTCTCTATAAATCTAAATAAAATTGTAAATACAAATTTATACAACTTCAATCAATTACTGAAAATATTTTACCTGAAAAATTCTGGGAAGATTTTATAAAAAGTGATTAGGAATAATTCAAATGCTTGCCCTTATTCATCAAATTCCCAATAAATTTCTTTGCTCTATAAATTTTGTTGAAAAGATGTTACATTTTAATACATTAAGTGATAAATTGAAATATATTTAAGATCATATAGTATATATATGCATATATATATATTTGTATATCTATATAATTAAAATTAAATGCTATACTTTTTAATTTGGAGAAAAAAATTATATTTGGCTGAACACAAGACAGTCTTAAACTTAGTTTCATATTAAATTTATGTCTATATTTTTATTTAAAACAAGAATAAAATAAAAAAACTTGCTTACACACAATTTCCAACTAAATTCAAAGGAGAAAATAGATCATTGCTTATCATAAACAATTTAAATTTGAACAGAGTCCTTTTCTTAGGTGCCTTCCAAATAATTTAACACAATGATCCAGTATTCCCTTAATTCATATTTTTGGATATGTTATTAAGGTTCATTAAGAATACACGGTCTCCCAGTTCTTATATTTCTTCTTCAGTTACTATAGGACAATGTGTTGGAATAAGTACAAATAGAGAATAACTGATATTTTTAAAGCACTTGAATGTCTGCAAAGGACTTTATGTATATTATCTTATTTGATCTTGAGGGCCAACCTATTAAATAAGATCATAGATATTAAGCAGGTTTTCTGGAGGAGGAAGCTGGACCTCAGAAAGATGAGGTGATTTACTCATAAGGAAGCAACTAGTAACATTCAGAGAAAAAGATGTTAATCAACAAGCATTTATTTACCACTTATTGTGTGACAAGCACTTTGTTAAGTGTTTGGGGATATACAAAAGTCAAAAACAAAGTCCCTTTCCTCCAGAAGCTCACGTTATAAACAGGAGATGAACAAATAACCATGTACAGAGAAACTGTATAGAGGATCAATGGAGGTAATTTATTGGCAAATCCATTATGTATAACTTGCTTTTCCTTTTAAATATGTAAGAAAAGTATCATATAAACTTATTTTTTCTTTTCTAGCCCATCCCTAGAGAGAACCACTATTAGGCACAAATATCTATATATATAAATATATAGATATGAATGCATATATAGGTGTGTATGGGTAAATTACTCTATAAATATTTCTATTTATCAATTTAGTCTCTGGATGCAGATAATGCCATTCTTCCTATGTTCATTATAGTCAAATTGGTCATTTATAATAAAAAAAATAACAATCCCTCAAAGTCATTCTTTTTTATTTTTTTTATTAATTTTTATAATTATAACATTTTCTTTGACAGTACATATTCATAGGTAATTTTTTTTAACAACATTATCCCTTGTACTCCCTTCTGTTCCAAATTTTTCCCCTCCTTCCCTCCACCCCCTCCCCTAGATGGCAGGCATTCCCATACATATTAAATATCTTATAGTATATCCTAGGTACAATATATATGTGCAGAACTGAATTTTGTTGTTGTTGTTGCAAAGGAAGGATTGTATTCGGAAGCTAAAAATAATCTGGGAAGAAAAACAAAACAAAACAAAACAAAACAGTGCTCACAGTTTACACTCATTTCCCAGTGTTCCTTTTCTGGATGTAGCTGATTCTGTCCATCATTGATCAAATGGAATTCGATTAGCTCTTCTCTATGTTGAAGATTTTCACTTCCATCAGAATACATCCTCATACAGTATCATTGTTGAAGTGTACAGCGATCTTCTGGTTCTGCTCGTTTCACTCAGCATCAGTTGATGTGAGTCTCTCCAGGCCTCTCTGTATTCCTCCTGCTGGTCATTTCTTACAGAACAATAATATTCCATAACATTCATATACCATAATTTACCCAACCATTCTCCAATTGATGGACATCCATTCATTTTCCAGTTTCTAGCCCCTACAAAAAGGGCTGCCACAAACATTTTGGCACATACAGGTCCCTTTCCCTTCTTTAGTATTTCCTTGGGATATAAGCCCAGGAGTAGGGTCAAAGGGTATGCACATTTTGATAACTTTTTGGGCATAATTCCAGATTGCTCTCCAGAATGGTTGGATTCTTCCACAACTTCACCAACAATGCATCAGTGTCCCAGTTTTCCCACAGCCCCTCCAACATTCACCATTATTTGTTCCTGTCATCTTAGCCAATCTGACAGGTGTGTAATGATATCTCAGAGTTGTCTTAATTTGCATTTCTCTGATCAATAGTGATTTGGAACACTCTTTCATCCTCGAAGTCATTCTTAAAACAACATTCCTATTACTGTTTATTTTATTTTATTTATTCTATTTATTTATTTATTTTATTAGTGTTCTTCTTGTTTTGCTCATTTCGCTCTTCATTATTTTGTCTTTCCATGTTTATATGAACATTCAGCTCATTATTTGTCATAGCACAGTAAGATTCCACTGCAATCATATGTCACTACCGGTTCAGGCAAGGTTTTTATCCTAATCTTTCTGACTCTAGGTCCATCACTTTTCCCACTTTGTGATGCTGTTTTCTACAAGAGCACCTTAGCTTTACATTACATTTCCCAGAACCTACCTAGCATATGAATGTAGATGATGGGACTGCAAAAGGGAAATTTGGCCAAGAAATTATTTCCATGAGTATCTTGAGTTTGGAGTCCCAACTTTCACCTGTACTCTGTGCTTTTCAGGAAACTTTCTCCTAATTGGTAGTGCTTGCTATTCCAAAGTCCTTATATCAGGAGAAATTCTCCCTGTTCATTGCTGCTACCGAGATGGAGGAAGAATTAGTGATCTACCTTCCTCCTCAGCCTCAGAATGAGCAATGGCAAGCAGATGAATGAGTGACTCTAGGGATTGTTTTTGCCAGACTGATCCCATGTCAGCGAGCCCTGGTAGTGAAACAGCTGAAATACTCCATAGCTGAAGTCCTATATTAAGTAGGATCCTTAGAAAAACCTCACAGCAGAAAAGCTCTAAAGAGACTATTTCCCCCTAGAAACAACTGACTGCTCTATTGTCACTACATTCAAAATGTGCCATGAAACTCTGTTCTTACCATAGGAATCAAACCTGAGTTTTCCAGGAGCCTATTTTCTTGTCATCGGCATTGTCAGGAGGAATGGAAAGAGCCCCTGACATGGCAGTCAAGACTCAGTTTTCAGTCATGGCATTTCTTTCTTATGAGACCCCAGAAAAGACACTGAACTTTTCAAAGTTTTAGTTTATTCACTTATAAAGACTAAAAATTAGAATTCTGTACATCTTGAAGAAATATGTTAAGGATCAATGGACATTAAAGATGTATTGTGATGTAGAGAAAATATTACAAGTCTTGAGGGAGAAGATACAGCTGTGGAATTCTTACCTTGCCCTTTTTAGTAGGTACCAAAGAAATATACATGGGTCAAATTGAATTGAATAAAGATGTCAAGTTTTCATATTTTCAGATGACTAAAAATGTTAGCTAACATTAGAGTGCTGCATTTTTCATGTTTTGCCATCCATATTCATGCTCTATGTGAGGATTTAGACAGACAAAGCAAAAGATATGTTTGATATACTTCAATAGAGTCACTGGTATCAGGAAGTAGTGACCAAAATGGGCAACCAACATGCATATTTTTTTGGGGGGGAGGGAGCAGACAAGGAGAGTTAAGTGACTTTTCTAGAGTCACACAGCCAGGAAGTATCTGATACTGGATTTTAACTCCTGGCCTCCTGAGTCTAGGAATAGTGTTCTGTCCACTGTGCCACCTAGCTACTATTCCAAGGGGAATTCTTGAGAGAGATAGGAGGGAATGATAAAATCACAGAGTCAGAGGATTCTCAAAGGTCATCAAATCTCATCTGTCTTTGAAAAGAAATATTCTCTTTAACATACCCAATCAGTGGATAAGTAACTGAAGATCTCCAGTGAAGAGTTTGTATAAATCTTTGCATGTGTTTCTAAAAGCATTCAGCCCATTATGTCTTATGGCACATGGCTATAATTTCATTGCAATCATATATAATGATATACAAATGCCAATTTTGAATAGCACCAATTATTAGGTTTAGAAAAATTTTCCTCAACATAACAACCGTTTCTCCTTGCTCTGCCTTCCAAAGCCCAGCCAGAGTATGTCTAATCTCTTTTCCACAAGTAACATCTTCAAATAATTCATCTAAATACATGGAAGTTTTCATTCACCAAGATAAATATACTCTCATTTCCTCAATTGTTTCTTATATGGAATCATCTCTAGTAAATCTCATCCAGGTATAAATGTCCTAAAATATGGCAATCCATACTGATCAAACTGCCGAAAATATCTTTTGGAGCTAGAAAAATAATAACAAAATTCATCTAAAAGAAAAAAAGGTCAAGAATATCAAGAGAATTCATGGGAAAAAATAAAAGAATGGTGACCTAGCAGTACTAGACCTAAAACTATATTATAAAGTAGTGATCATCAAAACCATTTGTTCTGGTGAAAGAGAGTGGTGGATCAGTGGAATGACACAATAACCAATAACCAGAGTAATCTAGTATTAGTAAAAGCCAAAACTCTAGCTTCTAGGATAAGAACTCACTATTTCACAACAATTGCTGAGAAAACCAGAAAATAATATGTCAAAAACTCAGCACAGATCTACATCTCATCCCCTACTAAAATAAGATCAAAATGGGTACATGATTTGGACATAAAGGGTGATACCATAACCAAATTAGGAGAGTGAAGGATAATTTATCTATCAGAACCTTGAAAAAGGAAGGAATTTATGGCCAAAGAAGAAGTAGAGAACATTATGAAAGGCAAAATGGAACACTGATTACATTAAATTAAAAAGGGTTTGCACAAACAAAACCAACATGAAGAAAAACAGATTAAGAGGGAAGTACAAAGCTGGTGTAAAAAGTTTACAGCCAGTGTTTCCTCATTTCTAAAATATATAAAGAACTGTGTCAAATTTATAAAAATACAAGTCATTTCTCAATTGATAAACAGTCAAAGCATATAAACAGATAATTTTCAGCTGATGAAATTAAAGCTACCTTTAATCATAAGAAAAATGCTCTAAATCACTATTGATTAAAGAAATGCAAATTAAAACAATTCTGAGATACCATCTTGCACCTCTCAGATTGGCTAAGATGATAGGAAAAGATAATAACTGTTGGAGGGGATGTGAAGATACTGGGATACTAATGCATTATTGGGGGAGTTATGAAATGATACAACCATTCTGGAGAACAATTTAAAACTATACCCAAAAGGCCATAAAAGTGTGCATACTCTTTGATCTTACAGTGCCACTACTGGATTTGTATCCCAAGGAAATATACAAAAATATTTATAGCAGCTCTTTTTGTGTAGCAAAGAATTTAAAAAATGACTCAATGCCCATCAATTGAGGAATGGATAAATGAATTGTGATATATGAAAGTAATATTGTTCTTTTAAAAATATTGACCAAGCTGACTTTAGAAAGGCCTGGAAAGATTTACATGAACTAATCCTGAGCAAAACAAGCAGAACCAGGAATGCATTGTATACAATAACAGAAAGAATATGCAATGATCGACTATGAAAGACTTGGTTCCTCTCAGCAGTTCAGTGATCCAAGACAATCTCAATAAACTTTGGACAGAAAACGCCATCTGCATCCAGAGAGAAAATTATGGAGACTGTCAATCAACTATGTTTATTTTTTCCCCTTTAATTCTCTTTTTTTTTCTCTTGTGATTTTTCCCTTTTGTTCTGATTTTTCTCTTCCAACATAGTTCATAAGGAAATATGTTTTTAAAATGAATGTACATATGAAACCAGAACAAAAAAATAAAATAAAATGTGACAATCAGGACTGAAGAAAATACTTGGGAACACTTGGACAGAGGGAAGCTAGGTACTGCACTGGATATATTTCTGGGTTTTGAGTCAGAAAAATCTGAGTTGAAAATCTAGTTATTTAGTTGTCATGTAAGACTGAGAAATTCATTTAAGCTCCATTTGCTTCAGCTCCTTATCTGTAAAATGTGAACATATTGGAAAGGAAAATGGAAAATTACTTCAGCATCTTTGCCAAGAAAACTTCATGAACAATGTCCATAAGTGTCACATACACTTGGACATAATTGACTGACTGAACAACAACAACAACTCTGAGAAAAGGGCAGGAGATAGCAGTGCTGTCACCTGCCTTATTTGCAACAAATGGTTTCTCAGTGTGATGGTATAGGGTTGGCATTTTTATGTCCACATATACTATTGATAACACATATATATTATTCATTCTACATTATTCTCTTATAAGATAAAAAATTGAAGTAAACTCTAAACTTTAGGAAACTTATATTGGGACTTGCCTAGGGCTATATAACATGAAAATATCTAAGACAATAAATTCAGGTCCCCTGTCAATCCAAATCTATGATACTTTCTATTATATAATATATTCTTTGAAAAAGTTGGGATGACACATCTTTATGTATAAGTAGCTTAATTTTGAGGGCTGGATCCTAGAGACTGGTGTTCACTGTATTTTCTAAGACAAAGGCTGATCTAATTGAAGTTGTCCTCTCACAGCTTTCCTAAACGAGTTCTTGATGTCTTTGTTCCTCAGACTATAGACTAGAGGATTCAACATAGGTATAGCCATGGTATAGAATACTGACACCATTTTGTCTGAATCCATTGAGTGGTTTGAGCTAGGTTGGAGGTACATGAAGATGATTGTTCCATAAAATATAGACACTGCTGTGAGATGGGAAGCACAGGTAGAGAAGGCTTTCTGGCGGCCTTCAGCAGAATGTATCCGCAGGATGGCAATGAAGATTAGCAAATAAGAAGTAAAGATGGCAAGAATTGGGAAAAAAGCATTGAATGAGGCTAAGATAAAGATTACTAACTCAATTATGTGAATATCAGAGCAAGAGAGAACTAGGAGAGGAGGGACATCACAGAAAAAGTGGTGGATTATGTTGGACCGACAAAATGATAGCTTAATTATGTTTCCCATGACTATAGAGGAGGTCAGAAAACCATAGATATAAGCACCACTGGCCAGATATGCACATATTGTTGAAGTCATTGTAGTGGTATAGTGTAAGGGTTTACATACAGCAGCATGACGATCATAGGCCATGGAGGCTAACAGGTAACTTTCAATAGTAGCAAAAGCTCCAAAAAAGAACAACTGTGCTGCACATCCATTATATGAAATAACCTTGTTTCCTGTGAGGAGCCCAGCCATCACCTTGGGGGTAACAGTCGAGGAGAATCCAAAATCTACTAGAGAAAGGTTACAGAGGAAAAAGTACATGGGGGTGTGGAGGTGGGAATCCCAGGAGATCAGAGCTATCATTCCCAGGTTCCCAACCAGAGTGATGAGATAGATAAAGGTGAATATGATGAAGAGAGGGACCTGAAGCTCTGGAACATCTGTTAATCCTGTAAGGATAAACTCATTCACTTCAGATCTGTTTTCCATAGATGTCATTTGAGTGTGATGTCATTTATCTGTAACAAAAAAAGTAATCCAGAAAAATCCACTTTACATGCTGAATGATTCCAAGACATATAACATTGTCATAGATCTACATATGTAAGTGCTAGAAATAAGCAATTAAGAGACCATGAACATTTAGGTAGTTGTCATAGCACAAACCCAAGTCCCCCAAATACACTCATTCATTTTTCTCATAAAAAGAGAAAGTCCCACATGTATTACATCTCAGTTTTTGAAATCTGTTATAGATTTAACAACCCCCAGAGTAGCATTTCATAATTCTTTGGCAAAATTTTTTTTATAAAACTGGGGATTATTGTTGATCTTAAACTTTTCTAACGAATAGGTTTCACTCTGATAGAAAATAGAGAAAAAAAGGAATAAAGGGAATTTAACTAAATAATTGTTTATGGGCATCTGTCATAATTTTCTCTCTTATTTTGTCTCTTATTCTGTTTCTCAATGCCTTTCTCTGTCTCTGTATTTCCATCTCTGTGTCTCCATCTTTATATATTTGTCTCCATCTCTCCTTTTATCTGTTTTTCCTTTTTTTTCTTTTTTCTCTTGTGTGTTTGCTTCTCCTTGCATGTCTGCTTTCTGCTTATCTATCTTTCTATCTATTTATCTATCATTATCTCTCTACTCAAAAATAGCTAATGATTTATAAATGAAAATCATATTTACATCATATAAATTAGGGAAAGAAAAACTAGACATTATCAGTAATGCATATTATGATTGGTGACGATAAATTCCAGTCATTTTAAGGTAAGAACATATTAGGATTCTTATGGACTGGTTTTTAGGGCATTAAAAATTGAAGGACTAGAAGATTTAAAAATGACATTTTGAAGATACAGTAAGGAGCACTGAAAATTAGGCAGACAAACATAGGGAAAAATGCAGAAAAGAAAAAAGAAAAAGATAATTAAGGATGAATGCAAAGGAAAATCCTATCTTAAAGTAAGTTTGAGGAGTATCAAGGCTCAGGAAGAACTGAAGGCAGCCCAAAAAATAAAGACTAAAAAATGAGTGTTTTTATTGAAAAATTGCCCATTTTTCAAAACAACCAAATAAAAAATTAGACTGATTCTCAAGGATAGTGAGATAAACATAAATAATGAAAAGCAAAGGCAGAGCTGCTCCATTCATTTTGTTCCATTTTCTCTGACAAAGAGAATGATCTTTGGATTTAGAAGAACACAAGAATTGTTTCCAAAAGAAATATTATCAGAGAAAAAAGAAGCATTTATATAACTTTTATTACGTGCCAAACATTGTGCTGTAGTTCATAAATATTATCTTATTTGATTCTTACAACAAGCCTATGATATAGGACCCATTTTAAATTTGAGGACATTGAGGTAAACAGTAATTGAGTGACTTGTTTGGAGTCATACTTTAAATATCTGTAATTAGATTTGAACTGAGGAATTTCTGATTCTAAGAACAATGTGTTTTATCCACTTTACCAGGGTTACTTCTTTAAAATATGCAAAGCACTTTAAGTGTATTGGATCATTTGATTCCCACAACTTTGTGACATGCATGGCAAACAAGAAAACCAATTTAACCTCACACTGCAGAAGGAGACAGTATCTAGGCACACAGAGGTGAACCTTTCTATTTACATTTGGAGCAACATATTCAGTTGCAGATTTCATATTTTAGGAAGGACACTGATAAACTAGAGATTTTCCCAGAGGAGTTCAGCTAGGGTAGAGAAGGGCTTTGAAATCTTGCCAAACTGGAATTGATAGAAGGAACTGAAAGTGTTTGGTTTAGAGGAAATAAAAGATGGAAGTCAGAGCAGAGGTTTGGATTAAAGTTATCTTCAAATATTTGCAGGACAGCCCTATGGAGGACGGATTTGATGTTTTATTTGTATTGAAAGGGAAGAAAGAGAAAGAAAAGTTAGAAGTTGAATAGAAATAAAAAATAAATAAGAAATAAAAAAGTTAAGCAAAAACAAACAGGTTTAATGTAAGAAAAACATCTTTAAATGTTATTAAGAAGTGAAAGGGGCTGTCATTTAAAGTCTTGAGGGAAGAGCTTTTCAGTCTATCTCACAAACGTGTATATATATATATATGTGTGTGTGTGTGTGTGTGTATGTATATATACATATATATATGTATGAACACACAAATATAGATACAGATTATAAATACATACATATATATATATATATGTATATATATATATATATATATATATATATATGGATTCGAGGGATAGACACAGAAACAGAAAAGGTTTGTTTCTCATTTTATGAGAAAATTTGACACCTATATTTTATTATCATTGTGACTATGGATATATCACTTCACCTCAGAGCCTCAGTTCAATCAAAAATCAAAAAAGGATAAAAAATAATGGTACCTGTATCATAGAGCTATTTGGAGTATAGAAAATTCTACAAAATGCTTTGAAAACCTTAAAGCTCTATAAAAGAATTATCTACTGTTATTTTAATCAACACTGCTGTTACTTTGTTATCTTTTACAAATTTCTTAGGGTATTTTACTCCTAAAATATTATGAACCTCACTTTGTTCATTATAAAGAAAAGATATTAGACTAGATGATATTTGAGATTCTTTATATCTGAATGGATTATCCTATGACATTCTTAACCTGTATTATTAATTTTTGAAATACCCATTAGTCTTCATGATGAAAACTTCACGGTGAAAGAAGTTGTTTTTATTTCCCTAATGTGGTCAGTGTAAGACTGACAGATAAGGATAAGGTAAATAAATAATCTTTTTTTTTCATAAATTATTAAAGTAGAAAAAAAAAGTATGCTTACAACTAATGACAATAAAAGATTTTTGTTTTTAACAAAATAGAAACTACCAACTTGGACTCAAGATTTATAGAAATGTTTCTCTCATACTTGGAGGTAGGCCCCTTTTGTAATAATATTATTGAATCAGATATATATAGACATGATCTACAATAGTCCCTTTCATTTATGTACTCAAGGTTGGCTCTTCTTGAGTTCCTATGTCTAGAGAGAATCCTTCTTATCTTCCTGGGCTGATGACAAGATTTATTTTCTGCTCAGAAATACCTAGGTGAATGGCCCTCTCTTGGAAAGATTATTGAATAGGATTATGAAAACTTGGGTATTAATCTTGCTTTGATATTTACTAATTTAATCTGATTTTATGGAAGTTCATGAATGTGCACCTCTGTTCACTGGAAAATGGAAATAATATGTCTTAGGATATAGAAGTCACACAGTAATTGTAAAGAAAGTATTTGTCGAGAATTAAATGCTATAAATATACATCAGACTTACCATAATTAATACAGATCATTGGTCTTTTACATGACAGGTGATAAACAGATGTTCTGAGAAACACAATGACATAGAGAAAGAGGCTAGAGATGGTATTATACTGTAAAGTGCTAGTGTGGCAATATGATGAAGGAGAGAGAACTTTGATCTTTGAGGCAAGAAGATGTGGGTTTAAATGCCACCTCAGATTCGTTAATTATATATTTTTATACAAATCACTTCAGTCAATCAAACTCAGGGTATTTACCTGTAAAAGTTGGAAGGATATGATAATAAATAGTTTGGGGGAGATTGAAAGGAGAAACACTTCCCAAATATTACAGAAAAGTGAGCTATTATCAATCAGGGTAAGATCTCTATCATCTAAATATGCTTATCAAATCCCTTCCTAAAGTTTTTAATGTAGTGCTTTGCACACATTATTAAATTAAATATCTATTTGGACTATTTAATCACCCATCCCTCAACTGTTATTTACCAAGAAATAATAAGCTTGAAAAACTGCACGTAGATGAAAATAACATTTTTATAGACTTTGTATGTCTGTACACAATTGCCACATAATGTTCTCATTTGAACCATAGGATAGCCTAGGAAATAAATAACACAAGTGCTATTATGATAAGTGTTATTAGTATATTGAAGGATAAGGAAATGAAAGTCAAGATACTTACCCAAAATGAAAGTGTGTCACTGTCTGGCATACAACAAGTTTTTATACTGGTCTTTCTATCTCCATATCTATTGATGCTTCCATGTACATGAGCTACATGAGCACTACAGTCTTGGGTTGGACACACTGGAACCTAGCTGGCTTGATTATGTAGAAAGATGACAAGAACCTCAAAGAGGAGAAGTAGCCAAGAATTTTATACTGAAGAATTGCTCTAGTAGTCCCAAGTCTAGCAATTATGTAATCCTATTGGAGAAACTCTTCCCTAGTTAAAGGGGCAAAGAATTCAAATGTTTCTAGTGTCATATTGGTCACTGTTGCTATTGTTTTGGTATAGAGTGGCAATAAGAGTTAGCTTCATTCAGTTTATCCAGAACAAACCAAGAAGGAACTCGATGAATAATTGAATGACTCATGGAATCTAGCTCTTAAGTTGGTACCACAGCATTTAGACATATAAGGGAATGTTTCAATGTCAGTTCGTAGAATTCAAGAATTAGGTGTGGACCTTATGCAGACTTGGGAACTCCATAGCTCATGGGAGGTGGTAGTCCCTTGGGGATAGCTGGCAGCTCTGCTGCCAACTCATGAACAAAACAAGTCATTAAAATCTCTGACCATGGGGGAAAAAAAACATTTTTTCTGGGTACTTTATCATTTTAATTTATTGTTAGCAAAATGAGGTATAAAGGGACTTGGCCAAAGCCATACAGAAAAGTTGGGTAATAATTCTGCTCATACACTCTCCTAGCTAGGTGACATTGGCCAAGTCACTGAATATCTCCAAGTTTCAATTTGGTCTTTTATATCAGATAATTTGCTCGATTCTACCTATCTTTTTCTTCCTCTTCTAGGGCAATTCTCTTTCTCTTCCCTTAATATTATTTAAAAAAAATAATTATTCCACCATATGTGTCCCCTGTCTTTATATACCCTGAGTTACACAAAACATGAAAGATATTTTAGATGTATAATTTTTCCATATAGGGATGGAAATAGTTTATCAAAACCAATCTGATTTCTCTTTCCTACTTACTGTTTTATGCCTTCCTGAGTCTTGAATTTAAAAATCAAATTTTCTGTTTATCTCTGGTATTTTCAACAATAATGCTTGAAAGTCCTTAATTTCATGAAATATCCATTTCTTCTTCTGAAGCCTTTTACTCAGTGTGATAAATGATTCTTGTTTTGCTTTTTTGCTATCCAGAATATCAAATTCCAAGCTCTCTGATTTTTAAATGGAGAAAAAGGGGAAAAACCAAATTTGTGTTATCCTATGGCTCTACAATACTTGAATTGTTTATTTTCGACTGCTTGCAATGTTTTCTCTTTGGTGTAGTAGCTTTGGGATTTGGCTATAATATTTCTGGGAATTTTAATTTTAGGATTTCTTTAAGGAGGTGATAGTGGATTCTTTCATTTTCTAGTTTGTCCACTTATTCTTCAATGTCAGGTCAGTGTTTCTAAAAGATGATGTCTAGATTTTTTTTGATTAAAACTTTCAGATAGTACAATAATTTATAAATTATCTCTCTTGTATCTATTTTACTGATCAATTGCTTTTCTTTTCTTTTTAAAATTTATTTTATTTTTAATTATTAAGGCTTTTTTATTTTCAAAATATGTGCAAGGACAATTTTTCAACAATGATCCTACCATAGCCTTGTGTTCCAAATTTTCCCCTCATTCCCCCAACCCCCTCCCTAAGATGTCAAGTAATCCAATATATGTTATACATGTTAAAATATATGTTATGTATATGTATATATGTAAACATATTTGTACAATTATCTTGCTGCACAAGAAAGATCAGAACAAAAAGGAAAGACAATAAATAAGAAAATAAAGTGCAAATGAACAACAACAAAAAGAGTGAGAATACTATGCTGTTATCCACACTTAGTTCCCACACTTCTGGGTGTAGATGGCTCTCTTCATCACAAGATCATTGGAACTTGTTAGGTTCTTTACTAGGTGCTAAGTCTGTACTTAACTATTCTCTAGCTCAGAGTTCACACCTTTAGTTCAAACCTTTAAAGGAGTTTACACCTTAAAAAGGAGCTAGCTCTGTGGTTGTAAAGGCGTTCCCACAAGCCCCTGGGAGTACCCACAAGCCCATTCTCTGGGAGGATATAAAAAACCAACATTGAGTCTGGAAGGCAGTCTGGATTGAGTCAAGGACAAGACTTCCCAGGAGAACTTCAGAGAAGCTGGAGGAGATTAAGAGCCAGGATTCAGGAAGAAGGGGATTCGAGATTCTATTGTGGTGCTGACTGGGGACACTTGGACAAGAGCAGATTCACAAGTCTAAAGGAAAAGACTGCTCATGGAGATTCACAACTAGGATTGACTTCCAGGAAACCCACAATTCCACACTCTTGGCGGCAGAGTCTGATTCATTCCCACATCTACCTTCACTCTAGCTGGAGGCTCCAGAAGCCTCCCAAAAAACCTGCTCCCAGGGAAAAGGATTTACAGAAAAGAAACCTCCTCCCAGAGGAACATTACAGGAACTGGCCTCAATCATCTCATTGTTGAGAAGAGACACTTCCATCAGAATTGATCATTATGTAATATTTTTGCGGTCATGTACAATGATCCCCTGGTTCTGCTCATTTTACTTAGCATCTACCTTATCATTTCTTATACAACAATAATATTCCATGACATTCATATACCATAATTTATTCAGCCATTCTACATCTGAAGGGCATCCATTCAATTTTCAATTTCTTGCCACTACAAAAAAGGGTTGCCATGAAATTTTTTGCACATATGGGTTCCTTCCTCTCCTTTAAGATCTCTTTGGATCTGCTGAATCAAAGGGTATGATAATTTTTTGAACATAGGTCCAAATTGCTCTCTAGAATGGCTCGATCCATTCACAAGTCCACCAACAATGTTCAATTGCTTTTCTAATGAGATTCTTTTTTAATTCTTTTGATTTTGGTTGAGTGTTTCTTGATAATCCACCTCCTCAATTCTAATTGTGAAGGAATCATTTACTTCACTGGATTTTTGTTCCTCTTTTTTCCATTTGGCCAATTTCATTTTTCAAGGAGATTTTTTTCTTCTGTAAAATTTTTCATGTCTTTTTCAATAAGTAGTTATTTTCTTCTGTATGCTTTTTGAAAGGTTGAATGATTGTTCATGATAGGCTTCCAATTTTGAATGGGTCCTTTTGTTAGAAAAACTTTTTCTTGCTTCAAGTCCAAATCCTCTGAATATTCCAGTCATTACTCCTTGTTCTGCCTTCTGGATCCCAGTAAGATGTGTTTAAAACTCTTCTACAAGACCCACTTTCAAATACTTCACCTAAAATTTTCATTCAGCAAGATATACTCATTTGCTTATTCTTTATGTGGTATTGTCTATATTAAATATTATTTTGGCATGCTCAAGGCATCAATGGGCTTTACTAAAATGTGACAAGCAGGACTGAAAAAAAGTCAGATATACTTGGAAAGGGGGAAGTTACATGTTGCAGTTGATAAAGTAGTGGGCCTAGAGTCAGGAAAATCTGAGTTCAAATTCAGACTCAGATATTTACCAATCAAGTAACAGTGGGCAATTCCCGTAACCTCCATCTGTTAAATGAGGGCACACAGGAGAAAGAAATGGTAAAACACTTCATTATCTTTATCAAGACAACCTCATGAATAATGTCCATATTCATGAATATTGTTCATGAATAATGTCCAAGCCTTAATGCCCATGGATTCATTAAGACCTGAAAACAATTGAATTACTGAACAACAAACACTCTGAAAAGTACAGGGTATGACCATCACCTCCTTCATTTGCAACAGATGGTTTTTCATTGCAGTCATATATGGCAGCAGATTTTTCCTTCAAAGTATGCTATTGACTGATATTATTCTAGTAGCCCACTAATACCAACTGTACTTTTACAGATGAACTACTTTCCTTATAGTGATCTAGGGTCAGTTGATTTGTGCCTTCTCCCCCTATCGTTACATTTACAAAAGGAAAATAAGTAGTATCAAAGCAAGGGAAGAAACACCAAAGATCTACTATATAATATGGTCTCAGTTATTTTCATTATGAAATATACAATTGCTTTCAACCTAAAGTCTCACTATAACATTTTTAAAATCCCTCATAGCCCACCAAGACTTCTGAGCTGAAATGGACCATGTTTAATCCTGGGAAAATGACCTATAAAAATGATTGCTGTATATCTTATTCTTTTTTTTTTTTCACTTAAAAGACAAAATTTAATCCTGGATCAATACTCCCACATTTTACTGAGATGAGTGTGTTAATGCCAAGGATTGCAGAGAAATAAAGTTTTTCTTTTAATTGTTGTTTTGTTGTGTTTTTTTATTTTAATTATAGCTTTTTATTGACAGAACAAAATCATGGGTAATTTTTACACCATTGTACCTTGCACTCACTTCTGTTACAACTTTTCCCATCCCTCCCTCCACCCGCTCCCCTAGATGGCAGATAGTCATATACATGTTAAACATGTTAAAGTATGAAGTATGAAGATGAATGGATATCCATCAATTGGAGAATGGTTGGCTAAATTATGGTATATGAATGTTATGGAATATTATTGTTCTGTAAGAAATGACAAGATGTATTCTGATGGAATTGGATATCTTCAACATAGAGAAGAGCTAATCCAATTCCAATTGATCAATGATGGACAGAATCAGCTACACCCAGAAAAGGAACATGGGGAAATGAGTGTAAACTGTTAATTTTACCTTCTGAATCCAATTTTTCTTGTGCAACAAGAGAACTGTACAGATCTGCACACATATATTGTATCTAGGAAATACTTTAACATGTATATCTTATTCTTATTAGTTTATTAATCTTGAAAAAATTTGTTCCTGAAAAAATTAACATATATACTGATGGTATACTATGTTCCTAAGTTTTTCCCAATGCAGCTAAAATACATCTCTGGATCTTTTGAAATAATTTGAGTTACCAAATCCTGGCCAGCTTTATTTTAGCATACAGAAAAATCAAACTCACAGGAATCCCTATTATGACACACAAACATGTAAAGCACCAAAATAATCTGTTAGCTAAAACTGAATTGATATTGATGGTGGCAAGATGATATTACACTAACATTGCAATGAAATGCATCTCTTCCACAGGCTCAAAGTTCTTTCCAGGACCTTCAGGCTATCTTTTGGTTTATATTCCTTCCTATACATAGCCATATTTCAGTGATATTTTGGATTTAGCTCCAAGTGACCCAAAATACACAATTAAATTTTGGGTAGGAGAAACTGGATAGTAGATATTTTTTTAATTTAATTTTTATTTTATTTTATAATTATAACTTTTTTTTGACAGTACATATGCATGGGTAATTTTTTACAACATTATCCCTTGCACTTACTTCTATTCAGATTTTTTCCCTTCCTCCCCCAACCCCCTCCCCCAGATGGCAGGCAGTCTTATACATGTTAAATATATTACAGTATATTCTAGATACAATATATGTGTGTAGAACCGAATTTCTTGTTGCACAGGAAGAATTGGATTCAGAAGGTAAAAATAACAGTTTACACTCATTTCCCAGTGTTCCTTTTCTGGGTGTAGCTGATTCTGTCCATCATTAATCAATTGGAATTGGATTAGCTCTTCTCTATGTTGAAGATATCCACTTCCATCAGCATACATCCTCGTACAGTATCATTGTTGAAGTGTATAATGATCTTCTGGTTCTGCTCGTTTCACTCAGCATCAGTTGATGTAAATCTCTCCAGGCCTCTCTGTATTTCTCCTGTTGGTCATTTCTTATAGAACAATAATATTCTATAACATTCATACCATAATTTATCCAACCATTCTCCAATTGATGGACATCCATTCAACTTCCAGCTTCTAGCCACTATGAAGAGGGCTGCCACAAACATTTTGGCACATACAGGTCCCTTTCCCTTCTTTAGTATTTCCTTGGGATATAAGCCCAGTAGTAGTATGGCTGGGTCAAAGGGTATGCACATTTTGATAACTTTTTGGGCATAATTCCAGATTGCTCTCCAGAATGGTCGGATTCTTTCACAACTCCACCAACAATGCATCAGTGTCCCAGTTTTCCCACAGCCCCTCCAACATTCATCATTATTTGTTCCTGTCATCTTAGCCAATCTGACAGGTGTGTAATGATATCTCAGAGTTGTCTTAATTTGCATTTCTCTGATCAATAGTGATTTGGAATGGATAGTAGAAATTAATGAATGCTACAAATCAGGACTTTATTATTATTTTTTTCTTTAATGATGTAGATTTCAGAAAGTGATGAAGAAAATAACATAAATTAAATTTCAAAATGTGTCATGTTTTTTTCCTGGAGAGCTGGTTCTAATGCATTAACCAATTCACCTCTGCTTTAGGGGCTGCTGAATAATCAGTACTATTTTCATCACTGTCTTCTAAACAACTCAGTGGCTTAACTCTTGAAGTAATAGACTATTCAAAATTTCCCCTTTCTAGGAAAATGGCTACAATTGCTGACTTGTTAGGGTGTGTGTGTGTGTGTGTGTGTGTGTGTGTGTGTGTGTGTGTGTGTATGTGTATGTGTGTGTGTGTGTTTCACATGTACATATTCCTGTGCTCCTCTAGATAAAGCAGTGGACAGAGCACTGAGTTTGGAATCAAGAGGATTTATCTTCATGAATTCAAATAGAGCCTCAATCATTTCCTAGCTTTGTGATCTTGTGCAGGGCTCTTAGCCCTGTTTGCCTTGGTTCCTCATCTATGAAATGATCTGGAGAAGAAATGTTTCCAGCATTTTTACTAAGAAAAACCCAAAATGCAGTGATGTAGAATCAGATATAATTGAACAATACACACAATTGAATAACACACACAACACAAGAAGAAACAACATAGAGTATTCATTCCATATTACAATCTTCTAAGATTGGGGATAAAATTAAGGCCTTTAAACATGAGGAAACTGAGATTAGATCTTGCCTGGGGAAATAAAACATGAAAGTATTCAAAACAATGTAAATTCAGGTCTCTCCTAACTCCAAAACTATGAAACTTTCTATCACATAAAGTTGCCTTGGATTGCACATCAGTGTACATAAGAAAAATAGCCTGATTTGAGGGTTAAATCAAAGTATGTAAATTACAGAATGGATATTCCAAGAAAAAAAAAGGTGATCTTATTGACATTGTTTCCCCTTCATAACTTTTCTGAAAGCATTCTTGATTTCTTTATTCCTAAGACTATAAACCAAAGGGTTCAACATAGGGATGATGATGGTGTAGAACACTGAGTCCATTGAATGGTTTGAGCTGGGCTGAAAGTACATGAAGATCATTGTGAGATGGGAAGCGCAGGTGGAGAAGGCTTTCTGGCAGCCTTCAGCAGAACTGATCTTTAGGATGGTGCTGAAGATTAAAAGAAGTAAAAATTACAAGAATTGGGAAACAAGAATTGAATAATCCTAAAATAAAGATTAATGACTCAAAGATGTGAATATCAGAACAAGAGATAACTAAGAGAGGGGGAATATCACAGACAAAGTGATGGACTACATGGGATCTACAGAAGGAAAGGCTGAATGTGTTTCCTGTGAGTATAGAGGCTGTTGCAATGCCACATATGTAGACAAACCTAGCCAGATGTGCACATAAATTTGATGTCATGATGGTGGTGTAATGTAAGGGTTTACATATAGCTGCATAGTGATAATAGGCCATGGAAGCTAAGAGAAAACATTCACTACTAGCAAAAGCCACAAAGAAGAACAACTATACTGCACATCCATTATAGGAAATAATCTTGTTCCCTGTGAGGAGCCCAACCATCACTTTGGGAGGAACAGCTGAGGAACAGCCAAAATCCACCAGAGAGAGGTTATTGAGGAAGAAGTACATGGGGGTGTGGAGATGAGAATCCCAAGAGGTTAGTGCTACTATCCCCAGGTTTCCTACCAGGGTGATGAGGTAGATGAAAGTGAACATGATGAAGAGAGGAATCTGAAGCTCTGGAACATCTGTTAACCCTGTAAGGATGAACTCATTCTCTCCAGATCTATTCTACATCAACATAATTTGGAAATACTGTCATTCACCTGTAACAAAAGAGTAATCATTACACAAATCCGCTCTGCATAACGAAGCATTCCATGACACAAAATTTGGTCAGAGACCTATATTATGTGATGACTCGAGATGAGCAATTAGTGGAATAAGAGTATCTAAGTAGTTGTCATAATAGTTATTCTAGGTCCCTCAAATTCACTCATTTCTTTTCCCATAGAGAATCCCTGATGCATTACTTTCCACTCTGTAAAATCTATTAAAATTTAACAAACCCCAAAGTGGCATTTCCCAGTTTTAAGAAAATGAAGAGTTTTGTTCCTTGGCAAAAAATCTGTTAGTATGATTTAGAGAATTAGATATTTTTGATAATGAATATGCTTCATTCTGATGAAGAAGAAAGAAAAGAGAAATAATGCAAAAGAGGGATTAACCAAAAAGAGGATATCTAAAAAAACTGAGAGAAGCAAGAAGATTAAAAATGTTGACCAAGAATTTGATGAGATCCTGCTTAGACATGGAATCCTTGTAGGCTTAAGGTTTATACAATGGATTTAGTTGCCAATTCCCCAGGTAGAAACAATTCTCAATGGACACCAGTTACAAAATTGTGAGAATCATCTGTCAAAATATTATTTTCTTCATCGCTTTCTGAAATCTAGATCATTAAGGAAAAAACAATAATAAGTGGAGAGAAAGGAAAAATCACTCATATAGCTTCTCTTTGCCAAGTGGATCACTTCATAACAAATGGATGGTTTTCAATTTTGTTAATTTCAAACAATCTGTTCCTTATTAATTTCTCCACTACTGCTTCCGTGAAAATAGAAGTCATCCACAAACACGGATACTTTCTCCCTTCATTTATGGTTTTTGGGTCCCAGAAAAATGACTAATTTGGGGATTGGGCTCCTTTAAGTTTGAGCTACAATCTCACTTACAGGAAGTCTTTCTTAATCCATTCAGATCAATTTCAATGTCTTTCCTCTTTGATTTTCTCTAATTTATCCTGGATATAGCTTCTTTGTAAACTTATATTTGCATGTTTTTTGCAAAGAGTTTATGGATACTTTGGCAGAGGGGCTATATTTTGCCTTTGTATTCTCAATGCTTAATATATTGGACATACATTAGGCTCTTAATAAGTGTTTATCGGCTTATTGATTAATCAGTAGTATCTTCAATCTCTGAACTAAGCTAAATTGGTCTTTAAGCAGCAGACAACTATCTATCCATTCCCAGGCATCAATTTAAACATTTTCAGCTTAAAAGGACCTGCAACAGTTGTACATCTCTCCTTTAGTATTAGAGTACTTAGTTTCATCTCTATCACTATGAATTATGTTGGCAGTTTATCTAATAATATTGAACAAGATTTGAATTTATGTTATAAATTCCATTTTGTTATAGTGTATGATCTTTATAATATATTGTTGTAATTTTTAAAAAATGAATTATTCAAAATCTTCATAGCAGTTATAAGTAGGCTGACACCTGCTATAAGTGTGTGTGTGTGTCTGTGTGTGTGTGTGTGTGTGTGTGTGTGTGTGTGTGTGTGTGTGATTTGTAATCAGAAACAGGGAATTTTAGATCACCATCATTACTTAGAGGCCACCTACTTCAACTCACACCTCTATCACCTCTATCAAACCTGGTCAAAAGGCATAGAAGATTTGAAAAGGAGAAGACCTGTTTGATGAGAAAGAATGAAAGAGAAGAGATATTTAGCTTTAGTATTACACTGATGATTCCAAGAAATTATGCTTCATATGCCAGATGAATTAAAATCTCTAATGCATTAAAACAAAACTGCCTACAAAGGTACCAAGGAAAGCATCAATATTGTTATCATTTTATTACTGATTTACTGAGTGAATAGATAGCATCCTATCTATACTTTTAAATACAAATTTATACAATTTCATATACTTTTTGCAAATATTTTATGTGGCACATTCTGGAAGCATTAAAAAAAGTAATCCAGGAAGAATTAAAATACTTTTATCTGTCACATTTCCTGATAAATTTCTTTGTTCTATTCATTATGTTAAATGGAAGTAATATAAATTAATTGACATAATATTTTATCATGATATATGTGTATATTTATAACACAAAACTTATAACAAAATTTATATCTAATTAAAATTCACCGCTAAAATATTTTAATATAAACAAAAGGTTATATTATTAGACTTAAAAGCAGACAGAATCATAAACCTGCTTCCATATAATGTATGTCTGTATTTTGATTTAAAACAAGAAAAAGAACAAAACAAAAAAAAATGAAAAGCAAAAACAAAAGAACCATAAATATAATCTAGAAATGGTTGGAGAATTTTTTTTTCCTGGAGGGAATTTTTTTGTTTAAATTTGGTAGTCTAAAATTTAAAATTATAAATATAATTATAAAATATAAATTATTTGCTAAATATTCTGCTTAAAAATCAGTAAGTCAAGAAATATTTATTTCTTTAGTTACTAACTTTAATTACCACATACATTCTTAGTGTTGGGTATACAAAATGGGGCAAAAGACTGTCCCTGGTATAAAGAAGAATATTGAACAATAAATATACCTGAAGTTCAGTTGGATGTATTGCTTTGTATGTGTGTATATGTGTGTATATGTATATGTATATGTATATATATATATTTAAATGTATGTGTAGATAGATGGGTGATATGTGTATATATATATATACATATATATGTGTATATATATGTGTATATATATATATATGTATATATATATGTATATATATATGTATGTATATATATATATGTATATATATATATATATATATATATATATATATATATATATATATATATATACACAGAGAGAGAGAGAGAGAGAGAGAGAGAGAGAGAGAGAGAGAGAGAGAGAGAGAAACTAATCTTGTAGGGTAATAATTTTTTCACATCTTACTTTGTTCTCCTGGGGGCAGCTATTTGGCACATTGGAGGGAGCATTGTGCCTGCTGTCAGGAATATCTGAGTTCAAATATGTCCTCAGATACTAGGTGACTTTTAGAAAGTCATGGCAGTGTTCTTATAGCAATATTTTTAAAGCACTTAGCCCAGCACTTGGCATATGATCAGTTTTATATAACTGTTAATAATAACCATTGTCATGATCATTTTCCTCCTCCTCCTCCTCCTCATCATCATCAATCTGAGGATTGCTATTCTAGCAATTCTATTGAGTTTCCAACACCGTCATTTGAAAATTGACCAAGTAGGAGAACAATAACTATGCAGAGAATGAGTTTAAATTTGAAACCTGGAGTCTGAATACTGTATTGAGAAACAATATAAGGTTTGTTTCTATATAACATTTTTTTCTTTTTTATTCACTGCTCTTTTTAAAAAAGAGAAACAAAAAGAACCTAAATCATTTCTTGACTCAGAATTTTGGAGTAGCTGGTGTGCCTCACTTCACCTTACTTTTTAATTGGTTGCTTGTATATTGATGCTCATGGGGCTGAGTTGGTGCTGTTGCTTCTGCTGCCATCATCATTTGATGCTGTAAGAATCACAACTGCAGCTGCCTGGGATGGCATAAAGCTCCCAACTCTAATCAGGTCAACAATAGCAGCTTGCTGAGCAGACAAAGTCTGGTCTTGACCAACTGTACCTGGTTCCAAACTCTGTTCTCCTGGCCACTGAAGACTAGAAATTGTAGGGGGCTAAGACTGTTGGTGTGAAGAAAAGGGAGAGAGCTCCTATTGCTGCTGCCAGAGTAGATTGAAAAGGAGTGAACCACCTGGAAGCTGAAGGAGATTTAAGGACTTGGGACCTGAAGTTGTTTTTAAACCAAAGAGACACCTAAGTGAGAGGCTGACTGCATTGCAGCTGGCAATGCAACTCATACCAGACCTCCTGAGGGTAAAATGCCACTAAGATTTATATGCGGGAGTTATGATACCAGTGTGACACGTGAACAGGGAATTTGAACTGGTCATCAATGCTTGTGCACAACATTTTTCATGGTCCATGATGGTTTCAAAAAGTACTATAATGAAAATGTCTAACGAACTTGCTTTCCAAACAGCCTGATGATTTGACTTCAAGAGTTCATGATATCTTCATAATTTCACAAGATTTCACAGTTAATGCAGTATAATTACACGGGGAAAGAAGAAAGCAACAAACCTACTCTGGGGCAATGGATAGAATGAAAAGGAGGTAATGCATCTGTGGGATGTGCGACATTATCGGGAGATGTACTGTGACCAAGCATTGAGAATCAATTCACAGTCAAACTTAGATCCCTTGTAGTTCTTTGAAAATAATTTGAGAAATTCAAAAAATTCAAAAAACCCTTTTGCTTACATATAGCTGTCCAAGCATTTGAAGTAATACTTGTATATGCCCACAAGTTTTTATTTATGTGATCCTAACAGCTTCAAATTGCTACCAAAACAAGCCTAAAATACTTCAAACATTCACATGCATGTCAAAGAGGCAAAATATTTATAACAGAATTGAGCAATTATTTACTGCTTATGGACCTATAAAATTTGGCAAACCCCAAGTCCTTGAACAGTCCTTCCAAAACCCCAAATTGTTCTAGGAACTACTAAATAGGAAACACTGCATTAAACCATTCGACCTCTAATCTGTGGAACCATTGTGGGTCTTACTCCAGTTTTTCACACATTCGATGTTTAGCATATATTTATTGAACTTCATTGAGAAAAGCAAAAGAAATCTTAAGTCTGGCCCAAATATGTGTAGGGTAATATTGATATCAACAAAATATATATTTTTTCAAAAGTTTTGGCAATAAAAATTGTGTTTTTCCTGGTCAGTAAAGCCTCTTGTGTTTGCTGAAACAAGTCATGTGGCTACCTTGTATGCTATATTGGTAACAACAAAATGTAGCAATGAATAAAAGATGAAAAAGTATTAAGTACTTCCTGTACAAAGTACTATGCCAAGTGCTGGGGATATATATCGAAAAGTTAAATAGTCCCTGCTCTGAAGGATTCACATTCTTAAAAAGGGAGATGATACATTTAGAATATTTGAGATACAAGTGTCATATAAAGAACGAAGCTATATTGACAGAGCAAATGATAAAACATCTCCTTTTTTCATTGATGTTATTATCTATTTACCATTTTATTGATAACAACTACATTAATATCTAATGGTTAACCATTTAGGGGCACCAATATTATTGGTAGCAAGAATATTTTCTTCCCTATGCTTTTTGTAGCACTGGCTACAGAGTGGACAGGGAATATAGAATTGGAGAAACAATTTGATGCTCCAGGTAATCAGACAGAAGGGAAGAGAAAACAGGTAGAATTTGGAAATACTACGTGCCCCTTTCCCTCAGGTATCTGTTCCAAGTAATATTCACAATCAGAATATGTATGGCAAAATTGAAATCTGTCCTTGAGGACTCAGGAAGATAATGTTTGACTTGGAAAGAACCATAAATTATGGAGATTCCTTGTGAACAACTACTCCATTTTAGAAAGTTATCTTTGGGTTTGCTTTCTGTCTTCATCAAATTAACTCTGTGAAATCTTCAAATATAGTTTAAATATAATTTATGTTTAGGTTTCCCCAAATATAAGTAGTAGAGGACCTGATTCCAATGTATACACTCAATGTCACCATAATATTTGATGAAGGATAGCATTAAATTAATTAAATTATCCTAAAACTAGAGATAGACAAAGAAAACTAGCAATCATCAGAAATGCACATTAAGCTTAGGGACAGCCTGTTAGGTTCTTACTAAATGCTAATGAGATAAGGAGATGTTAGGTTCTTACTAAGTGCTAAGTCCATATTTAACAATTCTGTAGTTCTGGCCTTTTGGTTCAGCCTTTAAGGGGAGTTTACCCCTTTGAACTTCGAAGGAGGATTTTACATATGAAAAAGAGTTTACACAACCTTTAAAAGGAGCAAATTCATTGGTTGAAGTAATTTTCCCACAAGCCCTTGATTTCTTACATGCCCATTCTCTGGGAGGATAAAAGAAGACAACATTGAGCAAGGAAGAGGAGTCTACTCTAGGACAGAGTTGGGACGGCTCTCTAGAGGAAGAAGAGTCTAGTCTGGGATTGAGTTGAGATCTCCTCCCAGAGAGTGATCAGCAGTTTCTAGAGACGACAGAACATTACATTTTGGCGTCCACAACGTGGGACAAGGACTTTTGCTTATCCTGACAAGGACTTATTCTGAGCCCTTTAGAGGAGCTACCCCGGACCTTCACAACAGCCAATTTCAGAAATTTTAGCAGAAGAATGAACACCTGGGTTCTTTTTTTCCATCTTTTAAAATTAATTTTATAATTATAACATTTTTGACAGAACATATGCATAGGTAATATTTTACAACATTATCCCTTGTACTCCCTTCTGTTCCAAATTTTTCCCCTCCTTCCCTCCACCCCCTCCCCTAGATGGCAGGCATTCCCATACATATTAAATATCTTATAGTATATCCTGGATACAATATATATGTGCAGAACCGAATTTTATTGTTGTTGCTGCAAAGGAAAAATTGGATTCGGAAGGTAAAAATAACCTGGGAAGAAAAACAAAAAATGCAAAGAGTTTACACTCATTTCCCAGTGTTCTTTCTCTGGGTGTAGCTGATTCTGTCCATCATTGATAAATTGGAATTGGATTAGCTCTTCTCTATGTTGAAGATATCCACTTCCATCAGAATACATCCTCGTACAGTATCATTGTTGAAGTGTATAATGATCTCCTGGTTCTTCTCATTTCACTCAGCATCAGTTGTTGTAAGTCTCTCCAAGCCTCTCTGTATTCATCCTGCTGCTCATTTCTTACAGAGCAATAATATTCCATACATTCATATACCATAATTTACTGAACCATTCTCCAATTGATGGGCATCCATTCATTTTCCAGTTTCTAGCCACAACGAAAAGGGCTGCCACAAACATTTTGACACATACAGGTTCCTTTCCCTTCTTTACTATTTCCTTAGGATATAAGCCCAGTAGTAGAACTGCTGGATCAAAGGGTATGCACAGATTGATAACTTTTGGGGCATAATTCCAGATTGCTCTCCAGAATGGTCGGATTCTTTCACAACTCCACCAACAATGCATCAGTGTCCCAGTTTTCCCACATCTCCTCCAACATTCATCATTATTTTTTCGTGTCATCTTAGCCAATCTGACAGGTGTGTGGTGGTATCTCAGAGTTGTCTTAATTTGCATTTCTCTGATCAATAGTGATTTGGAACATTTTCATATGAGTGGAAATAGTTTCAATTTCATCATCTGAAAATTGTCTGTTCATATCTTTTGACCATTTATCAATTGGAGAATGGCTTGATTTCTTATGAATTAAGAGTCAATTCTCTGTATATTTTGGAGATAAGGCCTTTATCAGAATCTTTAACTGTAAAAATGTTTTCCCAACTTGTTACTTCCCTTCTAATCTTGTTTGCATTAGTTTTGTTTGTACAAAAGCTTTTTAATTTGATGTCATTAAAATTTTCTATTTTGTGATCAATAATAATCTCTAGTTCTCCTTTGGTCACAAATTCCTTCCTCCTCCACAAGTCTGAGAGGTAAACTATCCTATGTTATTCTAATTTATTTATGATCTTGTTCTTTATGTCTAAATCATGGACCCATTTTGATCTTATCTTAGTATGTGGTGTTAAGTGTGGGTCCATGCCTAGTTTCTGCCATACTAATTTCCAATTTTCCCAGCAGTTTTTGTCAAATAATGAATTCTTATCCCAAAAGTTGGGATCTTTTAGGTTTGTCAAACACTAAATTGCTATTTTTATTCATTATCTTGTCCTATGAACCTAACCTATTCCACTGATCAATGAGTCTATTTCTTTGCCAATACCAAATTGTTTTGGTGACTGCTGCTTTATAATACAGTTCTAGATCAGGTAGAGCTAGGCCACCTTCATTTGATTTTTTTTTCATTACTTCCCTTGAAATTCTTGACCTTTTGTTCTTCCATATGAATTTTGTTGTTATTTTTTCTAGGTCATTAAAATAGTTTCTTGGGAACTAATTTAGAATTAAATAAATAGATTAGTTTAGGAAGTATTGTCATCTTGATTATATTCTCTTGGCCTATCCAAGAGCACTGAATGTCTTTCCAATTATTTAAATATGACTTTATTTTTGTGGCAAGTGTTTTGTAATTTTGCTCATATAATTCCTGACTTTCCTTTGGTAGATATATTCCCAAATATTTTTAACTATGGACAGTTATTTTGAATGGAATTTCTCTTTGTATCTCTTGCTGTTGGATTGTGTTGGTAATGTATAAAAATGCTGAGGATTTATGGAACACTTGAGTTCTGATTTTGCTTTGTTATGCAGTAATTTCTCCTGTGACTTCACACAGATTGATTAATCCTTCTTTACCTTTTTCTGCTCATTTTGAAAATGGGAAATTTTTTTTTCAGGTAAGGAGGACACACACAGTGCATGTGAGGAAAGTGTTTGCTAAGAACCAAGTGCTGTAGAAATTTTTTACCATGCACAATTTCTTTGCCTTGAACATGATCATGGATGAATGGGTGTTCTTAGAGATAGAGATATCGAAAAAAGAGATGAGACTCTAGTACAAAGTTCCAGAATAACAATATAGTTTAACAGAACTTTGGGTCAAGAGAATGGAGGATCACCTCAGCTCTCTATTAAATATAAATGTTTGGACAAGTCGTTTAAATCACTTAGCCTCATGTTATATATCTGCAAAAGTCAGAGGGGCAATAATAATAGATTTCATCTCATACAATTGTTGGGAGATTCATATGGAAAAAATGACGTAGGGACTTTGCAAATGTTGAAATGTTTTATTTTTTGTGAAGTTATTCCATTCCTGTCCAATCATTCCTGATCCCATTTGTACATAAATGTGAGTCTTTTTAGTGCGGGCATGGACTGTATTCATCTGAACTTTGTAACTGAGTAACTCCATTGAGAATTTAATGCAATATTATGCACACAGTATACCTTTAATCAACATTATTTAATTAGGTGTCCATTAGGAAAAGACAGTTACCCAGCTCTCACTTACTGAAGGATGATGAGCATCATAAGCAACATGTAATAAATAATAGCTAGTGTGTATACAGCCCTTGGATATTTGAACACAATTTCAATACATGGATTCATGTAAATCTGGAGACAATGTTATGAAATAAGTTATCACAAATGTAATTATACACAGTTTGTGTATAAGGACATGGAAGGCAAGTGACTCACCCATCATGATAGTGAGTTAGTCTCAGAGATAATGAAGGTATTTATCCAGGTCTTCCTACTTATGGGTCTAGCAAAGTTTCCTTGATAGAATATTGCTACTACATGAACATTACAGTCATAGATTGGACATTCTCGAACCCAGCTGGCTTAATGATGGAGAAAGATGGCCAGGAATCCCAAAAGGACAGTTAAGCAAGAACTTTAAATTCAAGGGTGGACCTTGAAGTCCCAAGCCTAGGAACCATGTGATCCTATTGGAGAAACTCTTCAGTAATCACTGGGGTAGAGTTCAAAGGTGGCAAAGTAGCCATTCCTGCCCACTGTTTTGGCAGGGATAACATAAAAGTTAGTAATGTCCACCCCACGCTTCATTCGCTCAGCTTCAGCAAATACAAAGAGAACTAGATGAATAAATAAATTACTCAGGAAATTTGACCCACAAACTGGCACCACACTGAGCTTTATCATGGATTGTTATATCATCAGTAAGAGAAATCAGGGAAGAAACATACAGTTTATGCAGACCTGGGAGCCCTACAACTCTTGGGAATTGATGATCCCTTGGAGTTTGCCAATCTACATTAGTAGAGGGAGTTACTATCCTGGGGATTTTATACACCAGCTTTCTCGCTATTTGTCACTATATTCAAGTGCAAAAGCTTGGAAAGATTAATAGGTGATTTTTTACATTGAGATCAGTAATACAGTGAAGATCACCAATCCCATCCCAAGGTGCCCTTCCTTACCCAGATTTAGACAGAAAGTGAATAGCAGCTCTATAAAAACTGATGTGATCAACACATCATAATATTTTGGTATTTAGAAAGTTTATTTAAAAATTGTGAAAAAATGAATTGATACCAAATGCAAAAATATGCTCAACCAAGAGTTGAAATGTAAAACATACAAATTCCCCAAATTTCCCCAAAAAATATAGATCCTAGTATCTGATACTAGAAGCCAATAAGGGGAGATGTTTTCCAGATTTCAAATAAAAAGAAAGAATTTACTCCCTGTGATCCAGGGATAATAAAGGGTTTGTCAACCAAGGAGAGAAGGTACATTAAATATCATAGAGTGGAAGAAAAAGTTTGAATATTTTTCTCCTTATTTAAAAGGAAATACCTAAGGAAGACTTTGTTTTGTCCATGATTTTCCTGAAAGCACTGCTGACTTCCTTATTTCTTAGACTGTAGACCAGAGGATTCAACATGGGGATGACCATGGTATAGAACACTGAGACCATTTTGTCTATGTCCATGGAATGCCTGGAGCTGGGTTGTAAGTACATGAAGATCACTGTCCCATAGAATATGGACACAGCTGTGAGATGGGAAGCACAGGTAGAGAATGCTTTCTGGCGACCCTCAGCTGAATGCATCCTCAAAATGGCAATGAAAATGAAAAAGTAGGATTTCAGAATGAAAAAAAGGGCAAAGGCTGCATTGAATCCTACAGCAAAGAAGACGACTACTTCATGGGTATAGGAGACAGAGCGTGAGAGAACCAAAAGGGCTGGAATATCACAGAAAAAATGATGGATAATATTGGAATTGCAAAAGTGGAGGGTAAAGGTGTTTCCTGTGTGAATGGAGGCAAAAATAAAACCAGAGATATAAGAGCTAATGGCCAAAATAAGACATACATTGGGTGTCATAATGGTGGTATAATGGAGAGGTTTACATACAGCCTCCTGGCGATCATAGGCCATAGCAGCCAGAAGATAACTTTCAATTGTGGCAAAGTACACAAAGAAGTATATCTGTGCAGCACACCCACTATAGGAGATGGTTTTGTCCCCTGGGAGGAATCCAGCCATCACTTTAGGAGTAATGGTTGAAGAGTAACCGAAATCTACCAGAGAGAGGTTACTGAGGAAAAAGTACATGGGTGTGTGAAGACTGGAGTCCCCCAATATCAGAATTATTAATCCCAGGTTCCCCACTACAGTGATGAGGTAGATGATAGTGAATATTATGAAGAGGGGGATCTGAAGCTCTGGAGTATCTGTTAATCCCACAAGGATGAACTCCTTCACTTCTGAACAATTCTCCATAAATGTCTCCTAGAGATTTGGAGGATTAACCTGGAACAAGAGAAACAGAAAAACACAGAATATATCATGATTATAATCATTCTTTTATAAGGGTTATAGAATCATATTTTGTGTAATATTGAAGTTCAATATTTTGTCACAAAAGATTTTTGATGTCTGATAAATTAACAGCATACTAATATTTCAATTATAATTTTTTTTCAACACACATAAGTTCCTTTACACTCATTAAGATCATTACTAGGAAGAGAGTGAAGCCAAGATGGCAGAGTGGGCACACACTTCTTTTTGATCTTATGCCACAACCTTCAGCTAATTACCAAATTCAGCCTCTGAATTAGTTCTGGACTGGCAGGATCCACAAATATTGGTAGTACAGCAAATTCCTAGCAGAAGATAATTTCAAAGACAATCAGAAAGGTTCTATTTCAATTGGGCATGGAGGAAGGAGGCCAGGCACAAACAGGCCGAGCATGGATGCCAGAGCACATTGTGCAGACCTGGGGTGGGGTGCGAACTCCATGGGGTGGTGCAGACTCTGCCTGGCAGAGAATATAGGATGAGGATTCTATAGCAGTATTGGTTACTCTGCCATGGTTGCAAGCTAGAAGATCAGCAGAGAAGTTATAAAACATCCAACACAAACAAAAAAGGTAAAAACTGAACCTTGAAATGGCGGAGTCTCACAGAACATGGCCATGCCCACTCAGCACTGGGAGTGAGTCAGCACAGACTCAACATAGTTGCAGCCACTTCTCTCCTACTTGTAGGAAAACCTCCCTTGCCCTAAAAGCAGACCACAACTTATTCTTAAAAAAATTAGTAAAAAGGCAAAGAGAACTCTGAAGATAATTTTTATGATGAAAGGGAAGAACAGATTTCAAACCCTGAAGAAACTAAAAGCAGATTGTCTCCAGATGAAGCCACCAAGGGTAATATAAATTGGTCCCCACACAAGGCTCTCCTAGAAGGAATTTAAAAAGATTTTAAAAGAGAGTTAGAAGAAATATGAGGAAAGGAAAATAAAACTTTGTAAGAAGTTTTGGAAAAGACATATAACTCATTAAAAATAGATTTGACAAAATGGAAAAAAAAAACAAACAAACAACTCCATGAAAAACAGAATTTGTGAAATGGAAAAGGTAAATTACTCACAGGAAAAATAATTTGTAAAATGGAAAAAGAAAATAATCCCTTAAAAAACAGAATTTTTGATATGGAAAAAAATTCCATAGAACAAAACAACTCATTTAAAAACTCAGTGGACAAATACAAAAAGAAGTAAAAATAATTCAGTAAAAAATCAGAACTGAATGAATGGAAATGAATGAATGACTCAATGAGACCTCAAAAATCAGTCAAGCAAAACCAAAAAAAAAAAAAATAGAAAAATGTAAAATACCTAATTGGGAAAACAACTGACCTGGAAAATAAATCTAGGAGAGATAATCTAAGGTTTATTGGACTCCCTGAAAACCATGAGAAAAAAAGAGCCTAGACACTATTTTTCAGGAAACCATCAAATAGAAATGCTCTGGTATAGAATCAGAAGGTAAAATAGCCATTGAAAGAATTGACCATACACCTCTGAAAGAGACTCCAAAATTAAAAACTCCAATGAATATCGTGGCTAAATTTCAGAACTATTGGACCAAGGAAAAATATTACAAGAAGCCAGAATAAAACAATTTAAATCCCAAGGAGCTACAATAAGGATCACCCAGGATCTAACATCTTCAAAGGATCAAAGAGCCTGAAATATGATATTCTGAAAGACAAAGGAACTTGGAATGTAGTCAAGAATAAACTACTCTGCTAAACTGAGCATTTTCATCCAGGAGGAAGTCAATGGGAATTCAATTTATTAGTTCAATAGAAAAGGTCTGTAGCACCAGGGTGGGAGTCTAGCAGAGTCCTAGCACAATCCTGGCCCCAGCACCAGCACCAGCCCCAAGCCTAGCTAAGCAGGAATGAGGTGTCTGAATAAGTGGCAATACTGGTGATTACTAGACATTTCCACCCAGGGACACCAAAGATGACTTCAAAGGTTGACAGGAAAGATTTGTCAGCAAGGTGAAAAGCTCCTGGAAAACAAGGAAAGCTGGACTAGGCATAAGTGGCAGTTTCCAGAAATCTTCAGTCACAGGAAGTCTCTTTACTATTACTGATGAAGGATTCTGCTGCTTTAGCATACTAGACTTTACAGCCACAAAGGAGTGGGTACACTCCTCATAGTTCCACAGCAGAAAAGAGTTCTGGGCTCAAGTCCCTAGAAGAATCTTTGAAAACAGTCTAGGACATTGCATCCTCCACCCTAGAAACAAAACCATACTTTAACAAAAAGTTAAAAGTTACTGTGGTGACAAGGAAGATCAAAACACATATCTCAGAAGAAGATAACAAAGTCAAAGATCCTACATTCAAAACCTTAGAAAATAAGAATTAATCTCAGGCCATGCAAGAGCTCAAAAGAGATTTGAGAGTCAAAGTAGAAAAATAGAAGAAAAATTGGAAAAAGAATTGAGAGTGGTGCCAAATAAAATACAAAAAGCTAATGAGAAGAATGTCTTAAAAAGCAAGATTGGCCAAATGGGAAAGGAAGCACAAAAGCTCACTGAATAAAGGAAGTCCTTGTCCTTGAAAATTACAATCCATCAAATGGAAGCTAAAGACATTATGAGAAATCAAGACACAATAAAACAAAACCAAAAGAATGGGAAGATAGATAACAATGTGAAAGATCTCATAGGAAAAACAAGTGATTTAGAAAATACATCCAGGAGAAATAATTTAAACATTTTTGGTCTACCTAGAAACCATAATAAAAAAGAACCTAGATATTGTCTTTCAAGAAATTATCAAGGAAAACTGTCCTGGTATTCAAGAACTAGAGGGCTAAATAGAAATTGAAAAAATACATTGATTATCTCCTGAAAGAAATTCCAAGATAAAAACTTCCAGGAATATATACCCAAATTCTGCAATGCTCAGTTCAAGGGGAAAAAATATTGCAATCATCCAAAAATAAACAATTGAAATATAGTGGAGCCACATCAGGATAAGACAAGACTTAGCATCTTCTACAATAAAAAATTAGAAGGCTTGGAATATGATATTTTGCAAAGCAGTTCAGATACTATTACAACCAAGAATCACCTCCCCAGAAAAATTAAGCACAATCTTTCAGAGAAAAAGGGGCATATTCAATGAAACAGAGAACTTTTAAGCATTTATGATGAAAAAACCAGAGTTGAAAAAGAAATTTGAATTTCAAATACAGGACTCAGGAGAAACATAAACAAGTAATCAGAAAAAGGATATCATAAGAGACTTAATAATTTTTTTTTCTGTTTACATTCCTATATAAGAAAATGATACTTGTAACTCATTAGAACTTTTTCATTATTATGGAAGTTAGGGGAGTACATATAGACAGAAGGCTCAGGTGTGAGTTGAATATGAAAAGGTAATATCTAGAAAAATAAAATTAAGTGGTGAAAGAGAAATGTACTAGGAGAATGGGAAAGGGAAATGTGGAATGGTACAAATTAACTGCTTTAAAAGAGCCAAGGAAAAACTTTTACAGTAAAGGGTAAGGAGAAGGGAAGGGAAGTGCATGAATCTCACTCTCCTAAGAATTAGGCAAAGAGGTAATAATAAAAACAATCTGAGAATAGAAATCTGTCTTACACTGCAGAAAAATAGGAAGGGAAAGAGATATGGGAAAAGAAAGGGAATGTTGGAGGATGGGGTGGTCAGGAGGAAAACACTTTTGATAAGGGTCAGGATAAAAAAAAAGAGAATAAAATAAATGGGAGGGAATAATACAGTTAGCAATATTCACTGGGATAAGAAATTTGAAGCAAGTTTCTATGACAAAAGGCTTCATTTCTCAAATGTATAAGGAACTAAGTGAAATTTATTTTAAAAAATGAGTCATTTGATTGATTGATGATCAAAGGATGTAAGCATGTTTAAAGGACTATATAATAATGCATATCCATTGACCTAAGAACACCACTACTGTGTATGAATCCCAAAAGAGATTTAAAAAAATAAATAAAGCACTTACATGTACAAAAACATTTATAGTAGCTCTTTTCTCAGAACAAAGAATAGAACATTGAGTCTATGTCCATCAATTGGGGAACGACTGGATAAATTGTGTTTACTGACTAGATTTCTTTCTCAATGACCATGCCTTAAACCCAAAACACTCTCTGATTCTCATTGATTGGCCACCAAGATTTCTCAGACCAAGCTCCATTTAGTCATTGTTTGAATCCAAATGGACTCAGATTGAATATAAACAGCAATTCACTGTTTCCTTGGCCAGAAATCCAAGGGTCTTCTTCTCCCACATTTATTTGTTTAGATGTTTTTACCTATGTGAAAGAGGAGGTTGTACTTCTATTGCTACCTATCCTTAATCACTGAATAGGTGTGGCCTCAGTCTCACTAAAACTTGTTGAAGACCTTAGCTTTCAAAAACCAAGGTTTCCCATTGCATCTGGGGCCATCTGCAATCAGCCACTAGAGCCAGATGATTCTGGAGGGGAAAGTGAGGTAGTTGACCTTGCAAAGCCCTCTCTTACTTAAATCCAATTCATTTGCATGTCATGACATCATCTCCTGATATCATGATCCTCTTCAAGAGTGAAGAACAAAGAACATGTGCCTTTAGACAGCCTGTTCTCCATGCCTCTAAAGCTCTGTTTTTTCAGTACTTTCTTTTAGAAGATCTGATTGCCAGAAATGTGGAGCTCAATTGCCAACTGAAATAATATTCAGACCCTTTGCTTTTCTTCTTCTTATGCCTTGTCCTGCCCCATTAGTGTATATTCCTTGGTTTCTATTTTCTATTGATTCAAATGTACAAATATTGTTTTCTACCAGTAGAATAAAAATCTTTGAGGGTGAGAAGTGTGTGTTGTGTTGTGTGTGTGTGTGTGTGTGTGTATGTGTGTGTGTGTGTGTGTGTGTGTGTGTGTGTGAGAGAGAGAGAGAGAGAGAGAGAGAGAGAGAGAGAGAGAGAGAGACAGTGACACAGAGACACAGAGACACATAGAGAGAGACATGGGGGAGAGAAGGAAGTCAAGATGTTCTCAGAGATTAGCAAAAGTGTCAATAATAAATATATGCCTGTTGAATGGAATTGTTTCCATGAATAAAGTTGAACCCATGAAAACTATAATAAAATGGAAAACTTGACAAAGATAAAGTGCAATAATTTCTCCATAAAGAGATAGATTCATTCATTTAAAATTGGGAGTGAACTTAAAGGTCACCTAGTTCGATCCCTTCATTTATTAGTGATTTTGCCCATAGCCTATGTGTTTGAGCCAGGATTTGAATCATGGGATGTCTAGGAGGCCCTTGATAACTCAATGCATGCAGTTCACAGAGAGAGGTTGGAGCACTGATGGAATTGTTCCCTAGCACAGGCAGGGAAAGAGTTCTGACAGACCAGGTTAGCCTCCTGGTCCATCTTCTGTGGAGGTCATCCATTCTGAAATCCCTGTTGTGTCAAGCTGAGGACCACCCTCTGTGGATGTTGTGGGCAGCCCCACCTTACTTTACCTTACAGCCAAAAACTCCCAGTCATGACTCTGAGGTTAAATTTCCCCTGTAAATCTGCATATGGTCCAACCATTTTGTTAAATCTCTTTGGACCAGTCCACCACTACATTCTGATTCATGGCATCTTTCCCTTTATCCTTCCCCCATGTAATGTCCTATTTGTCCTCTCAGCCTCAACATGGCTTATAATGTCTTTCTCCTTCTTATAATGTCTTTCTCCTCCTCTCCTACAAGAGCTAAATAGCTCTTGTAACATATTAAATTCCTTTCAGGATTTAACCCACCAGCTAAGGGTATGCTCCAATTCCAGGTGATGTTCCTTTTCTTCTGGGTAATTGTGAGTTCCATTAAGGAACTTATCTTTTTCATCATTAATTATTCAAATCTCTTTCCATGCTCTAAGCTTTCCCAATTCTATTTCACATTTACCATTCCTGGTGTCTTTTGAATCTCTCATATTGTCTATAACTTCTTCTAAGTACAGCTATCATTGGCCAGAAAATGACCATTGTGAATTCTTCACATGAATGACTGATCCCCAAAACTTGTCGCTCTCCCAAATCCCATCATCTGGTGCCTACAAACCCTATCATTTACTAATAACCTTATCACTCTGGTATCATATTCTTCCCTCTAAAGAAGACTGTTGTGGGGAAAAGACTACAGAGCTCTGGGTTAAGACAATTGAGCATTCTGGTATCATTCAATTACTCTGAAACTTTAAATATCATTTCCCAAACTTGAGTCTCATAGACATTGCCTGCAGGCCAAAGGAATAAAACCCAATGACCTTTCCAAAATCCACAATTTACGGTGGGATCTGGGCAATTTCAATTCTAAATTGTAGCATAATCTGAGAGGAGGATTTTTACATGAAAACAAAAATATCAGCTCTTGTAATAGCTGGAAAAGATACTTTTAAATTCAGAGCTCATGGGGTTTAATAATAATTTCTGAAATACATGGGAAAGTAAAACATAAGTATAAAAATAATGATGACTGGTGATATGGCAAGACTCTTCAATTTAGGTGGAGATACCTTGCATTTGACTTCCAATTCTTCTCTTTATAACATGTGTCACATCAAGCAAGACTCATACAGTAACAGAGTTTCATTTTGCTCAGCTATAAAAATAGATGATCCGTAAGGTCTTTACCCATTCAGTCTTAAAAAGCAAATAGGGGATAGAAGAAGCATATGGAATCTTCATGAAATAAGTTCCAACTCTTAAGACATGTCATCTGAATGAGTCAGAAAAGCTACTTCACGTCTCTCAGCCTCAGTTTCCTTACCTCTGAAATGGGGCCAATAATAGCACATTTCTCACAGAGGTGTGGTTAGAATCAAGTGATATATTTATTTTAAAGTGCAGTGATTTGAGGACCTTGAAAATCCCATTAAAAGCTAACAACCATTTACATCTATTAGAATAGAATAATATAAAAAATTATAAAAATTGCACTTCCAACTCTGTAACTGTGAAACCTCTTCCTCCTCATATCTTGCAGACAAGGATTTTCCTTTATGTAGCTCCCATTTTGTAGAACTGAGTAGAACCTGTCACTCATGTTCTAATAGCTAAGCCCTACCTGGTCCTTTAGGATGATGATGAAAATCCAAGGGAAGGCACCTATGTCTTCACTTAGAAGCTTAATCCAAAGACTAGACAAGAGGATTTGTAGAGACGGTTCCTAGTTCTAACAGCTCGGAGCTTCCATGTCTGCTATCCTCATTCACTCTGGCTCTTTGTTTCTTGGTAACAGGAGGGTTACTAGATCAAGGCAGGTTACTAGGCAAGGAGAACACTTTTTGGGCTTATTCATAAATGAAGGATGTTAACAACCAAAACCAGGTTTATCCAGTGGACAATGGTCAAAATTGAGACCAAAAAAAATGCTTTCTGTGGTTTGGGTGAATTAGGGTTTTGCAAGACTGGGCATGTTGATGCTCTTAAGGTACCGTGGCTCCTCTGAGGATCACAGAGCTCCTTAGAAGGATCTCTGGAAAACACATAATAGCATACCCAGGTCTATTGGGACCAATCACAATTAGGAAGGGAAGTCATGATGTTGTTGTAGGGACTTCTCCACAGTAAACAACATGGCTGCTCTCAGGGGACACAAGAAATCAGGGCCATGAGTTCAGTTGTCCTAGACTGGATGGAGCCATCACGTGGCCAACAGGAAAACAGGCAGAGGATGAGACTAGTCCCTTAGGCCTCAGGAACCATGCCCCTAATAATACAGCTTCTATTCATTTGCCTCTAAGAAAAATATCTGATGGGGAGAGATTTGGGCCATTAATAAATAATGACAAAAGATGCAAGGAAAAAGAAAAGAAATTAAAAAAAAAAAAAAACAAGCAGTTCATCTTTTTAAAAATACACAAAAGTCACAGAAGGGAATTGCAAATGATGATACCAACCAGCAGTATAGACTTACTGTTGATTACCTATAATAAAAACTGAAAACTGTACTATAAGAAAAATTAACATCTTTATGTGAATCTGTTTTCTAATATTTGTGTTTTTAATTATCATATCTGTTAAAATTTATTGAGTTCATAACAAAAACAAAAGTCAAATTTTAAAAATGAAGAAATATCTACCTGCATGTGCTTGAAGTAGTCAATCCCCAAATAGGTAAGTTATGTGCCAGGTAGAAAATGATGACATAAAACAAATTCTTCCAATTCACTGCATTTCTCTAGTAGTTTCACTAATCCAATCAACCAAATCTCAGAGAGTTCCCACTGCTCTTAGAGCACTTCCTCTATCACTTCATACTGGATTTCATTGATAATATATAAAAAGTTGATAAATTATGATTTTAAATGTCTTATTACATTGATGGTGCTGTTATTCTATTAGTTTTACTTATGATTCCTTGATTTCTTGAGTAGATTACCAAATCATCTTCAAAATGTTAATTGTTTCATTTATATTTATACTTGTTATTTCCATTTTTCTTGGCACATGGTTTCAGCTAGTATTTTATGCATCATATAAAGTAATAATCAAGATAATGGACAATCTTGCTTCCACCATGATCTTATTGGAAAGGCATTGAGTATATCCATATAACATAATACAAAGGGTCAAAATCAGGATAGAGGAAGTAGTAGGGTGAAATTTAGAACAGCTCCCTAAGTAAAATCCTTTTACAAATATCTAAAAAACACCTAAAAACGCTGACAAAAAAAAGTTAAAGGAAAAAATCATACTGATTCCTTTTCTATCACAGGATAGGGAAAGAAGATAGTCAGAAAAGAGAGATGTATGGATGCTGCTGATGGGGTTTGACTAGGAAAATACCATGTAAATATTTTAGCACCCCAAGGACTTAAAACAGGGCCAGAGTTTTGAACCAGGGACAGAAAAATCAGTGAGGAAGACTTCCCAAGTGCTCCTCAAATTAGTGCATATTGAAGGAAAATGTGCTATCTGCTTTTCAACACTCACTTCTGAGACACCTATTCCAGTGGACTAAAGAAAGGACTTCCATAAATGGTGATGGAGTGTCGAGTCATGGGCCTAGGCTGTTTACTTAGCAAGGAACATATTCAGAAGCAAATAATGGTGTTGTAGCTCCTCATGCAGGAGAATGACAGGGACTCATTTTTTAGCTTCTAGCCCATTATGGAGCCTAAAGTTAAATAATCAAGGCAGGCATCCCAGAGCAAGGCAGACTCAGCAGTTATGTAATTCTAAATATGCAAAGCCTCCTAGCTGCCTGATGGATGCTCAGTCCAGCAGCAGTGTACTAGAATTTCTGATCAGCAATAAATCCACAAGTGTAGTGATTGGACAAAAACTACATCAAACACTTGCAGATATCAGAATATGTGAACAGTAATCATATTGAATCACATCACCTTAAGAGTACTGAAAATATCCAGATTTCCAACCTGAGATGTCCTTAACATTTTGAAATAATCCAATATTCAATGTTCAAGGAAATAACAGGACTCAAGCGCACAAAACCTCACATGTAACCTCTAGAAATGCACGAGTCCTAGTCCTAATATAATCTCCAAAGTCAGAGAGAAGTTTGAAGCAATGAGCAAACAAATAACAATATCTCCAAAAGAGGTCCAGTAGCTACAAGAAAATTCAAAACACAAACCCAGAAGAATGTCTCCAAAATATTTACAAGCAAAGTAAAGTTGTAGAGAAAAAGATAGCTTGGGTGCAAATTTAATTGGAATTCCTGCAAGACATAAAACATAATTTTCAAAAGCTAAAACCTTAAAAATTCAACTAAAGCATTAAAAAATTTAAAAGACAAGAATATTATTTTTAAATATAGAAAGAGTAAACAGCTAAAAAAAGTATAAAACTTTATCCAATAAATAATACCCTGAAAATTAGAATCGACAAAATATCATAACTATATGAGATATTGAGAATGAAAATGCTAAAAAAAAAAAAAGAAGAAAATTTATTATATCAAAAACTAATTACCTGGAGAATATTGAGGAGAAAAAAATGAGTAATAACTGAACTACTTGAAAATTATAACTGAAAAAATAGCCTATATAAAACATTTCAAGAAATCATAAAAATAAGAACCCCAATCTTATAGATTCAGGGAGCAAAGTAAAAATAGAAAGAACATATTGGTCAGTAAAAATAAATCCCAAAATGAAAAATCATAGAAATAGTATAGTCAATTTCCAGAGCTTTCATATCAAATTCAATATAATAAAAGCATACAGAAAGAAAAAACTTAAGAATGGAGAATCCATACAGTATGTTCTCAAGATCTGGATCACACAAGATTTTTCAGTTACCACTACAAAGGAAAAAAGAGCTTGGAATCCAATTATCCAAAACGCAAAAAAAAAAAAAAAAAAAAATGAAAATTTACAGCATAATAGATTGTTGAGAGCCACAGACAATAGAAGGATGCCAAGCAAGGTATAAAACCATACTGTCCTTAGAGAACACTGCTAATAAGCCTGGCTCAGCGCCTCATCCCCACTACAGGTGGTAGGTCTCCTGAGAAATCAGGGGATGTGCAGATCTTGCTGATTTCTGTTACCAATTGAAAGAATGGATGATTATTTTATTCTAAGAAACAGCTGGAAAACATCTGCCAGACATCCTATTATCTGTTATCTGAATACTTTGTGTATAATGTATTGACTATTGATAGAATACAGATGTAGTAGTAACCGAACTGAGCATTTTAGGCATTTGTAAGTTATCACATAAAGGATAGATATATAATCACTATTGTAATCCTGAATAAATGGACTTGTGTTTCACTACTCTCCTGAGTGCCTCTTCTTTATTCCTTGTCCACATATCAGGGCACAAGCTGGCCCCATAGCTCTCCCATGAGTGGATCTGGAAAATAGATGATAATCTGCCCCGCAAAACTGAGTGTAATGCTACAGAAAAACATGGAATTTTAATGAGGTAGAAGACTTTTAAGCATATCTGATAAAAAAAATCAAAATTTTGATATAAACACAAGAAACACCATATAAGAAGGAAAACATGAGTGAGAAATCACAAGGGACCAAAGAAGATTAAATGTTTATATCTTAACATGGAAACATGATATATGTATCCCTTGAGTATTCTATCACCTTTATTTAATGGAAAATGCATTCCTATGCAGGCAATAATTTTCAATTAAAGATAATGAGATAATATTTTGGAAGGAAATACACAAACTTTTATGCTTATGTTATCTGAAACCCAATGTTTCCTCTTAGAAATTGTAACTCATTTTCTTGATTCATATGCCAAGCTCAGGGTAAACATGTTTGTGTGTGTATTTATACTTATGTCTGCTACATTTTCATGTTTTTCTAATAACAGGGAGAATTTTGTTCAAAGAATATCACAAGAAAAATACATATTATTCATTTATGATTATAAAATTATTCTACTTTTTGATTTTACATAAAGCTCTAAATATAAAATTATAAAATTTCAATGAATTATTACAAATGTTTTAACCATTTTGGAAACATTAAAATTAATTTAGGAATAACTTAAATACTAATTCATATCTGTCAGATGTCCTGATAATTTTCACTGTTTTGTTCATATTTTCAGTAGAAATTAAATGTATAAAAGGGTTATCTTGTGCAATAGAGCAAGGGTGACTAGATTTGGATTTTCTTTAATAATTGTTTATTAATTTTTCTTTTTAAATCTCTAAGTACTTTCATTTAAAAAAATTCTGAATCCAATAAATGCCACTCAATACAAACATCAACAAACTGAAGCATATATAACTTGCTTGTATATATACAATTTGGTTGCAAAACTGTCTTGCTGGTCTTTTTCCTACTGGTGTTACTTCTATTCTCATTTGGGAACTTTTACAAATGTTTCAGTGATCCTGTTATATTAAAGTAGAATTAGTAGTAAGGATATTACTGAGTCAAATGGTACTCATGTACATACAGAATAAGGACTTTCCAGGATAGCTCAATCAATTCATGACTCCCCCAACAGTATGCTTCTTTTTCCATAAAATTAATGTCAATTTCATGTTTCCTTTCTTCCTGATGAGTATGAAATAGAAACTCAGAATTGTTTTGATGGACATTTCACTCAATATTAGTTATTTAGAATATTTAATATGCCTATTATAAACTTAGAATTATTTTGCAAGTCAATAGTCTACTGGGGTTAACTTTTATCCTTATATATTTAAATCAGTTCCTCATATTTGAAACAGGGGACCTTTATCAGAGAATTCATTACCAAAATATTTCCTTTATTTAACTATTTCCTTTGCAATATTAGCTGTTGAATTTATTTATGTAAAAACTCCAATTTTTTTTCAAACAAAATTTGATCAACTTCTCTTTTGGGTTCCTCCCTATCCAATTATTTGGTACTTATTTAGTAATGAACTCTTCCTCTATCTATAACAGTGAGAAGATTTTCTTTCTGATTCCTTTTTTATGGTGAGGGCATTAATATCAAAATCATGTATCCATTTAAAATTCATCCTGTTATATAACATGATATCTTAGCCTAAAGTTCATTTCTGGCAAAATGATTTTTTTCCAAGCAGATGTTGTCAAATAGTGTCTTCTTTTCCCAGGAGTTGTAGGCCTTTGGGATAACTGAGTATTATGTATCTACATAATTTTGCTTTTGTTATGTTACTACTGCTTCACATGAACCGGTAGCAATCATTTTTACTTTCAATAAAATAATTCAGATATGGTACTTCTGGTCTATTTTTTCCACGTTTTATTAATTATCTTGAGATTATTGATTACTTGTTCCTCAAAATAGCGTTATCATTGTTTTTCAAGCTCCAAACTTTAGTAATGTTGTTGTTATAATGGTGAATAAATAAATCAAGTAGCATAAGGTTGGGCATGGCCCCAAATTAACCAATTAATGCCTCTGCAGGTATTCATGCTGAATTATGAATATAATCTGCAATTTTATTCAGATAGTATAAGTGGATCTTAGTGAGTATATTCCCAAATATTTTCTAGATTCTCTAGCTATTTTAACAGTCTTTATCTATCCATTCATACTAGATTTCATTGACAATATACAAAAAGGTTGAGAATTTATGTTTTTAATATCTTACTACTTTGATGATGACTTCTATGATTCCTGGAATAGGCAGCCTATAAATTTTATTATATTCTTATTATGAAAGGTCCCATCTATGACTATGTTACCATATGTAATTAATTCAAAAACTCACTTCTACCACACAACTCTCTAAAAATGAATGTTAAATGGACATCAGTAGAGGGAGTTGCTATCCTGGGAGATTTATATATATATCTATCCACCTCTCTCCCCATTTGGCACTATCTTTCAAGTGCAAAAGCTTGGTAAAATTAATAGCTGGCTTTTTTACTAGATTTTTCAGCCAAACATTGAGATAAGTAATACAGTGAAACTCATCCCAAGGTCTCCACCCTGCCCAAGTAAATTAGCAATAGCTTACCCAGGTTCAAATGGAAAGTGAATGCCAGGTTTTTTAAAGCTGATGTATTGAAAACATCATATTTTTGCTATTTAGGAAATTTATTTTAAAAAACTATTGTGAAAAAATGAATTGACACAAGGTCAAAAGTATGCTCAACCTAGAGTTGAGGTGTAAAAAATTCAGATATAGATCGTAGTATCTGATACTAGAAGACGATAAGGGGAGACATTTTCCAGATGTAGAATGAAAAGAGAGAATTTACTGACTATGATCCAGGGATACTAAAGAGTTTGTCAACCAAGTAGAAAAGGTACCTTAAGTATTATAGAGTGAAAGAAAAAAGTTTGAGTACTTTACTCCTTTTTTAAAAGGAAATACCTAATGAAGACTTTGTCTTGTCCACGATTTTCCTTAAAGCATTGCTGACTTCCTTATTTCTCAGACTGTAGACCAGAGGATTCAACATGGGGATGACCATGGTGTAGAACACTGAAGCCATTTTGTCTGTGTCCATGGAATGCCTGTTGCGGGGTTGTATATACATGAAGATTATTGTTCCATAGAATATGGACACAACTGTGAGATGGGAAACACAAGTAGAGAATGCTTTCTGGTGACCCTCAGATGAACGCATCCTCAAAATGGCAATGAAAATGAAAAAGTAGGATTTCAGAATGAAAAAAAGGGCAAAGGCTGCATTGAATAATACAGTAAAGAAGACAACAACTATATTGATGAAGGAAACAGAAGAGGAGAGAACAAAGAGAGCTGGAATATCACAGAAAAAGTGATGGATCGTGTTAGAATTGCAAAAGTGGAGGCTGAAGGTGTTTCCTGTGTGAATTGAAGATAAAATAAAACCACAGATATGGGAGCTAATGGCCAGACTAGTACAAACAGAGGATGTCATAGTGGTGGTATAATGGAGGGGCTTACACACAGCTACCTGGCGATCATAGGCCATAGCAGCCAGAAGATAATTTTCAACTGTGGCAAAGTACACAAAGAAGTACACCTGTGTAGCACACCCATTATAGGAGATAGTTTTGTCCCCTGGGAGGAATCCAGCCATCACTTTAGGAGTAATGGTTGAAGAGTAACCCAAATCTACCAGAGAGAGGATACTGAGGAAAAAGTACATGGGTGTGTGAAGACTGGAGTCCCCCAATATCAGAATTACCAATCCCAGGTTCCCCACCACAGTGATGAGGTAGATCATAGTGAATATTATGAAGAGGGGGACCTGAAGCTCTGGGGTATCTGTTAATCCCACAAAGATGAACTCCTTCACTTCTGAACAATTCTCCATAAATGTCTTCTAGAGATTTGCAGGATTAACCTGGAATAAGAGAAAATCATGATATTTATCATTCTTTTACGAGGTATATAGAATCATATTTTGTGTAATAGTAAACTACGATATTTAGTATATAAAAATGAATTTTTTGATGTCTGGTAAATTAACATCATACTAATATTTCCATTACAATTTTTTCAATACACATTAGTTCCCTTATACTCATTAAGGTCATTAGTAGGAGACAGAACCAAGATGGTGGATTAAAGGCAGGGATTCTGAGCTCTGCACCAAACCACTCTAAATTCCTTTCAATAATGATTCTAAATAAATTTTAGAATGTTAGTACACACAAAAACATGGACTGGAACATTTTCCAGACAAAAAACAACATATTAATTTAACAGAAAAAGTTTGTGGCACCAGGGTGGGAGTCCTGGCACAGACCATTCCACCACAGCCTTGGCCTCAGCCCCAGCTCTAGCCCCAGTTGAGCAATGGAAGCTAAGGACATTATGAGAAATCAAAAAATAATAAAACAAAACCAAAAGAATGGAAAAATAGAAAACAATGTGAAGTATTTCATTGGAAAAACAACTGATCTGAAAAATACATTCAGGAGAAATAATTTCAATTATTGATCTACCTGGAAACCAGGATTAAAAAAGAACCTAGACATTGTCTTTCAAGAAATTATCAAGGAAAACTGCCCTGATAGTCTAGAACCAGGGAGCGAAATAGAAATCAAAAGAAAACACTGATGATCTCCTGAAAGAGATCCCAAGATGAAAATTTCCTGTAATATATAGCCAAATTATGCAATATCCAGTTCAAGGAAAAATATTTCAAGCATCCAGAAACAAACAATTGAAGTATAGTAGAGCCACAATCACAAAAACAAGATTTAGCAACTTCTACATGAAAGAATTAGAAAGCTTGGAATAAGATATTCCAGAAAGCAGTCGAAATAGGAGTACAAGCAAATATCACCTCTCTAGCAAAACTGAGTGATCCTGCAGGGAAAACGGTATACATTCAATGAAATAGAGAAGTTTTAAATATTTATGATGAAAAAACCAGAGCTGAAAAGGAAATTTGAATTTGAAATAAAGGACTCAGGAGAAACATAAACATGTAATCAAAAAAGGGATATTATAAGAGACTTAATAAAATTTATCTGTTTACATTCCTACATGGGAGTTTGATATCTGTAACTCATTAGAACTTTTTCATTATTATGGCAGTTAGGAAAGTATATATAGATAGAAGGATCAGCTGTGAGTTGAAAATGAAAAGATAATATCTAGAAAAATAAAATTAAGGGGTAAGAGAGAAATGTACTAGGAGAATGGGGAAGGGAGAGTTAGAATGGTATAAATTATCTGCCATAAAAGAGGCAAGAAAAAGTTTTTATAATGAGAGGGGGAAAGGAGAAGGAGAGGGAAAGTGAGAGAACCTCATTCTCATCAGAATTAGCTCAAAGAGAAAATAACATAGACACTCAATCTGAGTAGAGAAATCTATATCATCCTGCAGAAAAATAGGAAGGAAGGAAAAGTGGGAAAGGAAGGGGAATATTGGAGGAGGGGTGGTCAGGAGCAAAACACTTTTGAGAAGGGTCAGGGTAAAAGGAAAGAATAAAATACACAAGAGGAGGATATAGTTAGCAATATTTACTAGGATAAGAAATTTGCAGCAAGTTTCTATGATAAAGACCTCAGTTTCTCAAAAGTATAGGGAACTAAAGCAAAATCTATTTTTAAATGGACTAGTTGTTTGATTGTTATCAAAAGATATAAACTATGCTTAAAGGGCTATGTAATCTTGCATATCCATTGTCCTAAGAACACTACTACTAGGAGTAAATCCCAAAAGAGATTTTTAAAAATGAAAATATGAAACAAAAATATATAGAGCCACTCTCTTTTCAGGGCAAAGAATAGGACATTGAGGGTCCATGAGTTGGGGAATAGCTTTGTGATTATAAAGGAATATTATTGCTCTATGGGAAATTATGAGCAAGATGCTCTCAGAAAAACTTGGATGGTCATCCAATACCTCAAGCTAAGTGCAATGCACTTTGTAAAAAGTAATAGGAATGTGGTAGGATGATCAACTAGAAATAACTTTGCTATTTGCTATAGGAGAATGGGGAAGGAAAATGTGGAATGGTATAAATTATCTGCCATAAAAGAGGCAAGAAAAAGTTTTTCTAGTGAGAGGGGAAGAGGAGAAGGAGAGGGAAAGTGAGAGAAGCTCATTCTCATCAGAATTAGTTCAAAGAGAAAATAACATAGACACTCAATCTGAGTAGAGAAATCTATATCATCCTGCAGAAAAATAGGAAGGGAAGGAGATATGGGAAATGAAAGGGAATATTGGAGGAGGGGTGGTCAGGAGCAAAACACTTTGAGAAGGGTCAGGGTAAAAGGAAAGAATAAAATACATGAGAGGGGATATAATTAATAATATTAACTAGGATAAGAAATTTGAAATTTGTTTCTATGATAAAGACCTCAGTTTCTCAAATGTATAGGGAACTAAGCAAAATTTATTTTTAAATGGGCTAGTTGTTTGTTATCAAAAGATATAAACCATGCCTAAAGGGCTATGTAATCTTGCATATCCATTGTCTTAAGAACACTACTACTAGGAGTAAATCCCAAAAGAGATTTTTTAAAATGAAAATATGAAACAAAATAATATATATAGCCACTCTCTTTTCAGGGCAAAGAATAGGACATTGAGGGTCCATCATATGGGGAATAGCTGAATAAATTGTAATTTGTGATTATGAAAGAATATTATTGCTCTATGGGAAATTATGAGCAAGATGCTCTCAGAAAAACTTGGATGGTCATCCAATACCTCAAGCTAAGTGCAATGCACTTTGTAAAAAGCAATAGGAATGTTGTAGGATGATCAACTAGAAATAACTTTGCTATTCTAAACAATACAATGATTCTCAAATATTGTGAAGGACTTATGATGAAAAATACTGTTTATGCTCAGAGAAAGAAGTGATTGTGTCTGAATACAAACTGAAGCACACGCTTTTTAAACTTTATTTTTCTTGGGGGTTTTTGGGGAGAAAGAATCTGTTTTCTTCACAACAACTTTTATGAATTATTCTTGCATAAATTCACATGTGCCTTCTTAAAGAGACAGAAGTTTGGAGGAAGGGAGAGAATCTGGAGTCCAAAATTTTAAAGACAAATGGAAAACTATTTTCCATTTAACTGGAGAAAATAAAAATATTAAAGAAGGGGAAATCATTACTGAAAAAATGTTCAATCTCCACAACTCCCAGGACCTCCATTTATACTTCTCAGTCACACTATTGAATTGATCATTCCTCCTATTATTTGATCCAGAACCCTGAAATTTCTTTTGGAACACATCGTTCCATCTTTCCATTACATAATATACTCCACTTGTTCTCTTCCTAGATATATTTTTATCATAAATTTTAGTTCCTGCATCGCTACCATTTTTCCAAGTTTATTTTCTTTACTTTGGCCTCATCTTTCTCCTTCACAGGATTCACCCCATGATTGTTTGCTTCAGTGATAGTCCCTCAAGTGCCCATGAAATCCTTGTTCTCTTGGCCTTATACCAGTCACTCCAAGCCATTATTATGCTTACCACATAACTTTGATGGTTCTACAATATGTGGGGCTCCCCAAGGCCCTTAATGCTACTGAAAAGGCTCTCTCTTAAAAATTCTTGTTATTTAGTTATTTATAGCCATCCTGAGTTAAAGGAATATATGTATTCTTCCCTAAGTAACTCTATCATAATTTCCCCTACCATTCTCTTCCCCTTGAATCAGCAGAAAAAAAAATAATCTCTGTTAGATCGCCTCTTTTCTCTATAACACATATCAATTGATTTGTGTTATTCCCTCTTCCCTCCTTCTTTGTCTCTATTTTAGAGAAAGTGGTGGGTCTTCTCACTGCCAAAGGTAGTCTCTCTGTATGTATCCTTATCTCTCTCATCCTATCTCCTCTAAATGTATAAAGAGATAGGATTTATATAACATTTAGGGAAGTTTAAGGAAATAATTTACTAATTAGTTTAGGTAAGTGATTTACTAACTTTACCTCATTTGATCCTTACAACACACATATGCTGTGCTATACTCATTTTATGGAGGAGAAAATAGAAGTAAAGATAACAAACTTGTCCTGTATCACCTAGTAAATATCTGAGGCCTAATTTGAATTCAAATCTCTCTAATTCTATGCGTCATACATATCCACCTGGAAACCTATAAGCACCTACTCCCTCAATTGTCATTTTAGTTTATTGTTTTCCTCATATACTTCTCTTTCTCAGTTTTCTAAAATAATGCCCAGATTGTGCCATCTTACAAAAGAATCATCATTAAAAATTTTTATCTTTCATACAATTACAATTTGATATTCTTAAAGCACCCATATACTTTGTCTCTCTGATCTCAGTGATGTTCAAGGGATCTCTATTTCTAAGATAAAATGTGAATTCTTCTGTTTCACATTAAAACTTTCCACAGGCTCTGTCCTTCTTATTTTTCCAGACTGATTTCATATTATTTCTTCTCTTGTGTGTTCCACGTTCTAGAATGATAAATCTACAACCATTTCTCCATCCTTGATCTCCTATCTCCTTTCTGTGTTCATTTATGTGCAGCTGTAGGTAAGTAGGCAGGAAGAAAGGAAGTCAGGAAGATGGAAAGGCAGATAAGAAAGAAAGAGAAAAGGAAGCAGGAAGGAACCTCCCAAGATATCTTGGGGCTTGCTGACTAGATTTCTTTCTTCATAACCATGCCTTAAACCCAAAACAATCTATGATTCTCATTGATAGGCCACCAAGAGTTCTCAGACCAAACTCTATTTGGTCATTGTTTGGGTTCACAGATTGGCTATAAAATAGCAATTCAATTCTGCTTTGGTCAGAAACTAAAGGGTCTTCCCCTCCCAGATTCCTTCTTTATTTATTTGTATACATTTTGTTTTACCTAGGTGAAAGAGCAGATTCTTTGCTTCAATTGCTACCTAACCTAAATCACTGAATGGGTGTGTTCTTTGTGACCTTAGCTTTCAAAGACCAAAGTTTCCCATTGCATCAGGGGCCATCTCCAACCAGTTTGATGTACAGTTGGACATTAGAGCCAGATGATTCTGGAGGAGAAAGTGAGGTAGGTGACTTTGAACAGCCCTCCCTCACTTAAAAACAATTTATTTGCATCCCTGATATCATAGTCTTCTTCAAGAATGAAGAACAACCAACATGTGCTTTTATACAACCTGTTCTCCATGCCTCTTAAGCTTTGTCTCTTCAACACTTTCTTTTAGAATGTCTGGCTGCCTGAAATGTGACGCTCAAGTGTCAACTGAAATACAGCTCAGAACCTCTGCTGTTCTTCTTGTTTGTGCCCTCTCTTGCACCATTTAAATAGTGTATATTTCCTTGATTTATATTTTCTTTCTAAATATCTATACAAATATTGTTTTCCACTAGAATATAAAATCTTTGAGGGAGGGAGCAGGTGTGGGTGTGAGAGAAAGAAAAAGAGTGAGAGAGAGAAGAAGAGAGAGACAGAGACAGAGACAGAGAGGTGGAGGAGGAAGGGAGGCTAGCTATTCTCAGAAGTTAGCAATACCTGGTAAAGCATCAACCATAAATATATCCCTATTCAATTGAATCAATTGCATGAATAAAATTGAAACCAAGAGAACTAATGCAATAGGAAAACATGAAAAACAATAATAAAGTCCAAGAATTTCTACATAAAGTCTTAATAGATTCATTTCTTTATAATTGGGAATGATCATAAAGGTCACCTAGTTCAGTCCCTACATTTATAAGTGATTTGCCCATACCTTATGTGGTATGAGCCAGGATTTGAACTATGAGACTCTTTATGAGGCCCTCAGTAAATTAGAGCAGTTGGCAGAGAGAGATTGGAGCACTGATGGAATCGTTCCCTAACACAAGCAGGGAAAGGGCTCTGATAGAGATGAGGTTATCCTAGTGGTTCCATCTCCTATGGAGGTCATGGGCAGTCCCACCTTGCTTTTGCCTTACAACCAAACACAGCCAGTCATGACCCTGAATTTAAATTTCCCCTAAATCTGCATATAGCCCACGCCATCTTTGCTGAATCCTCTTTGGTCAGTCCACCACTACATTCTGCCTCATGGCATCTTTCCCTTTATCCTTCCCCCAGGTCATATGCTGCTCCAATATTTATAATAATCTTATATAATGTCTTTCTCCTTCTTATAGCTAACTAGCTCCTCTAACATATTAAACCCCTTTCAGGATTTAGCCTGACAGCTAAGGGCATGCTCCAATCCCATGTGATGTTCCTTTTCTCCTGGGAAATTGTGAGTTCCACTAAGGACCTTGTCTTTTTCATCATTAATTATTCAAACCTCTTTCCTTTCTCTAAGCTCTCCAAATTCTCTTTCACATTTATCATTCCTGGTGTCTTTTGAATCTCTTCATATTGTCTATAACCTCTTCTAAGTAAAGCTACCATTTGCCAGGGGATGACCATTGTGAATTGTTTACATGAATGACTGATCCCCAACACTTGTTGCTCTCCCAAATCCCATCATCTGGTGCCTCCAACCCCATCATTTACTAATAACCTCATCATTCTGGTATCATATTCTTTCCTCTTTAAAGAAAACTGTTGTGGGGAAAAGACTAGAGAGCTCTGAGTTAAGAAAAGTGAGTTATTGGCCTACTAGTATCATTCCCTTACTCTGATCTTTAGATGTCACTTCCCAAACTTGGGTCTCATGCACATTCCTTGCAGGCTAAAGGAATAAAAACAAATGACTTTTCTACTGTCCAAAATGTAATGGGATTTCAGGAGTTGCAACTCTAAATTGTGGAGTAATCTGAGGAAAATATTTTTACACAAAAACAAAAATATCAGCTCTTTCAATAGCTGGAAAAATAATTTTTTTTCAATTCAGAGTTCACAGGGTTTAATAATAACTTCTGAAATATGTGGGTGAGTAAAACATAAGCATATAAAATAATGACAATTGGTGACCTAGCAAGAATCTTCAATTATGTGGAGATACCCTGGATTTGAGTTTCTGTTCTGCTCTTTATAACATGTCATTTCAGGCAAGACCCACACTATAACAGAGTTTCATTTTGCTCAGTTATAAAGACAGATGATCCATAAGGTTTTTTTTTTCCCATCCAGTCTTAAGATCTATGAAGCAGAGGATAAAAGAAGGATATGGAATCTGCATGAAGTGAATTCCAAGTCTTAAGACATGTGTCATCTGAATGAGTCAGGAAAAGTTCATTGATGTCTCTCAGACTCAGCTTTTTGCCTCTGAAAAGGGGCCAATAATAGCACATATCTCACAGACCTGTTATGAAAATCAAGTGATGTATTTTAAAGTGCAGTGATTTGAGGACCTTTGAAATCCCATTAAATGCTAGCGACCATTTATATCTATTAGAATAGAATAATATGAAAAATTATGAAAATGGCACTTCCAATTCTGTGACTGTGAAACCTCTATCGCCTCATATCCTGCAGACAAGAATGTTCCTTTATATAGCTCCCATATTATAGAACTGAGTAGGACCTGTCATTCATGTTCTAATAGCTAAGCCCTACCTGGCCCTTTAGGATGATGATGAAAATCCAAGGGGAGGCTTCTATGTCTTCACTTAGAAGCTTAATCCAAAGACTAGATAAGAGGATTTGTAGAGAGGGTTCCTGGCATTTAGTGCTAAAAGCTCAGAGCTTCCCATGTCATGGGCTGCAATCTTCATTCACTCTGGCTCTTTGTTTCTTGGTAACAGGAGGGTTACTAGATTAACGAAGGCGAGGAGAACACTTTCTCATCTTATTCATAAATGAAGGATGTCAACAACCAAAATTAGGTTTGTCCAGTGGACAAAGATCCAAATTGAGACACAAAAGACTTTCTGTAGTTTGGGTGAATTGGGGTTTTGCAAGACTGGGCATGTTGGTGCTCTTAAGGTACCAGAGCTCCTCTGAGAATCCCAGAGCTCCTTAGAATGATCTCTGGAAAACACATAATAGCATACCCAGGTCTATTGGGACCCAATCACAATTAGGAAGGGAAGTCATGATATTGTTATAAGGACTTCTCCACAGTAGACAACATGGCTGCTCTCAGAGGACATAAGAAATCGGGACCATGAGATTAGTTGTCCTAGACTGGATGGAGCCATCATGTGGTCAACAGGAAAACAGGGAGACAATGGTATTAGTCCCTTAGGTCACAGGAATGGTGCCCCTAATAATATGGCTTCCATTCATTTGCCTATTTGAAGAAAAATGTCTTTTGAGGAGATATGATTTATCCAGAGATTTGGCCCATTAATAAATAATAAGAGAGATGCAAAGGAAAAGAAAATAAATTTTAAAATAAGCAGTGCATCATTTTAAAAATACACAGAAAATCACATATGTAATATAATAAAAATTTACAGCTTTATGTAAAACCGTTTTCTATTATTTGTGTTTTAATTATCACATCTGTAAAAGTTTATTTTGTTCATAATAAAAACAAAAGTTAAATTAAAAGAATGAAGAAAAAAATGAAGAAAAATATCTACCTATATGATCTTGAAGTAGTCAATCCCCAAATAAGTAAGTTATGTGCCAGGTACAAAATGATGACATAAAACAAATTCTTCCAATTCACTGCATTTCTCTAGTAGTTTCACGAATCCAATCAACCAAATCTGAGAGAGTGCCACTACTCTTAGAGCACTTCCTCTATCACTTCATACTGGATTTCATTGACAATGTACAAAAAGGGTTTATAAGTTATGTTTTTAAATATCATTACTTTGCTTATGTTGTTATTCAATTAGTTTTAGTTGACTTTTTATGATTCCTTAATTAGATTACCAAATCCTCTTCAATTTTTTTTTATTTTTATCTATGCTTATTTCCTTTTTTTTCTTGTTACATGACTTCAGCTAGCATTTCATGCAACATATAAAATAATAGCCAAGATAATCTATCTTGCTTTAATCATGATCTTATTGGAAAGGAATTGAGCATATCCATGTGACATGTAATTCAGAGAGTCAAAATCATGATAAAGGAAGTAGAAGGATGAAGTTTAGAACAGCTCCCTAAGTCAAACCTCAAAATCAAGATAAAGGAAGTAGTAGGGTGAAGTTTAGAACAGCTCCCTAAGTCAAACCCTTTTATAAAGATCTAAAAACCACATAAGAACTGTGATCAAAAGAGTCAAGGGAAAAAAAAATCGTACATCCCAGTGTAGGGCAAGAAGACAATCAGAAAGGAGAAGTATATGGACCCTGTTGTTGGGGTCTGACTAGGAATGCACCATATAGAACATTTTAGCACCCCAAGCTCTGAAACAGGACCAGAATTTTGAACTAGGAATAGAAAAATCAGCCAGGAAGACTTTCCAGGTGCTTGTCAAATTAGTACATGTTGTAGGAAAATGTGCTATCTGGCAGCTCTGGTGCTTAACACCCACTTCTGGGAAACCTATTCCAGTAGACTAAGAAAGGGATTTCCATAAAGGGATAATGGAAGGTAGAGTCATGCAGCTTAAGCTGTTTAGTGAGCAAGGAACATATTCAGAACAAAATAATGGTTTTGTGGATTTGAACATAAGAGTATAATAGGGACACATTTTTTGCTTCTATCCTATTATGGAGTATAAAGTTAAATAATCAGGGTAAGCATCCCAAATCAAGGCAGACTCAGCAGTTATGTAATTCTAAATATGCAAAGCCTCCTAGCTGTCTGATAGATGCTCAGTCCAGCAGCAGTGTACTAGAATTTCTGATCAGCAATAAATCCACAAGTGTAGTGATTGGACCAAAACTACATCAAACACTTGCAGATATCAGGATATGTGAACAGTAACCATATTGAATCCCATTACCTTGAGAGCATTGAAAACATCCAGATTTCCAACCTGAGATGTTCCTAACATTTTAATGGGAGATGATCTTATTTCCTGTGAGAAGCCCAATCATCACTTTGGGAATCAATAAATAAATGCAATCCACTTCCAAATAATTGTCAAATTCATATTCTTCCTTGTCAGATTGTTGTTACCCTGGATACCTATTGCTTCTAAATTTTTTTTAATCTACTATGTTTAGAATTTGTATCTTGAAAGTTTTCTGTTCATTATTGCTTCTATTAATCATAAAAATAAAACTTAAATTAAAAGAATAAGGATATATGTAGCCATGCCCCAGATATCTTAGTTACAGACTTGGTTCTAGATGAATGAATAGCGTAATTTTATTTATCCAATCCACAGCATTTTTCTAGGTACTTCCTAATCCAGCACCTGAATGTAACAGAGAGTCTTTGCTCCTGTTGAAAATAGTTTCCACAATCTCTCATTATACCATGGGATAATACATGAGTCAGTCCCTAAGTCCAATGATCTCTAATTCTAATTGTTCTTGTTGGAGTTTGATCAGATGAACAGCCATTCTTCTTGTAGACTGTACCATTCAACCTCATTGACTTCTTTTAAATAGCTAACTTTAAGCATTCAACTGCAGAATCAAATGTTCTCAGAAGTGGCTGAGTCTTGTACCTCAGAGGCTGAATTCTGGACCTCTTCTACCAATAATGTAGATCATTATCATAAAGCCTCCCTCCATATCTAGGATTCATACAATGGAAATATCCTCCATTTCTGTGGCTTCTTATTCTTACTGGATCATTTCTCCCAGACTCCCCATTTCAGGAAGGCTTCTATGTCAGCCCTGTCTTTATTTCTTTCTAAGCTACATGTAAGGCTTTCTTGATTGTGCTTCATCCACCCTATCCTCACAATTCTATGTCAGCTTAAATTGATTTCTTTTCTTCCTTTATTAAAAAGTTTAAAAAAAACTTTTAGAATAATAAATAGAAACTATCTTTTTTCTATTTCTATGTGTATTTCACATGATTAATACAGTGCCTGGCATTTAGTAAATACATAATAAATGTTTTTGACTGAGAGATTCTGTAATTTTAGCCATGCTTGTCCAATAAATCTTTTTGCAATATGAAGGAGATGATGAAGATAGAATCAGTTATAGAATATTGTTCTGGACTTAGTATGATGAGAAGGAGCTATTGCCACACCTTCAGATTAGGTGACTCAGTAATAAACTTATGAAGTTGAGATATCTCACAACCTAAATGGAGGATTTGAGTCTCATTATTGAAAACAGAAAAATAGAAGCAAAAAAATCCAATGTTATTCTTACTACATATCCACTCAGCTTTATATAACATTATATATAAGTGTATATATATATATATATATATATAATATATATAGTGTGTATGTATGTATACATATATATATATATATATACATATATAATGTGTATATATGTATGTATATATACAACCAGGATATGATGGCAGGAAATTGATACTGAAAGAAGACTTAGGTTGACATAGCATCTCTAAGTGGTTGTGTGATCATGGTCCTCAGGTAGTCTAAAAATAAAAGTTATAAGCATTTTCCAGAGATTTCCCAATAGAGGGAGGTATCCCTATTACAAACATGATTTGTACTATTACACTGGATGTATCCCTATTACAAATAAATAAGAATTGTCAAACAAAAACAAAAACAAAAACGTTTGGAGAGACTGTTAACAGTGTGTCCTACAACATTAAATGATTATTGAGGGAAAAGAGTTTTAAGCCATGAGTGCTGAACAAAAGTGATATGGGTATCCTCAAAAATAAAAACTTTCAGGGATTCCTCTCCCTGTAGGTCTTCAAAAAAAAAGCTAGATTCCTTAGTGGGAATGTTAAGAATGGAGATTTATTTAGATATGGACTCACACTTAACACCATATACCAAGATAAGATCAAAATGGGTCCATGATTTAGGCATAAAGAATGAGATCATAAATAGATTAGAGGAACAGAGGATAGTCTACCTCTCAGACCTGTGGAGGAGGAAGGAATTTATGACTAGAGAAGAACTAGAGATCATTATTGATCACAAAATAGAAGATTTTGATGACATCAAATTAAAAAGTTTCTGTACAAACAATACTAATTCAAACAAGATTAGAAGGGAAGTAACAAATTGGGAAAATATTTTTATAGTTAAAGGTTCTGATAAATGTCTCATTTCCAAAATATATAGAGAATTGATCCTAATTTATAAGAAATCAAGCCATTCTCCAATTGATAAACGGTCAAAGGATATGAACAGACAATTCTCAGATAATGAAATTGAAACTATATCCACTCATATGAAAGAGTGTTCCAAATCACTACTGATCAGAGAAATGCAAATTAAGACAACTCTGAGATACCACTACACACCCGTCAGATTGGCTAAGATGACAGGAACAAATAATGATGAATGTTGGAGGGGATGTGGGAAAACTGGGACACTGATGCATTGTTGGTGGAGTTATGAAAGAATCCGGCCATTTTGGAGAGCAATCCGGAACTGTGCCCAAAATGTTATCAAACTGTGCATACCCTTTGATCCAGCAGTGCTACTACTGGGTTTATATCCCAAAGAAATACTAAAGAGGGGAAAGGGAACTGTGTGTGCCAAAATGTTTGTAGCAGCTCTTTTCATAGTGGCTAGAATCTGGAAGATGAATGGATGTCCATCCATTGGAGAATGGTTGGGTAAATTATGGTATATGAAGGTTATGGAATAATATTGCTCTGTAAGAAATGACCAGCAGGATGAATTCAGAAAGGCTTGGAGAGACTTGCATGAACTGATGCTGAGTGAAATGAGCAGAACCAGAAGATCGCTATACACTTCAACAACAATACTGTATGAGGATGTATTCTGATGGAAGTGGAAATCTCCAACATAAAGAAGATCCAACTCACTTCCAGCTGATCAATGATGGACAAAAACAACTACACACCCAGAGAAAGAACACTGGGAATTGAATGTAAAATATTAGCACTACTGTCTATCTACCCAGGTTACTTTTACCTTTGGAATCCAATACTTAACGTGCAACAAGAAAATTAGATTTACACACATATATTATATCTAAGTTATACTGTAACACATGTAAAATGTATGAGATTGCCTGTCATCTAAGGGAGGGAGTAGAGGGAGGGAGGGGAAAATCTGGAAAAATTAATACAAGGGATAATGTTATAAAAAATTACTCATGCATATATACTGTCAAAAATGTATAATTATAAAATTAATAAAATAAAAAAAAAGAATGGAGATTTCTTTTGGGTATAAATTAGAATATAAAACTACTTAAGTCTCTTCCAACTCTCAAATATTTTTCTTCTTTGATTATAATTCCAGATTATATAACTTTATTAAAGAAAACTTAGAAAACTTAAAAAGAAAAAAAAAAGTAAATCCAAAGAGTTTTTATATTTTAAAAAATTGTAGGTAAAAATGTAGGTGAATTAGGACCTTTATTTCCATAATATAAAAGGTTTAGAATATATGACATAATGGACAAAGGGATGGCCTGCACCCAAGGCAATCAATAAGTTAACAGAAATCAGTTAAATCTTACTAAGTTTCGGTCACTATGAAAAGTCCTGTCAATGGCTATGTGACCATATAAAATTAATTGAAACTCTCAGGTTATCCACACAACTGTCAAAATATATATTTGAGGCAGACTTTGCCAATATACTTTGGTAGGAGTTGCCACATTAGGAATTTCCCCTCACTACACCCCAAGTGCAAAAGTTTGAAGAGATTAATAGGAGATTTATTTTACTGGATTTTTCAACAAAACATTAAGTTCAGTAATAGAGGGATAATCATCAATTCCACCCCCAAATCCTACCCACATCAATCAACAATAGCTTATCCAGATTCAAATGGAGAGTAAATAGTGGCTCAAATGGAGAGTAAATTGGGAAATCTTATGTTTTATACTAACCAGATTCCCCAAATTTCTAAAAAATAAATATCCTAGGTCATAGAATCAGATACTGGAAGCCAATGAGGGGAGATGTTTCCAAAATTCAGAATAGAAGGATAATTTATGGCTTATGATCCATGGATAATCAAAGAGTTTGTCAACTCAGGAGAAGAGGTACTTTAAAGATCATAGTATAGAAGAGAAATATTGAATACTTTTCATCTTAACTAAAAGGAGATGCTTAATGAAGATTTTGTCTTCTCCATGATTTTCCTAAAAGCATTGTTGACTTCCTTATTCCTCAGACTATAGACCATAGGATTCAACATGGGGATGACCATAGTGTAGAACACTGAAGCCATTTTGTCTATGTCCATGGAATGTCTGGAGCTGGGTTGTAAGTACATGAAGATCACCGTCCCATAGAATATGGACACAGCTGTGAAATGGGAAGCACAGGTGGAGAATGCTTTCTGGCGACCCTCAGCTGAACGCATCCTCAAAATGGCGATGAAAATGAAAAAGTAGGATTTCAGAATGAAAAAGAGGGTAAAGAATACATTGAATCCTACAGCAAAGAAGACAACTACTTCATGGGTATAGGAAACAGAGCGCGAGAGAACCAAAAGGGCTGGAATATCACAGAAAAAATGATGGATAATATTGGAACTGCAAAAGTGGAGGGTAAAGGTGTTTCCTGTGTGAATGGAGGCAAAAATAAAACCAGAGATATAAGAACTAATGGCCAAAATAAGACATACATTGGGTGTCATAATGGTGGTGTAATGGAGAGGTTTACACACAGCCACCTGGCGATCATAGGCCATAGCAACCAGGAGATAAGTGTCAATTGTGGCAAAGTACACAAAGAAATACATCTGTGCAGCACATTCACTATAGGAGATGGTTTTGTCCCCTGGGAGGAATCCAGCCATCACTTTAGGAGTAATGGTTGAAGAGTAACCCAAATCTACCAGAGAGAGATTGCTGAGGAAAAAGTACATGGGGGTGTGAAGACGGGAGTCCCCCAATATCAGAATTACCAATCCCAGGTTCCCCACCACAGTGATGAGGTAGATGATAGTGAATATTATAAAGAGGGGGACCTGAAGCTTCAGGTTATCTGTTAATCCCACAAGGATGAACTCCTTCACTTCTGAACAATTCTCCATAAATGTCTTGTAGGGATTTGGAAGATGGAACTGGAACAAGAAAAACACAAAACCACAGAATAGATCATGGTATTTATCATTCTTTAATGTACAAATTCGTATTTTGTATGATATGAAGCTACAAAATTTTGTTACATGAAAATTCTGGTTTTTGATGCCTGAAAAATTAATAGCATACTGGCCTTTCAAGTATTACTGTTTTCAGCATATGTAATTGTCATTATATGCATTAAGAGCATTATGAACAGGTGCTCTACCCCACAATGCCCATGACCATGACCTTTACTTCTCCTCAGTCATACTATTGAATTGATCGTTCCTCTAACTCCATGACCCAGGAACTCTGAAATTCCTTTTGAAACACATGCTTCTATCTTTCCATTGCATATTATTTCTGTTTAGATACATTCTTTATCATAATATCAATTCCTATTTCTTTACAATTTTTCCAAGTTTGTTTTCTCTATTTTGACCTCATCTTTCCCCTTCACAAGATTTACCCCATGAATGATTTTTTTAGTGATAACTCTCTTAGCTGTCCAAGAACTCCTTGCTCCCTTCGCCTTTCACCAGGAACTGTAAACCAACATTATGTTCACCACATAACTTTAATGATCCCACCAACGTGGGGCTCACCAAGACCCATAAAGCTGCTAAATAATTTTCATTTTTAATGTTGTTACTTGCACCTTATGGGACAAAGGAATGCAGTTATTCTTCCCCAATTAACTCATGATCCTAATTTCCTCTACAACTTTCTTCCCCTTGAATCAGGAGAAAGAAATGTCAATCCCTCTTAAATTCTCTCTTTTCTCTACTCCACACACCAAATCCTGATTATTCCACGGTCCCTCACACTTTGTCTCTATGTCAGGGGAAGTTGTGGATTTTTCTGCCAAGGTTAATCTCTCTGTATTTGTTCTCATCTCTCTCATCTACACTTATCTTAATTCATCTAAAATATGAAGAGATAAAATGTATATAGCACTATTAGTTTAGGGAAGCAATTGTGTCCAACTGGAAGTCTATAAAAACTTAGTCCCTTAAGTGTTGTTTTAATTTACTTTTCCCTCATATAGAATTTCTTTTTTTCTATTATCTAAAATAATGCCCAGATTCTGCTATCTTTTTTTTAAAAAAAGAATCATTTTAAAATTTTGTCTTTCACACAATTACAATTTGATATTCCTAAAACACTCATGTACTTTGACTTTCTGATGCTCAGTAATATTAAGTGGATCCCTACTATTGCCAATATAAAATATGATTTTTTTCTGTTTCATATTTAAAACTTTTCACTAGCTCTCTCCATCTTATTTTTCTAGACTTATTTTACATTACTCCTTCTCTCCTGTCTTCCACATAGCAGGCAGATGGATCTACGTCTTCATCCTTGATCTCCCACCCCCTATCTATGTGCCTTTATGCAGTCTACCCCCCATGTTTCTGAAACTGTCTCTGCAACATTTTGTCTTAAAATCTCTGGCTCTCTAAAATGTGAAGTTCAACTGATAACTCAATACTGCTCCAAACCTTTACTACTTTTGTTGTTTCTGCCCTGCCCTGTCCTATTTAAATAATGTCTGTTTCCTTAGTGGATATTTTCTATTGACTTATCTATATAAATATTGTTTCCTACCAGTAGAGTATAACATCTTGGGGAGTGGTAAATTCTCTCCTCTCCCTGTCTCTGAATCTGTCTCTCTGTCTCTGTTTATCTGTCTGTCTTTGTGTGTGTGTGTGTGTGTGTGTGTGTGTGTGTGTGTGTGTGTGTGTGTATGAGGGAGGAGGGGAGCAAGATAATATCAGAGATGAACTATACCTAGTAAAGAGCCAACATTAAATATATATCCTTTGAAATAATTGCATGAATAGAATTGAAAACTACTGACATAGCAAAACTTGACAAATAATGATAAAATCCATAATTTTCTCTATAAAGTATTAATAGAGTCATTCACTTAAATCTGAAATGAATGCAAAGGTCATCTAATACAATTCCCTCATTTATGTGGCTTACCCATAGCCTATGTGGCTGAGCCATGTGGTTGAACCATAGAACTCTGGTATCAAATTCTTTACTCTTTAAGGAAACCTATTGTGGGGATTAATCAGAGAGCTCTGAGTTAAGACAATTGGTTTATTGACCTTCCAGTATAACTCCAGATACCAGAGTAAGTATTCACTTACTTTGGTACTTTAGACAAGTCACCTTCCTAACTTGAGCCTCCCTGATATTGCCTGAAGGCTGAGGGAGTAAGGCCAAATGGACTTTCTTAAATCTAAAATGGGCAGTGGGATCTGGACAATTTCAGCTCTTTAAATCATGGAGAAATATGAGTGATAATATTTACTACTAAAACAAAAATATCATTTCTTGCAATGTCTGAAAAATATATATTTTTAAATTTGGAGTTCACATGGTTTAATAACAATTTCTGAAATACACGGAGGAGCAAAATTATATGAAATAATGACATTTGTTGACATGGCAAGACTCTTCAATTTAGATTGAAAAATCCTGACTCTGAGTTCCAATTTTACTCTTTATTGCACCCAGCAAGACCCACATAACAGCAGAGCTTCATTTTCCTCAACTATAAAACTTGATGATCATAAAATCTTTGCCCATTCAGCCTTAAGATCCATGGGGCAGATAGATGATAGAAAAATGGTATGGAATATATATGAAGTGAGTTCCAATTCTTAAAACGTGTCATCTGAATGACTCTGGACAAATCTCTTAAAATCTCTCAGCCTTAGTTTCCTCATCTCTAAAATGGGGCCAATGATAGAGATTTTTTTTAAAGTTAAATGAGTTTTGAACCTTGAAGTTTCCATTAAATGCTAGCAACTATTAACATCTATTTAAACAGAATAATATGAAACATTATGAAAATGACAATTCCAAATCTGTGATGTTTAAATCTCTACCTCCTCATGTCTTGAAGATAAGGATACTATTTTTTTCTTTCATATAGTCCCTAATATTGTAAAGCTGAGTAGGACCTGTCACTTGCATTATAATAGCTAAGACCTACCTGATCCTTTTAGAAGCTGATGAAAATCCAAGAGAAAACACTTAGTGAATACGTTCACTTAAGCATAAGTCTTCACTTAGAAGCTTAATGAAAAGACAAGACAAGATTTGTAGAGCTGGATCCTGGCATTTGCTGCTAAAAACTCAGAGCTTTCCACATGATGATCTGCTATCCCTAGTGACTATGACTTCTTGGATCTTGGTAACAGGAAGGTTACTAGATTAAATAAGGAAGGAAAACTGTTTCTGATCTTATTAATAACTGAAGGATTACAAAAACCAAATGTTAGGCTCATTCAAAGGACATTAGTCCAGATTGTGATATAAAGGCTTTCTGTGGTTTGGGGCCAAAAACCTGAATTAGGGTTTTGCAAGAATGGGCATATTAGTGCTCGTAAGGCACAAAGCATCCTCTGAGGTTTCCCAGAATTCCTTAGTGTGAATCTTTGAAAAACATATAATAGGATACCTAGGTCTGTTGGGACTCAATCACAATTACTAAGGGAAGTCATGAGTGTATTCAGATGTTGTTGTTAGTACTTCTCTGTGAGAACATGGCTTCTCTCAAGAGACACAAGAAATCGAGGCCATGAGTCCAGTAGGCCTGTATCTGATGGAGCCACCATGTACGCAACAGGAAAATATGCGAAAAATGAGACCAGTCCCATTAGTCTCAGGTACAGGACCTCTAATAGTGCAACTTCCATTCATTTGCCTCAGAAAAAAAATGTCTGAGGAGGAGAAGGGATGATTTATTTAGAGATTTGGGCCATTAATAGTTAATGACAATGATGCAAGAAAAAATAGAGGAAGTAAAAGACAAGTAGTAAGTCATTTTAAAGACATACAGAAAACCACAGAAGGAATTATAAAAGATGACACTGGCTAGCACTATAAATTTACTATATACTGAATTTAACAAAAATTTAAAACATTACATAATGAAAATTAAAGTTACATATATAATTGTCTTCCATTATTTATAATTTAAAATTACAATGTCTGTTAAAAGTTGAGTTCATAATAAAACAACAAAATAATGCTATTGAGTTCATAACAAAAAAACAAAACAAATTAAAAAATGAAAAAATATTTAGCTTCATTTGTTTGAAGTAGCCAATACTGAAACAAACAAGTTGTGTGCCAGGTGGAAGATGATGACATAGGAGAGCTTCCTTCAACCTATCGTGTTTCTCTCAAAACCTCAGAGATAGTTACTGCCCCAACTGGAAATAATCACCAAGATCTTTAATCATATCATAAGGTGATAGGTCAATCAATTCTAAGGCCAGTGGCTCCTGATTCTAGAAACTCAGGTTGGAATTTGATAAGATCAAGGGCCATTTAAATGTTCTTCATTAACCCTTTGCCTACAATCTGGCTGACGTCTATAAATCCTCCATAAGATCTATGTTAAAACATTCAGTTTCAGATTTAGATACTCCCACATGTAGAAAGGACTTCAGAGTTCATTGAGTCTGACCCAAACTTGAACAAGAATTCTTTTTTCGATTTGGTGAAGGTAATGGATATGTGATCAGTTGTCAGCTGTTGGTCTAATGATAGTGTGAGACAAAATAAAAACAAACCAAAAGATTAGGGAGAATATTAATAATATTTCCTGAAGAATTAAATTATTATTAATAATTACTTAACAAAAGGTTGAATTAATGTACAAAGGGATATAATGAGCAACAGAAATAGGCATATGCACAATTTCCAGGACTCCATGTTCTTCCTCTTTCTGCTTTGAGAGCTGATCTAAAGGGTCTTCAGAAAAATGAATTGAGAGTTTCTGAACTTTAGAAAAATAAATTGAGAATTTATGAATTTCAGAAATTCTTATGCACTAATGGCTGGAGTTATGAGAAATAGTTCAAATTCCTTAAATTCCTATAAACTTAACTCCTATAAACTATAGATCAACATGGAACTGCATATTTAGTCTTGGGAAGTTTCAAGAATAAAATGTTTCCTATTAAGGACCATGCCTAAGTGAAGAGGCAGGTCAATTCTCCGAGAGCCTCCACAGCTATGAATCATAACACTTGAAAGAGTTGCAAAGCTGTCTTTATTGACACAGGTGTTGCTTATGGACTGGGAATGAAATAAATTGGAGACAAGAGGGAAGAGGAGAGAGGTAAGACAATGCAACTGCTTCTCAGTTTTCTTTAATCTTCCTCCTCCTCCTCCTCCTCCTCCTCCTCCTCCTCCTCCTCCTCCTCCTCCTCCTCCTCCTCCTCCTCCTCCTCCTCCTCTTCCTTCTCCTCCTCCTCCTCCTCCACATCATCATCATCCTTTCACATGAAGAGATCCATTCTACAGGTCTGAGTTAACCCCCCAGCAGCACTGCCCCCCCATATCACAACAGTTTCCAAGGTCAGTAAGAAAAGGAATATCCAATTACTTTGTTCTTTGGAAGCTAAACAGAATGTGGGCCTGGGAAAATGTGTGCAGTTTGAAAATATAAATATAGAGGGAAAATATCTTATGTATGGTCCTTAATTAAAAGGATAAGCCTGATGACTACTCTGTCACCTAGAAATTTTAATGAAGTGATGCTGACATCTTAACATCTCAGGCCATAATGAGAATGCTCAGTATTGGGATAACTATGGTGTAGAACACTGAAATCACTTTATCTATAGTTATGGAATGACTTGGACAGAGTTATAAATACAGGAGTATTCCTATCTCACAGAATATGAACATAGCTGTGAGGAAGGAAACAAAGATAAAGAAGTCTTGCTGGTAAATTTTAGCAGGATATTGTGAATACATATAAAAAGATGAGTAAGAACATAAAATGGCTGGGAAGTGGCGTGGGAGATAGATTTTGAATTATGCAATACAAAAAATTAGTTCAGTGAGGCATGATTCATAATGGGAGAAAGCTACAAGTACATAAAAGTCACAGAAAAGTGATAGATCAAATGGGAATAACAAATATCAAAACTGAAGAAATTATCTCCATGAATAGAATAATTCAGAAGGCCACAAAAACAGGATCTAATGGCCTAACCAGCAATTATGCTAAATGTCATGGTGGAGGTGTAATGGAGGGTTTTATGTAAAACTGCATTCAAATCATAATACCATATGAAATATGGGGGAGTGAATAAAATCCACAAGAAAAAAAAGTGCCGTGAATTCATTGTAGTAGGTGAACATGAAAAACCCAGCTATTTGTAATAATGACTAAAGAATAGCTAAAATGCATGAAGTACATAATTGATTAGTGATGCAAATCCTAATATATAAAGACTGGCACCTGAGAGGAGGTGAACTCAAAAGGCATTTGCTAGCCAGAGCAAGCTTTGACATTTGATTTTTTTTTAATGTAATGATTTTGGAAAAAGGAGATGCTGAGATTCTCTGGGTGGAGGATGGTCTTTGACCCTTCTTCCTCTCACCTGCATCAAACTAGGAAAGAATACCTATGTTCTGCTTTCCAATGCATTTTTCCCCTCATAATAGGCCAATTTCAATTAGAGGATGTCAACAAATAAATTGACACTCCCTCAACTATCCAAAATCTCATGCTTCTTGAGGTAGAGCCAAGATGGTGAGAGAAGCCAGGAAGTTGTTTAAACTCTCCCTGGTTTCCCTCAGAAATAACTTTAAATAAAACTTCTAAATAGATCCCAGAGTGACAAGACCCACAAAAATATGGAGTGAAACAATTTTCCAATTTAAGATAACCTAGAAAGAATTCAGGAAAAGTCAGTCTCACTTTGGTAAAAAGAGAACACAGTCTAGTACAGACAGTCTCCAGACAAGCCAAGGGGAATCTTATTCACAACACAGATCAGCAACTGAACCCCTTCATCCTTAGCTCAGCAGGCTAGTGGCAGAACAAGTTAATTACCTCCAACTTAGTGCAGAAGATAACTTGCCAGCCCTGGAACTCATGCACAACTATATCCCACCATTCCAATGGTATGGGGCAATCCCCAAGCACCTCAGATTCCAGTGTGAAAAGCTAGAACTACGCTTTGGGCACCCAGCACAAGAAGCTTGGGGCAATGCCCACTATGCCCCAAGAGGCAAAACTCATCTTTTAAAAATGAGGAAAAACCAAAAAGGGCCCTGACCATAGAAAACTACTATGGCAACAGGAAATATGCAAAACACAAACTCATAAGAGGACAATACTATGAAAATGTCTATCTGTGAAGCCTTAAAGGAGATGAAATGGCCTCAAGGTATAAAAATCCTATTGAAGAAGTCCACGAAGAATTTCAAAAATTAATGATAGAAGACAAATTCATAAAAGAAGTGAGAGTTTATAGAATTACCAAAAAAAAGTCCTTTTCCTTTGAAAAGGAAACACACACACACACACACACACACACACACACACACACACGCACACACAAAAATTTGACTGAAGACAAATGAGATGTTAGACCTCTAGAGAAAATTAAATGGAGATAAAAAGGAATATACCATTTTCTCAGTGGTAAATGGCATCCATGCAAAATTGGACATATATCAGAGTATAAATACCTCACAATCAAATGCAGAAAGGAAGAAATATTAAAAGCATGCTTTTCAGAGTGTAATGCAAAAAATTATATATAATAAAGAGTCATAGAAATACAGACTAAAATTAATTGGAAACTAAATAATCCAATACTAAAGAATGAATGGGTCAAAAACAAATCATAGGGGGAAAAGTCAATAATTTTGTCAAAAAGAATGACAAAAATTGGACATCACACAAAATTTATGGAATACAGCCAAATAAAATCTTTGGGGATTTTAATATCTCTAAATGCTTACATTAATAAAACCTAGAAAGAGGAAATCAATGAATTGTGCATGCAACTAAAAAAGCAGGAAAAAAAATTAAAGGTCCCTAACTAAACACCAAAGTAGAAATTCTGAAAATCAAAGGAGAGATTAATAAAATTGAAAGTAAGAAAATTATTGAACTAATAATACTAAGAACTCATTTATGAAAAAATAATTGATAAACTTTTGATCAATTTTATTTTAAAAATGAAGAAACCAAGTTACCAGTATCAAAAAGAAAGGGGGAATTCACCATTAATGAAAAGGAATATAACAGGAGTATATCAGAGCAAAAGGAGAAAACAAAAAGAAAGAAAAAGCGACAAATAAATGAAAATAATATGCTTAAATCAGTATTTAGACTCTATAATTCTTTCTCTGAGTGTGGAAAATATTTTCCATTATGAATCTTTAAGAACTGTTTTAGATTATTGTATTGCTAAGAATAGCAAACTCTGTTAAAGTTGATCATCCACTCAATGTTGTTTCTATGTTGTGTTCTCATGGCTTAATTTAACTCGGCATCAGTTCATTTATGTTTTCCTAGGTTTTTCTGAAATCCTCCTGTTCATCATCTCTTATAGAACATTAGTATTCCATTACATTCAAATACCACAACTTGTTCAGTAATTCCCCAGTTGATGGAGATTTCCTCTACTTCCAATTTTTGCCACCACAAAGAAAGCTTCTATAAACATTCTTATACACATGGGTCCATTTTCATTTTTATTATCTCATTAAAAAACAGACCCAGTAGTGATACTCCTGGATTAAAGGGTATGCACAGTTTTATAGCTCTTTGGGCATATTTCCAAATCATTCTTTACCATGTTTGCATCAGTTCATAACTCCACCACAATGAATTAGGTTCTCAGTTTTCTCACATTCTCTCCAAGATTTTTCATTCACTTTTCTTGTCATCTTAGCCAATCTAATATGTGTGAGGTAATCAGAGTACTTTTAATTTGCATTTCTCTAATCAATAGTGACTTAAAGCATTTTTATATGACTCTACGTACTTTAATTTGTTTATATGGAAATTGTCTATTGATTTTCTTTGACCACTTATTAGTTGAGGAATGACTTATATTCTTATAAAGTAGACTCAGTTCTTTATATATTTTAGAAATGAGGTCTTTATCATAAACACTAGCTGTAAAAACTGTTTCCCAACTTTTTGCTTCTCTTCTAATTTTGGCTACATCGGTTTTGTTTGTGCAAAAACTTTATTTTTTATTTTAATGCAATCAAAAGTATTCATTTTTAGGGGCAGCTAGGTGGTGAAGTGGATAAAGTGCCAGCCCTGAATTCAGGAGGAACTGAGTTCAAATCTGGTCTCAGTCACTTAACACTTCCTAGCTGTGTGACCCTGGGCAAGTCACTTAACCCCAGCCTCAAAAAAAAAAAAAAAAAAAAAGAAAAAGTATTAACTTTTCATTTTGTAATGTTATCTATTTCTTATTTGATAACAAATTCCTCCCTTCTCCAAAGATCTGACAGGCAAACTATTCTTTGATCTTTTAATCTGCTTATACTATTACCCTTTATGTCTCAATGATCTACTCATTTCAAACTTATCTTAATATAGGATGTGAGATGTTTATGCCTAATTTTTGCCATGCCATTTTCCAGTTTTCCCAGTATTTTTTTTTCACATAGTGAATTCTTATCCCAAAATCTGGAGTCTTTAGGTTTATCAAACAGAAGATTACTATAGTTACTGATTATTGTATGTTAAGTACCTAACCTATTCCACTGATCCGGCACTCTTATTTTATTAAAACTTTTTATTTTCAAAACATATGTGTAACGAGCTGTCGTCTCCAGAAGCTGCTGGATCGCTCTCTGGGAAGAGATCTGCTGTGTCTACTCAAATCTCTCAGACAGATTCTTCTTCCTGTAACGAACCGTTGTCTCCAGGCAGTTGCTGTTAACTCTTGTCCAAAGAAGTGACTTCCCTTCCTGCAGAGAGCCCCGTCAAGCCTGATGCAATTCAGAGTCTTCTTTCTTGAATCCTGGCTCTGAATCTCCTCCAGCTCTTATCCTTCTCCAGGCCGATCTGCTCTCTGCGCCCAGTGCTCTCTCTTTTATTCTCCCAGAGAATGGGCGTGGGATAATGCAAGGGCTTCTGGGAAGAACCACCCCAGCCAATGAGCTTGCCCCCTCTATCAAGTCAACCTGAGTTCTCACCTTGTAACCGTCCAGAAAACCTGAGTTCTCACCCAGTAATCCTAACATCTCCCCCTTTCTTTTGATTTAGAACATAGGACAGTCATGACCTTGAAACATAAATCCATCAATATGGGAAGTATTACAGATAATTACATAAATTACATAAGCATATAGTAACATAGTAACATAATACATGCTAGAAGTATATGACAAATAACATAATCAAATAATCATAAATTGAAAATTTATAAATGTCCATAAGTCCATTGTCCATTAGTCTCATCTTGTGTGAGGAAGTCCAATGATTCCTGCTGGTTTTAAAGTTCTTTAACAGTCTTTTTATTAGCCATGCTCTTTCGGTGTAAGATGTTTCTTAGATCTTCTCCTTTATTTTGAGGCCTTTCTCTTTTTCTGTCTCTCTCTGATGGACAAGGCGAATATGACTCGTTGGCACCCATCTGATTCCTTCTCCTGCTGAAGAAATACAAGCAAACCCTCTCCCCCAGGCAGTTAACCTATCTGGTCCCTTCCATTCACCACTTTCTGGATCTCTCCACATCACCTGGCGATTATCTAAGGACAGTGGAGATGCTCTCACTGGACACTGCCCTTCTGGTGGGTTATAAAACCTGTCTGCTGGAGCCAGCGCATCTTTGTCAAAAATTAGAAAATTAATGGTATAGAGAACTAAATTTAGAAGTTCCCTAGGGCTACCTGTGGCTCCCCCTTTCTTTTGTTTTTGGAGGAGTGTCTTAATATCTCTGTTTCTTCTCTCTACTATTGCCTGCCCTTGAGGATTAAAGGGTATGCCCGTGGTATGTAAAATCTTATACTGTGCACAAAAGTGTGTAAAATGTTTGGACGTATATGCAGGTCCATTGTCTGTTTTTATTGCTTGTGGCACACCCATAATTGCAAAAGCTTGTATAAGGAATTCAGTGACCACTCGGGCTGTCTCTTTTGCTGCTGGCATTGCAAATGTGAATCCTGAAAAGGTGTCTACCACGACATGAATAAAAGATAGACGACCAAAAGATTTATAATGGGTCACATCCATTTGCCAGATTTCTTTGGGTCTCAAACCACGAGGATTCTTCCCTGGAGGGAGTGTAGGAGCATGGAAAGGAAGACAAGCTGTACAGCTTTTTACTATGCTCCTAGCTTCCTCTCTTGTGATTCCAAATTGTAAACGTAAAGCTCGAGCAGCCTGATGATATTTAGAATGAGATTCTTGTGCTTCCTGAAATAAAGGACTACTAGCTAACATGGTTAGAAGGCTATCTGCCTTTGAATTTCCATCAAAAATGGGACCTGGAAGTCCACTATGTGAGTGGACATGCAAGATATAAATCTTGCCTGGATGTTTTCTCACTTGCTTTTGAAGTTCCTTAAAGAGCTGATAAATATTGGAGGCTGCAAATTTTATTTGGGCTGTGGCAATTCTTTGTACTACACCTACTGAATAGGCTGAATCAGTAATTATATTTACGTCTCCTGGGTAATAAGTGAGAGCTAGCATGATAGCAAATAATTCATTCTGTTGAGTGGATTGAAAAGGAGTCCTGATTACTCTCTTTATGGTTAAATCATGAGAGTATATGGCACAAATATTTTCTTTGGAGGCATCTGTAAAGATTGTTGGTCCTTTAAGAGGAACCTTAGAAACCTTTTCTTCAAAAATCCATCGCCAATTATGTAGTAGCCGGGTAATCTTTAATGGAGATCCATGTGCAAAATTTGGAGCGGTGGCCAATAAAATTTGCCATTCTGGGATGTTCTCACAGCATACATTAATCTGTGCGTTAGTATAGAATGTGTATATTTTTTCAGGACTTATCCCAGATAATTGTGTTACTCTCTTAATAGCCTTTAATAAAATCCTAGCCACAAGCACTGGGTAAGGTGTAAGGCTTTGTTCTGGTTGTGCTGGGAGGTTCACCCACTCAATCACTCTGTCTCCTTGATGAAGGACTGCTGTGGGTGCCTCTTTTGTAGCAAAAACTGATATTTCCAAGGGTTTTTGAGTGACTCTTTCAACCACATTGGATAAAGCCAGTTCAACTTCTCTCAAAGCCTTTTGTGCTTCTTTTGTAAGCTGGCGTGGTGAATTTAAAGCACTATATCCCCTTAAAATGTCATATAGTGGTTGCAATTGACAGGTAGTCAAGCCTAGCACGGGACGCATCCATTGGATATCTCCTATCAATTTCTGGAAGTCATTTAAGGTGTTTAGCTTCTCTGTTCTTAAGGAGAGTTTTTGTACTGTAAGCACCTTAGGATATACTTCATATCCTAAATATTGAAAAGGAGCATGTCTTTGAATTTTTTCTGTAGCTATATGCAGTTTGTAGTACTTTAATGTTTCCATGGTCCTTTGTAGACATGCCTCTAACGTTTGTTCCTCAGGTGCACATCCCAAAATATCATCCATATAATGTAACAATATTACTTTTGGAAAGGCTTTTCTTACTGGAGCAAGAGCAGCTGCAACATACATTTGGCACATAGTAGGGCTGTTTTTCATTCCCTGTGGCAAAACTGTCCATTCATATCTTTTATAAGGCTCAGCCAAATTAACACTAGGCACTGAAAAAGCAAATCTTTTCATATCCTCCTTATCTAGAGGGATAGAATAGAAACAATCCTTAATGTCTATAACCCATAGAGGCCATTCTCTTGGCAACTGAGTAGGAGATGGAAGTCCAGGCTGAAGAGTTCCCATAGTTTCCATCTGTTCATTTACTCTTCTTAGATCAGTTATCATCCTCCATTTTCCAGATTTCTTTTTCACCACAAATACTGGGGAATTCCAAGGACTTAGAGAAGGCCGCAAGTGTCCTTGGTCAAGTTGTTCTTGCACTATGTCTAATAAGGCCTGAATTTTATCACTTCTTAAGGGCCACTGTTCTACCCACACTGGTGAATCAGTCTTCCACTGAATAGGAACTGGTGAAAGTGCAGGTAGGCCTTCAACAGCAGCCCTGCCTAAAAAGCCGAAGTGCTTATTTGTAATCCTATCTGCTGTAAAATGTCTCTTCCCCACAGATTGATGGGGATTTTTTCAACCACAAAAGGAGTAAAAGCTCCTGTTTCTCCTTCAAATACCCATCTCAAAGGCCTAGCACTAACCTCTGCTGCTACTGATCCTCCCACCCCAGACATATAGGTGTCTGCTTTAATCTTTGGCCAGTGACCGGGCCAATTGGCACCTCTAATAACTGTACGATCTGCACCCGTGTCTACCAATCCTTCAAATGGTATTCCGTTTATATAAATAGTAAGCATAGGTCGGTCAGCTGTCACAGCTGCTGTCCAATATATTCCTGGATTTTGTTCATTGGAGTCAAAATCTAGGCGACTATCACTAGGTTGCTTATTAGGGGTCCGTAACAATAAGCCTGATGCTACTACTTCTCCTGGTTGATAAATCACACGTTGTCTGCCTGTGTTAGTGACTGGGATATTAGATACACGTTCTCCAGTCTCCCACATCAGTGTATGGATGGACACTGTTTTGTAGGCACTCTCAGAAGGTGAAATGGTCAAGCCTACTGTGCCTGGAGGCAAAGGATCCATAGGCTCAACAGGAACAGATTTCACTTCTCCAGGGAGTATCTCGGTAGTCTCTACTGCACACAACTCTATTTTTCCTAATTTCAATCCCTTTCTTCCATCTGATTGCCTTTTGGCTGATTGATCGTGTCTTAAAATTCTTTGGATGTAACCTCGGCTGCCATCATGCCCCACTTGGGGGCCTGAAGCTGGGCCCCACCTGTCATTTCCCTGTGTCAATCTACATTCAGAGGCCCAGTGGAGGCCCTTGTGACATTTTGGACATGGAGTTTTAGGTCTTCTCTCACCCTGTCTTCTCACTGTATCTCCATATCTACACTGAGCTCTTAGATGCCCAATTTTTCCACATTGAAAACATCGCCGAGTTTCTCTAGAAGGCCCTTGCCATGAGGGACCCTGCCTTTCCACATTCATCATTGTCCGGGTGTAAAAAGCATTTGTTCCCACTGTAGCACAGCGTCTTATGATCTCCTCTAAAGGAGCATCTTTGTCTAATCCCCATATAATTCTTTTGCAAATCTCATTGGCATTTTCCTTAGCCAGATGTCTGGTCATTATTTCTGTAGCTGAATTTTCTCCAATAGTTCTTTTGACAGCAGTTTGCAAACGTCCCACAAAATCTGCAAAAGGTTCATTGGGACCTTGCTGTATTTTAGTGAAAGCCTCTCCACGATCTTTCTGTCCAGGGAGGACACCCCAAGCTTTTATTGCAGCCTTAGCAATTTGTTCATATATTGTCATGGTATAATTAATCTGTTCCGAATTCTCTCCATATTGACCTTCACCAGCTAAGTGCTCAAAAGTGAATTGTGTGTTAACTCCTATTTCCAAATTGCATCTGACTTGAATTTTACATAATTCATGAAATTCCGCAAGCCATAATAAATTTTCTCCAGGTTCCAGACATGTCCTTGCTATGGATTTCCAATCATTCGGGGTTAGGACTTCATAAGACAAACCATCTAGTAACATTTTGACATAAGCTGATGTAGCCCCATAAAGGGTACAACCTTTTTTCAAATCCTTAATTTTATTCAAATCTAAAGGTGCATATCTTCTCCTTTTTTTACCTACAGAGTCAGTATTTTCAATCACAGGATATGCATGTATAAAATCACTTATATCCTGTCCTTCTCTCTTAGCTTTAACCAATGCTTTTTCTAATCTTGTCATAGGCTTAGGCTTCTTCACAGGCAATTCTGTTTGTGTTTCTGCCTCTTCCCCTCTTTCTTCCTCCATCTCTGAAGGTGGGGTTGATGTGGGCCTGTCAATAATCTGTTCTCTAGGCAGGGTTGAAGCTTCTTCAAGAGAATCATACCATAATTCCTCATTTAAATCCTCTTGGTCTAGGGAAAGATCTTGATCTTTCCTTTTTTCCTCACACTTCCTCCTCTGTTCATTTTTAGAACTTTTCCTTCTCCTACAACTTGCTTGATAGTTTAAGGCTAATTGAACTATGTTGTAGATATAAAATACTTCTGCAGAAATTGAACGAGGCCCATTTTTTGCTTGAAATTCTTTCATTTCATATCCCACTAGCTTCCATTTATCTACATCTATCTTTTCTTCCTCTAAGAACCAATTATTAGTAACACTGTTGGATCAAAGGGTATGCACAGTTTGATAGCCCTTTAGGTCAAAGTTCCAAATTGCTCTCTAGAAAGGTTGGATCAGTTCACAACTCCATCAGCAATGTATTAGTGTCCCAATTTTCCCACATCACCTCCAACATTCACCATTATCTTTTCCTATCATCTTAGTTGTCTTAATTTGCATTTCCTTTATCAATACTGATTAGAGCTCCTTTTCATATAACTAGAGATGGTTTCAATTTCTTCATTTGAAAATTGTCTGTTCATATATTTTGACCATTTATCAATTGGAGAATGGCTTGAATTCTTATAAATTTGAGTCAATTTTCTATATATTTTAGAAATGAGGCTTTTATCAGAACCCTTGAATTAAAATTTTCCCCAGTTTATTGCTTCCCTTCTAATCCTCTCTGCATTAGTTTTGTTTATAAAAAAAACCTTTTAACTTAATATAATAAAAATGATCTATTCTGTGTTCAATAATATACTGCATTTCTTCTTTGGCCACAAATTCCTTCCTTCTCCAGAACTGAGAGGTAAACTATCCTTTGCTCTTCTAATTTGCTTATAATATCACTCTTTATGTTTAAATCATGAACCCATTTCAACCTTATCTTGGTATAGGTGTGGGTCAATGCTTAGTTTCTGTCATACTAATTTCCAATTTTCCCAGAAGTTTTTGTTAATTCTTATCCCAAAAGCTGGGGTCTTTGGGTTTCCCAAACATTGGATTACTATAGGCATTGATTATTTTGTCCTGTGAATCTAACCTATTTTACTGATCAACTACTTTGTTTCTTGGCCAGTACCAAATGGTTTTTATGGCTGCTACTTTACTATACAGTTTTAACTCTGATACAGCTAGGCTACTATTCTTTGCATTTTATAAACTGATTTCACTGAAATTCTCGACCTTTTGCTTTTCTAGATGAATATTTTTTCTAGCTCTATAACATAATTTTTGACACTTAATAAGCTGATTATTTAAGGTAGAATTGTAATTAATCATATTATTTCAGTTCCCCCCATGAGCAACTGATATTTTCCCAATTACTTAGATATGATTTTATTTGTGTGAAAAGTGTTTCATAATAGTGTTCATTTAGTTCCTGGTTCTTGGCAGGTAGACGCCTAAGTATCTTATATTATCTAATGTTATTTTAAATGGAATTTCTCTTTCTATCTCTTACTTCTGGGCTTTGTTGGTAATATGCAAAAGTGCTGATGATTTATATGGGTTTATATTATATCCTGTAACTTTTCTAAATAAATAACTTTCTCTTAAAATGATAAGCAATGTATATCTAAAACTATCTATAAGCATTATATGCAAGGGAGATAAGCCAAATGCATTTTCAATAAAATCAGGGGTGAAGCCAGGAAGTGATAATAAATATCCTTGCTTGAGCTATTATTCAACAAGTACTATAAGAATTATCTTTAACAATAAGTTAAAAGAGAGGTGAAATCACAGATTTTAATTCATAAAGTGATTTTAGTACCCATAAACATGGACGTGGAGCATTGGTGGGTTGTGATAAGATCAAGGATAAGTCTATTTTTGTGTGACAATGGCATAAAGTGTAGGAATAAGTCATGAGATATGGCTAAGTTGAGAAATATTAATTTTTACATTTAACATCATTATTTTTCAATTACATATAAAGATAGATCTTAACATTCATTTTGTACGGCTTTGAATTTCTAATTTTCCATCTGTCATCTCTTCCTTTCCTTTTTCTCAACAGTCATGATAATCATAGTTCCACATTAGTCATGTTGTGAAAGAAGAATCAGAACAAAGGGAAAAACTACAAGTAAGAAAAGACAAAGAAAAAAGGGACATTAGTTTGCTTCATTATGCATTGAGAATACATAGTTCTTTTATTGGATGCAGATCACATTTTTCATCTTGAGTCATTTGAAATTGTGTTGTATCAGTATATTGCTGAGAATAACTAAAGCCATCATAGTTGAGCATTACACAATATTGCTGTCACTGCATACAACATTTCCCTGGTTTTGTTCTCTTCACTCAACATCTTTTTTCTAACCAGTTGCATCCTCTATTAGCACATACTCTTTTCTTTTTCTCAGAGGATTTGTTCATCAAAAATTCTGCACCCAGATCATTAATTTGTAACATTACCTATTAATTATTTTTTTTATTCTTAAATTTTTGATTAGAAAAAAAATAAATGGCTTCTCCTAGTTAAAAAAGGTCCTGGACAGAAAGATCCCAAAGCAATCTTAGGTGGAGGGCTTCATTGATGAAGCCCTTTACTTAACAATGGTCCTGTCTGTTAGTAAAGGATAGATACTATTGCTGCATATTATTTATAATTTGTATTATAATTCATTTATAATAAATATACAAGCTTAATGAATGTGTATAAATGTTGAGTTTTTAATGGTAATACACAGAACTATGATCTTTTGCTAAAACAAATATAATAGAAGATATAAAGTCCACTATGTAAAAGTTTTTAAAAATCCAAACATAAAGAAAAATTCTTGGTAATTGGTTAAAATATGGACAGAGTTCAATAGAAAAGAGAGGAGATACAAAGGAAAATCAGAACAATGGAAATCATTACAAAAATAGCTTAACTCTTGGCTCCAGCCATTTTTTCTGATTTTATCCCATGTGTAGAATAGCCTTCCTCTTCATCTCCCCTTACTGGCCATTCCAACTAAAATACCATCTTCTACTTGGAATGAAAAACATCACCTGCATACAGAGAACTACGGAGACTAAATATAGTTCAATGTTTAGCATTTTTACCTTTTGTTTTGCTTGTTTGTCTTTTCCTTCTCATGATTTTTTCCTCTTTTGGTCTGATTTTATGTAAGAAAAATGCACAACATGAAAAATATGAAAATAAGTTTAAAACAATCATAAATATTTGACCTATATTAAATTGCTTTCTATATTGGGGAAGGGATCAAGGAGGGCAGAAGCAAAGTTTGGAGCAAAAACTCTTATGAAAATGAATGTTAAAAACTATAAATGTATTTGAAAAATTAACATACTATTGAGAAATTTTAATTAAACAAAATAAAATGTCATCTTCTATATTAAAAATTTTCAAGTACAAGGCCAGTACATTTATTTATTTGGTTTACCTTATACAAGTTTGTGAGCTCCTTAAGAACTGGGTAAATTTTTTGTTTCTTTTCCTATCCTCAAGGTTTGAATAGTGACTAATATGTGATGGGCACATAACAAATGTTTATTTGTTGATTGATTAAATTGAAAATATGAATTATCTGGAGAAAAAATTATTATTTGATAAACACTACAAGACAAGCAATGGATGAAATAAAGCTTAGACTGCCATGTCACATGGTTTTTCACAATAAGTAGATTTGTCATTGGTGGGTCATTTTTCAATTGTGTCTGACTCTTCATGACACCTTTTGAAGACAAAATTCTGGTGTGGATTGTCATTTTATGTTAAAGCTTGTTTTACAGATGAGTGAATTGAGGCAAACAGGATTAATGTGTCTCAGTCTAAATCTGAACTCAAATCTTTTTTTACTCCAGAACCAGTGTTCTTTCGGCAGTGCCCCTACTCTTCTCTCTAAGGGGACTTTCTATAAACTCTTTGCCATCCTATTTGTGCTGGCCACACCTTTATGGGCAAATCTTTTCATCTCAACATCATGCTTTTCAACAGGAGATTGTTCCTGTCTTTGGAAGACAAGCTCCATAGCCACTAAACAGGCCACTAAAAAGCGCTGTTAAGGGGGTGAAAGGATGTGAATGTTTTCACTGGCTAGTTTTTTAACCTATAGTATTTTTGTGGACAGTATTAGTGATGAGTGTTTCTACAACTTTGCCTTGAGCTAAATGGATTCTTCTTATACTTCTGACCATACTCCTCCTGCTACCCTTCTAGTAGGATCTCCCTTTCTTTTTTTAAAATTTTTTTAAAATTTTATTTATAATTTTTTGACAATATATATGCATGAGTAATTTTTAAATAACATTATCCCTTATATTCATTTTTCCAGATTATCCCCTCCCTCTCTCTATTCCCTCCCCTTGATGACAGGCAATCCCATACATTTTACATGTGCTACAATATAACCTAGATACAATATATGTGTGTAAATACCATTTTCTTGTTGCACATTAATTATTAGATTCCGAAGGTATAAGTAACCTGGGTAGATAGACAGTAGTGCTAACAATTTACATTCTCTTCCCAGTGTTCCTTCTCTGGATGTAGTTATTTCTGTCCATCATTGATCAACTGGAAGTGAGTTGGATCTTCTTTATGTTGAAGATAGGATCTCCCTTTCTAAACTTTAGCTCTAAGTTAAAGTGCAATGTTTTAGCTCCTTCTTATTACAGCACTCTTAATGATCTTTTCAAAACATCTCTCCTGCCCAGCATATTGATGTGCAATTTTTCTGATCTTTGGAGCATCTGTGCACAGAGCCCTCTGAAAATTAGAACCAACTATACCTCTCAAGGTTATATCTTCCTTGGTGAAATGACTGGTTTGAGTGGCAAAAATTCTGGGGAAGAAGTAAAATGAAACACCACCACCTAGTGTCATTCTTAGTCACCCAGTGTTTAACAGCTTACAAAAACTTGGGTGCATGCACCCTTGGATATTATTTGCCTAATTCCAATTCACATTCCAACATTGTCGAACGATGTCTTAACTTTACTAACACAGTAGCCCCTCCAACATTGAGTATTGATATTCTGTTGGTTGTATTTCCTAATTTATACATCTGGAGGTGGATAGCATATTTCTTTATAGATGCTTTGAGGTAGTTTCCCAATTGGACATCTATCATTTTAGTCAATATGATAGTTATAATATCTCAAAGTCATTTTAATTTGCATTTCTCTAATCAATAATAATGTAGAATATTTTTTCATATGACTAGTTTTGATTTCTTTATTGAAAAGCTGTCTGTTTATAACATTTGATCATTTATCAATTATGGAATTACTTCTATAACTATAAATTTGCATAAAGTTGTTTATATATTTAAGAAATGAGACTTTTATCTGAAAGACTATTTCTTCAATGTCTTAAATCAGCTTTTATTTGTATAAAGAGAAAATGTTATAATAATGTTCATGTAGTACCTGGGTCTATTTTGGTAGGTATTCTCTCAGGTGTATTATGCTGTTGATAGTTATTTCAAATGGATATCCTTTTACTATCTCTTCTTGCAGGGCTTCATTGGTGACATCTAAAAATGGTAATGATTCATATAGATTTATTTTAAATCCTATTATTCTGTTAATATAATAAATTGGTTCAACTAACTTTTTGTTGTATCTTTAGGATTTTCCAAATAATCATCAAATGGTGTGCAAAAAATAATTTATTTCATTTCCAACTCTGATTCGTTGAATTTCTTTTTCTTTTATTGTTATTGCATTTCTAAAAAAATTGAATAGGTGACACATAGTATCTTTTCTCTTTTTATCATTTTAAATTAAATCTGTTTGAACTTTCACATTGTCTGATATTATGATTGTTATCATTAATAGTTTTTTACATCAGCTGAAGCACACTAAATTTTACATCAGTCTTTTATTTTATCTCTATGTATAACTTTCAATTTTTATTCTGTCTCTGGTAACATGTTGAATTCAAATTTTTACTTCAATCTGCTACTTGTTTTCATTCACTTTCAAAGTTATTATTTGTTGTGTATCTCCATTCATTTTACATTTTCTCAATATCTTTCTCTCCCATTCACCCTATCCTTCTTTACAGGTCGACCTGTAACCATTACCTTCCTCTTCTCTTTCTTAATATATCTACCAATCTGAGTCTTTCCCTTACCCTCTTTCCCTCTCTTCTAATTCTTAATCTACATACTCTTTAAAAGTCTCTTCTTTATCCTATTCCCCCACCCTATTATGTCTTTATATATTTAGGAGACTTTTATGCACTTCTTATATATATTTTGTTCTCTCTTTAACCTATTTCTGATGAGATTAGAGTTCTAGCACTACTAGCACGTCAACCCAACTTGATTCTTCTATATCACTTCTTTCTTTTCTGCTTCATTTGTATGAAATAATTATTCCTTTTTTAGTCCTCCCCACTCAACTTTTTTAGAATTAGATTTTAGAAATTAGAATTTAGAACTACCATCCTACATAGCTAAGCCCAAATATTTCTTTCAAAATACCCAAGTAATGATGCCACTCTAAAGACTATTGATAGCATTTTCACATATAAAAGTAAACATTTTGACTTTTTACTAGAATTTTCTGCAAAGCATTAGAAATGGAATTACAGAAATAATAATAATTCTCATTCAATTTACTTAACAATGGTTTGCCCAGACTCACATGAAAAGAAAATGGGAGACTCCTAAAAGCTGATGTATTCAACACATCATAGCTATCTGTGGTAAAGAAATATTGTTAAAGCTTTTGTGAAAAGATGAATAGATATCAAAACATTGAAAGTATCTTCAACAATTTTAGTGTAAAAAATAACCATATTGTCCAGATGAAAAAATAATTGTAAACTACAGAGTCGGATACTGGAAATCAGTGAGGAAATTTTTGAATATTTTTTTACTAATTTAAAAGGAAATATCTAATGAAAATTTTGTCTTCTCTATGACTTTCCTAAAAGCACCACTGACTTCCTTATTTCTCAGACTATAGACCACAGGATTCAACATGGGGATGACCATGGTGTAGAAAACTGAAGCCATTTTGTCTGTGTCCATGGAATGCCTGGAGCTGGGTTGTAAGTACATGAAGATTATTGTTCCATAGAATATGGACACAGCTGTAAGATGGGAAGCACAGGTAGAGAATGCTTTCTGGCGGCCCTCAGCTGAACGCATCCTCAAAATGGCGATGAAAATGAAAAAGTAGGATTTCAGAATGAAAAAAAGGCTAAATAATACATTGAAACCTACAGCGAAGAAAACAACTACTTCATTAATGTAGGAGATAGAGTAGGAGAGAACCAAGAGGGGTGGAACATCACAGAAAAAGTGATGAATCAAGTTAGAATTGCAAAAGTAGAGGCTGAAGGTGTTTCCTGTGTGAATGGTAGCAAAAATAAAACCACAGATATGGCAACTAATAACTAAACAAGCACATACACCAGATGTCATGGTGGTAGTGTAATGGAGGGGCTTACACACTGCAACCTGGCGATCATAGGCCATAGCAGCCAAGAGATAGCTTTCAACTGTTGCAAAGTAGGCAAAGAAAAATATTTGTGCCGCACATCCATTATAGGAAATGATTTTGTCCCCTGGGAGAAATCCAGCCATCACTTTAGGAGTAATGGCTGAAGAATAACCCAAATCTGCCAGGGAAAGGTTACTGAGGAAAAAGTACATGGGGGTGTGAAGATGGGAGTCCCACAGTATCAGAATTATTAATCCCAGGTTTCCCACTAGGGTGATGAAGTAGATGATAATGAATATTATGAAGAGGGGGACCTGAAGCTCAGGGGCATCTGTTAATCCCACAAGGATGAACTCCTTCACTTCTGAACAATTCTCCATAAATGTCTAGTAGGGATTTAGAAGATTGACCTGGAACAAAAGAAACAGAAAAGTACAGAAAAGATCATAGTTTTTATTGTTCTTTTGTGATGATGATAGAATCATGTTTTGTATAATATGAAACTACAGTATTTTGTTATAAAAATTATGGAGTTTTAATATATGATAAATTGACAGCATGCTAATGTTGCTATTATGATTTTATAATACACATCATAAGTTCCCTAAAACGCATCAGGATAATTACTAAACAGGTCCTCAACCTCCATTACTCCTCCATCGCCATCTTTATTTTTTCAGTCACATGTATTGTAGCCATGCTATTGAATTGATCCTCCCTCCCACTCCATGACCCAGAACTCAGAAATTCCTCTAGAATACATCCTACTATCTTTTCCTTACATATTCTGCCCTAATTTCCTCTCCTTACCATAAACACCAGTTCCCATATTTCTACCATGTTTCCAATTTCATTTCCCTTATTTTGACCTTACCCTATCCCCTACAAAGGATTGAACGGATGATTAACTGCTCCATTGATAGTCCCTCAGCTATCCTAAAATTTCTTGCTTCGTTGTCTTTTACCAGACATTCAAATTTAGCATTATACTTTTTATTTACCTTTAATGGTCCAATGAACATGGGGCAGAACAAAGTGCATAAATACACTGAGTAGGTTCTCTATAGAAACATGTCCTTCTCTTGTCACTTGTACCCTCCATGTTCAAATGAACCCAGTTAGCTCTTAATCCACTTGTCCTGCATAATGTTCTCCCCACCTTGAATCAGAAAAGAGAAATGTCATCATTCTTGATTTCTCTCTTACCTACTCTATACTCCATACCTCCTTCAATGTTTCCTGTTCTCTCCTGCTTTGTTCCCATCTTAGAGGAAGTTAATCAAGCCTACATGTGATCTTCTCATCTCATCTCATCTCAAATTATCTCTTCCAAAAATGTTAATAGATAAAAATCAGATAATACTATTAGTTTAGGAAATTGATTTATTAATATTTCCTCACTTGATCTTCACAACAAACCAGTAATGTAGGTATTGTACCCATTTAAAAGAGGAGAAAAATGGAAGCAGAAAAAAATAAGAGATTTGAGAAGGGTCACCTAGAAAGTATCTGATATCTGATTTGAACTTCTCTCCAATTCCAGGTCATATACTATATCCATCTGGAAACCTCTAAGAGTCCAAATCCTCCAGCACTGTATTGTTTAATTTTTTTTCTCTTATACAATTTCCCATTCCCTATTATTTACAATAATGCCTAGATACCGCTATCTTTAAAAAAATCACCTTTTTTTAAAATGCATCTTTCATACAAGTACAGCCCAGGTGAATTTGTGTCTCTGCTGTTCAGTGGTGTTGGTAGATCACATGTACAAAATATGAATGTCTCTATTTCACATTTAATACCCTTAAACTCTCTCCATCCTCTCTTCCTGAATTGATTTCACAGTATTCCCCATTTCTTATGTCCCACATGTAGGGCAGATAGTTGTATATTCATCTCTATCCTTGATCTCCCATCTCCCAGCTATGTGCCTTCATATAAGTTGTTTTTCATGCTTCTAAAACTCTTTCTCTTCAACACTTCCTCTTAGAATCCTGGCTCCCTGAAATCAACAGTTCAACTGTCACCTCCAATTGTCAGAACTTTTCCAGTTCCTTTTATGATTTGTGCCTCCCATTTAAAGAGTTTACACTTCCTTTTATTGATTTATCTGCATAACATCATTTACTACCTGTAAGCATAAAATCATTAAGGATGGGAAATATTTGTGTTTGGTTGCATGTGTGTGTGATGAGAGTGGAGCTATTCTCAGAGGAAAGCATGGTCATTCATACAGAATCCACACTAAATATATATTCATTAAATTGAATCAATTGCATGACTAAAATTGAACACATAAAAATTATTGGCTAGGAAAACATTATAAACAATAATGAGGATACAATATCTCTACATAGTCACCCCAAGCAAGACTCTTATCATCTCTCAGCTTCCTCAGGTATTAAACTAGATATATAAGATCTTTTTTAAAAAAAAAAATCCAATCTTGTGATTTAGGAGGCAGATGAGTGGCAAAGGGGATAGAAGAAGAAAAAGATGGAATCTGGATGAAAAGAGTTCAAACTGTCTAAAATGCTTGTTTCCTGTATCACAATGGACACATCACTTAACATTTCTTAGCCTCAGTTTTCTCATCTCTAAAACAGAGGTAATTGTAATATCTATCTCACATAGAACATATGTGATTTCTAAAATCTTGTGAATCTTGAAGTTCTGAATAAATGATAGTGACTATTATCATCAATTTGGATTTAATAACATAAAACATAATGGAAATAGCAATTGCAAATTTATGATTTTAAACTCTATATCTTCTCATATCTTAAAGTCAAGGATATCATTTTTCATTCATGTGGCACTCATATTGTAGAACTGAGTAGAACTTGTTAGTAATTTTCTAATAGCTGAGACCTACCTGGGTCTTTTAGGATGGTGACAAGAGTCTAAGGGGAATGACTAAAGAAGGACCTTTGCCCAAGGGTAAATCTTTATCCAAAGAGAAGAGAAGAAGATTTGTAGAAACTTGTTCCTGGCATCTAAAACTCAGTTTTTCCACACGGTCTGCTGTCCTCGGCCATATTTCTCCTTGGATCCTGATGACAGGAAGGTCAATAAATAGGCTAAAGCAAAGGAGAACTGATTTTATTAATAAATAAAGGATGATAACCAAAATCAGACTTGTCCAATGGACATTGGCTCAAACTGAAACAAAAAGACTTTCTGTGGCTTTGGGATTGTAAACTTTGCAGTAGGGTTTTACAAGAATGGACATATTGATGCTCTTAAAATACAAAGGCTCCTTTGAGGACATCCAGAACTCCTTAGTGTGCACCTCCGAGAAGTGTATAATAAGCATACCCAGGTCTGCAGAGACCCAATCACTATTAGGAAGGAAAGTCATAAGTGTATTCATATGTTGTTGCTAGGACTTTTCCATGATACACAGAGAACATGACTACTCTCAGGAGACACAAGAAATCAGGGCCATGACCTGAAAGATCTGCCACATGGACAACTAGAAAATAGTCAGGAGAATTGACAAATCCTTTAGAGCCTGGGCACAATTTCTCTATGGTGCAGCTTCCATCCAGAAAAATGTCTGATGGGGAAGGATTGATGTGTCCAGAGATTTAGAGGCTTGATAGGTGATGACAATGATGAAAGCAGTAAAAAGATAAGGAGTAAAAGAGAATAAAGAAAACATTTTAAAAATACAAAAAAAAAAAGGAATTTCAGGATGGGATTTAGAAAAGTAGTATAGTTTTACTATTGATTATATATAATAAACATTTAAAATTGTACATGATGAAAATTAACAGCTTAGTATTTGACTTTCTTCTATTATTTATGTATTGCAATTATCATATCTATTACTGCGTATTCATCTCATAATAAAAAAAATGTAAATTAAAAGAATGAAAAAATATCTCCTTACATATGTTTTGAGTATCTTACAGTCGTTTTTCAATTATGGTTGAGCCTTTGTAAACCTCATTTGGAATTTTCTTTTCAAAAATACTAAAGTAGTTTGCTATTTCCTTCTCTAGTTCATTTTACAGATGAGGAAACTAAGGCAAACAGAGTTAGGTGACTTGTCCATATAACTAATAAATATCGAAACCAAATTTAAACTCAAAACATCTTCATTCATACCTGTACATTATGCACTGTTCTGCCTACCTACAATATTTCAAGTTGTTATTCCCCAAAATAGCCATATAAGAAAAGGAAGATGAGGAGATAATTCCACTTCCTTTCTCCAGTAATTTCCTAATCTATATATTCAAGCCTCAAAGAGAGCCAACTTCCATTTTCTTATCCTGTCTTAAAGGGATAAGTTAATCAATTCTAAGGCTAGTGACATCTAATTTTAGCAGTTCCAGTTGGGTCAGATGAAAGCATATTCAAGTTTTTTTACCCTTTGAACCCCATGTTTTCATCCTCCTTTACTTCTAAGGATCCTTCCCTGAGAGCTATGTTCAAACATTCAATTTCAGAATCATTCTCATACATGTAAGAGACCTCAGAAACTATTGCCCATAATTGGATAAGAATTTTATGTGCAATGTAGTGGAGATAATGAATGTGGAATCTATTACCAAATGTAAATCTAATAGAGTAATGAAAAGATATAAAACAAAAAATATTGGGGAAAATAATAATTTTCCTGTAGCATGAAATGATTATCATATCTAAATCACTTAATAGAAAGGGAGTTATTTGTGCAGTCATATAATAAAGTGAAATTAGCACATTGGTAATTTCCAGTGCTCTACATCCTTCCCCTTCTTCTATGAGTGCTAATTTAAAAGTTTCTCATAAAGATTAATTGAAAATTTAACTTCATAAATTCTCACAAACTGAGGCCAAAAATAGTGAGAAAATAATTCAAATTCATTAAATTCCTATAAACTGCAGATCTGCATTGGAACTTCAGATTCAGAAATCAAGCCATTCTCCAATTGATAAATGGTCAAAGGATATGAACAGACAATTTTCAGATGATGAAATTGAAACTATTTCCACTCATATGAAAGAGTGTTCCAAATCACTATTGATCAGAGAAATGCAAATTAAGACAACTCTGAGATACCACTACACACCTGTCAGATTGGCTAAGATGACAGGAACAAATAATGATGAATTATTTCAGGTGATGTGGGAAAACTGGGACACTGATGCATTGTTGGTGGAGTTGTGAAAGAATCCAACCATTCTGGAGAGCAATCTGTAATTATGCCCAAAAAGTTATCAAAATGTGCATATCCTTTTGATCCAGCAGTGCTACTACTGGGCTTATATCGCAAGGAAATACTAAAGAAGGGAAAGGGACCTGCATGTGCCAAAATGTTTGTGACAGTCCTTTTTATAGTGGCTAGAAACTGGAAAATGAATGGATGCCCATCAATTGGAGAATGGTTGGGTAAATTATGGCATATAAATGTTATGGAATATTATTGCTCTGTAAGAAATGAGCAGCAAGATGAATACAGAGAGTCTTGGAGAGACTTACATGAACTGATACTGAGTGAAATGAACAGAACTAGACGATCATTTTACACTTCAACAACAATACTGTATTGTGATGGAAGTGGATTTCTTCAACATAAAGAAGAGCTAATCCAGTTTCAATTGATCAATGATAGACAGAATCAGCTACACCCAGAGAAGGAACACTGGGAAATGAGTGTAAACTGTTTGCATCTTTTGTTTTTCTTCCCAGGTTATTTTTACCGTCTGAATCCAATTCTTCCTTTGCAACAACAACAAAATTCGGTTCTGCACATATATGTTGTATCTAGGATATACTATAAGATATTTAATATGTATGGGAATGCCTGCCATCTAGAAGAGGAGGTGGAGGGAAGGAGGGGAAAATTCGGAACAGAAGGGAGTACAAGGGATAATGTTGTAAAAAACTACTTACGCATATGTACTGTCAAAAATGTTATAAAATTAATTTTTAACAAAGGAACTACAGATTCAGTCATTGAAACTTTCTTTTTTCTTTCTTTTAAAAATTTTCAATAATAGAAAAGCTTTCACCTAGAAGATGGTATTTTATTTTATTTGTCAGTACTATTTTATTTTTCCAAATATATGCAAAAATAGTTTTTGACATTCATTTTTTGTAAGACTTTATGTTCCATATTTGATATGTATGGGAATGCCTGCCATCTAGGGGAGGGGGTGGAGGGAGGGAAGGAGAGGAAAATTCAGAACAGAAGTGAATACAAGGGATAATGTTGTAAAAATTACCTATGCATGTGTACTGTCAAAAATGTTATAATTATAAAATTAATTTTAAAAAAGGATTATAGGGAGCCCATGGAGCAATATGGAAAAAAAAGACTTTATGTTCCAAATTTTTCTCCCTCCCTTCCATAGCTTCTGCCTTCCCCAAAACATCAAGTAATCTGGTACAGGTAAAATATGTGAAATTATTTTAAACATAGTTATGAATTTTAAAAATACAAGAAAATATTATGGAAGAAAATTCTAACTAAAAAGGAAAAAAATGAGAAATAAAATCAAACAAAAAAGGTGAAAATATTATGATTTGATCCATATTCAGTCTCCATAGTTCTCTCGAGATGTAGATAACATTTTCTATCCTAAGTCTTTTAGAATTGCTTCAAATCATCTCATTGTTGAGAAGAGCCATGTCCATCATAATTATTCAAACCTTTAAACAGATCAAGCTGAAAAGTTTCTGCACATAAAAAATTAATACACCTATGATAAAAAGACAATAAGTTGAATGGAAAAAGAATCTTTGTATCAAATTGCTTTCATAAGAGATTGACATTCAAGATTATTTATGTGTCTAACAAATACATACATATATATACATATATATAGCAATTTCCCAAAATAAGAGAAATGTAAATCAAAACAATCTTCAAGATTCACTGAACACCATTCAAATAGGGAAAGATAACCAAAAAAGTCCATTGTCAATGTAGAAAGAGTTGTAAGATAACAGGAACCCTAATAATTTATTGGTAGAGCTATGATATAGTACAATCCTTTTAGAAAATAATTAGAAATTGTGCAAATAAAGTGATTAAAATTCCCATACCCTTTGAAACATAAACTCCCTTATTGAATTTATGCTTCTAGAAAAGCATTGATAAGAAGAAATTTCTAACAAAGTATTGCCAAAAAAAAAAAAAAGAAAAGAAAAAAAGTATATACCCATAAACCAGGGAATGGCTAAAAGAATTATAATACTTGAATGCAGGAGATTGTTATTGCACTATAAGATATGATGAGAATGATTAAATCAGAGGGCAGAATCCAATGGGTAGAAGTAATGAAAATGTAAATTTAGAATAAATGTTTTGAAGGGAAAGAATTTCTAAGCCATTAGTGCCAGACAAAGAGAAATGGGTTCTGTTAAGAGGCAGTGATTTTCCCCTTCTTGGAAATCTTAAAACAGAAACTGGATATCTTGCTGGAAATTTTTAAAGTGGATATGTTTTGGGGGATGAGGTCTCTACCATGTCTCAAATCTTTTTACTCTTTGATTCTAATTCTAAATGATATTAATTTATTTATGAAGAAAATTTAAAAGAAAAGGCATCAAAAAGGAAAATAATACAAACTACCTAATAATTTGGAATATTGAAGGTAGTCTAAATGTTCTCATCTTTGGATTAAATTTCTAATACAAGATTCATGCTTAGGTTAAGATACTCAAAGAGTCCTTCCTCTTGGAGTCTTGTCATTATCCTAAAGGACCCAGGTAGATCTCAGCTACTAGTATATTAGTAACAAGTTCTAGGCAATTCTACAATATAAAAGTTCATGAAAGAAAATTAGTATCCTTGGGTTCAAAGTAGATGGAGATAAGGGTTCAGTCACAGATCTGAAAGTGCCATTTTCACAATGTTTCATGTTATTTTATTCCAAAAAAGGCTGATGATAGCATTTATTGGGAATATCAATGTTTACAAAGCACTGTACTTTTAAAAAATCTCATTTGTCCTCATTTGCTCATTTGCTGTTTTATCTCCATTTTAGAGATGAGGAAACTGAGGCTGAGAGATATTAAGTGATGTGTCCAAGATCATACAGGTGGCAAGTATCTTAGAATTTGAACTCAGTTCATTCATTTCATCCATTCATTCCATATCCTTCTATCTTCTTTGCCACTTATCTGCCTCCTAGATCTTAAGTTCTTATGGGTCAGTCAGTTTCATAGCTGAAAAAAGTGAGACTTTGAGATGGTATGGGTCTTGCTTGGGGTGACACATAATAAAGAGCAAAAGTGGAATCCAAATCATATTAAAAATGGCAATCTTGCCATTCTACCAGTTGTCATTATTTCATATACGTACTATTTGTTTCCCCTTGCATTTCATAATTCTTTATAAGAATTATGAACACAGAATAAAACAATCAGGTATTGCAAATGCTTACATTTTTTGTTTTAATGGTAAAAATCCTTCTTCTGAAATTTTTCAAAAAAAATCCAAAATTAAATTTGAAATTTAAAAAGCTGCAATTGCCTACATCATGATTTACATTTTGGATGTAAAAAACTTCTATAACTTTATTCCCACAGCAGCAGTGACGGTCAGATTGGAGAAGTGATTTATCTAAAGTTGCAGACATAATGATAAATAACAGGACTAGAATCCAGCTCTGCTCTTTACTCTTTCACCCATACCAGCCTTTCTTCAAGAAGGAAGAATTTGGAACTATAGTATCATAGTTCAAATCCTAGATTATCCATAAAGTCACTTAGAAATGAAAGGATTGGACTAGATGACCTTTAAGGTCACTCTCAATTTTAAATGAATGAATCTATAAGATTTTCTGTAGAAATTTTTGATCTTTATTATTGTTTGTCCATTCTTCCTATTCAATGATTTTTATGTGTTTGATTTTATTATGTAATTAACTCAATTCAACAAGCATACATTTAGTACTGATTCCATCCCATTATGTAGTAATCCTTGAAAATGCTTTTGCCCCATCCATCCCCCACACAAGCACAATTATTCCTACCCTCAAGATTGCATATGGCACAGAACAGTATTCCAAAGAAAAATCAATGGAAAATATATACCAAATAAATACAAACTATTTTAGTGGTGTGGGGAGAACAGTACAAAGTGAGAGGAACAGGAAAGTACAGAAATTGGCATTTGTACTTCATGCTTCTGAGATCCAGGAATTCTAAGAAATGTTCAAAAATAGAGTTTATAGAAATATCCAAAAATAGAGTTTATAGAAATATCCATGGAGGATAGCTCGTACAAAGGCACATAAGTACAAAGGAGATCAGAGATCAAGAATGGAAAAATAAATGGAGAGTCATCTGCATATCATGTAAGATATACAGGATGGAGAATACTATGAAATTAACCTTGGAAGATAGGATGGAGAAAGTTGGTTATAGCTTTTAAATATGAAATAGAGACATTTGTATTTTATCTTAGATCTGCTGAGCACTTCTCAACATTAGAAATACAAAGAATATAAAATGTAATTATGTGGAAGATGTATTTTTAAATGATGATTTTTTTTAAAGATGGCAGAACCTGGATATTATTGCAGATAACTGGCAATGTGATCTTTTAGAAGGAGGAGAAAATAAATTAGAAAAACATGATTGAGGGGTTGGATTCTTAGAGGCTTCCAAGTAGAAATAGTATAGGACTTGGAAATAAAGAGATGTGTCCACTGGGACTCAGATACTTCCTAGTATCAGATTCTTGAAAAGCTCCCTATCTTTATCTGCTTCTTTTTCCTTCTTTGCAAAATGAATACATCATATAGAATCCTGGTTCATTATAAATATCCAAGGAGGTAATATTTAAAAGCATTTTCCTAAACTAATAGTTCTGCATACATCTTTTTAGAGGAGATAGGATGAGAAAAGATGAAGATCATGTATATAGAGATTAACCTTGATAATGAAAAAAAACCCACCTCTTCCTCTAAAATAGGGATGAAGCCGAAGAGAAAGGAGAAAAATGAAGAGGGGTTTGGAGTGTGGAGCAGGGAATCAAAAAATCCAGCAATAATGACATCTCTCTCTGCTAATTCAAGAGAAAGCAAGTAGGATAGGAAAGTAGGTTAAATAGTTAGGTGAGGAAGATTAACTGATTCATTTGGCCCTGAGAGGGCAGAAGACACCAAATAACAAGATGTTTCTATAGAGAACCCACTCAGCAACATTATGCACCATTTTCAGCCCCATATTATTGGATCCATCTAGGGTTTGTGGTGAGCATGTTGCATTGGAGTGATGGGTGAAAGTACAAGGGAATGAGGATTTCAGGGTAGTTCAGGGAGTATCATTGAAACAATCACTCAGGGGGCTAATCTTGTGAAGAGAAAGGAGTGAGGTCAAAGTAAGGGAGATTAATTTGCAGAAGAAATGAACTTGGGAAAATAGTAGGTGTTAGGATTACTAAGTGAGAACTCAGGTTGTCTGGACAGTGACAAGGTGAGAATTCAGGTTGGACAATTACAAGGTGAGAACTCAGGTTGACTTGATGGAAGGAGCAGGCTCATTGGCTGGGGTGGTTCTTCCCAGAAGCCCTTGCATTATCCCACGCCCATTCTCTGGGAGGATAAAAGAGACAGCATTGGGCCCAGAGAGCAGATCGGCCTGGAGAAGGATAAGAGCTGGAGGAGATTCAGAGCCAGGATTCAAGAAGAGGGTCTCTGCATTACATCAGGCCTGACGGGGCTCTCTGGGAAGAGATCTGCTGTGTCTACTCAAATCTCTCAGACAGATTCTTCTTCCTGTAGTGAACCGTTGTCTCCAGGCAGTTGCTGTTAACTCTTGTCCAGAGAAGTGACTTCCCTTCCTGCAGAGAGCCCCATCAAGCCTGATGCAATTCAGAGTCTTTTTTTATCTCTGGGAGTCCTCTCTTTTATTCTCCCAGAGAATGGGCGTGGGATAATGCAAGGGCTTCTGGGAAGAACCACCTCAGCCAATGAGCCTGCTCCTTCCATCAAGTCAACCTGAGTTCTCACCTTGTAATTGTCCAGAAAACCTGAATTCTCACCTTGTCACTGTCCAGACAACCTGAGTTCTCACTTAGTAATCCTAACAAGTAGGAATGAAGGAATTGGTGTTTATGGTAAGAATTAAATCTATGTTGCAGAAAGGTAAGGCAGAATATGTAATGGAAAGATAGAAGGATGTAGTAAAAGGGGGAATTTCAGAATTCTGGGTAATGGAGTTGCAAGGATGATCAAAGAATATGGCTTATGCTGAGTAAATAGGAAAGTTATGGAAATTAGAGAGGAAAAAGTAGGAAATAAATAAGAGTTGCAGAGGACATGGAATTAGGGAAAGAAAGTATAAAATGCCTCTATCTGCTCAAATGGAGAGGTGAAGGGGCTTAACAGATCTTAGGAGACAATTTTTTCAGAATTCTTATTTGGAGTGTATGATAACATTAATTAGGGGAGTAAAATCATTACTTTGTGACAGAGGTCAAATGAAACAATAACCTTAGCTTTGCGGCTCACTGTGGTTATAGGATTTATTTGATAACACATTAGTGAAACCAAAAAAGGTTGAATATAGATGTAACCTAGGGTTCAAGTAACTTGAAAAAGGACAAAGGAGCTCATGGAGCAAAGATGAATCAATCTATCACAGGGTCAGACCTATAAAGGAAAAGGAGATAGACTACAGTAGGAGAGACACACTGAAAACAGGGAGAGTTGTAGAGACTGATGTTCATATTAAGGGATATGTCTAGGCTGGAAAAAGAATGAACTCAAATGTGCAATGGAGAAACTGAATGCTATTCCCAGAGAGAGATTTTAAGAGTTCTGGAAAATGTTCTAAATCCAGCTCTGACACTCAGTGTTCTAAAGGCCCTCCCAGCTCTGATAACCAGTGATTTAAGCCCCCCTCTTCCACTTCCCTCCCCACTCTGACAGGAAGATTCATCTTCCTGAACCTAAATCTGGCCTCAAACATTTACAATCTGAGCAAGTCACTTAATCCTGTTTGTCTCAATTCTTCATCTGTCAAATAAACTGGAGCAGAAAATGGCAAACCACTCCAGTGTCTTTGCCAAGAAAACTCCAAATGGGGTCATGAAGAGTAAAACACAATGAAATGACTAAATTACAATATATGTGGCTAAGATGCCGTTAAAAGTTTCCCCATGCTCCTGAGGCCTATGAGTACGTGCTATAACCCCTTTCATTATAACACCACCATGACATCCACTGTGGTTCCTATGTCCTATATACATATAACTATGCATATAGGTTTATATGATCTAGGTGATCCCTTCACATAGGAAAACACCTTTAGCTTCCACTTCTGTGGTTCCAATTTGGCCCATCAATTTTTCAGTGGCATTTTACCCCATCCCAGCATTCTCTACTTCTTACAGATACAACAATGAATTGGTTACCATCTTCTTTTGAATTATGCCTCTTTTCATCTCAAAATATTATATATTTGTCTTTGTAGCCATTCTGAAGATGGCAGCTGAAAACTGACAGAAAGCATTTTCTACCTGTGCTTCCAATTTCATAGAAATATTCTTATTCTTTGGGATAATAATCTTTATATATTTAAAATATAATATATATATATATTAAACATAAATATGTAAATATAAAATATTTAAAATATGACTAATCATTCCACAGAAACAGAAAACAGGGGTTCAGAATTCTAAAACATGGTCATCCCCAAGTTATGCCTTTCAGTCAAAAGCTTAAGGAACAAGTAGGTCAACAATTCTCTTTAGAAAGTGATTGAAAGGATGAATCCTTCATTGGGACTCTCTTTTAATTGACAAAATTGCATAAATATTTCTTCCCTTCTTTGATCTTTAAAGTACAACCTCTCTAAGGTCCACATCCTAATTATTTCCCATGACAGAAAACTGAATTCTCCCACTCCATTCTGAGAATGAGAAACTTCAGTTTTCTTTGGTTTTAAGTTTCCAAGTTTGAGATGTATCATTTTTAGAAATGTGTGGAAGTTGAATTTTTCCTCAAAACTGCAGTTTTCTGCTGAGGATACCTTTTGAAGTTTTATAAATAATTACCTTATCTTTTCAAAAGGAATTTAACCAAATTTTCAGAGCGTGTTTGTGTGTGTGTGTGTAATATGGAACTGCCAGAAATAGATTTTATATATTACACACACAGACACAGACACAGACACACACACACACACACACACACACACACACACACACACACACACACACACACACACATATATATATATATAAAACTATTTACACTTTGTATGGCCCTGGGCAAATCTTTAAATGATTTAGGAGAAAGACATAATCAATTCTTGGATTCTTTACAATGTTCCTGGAGTCCAAAAGAAAATCATGCTATTATTCTCCCTAAGTCTTACACTTGGGAATGGTGGCTTAAGAAGTGAGTGGATCAAGAGTGAATTTCCTGAAGTGAATTGAGAGTTAAATTAATTATACTTGCTTACACAGCATGCCATAAGTGGGAATTAATACAGTGCCTGCTACATAATAAGAACTTTAAAAATATTTGTTCATTGCTTCACTACCTTGCAAACAGTCTTTTATCGTTTGTTGTCATGTGGTCTCAACTTTTTGTATGATGGGAAAAGTCTTATTTCAATTGGAAATTGACAATTTCCAATTCATTGAAAATGACAAACACGCAAGCCTTTTCTGTGTTTTCACCTTTTTCTAGCTTGTATTTATTGATACATTCACTATCATTTAATATTAGGAATACCAAATTAGTCAGAAGCTGCCTGAGTAGCCATATAATGTACTCTTGACCAAAAAGGAATCCCCATTATAATATATCTGAGAAGTTATCCAGCCTTTGATTAATGACTCCCAAGGAGCAGTAAACTTTTTCTCAATATAACCCTTTCCAGTTTTGTCCAGTGCTAATAACTAGAAAGTTTTCCTCCACCCTGATATCAAGCCTAAAATTGCCTCTTTACATCGCCAATCCATTGCTCTTGACTTTATCTCTTAGATTCAAACAGCAAAATTATAATTGATTCTACATATAAGAAAATTTCAAATTCTTGAAGACAACGATCATGTTATCTACACCCACCCCTCACAAAAATCTTTTCTTCAAATTAAACATACCTGTTTCTTCAATTGATTTTTACCTATAACATGTACTTTAGCTTCATAATGATGATGGCATCCTTCCCTTGTATTCCCTTCAGCTAATTAATGTCCTTCTTATACTATAGCATCAAAGCCTCAGTCATCTAAGCTGTAAAATAGGGCTAATAATAATCTAACTGTAAGAGTAAATGGAGAATATTTGTAAAACACATTATGAATTGTTGACGAGCTTTCCAACTTGAATTTCATCTCTCACTTCTTATACCATAATCCTGCTCTTTTTAATGCTCTAACATAACAGTTTTTAAATATCAATTTTTTACTCAAGAACTTTATTTCACCTCCCCTCACCTTTACCATGCAGAAGGGACTCCTATTCTTAAGTTATGCCTAGTCTATATATCTCATTATTGGCTGCTACCACTCATCTCAATCCTTGCAAATCCTAATGATATTGGGTCTGGAAAATATTATCTAAATTTCATTAATAACAAAAATGACATCTTACAAATTAATGATCTTTTTAATGCAATATCCTCAGGAAAAAAGGAAAAGATGAGATCATATAGGTGGAATAAACAAGCAAGAAAATAACATAAATCCTCCTATGTCATAAGGGCCCAGAACAGAAAGATTACAAGTCATTACAAGCCTTTGCCTAGACTGTTGTATAAATCAATATCTATCCCTGTCCATGGTCTTGACTGCTAGTAGAGAACAGTAACTGTTATCATGTACGATGTTTCATTTATAATAAATAAGTAAACTTAATGAGTTCATATAATAATGTGTTAAGCTAAGGTTACTAATATGTGTCAATGGAGGAACTTGCCACTGGAGTTATATAAACAACCTCTCCCCATTTATAACTGTACTTCAAATGCAAAAGCTTAGGGGGATAATAGATACTTTTCTATTGACTTTCTATTTTATTTTTAATATTTAATTCATTTTGAACATAAATACAAAAAGGAAGAGTGAGAATGTTTTTATATATACAGAAGAACATAAAGAAAAGGGGCAGCTAGGTGGCACAGTGGATAGAGTACCAGCCCTGAAGTCCCTGACGAGGACCGGAGTTCAAATCTGGTCTCAGCCACTTAACACTTCCTAGCTGTGTGACTCTGGGCAAGTCACTTAACCCCAATTGCCTCAGCAAAAAAGAGAGAGAGAGATAGAGAGAGAGAACATAAAGGGAAAATTCAATATGAATATTGAATATCAATATTTCAGATTGTTTAATTTTTAAATTATGTAATAAATATTTCACATTGTATTCAATGCTACCTTGATATTTTTGCTTCCTTCAAAGTTTTCTTTTATTCTCTGCTTGTACTTTTTAATTTAAATTATAACTGTTATATATGTATAAATACAAATGTGTATATATATAATATGTGTGTATGTGTGTGTTATCTATATTGTACTTTATATTTTCTCTCCTTCCCCATTTCATCCTTTAAAAAAACACAAACACACCCATATATTTTATAAAACCAGACTATATATATATATATATATATATATATATATATATATATATATATATCATTTCCTTCTATGGAGTTCCTTCTCATTTCACTGGCTTAGAACACTCCCCCCTAACATTCAGCCCAAATATACCTTAATTTACATAATAATATTCCATTGTATTTAGATACAATTCTTTTAGCCATTCCCAGTTGATCAACATCTATTTTGTTTCCAATTTTTTGTTATATTCTAAAGCCACTTGTAAATATTTTGGCATACATGATGATTTTCTTTTTGTCAATGGTTTCTTTGAGGTATAACATAGGAAGAAAGTTTCTGGTTCAAAAACATGAGAATTTTAATCATTTTATTTGCCTAATTCCAAATCATATTCCAAAATTACTATACCATTTCTTAACTTTACCAACTATTTATTAATGTGTCTAACAACCCAACAGCCCCTCCAACACTGAGGCTTGATAACTTTCCTAATTTGTATCTCTGGAGTTGGATAACATCTTCCTTCATAGATGCTTTGTAGTTCGGTTTGAGTATTTATGATAATGCAACATGAATTAGTCATTCAAAGTTGCTCTTGAGATAATATTTCTATTTCTACGTATACTGTCCTCTTGCTACTGCTCATTTTACTCATCATTATTTCATGTAAATCTTTCCATATTTTTCTTTTCTTGTTTTTTTGACAAGGGAATCCGAGTAAAGTGACTTTCCCAGGGTCACACAGCTAATAAGTGTCAAGTTTCAGGCTGTATTTGAACTCAGATCCTCCTAAATCCAAGGTCAATGTTCCAAACACCATGCCATCTAGTTGCCCTTCCATGTTTTTCTAAAATCAATGAGCTTATCATTTATCATAGTACAGTAATAATATTCTATCACAAAACACAATTTGTTTAGTCATACCCCAATTCAAAAACATCTATCATTTTAATCAATATGATAGGTGTAGAATAATATCTCAAAGTCATTTTAATTTGTATTTCCCTAATCTATAATAACTTAGAACATTCTTTCATATGACTATAAGTAATATTGATTTTTTTATTGCAAAACTTCTGTTCATGACATTTGGCCATTTATCAATTATGGAGTTACTTCTAAAACTATACATTTGACAAAGGTGCTTATATATTTAAGAAATAAGACTTTTATCTGAAAGATTATTTTTCCATGGCATTAAACCAGCTTTTGTTTGTATATAAAGAAAGTTCTATAATTATGTTCATGTAGTTACTGGTTCTGTTTTGACAGGTATACTTTCAAGTGTATTATACTGTCAAAAGCTATTTTAAATGGGGTATATCTTACTAACTCTTCCTGCAGGGTTTTGTTGCTGATATCAAAAATGCTATTGATTTATATGCATTTATTTTATATCCTACTACTCTGTTAATCTTGTTAATTACTTTAACCAATATTTTGTTGTACCTTTAAGATTTTCCAAATATAGCACCAAATAATCTGCAAAAATAGTTTCTTACTTCATTTATCATTCTGATTCCTTCGATTATTTTTCCTTTTATTGTTAATGCAAGCATTTCTAACACAATATTGAATAATATTGGTGACACATAGTGTATTTCCTCTTTTTATCTTTTTAAATTAAATGTGTTTGAACTTTAACTTTATCTAAGATAAAGGTTGCTATCTCTAATTGTTTTTTACATCAGCAAAAACATAATAAATTTTACCCCAACCCTTTATTTTAAAAACTCTACATATGCCTTCCTATCTTTATTGTGTTTCTTGTAACATATTAACTTCAAATTTTAATTCATTCTGCTATTTTTTCATTCACATAGTTATTGCTAATTGAGTATTTCCATTTCCTCTATATCCCCTATCATTCGGCCCCCATTCACCTTCTTCTTCATCATAGATCTGATTTGCTTTAATCTATACATAGTTCTTTTTTATAATCTACCCACCCATCTAAGAGTTTCTCCCTTATCTTCTCCCTCACCCTTCTAATTCTTAATCTATAACCTTTCCTAAAAATCTCTTCCTTATCTCTTTAACCTATTTCTTTAAAGATTTAGAAACATCTGTATGCCTTTATAATGTACATATTGTTCCCTCTTTAACCGTTTCTAAGGAGATTAGATTTCTAGCACTACTAGAACTTCACCCCAACTTGCTTCCTCTGTATCATTTCTTCCTTCCTTTCCTGCCTCATTTTTATGAGAATTATGTTCATGTAATTACTGGTACTGTTTTGACAGGTATACTTTCAAGTATATTATACTGTTGATAACTATTTTAAATGGGGTATATCTTACTATCTTTTCCTGCAGGGTTTTGTTTTTGTCACTCCCCACCCAATTCTTTTTAGAATTACCACCATCATACTTAGCTCAGCTCAAACATTTTTTTTCAAAATATCCAAATAATGATGCCAGTCTTAAGATGACTAATAACATTTTCACATGCAATAAGTACACATTTTGACTTTTTACTAGAATTTTCATCAAAATTTTGAGAAAGGTAATACCTTGATGATAGCAATCCCCACTTGAGTCAGTTAACCATGGTTTACCGAGACTCACATGTAAAGAAAATGGCAGATTCCTAAATGCTGATGTGTGAAACACATTATAACTTTCAGTGGTAACGGGATTTTGTTAAGCTCTTGTGAAAAGATGAACAGATATTAAAACTTTTAAAGTTTCTTCAGCCCAAAGTTTTAGTGTCAAAAACAGCCATCTTCTCCCCATATCTAAGTAATTGTAGACCATAGAGTCAGATTCTAGATGCTAGTGAGGGAAGATGTTTTCCAAATTCTGGATGGAAAGAAAGAAATTAGACCTATGATGCATAAATGATGAAGGCTGTGTCAACCTAAGAGAGGATATACTCTAAAGGTCATGATGTAGAAGAAATATCGTAAATACTTTTCTCCTAAGTTAAAAGGAAATACTTAATGAAGACTTTGTCTTTTCCAAGATTTTCCTAAAAGCATTAGTGACTTCCTTATTTCTCAGACTATAGACCAGAGGATTCAACATGGGAATTACTATGGTGTAGAAAACTGAAGCCATTTTGTCTGTGTCCATGGAATGACTGGAGCTGGGTTGTAAATACATGAAGATTATTGTTCCATAGAATATGGACACAGCTGTGAGATGGGAAACACAAGTAGAGAATGCTTTCTGGTGACCCTCAGCTGAACGCATCCTCAAAATGGAAATAAAAATTAAAAAGTAGGATTTAAGAATGAAAAAAAGGCCAAAGAATACGCTGAAACCTACTGCAAAGAAAACAATTACTTCATTAATGTAGGAGACAGAGTGGGAGAGGACCAAGAGGGGTGGAACATCACAGAAAAAGTGATGAATCAAGTTGGAATTGCAAAAGTAGAGGCTGAAGGTGTTTCCTGTGTGAATGCAGGCAAAAAGTAAACCACAGATATGGCAACTATTAATCAACCAAGCACATACACTGTATGTCATGATGGTAGTGTAATGGAGGGGCTCACACACTGCAATCTGGCGATCATAGGCCATAGCAGCCAAGAGATAGCTTTCAGTTGTTGCAAAGTAGGCAAAGAAAAATATTTGTGCTGCACATCCATTATAGGAAATAGTTTTGTCCCCTGGGAGGAATCCAGCCATCACTTTAGGAGTAATGGTTGAAGAGTAGCCCAAATCTACCAGAGAGAGATTGCTGAGGAAAAAGTACATGGGGGTGTGAAGATGGGAGTCCCACAATATCAGGATTACTAATCCCAGGTTCCCCATCACAGTGATCAGGTAGATGATAATTAATATTATGAAGACGGGAACCTGAAGCTCAGGGGCATCTGTTAATCCCATAAGGATGAACTCCTTCACTTCTGAGCAATTCTCCATAAATGTCTTCTAGAGATTTGGAAGATTGACCTGGAACAAAAGAAACAGAAAAATACAGAAAAGATCGTGATGTTTATTGTTCTTTGGGGACCGTTATAGAATCCTATTTTATCTAATATGAAACTAAAATATTTTGTTACAAAAATTATGGAGTTTTGACAGATGATAAAATGATAGCATACTATTGTTGCTATCATGATTTTATAGCACACATCAAAATAAGTCCCCTTAAACTCATTAAGATAATTACTGAACAGGTCCTCAACCTCTATAACTCCCATGACTTCTGTCTTTAATTGTCTCCAGTCACATATATTGTGGCCATGCTATTGAATAGATCCTCCTTCTACTTCAATGACCCAGAACTCAGAAATTCCTCTTCAATACATTCTACTATCTTTCCATTACATAGTCTGCTTTACTTTCCCTCTCCCTACATTTACTCCTTATCATAAACATCAGTTCCTATATTCCTACCATTTTTCCAATTTTATTTCCCATATTTTGGCCTCCCCTATCTCCTTCACAGGATTGAACTGATGATTAATTACTTCATTGACAGTCCCCAGCTATTCTGGAACTCCATGCTCCATTGCTTTTCACCATATATTCCAACTTAAAAATTACACTCACTATTTACCTTTAAAGGTCCAATGACATGGGGCCATAAAGGTCCATAAATATTCTGACTAAGTTGTCTATAGCAATATGATATTCTCTTATCACTTGTATCTTCCCTGGTCCAAAAGAACCCAGTTATTCTCTCCATTAGCTCTTTTTCCTCTCTCTTGTATTATTTTTCCCCTTGAATCAGCAAAGAGAAATATCATTGCTCTAGATTTCTCTCTTCCTCCTTCCACACTCCAAACCTCTCATCCATATTCCCTGTTCCTGCCTGCTTTGTTTATCCCTATCTTAGAGAAAATAATGGATTTCCCCACTGCCAAAGCTAATCTCCTTATGTGTGATCTTCTCATCTTATCTTATCTCTTCCAAAAACACTAATGATAAGATTCAGATAACACTTATTAGTTTAGGAAAGTTATTTATTAATATTTCTTCATTTGATTTTTAGAACAAAACAGGAATATAGGTATTATACCCATTTTACTGAGGAGGAAACAGAAATAGAGATAGATAAGAGATTTGAGAAAAGTCACGTAGGAAATAGCAGATCTAATTTGAGCTCATCTCTCCAATTCTAAGTCATATATTATATCCATCTGGAAACCTCCAAGAGTCCAAACACTCCATCATTATGTTAGTTAATTTTCTTCCTTTTATAGAATTTTTCATTCATTATTATTTACAATAATGCCTAGGTTCTGGTAGTGTTTAAATCCCATCTTCCATGAAATTACAATGTGATATTCCTAAAGCATAGGAATAATTTCTCTCTCTGATTTTTAGTGATATTCTGTAGATCACATATATAAAATATGAATGTCTCTGTTTTACATTTAATGCCCTTTACCAACCCTCTCCATCCTATCCTGCTGAACTGATCTCACATTATTCTCCATTTCCCTATGTATCCCACATGCCAGACAGATTCTACATTCATGTCTCCATCCTTGATCTCCCATCTCCCAGCTACATGCCTTTGGATAAGTTGTTTTTCATATTTCTAAAACACTTTCTCTTCAACACTTCCTTTTAGACTCCTTTGCTCCCTGAAATAAGCAATTCAACTGTCACTTCCCATAGTCAGACTTTTTCAGTTTCTCTCATTGTTTGTGTTTCTCATTTAAAGAGTTTACATCTCCTTTGTGCATGTTTTCTATCGATTTAGTTGTAAAACATCATTTTTATATGTTTTACAATATTATAAAATTATTGAAGGTGATAAATATTTGTGTTTGATTCCATATATATGTGCATTTGTGGTGGGAGGTTGGGCTATTTTCAAAGTAAAACACAGTAACTAGTACAGAGTGTACACTAAATATATGTTTGTTGAACTGAATCAACTGCATGAATAAAATCAAACACAAAAACTATTGGCTAGAAAAACATTTTAAACCATAATGAAGATAAAATATTTCTACATAAAGTCTTAATAGATTCATTCATTTAAAACTAGGAGTTGTCTTGAAGTTCACATAGTCCTATCCCTTCATTTATATATGACTTAGCCAAAGCATATAAAAATATAGCCTTATGTGAACTATGGTACTCTGGTTCCAAATCTTCCCCTCACAAAGGAATCCTGGTGTGTGGAAAAGACTATAGAACTGTAAATTTAGAAAGTCTTGCCACTCCCATAATTTGCCCTGGAATGTTAGACGTATCTCCATAAACTGGACTTCAATTACACTTTCTATAGGTTAAGATAATAAGGCCACCTGGAATTTTTTTCAGGTCAAAAATGTATAGTGTGATCTAGGCAATTACAATTCTTTAAGTCAGGGACAAATCAAAGTGAAGAGTTTTTACTGAAAACAAATATATAGTTCTTACAATAGCCAGGAAAAAAAATTTAAATTCAGGGTTCATAATCACTTATGCCCAGCAAAAGAACTCTGGGAGTTGAGTATGAACCACTATGTAGAATTCCCAATACCCCTATTTTTATCCTTCTGCATTTTTATTTCCTTCACAGGCTAATTGTACACTATTTCAAAGCCCGATTCTTTTTGTACAGCAAAATAACTGTTTGGACATGTATCCATATATTGTATTTAATTTATACTTTAACATATTTAACATGTATTGGTCAACCTGCCATCTGGGGGAGGGGGTGGGGGGAAGGAGGGGAAAAAATTGGAACAAAAGGCTTGGCAAATGTCAGTGTTGTAAAATTACCCATGCACATATCTGGTAAATAAAAAGCTATAATAAATAAAATAAAATAAAAAATGAAAAACAATGATTGAATAAGTTTCCAACTCAAAAAAAATTCAGGGTTCATAATTCTTTATGAAAAGTTTTGAAATACTTGAGTGAACAGTAAGTATATGAAATAATAACAATTAGTGATATGCAAGATTATTCAATTTAGGATGAGAAGACCTAGGTTTGCATTCCAGTTCTGTTCTTTATTATATGTCACTCCAGGCAAGACCCCTATCATCTCAGAATCTGTTTCCTCAGATAGTAAACTAGATATATAACATCTTTTTTCATTCAATCTTATGATGTAGGAGGTAGAAAATGGCAAAGAGGATAGAAGAAAAAGATGGAATCTAGATGAAATGAGTTCAAACTCTAAGACACTTGTCACCTGTATATAATGGATACATCACCTAACATCTCTCACTCAGCCTTAGTTTCCTCATCTCTAAAATGGAGGTAATAGTAGCATCTACCTCACAGGGCTATTGTGAGATTTCAAAAAATACAGGCCTTGTGACTCTTGTAGTTCACAATAAATGCTAATGACCAGTTACATAAATTTGAATGTAATAATATGAAACATTATGGAGATAGCAGTTGCAAATTTGTGATTTTAAATCTTTTAGCTTCTCATACCTTGAAGTCAAGGATACCATTTTTCATTCATGTGTTACTTATCTTGTAGAATTCAGTAGAACCTGTTACTAATTTTCTAATAGCTGAGACCTACCTGGGTCTTTTAGGATGGCGACAAGATTCTAAGGGGGAGGACTAAAGGAGTATCTTCACCGAAGGACAAATTTTTATCCAAAGAGAAGAGGATTTGTAGAAACGGTTCCTAGTTTTGGATGCTAAAAATTCAGAGTTTTTCACATCATGCTTTGTTGTTCTCAGCCATTATTGCTCTTTGGATCCTGATGATAGAAAGGCAATAAATGATTTAAAGAAATAGAGAACTGTTTCTGATTTTATTTAAAACTGAAGGATGGCAACAACCAAAATCAGACTTGTCCAGTGGACTTTAGCCCAAACTAAGACAAAAAGACTTTCTGTGGCTTTGAGTCACAAACTTTGCAGTAGAGTTTTACAAGGATGGACATATTGGTGCTCTTAAAACACAAAGGCTCCTTTGAGGACATCCAGAGCTCCTTAGTGTGTACCTCCAAAAAGTTCATAATAGTATACCCAGATCTGTGGAGACCCAATCACTGTTACTAAGGAAAGTCAGAAGTGTATTCAGATTCAATTGTTAGAACCTTTCCAAGGTACACAAAGAACATGACTGCTCTCAGGAGACATAAGAAATTAGGACCATGAGTCTCAGCAGGCCTAGACTAGATGGAGCCAACATATGGACAGCTGGAAAATAGGCAGGGGATGAGAGAAGTCCCTTAGGGTCTGGGCACAGTTTCTGTAACCGTGTAGCTTCCATTCATTTGCTTCTTAGAAGAAAAATGTCTTATGGGAAAAAAACTGATATATCCAGAGATTTAGGGGCTTGACAAATTATGACTATGATGTAAGAAAAAAGTAGAAAAGAGTCAGCAAATCATTTTAAAAATACAAAAAAAAGAAGGAATTTCAGGAGGGGACACTGAAAAGTGGTACATTTATTACTGATTAAATATAATAAACATATTACAAAAAATAACAGCTTCATGTTTGATTTTCTTCTGTTCTTTGTGTATTGAAATTATCAGCCTAGTACTATTTATTCACCTCATAACAAAAAACAAATATAAATTAAAAGAATGACAAAACATCCCCTTACATATATATGTGTGTGTGTATATATATATATATATATATATGCATATACACACATATGTACACATATATATACACATACATATATATACATACACACACACACACACACACACACACATATATATATATATATATATATATATATATATACTGACACTACCCAACTGATAAATGGTCAAAGAATTTGAACTGGAAGTTTTCAGATGAAGAAATTAAAGCCATTGACACTCATATGAAAAATGTTCTAAATCACTATTGATTAAAGAAATACAAATTAAGACAATTCTGAGTTACCACTTCATACTTCTCAAATTAACTAAGATGACAGGAAAAGATAATGTTAAATGTAGGAAGGATTATGGGAAATTTGGAACACTAATACAGTGATTTTTCAATTATGGCTGAGCCTTCAGAACCCCATTTGGAATTTTCTTTGCAAAGATATTGGAACAGTTTATTATTTCCTTCTCTAGCTCATTTTATAGATGAAGAAACTAAGGCAAAAAGAGTTAGAGGACTTGCCCATGTAGTTAGTAAGTATATGAAACCAAATTTGAACTCAGGCCTTCTTGACTCATACCCAGTACATCATGCACTGTTCCACCTACCTACCATATTCCAAATTGTCAGTTCCCCCAAAAAGCTAGCCACATATGAGAAGGAAGATGAGAAGATAACTCAGTTCTCCCTATCCACTACATTATACTTTTCAATAATTTCCCTAATCCAAATGCCAACCCACACTCACTCATCCAGTCTTAAAAGTGATAGGTTAATCAATTCTTAGGCTATTGATTTTTAATTCTTGCAGTTCAGGTTGGATTTCGATCTGATGAAAGACTATTCAAGTGTTTTTTTTTTCTTTCACTCTCCTTTGCTTCTGTGGATCCTTCATAAGAACTATTTTTAAACATTCAATTTGAGAATCACTCTCAGATATGGCAGAGACCTCAAATGTTCTTGACTATGGTCCATACTTAGATAAAAATATTTAGTTCAATGTGGTGAAGATAATGGAGGTGGAATCTGTTATCAAATATTAATCTAATAGACACAAAACAAAAAGGGTTGAGGAAAATATTTTAAAATATCCTGTAACAATGAAAGATTATCATCCCTAAATCACTTAAGAGAAAGATTTACACAATTTACACAAAATCATAAAATTAAGAAGTAAAATTAGCATGTTGGTAATGTCCAGTGCTATACATCCTTCCCCCTTCTGCTTAAGAACTGACTTAAAGGTTATTAAAGATGAAATTAAAGATGAATTAAAAATTTATGGACTTCAGAAACTCTCATGAACTGAGGAGTAATGAGAAATCCACATTATTATAGAATTCATATCAGCATTGAAACAGCATATTCAGCCATTGGAAATTTTCTTATGTGTTTTATTTTTTAAAAATTCAATAGTATTTTTTTTCAAATACAGATAAAGGTAGTTTACAACATTCATTTTTGTAAGACTTTGTGTTCCTAATTTTTCTTCTTCCCTGACTTCTCCTCTCCCCAAGATAATAAATAATCTGACATAAGTTAAATATGTGCAATTCTTTAAAAAAAAATATTTCTATATTTGTCATGTTGTGCAAGAAAAAAATCAGACCAAAAAGAAAAAATCATGAGAAAGAAAAACAATCTAAAAGTTTTAAATACATGCTTTGATCCATATTCAATCTCCATAGTTCTCTGTCTGGATGTGGATGACATTTTCCACCCCAAGTCTATTGGAATCGCCTTGAATCACCTCATTGTTCACAAGAGCCAAGTCTATCAGATTTGATCATCACATAATCTTGCTATTGCTGTGTACAATGTTCTCTGGGTTCTATTCACTTCACTCAGGCTCAGTCCCAGGCTTTTCTGAAAACTACCTGCTCATCATTTCTTATGGAACAATAATATCCTATTACATTCATATACTATAACTTCTTCAGCCATTCTCCAATTGATGGAGATCCATGCAATTGAAATTCCTTGCTATTTCAGAAAGGGCTACTATACATATTTTTGCACATGTGGATCTTTCTCCATCTTTTATGATATTTTGGAATAAAGACCCAACACTGACATTGCTGAATCAAAGTATATGTACAGTTGTGTAGTCCTTTGGGCATAGTTCCAAACTACCTTCTAGAATGATTGAATCATTTTTACAACTCCACCAATAATGTATTAGTGTGCCAGTTTTCCCATAATCCTTCATACATTTAACATTATCTTTTCCTGTCATCTTAGTTAAGTATGAGAGGTATAAAGTGGTACCTCAGAGAGTTGTCTTAATTTGTATTTCTTTAATCAATGGTGATTTAGAACATTTTTCATATGAGTGTCAATGGCTTTAATTTCTTCATCTGAAAACTTCCAGTTCAAATTCTTTGACTATTTATCAGTTGGGTAATGACTTGCATTCTTAAAAATTCTCAAACTTTTTAAATATCACACAGCCCTCATTTCAGTTGCATGCTAATATTCTGTCCTCTGTTCTCATTTTGTGGTGAGAAGCAATGACCAAAATGAAAAGGGTTTAAGACATTAAGGTTAGGTGGTTGGAAGAAAAATACTTTATATAGAACACTAAATTTTATAGTTTATTTTTTTGTCAAGGACGTAAACTGTTCATTCTTGGAAATTTCAAAATTTTAAAGTGTAAGCTACGGAATTTAGTGGTTGAAGTTTATGTCAGATTTCATGAGAGGCAAGGACCTATCTCTGAGAGTGATCTAGAGGAGTACATCACAACAGTAGATGGAAGATAAAAATTCATCTTGCACTCATTCTCTATCTAGATGTTTACTTTATGGAGTCAATTATATGTAGAAATTGGTAAATTTTAATCCTACTTTCTCAAGGGAATGAGGTGGTAAATAGTGGATTATATCACCAAGATACATGGGAACATGTTTATATATTATTTTTCTTGCCATATTCCAGATGGAAATATTTCTTGTCACACCTGATCAATGATAAATCAAACTGGGGAATTACTGATTAGCTAATAAAAAGGGTTTAGGGCTATAATTTCATTTATAATTAATAAATAGATAACCATACAGGTTAATGATCTGACTTTAATTGGATTGATAAATCCTCTAAGGAAAAAAAGAAAAGGATGTTTCATAATAGCTGGTGCAACTGGTCAAAAAAATATTGGTCAAATCCTTCTTCAAAAACAAAAAGGTCAAAAATAAGGAAAATGAATTTAAAAAGTCCTGGGCAGAAATAATTGAAAGGTTTCTTTGCTGAATATTTTCACCTAGCCATGATCCTGCCTGATAATAAAGGATAGCTGCTGCTACCACTTTGCTGTTCCATTTATAATAAATACACATATTTAATGAGTTTATGCAGATATTGAATTTTTAATAATACAAAAAACCTTCTATCATGCCATAATGTTTATTTATTTTTTTTTGCAAACCAGATGTAGGACAGTGTTACTAAAAAGATTCATGTTATAAATGAATTTTTAAAAATCAAAACAAAAAGAAACCATTCAATGGAAAAGATTAGATGAGTGAGAATCAGAAATAGTGAAAATGGGTAACTATTAAGGACCATGCCTAAGTGAAGGGGCAGGTCAATTCTCTGAAAGCCTCCACAGCTGTGAATCATAACATCTGAAGGAGTTGCAAAGCAGCCTTTACTGACACAGGTGTTGCTTGTGGACTGGGAAGGAAATAAATTGGAGGGAAAGGGAAGAGGAGAGAGGGCATTGTACGGCAACTGCCTCTCAGCAGAGAGGTCAAAGAACAGCAACTGCTTCTCAGTCTCTTTGTATCATCCTCTCATGTGAAGAAATCCATTCTATATGTCTGAGTTAGACCTCCAGCAGCCACTGGCAGGTGCTTCCCATATCACAACAGGTAACAAAAATCTCTATACCACAGACATTTTCTGTAGCTGTCCCCTATGTGGGGAATATTCCTGGCCTGATATCCCCCTGTTGTCTGCCTTAAAATCCCAACTGAAATTCCATATTCTATGGGAAGGCTTTTTCAACCACAATTCCAGGGCCTTCCCCTTGTTAAATATGTATTATTTACCCCATCTGAAACTTGTTTTTGCATATTTTTTTTAATTTTCTCTACCACTAGATTCTAAGCTGTTTAAGGGTAGGGTGTGTCTTTTGCTTCTCTCAGTACTTAGAATAGTGATTGGCTGGCATATAATAAGCACATAATAAATATTTATTAGTTAATAATAGTTAATATAAATAACTTAAAGAAAAAATGTATTTAATAAAAATTGCTGGGGAAACTAAAAAGCAGTTTGGCAGATATTAGGCTTAGAGCAACACAATATAATATTAGGCACAATAGATGACAAGTTAAATTTCTAAAAATTACAGATCATAGAATGAGATCCTAAAAGCCAATGAAGGAAGATGTTTTCCATATTCAGAATGGAAAGAGAAAATTTATGCCTATAATATAGGGATAATAAAACCTTACACCCAGAAGAGAATGTACTTTAAAGGTCATAGAGTAAAAGGAAAAAATACTTTGATATTTTTCTTCTTGATTAATAAGTACCTAATGAAAACTTTTGTTTTCTCAATGCTTTTCCTAAAAGCACTACAAACTTCCTTATTCCTCAGACTACAGAATGAAATATTCAACATGGGGATTATCATGGTGCAGAACACGGAAGTAAATTCATCTCTATCCATGGAATCTGGGAGCTGGGAGATCATGAAGATGACTATCTGTAGAATATGAACGATGGGAAAACAGAATGTTTTCTGACAGCCCTTGGCTAAGTGCATTCTCAAAATAGCAATTAAAATTTTGAAAAAAACAAGATTTCAAGATTTAAAAATGGCAGAAACTGCATTGAATCTTGCAGCAAAGAAGATGACCAATTCACTAATGTATATGACCAAACTGAAAAGAACCAAGATGGGTGGAATAATATTCCAAAAAGTAATGGATCATGTTTGAAATGCTGAAGTAGAAGCTGAAGGTGTTTCCTGTGGGAATGGAGGGGGGAAAAAAAATCTGTCATAGTAATGAAAGGTCAGATGAATACACACACTGGTTGCCATGCTGGTGATGTAATGGAGTACAAAAGTACACAAAGAAATATATTTGTGTAGCACATCCATCACAGAAGATAGTTTTGTCCCCTGAGAGGAACCCAGGTATCACATTAGAAGTAAAAACTGAAGAGTAGCCAAAACAGACTTTCCTTGGTAATTGTGATTGGGACCCCACAGACTTGGGTATACCATTATAAGCTTTTCAGAAATGCACACTAAGTAGCTCTGGTTGTCCTTAGAAGAACCTTTATACTTTAAGAGCACCAAAATGTCCATTCTCGTAAAACCCTACTGAAGTTTGTGACCCCAAACCACAGCAAGTCTTTTTTGTCTCAGTAGGGACCAATGTTACCCTCTTTCATTTATTAATAAGATCAGCTACAGTTCTCCCTTGCCTTAGTTTATCTAGTGACCCTCCTGTCACCAAGATCCAAGGAACCATAATGGCTGAGAACAGACTATGTATGACATGGAAAATTCAGAGTTTTTATCACCAGATGCCAGGAGCACTTTGTACAAATTTTCTTTTGTTTTTGGATTTGGATTAAGTTTTTAATACAAGATTCATGCTCAGGTAAAGATACTCAATAAGTCCTTCTTTTTGCAGTCTTGTCATTATCCTAAAGGACCAGAGTAGGTCTCAGCTACTGGAATATTAGTGAGAAGTTCTACAGTATAAGAGGTACATGAAAGAAAATTAGTCTCCTTGTGTTCAAAGTAGAGAGAGGTAACAGTTCAGAATCACAGACTTGGAAGTGCCATTTTTACAATGTTTCATGATATATTCTAATAGAAGCTAATGGTAGCTAGCATTTATTGGGAATGTCATGTTCACAAAACTTTGTAAAAATCTCATTTATCCTCATAATCCCCTGTACTATTATTACCTCCATTTTAGAGATGAGGAAACTGAGGCTGAGAGATGTTAAGGGTTGTGTCCAGGGTTATGTAGGTGACAAGTGTCTTATAGTTGGAACTCACTTCATCCATATTCCACATTCTTCTTCTATTATTGACACTTATCTGCCTCCTATATCTTAAGATCTTATGGATCACCCACTTTCATAGCTGAGGAAAGTAAGACTCTGAGATGACTGGGATCGTGCTTAGGTGACACATAATAAAGAGCAGAATTGGATCCAAATCTAGATATTCTCATCCTAAAATGAAGAGTCTTGACGTTCTACCAGATGTCATTATATCATATATGCACCCCTTGTTCCCCACATATTTCATAGTACTTTATGAAGTACAGGGAACACAGAATTTAAAAATCAGCTATTGCAAATGATTGTTTTTGTTTTAATGGTACAAATCCTCTTTTCAATTTTTTTTCATGATTTAAAAAGCTGTAATTGCCTAGATCATGCTTTACATTTTGGATATTAAAAAACCCATATGACTTTATTCCCTCAGCCTGCAGATGAGGGTCAGATTAGAGAAAAGGCTTATATTAAGTTCCAGACATAGTGGCAGTAGCAGGACTAGAACCCAACTCTGCTCATTAGTCTTTACCCTCACCAGGCTTCCTTCAAGAAGGAAGAATTTGAAACTAGAGCATCATTCCAAGGAACCAGAAAAAAGGGGTTCAGTATTTTACATTACATTACATTATACTTTTCAGTCAATAACTTAAGGAACAAGGAGGTCAGCAGTTCTCTTAGGAAAGTTATGGAAGGGACAAATCCTTAGGCTTCTCCTTTTAATTAAGAAAATTGCATAAGTATTTTCTTCCTTTCTTTGATCTTTAAAGTACAGCCTCTCTAAAGTCCACATCCTAATTATTTCCCATGACAGTGAGCTCCATTTTTCCAGTCCATTCTGAGAATAGGAAACTTCCAATTTCTTTGGTTTCAAGTTTCAGATGTACCATTTTTAGAAATATGTGGAAGTTGAAGTTTTCCTCAGAACTGCAATTCTCTACTGATGATACCTTTTGAAGTTTTATAAATAGCTTATCTTTTCAAACAGAATTTTACCAAATTTTCCGTGTGTGTGTGTGTGTGTGTGTGTGTGTGTATGTGTGTATGTGTGTGTGTACACAGAGGGGAAAAAAGGGCGAAGGAGAGGGGCAATTAGAAATAAATCTCTTGTGAATCTGCTATTTGCACTTTTTATAACCCCAGAACAAATCTAAGTGATTCTTGAATCCTTTATAGTGTTCCTGAAGAGTCTCAAAATAAAATAAATAAATAAATAAATAAAATCATACTATTATTATTCTCAGGCCTTGCATTTAAGGATGATGGCTTTGGGAGGGTTTGGATATTGACTCTCTGATATGACAACTCCCTCTAGTGATCTAGATTAGAAACTTTTGAGTAATTTATATTCTTATTTCCTGGAGGGAACTGATTAAACTACTTACACTTGCTTACAGAGGGAGTTATATCTGGGACTTAGTACAATGCCTGCTACATAATAAAAACTATGCAAATGTTTGTTCACCAATTGATTACCTTGCAAACAGTCTTTTATCCTTCTTGCCTTGTGGTCTCAACTTTTTGTACAATGGGAAAAAGTCTTATTTCAGCTGGAAAAGTGAACACAATCACCCAAGTCTTTTCTGTGTTTTTACTTTTTTTCTGACTTGTATTTATTGATATATTCATTATCGTATAATATTAGAATCACAGAATTAGTCAGAAGCTATCTGAATAGCTATATAATATAATCTTCCCCCCCCCCCCCCCGCTGGGGTTAAGTGACTTGCCCAGGGTCACACAGCTAAGAAATGTTAAGTGTCTGAGATTAGATTTGAACTCGGGTCCTCCTGAATTCAAGGCTGATGCTCTATCCACTGTGCCACCTAGCTGCCGTATATAACATAATCTTTACCAAAAAGGAATCCTCATTGTAATGTATCTGAGGAGTTATCCAGCCTTTGGTTAATGACTTTCAAGGAAGAGGAAATAACTTCTTCTCAATATAACCAATTCAAGATTGCTAATAACTAGAAAGATTTTCCCCACCCTGATATCAAGCCTGAATTTGCCTCTTTACATTGCCCATCCATTGCACTTGACTCTTGTCACTTGGTTTCAAACAGTTAATTATATATAAGAATTTTTCAGATACTTGAAGACAATTATTGGGCTATCTACACTCTCCCAACTAACACAATTTTCTCTTCTTCAAATTAAACATACCTATTTTTTCACTTGATTTTTACATATAACAGGAACTCCAGGCTCAGCATGATCCTGGCATCTTTCCCTTGGATTCCCTTCAGTTAATTAATGTCCTTCTTATATTATAATATCAAAAAAGGACAACAATTCAGTTCCACGTGAGGATTCTTCATTTACTTTTTAAATTTGTTTCATTCTGCTGAATTAAAGAAGTCAGCAGTCTTGTCTTACTTTGTTAAGACCAAATTAACAATCTATAACTAATTCCATTCCCATAGAAATATATAGATTTCTACTCAGAAAATCATAGGACACTGAGATTATAGCATCTGACACTTGAAAAGTAATAGGTGCTTAATATTTATTGAGTGATTAATTTGATTTTTTTAAAATTTATGTAGTGAAATTCTTCATTTCAGGGAAACACTATTGTATTTATTTGAGCAAAAGAAGTCATTTTACCATAGTGCCAAGTAATCTAAATTATCAATAGAATCCCAATAATTATATAAATACATTAAGTACACCTATTTGTGTGTGGTAATATTGTCTATCCTCTATAAATAGGACCATGGGCAGGAGATTAATCAGCAGTATTCATCTTTGTAATAGTCCACCAGCTGCTCAATTGTTACCTTCCTACCTTCTGATATAGAAAAATGATTAATCTATTTTTTGCCTGAGTGCACAACCTGTTTTGCCAAAACCTTTTTTTCCTTCATAATTTATTATGTTAATTCAAAGCATCCACACCCCCATCATTAACTTGTAAGATTTGTCTATTATTTGTAAATGGGAGGATTCTGGGAAGATGGCAGAATCAGGCAGGAACAAGTGTATGATCAATTAGCTCATTTTTCTTTTGTTACTCTCATCCATTGCTATTTCATGGAATTCTATGCAAGTAAAATCAATAACTGAACTATAGTATGAAATAAGTATTTCTACATAAATAAAAGAAAAAAATAGGCTACCAATTGACCACACATTTGTTTTCCTGAAATAAATCCAAATATAGTCAAAATATACTTCCAGAAATTCAGTTACAAAGACATATTAGTATGAGGTGCTCTTAGGAGAAAATTACTTCTCTGTGGTCACCAAAAACTCTGTAGTTACTTACTGTATAACATAGAATTATACATCCTTTATTTAGTGAAACAACCCTTATTTCTCTTATTGCTAAAGTTAACATTTCTAATATAATATTGAATACTCATGATGATAGGGAGCCATGTAGTTTCACCTCTGATCTTACTGAAAATGGTTCCAGTTTATCCCCATTACATGTAATACTCGCTGATGGTTTTAAATAGATGCTGCTAATCATTTTTAAGGAAAAGTCCATTTATTTCTATACTCTCTAGTGTTTTTAAAAGGAATGAGTATTGGATTTTATCAAATGCTTTTTCTGTATTTATTAAGATAATCATATGATTTCTCTTAGTTTGGTTATTGATATAGTCAATTATGCTAATAGTTTTCCTAATATTAAACCAGCCCTGCATGCCTGGTATAAATTGGTCATGGTATCTGATTATGGTAATAACTTGTGGCAATCTCTTTGCTCATATTTTATTTAGGATTTATGCAACAATATTCATTAAGGAAATTGGTCTATAATTTTCTTTCTCTATTTGACCCTTCCTGATTTAGTATCACAACCCAATCTGTGTCAAAAAAGAATTTGGTAAGACACCTTCTTTCCCTGTTCTTTTTTTAATAGTTTATATAGTATTGGAATTAATTGTTCTTTAAATGTTTGGTAAAATTCACTTGTAAGTTCATCTAGACATGGAGATTTTTTTCTTAGGGAGTTGGTTAATAACCTGTTCAATTTCTTTTTCTAAAATGGAACTATTTAAATAATTTATTTCCTCCTCTGTTAAGCTGGACAATCAATATTTTTGTAAATATTCATTGATTTTACTTAGATTATCAAATTTATTGGAATGCAGTTGGGCAAAATAGCTCCTAAATATTGCTTTAATTTTCTCTTCAATGGTGGAAAGTTCACTCTTTTCATTTTTGATACCAACAATTTAATTTTCTTCATTCCTTTTTCTAATCAGATTAATTAAAAGTTTATTTTTTCATAAAATCAACTCTTAGTTTTGTTTATTAGTTCAATAGCTTTTTACTTTCAATTTTATTAATCTTCCCTTTTATTTTCAGAATTTCAAGTTTGGTACCTAATTGGGGGATTTCAATTTGTTCTTTTTCTAGCTTTTTTAGTTGCATGCTCAATTCATAGATTTTCTCTTTCTCTATTTTATTCAAGATAGCATCTAGAGATATAAAACTTTCCCTAAGAACTGCTTTGGTTACATCACATAAGTTTTGGTATGTTGTCTTATTATTGTCATTCTCTTGGATGAAATTATCAATTGTGTCTGATTTGCTATTTCACCCACTCATTCTTTAGCAATAATTAGATTATTTGGTTTCCAGATATTTTTTATATATTTCCCTGGCTCTTTATTATATATAATTTTTGTTGCATCATAATCTGAAAAAGATGCATTTACTATTTCTGCCTTTATGCATTTGATTTTGAGGATGGGGGATTTAATTTAGGCATTAATTGGTGACTTGGTATCTTCAGAGTTAAAAACCCTGCTTTATCTCCTCCAATTAGACTAATTTTAAAAAGAGAAAAATAAAGGAATGGAGAAAGATAGCATTATACTCAATTTTTGGTGCAAGAAGTAATTAATAAGCTGAAGAGGAAAGTAACCAGATAATGAAGCAGGAGCAATGGGCAGAAGCTAAAATGAAGTAAATTAAGCTTTTATACCAAGAAGGACTTCCTAGTCATGGATCTAAATCAAAACATAACAGGTTACCTAAAGAATAAGGGAACTCTGTCTCCTTGGAAAATTTAAGCAGAGAATATATTATTACTTATCAAATGTTCTAATATTTATACCATTTATGTTTGGATTAGACTATTTGGTCACTGAGTTTCCAACTTTTAAATATATTGATTTTATTGTTTTAATTCTAAGTGACAGTGGATGTATTAAAAAAAAATCTTAGAAGATAAAAAAATCATAGAAATCTATCTAGTTGATTTAAAATCTTTATTTTCATTTTTACAATGGCTTGAGACTAAACAAAATAATGCACAAAAATGAGATTATAAATTACACAAGAGTTTCAAGTCTACCTTAACAAAGAAAGTTACCTGACTGGAATTTCTTGGTGTGCCTGCTCTGTCCCATCACAACCCTATCACCATAGCCAAATGCAAAAACTCAGAAATAAAAATAGGTTACTTTCCAATGAGAATTTTCAACAATCCTTTTATAGGGAAGGTGATCTCTAACTCACTTAACAGTGACTTGCTCAGCATCACACAGAGTGTAAATGTCACTCATAAGGATTATTTTATTTAAACCATATTATACTTCTTACTATTATCAGAATTTTTTGAAATTTCTTTGAAAAGATGAATTGACCCTTTTTTTCAATTTCAAAAAGGCATCGACTGGAGATGTAGGAAGCATCCAGATTCCCAAAATGTCTAAAAATGGCAGGTGACAGAATCAAATATTGGAGGCCAACTAGAGCAGATGTTTCAGTGCTTAGGATGGAGAGAGAATTTAGGGCTCTTGATTCATGGGAGATAATTAGGGTTTAAGAAATGGAGGTGTTACACTGAAAAATCAAACTGAGGAAGAATAGCTATAAAGATTTTTTTATTTAAATAAATTAAAGTTGGAGGCCTAATGAAGACTTTGTACCCTCAACAACTTTCCCAAAAGCACTCTTAACTTCCTTGTTCCTCAAGCTATAGATAAGAGGGTTTAGCATAGGAATGATCATGGTGTAAAACACTGAGGCCATTTTGTCTGTGTCCATGGAATGGCTAGAACTGGGTTGTAAATACATGAAGATAATTGTCCCATAGAAAATAGACACAGCTGTGAGGTGGGAAGCACAGGTGGAGAAGGCTTTTTGGCGTCCCTCAGCTGAGCGCATTCTCAAGATAGCAATGAAAATGAATAAATAGGACATCAATATGATGAAAATGGCAAAAAAGACATTGAATCCCACAACAAAGAAAACCACCAATTCACTGATATGTGTGTCAGAGCAAGAGAGAGCCAAAAGGGGTGGAATATCACAGAAAAAGTGAGGAACCACATTGGAACTGCAGAAGTGGAGGCTGAAGGTATCTGCTGTGTGAATGGAAGAGTTCAGAAAACCACAGAAATAGGAGCCAATGACTAGAGCAGCACACACACCTGATGTCATGCTGGTAGAGTAATGGAGGGGCTTACACACGGCTACCTGACGATCATAAGCCATAGAGGCCAGGAGATAACTTTCAACGGTGGCAAATGCTACAAAGAAGAACATTTGTGCAGCACATCCATTGTAGGAGATGATTTTGTTGCCCATGAGGAATCCTGCCATCACTTTAGGAGTAATCGCTGTTGAGTAGCCAAAATCGACCAGAGAGAGGTTACTAAGGAAAAAATACATAGGTGTGTGGAGACGAGAGTCCCAAAAGATGATCACCACCATTCCCAGGTTCCCCACCAGGGTGATGAGGTAGATGACAGTGAACATGATAAAGAGTGGCATTTGAAGCTCTGGGGCATCTGTTAATCCCACAAGGATGAACTCCTTCACCTCTGAGTCATTCTCCATATATATCTTTAGGGATTTTGTGAATCACCTAAGTCAAGAGAAAAACATATAATAAGTCATGGCCAGTAATCAATATTTTGTGAGATGTATAGAATCTTTTTATAGAATCTTTTTAAATTGGGAAACTGAACTTCTATTACATAAAAATTGCTTTTTATGTGGGTGAAATAATTATGTTATAATTATGATTATGGAACACATATACTAAAGGGCAAATTCAAATTACCTTCTTTTAGCTTATTAATGAGCTTACATTTCTGAACAATTCTTAGCCTTTTGTACCCCAATGACCTTCATCATCAAGTCATGACCCTCAGTCATGCATAGATGCAGTTCTACCCTTTATTTGACCAAAACTCTGATCACAACATCGTCTTTCCATTGTACACTCTACTTCTCCCATTTTCAACCAAGAGTTTCTCTTTACCAAAACTCCTTACCATTTCCTAAATTCCTCCCTGTTTTCCAATTTCATTGTTTCCACTCTATCTAATTTTTCTTCATAGGACTGACCCTATTATTAACTGGATCAACCAAACTCCCTCAGCTATCCTCAGACCCTGCTCCTTTGCCCTTTCATCCAGTATGCATTTTGCATTCTACTTACCATTTCCTTTTTCTTCTCCAGCTAATTTCCATAATTGTGCAGACTGGTCTCACTACTAATGTAAGTTATCTTATCTCACTTGAATTTTCACTGAGATAAAGCAATCAATTCTTTCCTATTTCACTTCTTATACTACTTTCTATTTTCTCTGCAAAGGAGAATTTAAATTGAAAATGATAAAAATAAAAATTCTATCAAAAGAGTCCAGACCCAATTTAAGAAAACAAATGCTCTAGATGAATCTAAGTCAGCTGGTCCCAGTGATCTACATTCTTGTATTCTTTTTTTCTTTTTTTGCTGAGGCAATTGGAGTCAAGTGACTTGCCCAGGGTACACAGCTAGGAAGTGTTAAGTGTCTGAGGTCAAATTTGAACTCGGGTTCTCCTGACTTCAGAACTGATGCTCTATCCCCTGTGCCACCTAACTGTCCTCTGTTCTTATATTCTTAAAGAAATGGCAGATGTAATTGCTAAGCCACTGTCAGTGATATTTGAAGTATCGAGGAAATTGGGAGATGTGTCATAAAATTGGAAAAGAGAAAATGTCCTGATTTCCTGAAGGAGGAAGAGAAGGTAGAAGAGGAGAAGAAAGAAAATGAAGAAGGGGAGGAGGAGGCATAAGAGGAGGAGGACGAGGAAGAAGAACAGAAGGAAGAAGAAGTAGAGGAAAAAAAAAGGAGAGACTAAATGGAGAAGGAGGAGGATAAGGTTGAGGGGAGAGAGAGGGAGAGACTTGTACTTATTTGTACAAAAATATTTGTAGCAGTTCTTTTTGTGCTAGCTAAGAATTGGAAATGGAATTCTAATCAATTGAGGAATGACTGAATAGTTGTTATGTGATTGGAATAGAATATTATTGTGCTACAAGAAATGATGAGCAGGATAATCTCAGAAAAATCTGAAAAGACTTACATGAATTGTTGCAAAGTGAAATGAGCAGAACCTGAAGAACATGTAACAGCAATATTGTATGAATTGTGAATGACTTAGCCATTCTCAGCAATGCAATAATCTAAGGCAATCCCAAAGGAGAAAAATACTATCTGCCTCCAGAGAAAGGAATTATGGCATCCCAAAGCATATTACTTTTTAACAATCTTTTTTCTTCTTTACTTTGTTCGGGCTTTCTTACACAAAATGACTAAGAACGGTTTTACATGATTGCACGTATGTAACCTATACCAGATTGCTTCTCATCTCAAGGAGGGTGGAGGGAAGGAAAGAAGTGATAGAATTTGGAACTCAATATTTTTAACATGAATGTTAAAAATTATTTTTGTTTGAAATTGGGGAAAATAAAATATTTTTAAAATTTTAAAAAATGAGTAAATATCAAGCTTAAAAATGTCATGATTAATATGGAGACATGTTTTACATGACTGCACATGTATGAACTATTTCAAATGGCTTGCTTCTCAGAAAGGGGAGAAAAGAAGGAACAAAGGAGAGAATTTGGAAATAAAAATAAAAACCTGATGTACAATTTTTATGTAATTGGGTAAATTAAATGTTTAAAAAAAAAAAAAGGAAAAATATATCGAGAAAGAAAGTATACAAAGAAGTAGCTATTGGTTAGAGTAGTGAGAACATTCAAATTATGGTGAGAAGACTTGGGTTCCAATTCTGGTTTTCCAATTAACTACATGGATGAATGACAAAATACTTAGTCTCTCAGACCTTTCATTTTCCCATCTACAAAATGCCTATGCTACAAAAGCATTTTTCCTTAATTCAGTGTAAATAAATACTCACAAAGTGGATAAAGCAAAGAAGATATAATTAGGAAGACTCGTGTTCAAAGTCTATTCCAGACTTTATAATCTATATGACCCAGGCCAAATCATTTAATCTCTGTTTTCTCACCTATAAAAATGGTGAGAAATTGTATCGCCTATCTCACATGATTTTTATGAGGATCAAATGAAATAAAACTAATGTAAAGTGATTGACAAATTTCAAATCATCAAATGAATATTAATCATTATTATTTTTTAATATAAGCTCATGGAACACTATAAAAAATGATGGATTTCAAATTTGTCCTATCCTTTTCCTTTCCTTGAAGAAATAGATGTTCTTTTGCTTTTCCCACAAGACACTCATATTGTAGATCTGAATATAGCCTGTCACTAGTATTCTGTTACATGAAACCTTATTGTTTCACTTATGTTAAGTTTCATTCATGACCAATTAATGTTAATGTTTCTATCATACTCAACTTTTCATGATCCCATTTGTGTTTTTTGGGGCAAAGATCCTGGAATAGTTTACTACTTCCAATTCATTTTATTGATGAGGAACTAAGGTAAACAGGTTTAAGTGACTTGTTGAGGGTAACATAGCTAAGTCAGAGACAAAACTGGATTTCAGAAAGGTAAGTGTTCCTGACTTCAGTCCAGTACTCTATCCCCTGTGCATCCTAGCTGCCCCATATGAGACTTACCTGAATTCTATAGTTTGATGGCAAGATGGCAACAGGGAAGATTGACCAAAAAACTTTCACTCAGAAGTTTTCAGTTAGAAGCCCAAGCCAGAGAAAAATTGGATGGGGTTTTTACTGGTAAAGCATTTCCCACTGCCTGGTGTTAAATACAAAGAGCTCTCCAGGATATGGCCTGTTGTCCTCTGTTACTATTGTTGCCTGAATATTGGTGTCAGGAACTATAGTATGAAGGTGCTATTTCTGAATAAATAAATAATGGATGATCGCCTTACTTCATGCTTGTTCTAGGTACAGTAGTACAAATGGAGTCAGAAATGGTTTTCTATGGCTTGTGGCCAAGACCTGAAAGTAGAATGATATAAGCATAGGAACATCAGTGTCCTTAGGGGACAAAGATTCCTCTGAGGAACCCCAGAGCTCCTCATTTTGCTCCTCTAAAAACACACCATGGTCTGTGGGGACTCATATCACATTGACAAGATAATTCGTGAGTGTTCTCAACTGTTGTTTTCAGAAATTCTCCATGGTACTCAGAAGATATGATTGCCCTCACAAGAGTTAAGAATTCAAGGCCATGAATTCACTAGGCAGAAATCTGCTGGCGTTATCAGATGGACAGCAGGAAAATAGACAGGAGATGAGATCAATCCCTTAGCTTTAATCAGAGCCATTCTCATAATGCAGCTTGAATTTATTTGCCACTACAAAGTAATGTTCGATTTCAGGAGATGGGGGCTGATGATAAAAAGGATTTGATGAATTCTTAGCTGATAAAATCTTAGTGATAAAAAATTTAAAAAGAAAAGAACACTAATGAATTGTTAAAAATTGCATAGAAATAATTGAAAGAATTTTAGAAAGGACACAGATAAACAGGATAGTGCTATTCTTGGTTAAAAGTAATAGAACAAAATACAAACAAACAAAAACCAAAAAAAAAAAATTTTAAAGTGATAGACATATCTCCCTATGCAACTTTCATCTATTCTTTTTATATTGAAATGTTCATGGTTATTAATGCTTGTCAAATCCATCATCTAATATATATTTTATTTTGACGTAGATAATACATGTGCTGTCATGCAAAGAACTTCCAAAGTAGCCTTGCTGGAAAAGAAAACTGTTTAAAAAATAAAAAATATTTTTAAAACATTATTTTCAATCTGCATTCAGACTCCATCAGATAAGTCTTTCAGAATTGTTTTGGATCATTGTATTCTGAGAATAGTTAAGTCATTCACAGAAAATAATTTTTTTTATATTGCTGTCACTGTGTACAATGTTCTTCTGATTCTGTTCATTTCACTTTGCCTCAGTTCTTATAAGTCTTTCCATTTGTTTTTCCTGAAAGAAACTTACTCATCATTTCTTACAGAACAAGGTTATTCTGTCACAGTAACATACCACAACTTGTTCAGCCATTCCATAATTGATGGCTATCCTCTCAATTTCTAATTTTTTTTTCTGTGATCCTATTTCTAAAGAATTACCCAACTAAATCAGAGCATTTATTTTGACTTTAAAATAAAACATGTTGATAACAGTATGGTACAATGGAGAAAGCCTTGGGGTAGGAAGATGTAAGATGAGTCTTGGTTCTGGCCACATAGCTTGACTTCTGTCTATCATGAGAAATTCACTAGATCTGTCTCTACAAAGGTTATAAATAAGTGAACAATGTGAATAGATAAAGGAAGATATCACACCGGAAGTACCTCATGACAAAGAACTAGGATTACAGCTTGAGGAGAATGGTGATTAACTTTTTGTAGCATTTTTCTCATAACAACTGAGATAGGTTATTAAGTAATATCATCCCCAATTTAGGACAAGTAATCCAATGAGCAAATGAAATATGCACAAAGGCTATTTTCAGTATTTGATATCATACCCAGTTCAATAGTTAATGTTCTTTACAAATTTAAAGTAAAATTTTCTATGCCTCAGAAAATGTCAAGGGGTAAGAACTAGAATTGAAATAAATACTTCATATTCCCCCAAATGCTATTAGCTGTAGATCGAAAATTCAGTAGCTGGAAATTTTCAGAGAGAAATGCTCTCCAGTTTAGAAAGAAAAAGAAAATCTAGTTTGTCTTTTTAGTGGAAAATACAAAGGGTGTAGGTCTTGAAAAATGGGTGCACTATGAAGATTTGAGAAGAAAAGATGTATTATGTTTGCACCTCGTTAAAAGGATAAGCCTAATGATGACTTTGTACCCTGAGATATTTTAATGAAAGCACTTTTGACGTCTTTATTTCTCAGGCTGTAGACCAAAGGGTTCAACATGGGGATGATTATGGTGTAGAAGACAGACACTACTTTGTCTGTATCCATGGAATGCCTGGAAGGGGGTTGTAAGTACATGAAGATTACTGTCCCATAGAATATGGATACTGCTGTGAGGTGAGAAGCACATGTAGAGAAGGCTTTACGGCGACCCTCAACTGAGCGTATCTTCAAGATGGCAATAAAGATTAATAAGTACGATATCAAGATAATAAAAAGGGCAAAAAAAACATTGAATCCTACAACAAAGAAAACAACCAATTCTTTGATGTATGTCTCAGAACAGGAGAGAGCCACGAGTGCTGGAAAATCACAAAAAAAGTGATGAACCACGTTGGAACTACAAAAGTCAAAACTGAAGGTATTTCTTGTGTGAATGGAAGAATTCAGAAAACCACAGATATAGGAGCTAATAGCCAGACCAGCACATACGTTAGCTGTCATAGTGGTGGTATAATGGAGGGGCTTACACACCGCTGCGTGGCGATCATAAGCCATAGCAGCCAAGAGATAACTTTCAACAGTGGAAAAGGCCACAAAGAAGAAAAATTGTGCAGCACATCCATTGTAGGAGATGACCTTGTCCTCCAGGAGAAAGATGCTCATTACCTTGGGAGTAATAGCTGAAGAGTAGCCAAAATCCACTAGGGAGAGATTACTGAGGAAAAAATACATGGGTGTGTGGAGCTGGGAATCCCAGGAGATCAGGACTATCAACCCCAAGTTCCCCACAAGAGTGATGAGGTAGATAACAGTAAATATTATGAAAAGGGGCACCTGGAGTTCTGGAGCATCTGTTAATCCCACAAGGATGAATTCATTGATTTCTGACCTGTTCATAATTGCCATTTGGAAATTTGATTATTCACCTGTGACAAGAGAGAAACCATCAAAAATAATTCTATAGAATGAATAATTTTGTTCTATAATACATTGACAGACATCTTGTATTAAGAGCAGAAATATTGGCCTGAGAAATGAGGGTCTAGATGATGAACATGGCAACTGTTCCAGGTTCCCCCAACTCATTTTTCCCAGATTCATATTTATATAAATATTTTTACATTATTCTTCCCAGCTTGTTTTTTATCTACCAAATTTAACAATTCACAATGTGCTATGTTATAATTAAAGTTTGAGGTATGTCTTGTTTCCTGAGAAAAATTAGCATGAGAATATGCTAGTAAGTAAGGTGGAGAGACCTTCCTTATGAATATGGCTTAAGTATCTTATAATAAGAAACTGGCCAATGACCTTTATCCTTATGAGTCTGTGCTGAGAACTCATCAGATGAAATTCTTTGTGGATGTCAGAGCAAACTCTTCAACTGTCTCTGTTCTGTAACCAAGTGGTAAAAAAGGAACCTTATTTTTCTTCTTGCTCACTGACTGAAACTGTCACTAGTCATCCAAGGTAAGCTTCAGAGTGTGGGCTTTTTGTCAACTTTTTGTTGCTGGTCCTTCATTCATTCATGGAGGACATCAGGAAGTGATTCTCTGACATTCAAGTGATTTATGTAAGGCAGGGCTGTGCTGAGCTACTTTCTCCTCCAGAGCCATCTGGATCCAGTGGCAAAATATAGGTCAGGATGACTGGAGATGGCCCTAATAGAAGACCTTGATCCTTTAAATCTAAAGTCTTTAGTAGGTCTGTTTGCCCATCATTGATTAAAACTAGGTAAGATGGGTTACTGGTATTGGAGAAAGAGAATGACCTGCTGAATCTCAAATGAAGGAAATTCTTTACGTCTTCCCTCACCCAGAACCTGAATAAAGCTAAGACTAGATAATCCTTTTTTTTTTTTTCTCTCCTTCCCAACTTTCATACTTCAACATACTTACTGTGTCTTCCTCCCTGACATCACAGTTCCTCAACTTAACTCTTTCACATGACTTATTCCTTTGCTGCATCTCCCTGGTTTCATAAGAAACTGTTTTATTATATCACTGATCTTGTCCTCGGATATTTATCACCAACTGCAGCCTTCACTCCTATAATCTTGTTGCTGAACAAAGCTGGAGATAATCATGAAACCAGGCTGACTGGCTCCACTAAAAATTTAAGCTACATAACCTTGACTGGGCTCTCACTGCTACAAAGCAACCCCATTGACAACTCCCAAATCAACTTGCTCTCCCCCTCACCACAGTGGCTCTTCAAAACCTTTTCATTCCCAAGATTTTATGTGACACTCTCTTCCTTCACTATGTTTCACATGAAGATGTGGCCCTTCCCTTTTTTTAAGACATACTCTCTCAGGTTCACAATTGTTTTAATTTTGTTCCATTTTCCTCATCAGATTGAACCTTCTCTACTTCGTCCATTCTTTCGGTTATTTTCAAAACCTTAATCAATGAATACTAGCTGCTTCCTCACACTCTAAAATCATGTCCCTCATCCTCAAAAAAAAATCTCACATTATCCATCCATCTCCACTAACTACCATTTATGTTTCATTCTTGATTCCTCACTCTTACCTCAAGACTAGTCAATTTGAATTTTATGCTGTCTCTCACTCTTTTCTCTCCTCTGACTGGGTATCTTCTCAGTACCTCATTACCTCATGTGGATCTTACACGTTGAATTTCAATTCTTCTTATATCTTATCTGTCTCTTGATTACAACCAAGTGATATTGACCTTCTTTCTATACCTCAACACATCCTAGTTCCCAATTCTGGGAATTTTCAATGGCTGTCCTCCATGCCTGGATGGTTCTACTTCATCTCCAACTTCTAGCTTCCTGATTCTTTCAGGATCCAGTTAAACTTAATTTTATATAATAAGCCTTTCTGAATTCCCCTTAATTCTATTTTAAATAGACAAAAATATATTCTCTAATTCTTTCATTGCAAGCTCACACTCAGTAGAGAACTAGAGAGAAGGGAAATCTTCTTACAAACATATATAGTAAATCAAAACAAATTTCCACAAATTTTTTGAAAAAGTCTCATTCTATTCTGAGTCTTTCACTTCTTTATCACTTCCTAATTAATATGTTTCCTCCTCATGGTTCCTCATTATTCTGTTCCTGTTGCTGTTGGGTCATTTTTAATCATTTCAACTCTTCATGACCCCATTTAGGGTTTTCTTGGAAAAAAGTACTTAAGTATTTTGCCATTTCCTTCTTCAACTCATTGTACAGATGAGGAATAGAGGCAAATTGGATAAAATACCTTGCCTAGGGTTACACTCGGCAAAATAAGTATTCTTGATTTCAGGCTCAATACTCTATCCACTTCATCACCTACCCACTCTATGATGTTGCCTAATTCTTTTAAAGTTATTTGCTTTTACTATATTGCTGCAAAATTCTTCTCATTCTGTTGATTTCATTTAGCATCAGATCATATAAATCTTCCCACATGACTAAAATTGTCTCATAGATAGAGATAGACATAGACATATATAGAGAGAGGCAAATATAGATAAGATACTCTTGACTTTACATTTTCACATTATGTCCACTCACAATTCCCACAATATAAGCAGACCAACTTGCATTCATTTCCCCATGTATGATCTCATAATATATCATTATTATATATGATATAGATCTTTATTATGTAGCTTTGAGAATCACTCTTTATACAAGATTGCTATTGACTTGCAAAAAGGGTGAAAGCTAAAATTTTAAATTTAGAGCTGCAAAAGGATGTTGGAAGCCTATAAAGTATAAGATAAAATGTTCATTCCTCAGTTTATAGGCACCCTCTAAGATTCCCATTCTTCGCCATCTTTATCTCCAGAAGATTCCTCTTTCTCTCCATGACTGTCTGGACAAAAAACTATGACTTTTTCTGTATTTCCCATAAAATTAAGTCCTGATCTCCCATAAATATGGAAGAACAATATTAAAGAGGGCTGAAGTTTTTGGTCTAGACCTGATATATCATCAGAGCAGGGAGTTGCCCATGTAGATATCTCCTCCACAACTACAGAATGACAACTAATCTGTAAACTGTTGTTACCTGAAACATTGAGATTAATCAGTGTCACATAGCTAGTATGGGTCAGATTTGTGAATGCAGGCGTACAAATAGGAAAATGAATTGTATCTTCATGATACAGTGGAAAGAATTCTAGATTTAGTAACTGAAACCAGCATTAGAATTTTGGCTGTACCAATGCATACAAGGATCACCTTGCCCAAGCCATTTGAGTTCTAGAGCCAACTTTCTCCTCTGTAAAATAAATGGTTTGCACTTCACAGACTTCTAACATCCTTTTGCAACTCTAAATTTAATATTTTAGCTTCTGACCTTATATACAAGATTTCTGCCAATCTGCAGAGAAGTAATTCTAAAAGCTACAAGGTAAAGATATCAAAGATATATATCATATATAACCAAAGACATATAATTTATATGTGTATTATATTTATATAATTTATATATGTATTATATTTAATGGAGATCATACATGGGGAAATAAATGTAGCTTGTACTTTGCTTATATTGTGGGAACTGTGAGTGGACATAATGTGAAAATATGAACTTAGTAGAATAAGACAGAATAGACCAAAGAATGACTTGCTGAAGATCCTGAAACATGTTGGATTTGAAATCGGGACAAGAATCCAAGTATCCTAATTCAAAGTTTACTAGCATTTCTACTATACTAGGACACCTGCCTTCTTGCATCATTGATGGAAATCATTCACCTCTCCTTGCTTTCAAGATATATAGGCACAGAAATAGAGATATAAATGTTTGCACAAAATGTCCACCATGAACCAAAAGCTCTATTTACTAAACTCTTCCACTTAGAATCCCTGGTTCTCTAAAAGGGGCTCCTCAAAGCCCAACATTCCAAACCTTTCTTGTTCCTTTTGTAATTAGTTTCTGTCATTCAAATACTTGTTTATATTTTCTAGTGATTCATCTGCATTTTTTTCTTAACCAGGAGAAAGTAAACTTCTTGAAGACAGGCACTGCTTTTATTTATTTATGTCTACACAGTCTAGCATAATGCCTAGTAAAAAGTAACTATTTAATAAATGGTAGCTGAATTGGACTAGTTGAATGGATGAAATTGAATATATAAAAAGGATGAAATAAGATCTTAACAAAAAACAATAAAGATCAAGAATTTTTACCAAAAGTCTTCATAAATTCCTAGATTTAGAGCCAGGTCCTCTAGTCCAATACCATCCCTTTTCTGATAAAAGAACTGAAATATAAAGAAGTTAAGATTGATACCGAAGGTTTATAAGGTGGGGTCCATGTTGGAATCAAGATCATCTGGTGATGAATTCTTCACTCTTTAAGGAAATCTGGAATGATAGAAAAACTAGTAAGCTCAGAGGTAGGAAAACTGTAGTCTAGTTCCCACTTCTATTAACTTATTCTATGACAGTAGGCAAGTCTCTCCCACAACTTAGGCCCTTAGTTATCTCACTTGTAAAATGAGGAGTAAGGACTAGGTGCTTTTTTTCTCCATTCAAACCAGTAGAATATGATCAGTGTTTGACTATGAAAGTCAAACAGCAATCTGACGATGGACTTCTTCCAATAAAATCAAAATATCGTTACTTCCAATAGCTGGGAAAGATTCTTAAATTCAAGGTGCACACTTTGTTATAAAACAGGAGAATAAAAATAATAAATTCATGAACAAGTATCAATTTGTATCTTGGTGAGATCATTTGGTTGATGAGTAAGAAAATCTAGATTCAAATTCTGATTTCAGTATTTGTCAGATATATCAATGAAGGAAAGACACTTACCAAATCAAAGTCTCACCTTGCTCATCTGTCAAATGGGATGAACTACAAGGTCTTTCCCAACTTAGTCTTATGATTTATGACCATGAAATTATCATAGTGAAGCAGTTAGGTGGCTCAATGTACCTGGAGTCAGGAAAAACTGAATTAAAATCTAGTCTCAGATACACTACCTGCATGACCCGGGGCAAGTTAATCTCAGTTTGTCTTAATTCTCTGGAAAATGAAATGGCAAACCACTCCAGCATTTTCGCCAAGAAAACCCATGAATAATTTTGTTGTGCTATGGTTCCCCAGAGTGACAGTCGGATGTGATTGAACAACAATCAGCTAACAGTGAATATAGAACAAAGGCTGTGGAGTCAGCCATATTGAATTAACTGTTCTGGATACTATTTCTGAAATGAGACTGAGCAGATTCGAACTTCCCTCAGTGTCATTTACTTCATCTGCAAAATGGGCATAATAATAGAGTATCAAAATACTTTGATTCTGAATTCTCCTTGCGAAAAACTTGATGAAAAGAGTCATGATTTCAATTCTTACCTTGCCTCTGGTTCTAACTTGCTACTATCTTGGGCTGGATTTCTTCCTTTTATTTTCCCTTTCTTTCCATTTGCAAAATTATGGAGGAGAATTAGATCTTTTCTAGATTTAACATGTGTAATATATATATATATATATATATATATATATATATATATATATATATATATATATATATATATATATATATTTAAAACTATTTAATCATGGAGTAATGATAAAATACCCAGCAATAAAATGAAACATTGTCCCTTAAAATAATCAGGAAGAAAGTTTAAACTTCAGATTATCTATATACGTTATAATGTGCCTTGTTTCTGTGAAACAAAATTAATAGAACTATTAATGAGTGGCCAAACACCTGATCTAGATGGAAGATTAGTGTTCAAATTATGGTTCTGTCTCTTGTGGGAACTTGGGCAACTACCCTGATCCTCTCTGAGTCACTTTCTTTATTAGTAAAGTTAGATGACATCTTTCAGTTTTATGATCCATTGATAGTTAAACTATATGATACCCTATGCATATGGGGTTCAAAAAACATTACATCCCCCATTTTTTCTTATGTCACTAATATTTTAAACCTAAGTCTAACCCTAGTATTAAAATCTGCCCAAGTTTGTCAACACGGGTAATAAAATTCTAGGGGCCAATAGGGACAGAGCATCTTCACTTACCTATCTTTCACAAGAAGTCTAGCTCATGGAAGAGAAAAGAGGTTCCATTGGAGAAACTGCTCCAGTATTGAATAAACAGAGCATAATAACTATTATATATAACTACTGCTATGTATAGATTTCTGTGCAGATAAAGTCCTTAGCTTCACTAAGCTTTCCCTTCAGTAACTCTTCTTTCATGGACTGTTTTGAGCCAAATAAATAAAAGAATAATGGACAACCACTTGACCATACTGTTCCAATTTGTTTAATTTGTTCCTATTAAAAATCAAAATAACTCTTTTTTAGGCTTCCATTTCCAAAGAAAGACATGGAAGTGAAGCTATAAAGGAATGAGACTTGAGGTGCTCTTGGAGGGAAATACTCCAGTGAGAACACCCATAGCTCCTCAGTATTCTGGCTGCATAACATATGATTACGCCCCTATTCTTTGGGGACACAATTCTGATTTCTTAAGGAAGTCATTAGTGTATTCAGCTGTTGCTATCAGGACTATTCCATGGTGCATTGGGGAAAAAAAGAGTTAAGAAATTAAAAAAAAAAACAACAAAACCCAAGCCTTACATTGCAATAACATGTTGTAGAAATTAGGCAGGAAAGAGAAACACAGTTAGTGAACAAGACCTTTAGGCTCCAAGCATTGAAGTTTCCCATAAAGCCACATAATTACATTGACCTCTTTAAAAATAAATGTCTGTCCGCTTATTTTCCACGTAATCATCAACCAAAGAAGTTGGTCATGTGAGTGATGGAGGCTGAGAGAGAAACATAGCTTCCTTTTTTCAGCCCACAACATGTCTCAAAATAATTCCTATAATGCAATCATTCAAACCTCAAAAGCTCTGTGGGTAATAGAAGCATGAGAATGGTTAGGGCGGTTTGTGCATTATTCTTGTAGCAAGTGACTTTTAACTCTAGGAGAATCTAGTCTGGGTTCTCGGGAAAATGAAGGATTGTTCTAGTATGCATCTGTCAAACTGAGTGGCTTCCATAACTCTCCTTGAAGAGATAAATGGATAAATTAATCTTTAGAATCAGAGTTTACCAGGAAAGAAAATTACTTCAGAAGTCATTTATTCCAGTTTTTTATAAATTTTGTAAATTTCAATTTGACTATTAAACTGAGTGTCTTCCATAATTCTCCTTGAAGAGATAAATGGACAAATTAATCTTTAGAATCAGAGTTTACCAGGAAAGAAATTACTTCAGAGGTCATTTATTCCAGTTTTTTATAAATTTTGTAAATTTCAATTTTACTATTAAACTGAGTGTCTTCCATAATTCTCCTTGAAGAGATAAACGGACAAATTAATCTTTAGAATCAGAGTTTACCAGGAAAGAAAATTACTTCAGAGGTCATTTATTCCAGTTTTTATAAATTTCAATTTGACTTTTACCTGAAGTTTCCAAAAATCCATGAAAGAAGGGTTAGTGAAGGGAAAGGATAGGGATATGTGGAGCCAGAAGTCCCGGGATATTAGGACTACCATCTCTAAATTCCCCACCAGGTCATCAGGCAGAAGATAATGAAGATTATGAAGATGGCAAAAATTATTTTTAAAATGAAATAATAGAAGTAGAAGAAAGTGGAGAAAGAAATGAAAGCAATGCAAACAAACTATGAAAAGAAAATTATCAATTTGTTTTTTTTTTTAAAAAAGATCCAAAAATAGTTAAGAAAATGAAAATCAGAATTTGACAAATGGTTCAGAAAAGGGGGGATAAAACCTCATGGAAGAAAACAATTTCTTCAAAATTAGAATTGGCCAAGTAGAAGCTAATGATTCCAGGAGACATAAGGAATAAAAAAATTAGAAGAAAAATAAAATCCATCATAAGATAATTTATTTAAATAATCTGAACAAATTGTAGATGCTATCATTATCCTCATTTTATAGAAGAGGAAACTGATGAAGATTAAGTGACTTGCTCAGTGTCACAAATCCAGTACTTTTCTAAGATTTGATCTGAATTCAGAGCTTTCTGATTCCAGGTTGAAGACTATCCACAGCACTTAGCTGTCTCAAAGAGTCTAATCTCTAAATTATTCCTTATCCTTATTTCATTTGAATTCATTCCCAGCTTATCCATTTCCTTCTTCCCTGCCATCTATCTTGTCACTGTGATGGTCACTGGCTTCTAATGTTTGTATTTAGCTTTTAAAGCCCTTCTCCATCTGTCCCCAATTTTTATTTCCAAATTGATTTCATGTTAGATTCATTTATATATTCCATGTTCCAGAAAGACTGATCTACTTTCATTTCCCCAGCCATAATTTCCTATTTATACCTATATGTCTTTGTACCAGGTGCCCCATATGCTTCAAATGTTCTATCTATTATACTGTTCCTTTTGAATTCCAGGGTCCTTTAAAATTGCTGCTCCAAATATAAACTTGTATTCTCAAAAAAAAATCATTTTTCTCTCATTGTAAATGTTCCATTTGGACACTTTATATTGACTCTGAATATATTTTCTGTTAATTTTATCTGTGTATATGTTGTTTCCTACATGGTAGAGTGTACATTTCTTGAGGGCAAAAACCGGTTTTGAGGTTTTTTTCCACTTATAAACATTTAGAGTGCAGCACAATACTAGCTCAGAATGGACACTTAATAAATAATTATTTAATTGAATGAATTAAATCAAACACATAAAAAAATGGATTAAGAAGACAAACAGTAGCAAACAGTGGACACTTGATAAATGATTGTTAGTTAAATGGATTAAATAACTTCTAAAATATGAATTAAAAAGACCAAGCAAACAATAATTGAAATCAATTTCTATTAAAATTGTTCATATATTTCGATGTTGGTGCTAGAAGTGAACTAGGAGGTCAACTAGCCCAATCCTTTTCCACTATTAATACAGGAATTAAAGAAATTAAATGACTTGCCCAAGATATACAATGGCAGAGGAAGGATTAGAGCCAAAGTCTCTGCTTTTAAATTCTGTTTGTTTTGTTTTGGTTTTTTTAAGGAAATCTGGTTGGTTGAAAAACTAATGGACTTGGAGGTAGGAGAGATGGAGTCTGGTCCTCCCTCTACTACTAATTAAATCTGTGACATGATTGAAGTCACTTCCCCTTAGTTACTTCACCAGCAAAATGAAACAGTAAGATCAACTGATCTTTCCCATGCCTCAAATTGTACAATATGAGCTTGTATTTATTTAAATCATGTTTCAATCTGATTGAATAATTTTGACCATTAATATACATAGCAAAAGCAGAATTTTTTTTAATTCAAGGTTCAAAAGTTTTTTTTTTCTCTTTTTTCTCTCTCCTTCCTCCCTACCTTTCTTCCTTTTTTTTCTTTCTTTCTTCCTCCTTCCCTTCCCTTCCTTTCCTTCTTCTTTCCTCCCCTCCCTTCCTTCTGCATCCCTTCCTTTCCTTCTTCTTCCCTTCCCTTCCTTCTTCTTCCCTTTCCTTCTCCCCTCTCCTCCTCTCCTCTTCCCTTCCCCTCCTTCCTTTTTTTCCCTTTGAAATAGAGAAATAAATAACAAATGTATGAACTAGTGACCCCTAGTGGATTAAGAAAACCATTTTATCTAATTCCTAAATAGATTCAAATTTGACTGTTATTTACTAGCAAGACCTTTATCTTGGTAAATAAGTGGTAGAGTAAAGGATACATACTCATTAAGAACTTAATTTGGGCCCTGCCCAAGTAACCTAAACTCTCTGTCTCAATTTCTTGATCTATAAAATAAGAATAATAAACAGAACTGTCTTGAATGATTATTGTCATGATCAAATGAGATTTAAAATTTACAATCTTTGGCAAATTTTTAATTTGTTAGATCAATGCGAGCTGTAATTTTCTTTAATTTGACTATAACAACGTGAAATATTGTGGAAATACTGCAAAACTTGTTATTCAGAATCTGTACTTTCACCCAAAAAACAAGGCTGGCTTTCATGCGATACTCCTATTGTAGAAGTGAGTGTGAGTTGTAAGCAATATTCTCATGTCTGAGACCTATCTGGCTCCTTTAGGCTGGTGGCAAGATTCCAATACCTTCATTACTTTTTTAAAGCTAGAACTATTTAAATAATCTACTTCCTTCTGCGTAGGATAAATAGCTAAATCAATAAGTAGGCATAGAATTTATAAATATTAATCAGTTTCATTTATATTGTTAATGTCACATGGTGGTAGGAAATATTTTCTAGTTTTTTATATCTTCGTTTATTCATCTTTTTCATTTTAAATAAGTTTTTGCAATTCAATTTTCTTGATTACATTAGCTAATGACATTTCTTTTTTGGGTGCTTCAAAAATTATCTACTGGTTATTAATTCAATTTTTGCTTTGTTTTGTTAATCTCTTAATTTTCAGAATTGTTATTTTTAAAATGTGTTGGTTTTAAGATGGTTTTAGTTATTCAGATAATTATTTGATTCAATGTTTTTTTCTTTTATTGATAAAAACATTTAGAAACATAAAACTTATCTTAAGTATTGTTTTGGCTATAACTCCCAACTTCTAGTATGTCATTTCATTATTACCATTACCATAATTACCAAATTATTTATTGTTATTAGGATTTGTTTTTTATCATACACAACATTTAAGATTAAGTTATTTAATTTTCAATTAATGTTTATTCTTTGTTCCAAAGAGCCCATATCGAAAATAATATATTCAAACGTAATGTGGGGTTCTTATTCCAGAATAGTTGCCACTCATTGCCTTTCCTGGACCACTTTCACTTAGAATTTCCAGCTTCTTATCAAGATCTTAACTTTTCACTTCAAAAGAAAAGACACTGTCCTTGAATTTGTTCTGTAATCAATCAGTCCAAATCACTGGGAAGGTAATGATGCCATTTGTTGTTATTGTCTCACTTTAATTATGTCTCTCTGACTCTTTGTGACCTCATTTGGGCTTTTCTTGGCAAAGATGCTGGAGTATTTTGCCACGTTCTTCTTTAGTTCATTTTATAGATGAGGAAACTGGGGAAAACAGGTTTAAGTGATTTGCCCAGAATAACCCAGGTAATATGTCTAAGGCTGGATTTGAACTCAGGAAGAGTTGCTCCTAATGTCCTATCTAGATGACCACACATTTATTCCACTAAAATGAGTCCAAATGCAATCAGGATATGCTATCCAAACCTAAAGACCTTGAAATATAGACAAGAAGACAAGAATAACATAGGTGAGACTTAAACCAAATTGTCTTCTTCAAAAAGAAATATCAGAAGTGGAACTAAGGTGATTCATCAAAATTCATCAAAACTCTCTCCCAAACCCTTCCAAATACCTTCAAATAGTGACAAATTCTAGAGCAACAGAGCATGCAAAAAGATGGAATGAAACAATCTTCTATTTTAAGATAACTTAGAAAGTAGGCAGGAAAGGTCTGTTATTCCATGATGAGAGAGAAGTATCATCCAGCACAAGTCATGCTAACATACACTGGGCTCCAGCAAACCAGGAGCAGGTCTCAGGGTGACTGAATCAGTGGCAGCAGTGACTATTTCCAGACCTCTCATCCCACAGATAGTAAAGGGATCAGACAAAATGTTAAAAAATGTACATGGATCAATAAATAAATATATTTTTTAAAAAACTGAACAGGTCAAATGTTTTTGTGAAAAAAGATACAAAAATTCACTGATGAAAATAACTCTCTAAAAAAGAATTAGACAAATGGAAAAAGCATTGTTGTTGAAAAAAATAATTTCCTAAAAGTTACAATTGGGCAAATAGAATGAGACATAACAAACAATAAAATAAAGTCAAAAGAGTAAAAAAATTACATACAAGAATTCTGATAAAGACCTCCTTTATATAGAGATATAGAGAGAATTATTATTTATATAGAGATATAGAAATAGATAGAGAATTGACTCAAATTTATAAGAAAAAGAAAAAGTCAAAAGAAATGAACAAACAATTTTCAGATGAAAAAATTCAAACCATTTTTAGTTATATGGAAAAATGTATGTATTTCACATTCTCTTTTATTCTTTTTCATTATCTTGTTTCATTATTTCTTCATGTCTCAAAGTCATTAGCTTCCATTTATTCAATTCTAATTTTTAAGGAATTTTTTTCAATGAACTTTTTTTACCTCCTTTTCCATTTGACAAATTTTATTTTTAAGGAGTTTTCTTTAGGGAATTTATACACACACACACACACACACACACACACACGGAGGGCTTAATGTAGATTACAATATAGCATGTTCACTCTTTTTGCTGTTGTTTGCTTTCTTTTTGTTTTCTTTTTCATTTCCCCCCTTTTTCCTTATTTTACTTGTGTAGCATGATGAAATGTGGAAATCTATATAGAAGAATGATATGTTTAACACATATTGGATTAGTTGCAAAAGAAGAGGGTGAGGAAAAGGAGGGAGAAAAAAGTTGAAACAAAGTTTTGCAAGGATGAATGTTGAAAACTATTTATGCATACATTTTGAAAATAAAAAGCTAAAAAATATCTTTCAAGATATCAGGGAAAAACATCCCTGATATTTTAGAATCAGAGGGTAAAATAGAAATTGAAAGAATCATCTTGATCATTTCTTGAAAGAGATGCCCAAATGAAAACTCCCAGGAATATTATACCCAAATTCCAGATTTTTCAGATTGAAAAGAAAATCCTACAAACAACCACAAAAGAAATAATTTAAATATCATAGAGTTACAGACAGGGTAACACAAGATTTAAAATTTTCTACATGAAAGGACTGGAGGACTTGAAATCGGATATTCTGGAGAAAAAAGTGTTAGGATTACAACTAAGAATCACCTAGAAAGCTAAACTAAGTATAATCCTTCAAGGAGGAGGGTGGAATTGTCTATTCAATGAAATAGAGGACTTTCAAGCATTCCTAATGAAAACATCAGAATTCAATAGAAAACCTAACTTTTAAATACAAAATACAAAAGAAGCATAAAAAGGTAAATAGGAAAAAAGGAATCATAAGGGATTTGAAGAGGTCAAACTGTTTCTATTCCTACACAAAGAAAATCACATTTAAAACTCCTAAAACTTTCCTATTATTAGGTCAGTTAGAAATATACATAGCTAAAAAGCAAAGGTATGAGTTGAATATAATTTATCTGACAAAAATGAGGCCTGAAAGTGATTTTAAAGTGGAGAGGAAAATGGGGGAATTGGGGAGGGGAGCACATGAAATCGACTGCAAAAGTTAAAATCAACTGCAAAAGAGAATAATATACACACCCAGTTGGAGTAGAAATCAATTTTACCATACAGGAAAATAGGAAGGAAAAGAGATAAAAGAAAGGGGAGCTGATAGAAAAGAAGGCAGTTTGAGGGAGATAAATCAGAAGCAAAGTACTTTTGAGAAAGGAGAGAGTAAAATAAACAGGGGAAGAAGATGGAGAGAAATACATAGTAATCATTACTATAAAAAATTACAGTGAGTTTCTTTGATAAATTAGATTTCATTTCTCAAACATAAAGAAAATGGAGTCAAATTTATAGAAATCAAAGCTCTCTATTGATAGTCAAAGAATATGAACAAGCTTTCAGATAAAAGGAAAATGCCCTAAATTACTCTTAATTAGATAAATGCAAATTAAACAAATTTGAGCTTCTACCTCACACCTATCAGACTGGCTAATGTGACAGAAAAGGAAAACAACAAATGTTGAAAAGGATTGGAAAAAATTAAAATACCAGTGTACCATTGGCGAAGTTGTATTACTGATTCAACCATTCTGGAGAATAATTTGAAACTGTACCCAAAGAGCTACAAAAACCATACATATTCTTTGACCAAGCAAGATTACTGCTGGCTCTGTATTTGAAAAAGATAAAAAATAAAGGCCCAATGTGTACAAAAATATTTATAATAACTCTTTTAGTGGAGGCAAAGAATTGGAAATTGAAAGGATTTCCATCAGTTGGGGAATGATTGAAAAAGTTGTATATGATTATGATGAAATACTATTGTGCTTTAATAAATGATGAACAAGATGCTCTCAGAAACACATGGAAAGATTTATATTAATTAATGCAAAGTGAATTGAGCAGAACAGGGAGAACCTTGTAATTTAAATATTCTACAATGATCTGCTATGAATAATCTAGCTATTCTAGGCAATTCAACTATCCAAGACAATTCTGTAGGACATAAGCTAAAAGGTTCTGACCATCTCCGGAGAAAGAACTGGGGAAGCTTGAATGCAAATCAAAGACACTTTTTCTTTATTTTTCTTGTTTATTTTGTTGTTGTTGTTGTTGTGTTTTCTTTCACAGAGTGACTTACATAGAAATGTGTCTCACATAACTACACTTATATGGCCTATGTCACATCATTTGCCTTATCAGTGGGAGAGAGGAAGTAGGTAGAGAATTTAGGGAAAATTTTTTTTAAAAAGTTAATTTTTTCCATGTAATTGGGAAAAATAAGATGATATGGGCAACTTGAAAGCAGAAATGAAACATGGCCCTTTATTCTCTTCAGAATCCAGGCTGAGCTGCTAGAATTAGTTAGGACTTGCCATAAGGGTATTATTCCATATATCATTCCAACCCTTCTCAAAGCTGTTTCTCCCAGGAAAAGAACATATAATATTTCTTGAGTGCCTGAATTCAAAAAAGAACTTTGAGACTTGTAATAATCTGGGAAAAGGAAATTGTGCTACTTCTCCCTTATTCTCTCTTCTCCTTTGTTAATGATTACATGGAAAGTATGTTAATAGACATTTCAAACAAGCTAGTAAAATTAAGTGAAATCATGAGAATGCATTCTACTTGGATCCTTAACTATCTTGTCTCCTATAGAGCTCTTGTACATTATTTCTCAACTCTCCGAACATGAATCATGGAAAAGCCCTGACAACAACAATTTAATACCCTAGTGATTTACTTCATGATGTGTCCCTGAAGACTAGGGGTATAATTTGCATGTTATTCAGTCAACATGCTGAGGAAGTATAGATGCCCTCCAATGAATAATTGCCCCCTAAAAGAGCCTACATTTGCAAAGACTTTCTACAAACACTGTTACCTCCAGATATGGAAAGTGGGTTTTGACTCCATTTAGATTTATTTAAATGTAACCCAAAGTATTGCACCATTATACCATTCTCTCTTTTATTTGCTTGTCTAGAAGCAGTTCTCCCAAGCATTAGTCAGTTACTGACTTTATTTCAAGAAAAATCCATGCTATAGTGATGACATAGGATGAGTCATTATTCTTGAGAATTCTGATTTTTCAGCAGCATGAATCAGAGATAGTTCACTGGAGCCTCTTCTCTCTTCCATGAACTCTTCTAATTGAAGATGAGTAAATGAAAGTACTGTGCTACTCTTATCCCCTTGAAATTCTATAACCAATTCTAAAGATCTTAAATAAGCCATCTAACATTAATATTAGATTTTCCCTAAGTTATAATATTGAAGCCATATAAAATCTAAAAAGGGGAAAGAGCTGTCTAGCATACAAAATCACAGGTTTTGAACCCCATGTTTAAAGTGTCGTATGGTCATATCCTAATAGATTAAAGACTTAGTGCTAGAAGAGACCTTAAAGATCATGGGGTTGTGTACATGAAGAAATGGAAGTCCAGAAAGTATAAGGCTTTGGCAAAGCAGAACTAGAATTTGAACATAATACATCATACCCTAACTAGTTTATAAATCTATTATCTTCACTTCTGTTTTAAGGAACATTATAAAGAATGACACAAAATTTGTCTAGTCTTTCCCTGGGGCTATAAGGGGGAAATTTTTGAATTCATTTTATTGCTGAAATTTTATCAAATTACTCCATACTATAAGTAATTTGAAATGCTTAGATCATATAGTATTAGAACTAGATATTTAATTTTAATAAAATATAAAAACAACTCCAAATTATTTAAATGAGGCTGAGAGGGGATTTCATTTTCCTAAGATTATAGAGCAAATTAGTAGTAGAAGCAGTACTAAAAACCAGATTTCCTAAATCTGAGATCACTACTGTTTGTATTGTGCCAGACATCTTAAAAAGTTCAGGATTGGGAGAGTACACTGGTACTTTTTTTTATTGGTCATCCTATTTTAAAGTTGAGGAAACTGAGATTTTAAATTACTTGTCCAGGATCAGACATATAATAAGTGTCTGGGGCTGGGTTTGAAATATTATTCTTCCACATTTCACATCTTTATTTCTCTGTCCACTATGCTATATAGCTGGCAATAGATCATTAAACTAAATGGGGTAGAGGAAAGACTTTAGAGAACATGTATTTTTCTGATGAGAAAACTGAGGCTTTAACAGGTAAGGTTCTTAGCTGAGATAACCCATGGAGAAAACAGTAGAATTAAAACTCAAATTCAAGTTTTTTCAACCCAAAATCAAAGAGTCTTGCCTCTTCTTTCTCCCCCGTTACCACTAATTCACATATTTATTTATTTTCTTGGGAATTTCAAAGTACTTTCTAAAGAACCATCAATCTTAAAAATCTCTTCCAGCTATTGCAAAAGATGATATTTTGTTTTGATTGTTAGATATCCCACTATCAATCAAACCCTTAATTTTAGGAGTTGTAAATGCATAGATCACATTATACAGTTTTCATGCAAGAAAGAGCTTCCTCATTTTTAGATGAGCTAAGTAAGGTCTAGATTGTGGAGAAGATGACTAATACCACAAAGTTGGTCATATTGGCAAGACTAGAACTCAGTTCTCCCACCTCAGAGCTCACCAGTCTTGTTATTACACCAGACTTTCTTACAGAGTTCAGAGTTTGGAATTAAAACAACTTTTTTTCAAAGCCTAGTTCTGTTGTGGAAACTTAAGCAAACTGGAAAGACATAGGAAGTGATGATGAAGTGAATAGAACCAGGAGAACATTGTACCCAGTAACAGCAAGATTATGCGATGATCAACTGTGATGGATTGGCTCTTCTCACCAATGCAGATGATCCAAGACAATTGTAACAGACTTGGGATGGAACATGACAACTACATCTAGAGAGAGAATTGGGAAGACAACTTAGATTGAAGGATAGTATTTTCACCTTTTTATTTTGGGGGGTTTTATTTTGCTTTTGCTTTCTCTGTTTTTTCCCTTTTGGTCTGATTTTTCTTGTACAACATGACAAACATGGAAATATGTTTAACTTATGTCAGATTGTTTGTTGTCTTGAGGAGGGAGAAGTTAAAATAGGAAGGGAGAAAAAATTGGGGACACAAAACCTTACAAAGATCAATACGTGTATTTGGAAAAATAAAATATTATTGATATAAAAAAGAAACTTGAGTAAGTCATTGAATCTTACTGGGGTTTTGTTCTTTCATCAGTAAAATGAGGAGATTGGTCTTGATGACCACTTAGATCATTCCCAACTTGAAATCCATGAATATATAAAGACTCTATAAGTGTTTGGGTTTTTTTGGTATAATGTTGAAGTCTGGTGCATTATTGTAGATGGCAGAGGAGGAAGTAAATAATGAGATAATGAAATTAAAATTTAATGAAGGAATGTTTGAGGGAAAATGAGATCCCAAACACTTACTAGCTATGTTATGCAGGTTGTGGTCAAATTATTTAACCTTTTCTTGCCCATTTTTTCCTCGGGGACAATAATAGCACCTCCTTTCCAGGGTTGATATGAGCATAAAATCAGGAGGTGTCAGGTGTCACACCACTGCAGAAATATGCTTTCCTGTTATCTTTGTTTCCCTCTAATTACTCCTTTAAATATGTATAGCTATAAGGGACTTTGACTTTAAATATATAAAATTAAGAGTCTTTGCAGTCAGATCTGGCTGGAAAATCTTACTCTTCTACAATGTCTTATTCAGTCTCAATACTGAATCCTAACAAGGATCTAGAACAGTGATTCCCAAAGTGTGGGATTTTTCTTATCTGTATGATCCTGGTAAGGTCACTTAACCTCCCTCTGCCTCAGTTTCCTCATTTATAAAATAGAAATAATAACCACACTATTTCACAGGGTTGTTGTGAGGACAAAATGAGTTTGTAAAACTTAAAATTCTTTGTAAACCATAAATTGCTAAGTAAATATTAGCTGTTATTTTCTATTGACTATGAAGGGTCACAGATAGTGGGGAACCTTCAGTCCAGTAAAAAAGAACCTTGCTAATGTGCCTGCTTTGGCTCTCCATTACTTCTGGGGGTATCTTGCCCTTCATGAGAAGTCAATGGGCATGATAATCTGTGTTGTAATTACAGCAGAGTGATATCAAGTGGCAAGGAGACATCTGCGCACAATAACAAGTTGTTTATGTGGTCCTATATGCAGTATCCCATAGTTAGTGCAAGCTCACCCCAAAAAGGTATGGCACATGGGGCAGGGGGCAAAGATGGGGTCTGAGGTGGAAAGTTCAAAGGGCATGATGCTCCATTTGTCTGCCTGCCTTCACTTCCACCTATGCCCCCTCACATGCCCTTGGGGTATCCTCTGCTTTCTGATCCTCTCCCCCACCCCCACTCCCCACTTTCATGGGTGGGAGAAGGAGCAGGAGGGTCAGAGACACCATCAGCACCTCCAGCACAGTTTTGCCCTCCTCCTACATCTGATTACAAGAGGCACTACTTAAAGCAAGGGAGGAGGGATGGGATATGTTTGGATTGAAAATGGAAGCATACCCTGTGATTGAAGAACTGGACCCTAATGGGCCTCCAGGTCAAACCAGGAGAAGACACAGTCCTTTTAATCTAGAAGTTATCAAAGATCTGAAAAAGGCTTGTACTCTCTATGGGCCTACATCATTTATGTTAGGATATTATTAGAGAATTTGGTTTATGAAATCCTAACCCCTAATGACTGGAAATCCATAGCAAAAACATTACAACCAGGCCAAAGCCTTATTACTGACCCAGTGATTGTGGCTAGAATCTTGTTAAAAGCCATTAAACAAGTAATGCAATTATCTGGGATAAGGCCTGAAAATATATTTTCTTTTTATCCCAATATACAAATTAATGTATGCTATGAAACTATCCCAGAGTGGCAGATTTTATTAGCCACAGCTCCAAATTTTACGCACAAGTCCCCCTTAAAGATAGCCTGGCTATTACATAATTGGTCATAGGTTTTTGAAGAAAAGTTTCTAAAATCCCTCTTAAATGAATGATTATCTTTATGGATGCATCCAAATGTGACATTTGTGCTGTAATTTTTCCTGACTTAACTATAAAAAGAGTAATCAGAACTTTTTAGTCCATGCAGCAGAATGAGTTGTATGCAATTATGTTAGCTCTTACTCATTACCCAGGAGATGTAAATACAATATCTGATTCAGCCTATTCAATAGGTGTGGTACAAAGAATTTCCACAGCCCAAATAAAATGTGTAGCCTCTCATATATTTTAGCTTTTTAAGGAACTTCAGGAGCAAGTGTGAAACTACCCAGATAAGTGTTACTTATTGAATGTTCCCTCTCATACTGGTCTTCCAGGACCTTTTTTTTTTAATGGAAACTTAAAGGTAGATTGCCTTCTCACTATGTTAGACAACATTTCCCAGGCAGCCCAAGAATCTCACTCTAAATATCATCAGGCTGCTTGAGCTTTACATCTGCAGTTTGGAATAACAAAAGAGGAAGCTAGGAGCATAGTAGAAGCCTTCCTTTCCACATTCCTTCCTATGCTCCCTCCAGGGAAGAACCATCATGATTTAAGGCCTAATGTAATTTGGTAGATGGATGGGACACATTATAAATCATCATGGCTTTTATTTATGTTGCCATGGACACCTTCTCAGGATTTACTTTTACAGTATCAGCAAAAGATATGACCTGAGTTGTCACTGAATACTTTACACAGGCCTTTGCAGTTATGGATTTGCCACAAGCAATAAAAACAGATAATGGACCTGCATATACTTCTAAACATTTCATACACTTTTGTACACAGTATCAGATCTCACACACCACTGGCATATTCTTCAGTCCTCAAGGACAAGGAATTATAGAGAGAAGGAACAGAGATATCATGATACTCCTCCAAAAACAAAAGAAGTTTCACAGGTAATCCTAGAGAACTTCCAAATTTAACCCTTTATACTATTAATTTTTAAATTTTTGGTAAAGATGCACTGGTTCCAGCAGACAGGTTTTATAACCCACTGAAAGAGCAGTGTCCAGTGTGAGCATCTCCAATTTCTTTAGGTAATCACCAGGTGATGTGGAGAGTTCCAGAAAGTGGTGAACGGAAGGGACCAGATTGACTAACTGCTGAGACAGAGAGTTTTCTTATGTCTCTACAGATGGAGAAGGAACCCAATGAGTGCTGATGCGCCATATCCACCTTGTCCATCAGAGAGAGACAGAAAAAGAGAAAACCTTGAAATGAAGGAGAAGACCCAGGAAACATCAGGTGGTTCCATGTCTGATTACATCTACCAAGATGTAGATGAAAAGGTATGGCAATAAACCCTCTGTATTAGACAATTGACTAACAAACATTATCATGAGCATAAAAATAATTGCTAATGAGACTGATGCAGGACTTGAAAACCTGCAGGAATCATTGGATTCCCTGACACATGAAATGATGGGCAACAGAATGGCTTTGGACTCTCTCTTGGCTGCTAAAAGAGGTGTATGTGTGGTTGTGAACTAATAGTTATTATACTTTCCTTCTAGAACTCATAGAAGTCATTGTTTATTTATATATCGTGTTATATTATTACTTGCCTGTGTGCTTCCTCCCATGCTGATGGATTTAATCACTGATGTATACCTGCTTCAATTAAAATAAAAGAAAGTGGGAGATGTAGAGGCCCACAGATAGTGGGGAATTCTGGGTGAGGTATAAGACCCTCCAGCCCAGCCAGGGAACCTGCTGATGTGTCTGGCTTGGCTCCCCTAGGAGTGTCTCCATCTTCCTGAGAAGTCAGGAGGCATGACAACCTGTGTTGTAATTAAAGCTGAGTTATACTAAGTGGCAAGGAAGCATTTGCACACAACAGCAAGTTATTTCTGTGGTCCTGCCTGCACAATGAATAGTTAGCTCATGGACAGTGTGCTATAATTATGAAAGGGTATTAAGGTATATAAGGCTAAGAAAATTTTGAATAAACAGACTCCTCTTTGACTAATTCTGTGAGTTCTGTCCCTTCACTCCTTAGCCTTGATCAGGATTCAGGGTGATACCGAATTCCCTTAGTGAGCAGGTCCAAAACATTGATTATAGAAATCTACATGGAATGTTATAAAAATGGTAGCTCACAACTTGGGATATGAACCTGACTCCTCCTGCTTTGAGGAGAAGAATTCTATTTTGTTTTTATGTGACACTCATATTATACATCAGAGTGTAACCTGCCACTAATATTCTCATATCTAAGATCTACTTAGGTCCTATAGGGTGATGAAAAGACTCTTAAAAGCCTTCACTTATGTATCTTCAAAGAGAAGCCTGATCCAGAGAAAAGGGAAGAGGTCTTATTGGATAAACTCTTTCCGTTGGTTGCTGCTAAATTCTCAGAATTCTCCAGGGCAAGGATTGTTGTTTCATGGACCTTTGAGTCATGAAGCTCAATAGATGAAGTGAGGTATGAGGAAATGATAGGTGACCAACCAACCTCATGCTGGTCCCATGGACATTAGTGCAAATGGAGTCAAAGAAGGCTTGTTATGACATCACCAGGATTTAGGATTAGGTTCTAAAAGTATAGGAGCACTGTTCACTTAGAGGATGGAGGTTTCTCTGAGAATTCACAGTGTGCCAACACATTATAGTATACCTGGATAGTGGAAATGTGTTATTTATTGCTAACGGGAACTCATGGGTGTATTCAGTTGTCAGATTCTCAGTGGTACACAGAGAATTTGACTGCTCTCTGAATAGTCATAACATCAAGGCCATGAGCTCATTAGGTAGAGACCCAAACAAGACTTAACAATGGGAACACCAGCAAGGAATGAGACAATTTACTCATGTCTTAGACAAAATGACTTCCCATAATGCAGTTTGAAATCATTTATCTATTTGAAAAAAATTGTCTTCCCTAGAGAAGATGGATGATTAAATGTGATTAGGGGTAAAAAGTTATGCAAAAAAAGAAATAAAGAAATGACAGAATTTGTTGATGCCATTTTCAGTCATGTTTGGCTCTTCATGACCAGAATTTATGATCTTCTTGGCAAAATTACTGAAGCAGTTTTCCATTCGCTTCTCCAGCTCATTTTATAGGTGAGGAACCTGAATAGGGTTAAAGGATTTGGCCCAGATGGCTCAGCTAATAAGTGTCTGAGGCTGGATTTGAACTCATGAAAATGTCCAACACACTATCCACTTGTGCCACCTAGTGACCCTAAGGAAGAACTACAAAGCATTGCAAATACACAGAAAAAGAGCATTAAAAATTCCAAAGGGGATGTAGACAAAGCAGGATTGTTTTACTGCTGGTTAAATAAAAGCCTTGAAACTGTACATAATTTTATTAATGGGTTTATGTGAAATCTTTTTATAGTTGGTGTAAACTGAAATGTTCATCTTTGTTAATACATAAATTTATAATAAAAAAAAGTTTCCATAAGTGCTCCATTTAGCCCCAACTCCAAAGAAATTAATTCTGTGACTAGTTGAAGATGAGGAAGTAGCACAACTTCCTTTATAAAGCCCACTGACCTTCTGTACTAGCTAATAGCTTCCCTAATCCAAACAAGCTCAGAGAAAGCCTCTTCCCCTTCTGAAAAAGGATATTTTTCATATTCTCTCGTCCTGTCCTGAAAAGTGATGGCTGAGTCAGTTCTAGGGCAAATGACTCATAATTCTAGCAGCTCAGTCCTGATTCTGATCAGATCAGATGAAGAGACAGTCTAGTTTATTTCCTTTGAATCCGTGCCAATTAAAATGACTGGCTTCTGCAGCTCTTTAGAACAAAAAATAAAGTTTAAACACTCAACTTTGGAATCAGAGATTCACAGAGCTAGAAGGGACTTGAGAGACCAAAGATTATAACCATTATATGAAAGTCTCCTCTGCAATGTGAAGGAAATAATAGAGATGAAATCATTTATGAAGTGTTTGTCCAGTGATAATAACAGAACAAAGGCTGCTGTCTCTCAGATTGACTGAATAAACACACCAAAGAAGGAGATAAGACATCAAAGATATGAGGAAAGGATATCAATATAAAACTACATGATTTTGAATATTATTACTGCAAATAAAAGAATAGAAAACCCACAGAGAAGGTCTTTGTCTTTATTTCTACAATAACATCCAGTGAAATTTGAATTTTTATTTCTAATAATAATAATAAAACTCATGATTTGATGGCAGAAGACTGAGCTTGTAATGAAAAGACATATATCTTGTTTCTAACTGTCTGTGTGACCATGAGAAATTCACTTGCCTTTCTCTTGTCCCAAGATAATCTCTAAAAATGCAAGTTTTAACCAACTTCCAGATCTCTGTGAGTAGACGACACCACACTGGAAGGCCAAAGAAATTAGGACAATACCAAAACAAATAAAAAACATATATTTGGGGAAAATAGAAATTTACTGTTCTAAAGAACTTGCCTCAAAAATACTGAGATTAAGTAGTTCAAGGATTTTAATCCCCAAATCATTTAAGTTATAGGCTCTATATCTTAAACAAGATCTGTCAATGAGTAGACTTCTAGTATTCAATATTGTATCTATAGTAAGAGCTGCGTCCCTTAGGAAACGAATCTTTTTTTAACTTCAGAAAATATCATGGGCGGAGGACTGGAATTGTGGGAAATTGTTGAGGTTCCCAAACTCCTATAAATTGAAAATTGGAGACTTCATGGTTAGAAATCTACAGAGAAAGATACTTCCTAGGAATACAGCCTTTCTGATCCATAAATGGTAAAGAGAGTGTAGAGTGGGAAGATATAAAGTACATATAATGACATAAATAGAAAAGTATTAGGTTTATTGTTGATTTAAAAGGATGAGGCTAATGATGATTTTACCCCCTCAAAATTTTCATTAAAGCTTTTTGAGCCTCCTCAAAAGGTTCAACATGGGATTGATTATGGTATAAAGACAGATGCTATTTTATCATTATCCAAGAAATGATTAGAATTGGATTCTAAGTACATGAAGATTCTTATCCCATAGAATATGGAACTGCTGTAAGGGGCAAAGTACAGATGGAAGGAAGCATCCTCAGGATGGCAATGAAGATGAATAAATAGGATATTAATAGTTATTTAATAGGATTATAATGACATGAAAAAAGACATTGAATCCCACAACAAAGAAAAGATTCAGTTTGTTGCTGTGTGTTTCAGAATGGGAGAGACTCACAACTACTAGAAAATTATAGAAAAAGTGACTGATCACTAATCACAGAAGTCAAAACAGAAAGTGTCTCTTGGGTGAATGGAAGAATTCAGAAAGCCCCAGACATAGGAACCAAAGGCCAGACTTGTACATATATTGGATGTCATGATGGTGGTATAGTGGGGAGGGAGGGGTTACATACAGCTGCATGGTGATCACAGGCCATTGCAGCCAGAAAAAAAACTGTCAACAGTGGAAAAGACACAAAGATGAGAAACTGCAATACCTGCATTGCAAAGATATGTCCTTGTTCTCCATAAGGAATCCAGCCATTGCCTTAGGAGTAATAACTATGGGATAGTCAAAATCCACCCAAGAGGTCACTGAGGAAAAAGTACATAAATACAGTACAAAAAAGTACAAAAATCAGGATTATCCCCCCAGGTCTCCCACTAAAGTGATGAGGTAAATGACAGTGAACATTATGAAGAGAGGGAAGCTTTGGGGCATCTGTTAATCCTACTAGGATGAATTCATTCACTTCTGATCTATTAATACTTCCTAATTACCCTTTGGGAGTTGAATCATGACCTGTGAAAGGAAAGAAGCTATCAAAAGAATTACTTCAAAGCAATGAGTCACATCTAGACATAAAGCACTGCCAGACACATACCATGAATGGGGGGTGAGATAAGAGGGATAAGGAGGATTGAAGTGGTTGTAAAGGTAATTGTTCTGGGGCCTACTAATTCATTATGACTAGATTCTTTTTTAAGACTCTTGGATACTCTTCCCCAATTTTTTTTAATCTACTGGATTTAAGCTTTGCTCCTTCATACATAAAACTTTTCAGGAGTCACCCAGTTGCTCTGGCTCCCCCCTTCCAAACAAAGTATATTTACTTTGTGTTATTCTATATCACTTAACTGGGTGCCCCAAAACTCATTGCAATGTAATTCATCTTTAATTAATAATTAATTAAATTAAATTATTAAAAAATAAATCTTCTAAAGCTAAAAATATGGACTAAGACTTTGGGGGCATTGTGTGTGTGTGTGTGTGTGTGTAGAGAGAGAGATAAAAAAGACAGAGATAAAAACAGAAGAACACACACACACACAGAGAGAGAGGGAGAAAGGGAGAGAGACAGAGAAAGAGAGTCCAAGACAGAGACAGAAAGTGACAGAGATAGAGAAACAGAAAGAAAGAGACAAAGACAAGCAGAGACAGAGAGAGAGATGGAGATTGAAAGAGAGGGAGAAAGAGACATGGAGACAAAGAAAAAGAGAGAGAGAGAGTGAGAGAGCGAGAGAGACAGAGGGAGAAAGAAACAGAATTGGAAACAAAGACAGAAGGGAGAGAGAGAAAAAGAGTCCAAGACAGAGAGACAGAAAGTGACAGAGATAGAGAAACAGAAAGAGACAGAGAGAAAAACAGAGACAAAGAGAAAAACAGACAGAGAGAGAGAGAGAGAGAGAGAGAGAGAGAGAGAGAGAGAGAGAGAGACAGAGAGAGAGACAGAGAGAGAGAGAGAGAGAGAGCGTGCACAATATTTTGTCTTTGTGTGTCCCAGTAAAAAAAAAAAAAAAAAAAAAAAGGATTTTCTAGTGGATAGAAAGCTAATCCTAGATCCAGGAAGATCTGAGTTCAATTTTCACTTCTCTCACATACTGGCTGTGTAGTTATACAGCAAGAAAGGAAATTGCAGATCATTATCCTACCAAAATGACAGGTTCACTCTCTAACCTTAGCCTTATATATATATATATATATATATATATATATATATATATATATATATATATATATATATATATATATATATATATATATATATATATACACATATATATGTGTATGTGTGTGTGTGTAATTTTAAGGTTGAAGAGGCTTTAACAATTGAGGGAATCAAGAAAGGTCATACATAGACCTTTTTTATTTTTTCCAGAAAACTTCACTCTAAGAACATAAAGTCCCCTTAGGCTTAATAAGGTTCATTAAACAAATGATTCAATCTACATGACTGAACTCAAACCAGAAGCTTTTGTTTACTGTGCAGAGGCAAAGGACAATGGCTGTGAACCTTTACAAGTATGTTATATTGGTGGTTGTTCAATTGTTTCTGATGCATTCAATTTTTGTTGACATTTGGAGCTTTCCTGGCAAAGATACTGGAATAGTTTGGCATTTCCTTCTGCAGTCAAGTTTACAGATGACAAAAACTGAGACAAATGAGCCAGCTGACAAGCCCAAGATCACACAGCTAGTAAGTAGCTGAAGCTGGGTTTGAACTTCTGATCCCAGGTAAAGTCTTGCATCCCCTAAGAACTGAAAGGGAACTTGGATACCATCCCCTTCATCTTGCAGAGGCAGAAACCTGAAGTTAGAATGGAGAAGTGAGTTTCTTAGAGTCACAAAGGGAGTGACCATGGTCCCCTGACTCCCCCTCATTCCTTAATCGACTGCACCATGTTTTTTCACACCCCAGCTCCTGGCTGTACATTTTCACTGGTGGTCTCCCAGTCTGGAAGTCTCCTCTTCTTCTTCTCTGCTTGTTGCAAGACTCAATTCAAATCTTACCTTCTGTAAGGGGCCTTTTCCCACTTTCTTCTCTTGCTAGTATCCTCCTTCTGCCATTACCTCTCATTTATACTATACAAATATTATTTTTATTTGTATTTTGTCTCCCCCTTTTGAACAGGAACTTCTCTGAGGACATGGATCCTGTTTTTGTTTTTCTTTATATTCCCAGTACTCATACGTAGCATGTGTTTAATAAATGCTTGTTGGCTGACTGGCCATTGCACTACTTCATAAATGTAGGAGATTCCCAAGCTAAAACTTATACCTGTGATAAAATAACTTCTGTGCACTTCGCTTAATGGACCTGAGAAAGAGCCTGTGCTGGACTGTAGAATTAAATATGCAAAGCCACATGCTAAAAGCTGTAACTTCCATGAACACACTCCTTAAAGGTTCTTGGATGGTGACTGACAATAAAGGCTCCTTCCTGAAACTGCTGCTTAATCCCAAAGGATCTATTCTCTCTTGGATGTCCTCCTACAGCAGAAGGGCTTTTAAAAACCCCATTATTGAAAGCGTTTACTTTGTGTTAGCCTTTTTAAAAAGGCTACTGATGGAGACCCATTCTCAACAAGAAGAAAAAAAGTATGAAATGCTTTGCCTATATTTGTTTTTTAACCCTTATTCCCATCCTGTAGGGCAGGTAGGTAAGGCAGGTATCATCCTTGTTCTCTGAGCTGAAGAGGATATTGAGTCTCAGAGAGGTTAAAGGTCTTTCCGAAAGATATACAACTATTAATGGAAGAGATGAGAGTCAAAACTAAGACAGTCTTTGATTCCTTTCTCTGTGTCATCAGACACCTAAGTGGTTTCTCATGGCTATGTGCAGTTAAAAATAAGAGTTAATCTATTTATCTGCTGTTGAAATCACCAAATATTTGGAGTTAAGAGCTAAATTGGAACTAACAACTCCATCATTTGATTAATGAGATACAAAATTCAGCATTACTTCTCCCAACACATGTACCCACACTCTTTCAAATATAAAACCAGAGAAGTAGCGGGATTTGGGAATTAAATCACCAAGTTATTACTAGCTTAATAGGCCGATACTTTTCTAAGCTGTCCTCTGCTTCCTGGTAGCAGTAAATTAGAGAGAGCAGATAACATCAAGATGCAGCAAGGATCCAGAAATGAACACGATTCTTGATGAATGGAGCCAGAGAGAGTCCCACAAGCTGCCGTGTGCATGTGGAATAGGACTGGCTAATTCTAGGTGGTGTGAGCTCACAGGTTTGTGGGAAGGATGTAACCTCAGATACTTCCCTGGGGAATGATTCTTAGACAGTTTTGCTAAATCTGTCTGCAGAAGCATAAAGGCCTGGGAGAGTTTATATTTATTCAGCTGAAAATTTGTACTGAAAGTACAAGTAGAAGAGCTTTCCCTTATATTCTGGGTAAAAAGCAATGCCAGAAGTTCATAAAAAAATGGCAAACTCGGAGCCTTCCAAGAGAGGAAAAAAGTTAATTATGTTTCTTTGAGAAGATTAGATATATTAGGGTCATGGAGGAAAAGCAATGATCAATGTTTCTTCTCTAAAAATAATAATTAGCATTTACATCACACTTTAAAGTTTGTAAACTACTATCTGCCTATATTATCTATGTAAACACATATATATATGTATATATGTAATAATATGAGGATCGAATGAGGGAGACATGAGATTTTATATCTATTATATGATATTGTAACATGTGATATATAATTATCGATGATTATATATTGGATGATATATCTTTAGTAACATGTAATCCCACATGAAATTATATATTGTACAGCAGGGGTCCTCAGACTTTTTAAATAGGGGCCAGTTCCCTGTCCCTCAGACTGTGGGAGGCCGGACTAGAGTAAAAACAAAAGCTCACGCTCTGTCTCCGCCCCTCGGCCCATTTGCCATAACCCGGCGGGCGCATAAACGTCCTCAGCAGGCCGCATGTGGCCCACGGGCTAAAGTTTGAGAACCCCTGTTGTACAGTATCACATATTATATAGATAGATACATATATTATATATATTATGAATTTATAATATATATAATATTATGGATATATAATATATATACATATATATAAAATCTCATTTGATCCTTACAACAACCCTGGGGACCAATAGCTAACATAGATAGATAGATAGAGAGAGAGAGAGATAGAGAGATAAATAGATGGATAGATGGATGGGTGAGTGGATATAGATATATGCTTATGTATATGTGTGCCTCTCTGTGCATAAGCATATATGTGTATGTATATAGTATATATAAATGTGTGTATATAGTATATAAATATATATATAGTATATAAATATATATATATATACATATATACACACACACACATAAACTTTTCACTGGGATTTAACTACTGAGTCTTAGACTGATTATGATTTACAAATCTATGATAGTGGAGGAAATTCTTCTTCTTTCATTGAGTTCACACCCCAAGAGTCATAGAATCATCTGATCTAGAACTATCAGGGAACTCAAAGACCAATTAGAGAGGAACAAATGGGCTCATTCAGTCATAGCCACCTGGCAGTGTTTTCTGGAAAGTTTAGACATTCCTAGAAAACCTCATCTGTTTGGCCATTTTGCCGAGGGCATTTTTGACTTCCTTGTTCCTCAGGCTGTAGATCAGGGGGTTCAGCATGGGAATCACCACTGTGTAAAAGACTGAGGCTATTTTGTCAGTGTCCATGGAGTGGCTGGAGCCAGGCTGTAAATACATGAAGATGATTGTCCCGTAGAAGATGGAGACAGCGGTCAGATGGGAGGTACAGGTGGAGAAGGCTTTCTGGCGGCCCTCGGCTGACTTCATCCTTAGAATGGCGATAAAAATGAACAGGTAGGAGATCAGAATGACCAGGAGAGTAAAGAAAACGTTAAAGCCGACCACGAAGAAGACCACCAGCTCGCTGGTGTGAGTGTCGGAGCAGGAGAGAGCCAGGAGCGGGGGGATGTCGCAGAAAAAGTGATGGACCACATTGGAGCCGCAGAAGGAGAGGCTGAAGGTGTCTCCTGCATGGATGGAGGCGTTCACAAAACCGCAGACGTAGGAGCCGGTCACCAGACAAATGCACACAGGGACTGTCATGGTGCTGGCGTAATGCAGGGGCTTGCACACGGCTGCATGGCGGTCATAGGCCATGGAAGCCAGGAGGTAGCATTCCACAGTGGCAAAACCAACAAAGAAAAAGAACTGAGCGGCGCATTCCGAGTAGGAGATGGCCTTGTTCCCGGAGGAGAGAGTGGCCACCACTTTGGGGGCTACGGCCGAAGAGTAACCCAGATCCACCAGAGAAAGATTACTGAGGAAAAAGTACATGGGCGTGTGGAGGCGGGAGTCCCAGTGGATCAGCACTATCATCCCCAAGTTTCCTACAAGAGTGAAGAGATAGATAAACAAAAATACCAAGAAAAGGGGGAGGTGGAGTTTGGGGTCATCTGTCAGACCCAAGAGAATGAACTCTGTCACTTCAGTACTGTTTCCCATGAAAGTCTGCTGCTTCTTACCTGTGGGAGGAAAAAAACGGTGCTGATGAAATAGGGATGCAATTATTGCACACCTACTATGTGTCAGGCACTGTGCTTTGTGCTAGAGACACAGAAACAAAAACCAACCAGTCCCTGACTTATTCTCGCATTCTACTGTAAGCACATGAATATATACAAAATCTACATAAAGTAGGTAAAATATAATAGCAAGAAAAAAGGTATAAATACCAAGTGCCTTTATATAATAAATGGTTGATTTAAAGTGGTCTACATTCTGTTCATTCTGATTCTGTTCATCCGTCTGGGAAGTATGTTGATCAGATTAAGAGTTATGGTTAGAATTAGAGATATAAGCAGGGTGAGAGCATGGTGTAAATGTAAAAGGAACAAAGCAAGGGCATCCCAGAGTAAACTTCTTCCCTGCCCGTACTCAACCAGCTCGACTGAAGATTGCCAGGACATGCTAATATCTGAAGTGACACATAATGGTGCTTCTTCACTTTGATAATGCCAATGCTCTTCCTCCCCAAGCAGTTTGAAGAAACCTCAGAGGGAATGAGGAGGAAGCTTCCCCAGAGTTATATTCCAGGTGAGCCCCTGGCTCCTACATCTGAGACACAAGGAGTGCTATTATTTTCTGTGTAAAATGAAGAGGGAAAAATGTCCAGGTGAGGGTTGATGGAACCCCTAAGAAAAGAGATTCTTAAAAATTCATTCTTGTGGACATTAGGGAAAGAAAGACTGTGGGATAGGAAGGAAAGAAAGAGAAATTTTAAAGTTTTACATAAAAAGAGTGAAAGACTGGATATACACAGAAGTAGCCACAGGGCCCTTATATCCTGAAAACCTCCCCTCAGTGGAATGGCATCAGGGAATTTTTTGGTCTATTTTATGGAGGTTGCCCAAGTCACATTGTTCCTAATAAATAAAATCTTATAGAATTTAAAGCTAGAAAATATTGCCTTGTTCAATGAAAAACCTTCTTCTAATATAGAAAAAACTGGCCCAGAAAAAATAGATTTGGTAAGTAGCAAAATTAAAAATTGAACACAGGTTCTCGAATTTTAAGGTCTCTATGAAATATGCAATGCAAGCCCTTTGATGGGAAAAGAGAAAGGAATCTAAAAATATCTAGTATTATCCTGTTGAATACTTATAATAACTGTGGGGTAGGTAGGATAGCTAATAGTATCTCCATTTGACATCTCAGGAAACTAAGGGACAGACTGACAAAGGGATTTGCCCACTGTTACACAGCTTTTAAGGGACAGGAGTCAGATCATCCAGCTTCCAACCCAGTGTTCTTTATATATAATGCACTGTAATTTTTTGGTGAGGCAAATATAAGTAGGGGAGAAAATTCCTCATTAATCATGGCCTAAAAAAGCTCAAGAATGCCTCCTGTCTTCCCACCAGCAATGGATATCACATAATAAATTTACACTATTCCCAAATATGGGGTAGGAATACTAGATGGGAGTTTTATTCCAAGAAAACTAAGAAGCTAATGTATGCATTGTATATGGGCTTCCAAGACTCTTCCGGACACCTCATCAATCAATTTTCCTTAGCTGAAACTGACTACTTTAGCACATTAACTGAAGTTGCTGTGATTTAATCAATTAAAAATAAAAAGTCTTTTCTGCATCGGATTCACCTTAGCAAACTATCCCAAGGCAAACACCCATCATCATCCAACATGATGTAAAAGGCCCCTGATCTGTGCTACTCTCTATGATTTCTTGATGTTAAATTATTTCCACACTGTATCTCATTAATAAATTATAAATAAAATAATAAATAAATTAACAAATGAAAGAAGAAAATCAGGGTATTGATTCTTGGAGAATTCTAGGAGCCTTATTGAAATGGCGGCATGTAGAAGTAAATGTTTAAATACACAAAGTGGAAGAATTTCTGGATAATTTGGGGCCTTTTCATATTATAAGCACTAATGTAAAGACAAAAATTCCCCTGCTACCTGTGCTCCCATCACAGAAATGAGCCCTTAGGTCTCTTAGTGCTCATTGGGAAAGTCATTTCTTCCTTCCTCTGCTCATAGTAGCCTCCCATTTGCCTAATCAAAGGAGAGGGATAATCCCAAGTGTTGTTCCAATATTTTGTGGGCCTAAATTTGCTCTATCTTAGGGATGCTCTACCTGTACTTTATTTGTCTGAGAGTGGGCCGGGAATTTTTGTGCACACACCTATGAACCTCTGTCCCAGAAAGTTTCCCATCCCTCCTACCTATATTGAAACTATTGCCCATCAAGACTTAATTATTAGGACATACATACCTGAATCCCTGAGAATTTGAGAGCTTTTTGTGATGATTAATTTACAACTGGTCTTAAATTGGTCTTAATTTAAAGGCATCTATGTGTAGCAAAGAGTCTTTTGGCTCTCAGAGGCAAATATCTCCACTTCCCAGGATGCTTCTTAGATCAAGAAAAGAAAATGGCTTTAAAAACAAGATAATAATTTTTGCAAAAGGAATGTTCTTTGTCAGACCCTGAACCGGGATTTGAAGTGTAGACAAGTCAGGTTGTCTCTGATCCTCAGGAGATTTCAGATGTCAAAGTATTTCCACAGTTTGTGCTCAAAAAATGCCTTGATTGAAACTCAGGTACTGTGGGGGACAGGGATCATGGTGGAAGCTAAGACAGGCCGGTTTCCAGTGAGATAAAGGCACACCCCACTATTCACAGTGACTGAGATCAGACAGAAACCTGCATATGTAGAAGTGCTCGAGTCCCCTGGGGCAGAGGTCTCTAATGGTTGAATCTCTAGGTTCAGAGTTTTGTTATAATAGTAAATGCAATTTAAAAGTTGTTTATCGGGGTGTGGGGTGATGGAATCCTAATTGTTGCAAAACTTAAATGAACCAGGTAGAATCATATGATAATAGTCATAAAATGTAAGAGCCAAAAATATCTTGAAACATAAAATGACAAAACTTTGAAGGAACTTTAACATGGAAACTTAGAACTAGAAGAGACCTTTCACTTGCTATAATTTCTATTCTAAATTCTCTTTTAGCTCCAACCTTTTATATTCTAAGTTCCCTCCCAGCTCACATACTCTGTATTCTAAGATCCCTTTTAGCTCTGACATTTTATGTTCTAAGTTCTGAACTGGAAGATACCAATTTCGTCGAATTCTCTTCAATTTACAAAAGAGAAACTGAGGCCCAAATGGAAGGAATTTGTCCAAAAGCACATAGTTAATATCCAGTATTCTCCCTACTTTAAAATCACAAATCAGCAAACATCATACAATTTTATCAACTGGTTTTCAATTGTTTGGTAGAATTAACCCCCTCCCCAACAAATGAAATGACAGTTTTATTTGGTTCAATGGATTTAATTGAGCTTGGAACCAGAAGAGCTGAATTCAAATCCTAGCCTAGATACTAACTGTGTGATCCTGAGTAAGTCACTTAACTTTTTTGCCTCAGTTTCCTCACCTGTAAAGTGATTTGGAGAAAGAAATAACAAACCATTTCAGTATTTTTCTTTAGAAAATTACAAATGGTGTCACAATGAGGGTGTGTTAAACAACAACAAAATAATAACCCTATAAGATAGAGTATTGTACAAATTTATAACTTAATTTTAGGATGAGATATTATTTGTCCTGAAGCTCCTCCTTGCTGCCTGCTGTGAAAATCATTAGGAGTTTCAGGGAGAACAAGAGAGGAAGCAATGTAACACTGAGATACAGAATGATGGTGAACATTCGAGTGAAAAAGAATAGAGACAGGATGTACGTGGGGAAATGGCTGCTTGTGGGGATTGGCTATTCCATTCACCCTGTTCTCTGATACTAGCAATTCTATTCTACATTTCTTATCATCTCGCTTTACCCGGTGGATCTTCCGGTCACAAAGCTAATAAAAGCAGAACTGGTCCTGGAAACCAAATTTTCTTGCTCCAAATCCATAGAATCTTCATCTCAGTCTCAGTTCCCTTATCCATAATTTTTTTAAACCAAACTTGAGATTTCTTGGGTATAAGGGACTTCCTCCACTATAATTTAGAGTTCTTTCCATAGCTTTAAATAGTGTTTTCCTTATGGATAACTCAAAAATGAGTAGAGAACGAGTAGATCCACTTAGTGCATTGATGTCATCAATAAGTACAAACCAAGACTCTTTCCTAATATTTCCAACCCCATCAAAATAGAAAAAGTGGCAAAGGATTTCTTTTTGAAAGGCTAACTTAAACTCTGTTTTCCTATTCTATAAATTAAGTTCATTGCTATGTGATTATCCTTATTGTGACTCTTAATTGTGCATGTTCCCCAGGTCGCAAAATCACAAAAATTCAGACTTGATTAGAAGGTAACTATCTAATACAATCTGTACTTGAATAAAAATTCTCTTCAGCCTCTGTTCTTCCCTATCCATACATTGTCTTTGGGAGCCACAATCCATTTCCATGGCTTCAAATTTGTGGCTGTTGTTCAGTGATTTCAATCTGTCTGACTCTTTGTGACCTCATTTAGGGTTTTCTTGGCACAGATACTAGTCATTTCCTTCTTCAATATATTTTATAGATAAGGAACTAAGACAAACTATGATTTGCCCACATCTCTGGCTCTGTCGGCTTTCCAGAGTTCAATTTTCATATTTTTATCTGCTTTTACTGATATCCCTACTTGGATAATCCACCAACTCAAGCTCAAAATGTCTCAAAATGAATTATCTTTCCCTCAAAATTAGCTCCTTTTCCCAGGGTCATCTATCAAGATTAGCAAGCATAGCTCAAGATTCTTAATAAACCTATAATTTCACTTGTGTAAGATATTCTCAATAAGAAAATTTTCTTTAACATTGGAAGACTTTACCAGCTCTGTAACTGAGGATCTGAAGGAGTTGACTGAGGGACCAATTAGACGGCTCAGTGGAACCAGTCAGGAATCAGGAGACCATACTAACAGAGATTGTATTTGAAACCATCTTTTTATAGTTCTCAAAGCTAAGCATAGAGCCAGAGAGACCTGAATAAATATTGCTGTTTTGACTACTATGGTCCAGGCTCTGGCCTAGCTTCTGAAAATACAAAGGCAAAATTTAAACAACTTTTTCTGTCAAGGAGTTCCCATTCTACTAATGTTGGTGATGATAAAGATATAAAAGCAAGAGAAGGTCACCAATGGAGCTCCATAGGCCTAAGCCATCACAGAATCATAGAATCTAAGTCTTTTCTGCATCAAAAGAATTTATCATGGAATATTAGAGATGTAATCAATTAGGGACTAGCAAATCCCTAACAGAAGAAGGAAGGAGAAGGAGAAGGAGGAGGAGGAGGAGGATGAAGAAAAAGGAAGAAGGAGGATGAAAAAAAAGGAAGGAAGGAAGGAAGGAAGGAAGGAAGGAAGGAAGGAAGGAAGGAAGGGAAGGGAAGGGAAGGGAAGGGAAGGGAAGGGAAGGGAAGGGAAGGGAAGGGAAGGGAAGGGAAGGGAAGGGAAGGGAAGGGAAGGGAAGGGAAGGGAAGGGAAGGGAAGGGAAGGGAAGGGAAGGGAAGGGAAGGGAAGGGAAGGGAAGGGAAGGGAAGGGAAGGGAAGGGAAGGGAAGGGAAGGGAAGGGAAGGGAAGGGAAGGGAAGGGAAGGGAAGGGAAGGGAAGGGAAGGGAAGGGAAGGGAAGGGAAGGGAAGGGAAGGGAAGGGAAGGAAGGAAGGAAGGAAGGAAGGAAGGAAAAAAAAGGAGAAATGGAGGGAGGGAGGGAGGGAGGGAAGGAGCTGACTAGGGTACTGAGAAATTACAAGCTTTGCCCAGGTTCACATGACCAAATCTATCAGTTGACTTATGTAAATAATTTGACACAGAATTTTTCTACCTCTGAAAGGAGTCTTCCTAAATAATGCCTTTTTAAAATCATCACCTGACCCTCTCAAGATAGCCAATTGCTCCCCATTACTTATAGATTAAAGCAAAAATTCTCAAATATAATATTTAATAAAATAATAATACAACTTGAGAGATATTATGAGAAGCAGGCCCAAAAGCTAAGCATAGAGCCAGAGAGACCTGAATAAATATTTTTGCTTTGACTATTATGGTCCAGGGTCTGGACTAGCCTCTGAGAATACAAAGGCAAAATCTAAATAACTTTTTTCTGTCCACTTGCTCCCATTCCACTAGAATTGGTGATGATGAAGGCAAGAGCTGTCACCAGTGGAGCTCCACGGGCCTAGGCCATCACAGAATCATAGAATCTGAATCTCTCCTACATCAAAAGAATTTATCGTGGGATATTGGAGATGTAATCCATCAACAAACAAGCATTTATTAAGCCCTTTCTATATACGAGGCACTGTCCTAAATGCTAGGAATACAAAAATAAAAGGAAAACCATCCCTTCACTCTCAGAGCTAACATTCTAATGAGGAAGTCAGTATATAGATATATGAGAATGTACAAATATATGAAACAGGAAGTATTGTGTAGCATCTGGAGGGATTCAGAAAGGGGCCTGCAAGGTCATTTAGTGCCTTTTATTTTACACAGGGGAAATAGAGATGATGGTTTCTTTGAGACTTTAATGGATTTTGAGCTTTCATTGCAGGGGGCAGGGAGGGAGGATTTCTTCCACCAGCACAGACTGTAACCCATCTGGAGCCTTCTCATTTTATGTGAATCTTATCCATATCTTCCCATAAATCCCCCATAAAGAAGTCACTCAATGCCCTGGAGGCCTTTAAAATTTTATAGCTGAAACTAAAACATTAAGGCTCTTTATCCATCATCCCTTGCCTTCTAAATTGCCAGGTCCCTTCCTTTTCCAGTCACACATGTCCTTGAAGATGGCAATCAGTCAGCATGACCATTAGTATTGGTACAGCAAGTGACATGGAAATAGAGGTTATGAATGTAGAGCAATGGTGTCAAAGTCATATCGAACAACAAATTAACCTTTATAGGATATTATATTTTATGTATATTATTCAAAATTCCCAATTATGGCTGCCCTCAAGTTTACAACTTCTGGAGGGCCTCATATTGGATGCTCCTGGTGCAGAGGACTTTTTCAAGCAATCTGACAATGAAAGGGAAGAAAGTTATGAAATGATGGTTAGAAAGAATATCAGGATTATGTAAAAAATATTAAAGAAAGCCAGAGATTTGGACGGGTTTATAAAAGGAAACTATCCAATAGAGAGAGAAAGAGCTGAAAGATGAGAGGAAGGTATAAGCCCATTCACAAAACCATAAGAAACCTTCCAGTTTTCTCATCAGTTAAAGGAATCTTGAAGGATTAGATTCAGTTGTTCCATTACTTGTTGCATTCATCTTTGAAGTAATACTGCCATCATGAGGACATTTCAAGACTTCTCTGTTGCATTATTCCTTCCTAGAAATGACTAAAAGTCCACAGTGATGCAATGATCCAGGAAGAAGCAGCAAAGGATTCTGGAGGACCCCTGTCCACTTTACCAAATGACTGAGTTCCATTTAAAACCAGATGATCTTAAACCTCCCTCCCAGCTCTGGAATTCTGCATTCAATGTTCCAAACTTAATCTCAGCTCAGATATCATCTGTGTTAAATTCTAAGATTCCTCAGTTCTGACAATTTATGGTTTAAGATGCCTCGCACATCTGACCTTCCATGTTCTGTGTTCCAACATGCTTCCAATTTCTGGCATTTGACGTTCTAAGTTCCCAGTTCTGACATTTTCTGGTATGATGAGAGAGAATGGACAGAGAGTTCAGACTTGACTTAAAATCAAGCCTCTGACACAAACTAGCTGTGTGTTTGGAGGTGAGTCACTTAATTTCCAACCATCCTGAACAACTGTATAAGATTTTAATCAATTAATCAATGAACAAATATTTACTAAAAAGCTGCCATGTGCTAAGCATTTTGATGATACAAATATAAAATATAAAACAATCCCTACACTTAAGGAGCTTGTGTTCAAATTGGAAGACAACAAATGCGTATTTATAAGTACTTGTAGAAAAATTGAAATAAAATAAAATGAATATAATGTATTTAAAAACAAGGGAGTTGGGGGCATGAGTAGCTGGAGGGATTGGAAAAGTATCCATGTAGAAGGTGATGCTTGAGTTGTAGTTTAAATAAATAGGGGGATTCTACAAGGTGAAAGGGTAAAAGAAGGCATTCCAACTGTGGGGAAAACCAATGTAAAGGCACAGAGATGGGAGATGAAGGCCCATGAGAAAGGAACAAAGAGGCCATTTGGTCCTACTTGTGGAGAATGAGAAGGGGAGCCCTGTATAATGAGTTTAAAACCATATATTCGAGCCAGGTTGTGATGACTTTTAAGAAGCAAAGTTTATATTTAATCCCAGAAGCAATAGGAAGTACAGTTCACTGAGTTGGGGAAGTCACACGGTCAGGTCTGTACTTAAGGAAATTCATATTGACCTCTCTGGGGAAGTCACACGGGCAGGTCTGTGGACATGCAGGAGTAGGGGTAGACAAGCGAGGGAGACCAAGTATGAAGCTCTTTCAATAAGTCTAGTTACAGGTGATAAGATGATAAGGGTGTGAACCAAACTAACGGCTGAGGTCCACATTCTGTGGGCCAGCATTCCATAATCTTTGTTCTCAGGTCCTTTTCAGCTCTAAAATTCTATAACAATAGAACATCTTCCCACAATATTTACAATTTATAAGACACTATTTTTTTCTCTTTCTCCTCATGATGACCTTGCAAAGGGAATATGAATGTTCTTATTCCCATTTCTCAGATGAAGCCATGGAGGCACAGAGATAAAATGAGGTCACTTTAATGTGTCAAAGAGACAAGGGTAGCTATAATTCCAGACTCTGAGGCCTTTGTTTACCCCATACTCGGGGCAAACTTTGTCTCTTTCTGCCTTCCTCTTGTTTTTATAGCTGGTTCACTCTGAGAGGCAATAATGACTAAACCAGGTTATGGGAGAGCCACACTAGGAGATCAAAAGAACAGTGCACCTGGAGTGACAGGACCTGAATTCAAATCCCAACTCTTTCACTTACCGCTTGGATAACCATGGACAATGCTTCTCTCTGGGTCTTAGTTCCATCCTATAGAAAATGAGGTGGTTAGATTAAATCTCTATAATCTTTTGATTATAGGGTGAAATTTTCCACTACTCTGGGGTAAATCTGGATTCAAATCCTACCTATGATTCTTAGAACCAATGGAACCTAGGACAAGCCAGTCTATGAATTTTTCCTGGGCTTCTCTTAAATGAGGAGATCAGACGTCCCAATATTATCTTATATGATTCTGAATCCAATGGAAAGGCAGTTTGACTACTTTGTGAACATAGCAAGGCTGGAAACATCGATTGGGTCCAGATTATGGAAAGTTATAAATGCTATGCAGAAAAGTTTCTATTTTACCCTGGAGTCAAAGAAAGCAATAATAACCACTAAACACCAACATTTCTACCAAACTTTAAGGTTTACAGAGCATTTTATAATTTTTTTTGTTACTCCCACATTTTTGTTAGTTTATCCAGAGCTTTTTCAGTCTAGCTGGGAAGGAAAAAAATGTTGCTTATATTCATTACATCTTTCCTTCTGTCTAGCTCCCCTTTAGGCCCTGATTCCTACATTACAAAATAGGATCTGTGATTTCATTAGCTTAGAGAATTGCCAGTATGGAACCTCTCTTCACCTTAGGACTTAGTACACTATCTAGAACCCAGTGAGCCTTTAATATATATTTTATAAATATCCATCTATTTATTCATCCAGTCGTCACAGATTTCAACTCTGAAACACCGAGAAGGGAAGTGACTTGTCTAGGTTCATACAGCTAGGAAGTATCAAAGTAAAGAACTGAACATGGATTTTCCTGATCCAAAGGCCAGCACTCTGTCCATTGTATCATGCTGCCTTTACATTAGTAAAGACTAGTTTTGTTCAATCATTTCAGCCACGTTTGACTCTTCATGACCCCATTTGGGGATTTCTTGGCAAAGATACTGAAGTGCTTTACCTTTTCTAGCTTATTTTACAGTTGAGGAGACTGAGGCAAACTGACTTAAGTCTCTTGCCCCTTTCTCACTAATATCATAAAGTCTATTTCTTTGTATTTATTATTTCATTTGAATCTTATATCAAAATCTACACATAATAGACTACCTTAATTTTACAGATTAGGAAATTGAGGCTAAAACAGGTTACATGACTGCTCAGTCTCACAAAGTATCAGGGGCAGGATGTTCTGAACTAACACTTCCAGTGAATTTCTTCTCTACAGTCACATTGAGCCAATATATTGGTTAGTTGGTTGTGGTCCTTCCTAATCAAAGAGGGACAAAATGAAATCGCTGTGTTGGGATTAATGGACACCGTCCGTCTGATCATAGACCTGTTACAAGCTCTAAGGCCCTAGCGATATGGGACACAAATAGTCTGGGTCCACACTTGGGAGGGGGATGTCTAAATCTGCACATTCCGTGTTTCTCATGGACCGCTGCACACCTGCTCTGCTCATAGAGCACAGCATCTTCTTCTGCACATAGAGCACAGGGCCTCCCATGTCTGCCAATCAGTTTTGAAGTTCTTCAAACAGACTTGTCTCCTAATTCTTCCTCTGACCTAACAGGGTCTGCTTTGGATGATTTCTCCATAAAAGTGTTTTAGGCAAATGTACATTGAGTTGCACTCTCTGCAGTAAGGTCCAAATGCTTGGCAGTTCAGCTCAAGAAAGGACTTCAGTACCTGCCAGGCGACGTTCAGAAAGTTCCTAAAGCAATTCAAATGGAGGTGATTAAAGTTTCCTGGCATGGCTCTGGTATACTGACCAGATTTCACAGCATGCAACAGAGGGAGGCAGTCTAATACCTCTAATACCTAATACCTCACCTCTCCGACACTTTCCTTAGGAGCTTCTCGAGTACCAAACTAGCAACATGTGCATCCACCTCATCATCTGTGTGAAAATCCCTGGGAAGAGTCCTGCCAGGAAATCTGATTTCTAAGCAGCAGCTGGAGAATTCCAGGGACTATTTCAGTATTTATGCACTACCAAGACGGATTTGAATTCTTCTTCCTGACACTAAACCACTTTCTGTCCATTTTGTCACCTAGATTAGGATAGCATCAGGTTTTTTGTGATTTATATTGAGCTTGTAGATCACCAGAAAGGCCAGGTGTACACTTACTATATTTACAAGTCTACGGATCCCATTTTAAATTCCTTTCTTCAGAAGAGGATGCAATTAAACCTTTCTGGGTCAGTTGCTGCTTCTGCAAAATGGGAAATTTTCCCAGATGACTCATGCTTATTTGTAAGACATACCAATAAAATTAGGTAAGGGGCATAATGATAAAGTGTACTTTGTAGCAGATTTCCAAGTGCCCCTGAACTGCAAAATTCACTTAATTGAATATGTACTGAATTTACTTAGCTATGTACATTTTAATTATTCCCCATTCCTGTTTTATTTGTAAGCTCCTTGAAGGAAGAGACTTTGCTGCTCTTGTCATTACATCTTAAACTGGTTGGTTTGGTTGATTGATTAAATAGTCAAAGAAAATTTTCAGATTGAGTCACAATACTTTGTAGATGAGTCATGGGATACAGATGTATCTAAAATAGGGCTCCAAAGACCTCCAATTCCCAAATTATCAAGTATAGTTTCCTTTATTCTCATCTTCAAAGAGCTTTTCTTTATTATCTACAATATGAAACAGAAGGATTGGGGGGAAGGGGAGTATAACTGGGCATAAGAAAAAGAAATAAGACTCAAAATAGCAAGCTATTTTATTTCTCAGAGGCCAGAATTCAAGAGCATGTAGTTAAGAATTATTTCCCCAAGAGAAAATCTGAATTTCATTTGAATTTTAAGCTTCCATAGTCTTTTTAGCATATGTCAGAATTTCAGCAGCCCCAGAGATTATATAAAATAGAATAAGATAAGTGAGAAAAGGTGGCCTTAAGATGAGGAGCTCTATGTGTATGTCTATGTGTGCATGAGAGAGAGAGAAGCAAGAGAGAGACAGAGAGAGAGACAGAGAGAGACAGAGAGAGACAGAGAGAGAGAGAGACAGAGAGAGAGAGAGAATGAGACAGAAAGAGAGAGACAGAGACAGCAAGAAAAAGAGATAGAGAGAAAAAAAAGAAAGTGAGAGAGACAGAAAAGTGACAGAGAGAGAAGAAAGAGAGGAGCTGTGTGTGTGTGATGAATACACAAAGCAATAAAAGTGAACTCTAAGTTTCTAGTGAGGAAGGAACTCAGAGTAACTAGCACTTTTAGGGGTTGGCTACCTTGGGGAAGGAAAAAAAAATATAGAAAAGGCTCAGCCCATATCGGGAAGGAAAGGCCCTGTTGAGAAGCGTCTCCTCACTGCCTGGCCTCCCCATCAGGCAGCTGAGAGGTCTGTGGGTGGTTCCTTGTGCCCCTTCTCCCCTGGGCCCGGCTGGTATCAGGAAGGCCCAGTTGGTATCAGGAGGGCCTGGGGAACACCTTGGAGTTAGAGTGGGAAGAGCCTGGTGAAGCACGGCTGACAATAGGCCTTGTCGTTCTGTTCTCGGAAGATGCCCTTGGACAGCTGGCTCAGGCAGAAGGTGCACACAAAGTGCTCTGGGTGAAATTTGCGGCCCATGGCGCTGATGCAGCGGCCGCTGATGGGCTGCTCGCATCCGTAGCAGATGGTCCCCCGCCGCCGATGGTAGTGCAGCTCGCAAAAAGGCTGCCCGTTCAGCTCAAAGAAAGAGGCTGTAGAGAAAGCCTGGAAACAGTCCTGGAGACAAGGGAACAAATGCAGGTGCTAAGGGGGCACCATGTACCATGTGTTTCCATCCCCAGAAAGAGGAAGCCCAAGGCCCAAGAGCCCCCAAGCCTATCCTGGGATAGAACTGCTGACAGAGCAGCATCTCTTGAAGAATATGGTTTCAAAAAGTCAGAATTAGAGAAGGGAACATGCAGATTTTGGGGGACATCAGGAAGCATCAGGTCTTCCCTGAAAGCTCCCTAAAATGGGGATCAATTAGGTTTGGATTTGCTCATTGTACAGAGGAAGTAAATGAGAGCCTGGCAATTTTGAGAAGCCCCCCTTCCTGCCCCCTAACTCTCTGTAAGGCCCCAGGCTGACTGACCCCACACACGAAGCACTCCGGGTGCCAGACGGTGTCCATGGCAGACAGGTAATTTTCCAACACGGGCCGGTTGCAGCCTCCACACTTGGGAGCAAACATGGCCAAGAAATCTTTCCGGCAGTACGGCTTCTTGTCCTTTTCATGGAATCCTGGGGAGACAGAGCCAACGAGTCACTCACCATGTGAAATGTATCTTTAACTCAAAATCAAAACTGACTGTGGCCTGGACACCAGGTTAGCTAACTCAAAGGAAAATCATTTGGCTGGGACTAGAGACCTTTTCCCGGGGCAGTGGAAAAGCACACCTGATACCTGCTGTCTACATCTGGGAGGCTCTAGTGTTTGCCATGGACAAGGGAACTGCCTGCCCCCCATCCCCACCCTCACAGAGACTTGCCTGGGACCTTCTTGGCTCTTCAAAGGATAACAACTGCCTCTCACACTTTTGGAACTGGATTCCAAGAGAAATCTTAAACTCCGTATGTCCAAAACCAAACTCCTTCCTCCTAAATCGTTCCTCCTACATTCCCTCTTACTGTGGAAGGCTCACAAACTAGGAGTCATCTTGGATTCTTTACTGTCTCTCACCTCCCAAATCCATCTATTTCCAAACCTGTTAATTCCACCTTTGCAACCTCTCCCAAATCCTCCTCCTTTCTTTTGACCTCACCAGCCCCTGGTGCAAATCCCTCCATCACTTGGCCTATTGGTAAAGCCCGCCACCAGGTTTGCTTTCCTGTCTTTCCCCTCTCTAACACCTCGGTTCAGTCACTAAAATGATTTTCCTAGATTGTAGGTATGATCACGCCACCCTGCCCCACAGGGATGCAATAAACTCCCATGTCCTCGTATTGTCTCCGGGAAGCAATTTAGAACTATGCCCAAAGGCCTGCATCCCAAAGAGATCATAAAAAAGGGAAAGGGACCCACATGGGCAGAAATGTTTGTGGCCGTCTGTGTAGTGGCCAGAAACTGGAGACTGAGTGGATGCCCATCAACTGAAGAATGGCTAAATTGTGGTAGATGAATGTTATGGAATATTATTGTTCTCTAAGAAATGACCAGTAGGATGATTTCAGAGAGGCCTGGAGAGACTTATGTGAACTTATGTATTAGTGTGGAGTCTCTCTTATCAGACTATAGGCTCCTTGAGAGGATTGTCTCTTGCTTCTTTTTTGGATCCCTGACACTTGGCAAAGTACCTGGCACACAGCAGACACCTCAATAAGTATTAATTGATTGACTGATTGACTGAACTGGAAAATCCATAAGAGCAAAACTATAGTCACAAATATGGATGTGGCAAATATGGGCAAGACTGCTGTCTGGCATTGCACCTTAAGTTTCCTTAAGGGCCTTTTTAGGCCCAAAGGCCCTCTGTGGGAGGCAGTGCACACCTCAGAGACCCATTTTACAAATGAGGAAGCTGAGGCTCCAAGATGATAAGTAACAGGCCTAAGACCACAAAGCTGGCCAGTGGCCAGGGTAGAGTTTGAGCCCTGGCCTCCGGACCCAGTACCCATCTCATGTATGAACACTACACTGGGTAAAAACTGAGCTCAAAGTTTCCCAACTGATATTCTCCTTTGTCCTGAATCTGAAAAGACTATCAGAAATAAACTGAGTCGATTCCTTTATATTCCTCTGACCTCTCTGCTGAGACTACTAGAAGTCCCATCAGCTGCATCCCAAGTTCTTACTGTATAAATAAGAGAGTTGAAGAGATTTCCTTTCTCACATTCACCTTTCTCACTGAGAAAGAAAGTCTGACAGAGGGAGGTTTTTTTTTTTCTTTTTTTTTTTGGTTTGACAAATCTCTTGGACAAATGTGGATAGAGTGACCAAGGGGCACGGGACCAACTACAGTATAGGGCAGAGATCCTCTTCTTCCCAGAGTCCCTGAACTGTCCCACTGAGCTATTCTTTGATATATTTCCCAATCCCCAACTGATAGGGCTTTGCTGAAAAGCAGCAAATAAATTAGAACTTGCTTTCTTTTAGTCACCTACTAATGATGCTAGTTCTTAGATTAATAAATAAATATGTGCTGGATGGAAGAATAACTGTCATCAGATGCTCTCTTTTGGCATTTAATGTAGGTATAAAAGAGAAATTCAGTCCCCTCCCCCATCATACCAAAGACTACTATAAATTTCCCATAAGCCAGTCTTGTTAGCAAAGGCCATGGAATTCACTGAGGTCTGCCATTGAAGCCATAAAAAGCTGCTTATCATCCCACCAGGCTTCTAACCAATAACACTGAACCAAGCCTGGGAAATGGCAGTGACGATGAATAAAGTCAACTTTCATGTGGCTTCTGAAAGCAATGACTCAGTCTTGCCAGATGACCCCGGAGGCCCTCCCCGAAGGGGCTGCTGGAAAACAGGGCCCAGGAGTCTCAAAAAAGAGGCCGAGAAGTAACAAGAGCCATTCCAAATCAGAAGAGTCTCAGGGGAGGGAGGATCACCACTAATCAGCTAAACTTTCTGAGATGCCCCTCATTTAATAATCCAGCAAATTGAGAAAGTTTCAGCCCCAAGCCTCCCGAGGCTCTCTCTGGGGCCAATTACTTCTGGAGGGCTGACAAGAAACACTGACAATTAAAAGTACCACAGCAGGAAAGGGGGGCGATGCTCAGCTGAGACATGGAGCCACGAGGGAAATCAGTGAGCACCTGCAGGGCCGGGGAGGAAACAAGGAAAAGAAAGGCAGGGCTCCCTGTGGGCCTGCTCTCGGGGGACAGCACCTGCACCAGGGAGGGGCGAGGAAGTTCAGTCTTTGAGGAAGCAGAAAAGTGCAGACCAAAGGGACTTCTCACAAGCCTTAGGCCAGTGGTCACTGTTTGTGGTAAAACAAAATCTGCTTCCCCGGCTAAGCTGACCAGAAGGTAGAGAGCTTCTAGCTCAGGGGAACCATCCTGCAGGCGGCTGTGAATACAGATGTTCCCAACAAGGAGGTGGAGGGTGCCTCTGATTCACGAGCAGGCCAAAGGCTCCATTCATAAATTGGTTTTCCTTGAATCTTGAAGGGATAAACTCCCCCAACAGGAAGAAAATGGCTCTCTCCATTCCAACAAGGCCCAGGCTAGGAAAGCAGCTACAACATAGGGTCAAGACTGCCAGTAACCCACAGGCAATTGGGCAGAGGCCCATCTGGTGTCTTCTAGGCCCAAAGCAAGAGCTGGCACCTGGATACCAAGGCAGACACCTCATGGTCTCTTCAGAATCTCTGCCCAGTGTGTGCAGCAGTCTCCCAGAGCGGCCTACCTTCCTCACTGAACACCTCCCCACAGTGGGCGCAGAAGAAGTGCTCCGGGTGCCACGTCTGGTCCATCGCCGTCAGCACCTTCTGCAAAAGGGACATGTGCCCCTGGTCAGAACATGGCGGCGGCGCTCCCCCATCCGCCCAGCTGGAAGGGCCAGGGCAGACATACTCACGTCAAGAATGGGGGCGGCGCAGTAGGCGCAGCGGGGCGAGAAAAGCTCGTGGTAGTCCTGGGAGCAGTAAGCCAGGCCGCTGCGCTCGAAGAAGGGGCTGCCGCAGCCCAGCTCCGTCCTGCAGTGAGTGCAGACAAAGTGTTCCGGGTGCCAAGTCTTTCCCAGAGCTGTGATCACCTGCAGTGGGAGGAAAGAAAGATGGCCAGAAAGGAAATGGCTGAAGGTCTGCTCTGTGAGAAGCGCACAAGGGACGCTGGGCCCCAAGATCAAAAGGAGACAGGCCTGGGCCTCGAGGAACTCCTGTTCTCCAGGAACACAGGTGAGAAAACACGAGCTGGGCTAAGGAGAGAAAGCTTAAGCCGAGACCCGAAATAATCAGGCTTAGAGACTCCACTTGGCCCAGTCCTTCAAAATGGTAAAGATGAGTCATTCAGGGATCGCCTCAAAGGTCCCACGTGGAAAATAAGTTTCTCTGGTAGAGGGCACATATATATCTATAGATAGATAGATACACACACATACTCATTTATTATATTTATTTTATTATTTTTTATAAAAATATAAAAATAAATATTATATTTAATATTTATATAAATATATGAAATTTATAAAAAGAAGTGCCATTTCCCAATTGATAAATGGGTAAATGACATTCTGAGGAAGAAATCAAAGCTATCCACAACAGTAATATTAAAAATTGTTCTAAATCACTAATAATAAGAGAAACTCAAATTAGAGCGTGTCTAAAGTACTACCTGACATCCATTAAATTACTCAGAAAAAGAAAATATCTAACAGAAGAGATAATGTGGGTAGTTTCATGCTAATATACTATTAGTGGAACTGTGAACTAGTCCAACCATATGGAAAGCAACTTGGAACTGTGCCTCCCAAACTAATAAGTGCTATTAGGTCTACACTCCAAAGAGATCAAAGAAAAGAAGAAAGGACCTATTAAAATTAAGACAAAAAATATTTCTAGCAGTTCTTCTTTTGGTGACAGAACAGGAAATGGAAGAATGGCTGGACGAGTTATGATTTAGCCATGTGGTAGAGTACTATTTTGAGGTAAGAAATGAAGGGGACGGTTTCAGAAAGATCTGAGAAGACTTTTGGAAACCAGGAGAACAATTTATGTAGTCACAGCAATAATGTAAAGATATCCACCAAGAAGAACCTAATAATTCTGATGAATACAATGATGTACCACGATGCTCTCTGTCTCCATAGAGAGAACTCATGGGCACAGGGGGCAGAATGAGACCCATATTTATCTCCTTTCCCCCCACTATTTTTTAGAAGATGGCTTAATGCACAAATTTGTTTTGCATGACTTCATATTTGTAATGGATTTGGGTTTTTTTTTTTTTGCATTCTCAGTGAGGGGAAGGGGAAGAGGAAGAAAGGAAGAGAACGTAGAACCAAAAATAAAACAAAATTGAATTTTTAAAACATTAAAAAAAAATAAAGGATCTTGCAATCATTGGTGGTGCCTTTCTCATCTAACTTCCTCCAAAGATTGCCATTCCACAGAATTGTGTACAAAGATGACAAATAAACACAGTAGAACAAATGCAGAAGAAGAAAAAAGAGAATTATGAATTTTGTGATAAAGTCGGATGATTTTCATCCCCAAATCTCAATTTATATTCTGTACGGTGATCATTTTAAAATATATCTAGGAATATTTAAATAACAAGTCAATATAACAGAAAAGATAGGCCAGATATAAATTCAAAACCAAGGAACAATCTCAAATTACAAAACACAGGAAGAACCACTCATTTATAAGGGGGAAAAATTATTTGGCAGAATAACAAGTAAGATTGGATCCATATTCTATAATAAATTCTAAGGTGATCAAAAATCTTAATACTTAAATAAATACCACAAGAATTTTAGAAAAGGAATTATATATTTATCCCAATTGTGGAAATAAAGGAAATTCATATCTACCAAATAAGTGAAGGAAATTGTTGATGACAAAAAAGATTAATTCAATTGCAAATAAAGACTTTTAATACAACAGAAAGTAATACAATCCATAAAGAAAGGAACAGATTGGTGAAATGTTTTGTGGTGAAATATCTGATAATATTGACATTTAAAACCCATAAAGAATTGACCCAAATTTGCAAAATCAATAACTACCCACTGGATAAATGGTCATAACTCCTTGCAGACAGGGACTGGTGCCTTTTTTTTCTTTGTTTTCCATTGCCTAGCATAGAGCTACAGACAGAATAAGGGCTCAATAAATACTTGGAGAATCACTTACTCCAGTATCTTTGGCCAGAAAACCCCAAATGGGGTCACAAAGAGTCAGACAGGCCTGAACAACAATAAATAATTACTGATTGATTAAAAATGAATCAAAGCTGAAGAAACCCAGTTAAAGTTTGCTAAGAATGAAAGGGAAATGCAAATTAAAACAAGTGAACTTTATTACTTAAAGCAATACTGGTTACTGGATGTATGTAAGGAAGTACCTAATGCTGATGGTGTTGAAATTAGAAACACTACTTCATCGTTGGTGGAGTTGTAAATTAGCAAAACTTTCCCTTCCCCCATCCCTCTGAGTGGTGGGGGAAGTGAAAGAGAAAGATTTTTTTTTTCAATTGAAAGAAAAATAAATTTGAATTAGTATACTTTTTTTCTGAAAAGAACATGCCAAGAGTTATAAAACAAATCACACATTTCAACCCCAAGATCCCAGTACTTGGATTAGATGTAAGGATGTTACTAATGGGAGGAAAGGATATCCGCACAGAAATACTTAAGAGTGACTTTACTTGCAAAAACAACAATCAGCCCATAAGTTCAGTGACTGATGACTGTTGAATAACTCATGGTATATAAATATAACATTATTGTACCATAAGAAATTAGAAAAATAAAGACTACAAAGAAACATGGAAGCTTTAGATGAAGTGATACAGAAAAAAGAAAACATTCTCAGAGCAACAATATACAAAAATAAGAATCAACATAAACTGATTGTAAACAGAAGCTTATAAAGAGACAAAGAAGCAAATCAAATATATTTATGTGGGCATACATATATATATGTATATATATACATATATATATATATATATGTTCTGGGTTCCTAGTTCATGTTTTCATATTTGTTTCTGTTTATTTGGATATCTTTTAGCTATTAAAAGTTTTTTATCATAAGAAAGAAGATCAAAATGAGAATAGTCCCAAACTAAGAAAGATCAGTCCTGGGGGGCACACAGAACAGAGACCCAGACACACACCCCAGTAGCTGCGGAGCACCCACCTTTCCAGCGATGGGTTTTTGGCAGGAAGCACAGTGGCCCTTGGGGGTGGTGGCAATGCCAAGGTTCTGCAAGTCCTGCTCCAATCCCCCGAGCATCGTGTCCAAGGAACTGTTGGGATCTTTCTTTGGCAGCGGCTCCCTGGGGCCAGCAGACTTCGCCATGACCTACCAGCAGGAAGAAAAACTTTAAAAGGCTTTTCAGTCATGGAATTTAACGTTCAAAAGCCCATCTACATCAATATCCCATTATTACTTACATGTAAGCACCAAGAGAAAAGCTATCACCCAGGAAAAGTATTATTTGGGAGGGGGAAAAAGGTTCCTGAATTGGGCTCTCTTAGCCCCAATCTCTCAGGACTCTGTGTTTAGCTGGTACAGCTACAAGAGCACTGGTTCGAGTGGGACAACGTGGGTTCAAATCCCACCTGTGGCAGGTGCTTCCAAGGTAAACTGTATTCTGCTGGATAGCCCGAGATCTTTTGCATCTTCAGCTCTCTGAGCCAATGGCCACCTAACTAATTTAGCATTTTTCCTGATAAATCATGCTACACACAATCCCCAAAGCATCCCTCACCTTTAGCATCTACCATGACAGTCTCCCCACCTAAGCAGCCAAGTCTGAGGCTGGCCTGCAGTTAAGGAAAGCATCTTCCAATGCCTAGAGGCCATGGGCTAGTGCCCAGCAAAGGGCAGCTTTCACTTCAACAGGAAGGAAATGCTGCTCAACCATGAAGCCAGAGAGCAGTGGGTCCCTGGGGGTTTCCTGGGGGGGTTCTTGGAAGTGCCAGGTGAGCCCCTGTAAGGCAGGTGTTCCTGAGGAGGGCTGAGGTCAGGATGGATGGCCTCTCTTGCTTAACCAGCCCTAAGATCCCATGAACTAATCGCAATCAATGCCATGGACTGGAAATGGGAGGAATGGAGTTCAGATCCTGGTCCTGACATCTACTAGTTTGGACAAGTCGCTTGGCTTTGCTTGATGACCTCATTCGCTCCCATGAATTTAATTACTGTCTCTGAGCTGATAAATCTCAGATCAACCTTTCTTGCCCCAACCTCTCCGCTGACCTCAGATCTCCCACTCCAACTTGCCTTTGAGAAGTCTCAAATTGGATCTCCTGCAGACATCTTCTATTCAGTTATGTCCAAGACCAACTTATTCTCTGTCCTCTAACCCCTCACCTCCTCTTAGCTTCCTGACCACTGCTAAGGACAGTCCCTCAGGGTCTGGACTCCTCCTACCTCTCACTCCCCAAAAGGTGGATCTCACCTTAGCAAAATCTCAGAAATAGGGCTCTTCTGCTCCTCTGAAACTGAGACCCCTGCTGCAGGCCCAGGAAAGGGACTGGCATAGATAACCCTTTCCACCCTTAGGATTCAACAATCAGATTCTGCCCAAAAGGCCCCGCAATCACCAATATCTCACTTTTATGGCCTTATATTTATTTATCTAATAAACATTTCATGTCTACACCGTGAGAAATGACATATTTGCCTGGGATGTAGCTATTTCATGTACCTCCCCAACTAGGTCACAGGCTTCTGTCAAAGAAAAAAGCTTTTCTGTATTTTAGACACCAGTAGGCCAGAAACAATTTTGTTAACATAATTCCAAGCATTTCTAGCATCTTCTCTCGGAGATTATCTCCCATTTATACTGGTTACAATTTATTTATACGTAGTTATTTAAATGTTGTCACTCCCATTGGAATGTGAACTTGAGGATAAGGACTGCCTTTCCTTTCTTTGTATTTCTCAGTCTGACAAATAGTAAGTGCTTAATAAATGCCTGTTGCCTGTTATAGCTCAGAAAAAAGAATGCTCAAATTGATAATGCCCTAGCTTTATCCCCACAGTGCTTAGGCACTTCTCTATCACAAGACAATTTAAAGTTACATTGCAAATTAGCAAAAATATTGACCAAAAATGCCAATAATCACTGCTGGATGAATTGTGGAATAATCAGTACGCTGATACATTGTTGGTGGAACTGTGAAATGGTATAACTGTTGTTGTAGCGAGTAATCCTAACATGTTGTGTTTGCATAACTTGGAGTTATGCAAAGTGAATAAAATATTCATAATCTTTGAACCAGAAAACTTCCATTATTAGGTTTATACCCAAGGGACCATTGATGAGAAGAAACAGACACAAAATATTTAGAGCATCACTTTTTGTGATAGCAAAGAATTATAATAAAGTGACATGCATTGATTGGAGAATGGCAAAACAAACTGGTACATAAATGTTATGGAATTTACTAGGCTGTAAGAAATGATGTGTTTGATGAACATAAACATGGGAAGAAATACACAAATTGATGCACAGGAAGAAAGAAAATAAGAGACACAATGACTAAATCAATGCAAACAGAAAACAACAAAAAATAGAAAAACTACAAACCAAAAAGTTACAAGTGAGTGTAATAAATTTGTAAAGATCAAGTAGGACACAAAAAAGAGATATGAAGGAACACCCCAAACCTCCCTTTCATGGAAGTGGGATATCCACAGCTGTTTATATTGAACACGTTTTTGAATTTTTTCAAGATATTGACTATTGATCTCTTCCTCTTCATTTTCTTTTTTCATTTCTCCCTCTTCTTCTCTTCCATTCTCCCCTCCCTCTTTTCTTCCTTCTTTCCTTCCTTCATATCTCTCTCTCTCTCTCTCTCTCTCTCTCTCTCTCTCTCTCTCTCTCTCTCTCTCTCTCTCTCTCTCTCTTTTTAAAAATATTATCTGTTCTATAGAATAGCTCTGGTGTAGAGAGGAAATTGGGGGAAATTATGATGATGCAAAAACATAAAATTTTAATAAAAACTGATACATTTTTGAAAATTTAAGGCAATACTTAACTTGTGAGAAACTTGAACAAGGAAAGGAAGTCCATGTTAAGATAGTCTGGATTTCACATTCTACTGTATCTTAATCTTTTAAAGCTCTTCCTCAACTAAATCCCTCAAGGATTGAAAGGGTTCATTATTTTATGTAATCAAGCTAATTTAAGGATTTAAAACCTGAGATCCATCAACTTTTATATATTTTGATAACTATTTCAAAACAGTTCCTTATTTTAGCTTATGCATTTAAAACATTCTTCTGAGAAGGGGTCTATTGGCCAAAAAGGTTCATGCTACAAAAAAGTTAAAAACTCCTTCTCTAAACCCTTCAGAATGGATAGGTGTACAGTCTCTAGAAGGGTCATAGGACTAGTATTTTTAGGGGACTGAACATGAGGCACTTGGGTTTTTGTTATTATTCTATACATTTTGTGAAAGGGAAAGGAAAAGTCTAAAAAGGATTTTAGACCAGACAAACATTTATTTCTTGATATTTTAAGCTGAGTTAAAAGAAAGTTTTTAATTTCTTAAGGATCATGGCACGCTGTCTTTTTGTAACACTGAATGTAGAACATACAGATGGTGGCACACCAACTCACAAGTCATTCCCTGAAAAGGCATGGAACCCAGGATCTTTATAGAGGGCCTAAACACAAATCTTAGTTTTATGATTATGTCCTACTCACTGCTCCTTTCGAAAGCCTATAAAGCAAGGACCACACTTACCTTGGACTGCATCTGACACAGGTGAGCCATGAGCTCATCCAGCTGGGCAGCCGCTGAGGTGCTCTGAGGCAGCCCCGCGGCCTCTGGCTCTTGAATGTCACTACACAGAAGCAACAGCACAATAAGAATCAATAAAAGTCGCCACAACTTAAGTTTTAACTGTCAAAACTACTTATTTTTCTTTTTCCCAGGTAAGGGGTAGGTGGTTGCCTGTCTGTACAGATGCAGCACGGGGAAGAAAATGCAACATTTCTTTCTAGTCTTATTACAATGGAGGAGAAATGAAAAGACCAGGGGATCATGGGTGTCCAATGAAGCAGCCATAAAGATAGCACAATGGTAGGGATCAAATGAGAAATTTAGAATAATCTCAGTTTGGATCCCAGTTCATTTATCTCCTCCATGACCTTATTTATTTAACTTAGTTGCCTCAGCCTTAAAAAGAGGGGGTGAAAATTACGAATAAAAATAGAGTAAAAATAGTCCCTTTTGCCATTATGGGGACTCTAGTGCCGATAAAGAAAAGCTTCTCAAGGGATCACTGTCCAGAATTTCCAGAGCTTCCAACCAGAGTAGGCTTCCATAGCCATGCTGATCAAGCACCTTAGCAGCCTCACAGGCAGAGCAACAAATAGATATGGTTAATCACTAGGTGAGAACTTTAGGCAGTGGGGCTGTGATCCAAGGACATGAAGTTTCTATTTCTTGGCCTTCACATTGTTGGGCAAACCAGTTTTTCTGCTAGCTTGCCCAAATGTGCACAGGAGAAGGGAGTATTTGACCAGCTCCTCATGTCCTAGGCAGGGCGGGGCACTTGTACTTTTGGTCACTTCTGAGATTCCATCTATTTTTCCAGATCTGGAAAAGAAAAATCACTTACCATCTTGGGACTTTGCAACCTAAGCCTGCTCGGAGATGAGACATGGTGGAGCGACTGTGATATGTCTATGTTCGATCACAAATTTCCTTATCAAACATTCACGGTACCCAAAATTTAAACAAAAAGATCAATGAAAATGGAATACCTGTAGATGTTGTCCTCTTCAATCTTTGTAGTATATATCACCTGTGCCTAAAACACAGAGGTGTGATGAAAAAAAGAATAAAAATCTCCATTGTCTTACTATTTATCAGCATCCTGTAGTTATGGTTCTGATTTCATAAGGGAAGCAATTGCTAGCTCTCTCTTTTAATGAGCGGCCTCCAGATATCAAAGGAGGTCCATCCAATTACTTCTAGGCAGGACTGGGATGAGTAAAGAAGGCAAGGAAAGGAAAAAGTCTGCTCGTCCCTAGCCTGTGCCATCCAGAATCACAGGGCAGCTAGACGTGGCTTACTTCTCTCCAATAAATTTGAACACGACCATTACAAACCAGAGGTAAGCTTGAATCCAGGGCTTCCTGACTCTGACAAGACTTCCATATTTACCAAATGATGATGCTTTTCATATATTGTATATGTTATTGCACACATAGATTGCTTTTCCTTTCTGATCCTATGTGGCTAACAGAAATTCCCTGTGTAACCTACAATGAGAGCTAGAGTCAGAGAAATGGGGAAATACTTGTATGTACTAATGCTGGGTGAAAAGAGCAGAATCAGGAATAAAACCTACACCATCGGAACAACACCATCGTAAAGGCAATTTTGAGCAACTTCAGAACTCTGACCACAGCACTGACCAACCATCATTCCAGAGGACTGATGAGCTAAGCTCCCTTGTTCTGACTGACGAACTCGCCAGAGAGAATGAGACACATTGTAGGACCTGGACAATTTGGGGATTTGCTTTGCTTTACTATGTGTAGTCATTAAAATGGCTTTGATGTCTTTATGTCATAGAGGGAAAGAAAATAAGTGCTTTATTTCTTTAATGTAAATTAAATTAAAAAAAAATCTGCAGGGATCAGGGAGGAGGGGTGGCTGGATGGCATGGTGCATAGAGTACCAGCTCTGGAGTTAGAAGGACCTATGAGTTCAAATGTGACCTCAGACACTTAATATTGACAAGCTGTGTGTCCCTGAGGGCAAATCACACCTCCAATTTGCTTGCTTTAAAAAAAAAAATTAGTGTGTGTATGTGTGTGTAAATATATATGTATATATATATATATGTATATGTATACATATATATACATACATATTTACACATACACATACATAAATAGTTCTCTCACTCTCTCCATATATATTTGTCTGTATATGTATATATATATATATATACATATATATATAAATATTCTCTCTCCATTTATATATATACATGCATATGTATGTATATATATATATATACATATATAAAACCACATATATATACATACATATATGTATATCTATGTGTATATATTTTATATATATTTTATGTGTATATATATATATATATAAATATCTTTTGAACAGTTTTCATTTCAGAGATGCCCTCAATATTGGGAAGACTCCTATATTCTGAGCATTATTTCAAAGCTTTATGATTTCACTTATGTCCCCACAGCCTCTACCTCCTCCCCACCCCAGCTGGCTGCTGCATGGTGACAACACGTGTCACTGCCAGCCCTCCAGGGCTGGGGCCTTCCACTCAGTCCTCCGGCACCCGGCTCATCCCCGAGCCCAGGTTCACCATCTAGAGCCTGACTGAAGCTGCTTCTTTGCTAGAACAGCCTTCTAGAACTCAGTCAGAGCCATGGTCTAATGAGGACCGATGGAATTGTTAAAGGCCACGCACATGCATCCATTCCCTACATGCACAGAAAACTGAAGGAAAAGCTCACCGGCATGGGGCCGTGTGTCATCTTGGACTGGGCTGGCCTTGGCTGCCTCCGACACCTTCCCATCTTTCCTGGGTCCCCTGGAGAGGTTCAGGATCCTCATGACTTTCCCCCAGGGAAGATCGTTCCAGTTCTTCTAACAAAGCATCTGAACCACCAAAGAATAAGAAACAAAAAGCGTCAAATAACACAAGACCTTTTCATTAATCCAGGCCCATCTCTCTGGTTATTTATTGTGTTTCCTATGGAATGATATATTTATAAGGTGCTTAGCACAGTGCTGAAACATAGTATACCCACTTTGTTTAATTCTTAATATTTATTATGTATATACAGATTATATATATATATACATATATGTATATGTATATACACACACACATATATATATATATATATATTATACATATACACATACTTAATGTTTATTCCCTTCCCTTTGATTCTTTCTCAATGTAAATACACCGCTTCTTCAGAGTGGACACGAGATGTTTTGGGCAGGCCATGGCTGTCCCCTAATTACCTACCATCTATGCTTCTAATACTTATATTTAATAACCTCATTAATGAAATGGAATCTCAGACCTGGGTTCAAATCCCAGTTCTATCACTTACTTAGGTAAATCATCCCTTTTTGGTATTTCCATTTCCATAGCTATAAAGGAAGTCTTTATAAAGGAAGCCCCCAAAAGTCTTAGTGCATTTTTAAAGCATTACTAACTAAAGAGGTTTGGGGATTAATTGTTCAGAACTATAACTACAGAAGGATAATCAAGGCTTTGCCCCAAGTAGGAAAAACACTCTGGGCCTTTAGCTGTGCAGAAATAACAGAGCTTAGCACCTAGTTAGTCAGAATAATTAAAATGGCAACTTTCCAGAGGGCAGGCTAGCCCACTGGGCTCTGCTTTTTCCTCCTCCACGCCCCTCCTAACAGCAGCCTTCAAACTGGTATCCTGGGGTCTGTGACTTCCACAAGGCAGTACCCCCAAGCCCATCACCTCTTGTGCCAGGTAGAGCTGGAGGTACCCCCAGGACCACCATGTCTCCCTCTAGCTCTGCTCTAGATAACAGCCAAGATCTCTTCCAGCTGAGACACACAGTGATCCCGGCAGAATGGCGTTCCATCCAGGAGTCCTTTAGGCCATTGGACTAATAAGCCATAGTTGGGGAGACGACACAGTCATTCATTCAATCCTGTCCATTCTTCCAGTCTCAGGGCAATCAATGCATGAGTTTCAAGTCTCTGATGGCAAAGGGCTTCTAAACTCAGTGCTCTCAACCCCAGCTTCTTAAACTCTGCTTCTCAACCCCATATGGGGTCTCATAACTGAACATAGGGGTTTTGCTATCAGTAAAGGTTTCATTTGTATACCCATTTTATGTCCTGTTATATATCCAGGGTCACGTAAACATTTGCAAAGTTGCAAGCTGAAAAAGTTTAAGAAGCCCTGGTCTAAGCAACAGGAAGATCTAAGTTCTATCAAAGGGAGTTTCCCTGCCCGAGAGTTCCTCATGCCAGTGAAATCACAGCTAGAATCTCCAGCCCCTAAACTTACTGCTTCCCCAAACATCCAGACTCCCCTCTTTCAATTCTCCAGCTGTGTTTAAATGACTTATTAGTGGTCCTTGGTTTTGAGGCAGATTTTTGACAATGAAGATCAGGCTTTTAACCCTGTAAAAGCATTTACCAAGGAGAAAGTATTGGATAACTAGCTGGAGGTGGAAGGAGGGTGGAAAAAACAGAACTTCAAAACTTGCTTCTAGCCCACATTCACTAAAGCCAGCTAGCAGGCTTCACTCACCCTACTTTCCCTGTCACTTCTCTTAATACATCATGTTCCTCTCCAGATTTCATAATTTCAGGATGACTAATTTCAGTATGAGCAATGGGGAGAGGAGAAGAGGGATACGGATTGGGGGAGAGAAGCCATATACCAAGAACTGAGCTTTAGATCTTAGCTCTACCCAGAGCTTCTTGAGATCTCCTCAGGAGCAGCTGCTGAAGACCGCAGCGGGTTTTTCCTAACACATCTGGGTTCATTAGATCACCTCATATTGAGTATACTAAACCACAACTGCCACCCCAAAGTGCTGATGATCAAAAAGGCGACAGAGGGGCAGAGTCTAAATGGCTGCGGCCTTTCACCGGACGTGTGCAGCCCAAGGATGTCATCAGTCTCTCTGCTGGTAAAGGAAGTGGGCAGATCATGAACTGAGATTGAGAGAGATACGGGAGCCAGCCATGCTGCTCCTCACCACATCCCCAGGAGGACGGCCTCCCCCGCAGAGACAAGAGCATCGAGGGAGGACGGAGGAGAAGATGGATGCAACTTACCCTCATGGCAGGAGCTGGAAGAGTAGCCTGCAGCCTTCTGGCCTCATGTCCCAGCTGGGCAAGGGGATCCGAGGGACACCAAAGACCAGAGCTGGGGGACCCGGAGCAGGCCGAGGTCCAGGAAGGACCCAAGTCTCACACACCACAGGGAGCTCAAAATGCGAATTCTCCTTTCTCTCATTTTTTTTTGGGGGGGGGAGTGAGGAGAAAAGCAGATTGTATCTGTTCAGGAACTTCCACTGTGGAAACTGCCTCCATTGGTAGAGATCAACTGGACAATGCTAGCTCACAGATTTGCAAAAATAAGTGACTTATTTACAGGAAAACAGCTGTATTTGAGGCAAGATTCAAATCCAGACCTTCCTAAGTCTTAGAAGCATTTTCTAATCATTGCACAATATTGTCTCATTATTTCATTCTTTCACCAATATCACCACTGCTCTTCCTCTTGTTTTGAAGCAATCTGTACCAGACTGCTTGCTTCAGTTTTCTCCTCAGCACGATAAGCTGGAGAAGGAAATGGCAAACCCCTCCGATATCTTTGCTAAGAAAATCCCAAAAGGGGTCATGAAGAGTCCGACATGAATGAAATGACTGAATAACCAAATATATACGTAGAAAAATCTATGTGTACATGCATATGTGTGTACGTGTGTGTGTGTGTGTGTGTGTGTGTGTGTGTGTTAAATCTATTCGGTACCTCTTATTCTGTAAGTTTTCACAATATTATAGAATAATAATACTAAAAATTACATACTTGAGGCATACTTGGAAACATGGTAAATAAGATCAGATTAAGGGAGTAGAACATCCACTAAGGGAGGGAAATAGCAAAAAGACCAGTTCTCAAGCACCTTCCAAGAAACATCCATCCTTTTGATACATTAAGGAAACTGGTTTAATATATAATTCAAAAACATCCCGCAGAATAGCAGTCTAGGTCCTCTGATTAACCCACCATGACAAAGGGGATGCCCAGCAAAATAAGAACAGTTCTTCCTGCTCTAGGGGTGAGGAACAGAAGTGAAAATCGGACCTTTCAGTCTATGTGCACAAGCTAAGTTTTCAAAGAAGCCCCTGTACAAAAAGAGCCCAAAGGTTCATTCCCTTTTGCCTCTTCGCAGAGAAGCCCCTACTCACCCAGATCTTCCATCTTCACACACCCAAGGGACTCCAACAAGGTGTGGGACTGGAAGATCACAAAGCAGTTGAGTGACACTGCATGAAGTACTCTCTAAATTCTTTTAGTTCCTGTATCTGCTTAGCACTTCCTCTCTTTTGATTCAACTCAGGGTTTTGGTTTTTTTTTTCTTTTTTTTTGTGAGTCACGTACTTTTCAAAGCATGGTTAGCCATATCTGAAAACAATATGACTGATGAGAATTCATTTGGTCAAATATCTTGGCTAACAGATTGTTTCTAGAGCCCGACAAGGGGCACCAAAGACTAATCTCATAAGGAGAATACTCGGGCTGGATTCCATGGAAATGAATGACATTTAGAAGATTCAAGAAGTCATTCTTCATTAAAAAGCTGTATTCCAAGTGCTGCGAAAGCCCGTTGCTGCCGATGTTTGCACAAGCTTACAGAGCACGTGTTATTACGGTTTGGGAACCTAAGCTGTTCTATGTCACCTTTCCCTCTATAGGACTAACTTTCTTATTGGGCAATCTCTTATTGCTGAAGTTTTTATGAAAAGGGATAGAACCTGAAAGGAAATTGGGGATTCCTAGTTTGCATTACTCTAAATAACCATAGGATGTCAGCGCTGTTCCAAAGGAAATTCAGCGGAAGGGGAGCCATTGACTAAGTGTCTGTGGGAAGAAATGTTATACTGGTGGGGAGGAGAGCAGCCCCATAACTTCGATGTTTGCCTTAAGGTGTTGGATCTGGTCCACCATTTAAATGAACGGTTTATGTGAAATCCTTTTTTTTTTTTCCCTTGGTCCCGTGGCTTGGTCTTCTTTTTGATTCCATCTCTTAAAAGATTCAAGGATTTCTCATTCCGTGATTTCTCTGTTCTGTGGACAAAGACTTTTGTTCTGGTTCATAAAAGTAGCCAAGGGCCAAGATGGGGGAATAATGGGAGATAGAAAATCTAAGCCTGGGAGATGAGCACATGGGAATTGTGTTGGCGCGTTGAGCAGCTCGAGATACACACCTGCCACAGACAGTTCTGGCACGCGAGCCCCTGGGAGAGCCTTCCGGAAAGGCAGACGAGCCCAAACGCAGCGGCAGGTGGCTGGGCCCACAGGAGCGGCCCAGGGCAGATGGGCCGTGGGGAGGCCGCAGGCCACGGGCCTTCTTCCGGCCTCGGGCACAGCCAGGCTTGGCTCCAGGTGCTTCTTCCCTTCCCCTAGTGGAGTGATGAGGGTCTCACGGCAGCCTTCCGTCTTCAGGGGGGGAGGCCCGGCCTCCGTATGAGAACTCCCGTGTCCTCATCACCACCTTTCTAACGTGCAGGCGTCAGTCCCACTTTATAAATGATCAAAGGGAGACTGGGAGAGACGGACTGACCTGCCCGGGAGCGTCATGTGATGGAGCATCGTGGTGATTCCCTTCTCCAGGAGGCTTCCATGCTGGGCAGGAACAAAAGCCTTGGAGGTAACTGTAGCATCAGTTTAAAGCTGAGGAGACACGCCTGGGGGAAAGAACCAAAGGGAAGGTCTCAGGGCGGCAGAGGGAGCCAGCCCTGAGAGCCGGTGGGGGCTCTGCTCGCAGAGTCAGGGGGAACTTCAGGAGTAAAGATGGGGGTTTCAAGTGGGAGCCACTCATGTAACAGGCGAGGGAGGGCGAGTGTGAGGGGAGCACCAGGGGCCAGGCTGCCCCCCAGTCCATGTCCTCCCATGCCAGAGTGGGCTCCCTCCCAATCACGGGGGACAGCACCGCACTTCCCGGCCCGGGAGCCTGGTCAGGTCCCTTCCTCTACTCTAAACCCCAGGGCTTGGCTCCGTGACTTCCAAGGCCCCTCCGGCGCCACGTTTGGCCCCGACCTGGAATTCTATTGGCTGAAGGAGCCCCTGAATGAGCAAACGCAAGACGACCCTCCTTCTCTCCCACTGCAGCCTCTCAAGCCGGCTCTGGAGCACTGAAAGCGCTCGGTCTCCAGTGTCCAGGAGCCCCGTTTCAGACCTGACACCATCCACTTCACCCGCCCTCAGACACCTCCTAGGGCTGTGACCCCGACCTGTCTCTAATTACCTCATAAAAAAGGGGGGGGGGCGGCCTGTCCGAGGTGGAACCTGAGCCCTGCTCCTCCAGGCCCTGGGCCGGCCTCCGTCCTGCTGCCTCCTCCCGGCTCTAGATCCACCGGGTAGGATGGCTTGAGAGCAGTCATGGGTGTTTATTTAGGTCACACTCAGAGTCCTGCGGCGGTTAAGAGAGATTCCCTAGGGCCTTGTTATCCCTCGGGATCCTCTCCGTGGCCCAGGGAGGCCGGCGCTGTTTAGGCCCCAGCAAGTAACAGTTAGGAGACTTGTGGGTTACATGGGGAGCTGGGGGGGGGGGGCAGGATTCCGGCCCTCCTGGGCCCGGGCCACAGCTCCGTCCCTCATCCCCCTGCGGTCTCTGGGAACCCTCCAGGACACTTAAAGCAGCCCAAGCTCTGACTTTCAGGGCCCCAACGGGCCTGACAGGGATTCTCGTTCTTGGCTTGACTAAAATTTCAGGGATCTCAAACTGCGCCCCGGGTCAGATGCGGCCCCGAGGACGTTCTTGCGGCCGCCGGGTTGTGGCAAATGCGCCGAGGCGGAGACAGTGGGAGCTGCTGGTTTTACTCTAGTCCGGCCTCCCACAGTCTGAGGGACAGAACCGGCCCCTGTTTAAAAGTGTGAGGACCAGCCTGCAAAAACACAACTCCGAGTAGCAGACATTTAGGAGTCACGCGCACATTAACTTATCAATTGACCTTTATTGAATGGCTACTTCCCAGTTCCTCCCAAGAGGCTTAGCACGGGGTACCACCTTACAGGGGAGCGGGTTCAAGCCTACATAGACGTAGTGAGGGGATTTAAGGACGGCTTCCCGTAAGAGGGGATATTCATTGGGATTTAAAGGAACCTGGGGGTCTGTGGACGAGGAGGGAGAACACTCCCAGCACGGGGAACCGTCACAAAGGTAAACTGAGTCAGAGAACTGGGAGGGCGCTGCCGGCTCATGCTCCGCCTCCCAGGGATAGAGGCAGGGTCAGCACTTAACCCAAGTTTCCCAACTCCAACGCTGGGCCAGCGCGACCCCAGGAGGCTGGGGTCACTTTCCCCATCTTCCCTCCCCCCTGCACACCAGGAGTCGGCTTAACTCCCGCGATTAGCTGCAGGACCTCGCGTAAGTCAACCTTTCCCTGACTCGATTTCCTCGTTTGTAAAGCGTGGCCCGGGGAGAGAGTCAGGGCCCGGAATCGTGAAGATCCTCCGGGCTTCGAGTTCCGCTTGGGACGCTGAGCGGGCAATTTAACTGCCTGTTTCCTCCTCCGTAAAATGCACGAGGCACTTCCTCCGCTATTTGCCAGAAAAGCCTGAGGGGTCACCAAGCTCCCCCCCCCCCGGGGCTGGTGGAGCGACCCCTAAATAAGCTCGGTAAAGTGCTTGTCGAACCTCACTTCTCTGGGCACACCGCGGGGAGGCCCTTCCGCTTCGGCCGGCCGGAGCTCGGTCCCAGCGGTGTCCCAGACTAGCAGCGGGAACGGGGCACATTTTTAACCCTTTCTGGATAAACGTAGCCTTTCGGCCACGTCAAAGCGCAATGAATGTTTCATCTGTAATTAACAATAAGTATGGCACCTGTAAGTCGCACCCCCAGCCGCTTACACGGGCCCGAGAGGACCAACCCCCCAGGGCGAGCAGACTGGAGAACAGCCTAAAATCCGGCAAGATACGCCTCAATTCCCAGCAAACCAGTCCCGTCCCCGAGCACCTCCGCCGGGGGTGAAGGGTGAGGGAGATGATGGGGGGAAGGGAAAGAGGATGGGAAAGAGAGGAAGAAAGCCTTATTGAAGCAAAACTACATTTCCCATGGAGTCAAGCTTCACAAACTCTATCCCAGAATCCTCCGTGCAGTCCCTCCATTACTGTAATGCCTCCGGCTAGGCCCACTACTCAGAACTACAAGTCCCAGAATTCCTCGACGGCGGGGCTTGGCGCATGCGCCAGAGAAGAGGCGGGCTCGAGATCCCTTGTAGCCCCGCCCCCCGCGGAGCCGCCGCCATTTTGATACGGACTTTCATCTTCCAGCCGATGAGCCTTTTTTTTTTCTTAAAGGAGAAGCAACAGCTCAAAAATTTACCCTCATCTCTTCGCCAGACCTGGCAGAAGCTGAGGGCAGGAAGATCCAGAGAACTGGAAGAAGGGACCGAGGCCCGAGGCCCGGAGCGAAGGCCTGCCAGGACGGCTTCCGTGGCCTGAGAAAGAAGTGAGGGGAAGGAGGGGTTGAAAGGGCCCCGGTAGCGCGAGCAGCCCCAGCGCTTCGAGACGGGTGCGCGCGCAAACTCCCTCGGGGGGCTGGAGGAAGGAGTGTGTGGGGCGGGGTCTCTAGACGCGGGGAGGGAGGAAAAAAGTCACATTGGGACTGTCGCGAGACGCGGCCGTTTAACGGTGAGAGCGGGTGCGCGGGGGGAAGGAAACCTCGCGCGCTCCTCTGAAGCTGCCTCCTGATTGGCCAAAGAGAGGAGTGCGGGGTGAGGGTCGGGGGGGGGCGCGTGGGGGCTCCTCGCGGGGGCGGATCCCGGGGAGCAGCCGAGCCTCTCTGATTGGCCGGCGGTAAGCGGGCGCGCGCGCGCCGCTGGCGGCGGCCGGGCCGTGAGTGGTGGTGCTGGCCCAGGGGGCGGGAGCGGGAGGGGGAAGTGAGGGCCGAGCGTGAGCCGGGCGGGTGGACGGACGGACTGAGGGACCGGGGGAGGGGGGCAGCGGCGCGGCCGGCTCCGCCGCCTGAGGAGAGCCGCAGGCGGGGACGGGCGAGCCCCGATGCCGGGGGGGACGGAGGAGCCGCGACCCTCGGAGCAGCAGCAGCCGGAGCTCGAGCCCGAGCCTGAGCAGCCGGAGCAGGAAGGGGCGGAGGTGGTAGCGGCCGAGGCGGCCCCGGAGCAAGAGCAGCAGCAGGAGCAGCAGCAGTCGCCGCCACCTTCGGCGGCGGCCGGTGGGTCCACCGGCAGCCGGGTACTGAGGGGAGGACGCGAGCGGGGCCGGGCCGCAGCTGCCGCCGCGGCTGCAGCCGCGGCATCCCGCCGGAGAAAGGCTGAGTATCCCCGGCGGCGGAGGAGCAGCCCCAGCGCTCGGACAGGGGACTCCGCAGAAGCGCGGCAGGAGTCCTCGTCGGCGGAGCCGGCCCTGGCCAAGAAGAGCTCCCGACTCTCGTGAGTACTCAGGCTGGAGACTTTCCCCCTCCCCCTTGTCACCGCGGCACCCTCCCCCCCTCTCGGCCTCCGTAAAGCCCGTTCCACGTGACCGCGCGCCGCCTCTGCCCCCTACTGGCGCAGCGCGCTCCCTGCCCCGCCGGACGGGGAGGGACCGAAGCGGGGTCTTCTTCTGGCGCCAGCATTGATTAAGTGCTTGCTGTGTGCGAGGCAGCGGGACCCCTAAGGCAAAAGGGAAAGCGGTCCCCGCTCCGGTTGGGAGGGCAGTGCCCGGCTGGACGGCGCTCCGCTAAAGGCGGGGGAGAGGGGGAGGAGGAGAAAGCGCCCGTACGGCATGGGGGCCGCGGGTGGGGGAGAAGCAAGTCTCCTGACCCGCGGTGTGGAGCGTTCTCTTTGTACTTGCACCCTCGGGCTCACGAGGCTCCGAAAATTAGAAACAACCGCCCCCGTGGACAGGTCCCAGCGCTGCGCGGCGGGTCTCCGTGTTTTTGTGGCAACCGAAAACGAACCCATCCAGTTCAGGGGGGTCCTCCCGCACAGCCTCCTTAGCAGTGACTCATCCCGGGGAGGACTGGAACCCAGGCCTTTCTGCTCCAGATCCAGCCTTTCAGTCCCCCCATTCCTTGACTTCCCCCACGTTTGCACCTTCCAGCCTGAGCCGTGTCCCCGAGCTGCTCCCCACAGCTCCACATTTACCTTCTCTTGCCTTTTTCTCTCCTCGCCCTGGGGTCCGATCGTCACTCTAGATCTTCCATGAACCTCACCGCCTTTTCAGCCTTGCGCCCCGAGGGCAGCATCCGGCCCCTGAATCTCGGGCTTTGCCGCTGGCTCCAGCGTCTCAGCTAATTTTTAGACCTTAGATTTGTGTCCGAGAGTTTTTATGTTTACATTACTTAGTGTTTTGCATAGGTGCCATTTGAATTAGGACGTGACTTTGTTGTTGTTTTCACATTTTTCCCCTCTTCACTCCTCCCATTATCTGAACTGAAGTCTAGCTCCATTTTTATTTGACTTAGAATCTTTAAAAAAAAAAAAATTACCATAACGTGGGTGTTAATTTTTTTTTTTTTAATTTTAACTCAAGTAGTTATTTCCAGGTGCAGAAACTACTAATAAAATAATTACTTAAGCGGGGCAGGGGAAAAATGACGTCATGAAATGAGACAAAAGCAATTAAGTATCATAGTGATTCCCTTTTATGAATTAAATTGACCTAATAGAATGAGGATTATTTCTCATTCATGGTCATTTTCAGCTTTTCAGAACTTAATTAACGTAGTAGCATGGAGCGGAAAGTCATTGAGAGAACCAGCTGTGGGTCCTTGGGCTAGAAGCTCTTAACTTCTGCCTGCCTCAGTTTCCACAATTGTAGGATGGAGATAAGGCTATTGGCTACCTCTCAGGGTTATAATGAGGATCAAATCACCTAAGTATTTGTAAAGCACTTAGCACATAATAAGGCATTAATAGGTTTCTTTTCTTCTGGGCTCCACTTTGTTTTGTGAAAGTGTTTATATGGTTGGACTAAATTCACCTCCAGGTGCTTTTCTCAGCTTCCCTAACCTTTGATCTGAAGAAAATTAACTAACTGAAAACACTGAGAGTGTTGGGCAAAATTTGAGTTAAATGCTTCCTATGACCAAAAATATAAATGATAGCAGTTGGGATACGCTAGACAGAAACCAGTCTAGTGAAAAAAGAAAAGTATACTTCATCCAAAATTAGGACAGATTTTAAGTTGCTCAATTAATGGGAGTGCTTCATAAGCTACTCATCAGTTATTTTTGGAATGACGTAGCCATTTACTCTAATAAGAAGTACAGGGGTTTTTTTTGACCTTTTATGGCAGAGTGATCAAAATTTGGTATACTTTCTGAAATATGAGGAAATGATTTTGAAAGATAAACCTCATTTCCTTCTTAAGGAATCAATTAAAATAATTCAGAGGCTCACAGCTAAGTCAATGGCGCTGAAATAGACATACTGTACTGTATGTAACTTTGAACATCTTGTTGGATGTAATTGCAGTTTTCACTCGTTAGTCATAATAGATTTATAATTCCTGGTTGGGTCCATTTGAATAGATGGCATGGTAGTATGTAGGAGGAATTCTACCTCCTCTCTTAGAGTGATGCCCAAATTCATCCTGTCACCCTCCTAGAATTGTCTTCATTCATTTAAGTTACTGTTAATTTAGGTTTCTTTGGGCAGATGATATATTAGGAGAAAGCAATCCCTTTCAACAAAGTCTTTCCTACTCACTTCTTAAAACTATCAGTGTTACATTTCTGCCACAAAATATGTATTTGCTTATTTTTTTTTTTAATTAAACATTTTTTTCGCTCAGGAATAATCTTATCTTCTCAGCCTCCCACTCTCATACTCTTCCTCCTACTTGTAAACAGATGAAAAACAAAAACCATTACAAAGATGTATAATTGAGCAAAACATTGTTTAAAGTATTTACAGCCTAACTGTTCCAATATAATTTCAGAAATGGTAACTATATTCACTGCCACAGTATCTATCTGTTTTAGAAAAGGATGCTGCAACCAAAATTTTGAATTGTTTCTATTTGTGAAAGACTCAAAAAGTATAATTGTATTGTTATGCTAAAAATGAATAGTATAATGCTGTTTCTTGTACATAATGTTGCCAGCAAGGAAGAAGGAATATCCTAAATTCTGTGTCCTTTTCTCTTTCTCTTCTAATTCCCCATCTCATATCACAATAGAAAGGAATTTCATACCTGTATTCATCTCCAGAGCAGTGATTAAAAGGCAGTGTTTGTAAAAATTCCTTCCTTAAGACATATTAATTATCATCTTAATGTTAATATATAATTTGATAAACCCATGGTTTCTTGAGTAGTGTAAGAAAGTTCTGATTAATCAGAAACTTTGGTTAAGGGAAAGTTATGCCACATTCAGTTAACAGACTTGGTCTACAGTAACTACTATAATCCTTTCATTCAGAAAAGTTTTTAGTATTTTTGAATCATGGTGGAAGGATTGGCGGAAGAGGAGGCTTTTTTTCTCCTTTTAAATAAGTCCCAGATAATCAGCTTATGATCTGTGTCTCCTTTCCTCAAAAGCAGATTGTAAAGAATGTGCAACTACAAGTCTCAAACTAGAATGCCGGGCTTCTAGTCATTAGAAATGCAAAATTAACCAGTTCTTGAATGGTATTTAAGTTTACCATTGCTCACTGATAATAATTTTTACTTTACTTATTACATTTCTGTAGGATTGTCCTCTTGGTTTAATATTCTCTACAATTCTAATTTTAATATTTATTAAATGAAAGGTGAAGGAAATTTTGACATAATAGTTGAGATTAGAAAGTTTGTATCTAAAATTAATATTTAAGAACTAAAATTGTGCAGAATTTTTGTTTGATTTTAGTTGTATTCTTTCATGGTGCCAAAATCATCCTAGTATTTTCCCTTTGTGTTGTGCAATGTCCTATAAACTTCAGGTTTGGCAAGATGATAATGCAGAAAATCAAGCCAAGATTTGAAGAATAGTTATGAGTTATGCAAATGAGAAAAGCATTTGCAAAGGACTTCTTATAGCTTGAGATTTACTCTCGGGTCAAGTGAGACCAGATGTAGTTATTTGCCTAAACTGGAAGCCTTTTACTGTCTTTTTCAAACAACACAAAGTTAACAACATAACAGAATACATACATGATTGTGTACCCATTTGTATGGATCTTCAGGAAGTTCCTTCCAGTGCTGCTTAAATCATGTCCTAAAGACAAAGAATTAGATTCATCAAGGATCCTCTGTGACCATCTAATCCAACTATTTATGAAAGAAATCTCCAGTCTTAAAACGTCTAGAAAGTGGTCATCTTCTGGTGGCCAGCCTGTGCTGAAAGACTGCAGCAAGGGTGATTCCATCATTTCTTGAGCCATTTTAGACACCTTGAATTGTTGTTTTTCCTGCAATCCAGCCCAAATTTGCCTCATTGCATTCTTTTGACCCACTGCTCCTGATTCTTCCCTCCAGTGACAAACAGAACTAGTCTTAGCCCTCCTGTACTTAGCATTAGCAGCCTTCCAGGACTTGAAGATAACCATCATGCCCTCCAAATCTTCTGCTGAAGTGAAACATACCCAGTTCCTTCCGTGTATCCTCATGTGTTAGGTAATCAAGGCATTTCCCCATCCTAGTTATATTACTGCACATCGTCCAACTCATCAGCCTTTCCAGTGTTGCCCATTACTATCCAGTCTTCCAGATAAAGTCTGAGGAGAGCAGACGACCTTGGGACTCTAGATTCCTATTCTTGGAAGCCGTGCCCCTTGAGCTTGGCTGCCTCATCTCACTGCAGACCTCCCTGGACTTGTAGGCCACTAAAACCTAGACGTCCTTTTCAGAACAGCTGTTGACATTTATCTTTATTGAATTTCATGTTTAATACATTGGGCCCAATATTTTAGCTTTTTTCTTCAGTATTATGTATTGTCTGTTCAGTCCTTTGTGTCTTGCCCACCGCTTCCACAATCCTATTTAGGGTTTTCTTGCCAGAGATGCTACCATGGTTTGTTATTTCTTTCTCCAGCTCATCTCCTCAGTAAGGAAACTGAGACAAAGATAAGTGACTTGCCCAGGGTCACAAACTAGTAATGTCTGGGGTGAGATTTTAACTCATTAAGATGAATATTCCCTGATTCTAAGCCTGGTACTCTATTCACTATGCTACTTAAAGTGCTTGCCCATTTTACCTGTAAAAGATCTTAATATTTTTCATTGGGGCATTAGTCTTTGTGCCATAATTTTTTGACTTGTAAATGCTTTTATAATACAACTTTTCCATTAATAGAGGTTTATAGGCTGTAGAAAACCCTTCTCTTTAAAATTCGTAATGTAGCCTCAAAATCACAACTATGGCTTTACACTTTATGGGATGTTATTTATCTTACTGTCTCAATTACTTTTCTGAAATATATTAAAAGGTCTTTTAGGTCAGCATGAGCACAAAATGATTATCCAGCTACTCTTGTCTTTTAAAGCAAAATGGAATTTGCTTATGTCATGGCTTTTCTCTTTTTCATGAATTTGTTGGCAATATGAAAGGATTTTCATGCATTTTTGATAGATATATTGGTATTTAAACAAATGCAGATGACACATTTATGAACAGTACTTTTTTTTTTTTTTAAAGTAGCACATGGGCAGTATTACTTTGAGCTCTTCTCTGGTTGCTTAGCTTGACAAGAGCCATCTGTATTTGTATCCATTTGTACATGAGAGAATTGTGATTGGAAATTTCTGAATTATTATTTCAAAGGAATAAGTTAGTCAACCACTTTTGAATCCTAGTGAAGTTTTCTTATTGCATAGTAGATGGATTATTATTTTATTTGATTCCTAAAACAGTGTAATATAGTAATGTGAATAAGGAAATGCAGGAAATCTTCCACTTACATTTAATCCTTCTTTCTTTCAGATATACAGAAAAAGTAGTAACAACCAGTAAAGGTAAGACTTTATTGCCCCTCTCTCCATGTGTGCTTTACTTTGATTAACATGTAAGAGAAGAGAAAGTAATGTAAAAATTCATTTCACTTTCCATTTAAAGAAGCCTTTGCTTATTAGTTGCAAAGTGTCCTTTGTGCTATGGTGGCTATTCAGATATGCTGAAGAGTTAGATAAAATGAGGCACCTCCCTTGGCAATAATTGTCCAAATAACCATTGGTAGGAAAACATATTTCTTGTATGCCATTTTCTTTTTCCTTGACCTGTTTGAAGTTTTATGAATCTTTGAATTGCTCTTGGCATTGATATAAACTAGAAATTTAAATGTAGTTTGAGGAATAAGGAAAGAATAAAAAGATAGCTTCTTATATTTTAGTTTCTAAAGTAGCAAATGTCAATCTATATCCACCTAAACAAAAGCTGAAACTTATGTGCCAGTCACTATATTAAGTTTAAGGAATAAAACGACAAAACTAAGACAGTCCTTGCCCTCAAGGAGCTTACATTCTATCAGGAAGATTATATATCCATAAATAAATAAATACAGAGTATATGCAAATGTATTAGCAGCTGTGGGAACCAGGAATATATATCTCTGTTTAGAAAGTGACACTTGAAGAGAGGTTGAAGGAAATAAGCTATTCTCAGAGATGGAAAAGAAGAAGGCAGTCCATTGCAGGCCTAAGAGGCTTAGAGAGGGAATTTTAAATAATGGTAAGATTAGTGTGACTGGACCATAGAATTTAAGAAGGGTGAAGTATATAAGGTTGTAAAGACTTCAAAGAGAGGTGTACATTTTTGGTAAGAGGCTAATGGGGTCATTTGTTTTTCTGGACTGAATATTTATGAAAGTGGTGGCTTTCTTCCCTCTCCTCTCCCCTGCCTCTCCCACTCCTAGTGAGGGAAGAGTAACTGAAGGACAGGTGGTGGATATACTCAAAAAAACCCTGTTAGCAAAATAAAGAAAATGAAGGTATAAAAGTTATCAGGTTTTTTTTTTTTTTTTTTTTTTTTTTTTTTTTTAGGTGATAGGTTAGAAAGATAATATGGCAAGATAGGCTCAGTTGTGAAGGATTTTATAAGCCAAACTGAGGAGTTCTCTTTGTTCCTAAGAGAGCATTGGAACCATTCTTGGTAAGTGAATTATTGAAGTTTAAACTTTGATCACAGTATTGAAGCTCCTCTTAATTGCAAATCTTTGTATAGTCATCCAGTCATCTCCCTATGAGAGTGACCAAAAGACCAACTCAGATTTTTAAAGTGATATTTTAAAATATAATTAATAATAGACTTTGCAGAAAAGAAACTCTTACGTTGGATGGATCCCTTAGTCTGAAGTGGTGTGGTACAGAAGAAAATAGGCTGAACTTGGACTCAGACATTTAAATTCTTGGGCAAATGATCTAACTGCTGGTTATCTCCATCTATAAAATTGAGGGGTTAGAATACATCACTTTAGGGTCCCTTCCAGTTCTAGATCCCTAATTTCCCCCCATACACTCTTGTTTGTCATTCACTGGTTCTCTTTGATGTTAATTTCAGTTGTTGAAGTACCTTAAAATTTTATTGTTTTAAAAAACTGGAAAATCTATAAGATACGTATCCATCATGCCTGTTTTACTCAGACTCTTTTCTTCAGCCAAAAATCTTAAGGATAATTGATTGACTAATGTAGTTACCTTCATGCTTTTATTACTCTTCAGTACAATTCAGCAAACGTGATTGCTTGATGTGTGTAGATTACTGTTCTGTACTCTGCAGGAAGCAGCAAGTTTAGATAAGATAATCCTTGGCTTGATGATGTTCTGGGATATAGATAATACAAAATAATAATAATGGCATATAAGTGCCTTATACAGTTTTTTAAAGATAGAAGTCTTCTTTTATAGTTTTTTACACTTACTATACTTGCATTGTTCATATATGAAACTCTTATATTACCCTTGATTTTGTCTTGCTTATTTGGCGGTAAAATATCTCAAATACAAATAAAGAATATTTTTTGCACATTATTCATGAGCTCATTAGCATTGCCTTATCGTATTGAGGAATAAAGACATCGATTTGAGCTGCCGTTCCAGTAGACTTAATTTTAACAGAGAGAGGTACCATTACAACTTAATAATAACTTTTTATAATACTAAAGCATATAGAACTCAGTATTTTCTCCAAACCATAGTTATTGTTCAGTCAAGTCCAACAAATAGGTTAAATGATTTACCTCATCACAAAGTAAGTAAGTGTATTATACTAGATTTGAACTCAAGTCTTCTGTCTCCAATCCTAATGCAGCACTCTATGCACTGAAGCATCTCCCTGCCCTCCACACTAAATCCTCCTTTAAATTTCCTCTTTCTCTCTAGATAAGAGAAATATCACAATCATAAGTAAGTCTTCCCTTCTCTATCAACCCATGTAGCCAATTAGTTATTAAGTCTCAGAGGAATTCTCTTAAACATTTCTTATCAAATATTTGTTATAATATTGTACACAATATTTTCATTCCCTTCAGTAGAAGGTGTGGTCATTGAGGGCAAGGACATTTTTGTTTTTATCTCTATGTTCATTGTATCTAGCACTATGTCTTGAACACAATAGGTATTGAATTGTTTCTTCTACAGGAAGACAGATTAAAAAAAATACAGACTGAAAAAGAATTTTGAGTTCTAAAGGACTGGCTTTTTGGCTCAGAAATAATTGCCATTCTTAATCTGTGCTTAATTTGGAGTAAACCTCCTATCCTTGTTAAGATTATAAACTTTTCATTTTAGACAGTTCATGGTTACAAAAGTGAATGAGTGAGATTTTCTTTAGTATTTAGGTTTTCCGGGTTTGGTTTTGTTGTTTTTGTTGGCGGTTTTTGTTTTTGAAAACTCCAATATTACACATTTTAAGATGATTTTCAGAATTTTTTGCATGTGCTGAAGCGTGAAACTTTAGAAGGTTGGAGAAGAGGATTAGAGATTATCTAGCCCAGTTTACTCTTTTTACCGAGAAGGAAACATTCCCAGAAAAGTTAAAGAATTACCTAGTGTCGAGTAAGTAATGCATGACAGAAGCAGGGTTCATATTGGGGTCCTTTGACTTCAACTCGAGTTCTTTTAGCATTGAATTATTTAACCCCTCTCACTTTCCACAAGAGAATCCCTACATGCTCATCTAGTAGTAAAACACTTATTTTTGACTTATTTCTGATTTTCTACATATGTACAGATGTATGTTCATATGTGTGTGATAATGGAAAGCTTTAAAGAATTCCTTACGAACAGGATGAAACAAGTTTCTTTGGATTACAGAATTGAAATGGTAAATGGCAAGATGCAATATGATTTTCTTCACCTCCCTCAACAGGATCTATCTTTGCAAAACCCCTGAAACCTTGGTTCAGGATCCTCCTTTGCTTCTCTGGCCCTCTGGTCTCTTCCTTTGCTGAATGGAGGGTATGGATGGGTGGGGACTAACTTTCTTCTGACTACTCTGTAAGCAAGAATAGTCTCTCCTTTCAGTAGCAGAATTTGAACCTCCCTAGTCCTTTGCATAGCTCTGTAGGCAGCTATCATACTCTAGTATGGGCTTTATTCTATCTTATTCTTGCATTGTAGTTCATTGTCCTCATCAGAAAAGCCTTTGTGCTCCTCTCCTCACATCTTTAACCTTTACTTTTTGTTGGTGTTTTCTAAACTAAGGAAAGCATTAGGTAATGAGGATGTTGCTTACAGAGAACTATTTTAAGCCTTCATTATAAAGTGAGTATGAAATCACTCAGGAGCAGAGTAGAGTGGAGATCCTCCATGAGCTTCTTTTGGTTATCTTGGTGTTGCTTATCTCAGACTCCTCCCACCCCTCTTTCAGCCTGCACAGTTCCAAGACCAACCTTTTTATGTCCCTAAAATACTGTTCTTGTCTTTGACATGTCTCCCCCTAGTCCATGGCTCAGACTCTAGACAGGTGTCCTGCTTTCCCACTTAGATATATAATACCATAGGAAGTCTTCTTGTAGATCATTTGAAAATAATAACTAATGTTTCTTTGTCACATTAGAAATATTATTTCATATCTTTCTGTTCCTACATACTTGGAAATTGAAGATAAGGTGTATTGTAAGGTATTGTATACCTTTAGTGTGTTTCAGAATTGCCCAGTGCGGGAAGGATGTGCTTTGTGGCATTATTTTTAGGGATACAATGTAGGAAAAGCTAAGAATACTTATAGTTAAATTCTCAAGAGTTGCCTGCATATAAAACCTTAATTCCCATATACTTTGTTACTTTTGGGAGTAGGAATTGATTCCTTAGCTTCTTGCAGGTGTACTTTATTTAAGGGTTTTATTTTGTAAGTGGCAGAGCCTCGAAAACATGATGAACATCATGTGAAAAAGCAAAACAAGTGTATGACTGAGACATCTTTCTTGTTTTTTGTCATTACCTTATTTCTTTAAGCTATATTACACAACAAAGGGAAATAACTCTAGAGTCCCACAACCAGATAAATTGAGGCCAGAACAATTTTCAGATCTAACTTCTCATAAGCTTCCTTTGATACTCCTCACCCTCTTCTCTAGATCTCTCTTTACTTCTGAACCTTGGGGAATTCTTTTATTCTTACGATTTCTGCTACTATAAATGTACAGTTATGTTCAGCTTCTCCTAGGTCAATTGTGTTCTCTAAATGTGATGACAGCATTGACTTTAGTTTTCCTCCTCTCCCTCCCTTATGTATCTCCTCCAGCTTTATGAGTAATAACCTTAATATTACAAAAAGCTGAAAATCTTTGCAGCTTCTAGTCTGTTATGAAACTACTGTCTTCCCAGTTAGCTGTTTTGTAGGCCCTTATGCAGTCTTTAGCATGTACAGAAGCAATCTCCCTGGTCTCTTTGCTCTCACCCATACGGTCCTGCTCACATTATCTCATTCTGTTAACCCAGAGTCCTTGCCATTTTCTTGCTTATTTTCCAGCTCGGTCACTCTTGTTTAACTTCTGCTTTCTTATTTAACCCCTTCACTGGGATATGGTTCCTATTTGAGCCAGCAAACTTACTTGCAAGTATAAAATCCCTCCAAGTAATTGTGCCTCTTTTTCATGGATGACAAAAAGTTATCTAAGAAATGAAATTTCCTCCTTATATATATTCAATGTCTCTCTGTTGGAGTTAATGTAAAGAAAAATAGTGGTTGAAATATTCTTTAAACAGAATGATCATAGATTATCAGGGATTAACCATGTGTAGTATTTAGGAAATTTGAAACTGGGGTTTTTTTATGTTCATGGAATTATTATTTATGGTTATTTTATGGTAAATAGATTTTTTTAAAGTAATGTTTTTCAAATCTCATTTTATCTTCATGCCTGAAGCATTAAACAATTCTGAAAACCAAAGGCACTGGAGACACCAAGTCTGCCTTTCTCAGCTACGTAACTGTGTATGATGATTTGTCCAGACTTAGTGCTGATCATATAATGCTTATGTGTAGATTTGGGTGTCCTCTACCAAAGACATTTGCATGCTGAGCTGACTATTTGCCAGTTAATGGATTAGGCTTAAAAGATAGGAGATGTGTTCAGAAGAACATGTGACTGTTAAGTGTAATTTAGTGAAATAGAATTCACGCGAAAGCCTGCATCTCCAAAGAATTTGGAATAGACCAGAAAAATAAATTACTTTGATTTCAACCTGACTCTGACCCAATTCCCCATCTCTCTCCCATTCCCGTACCATACAATATTAGCCACATTACTCAACAGTTTTAAGCTTGAAAATATCTTTTGCTTGCTCTGTAAAGGGGGGATAGAGGTGGCACAATTAAACCATCGTTCCCAAGACAGGATTTTGGCAAACAAGATTTTTATCTGTTGCCATATCTAGTAGTTTTCTGTTGACTGTTGAAAATACATAACCTATTTCTGTTTTTCTTTTCTCTTTGTGTTCAGCATTTATTTTTAAGACAGGTTCAATTGAAAAATTGTTAGCTTAGTTCTCCAAAAATCATGAAATTATTTGGCATTATCATTTTCAGGGAGGGAGGAACTCAACTAAGAATATCAGCATGTACTTAATGAAGATATTTTAGAAATTTTAAAATGTATTTTAAGGGGGAGGGGTACCAGAAGAAATCATATAATTTCTTAAAAACTGCTCTTGCATTTACAGCTGGTTCTTTGAAATTTAATTTCTTTCCTGATCTATAAAACAATAAACAAAATGGATTCATAGAAGTACAATAGCTAAAACTACTTTCAGTTATGTGATCTTTAAGTGATTTTCTGATCTTTGCTGTTCATAAGGTAAACAGTGGTGCACAATTCTGTACCATCCCTGGGGAGAACAAGGAGATGACTTGGTCTCTGCCCTCATGGAAGTTGTATGTTATCTCTCAATACAGAGAGATAAGGTGTGTACACAGATCACCGTAATTCAACATACGATGTAAAAAGGCAGTAAGTGGTACAAAGTCCCATGGTGAAGTAAGGGAAGGAATCAGGGAGGGCTTTGTAAAGGTGGTGCTTGGAAAATTAGGCTTCATCCACCTTACCCTCCAGCACATGCTCTTAGATGCAGAGACATGGCCTCCTGGCTATTCTAGGAAAAAGATACTCCCTATGGCCATTGCACAGGTCTAGAGTGTTCTCCGTGCTCCACTCCAATTACCAACTTCCCCAGCTTCCTTTAAAGTCCCAACTAAAATCTGCTACAGGAAACCTTCCTTAACTGATCTTAATTCCAGTGGGTTCCCTCTTGCAGTTATTATTTACTTATGCCCTCCACAGTTTTGTTGTGTATATTTATTCATAAGTTGCTTCTCTCCCTTCCTCTACCTTTAGTTTTTAAGCTCCTTGAGAATAAGTAGGGACTTTTTTTTACTTCATTGCTATCCCTAGTGCTTAGCACAGTGACTGACATATATTTAATGAGCATTAAATAAAGGGAGGAGCTAAATAGGCCCAGGAGTAGGCATTCCAAGAGAATGGAACATTCTGAACAAAAACATTGAAGTAGGAAAGCCCTGGGACTTGTTCTAGGACAAGCAGTTGGGTCTTTCTTCCTGTTATGAGAGCTGAACAGTTGGGAGAGTAATATCACATTTTTGTTGTTATTGTTTTTTTAAAAGAAGATAGGGGGTGTGATTTGAGCTTTAGTATAGTTCCTAAGACATTTTGGTAAAAACTGAAAGAAAATACATTAAGTGCACTTTAGATAAGAGCTGATCCTTTCCTCACTTTATAATTAAGTAGGAGTATGTGAAACATCCATACATAATATTTCATGAATACAGCAGAGTTGGAAAAAAAACAGAATGATGTATAAGCTTCAGCTGGCAAGGTTATTAGTCTTTCTGTTAAGGCAGGGAAGGCATCTTAAAGAAGATGGTATTTGAGATGGATTTTTAAAAGTAAGATACTAGCAGGTAGTTGTTTACTGATTTAGATAAAGATGACATGAGGACGGACATTCTGGTCATAGGGACTGACCAGCCTGTGAGCATGATAAGAGGACAAAGAGATGTCTGTTTTGACTATATAGATCACATTATAAGTTAAGGTTGGAAAAATAAGTGGGGTACTAAGTTGTAGAAAGCCTTGACTACGAGGCGGAAGAGTTTCAATTACTCTTAATAGTAGTTAAAGCTGAAGATTTCTGAGTTGGATGATAATATGATTGGGCTGATGAAGAAGATTGTCCTGGAGGTGATCTGAAAGTTAGCTTGAATTGGGGAGTAGATCAAGCTAGGAAATCTTTTTTGAGTGATAGCAGTATGAATAAAGATGGAAAGAAATATTTAAAGATGGAATTGACAGATCTTGGTTCCCCAATGGGGTACAAAACATGAAAGAGAACCTCCAAGTGCATGAACGCGGGAATGAATATTCACCACTAATTCAGTTGGTGAAATTAGGGAGCAGAAAAGGTAAAGCTTATTCAACTTGAGTTACCATTTGGAAAACAGCAAAGAGGTGTGCTACAACCACTTGGAGATATGGGGGTAGACCCTGTCACCAGGAAGCCAGAACGGGAGAGAGACATTTTGAAGCCTAGAGTTGGAAGTTCTGAGAGTGAAGGAAATTCTCCTTTTCTTGTTTCCCCAACCCCTCTACCCCTTCTGTGACAGGAGGTGGCGTGTAAGATTGAGAGAAAGAAAGCCAAGATCAGATTTGTAAAATACCTACATTGAGGAGTTAAGAAGATTTAATTTTGTTATTTTAATATAAAACTGAAATCAACATATACAATTTTTTTTTTCCCCTAAGCATCTATTAAAAGGTTATGGGAATAATAAGAGACAATTTGGTTTTTGGATTCCTTCTTGGAACCGTTGTTGCCAGTGATTCTGAATCAATCTGTTTTGTTCTTGGCAATGTGGACCGAGTGTCTCTTTCTTGAGTTTTTACATTGTGAAATGATTGATTCTTTGATACTGATAATTAATAGATCTTCTAAAATAATTTTAGTACCTTGAGTTAATGTAGGGTTAAAATGGGTCGCTTTACTTTCTGATAACATTTCTTCTGTGACTTAGAAGGTTTTATTCAGTATCTGGATTTCTTAACAGCCCTCATTCTTTTTGCTAGGATAAAGAATATAAAAAATGTAGGATTCTCTTATGTGATTTTTTTTCTGCTTTAAATGCTTTTTTGCAAAATAAAACAATAAGGTGCCGAAGCTCATGGAACGAGTGCTAGTTATGTTATTTGAGACAATAATGTGAAACATTTTTTAAAAGGTTCCCAAACATTCTGGTCATTTTAGTCAATGTTCCAAGGAACCAGTAGCAGAGTATATGTCAATCCTCTAGGCTCCAATAATTTAAATATCATTATTGGAAATCGGCTACTCCAATCCATCGTTTTATAGATGAAGAGACTGAGACCCAGAGAAATGAAGTTGCACAACATCCTCACGAGAAAGAAGCAGACCCTGGATCTGAGCCCATACCTGGGCATCCAAATGTAGTACTTGTCCCAATACACCATGTTCCTTTCACAACCCCATCTGTTTGTAACTTAAACCTATTTGATCAGAAACCTCTGTTTAGTTTGCTTATTCCTTAAACCAGCAGACTTTCTCATCCACAATAAGGTCCATATTTGAGGCTTTTCCAAAATTGCTGAGTCAGAAGATTGTACATGCACAGCAGGAAAAGCTCTTTGTGTTTTTGTCCAGCCCTCTTGGTTTGCACTTGAACAAACTGATTCCCAGAGGACAAAGTCAATTGGCTGGTATAAGGAATTGAGGCCAGATCTTGTGGCTCCATCAGAACAGAATCACTAGCACCCTGAGGTCATTTCTATGAAATGAGGAGGTGTAGTATGATAGCTTTAGTTATGGAGAAACAAAATAAATCTTAGGGAGATTGATTATATATATTACTGCAGCCATGGCAGGACTTCAAAAATAAAGTAAAACAATAAAAAACAATCTTTTTAATTAACTTTAGAAATCATGCAAACTTATTGACATCAGTATTTTGTTGGCACTTCAAACGATTTAAAAATGGATTGGTGATTCAACAAATAATTGAGTTCATATAGTGTACAAAGTTTAATTTGTTAATATAGAATTTACTTTGTTGCAGTTCATTTAAGTAATATTGAATGGTCAATATTTTGTTCAGTAGAAACCCAGAGAAAGACATGTATATCTTCTTTTTTCAGGGAGAGTGCAGTGTAGATAAAAAGACATATCTGCACACAAATAACTCTAAAGAAGATAAAGTGAGCTAAGTGGAAACTCAAGGGATGGGAATTCTCTGATTCATTATCATAATTTCAGAATGATGCTTAATCTGTTTAACATTTTTTTTTTCCTTTAAAGTAGTTTGCATTAATTTTTTTTTTTTTTTTTTTAAACTTTTGAAATGACCACATGAGGGCAACACTACTTTGGGGTAAAGGCCATGGAGAATGATGAGTCTTTTATAACAGGATTGCAGAACCACAGAGAAATCATCAGAGGGTCACATTAATTGAGGGGAAAATAATGTTTTTAAGAGAAAAATATAAACTGACTCCTCAATTTTAAAATTTAGATCAGAAAATACACCTTTAATATGTGCAGAAATTTGATCTTGGATAAGTCACTTTACTTCTTTTTTTGATTTTCACCTCTAAAATTGGAGTTGATTTGAATGATTTTGAGGATTTAAAGCATAGAGGTAAAAAAGATGAAAGGGGTTAGAGAGAAGCATACTGGTCACTGACCTACTAGTACTGATTTTAAAATGATTAAATGTCAAGATTTGCAAAAGCATTTTCATTCCTTTCTAAATCTTTAAAAGTCTTCTTGAAGTTTTGTTATTTTCAGAGGGGAAAAACCACAGCTACTTGTTTTGGGAGATACAGAATGATGTATCATTTTACTAACCTTGAAATAAGAGTTTTGTTGCAGAAGGCAGTAAATGTCATGTTGTATTTGTGTTTTAGTAGGTACACGAAGTTCTTTCTTATAAGCCAATTGCTAAATTGGAAAAATTGGTGCTCTCCCTCTGCTTTGCCCACTTACTGATTTAAATTAGCTTGTAAGGAAATTTTGCTTTATAACAGCATAGGATTTCAGGTCTAGAAGTAACCAGCTAGATAGCCTAAACGGACCATATTTTACAGATGAGGAAACAGGTCCATACAAGGCAAGTGACTTGTCCAAGATAACACAACTACTTATTGGTTGGTTTGGGGCTAGAACTTGAATTTCTATTATATCATGTTCCATTCAACTTGGTTGAATGAAAAAGCATTTTAATAAGTGCTTCCTGTACATGGTAATGTGCCAAGTCCTGAGAGCTCACATAGAATGGAATCCAGGAGGTGGTTCTGCAAATCAGATGGGAAAGGTCAGTGGGCCTTGGGATTCAGTGGTAAAACATAATTATTCATCTCTCTTCATGTCAGATCCAGTGATAAAATTATTTGACAGGCCAAGAACAGAGGTTTTCCCTAAATTATTTGACAAGCCAAGAATAGGGTTTCCCCTATCTTTCATAGCTGTATCTTTTGATAGAGGGAAGGTAACAACCCTTTCAGAGAGACTTGGCAGGATTTCTCACTGAACAATGATTGTGGGGACCTGGCTGGACCTGAATTCAAAGCAGAGCATTGCCTTTTGATGCATTTGATGGCAATTTGGACTCTAGTTCAAATTTTGAGCAAGGCATTTAACTTTTCTGGTCTCTAGAGATCTCATTGTCAAAATATCTTAACTGCTTCATAGCAGATCTCTTGAAGTACCCTCTAGCTCTAAGGTATGAGATTAGATTTAATAATTACTACATTTCTTTCTGCTTGTTCAAATAGACAAAAGAGAAACACAATTGTCCCCACCATTAAGAAGTTTATTATTTTACACAGTGGTATAGGGGTACATAATTTATTTGAACTACTTGATGGAAAAGGAAAAACACTAATATTGAGCAAATCAATCTATATATTGTGTATTTGAGCTTGAAGTAATTTAAGGATTCTGAGAAGTTAGGGTAAGGAGGGCATTTCAGGCATGCCATGTTCAAAGATGTAGAAATCAGGAATGGAATATCAAGAACAAGAAATTACTAGTAATTGAGAGCCAGAGGGTAGATTCTAGAATCCTAGATCTCAGTGAGCCATTGAAGCTTGTGAGCAGAGGATTATTAACAAGGTTAGACCTATGTTTTAGGAATAATTGGGCAGTCAAGTGGAAGAAGGACTAAACTAGACCAGACTAGAAACAGAGACCAAAAAAGCTGCTGCTCTTGGAGCAATAAGGGATGAGACACTGGATTGTGGAAGTAACCATGAGATTTGGGAGAGGAAAAGAGATTATTCTAGAGATAGGATTGATAAGATAAGGCATTCAGCTCTGGAGAAAGTTGGAGGATGTAAAATTAAAATCCCCAATATTATAGTTGGTTAGGAAAAAAACATTATTATCTCATCAAAAATTATAGGAAATTTGGAGAAAGAAGTAAGTTGTCTGGAAGAGGATTTTTAATTGGATCATCAGTTTGAGGTGCTGATTTGACATCTGGATAGAGATATCTCTTTAGGAGTTAGTAATGTGAAACTGAATCTTTTAGAAGGGTAAGGATTAGGACTGCGGATATAGATTTGAACTCATTTGATTCAGGGCATTCAAGAGTAGAAGTTACAGAGAAAAAAAAAATGCCCATCACAAATCCTTAGGGAATATCCTAAGGATCCACTTGGAATATTCTGGCCAACATTAAAGAAGAAGCTCTAGTCTGTAAACCCCGTAGTTCTCCAGAATATCAGAGAGAAGGTGTCAGTGTTACCCCCTTTCTTTTGAGCACGAAGGCATTCTTAGCAATATAGAAAGGCCAAAGACAATGAGAATCAAGAGGAGAAAGACTGACACATTTAGCAGCTGTGTTCACTACCTTGGAGAGAGAATTTTCATGAGTTGTAAAGTCAGAATTCAGGCTATGAGGGATTGAGGAGTAAATGGGGGTGGGGGACATCAGAGAGAGGTAGAGTGTGATTGCAGCATCAAGTTTAGGGCTTTTAAGGTTGCAAAGAGACCTAGCCATGTAGAGAAGGAGCCAGTTGATAAGGATTTTGGAAGAGGGAAAAGAGGAAATACTGAGGTGGGTCAAGCAAGGGCATAAAATAAAAACTTGGGACTGACAAGGAAAAGGACTACTTCATGAGATATGGGAAGGGAACAAAGGAAGAAAAGAATAGGGGGTGGTCTATGAAATAGACAGGGAATGAGATGGCCATGAGCTTCTCTTTTTCATAATGACAAAAAAGACCCACTTGCATGAGATCACCCAGCTAGTATGATTTAAACTCGGGGTCCTCTTGATGGTGCTCAATCACCTAGCTGTTCCCAAAAGACCTACTTCTGATGAGAGGACAGAAATGTGAATAAGGAATGAACTTAAAATCAAATAATAAAAATACATTTTAACTGTTTTTAAAATCAGCTTTACAGTTATGGAATCTGAGGGGAATTATTTGGAAACCATTATGACAGTAGCAGCCAAAAATACTGGAGATAAGTGAAGCCCACATTTAAAAAGCAATTTGAACTATACCCAAATAAAGTCAAATCAATGAATATTTTTTTTTACCTGGCACTATACTAATTAACACAGGGGAAAAAAGCGAAAAGAACCTTATCTTCAAGGAGCTCACAATACAGTGGCAGCAATATGCAAACCAATTTGTACAAGCATCTCTCTATATATACGCATACATCATAAATTGAGGGTAATGTGAGGTGGAAGGTAGTGAGATTAAGAAATACCGGGAAAAGTTTCTTGTCCAAACTGAGACTTTGGTTGAGCTTCCCCCACCCCCACCCCTTAATAAGCTTTGTATTAAGTATCAGCAGAATTGTGTTAAGTGTTAGGCATAGAAAGAAAGGCAAAAGGACAGTATTATTCTCAAAAAGACTTCCCAATCAAATGGGAGCAATAACTATTAAGTGGCTATCCACTGAATAAATAATAGAAAGTAATCAAAAGAGGAAAAAGTACTAGATTAAGAGGATTGGGAAAAGCATATTGGGTAGGGCAGAATTTTGGCTGCAACATGAAGCCTGGAGGTAGAGATGAGCAGCATTCCAGGAGTAGGGAGCAATTCAAGAAGATTTCTGGAGCCAAGAAGTGAAAATAGCAAGGAGCCATTGTTCCTGGATCAAAGGGTTTGTGTATACTGCAGTGGTGGGGTAGAGGTTTGATGACCCAGATAGGAAGGGGGGGGGAGGAAGGAGCCAGGTTATAAAGGATTTTGTAGACCAAACAAGATTTTGATTTTGATCCCTAAAGGGGATAAGGATCAGACCTGTGCTTTAGGAAAATCACTTTGGCTGCTGAGTGGAATATGGATCAGACTAAAGAAAGACTTGTGGCACTTAGACTAATCAGGGCAATGGCTGTGTCAGAAGAGTTGGGACAGTAGCATAAGGCATCTGAAGGAGAAGATGAGAAGGGGAAAGTAAGAGCTCTTGGTGTATAACTTTACATTTTTTCTTTTGTTTCATTTTTCATTTAAATATGGGACAAATTTCTCTCAAATGAGAGCTTAAGGATAGAGGGAGCTGTGGAGAGGTTTGAGAAGATAAGATTTAGAAGAGAAGGTTTGAAGGAAAGGAGAAGGAAGAGAGGAAAAGAGAAAGTTCCAGGCATGGGACCAGGAAGGAGGCGTGTCTCTGGATTGCACTAGATAGTTCTTATCTAAGAGGAGTCATTCAATTATGCAAGTCCTTTGACTTTACTGTAATGGTACTACTAGGCCTAATAGCCCCCAAATTGATAAAAGTCCCTCCTCCTCCCATTATGTACACCGCTATATAGAGCTACTCTTCATAGTGGTTCATGGAAAAGACCTGGAAATTAAGGTTATGCTCATCAGTGAAGGAATAACTGAGCAAAGTATAGCATATGAATGTAATAAATATATCCATGAAAAATGCTGAAAGGGCTCAAGAAACATAAGAAAACATGCAGAATGAAGTGAGTAGAACTTGAAACGTTTTAAAATAGCAACAACAGTATAAAGAAAAAAACAAGACAACTAATCAGTACATTGACCAACTTTTATTCCAAAGCTTGTTTGAGAAATAGACTTGTAAATCACTTTCACATGTGGCCCTTTTCTTTTGGTTTGGGTTTGGGTTTTTTCCCTCATCTGTGGGAGGACAGGGGAAGTGAACAATAAAATTACCAAAAGGACAAAGTTTTAGGAAAGAATGACTTTAATGTAGCAGAGGAATAAAGGGTTATCTAAGAAATATGCAGTAAGAAACAAGGTCAGTTGGCAACCCAAACCAGCATGTGGCTTTGGAGTAAGGAGGGAGAAGGTAGGTTATTTGTGGTACAGAGCATAACCTCTAATTTGTATCCTGTCTTTATTGGACGTAAAAATAATATCAGACATCATAGCTATTTCGTGTAACTGTTAACTCACAAAGAGTCTTGTGTGTCCTTTTTTGTCTCAGATCCCAAGGAAGAGAAGGAGGAGGAAGACAACTCTACACTTGCTCAGGAAGCTTCTATTGCTGCTTCTCGACCTAGCCGGGGCTGGCGCAGCAGCAGCAGAACCGCTGCCTCTCGCCAGTGTGACACAGAGAACACGAGAAGTTCGAGGTCCAAGACTGGCTCCTTGCAGCTGATTTGTAAATCAGAACCCAATACAGAACAACTTGAATACGGTATAGTGAAAGTGGGAAGCGGTTGTAGAATGACCAGCTGCTAGATAACAAATGTTGAATATATATTAATTAACCTATTGGCTACTGACTAAACAGTAGCTTAATTTGAGAAAAGAAAAACTCACTCTATTTTGAAATGTAATTTATGGTTCTTGTTAACAGAGATAGAACTAATAGCATATACATATTTTTCCTCCAGACATCACAGAAGAACATCAGTCTCCTGGTGGAGTAAGGTAGGAAATTCCCTGGATGTACTTTTATTTCATTTAAGAACATGAAATACAGTCATTAAACAATTCAGGAACTGTTAATCTTAAATCAGGTTTTGTTTTTCTTCATTCTTGTTCTTATTAATGATTAATGATATCTCAAGTCTCATTTTCTTCATCTACCAAACAAGGGATTTGGAGTAAATCTCTTAAAATTACACCATTAAAACCTTATGATCCTAGTTGTTTTCTGGAATAGAAATTCATTATTCTTACAGAATTTAAATTCAGTCTTTGTTAAGGCAATTCTCAAGCCAAAACAGTCGTGCAACTTCTTTTGCCCACTAGAAAATGGTAAAGGAGAATGTAAAAGATTAATGGGGTGGGGTCATTTTTTTTTTCCATTTTACTTAAGTGGACAAATATGTGGCAGCAATTTATGAAACTGGTGTTAAATAATCCTAGAATGTTTCTAATCGTATAAAAGGGATATCTCGGAACACTTCGACATAATGAGTCAGAATTTTGAAATGCTTGAGAATCATTAGAGAAAATAGGGAATTTAATCTTTTAGGAGAATAGGATATTGTACCCAGATTCACAACTACTTTTCTTTGATTAATTTTCAAAATAATCCATTGTTAGTTAGAGGGAGGGTTCATTAAAACTTCCTGTTTGAATCCAAGCATTTTAATTTTGTAAAAGACTTTAAACAATAACTAAGCAATTTCTGTACTCGTAGCAACATCGGTTTTTATATTTCTATGTGTATACATAAAAATACATGCACATACATACTCATGTGACATTTATAGCCTGGTAAAAACAGCTGACTAGATTTCACTTTGGCTAGATTATTAGAATTGGAAGCCTGGTTGAATATTAGGCTTAATAAATGGTGACATTTAAGTGATCACAAAGTAAATCCAGCTGTAGAATTTCCATCACCTCTTTTGTTTGGCTTTCTCCTTTTAGTAGTGATGAAGAGGAGGAGGAGGAAGAGGAGATGTTGATCAGCGAAGAGGAGATACCCTTCAAAGACGATCCAAGAGATGAGACCTACAAACCCCACTTAGAAAGGCATGCTTCAAATTCCATTTGAAATGTAGTGATGTTTTGTTCATTTCTTTTAATGTAAAATAATTGGGAATCCTTGGCTGATATGTTGCATGCTTTTAATTGTCTTTTTATCATGTTGATTCAGTGTATGGGCATATATTCAGTTTCAAAAGAATGCACGCATACTTGTTTGTTTATACATCCATTTTTTCTTCTTTTACCCCTTCCGATCTTGTCCTTCATATAGATTGTTTCAGAAATAAACCTGACCCCCATTTGCATTGTCCACATCTTTGCTACCTAATCAAATGTTGTGAACTGCCTCAGCACTTAGCAGAATTATGATTCCTTCACTACTTAATTTAGTGAGATTTTTCCTATGTTGAGGACATTTTTGGAATAGCAACTTAAGTTAGTAGAAAAATACAATTCACATCTCTGTAACACTTTTTAGGTTTATAAAGCATTTTCCTTGCACGTGATTTAAATAGCAACTCTTTATAGTGGCAACTACTGAGCATTTTGGACAGAATACATATTGTAGGAACTTGGGAGGAAAGGAAAAAGGCAATACAGAACTCCCAGAATTTAGATGAGGGGTCTTTGGAAGGAAATATGTCATTATAGTGATTTGAACTCAGCCTCATCCCCTTTCTAGAGATGGTCCGTAAAATGGTCCCTTACTGTCATGTATTTGTGTTCAGGGAAGCCCCAAAGCCACGGAGAAAATCAGGGAAGGTGAAAGAAGAGAAAGAAAAGAAAGAAATTAAAGTGGAAGTGGAGGTGGAGGTCAAAGAAGAAGAAAATGAAATTAGGGAAGATGAGGAGCCTCCTAGGAAGTGAGTAGGAGATAATAATTAGAGATGTAAAATTACTGGAAATTTTGAAGCCTTGGGGGAATTTCTTTTTCCTATGGGTTTTGAAAATATGAGCCTGAAATTTGGGGTGAAAATTGAAATGTCTGCGCTACAATTTTTTTTTTTTTTTTCCTTTTCACTTCTGACTTTGATCTTTTAGTTCAATGGTTTGGCAACCTTAATTTAAAATCTTCCTACCAGTAGAATGGAGCTTCCTGTAGCTGGCATGACCTTCTAGAGGAGTATTTATTCTTATGAGAGTTTGGTTAATATTTCCTATCTTTTCCTCAGTGGGTCAGTAAGATGTTTCCAGTCCTTCCCCCTCTGGAATTACTTCTTTTGTCCCTAAATGGACTCTTATCTTTATTAGTCGTAAAGTTGTTCCTGCAAGGTGAAAGAATATATGATATTATGATGTTGGTTCTTTCTATATCCAAAGGAAGAATTCACCAAGTTAGGGTGGCACAACGGTAACTCAGTTGGGAGTTGGGTTAGTCTCTGCTCTTCTTCTCTGCCATTAAGTTGGATGGAATTGGACTAGAGGAGCACAGATCCCTCTGTCCATGAAGTTTCTATGAGCATCCAGATGTGGTAGTGTGTAAATTGGGAAGGAAGAAGGAAAGCAAGTATATCTATTGTGCCAGGCATTGCACTAAGTACTTTACAAATATTTTCTCATTTAATTCTCACAAGAATCCTGGGAGATAGATGCTATTATTACCTCCATTTTATGGTTTTAATGAGGCAAACGGGTTAACTACTTGCCCAGGATCATACAGTTAGTATGTATCTAAGGTCAGATTTGAACTGGGGTTTTACTTATTCTAGGCCCAATATTCCGTGACTGCACCAGCAGTTGCTTTTACATTTAGGAACTTAAGAGGGAAAATTTAATCTCTTAATTAATGGCATGAAAAAGTTAACCCAGAATGTACAGTAGAAATACTAAAAGGCCAGATGAAATTTGAGGGACTTGTGTTTCCTTAGTAAATTTTGTAAAGATCTGCATTCGTAGAAACAGTTTATTATACAGAGAACACAGTCAGTTGCCACACTTTAGAATGCCCTGATACTATGTATCAGTAGCTCCAAGTATTTTAAAGTACTCTCATGGTCTGTAAGTAATAAGAGATCTGTCAAATGACTCTTAATACAAAGAAAAAATAAATGAGATATCTTGAATTGAATGACTGATTTGAACAAGCTGACACTATATTCCCAAAAGAAAAATTTTTTATGTTAAAATGTGACTTGTGGCCACAATTTTAAATAGAACTAAGTATCCTCTGACGTTACTGGTATTTCAGTTAGATTGTCTTATCTCATTTTGCGTTTTTTATACTGCATTTGGTGTTATCACTAGGTTGGTTCAGGATAATAAATCCTTTATACGTAGTTACTCTTGAAAATATAGAAGCTTGGCTGCTTTGAATAGTGTAAGCCATACCCATACCCACAAAATCATGGCTTTACTGAAGTATTGACAAACTACCTTTTGCTGCATATGGTTCATGGCAGAGTGATGTGCTTATGGGAAAAGTAAAATATGTAAAGGACACAATTTAATTTGTATGATTGAAATAATAATGCCCTAGTATCCCAGTTTTTTGAGGGACTTGATGTTCATCTTATCCTGCCCCACCTGAAACAAAATTCCTTTTAATAATTTTAAGTGATTGTGAACTCAGCACCTCCCAAAGAAGCATCCCTTCACCTCGACTCCCCGCCCCCCCCCTTTTTTTTTGATAGTTCTGTTTAAGGGGATTAAAAAAAAAAAAACTTGTCCATTTCTCTGCTTCTTTATAACTCCCACTTTTTCATCCTAATATAGATTAACCAGTTTCTCTTCTGAAGAAATGTATGCATAAAAATTTAATTCTATTACAAGACTAGCAATCTTATGCTTTTATTAGCCTAAGGATACCAAACCCTTGGAATTTGAGTCTGTTGGAATAGTGCAACTTGACATATTGGTTTTGTTTTGTTTATTATTAATTTAAAATACACATTTTATTGAGGAAATTAAGTTGCCTAACTTCTCCTAGAAATAGAATTTTCTTATAGGGTTAGGATGAAGGTTTTCAGGGGGAAAAAACTACCACCCTTTCCAACATAACTAAAAATTTCAAAATTTGTGCAGATCATTTGGTTTGTGAGTTGTTTTTCTTGCTACATACGTGTTTTCTAGCATGTCTCACATGTCTTTTATTATTGATTATATGTCTCAGACTCCATTGACCTTATGAAAATATTTCTTTGACTTTATTCTGGAATGCATTGAAATTCGTTCTGTTTGTCTAATTTCAGGAGAGGAAGGAGGCGAAAAGATGACAAAAGCCCACGATTACCCAAAAGGAGGTGAATAATTTATACCCCAGTTTTTTAGATCCTTCCCTGGTATAAAGCAGATGAAATTTTAACATCTACTTCATAAATCACTGATACTAAGATTGATATTTTGATGAACTTTTTATTTAGTTTGTTTAGGAGCTTAGATTAATGTATTGCACAATCCCACTCAACATTTGGGAGCTTTCTGTTATCTCTGTGGACATTATTTACAAATATGCCTCAACATTTCATCCCTTCATGGACCATTCTTTTCTTTTTTCTTTCTTTTTTTTTTTTTCCTTTTCCCTTTTCTCACAACAGGAAGAAACCTCCAATCCAGTATGTGCGTTGTGAGATGGAAGGATGTGGAACTGTTCTTGCTCACCCTCGATATCTGCAAGTAAGTAAAGTGACAGAATACTCAATACACCTTCGGTTATACCAAGGGAAGATTTCTCCTCTACTTGATCAATGATTTCAGTTTATTGGTCTGATTTTTATGGAGCAACGTCTCTCTTCCTCTCCGCCCTCCCCCCCCCCCCAACAAAAAACCTCTAAGCTCTTTGGAATCATCTGCTTGATTCTGGGAGAATAACTTAATTGTGAATTTTTTTAGTCGTGTTGACATTGAAACTATAAATTTATTTTATGGTAAAACACTTCTGTGCTATTATTATTTTGACCTTGTGTTTTAATATCTTTCAGTCTTTTTTGTATGTCACATATTTTAAAAAAAAAAAATTTCTTGAGTGTCTTCATTCAAAGAAAAATTTATTTTCATTATATTACATTTTCTTTCACCTTCTTTAGCACCACATTAAATACCAGCATATGCTGAAGAAGAAATATGTATGCCCTCATCCTTCCTGTGGACGACTCTTTAGGCTCCAGAAGCAGCTGCTGCGACATGCCAAACATCACACAGGTAGCAAGACAGCATCTTACAATTAAAATTTTTTCTTTCCATTGATGAAAAAACACAAACTGATTTTATTTTAGGCTAAAATACGGTCTAAATTTAGGCTAAATTTTAATGTCATAACAGCATTACCTGATAATTCCATATTATCCCTTTTTAAAAAGCCAGTTTTATTAAGCACCTACTATGGGCAGAGTACTGTGCTAAGCAGTGATGAAAACAATATTCAAGTAAGACAACCTAAGATACAAATGGACATGTTCCCAAAATAGTTCATTAACGTGATCTTATTTTTTAAAACATGGCTAACCCCATCATTAATTTGCCAATGCTAAAAAGTAGAATAATGAAATTAGCATACAAATTTGGAGTACTGCCTTAATTTCCTTGTCTGTGAAAAGACCCAAAGAAGGAAATGGCAAACCACGTCTGTATCTTTGCCAAGAAAACTCCAAATGGGATCACAAAGAGTCAGACCTGACTGAAGCAACTCAACAGCACAGTCAAGGACTAAATATATATAGAATAAATAAAACTATAGTTAGGGAAGGGAGAGAGTTCTTGTGATTGGAGAGATTGGGTAGAATTTTCATGTAATCTGAAGAGGAGGATGAAATGGGGCAAAAATGTGTCCCAGGTTTGGGCACGCAAGATAGAGTGTTGGGTGTGCAGAAAAGAGACTAGTTTGTCTTTCTGTTAAGAGAAGTTCTGTGATGAGATTAGGAGTTTATGTTTGGTCCTGGAGACAGTGTGTTTTAGTTCCTGGAATTGAGGGAATGAAGGAGTCCTTCACTGTGGGAGTCACTTTGGCAGCTAAGGAAAAAGTGGTCCTGGTGAAGAGGCAGCCAGCCCAGTGCTGTGAAAGGGGATCTAGGCCTAGGTTCCATCAGTGGCAGGGAGGTATGGCAAAGTATATGGCACGTCATCTACTTGGAATTATGCAACAGTTAGTTGATGTGGGATTGAAGCTCATGACTGAGAATGAGTGAAGCTACATAACAGGAGGAAAGATTTTTGAATGACTTAGAAAAAAATCTAAAACAGAGTAGGTTATAAATCTTTCTAAAACATTTTGACAGAAATTCACTTTGTGTATAAACAAATAACTAGTAAATAATGAATATTGCATAATTGTCATAATGTACTTAGAGGAGTAATGGCTTTGGGAAAGGGTCTCGTCTTCTGTTGGAAGATATTTTTAAGGAGTTTATGATTAATTTGGGTCATATTGACTGACCCATGTTTCTATCTCATATAAAAAAAAAAAAAAAAAAAAAACATTTAGCAAATAAGTTTGAGGAGAAACTGCAATTGTTGCTCGTCTTAACCTGACTGCAAAGTTCAGAACTTGGTGCTCATCTACCCATGTGTGCTACTTGTCCTTAAGGAACTCTTCCTGATTCCTGCTAGGCTGTGGGGGAACAGCCAGGAATTGTGAGGCACATGTTCTAAAGCCTGTCACCAAAGACATTGAAGCTAGCCGGGTGGATAGAGGGCAGGGAGATGTTGATTGCAAATTAATTCTTGGGTAAAGTTTGAGCCATTAAAACTCTCCAGAACCCCACACTGATAATTCCTTTTTTCTTTTGTAGAGCAATATCCTTGCCATAGTATCTCAATGTTTTTTTCATTCGGGTTTCTAGTTTTATTGTAAAGTATTAGAATTTTTCTTTAAAACGTTCAAGAATATGAACTGCATAATTGAGAACATAATTCTAAGATTACTATTAATAGTAATAATAAAAGCAAAAACATTTATGTAGAGCTTTGAAGGCTTGTAAACACTTTATAAATAATACCTCATTTTATCTGGACCACCCTGTTATAGGTAGGGGCTTTTCTTATCTCCATTTTATAGATGAGGAATTTTAGGCCAATCACAGTTAAATGACATGTCTAGAGTCACACAGATAGCAAATTCCAGATTTAAATTCAGTTCTGGTCCTTCCTGATTCCAAATCTAGCCCTCTCTCCCTCCACTATATCACCAAGTTGCCAATAACCCTAGTAATAGGATTGAGACTTAAGATTCCAATTCTTTGCTACCATGTAAGAGTAAAATTTAATGGATAACAGTTCGTTTCAATTAAATTAATTTTTTCGGGATTTTATTTCATATGGACCTGTCCTAGATTAATGGTTTCCTTGAGAGAGTGACATTCTCTCAAATAATTCAGATTTTGAAAAATGTGATTTATTGGTATGGAACCCAAATCCTACCTTAGTGCCTCTAGTGGTTTTAAGTAGTTGTTGTGGTGCTTTCCCTCTCCCTCTCTATGTGTGTATGTATGTGTCTGTGATTAATGAGCTTTCTGAATTTATCTTGGCTATTCTTTGAAGAACAGATTACAATTTTAAACTTTTAATTAATTGCAGTTTTAATTTCAAAGCATATTAAACTTATATTTTAAAGCATTCTGTCTTCTAACAGCACTTACATTTTGCTGATGTAAGCTTTGAAAGTCAAGGGTCACTGTATACCATAATGAACCACTCGAGTGTGGGATATGGGTAGAGAATGTTGGACAGTAGAAAAGAGAAGAAGAAAAAAAAATTTGAAGGAAATTAGCACTCTCAGCACCTGTTTTACTTTTTAGATCAAAGGGATTACATTTGTGAATACTGTGCTCGGGCCTTCAAGAGCTCCCACAACTTGGCAGTTCACCGGATGATCCACACTGGCGAGAAACCATTACAGTAAGTGTTTGCAGGCATAAATGAGGTGCCAACCATGGATTCGGAAGGGCCCTGTACTGGTGTGTCTCAAAGTGTCATTAGCAAAGAGCCATGTTGCCCACGGTTGGCCTTTTTTGGCTATTGGATCGATTCCTCCTCATCTTCCCTTTTGTCACATCCCTCAGAAGTAGAGAACTGGGACACAAATGACATGCATCTTCCTCGTAAACAGTTTCCATTTTTACTTGAGAGCGCAGTTATTGGTCACTCCTAGAATGATGGGTGAGCGTCCATTTTTGTTTTTACGGTTCCCTTTTGACATCCTGGTTCTCATGCTTCTCTGCTTAGGTGTGAGATCTGTGGATTCACCTGTAGGCAGAAGGCTTCCCTCAACTGGCACATGAAGAAGCATGATGCAGATTCCTTCTACCAGTTTTCTTGCAATATTTGTGGCAAGAAGTTTGAGAAGAAGGACAGCGTGGTGGCCCACAAAGCAAAGAGCCACCCGGAGGTGCTGATTGCTGAAGCTCTGGCGGCCAATGCTGGAGCCCTGATCACCAGCACAGATATCCTGGGCGCTACCCCAGAGTCCCTGGCACAACCTACTGATGCTCAGGGCCTTCCCCTTCTTCCAGAGCCCTTGGGGAACTCGGCACCTACAGAGTGCCTCCTGCTTGATTCAGAAGGGATGCCCAAGGCATTCTGCAGCGGGGCAGAGAGGGTGAGCCTGATGGCAGATGGGAAGATCTTTGTGGGAAGCGGCAGCAGCGGAGGCACCGAAGGGCTCGTCATGAACACGGAGATTCTCGGGGCCACGACAGAGGTTCTAATCGAAGACTCAGACTCGACTGGACCGTAGGGGGCGTTGGGACAATTCAGACTTTGTATTTTAAAAAAAGAAAAAAAAAATGGAAAAAAATTACAAAGTTAAAACAGATTTAAAATACTAGTAAAAGTAATTGAAGGGCCTGCTCCTCCCAGTGTGGAACATAGCACACCCCTTTCCCTCCCTTCCTCCTTCCACCATTGGCCCTTTTATGAAAGTAATGCTGCTTTCACCAGTGATACACAGAAGAAACTCACAGCAAAGTGAGGGCAGTCCTCACGCCTTCAAGCCAGACAGACTTCCTGATCTCGGGCAGACTTCCTCCCTGCCTTTCCCTTTCCCAGACTCTCATTTTGATGTGCTTGGCTTCTTACTCTTCTAACCAGTCCCTGTTTCTCAATCTTATCTCCTCTAGGGCAACCCCACCATTCTTTGTTCCCTGTTGCAGCACTCAGCCTCACGTTGTTGTATTCCCCTGGATTCGGAGCTTCCCATGGCACTTTAGGCCCCTCTTCAGGATGAGCTGTCAGACAGCTCGCACCCTTCCTCCCCATCTCCTTCCCTCTCCCACTGAGCTTCTGAAAGAAAGGCTGCGTGGGGATTTCCACCTCCCCCCTTTCTGGTCAGCCCCTCCCGGGGCTCTCTCAGTGGTGCTCACTTGTTTAGCAGCAGGTTTTCTGGAGAGGGAGGGGTCTGCCCTCTATTCTCTGACTGGAAAACAGAGCTCTATGTTGGAGAGACACAAGAGTCCCAGACTGATGACAGAAATTTGCACTTTGAACATGTGTTTTTGTGTTGTGGAAACACAATTCCTTATTTATTGACAAAAGGTCTGATTTTTTTTGTTGTTTTTTTTTTGTGTGTGTGTGTGGGGCTAGGAAAGTGAACTATTCTGACAAGGGATCCTTCCCACAATAGGTACTTTTGGAGGCGAGACTGTAAAGTATGAGAAATATAGCCAGCCCCCCAAATCTTAGTTTTCTAGTGGTCTCTAAGGAGAGTCAGTCTTCAGCACTAAGAGAATCACTACAGTAACCTAGTGATCATTTGAAAAATCTTTTTTTGGGGGAAGGGTAAGAGGCTTGATGAGAATTAGTGCCCTCGTTGGAGCTGTTATTGAGAGAAAAAAGGAAAGGGCTGTTTCAGGGTATGAACTGCAAAAACAAGTTCCTCTTGTATATCTGCCTTTTCCCCCTTAGACCTTCTAAGGTCATTTATTCTCATCTATGGCTGTGCTAATCATTGCTTTGTCTGCTTCATTCCAGTGCCCTTTTCCGACACTGCAACGGCCAGGGGCAAAGCACTTAGCATCAAGTGATTAGATTCCATGAAAAGTTCCCAGCTCTGAGGGTTTGGCCCTGTCTATAAGAGAGTGAGGCTACAATAGACTTGGGGATATAGTCAACTTATCATTTTGAACTGGAATCTGGAGGGGGGGATGTCATGAGAAGGGTCTCCACCGTCCCTTATGATAAATTGTGTATCCTAAGTATTACTGTCCAGGGTTTGCTGCTTTACGGAATAGCGTCTGGTATCTAAATTAAGCCTTCTAAAGACCGCCTGTCTGGTCTCGTTGTTAGAGCATCCAGAGGACAGTAGTTGTCCTGAAAAAAGATTAATTGTGTCCCTCTTGTGTTAGGACAGAAAGGCTTGCTCTATCCCTTGTGAGAAATGGGTGGTGACTGTTAAGAGGGAAAGAAGGCTTGTTGGAAAAGGTGAGGAACAGCTGTTTTTTTATGAACACTAAAAGTACAAAGGTTATCATTTTCTAGATTTTTCTTTTTTTTCTTCTTTCTCCCTCCTTCCCTCCCTCAATCCCTCTGAAGAAAAGGGTGGCACCAAAATGTCATCTTTGAAAGAAGCTTGACTTGACCACTTGTTGGGGATAGGCCTGCCAGGACAACAGGGAGTGGAGCTCCCACAATGGACAGTCTGAAATGCCCCTTTGTTTCCCAGATCTGCGGGCCCTTTGCTGTGGGGGTAGAGAGAGTAAAAGGGGAAAAGGACGGGGCCTGATGTGGAATATGCTTCCCTTCAAGTCCTAGCGGGTGGCTGGTAGACTTGGTGTGCTGGGAACGTTTGAAAAGCCCACAAAACCTGATCAAATGCCCTTCCCCCCCACCCCCCCATAAAGGCCCGGCTCTATTGGCCACGCCTGTGTGCATCTATTTCACCCCTCCTCCGTTGGCTAGCCCTTTGCTTTTTTTTGATGTTTCAGTTGTAGTGGTTAGCGAGTTCACCAACACCACTGCCCCCACCCCCCTCCCTCCCGGAGAAGCAAACTCCACACATAGCTTGTCTAAGGAGAGGGCGAGAGCTGTGTCCGATCCCCCTCCCACTCCCATCAACTGACTAGTTCTAACACTTAGAAACTTCCTACTTCTCTCATTCCTTGTCCTCTTCTCTGCCACCACTCGCATGCATGCAGTTTGCTTCAATTAAATTATTGTAGTAGTTTGCAATAAACACTTTGTATTTTTCATGGGCTTTATTTTATTTTTCCTTTTGGGAACATTTGGGGAAAAGAACATAATATGGAATTGGGAGTTGATTTCCTGCTCTCCTTTTAGGTAAACTAATATCTTCCATCCTTCCCCTTTTGTGTTTTCTTCTCCATCCCTCTCTCTCTCCTTTCCTTAAAGTTGACTTAAGTGCACTTCCAAGGAGCCTTACATGCACATCTCCTACCCCTGGTCCAGAAACAGTCCAATCCTGTTATATTTAAATTGTGTCTATTTTTAGCTGTATGTTCTCTTGAATGGACACCTGTCACAACGCACTGTACCTCAAAAGTAGATGACTGGTGGACATGAGGCTGCAAGTTGAGCAGGGAGCTGTATTTTCTCCTTGTTAAGAGGGACATCTTGTAGTCACTTTTGCATGATTGAGACACCATCTTAAAATGGGGTTCAGGTAGAGATTTGGATGTGATAACTAACTGGCCATGAGGAACTGGGCTTTCAGGGTGTGATGCAGCTTCCATATAGAAATACCCGTACCAGTTCCATACCTGCATGGGGCAAAGAACAGAAGGGACACAATCGGCTCTAAGGCGTTTGATGAACCATCTTTCCCCTTCTCCCTCTTTGTCCTCTTCCCTCCTCCCAGATGTAGTATTCAAGGAAAAAGAAGTAATGGATCAATTTAAAATATTTTATTTCTCAAAAGACCTCTCTTTCTGCCTGTTGAAATATGCAGGACTCTATCGAATGGGAGAGACAGGTACTTAACTGAACCTAGGTTGGAAAAGTTATGTAAAAAAATTATAATAAAAGGGATACTCTGCTTTTCAACTCCTGTTGTTTTCTCTTAATCTAGGTAAAACATAATGAAAATAAATGTATAAAGAAAAATAAAAGTTGTCTTCATGGAAGCAACTTGTCTTCCTTGGTTGTATGGGCTTGCAATGATCCCTGGGGAGAATGGTCATGTCAAATTTGAAGGCAGTCACTTTACAGGAATAAGTAGCAAAATTCTGGGGGGGGATGGTGTTGGCTGAACGTGGGAGCCACTCTTCAATCTTTGGTTCAGGCCAAAATCTTGGTTTATGATTGTTGACAACAGTTAGTGATGGCTCAGCGTAATATTATATAATATTACAGGAAATCCCTTGGCTGACCAAACTTCTTTATGCCAGAGTCAAGGGTGGGGAAGTGAATTTCATTGTGGTTGAGAGTGGGAGGTGGGAGAGGATGTTCTTCTGGAAGCACTGGAAGGGAGATCTTAATAGTTCTATCATATATTTGAGGGTCTAAGCCTCAAATCAAGCTGTCTGTCATGGTGGCTCCCATCACCTCATCCCTGGACATTTCTGTTAGAACTCATCCAAAAATGATCTAATGAAACACATGCTGCTGACCAGCTATCGAGGCTTTGTCCTTGAGAATTGGGCCAGCTTTGTACTGATCCGTTGGCAGGATCTGAGCAAGGTTAGAACTTTATGGGTGAATGAAATTTCATTTGGAAATGAAAATTTAAACTTCACGAACTCTTAGCTGACTAGTAGGTGACCCTGTCCATTGCCAACACACACACACATAGTGTTTTAGTTTGCATCATCTTTCTGATAACACTTAGAAATAAGTTCCCAAGCAGTAGTGGGGGCCCTTGTGCTTTAGAAACTAGAGTGAAGGCCACAGGGTAGAGGGTCACAGAGTCATCTTGTAGTCGCTTTGCATCCAGAGTGGATTTAAATCTGGTTCTAAAGATAACTAAAAAACTTAAGCATTCTATGCTCATGAAAAATGGCCCATTTCAGAATGAAACCATTTCTTTAAATGGGAAGCATGAAAGAAAAAAATGAGGTTGGAAAAACTACCCAATCCTCTGATGAAATCAACTATTTATCTGTGTATATAAAATATATTACATCAGGCGGGTGTTTCCTTGGAGGATTCCAGTGATCAAGACCTTGTTGCTAAGTGCGAAGGAAGAGGAGTAACAAGAAAACAGAAAGCCTTGCAGGGAGCCTATTGGGAGGGAGAGACAAAGGAAGGCCGAGGGCCTGAAAAGTGCCCTTTGTTAATTCTGGAAGGACTGAAATCTGTCTCGGAATGTGCTGCCACCTCAGAACCAGAGGGACTTTTTCTGGATTTGTTGTTTTTGTGGGTGCGATTGGGGAGGGAGGGGGAAGCCCCACGGCCCACAGAGGCTGAGAAGGCCCTGGAGCCAGCCGAGCTGAGCACAGACCTAATCACACACAGCTCAGGTGGCCGTGAACGTTCTGGACGCCGCTGACTGAGAGGATGGCCTTCCCAGAGCACACCCCACTCACCCCCCACCACCGGGATCTCTGCACCCGGTCCATCTGGCTAGCAAGGAAAATCCGTTCCGACTTGACTTCCCTCCTAGAGTCCTATGTAAGTAGCCAATTGAATGAATGCCTTCTTTCCTCACCAGCTACTGTTGTCTCTGTCCTCCCCAGTTACTGAGAACTTAAAACCCTCCTCCTAAAAAAGCACTTGGGAAAGGCATGGTTCCTGCCTGCAATGTCAGAAGACGTTTCAAACCCTCTTTTTCAAGTGTAGGCTTTTCCAGAGTTTGAGCATCTAGGATTTGTATAGGTCTGGTTTAGGAACCAGGGGAGGGCTTTTTGAGATGATTAACTGGCTGGGGGGGGAGACTGCCGGTGTCTGAAAGGCAAAGACATGTTAATAAGGATGGCCTTCTAAAGACTTAGTCCTCTCCCAACTTCCTTTTTAGCACCATTTTCTGGTGTTATCTCTGGGAATGTGAAGGTGCAGAGAACAGCATTGCTTCCTTTTCTCCTGGAGAGATGCGGGTCAAGGCAGCTATAGGGGATTGAAAATGTCACAGGAGATCTTTAGTTGACAGGATCATAGATTTAGAATTTGGAAGCTATCATACAGGGGAAGCATCTCATTTAAAAATAAGGCTAGATTGTTGCACAGTCTTGCCAAAAGGTCACACAACTCGCAAAGTTGGGATTTTGACCCTGGTCTTTTGATTTCAAGTTTATTTTCCAATTTCAATCCTGAATGGTATCTCCATCAAGACAGACCTTTTTTTTGTTTTGTTTTGTTTTTTCTTTTTTGGGTTGAAGTTACATGCTGTTATCCCCATCATCCTCATGAATTCTGAGTTCTCTGGAAATGTTATTCAATAAGAAATAGCCTGGGAGCTACAGGTGTGGTGATAGGAGTATCTCTTACAACTTTCTTGTGGATTTATATGAAAGTACTTTGCATATGCCCTCCAAATTCAGCTTTCTTGTTGTTTTTAAAGTTCATTTTTCCAGATATATTTTTAAATGCCTTTTTTATGCGGAATGAAAGAAGGAGCAATTTTTCTGAATTTGGGAAAAGAACTGCATGGAATTCGGGTTTGCAAATCAGATTCTCCCAGATTGTGATAGTACACATCCAGCTCTTGTTTGCTTTTAGAATTAGCACATAGAAGTCTTACTTCTGTCTTCCTTTCAAAAAATTGAAAAAGTAAACAAGTATTTAGCTGTGGAAAGGTTGTCCTAGAAAATTAAATGTAGAGCCAGACATCTTAATTCCCTGAAAGCCTGTGCAGGTTCCTAAGTAGAGAGAACCTCAACAATCTGTCATGTCACCCTTGATTTCCCAAGATGTGTGAATGTTGTTCTCTGTGACTTCAGGGACTTTCCTGTTCCCTAATCACATCCTCTGAGACTGACTTCTAGTTTACCATTCCATTACTGATGCTGCCCTGCCTGGGCAGGCAGAGCTGCTCGAAGCTTTCTAGAGAGAGAACTTTGTCCTTTTAATTTCAATCCTGAACAGCAAATGTATCAAGACAGACTTTTTTGCTTGTTTTTTCCTTTTTGGGTTAAAGGGTGTGCTTATAACTGCATTTAGAAAATTTGATGCTTTCCTGTATTTCCTCCCTTCAATTGCCCAGGTTGAATATCAGGGCCTGAACAAGGATGTTGACCTGGATTCTATGGACGGCGTGCCCACAGCCAGCACTGACCGCTGGAGTGAGCTGACAGAAGCCGAAAGGCTACAAGCAAACCTCCATGCTTATCGTACCTTCCACGTGCTCCTCACCGAGGTCCTGGAGGACCAGAGGGTACAGTTTACCCCCACAGAAAGAGATTTCCACCAGAACATCCACAGGGTCCTACTCCAAGTGGCCGCCTTTGCTTACGAGATGGAGGAGCTAATGGCCCTGCTGGGCCATCAGGCCCCATCTCAAGAGTCCGACAGCGTGCCAGTGGGTGGCAGCCACCGCACCTTCTTGGAAAAGAAGCTGTGGGGCTTGAAGGTGCTGCAGGAGCTCATGCAGTGGACGGTCAGATCCATCCACGACCTCCGTCTCATCTCGTCTCCTGGCCAGAGCAGGGTCTCAGCCCGTGGGGGCCAGCAGCTTGCCAAGGCCCAGCCGATGTAGCTGCCCCTTTTCCTTCTCTCGTCCCTCTGCCCACATGACTTCAGCACTGCAATTCTCATCTTTCTCATGCTCTTGACAGCCTTTATTTATTTAAGAGGAGCCAGAGACACTTGGAAGATGTCATTGAAGAGTGTGTTCCATCTGCCTTTTAGAACCATGAGCTAAGCTTGGCTCAGTGGATGACCCCAACTCTGTGATCTTTCACACACAGTTTCTTTACCACCTACAACATTAGTAGTTCACAGAGATCTCCAGAAAAGCCAGATTTCAAGATCACCAATCATGACCCTTTATCTTTCCAAGTTTCCTCTTATTTCTTATTCATGTAAGACAGGAGGAGACTCAGGTTATGAATTGTATAATGGAGTATCTTGGGTCGATTAAAAGAGAACACGTGATTGGCAACTTCTCAATCCCCTGTCAACACTTTCAACCTGTTGACAATGTATAAGGATCTTTAGATCTGGAGCAGCAAAGAACCTTGCTATAACCTAGACCAAAGATCTACTCGCCCTTGCTAGAAAACAAAGGGAAAAGCCACATTCACCGTTTGACCTCCTTCAGGAAAGGACTTCCAAGTTGTCTGACTCTGTCCCTTGGAGTGGTGGAATAACACATTTCTAATTGCTTAATAAAGCATCTCTTGCTTACAGTTATTAAAGGCTCAGTTAAGCACATACTACCTAAACTGACTTTTTTTGAGGTGACTGAAAATACTTATAAATAATATAATTGAAGTATTTTGATATGTAATAGATGGTGTGATATTCAGATAGAAAAGTTTGGGAATTCCTCCATTTTATTTATGGACTGGCTCACAAGAAGACTTTCTCTTTTCCAAGGTGGGAATGCCAGAGGACATGATGCTGAAACATTAAAACTCCAATTGATGAATTAAATAAGGGCATATTTGGAGGAGAAGATAAATCCTACCAGATTAGTGAAAAATTCTGACCTGTGGATTGGGAAAAATTCAATGAATATCATCATTCTATTCAGTGCATGAGGGGCTACAAGCCCCCAAATTCTGCTAACCCCCCAAAATGTGAGGACTTAATAACTAAAAATGAACTGCCCTTTGTAGGCTTCTTTGCACCTTAATTTTTAGCCCACTGTCTCCCAAAATTGAATTTTTCTGATCCCTTCCTCCTTTGGCCAAGGGCCGGTGAGGACTATAGGGGTCAGAGAGTCACAAGGCAATACCTCTTAATCTTTTTTGCATTAGGCTAAGAGAACTAAGAAGAGCCAGGCACAAAGGCCTTTTGTAAATGTAATACAATATTACAGAAAGTAGGCTTTGGGTGAATAGAAATACTAGCAAACAAAATAAAATCTGGTTTCCAGTATAGGAAAAGTCTAGTAGACATTTTAGAGTGGTTTTGTATTGGTTGATTGATTTTCTCCCTGCTCCTTTCCTCCTCCCTCCATCCTCATACCTTCTGAGGGTAGCTGAGCATGATGAGAGCAGAGACAAAAGTAGTAGAACATTTTGAAGTGATTAAGAAAAATGGGATGGTTTGGTCGGTCTTTGGAAAAATAAGCAAGTGACATTGTGAGTGTCTTGTGAGTTTGAGAAAGGACAGAAATGGTATATTTTGGATATTAACTTCCCTTGGAAAATGTAAAGGGTTCTACTGGATTTCTTGAGTATTGGAGAAATGAGATAAGAGTTTCTCCTACGTGTAGAGGTATTCTAAAAGGTAGTGGAATAGTTTCAGGCCCTCCCGTAACAAAGGTTTACCATCCTTAAGCATTTGGAACAACTGATGACTACAGCTAAGCCCGTATACCTGCTCTGATTTTTGTGAGGAAACATGAGACCTGAAAGACTCCACTTAATTTATTTTTTCAGTGTATCTGTTGTGTAATGTGTTCAGTTTCATCTGTTGTTTTTCTTTGATGTGTAGAAAGTAAAAAGTAATGCCAATTCCTAATAAAAAAGAAATGTCACCCCTACAGAATCCAGACAATAGTGTTTTATTCTAGCCTGACTTTTTGTGTTAGGTGGGACAAAGGGAACTCCACAAGTGATATAATATTGGTTTCCTTGAGTTATATTTTATTGGGTCAGGGTGGTGCATGAGGCAAACCATTAGCATAATTAGGCCACTGGGCAGACTGTCCAAGGCTAAGCAAATAGGTGGCTCCTAGGAGGACATCGGAAGGGTGGATTTCTCCTGAAACCAACGGGCAAATTCCATGTTGCTCCCAGGACTGGCCTCTCCCTGAGTTCTACTTGGATATGTTATCATACAGAAGAGTCTGGTACAGGAAGGATTAATTTTCATTAATTCCAAGTGTCCATTCACTTCTAGTTGTGAAAGACCTTACAAGGAACCTGAAGATGGAAGTTGGGAGACCAAAATCCTAGAATCTAACCTCACAGCCCCTGCCCAATGTCCACAGGAGTCCTGGGAGATAGTTGATCACCCGAGGCCCCATTGTTGTCCAGTCACATTCAACATACGGGGTTTTCTTGGCAGAGATAATGAAGTGATTTACCATTTCTTTCTCTAGCATCTTTCACAGATGAGAAGACCGAGGCAGAGTTAAGTGACTTGCTCTGGGTCACACAACTAGCAAGTATCCAAAGTCAGATTTTTAGCTCGGGGAGATGTCTTTCTGACTCCAGGCCTGTGGTTCTGTGACCTGAATCTCCATGCTGGTTATGAGGGCAAAAGGAGGACTGAGATACAGGGTAGCCAGCCTTTCCCTAAGCTTTTGGAAATTACTAAATGACTCACAATTAGCATATCGAATCTTCTGATATGGGTGCTTTGCTATCCACAGCCCAGCCAGTAGTCATGAAATCACGTGCCTGCCTTCTCTCTCCCCCACCCTACTTCCTTGATGACTAGCTCTGTGGGGCCCCCCATAAATCCTGCCTCCCTCCCAGTTCTCCAGGATTAACTCATCTTCATTTCATTTATCACTAGCAGCTCATATCTTTCCACTTAGTCCTTCTCTTGAATACTGGGCCCCTAACAACTTCAACAGTATTTAATCTGTGATATTGAGTCATTTGCTCTCTAGAACCATCAGGTTATTGTAGTGGAAAAGCATGAGGAGTCCCATTTCTGCTCCTGACTACAGATGGGTCTCAGGGTCACAAGTCACTTCATAAAACCGAGAGAAAGAATTCATTTGAGCCCTTCTTCTATTCCAATCAATAGGAATCAATTTGATGGTATCGTACCAGAGCTCTGTATTATATATATCTATATCTATATATATATAAAATATTATATTATATATAACATATATAATATAATATATAATATATATAACATTATATATAATATGTATAATATATAATATTATGTTATAATATATACATATCATATATATATATACACACACACACACACACATAAATAAGGCCCCAGAGCTGTGGGCTGCAGATTCTAAGTTCACTTGCTTGACTACAGGAAGTTAACTCCACATGTGTTTTGCTTTGTGATGATGACCGGGCCCAGCTTGTCAGAGGTGATAATCCCCCAAAATGCTTCTGTAGCTCCAGAGCAATCCTTCGTCCACTGGGAGCAGATGACCATGACCACGTAAGTCACTGATAATGATGGATTCTACCATATCCTCCTGCTAGTCTGTCTTATATGGAGAAGTTCCTTGCGCTATCCAGCTTATGACCCTGCTGACATTATTTGCTTACTCAGTGGAGTTATTCTGATTGGACATCCAGCCCTATAGAAAATAGGGCCTTGGAAGGAGGGCCTCTCAGATCATGAGGAAGATCTGAGGTCCACTTCATTACAGGGGACCATGGACCTTTTAACAAAAAGCCATTGGCTCAGTCTCTCTTCCTGTACTAATCTCCGCATGGCTAAGTCTCAGTTTCTTCCTCTGAAAGATGATGGTGATGGTGGCTAGCATTTAAATAGTCTTAAGGTTTATAGATATTTTATTCTCATGACAATGTTGAAAAATTATCCATGCATATCTTTTGAAAATTAAAGCTTTCCTAAAAAATACTAAAGGAGAAAAATAGTCTTTTATGAGCACTTCCAAGAAAAAAAAAATGAATGTGAAAACGATCTTTACGTGCATTTGGAAAAATAAAATATTGAGAAAAAATAAATTGTAGCTTTACAAACAATTATTAAAAATATACAACCTGGGAAACAGGGGCTCTTATTACCCTCATTTACAAATGCAGAAGCTGAGGTAGACCGAGTGTAAGAGATTTGCCCAGGATCACACAGCTATTACCTGTCCGAGGCTGGATTTGAATTCCATCCTTCATTTTGCTTCCTCAAAAATCTGTGTCCGAGCAGTATCCAGCTTGGCCACCCAGATGTCCAAACGTACGGACTTGTACCTCTCAGGATTTCTCCTGGCCCTGCCAGTAAGCTAGATGTGGGGCCTTCAGCAAATGACTTCCTCTCTCTGACCCTGTGTTCCCTGACCCACAATCCCTGTAGCCTGGTCAGTAGTGGTTAATAGACTGGACTATTTCAGCCTGTGACCACTAGAGGCCACCCCAGCCTAATTGATGACAGCCTGGAGAAAGATGGAAGGAAGGAGAATCCCTCCTTCACTCCCTCTTGTCTCCTTGTAAAATATAGGCACTAAAATAAGCCAGGATTCCAAACCTAAAGTCCATTCATCCATTTTTTCAATTCCATTCTACTCCAATGCATTCAATTCTTCGGAATCTTCCTAATCTACCTAGTTCCTACCTTGAGAAGTACTAGAATTTTAATCCGTAGATGAAACATAGACCTAAGTCCTAGCTTTAAGTTTGAAGTTTGTTTTTCTGTTTCCAGGGGGGTAAAAAGAGAAGGAGTGGGGGAAAAAAGATTTTTTCTTTTAAAAGATTTACTTAAAAATAAATATTATTTAATGTTGTGATAAAAAGAGCCATCTGCATCCAGAGAGACAACTATGGGGATCGAATGTGGGTCACCACATAGCATTTTCACCTTTTTTTGGTTGTTGTTTTTGTTGTGTTCTTGCTTTGTTTTTTTTTTTCTTTTTTTTCCTTTTGGATCATATTTTTCCTGTGCAGAATGATAAATGTATAGAAATATGTTTAGAAGAATTGCATATATTTAACCTATATTGGACTATTTACTCTCTAGGGGAGGAGCAGAATGGGAGAGAGGGAGAAAATTATGGAACACAAACTCTTACAAAAATGAATGTTGACAGACCAGTTCTAATGACCTCCAGAGAGAGGACTGTGGAAACTGAGTATGGATCACAACAGAGCATTTTCACTCTTTTTGTTATTGTTTGCTTGCATTTTACTTTCTTTCTCATTTTTTTCCTTTTTAATTTGATTTTTCTTGTGTAGCAAAAAAAATTGTATAAATATGTATGCATATATCAGACTTGACATACCGTGTTTCCCCGATAATAAGACCTATCCTGAAAATAAGACACCCACATACTCTTTAATATTCCGCTAAAATAAGCCCTCCCCCGAAAATAAGCCCTATCGAACTTACTATGAAAACGGTCATCATGGTGATCCCCTGCGCTATATGCTGCATAGCGGTACCTTCAGTAAGCAGCGCCGCCCTCCCCTCCCGGGTGAAACGCACGTCGCGCTCCGAGCTGCATCCAATCAGAGCTGCAGCAGTGAGCGCGTCATCCTCTTCTTCCCTGGTGATTTGCTTGCTGGCGCTACTGAGAGCAGCGCCGCGGAGTAGAGCTGAGACAGGACCATCTAAAAACTCGGTAAGTTCAGTAAGCGATGGAGAATAAAATAAGCACTCAGGGGGCATGATGGAGGCTAAAAGGGGCATGATGGAGGCTAAAATGGGCATGATGGAGGATAAAAGGGGCATGATGGAGGCTAAAATGGGCATGATGGAGGATAAAAGGGGCATGATGGAGGATAAAATAAGCCCTCCCCTGAAAATAAGCCCTCTGGTGTTTTTTAGTCCCAAAAAAATAATAAGACAGTGTCTTATTATCGGGGAAACACGGTATTTTACCATATTTACATATATTGGATTACTTGCTATCTAGGGGAGGGGGTGTGGAGAAAGGGAGGCAAAACTGGAACACACGGTTTTGCAAGGGTTAATGTTGAAAAATTATCCATGCATGTCTTTTGAAAATTAAAAGGCTTTCATAAAAAAAATACTAGAGGAGAAAAATAAAGTCTTTCATAAACACTTCCAAGAAAAAAAAATGAATGTGAAAACTATCTTTATGTGCATTTGGAAAAATATAATATTGAGAAAAAAAGAAATTGTAGCTTTACAAACAATTATTAAAAATAAATCCATGCTGTCTTCATTAAAAGAAGGCCCCCCACCCAATGCACAGTGGCTTTGTAGTCTATTTTGAGTGGACTGCCCATATTTACTCTTTTCATTACTAGAAACCCACAATCAACCTTGGGGGAAAAATGTATCATTTTCTATAGTGATGATCCCTCTCCACCCACCTAGTGCAGGGTATCTTCAGCCTCAAGGCTGGTTGCTTTCAGAAAATACCAATTTTCTAACTACCCCAAATGATTTGTATTATCCTTTTTTGTATTTCTTCTTTGTCTCCATTCTAGACCACGACTGCCACAGCAAGGACCACCACACTATCTTAACTTAGTGTCTCCTCTCAGCACCCAGGTAGTATGCAATAAATGTTGAGTTGAATTGAACTAGATTATTTTGAATTAGGTGATATCATACTGAATTATAGAAGGGATTCAGCTGAAACAAGACATTTCTTTGGGTCTTGCTGTACAGTTCAGACACTTAAATGCACCAAGATATTTCTGAAAAGATTTTGACTTTCTCTGAAATATAAGAAATTTTTGGCCAGTCCTGAGTCCCAAGAAATTTAATTAGCTCTCCTTTTTTTTCCCCTTCCTTCCTTCCTTCCTCCTTCCTTCCTTTCTTCCTTCCTTCCTTCCTTCCTTCCTTCCTTCCTTCCTTCCTTCCTTCCTTCCTCCTTCCTTCCTTCCTTCCTTCCTTCCTTCCTTCCTTCCTTCCTTCCTTCCTTCCTTCCTTCCTTCCTTCCTTCCTTCCTTCCTTCCTTCCTTCCTTCCTTCCTTCCTTCCTTCTTCCTTCCTCCTTCCTTCCTTCCTTTCTTTCTCTCTTTCTCTCTCTCTCTTCCTTCCTTCCTTCCTTCCTTCCTTCCTTCCTTCCTTCCTTCCTTCCTTCCTCCTTCCTTCCTTCCTTCCTCTCTTCTTTCTTTTCCTTTTTTTGCCTCTCCTCAGGTCCCATTAATTCCTTGAATATTCCCAATAATCCAAGTCTTCTCACACGCATGTTTTTTGGTCTTGCTGGTTCAGTATGGCATCACTTTCCATTAGGGAGATTTAGATGTACGTATCAAAAGATGACTGCAATGAGACTCATCCAGATTGTGAGTCACTTATAATTCCGTGAAGACTTAATTCACACACCCAACACAAATCATAGGTAAAGAAAGCCAGGATAGATATCTTAGTTCCTAGGATAACCATGTCAAACATCCCTAGGCAGATAAGGAAACCGAAACTTAGAATTAGTCTATAAAAAAAAAAATCACACTAAAATTAAAGCCACAATACAGAGGTGCCATATACCAGGCTGAAATATTATTTTTTAAATTGTCCTATTCTTTGGACAAACAAGAATCTTTACATCTCAAGTGATCTGAGGTCAGAATACACATATGAAAACCATACCTGCAATAATTTCAGCCAGCACATTTTTATTTTTATTTTTGGGAGGTGCTGATAAAACCAAAAAGCAGTGAGGACAATCAATGGTTGAAGGGATGCCGAAGGATTAGCTGACAGAACTGGATATTGTGGGGGGGGGGTGCTGAGAATAACCAGAAGAAGAGACTGAAGGTGGGGACAATACAACTGCCTTCCAGTATTCAAAGAGATGCTTCTTGGAAAAGAGACTTGACTTGTTCTGCTTGAACTTTGAGGGTGGAAATAAGAACTTGCCAAGTGGAAGATTTAGGCTGGATAAAAGGAAATATTATTATCAAATAGAGCTACCCCGGAATGGAAACGAGGCTGCCTCCATAGCCATGCACTCCCCCTTCTTGGGTCTTCCCAGTTGTATTTGTTAGGAACACTTTGGAAAGCTTGATTCCTTTTCAGGTGCCTTTAAGCTTATGTTCAATACTGAAATTGGGTTTGATCCTTGTTTTTAAAAACCCCCTGGATTTGAGTCTGAAGATAGGAAGGACTTCCTATAATCTGGCTGTAAGTGCCTCTACTCAGCCCAAAATTCTTCTTAGCCTCAAGCAGAGTATCTGTCCTACACAGGGATCAACCCAAGCATTTTGAAATAGAAATCACACTTTCATTGTCAGAAGGGACAGAAATAATTTCACCCAATTCCCTCATTTTACACATTACCCCTACCCTATCTCCCCTTTCTAGCTCCCTTCTAGTTTTTGTGTTCTCTTCTTCTATAGAAAGTAAACTCCTGATGGCAGAACACTAAATTATCTGTCTACCCCTCTCTCTCTCTCTCTCTCTCTCTCTCTCTCTCTCTCTCTCTCTCTCTCTCTCTCTCTCTCTCTCCTTCTCTCTCTCTCTCTCTCTCTCTCTCTCTCTCTCTCTCTCTCTCTCTCTCTCTCCTTCTCTCTCTCTCTCCTTCTCTCTCTCTCTTTCTCTCTCTCTCTCTCCTTTCTCTCTCTCTTCTCCTTCTCTTTCTCTCTCTCTCTCTCCTCTCTCTCTCTCCTTCTCTCTCTCTCTCTCTCTCTCTCTCCTTCTCTCTCTCTCTCTCCTTCTCTCTCTCTCTTTCTCTCTCTTTCTCTCTCTCTTCTTTCTCTCTCTCTCTCCTTCTCTGTCTCTGTCTCTCTCTCTCCTTCTCTCTCTTTCTCTCTCTCTCTCCTTCTCTCTCTCCTCCTTCTCTCTATCTTTCTCTCTCTCTCTTTCTCTCTCTCTCTTTCTCTTTCTCTCTCTTTCTCTCTCTCTCTCTTCTCTCTCTCTCTCATCTCTCTCTTCTCTCTCTCTCTCTCTCTCTCTCTCTCTCTCTCTCTCTCTCTCTCCCCCTCCCCTCCCTCCCCCTCTCTCTCTGTCTCTCTCTCTTCTCTATCTATTTTGAAACTCAAGAAAGGAGAAGGCACTTGAAGGCTTCAGGACTTATCTTCTGCTTTATAAAGGGGGTCTCTAGAGAGAATTTGAAGTTTCAATAAGAATACCCTTCTTTCCCCAGGCAAATGACAGGAAGGATAAAGAAGTACTTCCAAGTCCCATTGAGGCAAGAGGAGAATGAGGGATAACTCGTGAGAGTGAAGATTGGATGAAAGGTGAGGTGTAATGTTCTTCTCTAAAATGTAATCTTCTCTGAGAGCAGATTTCTTGGGGGGCTTCTGGGAGCAACCTTCCTTTCAGTTCAGAGTAATCACCCCAAATGCAGCCAGGAGTTAAAGTCTGAGAGCTTAAGCTGCCTTCTCTGGCTTCTGAATCTCCTTGACTGAATCTTGGCTGAGGCTCCCAGAGCTTCTAGGGGGCTTCTCCTTTCTGGCCCTGACAGCTCCTCCTTATATGTTCCACACTGAGTATACACCAATCATTATATCACTGGGAAATCATGATTTGTTGCGGGATTAAATCAGTGCTAAATTAGATTTTACCAGTGTCTCCTCAATTCCACTTAGTACCTTGTTTCAAGTTCTGGCCCATAACCCTTCAATCATACTGACCCATGCTAAACTAGATAATTATTGTCTGTATCCATTCCACTGACTTAGTACCTTGTAAGACTGCTAACAGTGAGGGAAGGGAAGGATTAAGTAAGGGACTAGGGAGGGCAATTCAGGCCAGATTGCTCTGGGTCTCTTCTACATTCCTCCCCTGATCTGAACCCAAATGTCCTTGCAAATCCCGATAGCTCCTGTTTTTATAGAATTTGAAACCCCAGACCAGCTTCCCAGCAACTCCCTGCAGCAAACACTAGGGACAAGCAGACTCCAGCAATGGCCCCCATACTGCCCTGGACTCAAGCTTCTTTATTGTCCTTGACAAGGAGCCAGGGGCCAAAGGTACCCTTCAACCTCAGAAACCTGTTTTCGTTTAGCATAGGCAGCTGGAAAAAGAGAAGATGAATAGGAGCCAACTTTTGGGCAAATAACATACTAGCTTCCAGGCAATTTGGCACCCTTGACTGAGACAGAACTAGGCATTGATTATACCAGGGAGGATTTCGTGGGGAAATCCTGGGATTGTCCCATGAGCTCCTTCAATCCCAGGCTCTGCCCCTGCAGAAAGCCAGTAGAGGATTGCCCATTGGGCAGTTGAAGGAGCCCCCAAAGGGAATAGCAGCCTTTGTGGCCATCTCATAGACGCTGCTGACACACACTTTCAGGTCCTCAGGGAGTGGCAAGAGGTAGAAATAGTTGGGGTGCGATTGAGTTTTTTAAATGGTTTTAAAAGTTTTTTAAAACCCTCTTGGTCCCCCAAAGAGGAAGCCGGATCGGGGGAGTACAGATAAGTGGACCATGTTGGAGTGGTAGCAGGTGCCGTACAGGTTCTTACAGCATTTGAAGAGCCAATAGCAGCTGGTGCACTGCTGCTCACACTCCATCTTGGGCCCATCACTGCTGAACAGGAGGGCAGTGGGAGCAGGAGTCTCCATCAGTTAGGGGGTCCTGGGCCCCGTAGAATTGGCAGGACAATTCTGCTTCCTTCTCGGGCACTGGCTGGCACTCCTGGAAAACGCTCCCAAAGGGGAAATTGTTCTGTGCCTCCTGGCACGAACCGTGGTCCGCGATGGAAGTTGGCTTTGGGCTGCAAGTAGCCTGGGAAGGAGTTCGACTGCATGGTGGTGGGATGGAGAGCCAGCCGCCTCCCCGAGGGTACCGGGAGCTTTGGCCGAGCCTCAGGCCTGGGCAAGAAGGGCAGGGACGGGGCTGACTGGTCAATGGGCACTAGTTTGTTGGGGATGCTCCCCTTCTGAGGTGATGTCAGGATAGTAGGGCCCACTGCTCTGGCTGTAGCTCCTGGGGGTCACCGTATCGTTCACGGACTCCCAACGCCGTCGGCCCAGCAGTGTCAGAAGTGGCTGTTGAAAAAAGCCGATATTGAAGCAGTGCTGTCTGCCTTCTGGATGGCATCAGCCATCCCTGATCCTCCTGCAGCAGGCTGGCCCCAGCCTCGCAAGGGGTGCCAGAGGCCAGCACCAAGGCTGGCACCAGGCCGCGCTTGCTCTCCAGGGAGTTACTAATGTCCCCCCAGCCGAAGTCAGGTCCGGGGAGGCTGGGCTGCTGGCGGAGAGACGTGGTGGGCAAACCTGTCCCCGAGTGGGCACCGTCTGGTCCCATTGGCAGGGGGTCCTGGGCATGTGGCAAGCAGCCAACAACTTATCATCGGGAATGGATCCCGAGGAGGCCTCCGAGCTGATGGCCCAGATGATGGGCTGTCCTGGGCGAGCTCGGAGTCTCCAGCGGGATGGCCCGTGTGCCTGCTCTGGGATCAGGTACTCCCGGCGGTAGGAGGAACTCCATGGGACAGTCGTCCCAGTCACCCCTGTTCAGCACCCCAAGGACAGGCAAGCTCGAGACTGGTCCAGCCCCAAGCTGCTGGAAGATGTGCCCAGCTCTGACCCCAGCAGGATCTGCAGGGACCCAAGGGTTAGTGCCATGGCTTCTTCCTTGGAACTGGGAGACCCTCAAGTTGCCCAGAGATCACCTCCCCACAACCTGGAGAGCCAGCCTGGGAGCCCAGGGCCAGGAGAAGGAGACCAGAATTTGAAGACATTGATTGAAAAATACTAAGTGCCAGAAGATCCAAGAGCTCCTGTATCTCCTTCCATCACACCTTGATTTGCAACCTGAACTCTGTCCTGATTTGGAAGGACACCTAGGTTGTTGCCAAAGAAAAATAAGTAAAACGGTTCCTAGAAACTTGCCAGCTCTGAAATTCTGTGCCAGCTATTTAATTTCTCTTAGTTCCAGTTTCCTCATCTGTAAAATGGAAAAGAATAAAAGTGCCAGGGGATTAAAAAGATATGAATTTGAATCCTATCTCATATTCAGCCAAGTAACAGCTGGGCAAATCACTTGATACCTTCAATTTCCCCAATCTTAAAATGGGGATAATCATAACACCTATCTCATAGAGGCTAGGGAGCACAGGGAATAGAGTACTAGACTTGGAATCAGGAAAAAGTATCTTCATGAATTCGAATCTGATCTCAGATACTTAATAACTGTGTCACCCTGGGCAAATCACTTTGAGCCATTTGCCTCGGTTTCCTCATCTGTGAAATGAGCTGGTAGAAAACTCCAGTATCCTTGCCAAGAAAACCACCAAGGAAGTCACAGAGAGTCTTACTGGACATAAATGACTCAAGAACAACAACTACCTAATAAGATATTTGTGAGCATCAACCAAGAGAATGCATATAATTTGCAAATTTTAAATCACTATAAACATTACAGTGGTTAAAAATTTCATTTGCTTTTGAGCACTAGTGGAAGGGATAGCAGAATCAAGTGCTCAGAGTTCTAGTTTTATCTCTTGTAGAATTAAAAAAAATTTTTTTCAATCAGTGAAGAGTCTTCTCTTCCACACCCACAATGGAAAGCAAAAACAAAATCCACTTAAAATATGTACAATAAAATATGTATATTTAAACAAAACAAATTGTTTTTTGCAAAAAAAAAAAAATCTCAATTGCTGAGTCTATGACCTCTCTATCCAGAAGTAAAGATGTTATATAATAAAAGATAAAGTTTCCATACTGACTTCTCTAGGCCTGAAAAATTTTCAATTCTAAATCCCTTTGATTACGTTGATAATGAAGTACAGCCAAATTATGTTTTGAAATAGAACTTTGTATTGAAGAAGGAAGCAAAGGCTAATAAGTGGAGGTTAGAGAGGAGAATGGGGATGGGAATGCTGATAAGGAACCATAAGGGAAGGTCAGCCTCAGAAGGAAAAGTCAAAACTGTTAAAACTCAATATATGTGAGGAGATTGTAAGATTGCCCTATACATACATACATATATATGCATAGATAGATAGATGGATGGATGGATGGACAGATAGATGGATGGTTGGATGGATGGATAGACACATAGACATAAATAGTAAGATTGTCCTTTATAAATAAGTTCAAGAACTGGAGGAGCTAATAACTGATATTGAAAAAGTAAAAGTCTAAAAGCTATTACAAGAGCCAAAGGACAAATATTGCCCCAATTAAAAACAATAATGTGAATGGTGGAGCTGTTTAGAACAGGAAGGGAGGATGGAGTGTTCCTGACAAAATTCTAAGATATAATATTAAGATAATGGTTTGTGATTGCCTAGAAAAAGACATCAGTGAAGGTGAAGAGCTAGCTAACTTGGCTTTATCAAGAACAGGTCATGCAGATCTGCATGATTAAACTTATTTCTTCTGGTGTTACTATCCTGGCAGGTCAGGAGAATGCTAGACATAAAGTTTACCTGGATTATAGTGAAATATTCAGTCGTCTTCCATTTTCTTCTTGTGGACGAGGTAAGATTTGGGCTAGACTATAGCACAGTTAACTAGATTTTTAATTGAAAAGGAGAGAGATACATCTCTTTGGGGTCAAGATGGATAATTTTGATTGTAGAGTTTATTTTTTTTTTTTTTGTAGTTTTGAATCATGCTATTGAAATCATTGTATTATCTTCCCACTTCACTTTGCTTCAGCTCATATGTCTTCCCATGGTTCTCTGCTTTCTTTGTATCAGTTCTTAGAAATATCCTCTTATAGTCATGTAGCACATTTTGTTTTTTGCCCTTTTTTTTGATTCTTTGCTGCTACAAAAAGTCTGGGGCTCTGTCCACTGTGCCATTTACCTGCCCTGAGTCAGTTTTTTTCTCATCCATAAAACGACAGCATTAGACAGATAATCTCTCACTTTTTTTTTCCTATCCTCTTGGCTTCTGCTCTGGTCAGACTACAAAGAAGCTGAGATGTAGGTAGAGCTGGAATGGACCTTAGAGGGAGAATCAAACCTTTCAAACAAAGGAGGAAACTGAAAACAGAGGGACTGTGATTTATTCAGGGATTATTTTCAGCATCAGAAAGGATGCTGAGAAGCTGGAGAGTATTTTTTATCAGAGTGGCCAGGATTGGAGGAGCCTAGAAACGCACGCTACAATAAATTTTCCCAAGCTTTTTGAGATCTTACCATGCATTCCATGTTAGAGCCATGAAGTTATGTTGTCTTTGTCTCTCTCTGTGTGTCTATGTCTCTGTCTCTATATCTCCTGTTTGTCTCTGTGTATCTCTGTGTGTCTCAGTCTGATAGAATAGTACTTACTGATGTCAAGCAGTTCTAATGTGAAAAAGTAGCATTTAAAATATCTCTGTGGGGGAAGTTTCTGAACCTCAATTTCTTCATCTGTAAAATTCTTTTATTCCCTTTCACAAAGCGATTGTGAACAGCAGATGAATATGTCTTAAAGTATTATAGCAATGTGACCATGAGGGCGGGTTTACAAAAGACATGTGTCTTTGGAGTCCCGGCTTGTGATTCTGCCTTTGTAGTCTGCTTACATCCCCCCCACACTCTGGGGGCCTTGCCCTTCCCATCTCCCCACTCTGAGCACTTTCACTGGCTTTATACCTGACAAATTCTCTCTTCATTTTTGCCTCCTGCTTTCTCCAGCTCCCTTCAAGTTTCAGCTAATTACTCATCCCCTTTAAAGTTACTGCCTTTCATCCATTATCTTCAATTTATCCAATATTAATTTGCATCTAGTTATTTGCATGTGTTTTTCCTCCTTAGACTGTGAGCAGGGACAGTTTTTGCCTTTGTTTGCTCCCGGTGAAGGGGAGAAGAGGCTGCTTTTTACCTTGATATCCCAAGCACTTAGCGCTTGACACAAATGTTAATAGTTGATCAAGACCCAGCTTTGTACCAATTCTGGTGTAATATGAACTTTGGCTCAGAAGTGGTGGGAACATGTACTTTTACTCGTTTACCATAAAGGTGGATGACTATAGGTATGTAATTTTTGCATATATTATCCCACAAGTTATTTTTTCTAACTTTTTTTCCTCCCTCTTTGTTACAAGGAAGCCTTATACTTGGAAATATAAGTTATTTATATAAATATAAGTTATTAAGTTTAAAAAAATATGTCCTTAGACTATATTCAAGATGGGGGAAATAGAAATCATGAGTTCATGGTTTCGTAACCCCAAAATCACATTGGAAGCCAAAGCTAGAGCAAGGCTAAGGGGAGGAGTTTTTAAAGAGCTTTGATGATGGTTCCAAGTACACGCTATGCAGAAAGCGCAGATCTGAAGTGATTTCGGTTTTGAACTACAAGGGTCATAGCATTCCTTCAAACCACTCTTTCCTTTTACAGATGGGAAAACTGAGGCCCAGAAAAGTGGAGAGGCTTGCCCAAGTTTATAGTGTGATCAGAATTTGAACCCAAATCTTTTGTTCTTGGATATAGTGCCTGTTGAATTAATCCCCTCTGCTTTTCTGACATCCTGGTCTCAAATCCCTGGTCTGATTCTTAGTAATGAAAACTTGGACCATTGACTTTCATCCCTGGTCCTCACTTGTAATGGGGATGGAGTAACTTCTAAAGCTTCTTCCAGCTCTAACTCCAGTTATCCTAAATAATAGGTGAATTGTGATTTTTTTTAGGATCTTGTATCTAGAGTTTGAAGGGGGACTGGGGGCAAATGAAATGTCTTACCTGAAGTTGCAAACCTGAAGATTCATGAAGTATATTATATTCCAATGGCCCCAGGGCCACGATCATCACTCTTGTTTGCAAGTTAGGAAACAGATTCAAAGGAAGGAAATCATTTGTTTGAGCTCACTCTGAGTCAGGAGTCCAACCAGGTGTCCTAATCTTAGACTAATGGCCTTCATCAAGAGTGGGACTTATTAAGTTTTCTTATTTGGAGAGTGGGATGAAGGGTGAGGAACTAGCAGTAACTGGAAAGATGTACTAGGGGCGGGGTAGGGAATAAAGAGAATTTAGAACTAGAAGGGACCAGATCAAAGACTGCTCACTTTATAGAATGGGAAACTGAGGTTCATGGAGCAGCAGTGCAAACCATCAGAGATTAAAAGAAAAAAGAAGTTCCATCCCTTCCATTTTCTACCTGTGCAGCACAAACCTGCACATCCTTGGGCTTCAGTCTCTTCATCTGTAATGTGAATTGCTTTCCTTAACTGGCCTCTGAGGATCCTCCCTATTACATGATCCTGACTCTTAGATTGCCCAGTGAGTGGGCAGCAGAACCAGGTCTAGAGTTCTGGCCATCAGACTCCAAAGGTGTCTAAGGGCCCACATAAGGGACCACTTGTGTAAGGGTCATAATACAAGAAGCTACCTGCTCAAGCTCATTTAGAACTGGAAGGGATAGGTATTTACTGAAGCTTCCTAGACATTATCTCCATTCCCCCTTAGAGATGCCCCTTTTTAACAGAAAGACCAGATTGGGGTTGAGGGGAATATCCCAGGAGAAAAGGAGAGAGGAGGGGGGAGAGGGAGGGAGAAAGGGGGGAGGAAGGGAGGGAGAAAGGGGGGAGGAAGGGAGGGAGAAGAAGAAAATAATTAGGAGGAGGAAGAGAAGAGGAGGAAGGAAGGAGGAGAAGGAGGAAGAGAAGGAGGAGAAGAAAGGAAGGAGGAGGAGAAGGAAGAGGAGGAGGAGGAAAGAAGGAAGAAGGAGGAAGGAAGGAAGGAGGAGAAGGAGGAGGAGGAGGAGGAGGAAAGAAGGAGGAAGAGGAAGGAGAACAACTACCACAACCATCACAACTTGGTGACAAAGAAGACAAGAGAAGACAACTTCTTAACTTCTTCATGGCTATAATTACATGAAACGTGCCATGATAAGGTTTAAACAAGGGAATCAGAGCATTCTACTTCAGTCCGATGTTGTACCGCAAGGCCCTCCGGTTACAGACGCCGAAGTCTCGGGGTCCCCGCTCAGGAGGAGCCGGGCGCCGCCTTGCTCCCCGCCTCGGCCTGGCTTTCGCTCTCCTTGGGGGCCGAGCCCGCGTCGGGCTTGCAGTCCCACTGCTGCCAGTGGCAGGGCGCACACCTCTGCTTCATGGTCTGGCTCATGCGCTGCATGGGCTGATTGTTCTTATCGATGTGGGAGTACATGGGATAGCCCAGTTTGTCCAGGGCCTGGATCTGGTGGTAGATGATGTGCGAGATGAGCCCCAGGCCCCGGTACTCGGGCAGAGTCCCGGCCATCCTCAGCTCCCCGGTCTGGTCCATGAGGTCCCAGGACACCGGAGTGCCCTGGGGGCCCAGCAGGCAGTAGCTGGGGAAGTGCCGGATGCAGCGCTGGATGAACTTCAGGCTCTTCTCGTTCCCCCCAAAGCTCCAGAGGCTGTTCACTAAAGCAGCGTGCTCGATGTCCAGGGAGGACATCTTAAATATCTCTGTGTTTCTGCCGAGAGAAAGGAGAAAGCTCAGTCAGTGGCTGGGTGAGAGCATCAGGCCCATTGTAGCTCCCTTACACCGGCCAAGTACAAAGCCATGGGCAAACCGCAGGGCAGCCCTTGCTGGGGAGGGAGTGGGGGGCCTTTGGGCAAAGGAGCTTTGCTTTCCTCGTCTGTTCCCATGGGGGACAACTCTAATAATTAGTAAGTTTTTCCTTTATATTGAACTGGAACCTTTTCCCTGGATGGTCCCCTATAATGGGGAGGATCCCAGAGAGCAGGACTCTTCCCCCTCTCCATCACCACCAGTTTTTATTATAAAACCCCTAACTCAGTTCCAGGTGCCTCATTTCAGCTCTCCTTTCCCCTTGGTTCTAATCCAGTCTTGGAAGAGCACAAGGCCTCGGTGGGATGTTTTTGGTTACCTTTGGCTCTTTCTGTGTTTCTGCCATTTTTCTAGCACTTCTTTTCTGTCTCTCAGATCCATTTTCATCCTCCCTCCGTCTTTTCCCCCTGTTGAAACAGTTCCATTCTTTCTAGGAACTCTTCATTCTCCCTAACAAGTCAGTGTGATGTATTAGTCAAGCCCCATTACCTTTTCTTATAAGCAGAAAACAAAGGTGTCTCTCACAGACATTTCATTGTTACTTAGCCCTGGCAGAAACATAGAAAGTGAATTCTCAGATCAGACGCTGAGATCCCTTATCTCAAATCCCACCTGATATTATTTGTATTTTCTTGGACTAACCAAGTTCCCCGAATCTCATTTTTCCTCTCTGGAAAATGAGGAAGATGGAGCTCTGTTCAGCTCTGAGCTGAAGTCCATAGCTCCTGTGGTCCCTTCCAGTTCCAAAATTCTGTGGTCCCTTTGATTAACTGCAGCAGCCAGCTATTTATTCTACCTTGGAGATCTGTGCCTGAGGCTTCTGAATAAATTTCCTTATTCATAAATGGCTTTGTTACCTTTCCCCCTGTCTTTTCAGATGACTTCAGTTGTCATATTTCAATCAATGCTTAAAGGCAAAAAGAAGCTCCTCTTAGGGTGAGTATTTCAGAGCAAATACCTCTATTTTCTCATTGTAAAATGGGAATAACAGCATTTACTTCCCTGGATTATTGTTAAGATGGAATGAAATAAAATTAAATAATAATAAAAACTTAAAACATTCTCTGTCAGTGCTAACTATTAATATAGTTTCGAGGTTCAGTGATATTTTCTATTGTTGTTATTCAGTCATTTTCAGTTATGTACATCTATTTTCTTGACAAGGATATGGAGTGATTTGCCATTTTCTTCTCCAGCTCCTTTAACAGATGAGATTTTAAGAGTTGGTTTTATTCTGTTATTATACCCATTTTATGATTTAGGAAAACTGAGGCAAACAATGAAGTGACTAAAACAAAGTCATGATGCTACTATGTGTCTGAGGCTGATTTGAACTCAGATTTTCCCCACTTCTACAAAAGCCTGGCTATTCTTTGATATACTAGACAGTCTTTTGGGGTATATTGGAAATATATTAGAAATTATATTGGAAAGAATCCTAAGCTTTTGAGTCACAGGCTTTGGATTCAAAGCCTGTCTCTAGGTTACTATCTGTGTGACTTTCAGAAAGTCACTTAAGAAAATTTCTAGAACAGTAAATAAAAAGCTTTTATTAGATGGCTCTCTAGGGATATATTTATGGAAATTTAACTTCCAGATACTCTGACACCTTGCTTTTTCCTTCTCTCTTTTCATTTGGTAACATGACATCAGATACTGGTCCATCTCATCTTTCCTGGGGGCTATGTGTGTGTGTCTTGTTTTGCTTATTTTTTGCCATCTAATGTAGGGAATCCAGGCTTTGTAGAGAACAAGGTCTTATTGTGTTGTTCTCAGACAGGATAGCTCTGGCTAACATTGCCAAACTAGAAAGACTTCCAATCTGGGTTGAGTCATGGACCGTATAAGCATCTTGGTTTGGGACTCAGCCATCAGGGGATGAGTTTTTTAGGGAACCCAACACCACAAAACCACTATCAGACCATGAAGAGAAGGGTGGGAGTTCCCATGTTGCAATCAAACCACAGATCTTTGAAAGATGTCTGTTTCCTATGGATGTCAGTTTCCTCGAACAGGTTACCCTCATTGTCCATATATAGGTTCAGAGAAAGTCCTTTTGGGCCCCCTTGAGCCTGAGACCTTAGACAGTCTGGCTGTATGCTCTGTCTTGTAAGCCCTCTCTAATTTATTAAGCATCCGCTATTAATAAGTGTGGGGTACAGAACACGTAAAGCTAACACTACACACACAGTCTTTTTTCCCTTCAGGAGTAATGTGGAAGAAAGATAAAACATCAGTACAGATATTTTAATTATTATCTTTAAGTAGATGGGTCTTAATTCTCCAAATCCAGCCTTATTCTCTCTCCTGAACTTATATTATCAACTGTTCCTTGGACATTTTTAAGAACTCAAAATGAACTCCTCCAAAATAGAATCATTATCTTTCCCCTCAAATCTATTCCTTTTGCAAACTTCTCTATTTTAGAAGGGAGTAGACATTTATATGGTGCTGGGTCCTATGTTAAGAGGTCCTTTTACAAATACCATCTTATAAATCTTTCACAACTTGATCCCTACCCATCTTTCTCTCCCTTCTATGGTCCAAAAAATGGACCTTCTCTATTATATTTTATTATATTAATTATATTTTATATTATATTAAATCATATTATATTATGTTATATTTCTCCTCTACACCCATGATGTGGTTAATTCAGGGGCCAACTCATTACCACTGCAGATTAGCAACTGTCCTGCAACTTGGAGCTTCGGAGATTTGTCTGGGCCATTCCAAAGATGACTTATTTGCTCAGGTTCAATAGTAGCCTTTGAACCTTCCTAATTTCAAGGCAGGCTCAATTCTTTATGTCATATTGCCTTTTGAGCTTGAAATAGGCCTTGATGAGCCAGGTACATTACTGTGAGACACATCAGTCTTTACAGGGAAACACACAATTATAGTGTAGCTCCAAGAGGTAATGAGAATATCCAACAAAAAGTGAAGGGCAGATACCTAAGCCAATGCTATGATCTGTGTCCATGGACTTTGGAGATTTATAATATCAATAAAAGATCAATCAATATAAGATGTTAGGAGCAGAAAATCCCAGAACAGGGAATTGATAGCACTTAACAGAAGCACAATTATAGCAAGAGCCCCATTGCTCACTTCTTTGGTCTTTATGATGCTAGAAGTTGTTACTTTAATCAAATGGGAACAAGATAGTTTGATCTTTGAAATGCAAATCAGTGGGAAAACAGAATTTGACAGATAGAAATTCACTTTCTAGCCAACTAGACTGGAACACATCTTTTGTGGAGTAAAGAGGAGCTATGTATACTTCCGCTTTTAGACAACTTACATATCTTTTTTTGGCTTTTCAGTTTTGGCAAGTGACTGATCCACATTTTGCTGGGGAGGCGCATATCTATTCATTGTTTCAGAAATCAAATAGAGATTGCGGTTTGTCATCTTGACCTGAACCGATTTTTCCATGGCGACATTACTTATCACCTCATTCAAGCCAGACTGCAAACCTATTGGAGGAAAAAAAAAACAACAACAAACAAACAAAGAAAAAGAAAACATAAATGTTATGACAGATTATTCAGGTACAGGGGAGACACATTGTCTGTACAATTAATGCCTGAGGGAAAGACCAATGCATAATCTCACAAAGGGATTCTGGACATTTAGGAAAATGGAACTGGCTCAGGACCTTAGAGGGGAAGACATATGACAAAGTCAGCAGAACTCAAAATCAGATGGGGTTTCAGAGACTTCTCTTCCTACTCATACATATCTGACTTATATACTATCCCTAATAATTACCATTCAGCCTTTGTTTTAAGACCTCCAATGATGGGAAACTGGTTACCTTCCACAGCAGCTAACTGCACTTTCAGAGAGCTCTGATTCTTAGGAATTTCCCCCAGAGAAGCAGCCTAAATTTGCCTTTTTGCAGTGTTCACCCATTGTTGATAATTCTATCTACAGGGCCAAGAAGAATAGAATCGCTATTCCACATACCAGCCTTCCAAATAATTGAAGACAGGTTTCATATTCCAACCAGCAGCTCCAATCCCACCCCAATTTTTTTCTCTTTCAAGCTACATATTCTTGGTTCTCTAAATGAGTTTTTCTAATAGAATGATTTCAAAGCCCACAGCCAACCTAGATGTGCTTCATATTGCCAATATTCTTCCAAGAATGTAGAGAACAGAGTTGAACATAATATTTTAAGTGTAGTGTGACCAGGGTGGAGAGCATCACTTCCCTAGTCTTGGAAATTATGTTTTCTTTGATGGTATCTAAGGTCACCTTAGCTCTTGTGGCTGCCATGTTGCCCTGTAGAGTCATATTGAGCTTGCAGCCCCTAGAAATTAGAACATCCAATAAGAATCGAATTTATGGACTAGTTAATGCAAAGCCATTCTTACCTTGAATCTGCAAGTGTTGTTTCCAGTTGATGACATCTGAAGACTTGAGGGCTTCCTGACAATTCTGGAGATCCTTGGAATAAACTTGGTAGGTGTTAGTATAGGGATCGAAATCATCTGTCATATCCTGAGCAAGTTGGAAAAAAAGAAAAAGAAATAAAGCCATTGACTTTAATATAGCAAAGAGCCACAGTGTTGGGGGAAATTGTTGGTAATACAAGTGTTCTAGCTCTGCTTCTGGTGAAGTGAAGGGGAAAGGAGATAAACGAGTGATTTACCTGCACTTGAGGCCGGACAATGACAGTTTTAAAATCTGGCCACCTGTCCACCAATACCTCCAGCTTGAAAGGATTCCCCTGGTTCATATGGAAGATGGTGCCATAAACCTGGAGAGGCAGGCCAAGGAAACCAGAGAGTCAGTCCATTGGGAAAAGGTGATGACATCAGTTGATAGAGATTTATTATGTGCTTACTGAATTATCAGCCAATGTGCTAAGGACTGGAGAGTCAAAGAAAGGGAAACAGCAGTCACCACTTACAAGGAATTCACCATCTAATGGGGAGATAACATGCAACTACCTATAGGATATATTTGGGATAATATATAGGATATATACAGGACATGCAGGATAAATGGGAGACAGTAAAGGGAAAGCACTGGAATTAAGAGGAATTAAAAAAAAACTTTCCTACAAAAGATGAAATGTTCATTGAAACTTGAAGGAAGCCAGGAGGCAGAGATAAGAAACTTCAATGGTCATCTTGCCCAGAGGTCTCAAATATCCAGGCTGATGACGGCCAGATTATATCAAAATGTAATTGGTAATATTTAACAAGATAAAAATAGAATCGAATGTAATGTTGATTTGGTTTTCTAAACCATTAAGTTACTTCTGGGATTGGATCCTTATGAATGGCTTAGTAGTATCCATCTCTATTTGAGTTAGAAACCACTCATCTAGTCCAACCTATATTGAATCAATCAATCAACAAGCATTTATTAAGCCCTTACTGTAAGCCCTTTCTCATTGGGAGAAAGAGAGAATATAGATCAGGATGGTAAAAACAAAAACCCACACTTCTTATACACATAAGAAAAACAAGCTATCTATAATAAAGACCTGCAGCTTCATGTACAACCCACACTGTCTTTTCTGCTATGATATGATTTGGTTTGTTTAATATTAAAGTCAGGATTTTTACAAGATAAAAAGATAAAATGATGGGATTACAGTGGAAGATTGGTGAATTCCTTTTCAGCTATAGAAACTATGGTCTATGGTTTTCTGATGCCTGCAAGAGAAAATGGTAGGTCATATGTCTGTAAAGAAAGGATGAGAAAAAAAGAGGACGAAAGAGAAGGAAAGAAAGGGGATAAAAATGTATTAAGTACTTCCTATATTAGGCACTATACTAAGTGCTTTTAGAAACATCTCATTTGATCTTCACAACAAATTCTATAAGGTTTAAGTGCTATTCTGTTATTATCCCCATTTGAAATCTGAAGAAATTGAAAGAAAGGGAGATTAAGTGACTTGACTAGGACGACACTGCTAGAAAAGTGTCTAGGGTTTGATTTGGCAATGAAAAATTCCAAATTGAGCACTTGATTAAAATTGCATTTGTCCAGGGAGGCATGGCCCCAGGAAACGGGTCCAGAAATCTGAAATCTTCTCTTGGAGGAGGGAAGACATAAATCCCAGGAAGAGGGAATTGTCCCATAGCCAGAGTCAGAACTGAATGGAGGCAAAGTTGGCAGGGATCCAAATTACAGAGAGGACCAGGCAAAGGAACACTTTGTAACTAGATGTTTCAAGTTCAGATCAGAAAAGTCTATTCCCAGTGACTAATAGGGAATCTTACAAGTAGTTGCTTAAGTCAAGTTGTATATAATTGGAGATTCAATCTCCAATGAGCAGTCACACAGGAAGGAAGGATTTTCTAAGCAGGTTGCCCAAGGCAACCTGATATTGCAGATCATCAGGTTTGGGAATAAAGGTTCAAACTCTATTTCTGACACAAAATCCAAGTTACTTAATCTCTCATAGTATGAATAAGTACTGTGCTAACTTCTCTGAGCCTCAAGCAACTTTCCAAGACTTAGAGGAGTTTTAATTTTCCTTGCAAGGAATTCTGAGACTTGGAGCTCCTCCAAGATTATTTTGTGTATCATCAAAGGACCCCAGACTAGAGAACTTGGAAGGAAACCAATAGATTATCATTACCCAACTCTCTCAATTTTACTGATGAGGAAACTGAGGTCCAGAAACATAGTGACTTTCCTCAGAATACAAAAGTAGGAAACCACAGACCCTTGGGGTGGAAGACAATGTGGATTGTACACGAAAGTGCAGTTCTCTATTATGGACATCTTGCTTTTCTTTTTATGTGTATAATAAATAGGGTTTTTTCCAGTTTTTTTTAAACCTTGGTTCTAACTAGGAGCTGAGTTGAGAGTCTAATATATTAAAATTCATACTGAATTTGTGGGTTCAGACTCTGGCTTTTCCACTTACTATAAAATAGACAATATCTACATATAATAACAATTGAAATGCACGATGACTTTTAAGCACTAATAGCTAGTATTAAGACTTTTTGGATACCCAAAAGTACATCCTATATATACAAACAAAAATAGATACACACATATATATAATATAAAATATATATACATTTAATTATATATATAATGAATACATTGCAATTTTGCAGGTCACTGGCATCTGGGAACTAAGCTTAGGGAAGGCTTCATGTAGGAATTCTTATTGATTGTGTATGTATGTATATGTGTGTTACATCCAGGCTGATGACTGCCTATCATCAGTCATAATCATATGATATTATGATATTAATTTAATGGTTTATTAATCATATGTATGTGTGTCTATCATGTATGTGTGTCTATTATGGACCTCTTGGGAAGTGTCTAGTGAAGTCTGTGGACTCCATCACAGGACCATATTTTGAAATGCACAAAATACATAAGCTTACAAAGGAAGCCAATTAAAATACAGTTATAAAATATATATTAATTATATTCCATATATATATAATATATAGCATATGTTATATATAATATATTTAAATATATTAAAATAGAGTTATAAAAATATTTTTGAAACACAAATTCATCGAGGTTTGTTAAAAATCCTTGATATAGATGTGGTACCTGAACTGAATTTTGAAGGAAATAGGAGATTCCAAAAGGAGGAAGTTGAATGGAAAATAATTCTCGGAATCTGTCCAATTTGTGAAAAGGAATGAAATTAGGAGATGAAAGATGGACTGTCATACGTGTGAAATAGAGGACTAGAATGCTAAGTGCGTGCAATCATTCAATAAGCATTTCTTAAGGGGTAGGTGGTAAGCATTATGCCAAGTAACCGGGAAGGGGAAGGTTAGAAGGGTCCATAAGGTGAAGGGCTTTCCATGCCAGACTGAGCAGCTCATGCTTGATCCCAGAAACAAAGTCAGCCAATAGGGATGACTGAATAGAGGGAAATGACAAAATCAAACTTGCATTTTTAAAACGTCATTTTGACTAGTATTTGGAGGCCAGCCCAGTAGAGAAGGTTATTGCAGGAGTCCAGATGATCTGAGGTATTGATTGCATTGAGTGGAGAGAAGGCATTGTGCATGAATGATAAATGCAGCTGAGGGTGGAAGTCAGTGTTCATCCTTACCTTTATAGACTCAGGGATGTCCTTCCTCAAGGCTTTTTCCAGGGTCTGGAGCATCTGGGAGCTACGGAGAAGGAGCATCTTGGGCAGATGCTCAGCTTAGCTGTCTAAGTAATAACAAAAAGGGAAGAAGGAGAAAGACAGAAATAAGCAAAAGAGAGCCCTTTGGATGGGCCCTTACTCAGTGAGACTCCATGCCCGGAGTGGCTCTCCAACGTTCTCTATTCCTGAGCAGCCCATAAGGCTTTAAGCTGTTGACCAGTGCCCTAAACTCAGGCCCTCATCTGAAAGAACACAATGTCTCTGCTCCCACCCACCTGTTCCTGTAGCTGCTGCACAACCTTAGCATACAAAACTCCCAACTCGTTTAAAAGGGACTTTGCTAGGAAACCAGAGAGGGGAAGAGACATTGGCTAACTGGAGGAGGAACTGGGGAGGAGATAGTCACAAGTTAACAGTTAACAGTTTGAAAGATTATTCCGGGCCTTTGGCCAGCTCTAAGACCTTGGCTAGTTGCCTTAGCTCTATTTTTTTTAAATTAAATTATGCTTCTCAGTTTGCCTTTGGTCCCAGCCTCAAAGGCCATGGAATGGCCTGGACCACTACCTTTTGCCATCTTGTAGAATCTGCCTAATAGCAATAGCAGTATCTGACCCTTTATGGTTTGCAAAAATTGACATAGTTTCTTTTGGTACTCATATTTAACTATGAAGTGAAGGCTGACCGGGGGGATTGTTTCATTTTTATAGACCGTAGTTTGTAAATCTAGAGTTGAAAGAAACTTCAGACTATCTAGTATAATATCCTAATTTTATAGAGCAGGAAAGATCCAAAGTCACATAGGGAGTAAGCTCTAGAGGAAGAATTTGAATCCAGTTTTCTGAACCTTTCAAGCCATCATATACTTTCTTATTGGAGAGTAACACTATTGAGGTCAGTGATACAGTTATTATGGCTGTATGCCCTATGTTCTCGAAGACAACCATGACATTTGGTAAGTGAGATCATGACATTTCAATGCCTTGAAGTGAGGGAAGGCTGTACATTATGTGCAGACATAATGTATCTGTTTTCCAAGTGTTTCGCATTTGCTTCTTCTCCTCTGACTGTATAATATATCTAGATAGATAGATAAATAGATAGATAGATAGATAGATAGATAGATAGATAGATAGATAGATAGATATACTTTTAGGGGATCTAGTCTTGAATTATCATCCTGGTTATCACCCCTAGGCTGTATTTAATAACTTCACTGAGGACCTCCTACTCCCTTAAGTAGTACTCCCCAGTACCTACCAATGGTCCAAGGGAAGGAGCTATCTTTTCAATTCTGTCTCTTACTTGAATAGATTCCTTAGCTCCAGGAAAATTTATTTTCCAATGTAGTCCAAAGTCTCAAAGTAGTACCATAAATGTCTTCTAAGTATTATCCCATTTGATTCTTACAATAACTTAAGTGGAAATTGATATTTCCGTTTTTCAGATGAGAAAACAGATTCAGAGAGATTAAGGGACTTGATCAATAAATGCTTCGTTATCTCAGTGGATTACAATGGGATCCTTTTGCCTACATGTTGGAAAGCTATATTCTAAGACTTTTTAGAGTAAAATCAGAATATGGCCATAAGGTGCCAAAGACATATGTGACTTCTTAGGATTGAACCGATAACCTAGAACAGTAGACTTCCAGGTTTCACCTTTCTCAGAAGCTGATTTTATTTTTATGGCCAGGACAAATGAACTTAAAATTTCCATTCAAAAATTAAGATATGCTAAGTACAGATTTCTGGTTTTTTTTTCTTCCACTCAGTGGAAAACTGCAAGTGAAAGCAAAGCAAAACCTACCTGGGAAACAGTTGACCCTGTGTGATTATAGAATTTAGGAAGGAATAGAGGGAGATAGATGATTTTATAGAAAACATGGGATGTCTCTCTTAGAAACTGAGTTCTCATAGAATACTTTCTGGTTAGTTTTTCTTCCAAGAACTATAACTGGACCAAGAAGTTTCTGTACATTTTACCTTTTGCCAACTGGTCACACATCAGTGATCGGGTTTAATAATCACGAGAGGCAGATGACTTGACTCAGCAATAGGGTTACATGGGGGCAGAAAAAAGTTGGTCTCTTGGGTCTTTTACCTCTACACAGAGATCATATTACTATTAGTCTGATCTTTAATTATCACTGAAAGAGAGAGCCAGGAGAGACCTTAGGGGACAATGCACACAGCCCCTTCCTTTAGACACACGAACGAATTGAGACCTGGAGAGATTCCATGACTTGCCATGGCAGCATTCTTGCCACCAAGCCAAGCCGTTAATGTAATTAAACTACAACTAGTTTAATAGAGGCTGCTGTGATCTATTTAAAAAGAGTATATGTTTTGAAACCCAGCTCTGCCAGTTATGATCTTGGTGACTCAAAATAAGTTAATGAGTCTCCATTTTTCATGATCGTTTTACAATTGATGTTAAGCAATGTGTCTGATCATCTCAAAGATCAATTAGATAATATATGTAATGAGCTATATACATGTTAGCTTTTATTTTGTTAATTTTATCTTCTCAATAACATACGGACTAGGTTTCCTTTTCTCCCTAGACTTCTTCTTTTTTTTTTAATTTTTTATTATATATATATATTTTATAATATTATCCCTTGTATTCATTTTTCCAAATTATCCCTCCCTCCCTCTATTCCCTCCCCCCGATGACAGGCAATCCCATACATTTTACATGTGTTACAATATAATTCCCTAGACTTATTCTGCAGGAAAACAATTAGTATGGATGTCTTTTATTTTCAAACAGCAGTCAATTTTAGGGATATTTCCCTTTTTGTCTTCCAGACAAGGAATCCTCTCCTCTAGCAAATAAAAATTTTTCAGCAAAACAATGACTCCATCCAACAGTTCACAATTTTTCTCTCCCTGTTATCCTCTATATCTCTACTGAAAGCAGAATTGCAAATTCTCTGATCTCTTCCCTGGGGCCAAGAATGTTACTCCATGTTCTGTTTTGCTACAACATTTTTTTCGTTGCATAAATTTTAAGATAATGGATCTCACAGATTTTGCATCACTTATGTTGTAAGTGCTCATAAAAATTTAAAGAGAAAAAGACTACCAGGAAATAAATAATGGTAGCCATTTGCAACCCCATATATCACCATTGATCAAGAAGTAGAAAAATTATCAAAGAGCACTATAAGAACCTCAAAATTAAATTCACATACACATTCATAAACAATGACTTCAATATAAAACCGGGGACAATTGAGTGTAACAAAAATGTATTTTCTCAAAGATAATGCTCATGATATAGAGGTCTAAGATTTCTATATATTCTATACCTCTTTAGCTATATCAGAGGTACTGTCTTTGAGAAAAGAATTCTTAACTCTGACATGGTGAACACTGAATAACCTTTGAAAGATGACACTTTAACAGATTAAAAATGAACATGTCCTTGATTTGAGAGCCATTCCTGAATTAGCTGGCTCTGTACAGTCAGATTAACAATTTAGTAGAGCAAAGTAGTGCAAAATTAAGAGAAAGGATAAAAATAAGAAAAGATGACATTCTATTGAAATAAGATAGTAATGAAGAAAACTGAATAATGAATGGGAGAGATTCTAGAGAAGTTTAACTGATGAAAATCAGTTGTTACAAGAAGACCACCAAGAGAACCAAAAAAAGCATTCAGGCAATAAGCATCATTTACTTGACAAAAGGAGAGAGATATCAACCAAAGAGTGTATCATTTTAGAATACAAATAAAACAGAATCATCTTCAGGACATTTACAGATGAAAATGGAAGAACGACAAAGAAAAGAAATATCTGTAAAAGTAAAGCATTTTACCATCAAGAACAAGAAATCAACCACACTTGGGTTCTAAAATCACAATCTTAGATGTGGTTATAGATGAATTAGAATTAACAGCAAAGTTAAAGTCTCTCAATGCATTCATATGTACTACTTCTAGTGTCAATATTCTCTCTATATACTTGGTCCAATCTAGTTGCCATCCCTTCAATTTCTTTAATACTATAAATACCTCAGGGGCTGTCATATTATGCTGCTTCTATTCTCCTCAAATGATCAAACACTTTGTTGAAATGATTTTTTGCAAATCTTTTCCATTTTTCTTCTGTTTGTAGTCTGTTTTCCATTTTCATTATTAAATGCCACTAGGGTGACTGTGCTTAACTGGTTGTATCTTGCCAAGATTTCTTTATAAATGTCTCTTTCCACTGCTTTTTCCTGCTTTATGGGGCTCTATTATGTGGGTCTCTATGTTCATAATCATCCAAAATCCTTCTTTATAAAATTTTACAAACAAATTTATATTTTAACTTGGTTTAATCTTTGGCAGCCATCTCTATTGGGCAAACAAGCTACATGTTTGTTGACTAAGATAATTTCTGGTGTCTTTTGGTCAATATTGATGTCATTTGTTATCCTTTCCCCATTTTTACATTTTCAATAGTTTGTTTAAATAATTCAGGGATAAATCTGTTGGAGACAATGACTTTTAACTATAATCTTTGTAGCATTAAGGAAATCATTTTTCAAAAATTCAATCTGGGGTAATATTAAAGACAGCAATTTATCTAAAAATGATTTAGAGTATTAAGTGGACTTCAAATTTAGTATGAGTCAGCAGGATGATGTAGCTGCCCCAAATGCTAATTGATAGATAAATCCTTTTGGAAGTATTTACTAGAATCTAGTCATTGTGTTAAAAATGACCAAATAAGCCTAGACCCTATCCATAAGGAGCTTTTGTCTACTTAAGTAGGAAAAGACAATATATAAAGGGGAGCAGTAAAGGGAGTGGGAAATACCAGTGGCAATGCAGTCTTGGTGCATTAAAAGTATCATATCTTCCAGGAGTAAGGCTGCTCTCTTTGCTCTACCTTGATTAGAATTCATCTGAACTCTTGTGTTCTATTCTATACCCCATAGTTCAGGAAGGTTATTGATAAACTGGACAACATCTTGGGAAGGATAACCAAGGTAGTGAATGGCCTTGAGTCCCCACTGAAGCTTTGGTTAAAGGAAGTGGGATGTTTAACCTGGAGAAGTGAAAAGGCAGGAAAGTACATGATAGTTGTGGCCAACTATTCCTGGAATTGTCAGGGATGAGAACTGATTTCTGTCTGAATGACATATGGAGCTGAAAAGAGGCAAATAATGGCTTAATGAATGAAGGAATAAAACATATTTATTTATTTTTATTTTGTACTAAGCACCAAAAATACAAATACAGGACTTAAATTTGAATGGGAAGATACACTGCCATAAAGAAAGGAGTGTCCAGCAAGGGACATTATGATTTTTAAAAAATCTATAGTGGAACTAATTTAAGGCAATGTGTTTGTTATGTATCAGGCACTATTTCAAACTTGAGGGAATACAAAAAAGGGATAAAACCAAAAAACAAAAACCATAACTCCTAAGGAACATGTGTTTTAAAGTGGAAGACAAAATGTAAGAAACTAAAGAGGTACAGAGCAGATAGGTAGTAATTTGAAAGGGAAAAATAATAGGGGTTGAGAGGCCCCTAGGAGGGTTTCCTGTAGAGATGAGATGAAGCAAGCCAGAATAATGTACAGGTGAAGATGGGGCGCAGAGGATGCCCTCTGGGAATGAGGGGACAGTGAAAAGAATTCAGAAGCACAAAGATGACCGCTAGACATTGTATTGGAGGGCTGTGTAGCTGGATTATAGAATGAGCAAAGGTGATTAAGGTATAGAAAGATATGGGGCAGCTAGGCTTCACAGTGAATAAATTACTGGAGTCAAGAAAATTTGAGTTCAAATCTGGCATCAGCCACTTTCTGTGTTTTTCTATTCAAGTCACTTTGTTGAAGGTCAAAAGGAAACCCCAAAAGATTGGAGTTGCAGATCAATGTCCTGAGGTGTCTCAAAATAATTTGCAAGGTTGAACCCATCTCCAAGGCCAGGGCAAAGTTTAGTATAATTTCAATTGAAGCTGGCTATGTTCCAAAAGAATTTAGCAAAGAACCAGGAGCAAGAAGATAAATTTATAGGAAAAGACAGAGAGATCCAGTTCTTCATGATATGCTTATTTTATGGCTTAGAGGTAGAACTGAAGAGGGGTCTGCTGTGTACCTCAATATTGAATTTTACAGTTTAGAGGTGAGGTTGAAGACCTGGTATGTCCCTCACCATTTGTCTCAGAAACCTTTATCACTGACCAACAGATTGTCAATTGCTTTTTCCTCATCCTGGATAAAGGTCCTTAACTTCTCCAAGACTCTCAAAGGCTTTCAGTTGGGAGCAGATGCTGAGATGTATAAATAAGGTGCACTTTTCCCAAGAAGCTTCTCATCCCCATAATATTACAGATCCAGTTTAAAAAAACAAAAACAAAAACACAAAAATCTATACAATCAACTTCACAAGGTTATTCTGTGGGAAGTATTTTGCTAATTTGAATATCCTAATGAACAAAGCGATTTTTATTATTACCACGAAATAATTATTATCAGCATAAAATAATAATCATTAACATAAAACAATAAAGAGTAGGTATTTAATTGAGAGTTCTATGATAATGGAGAATGCACCTACTCTGTGGGAAGTATTTTGCTAACCTGAATATCCTAATGAAGAAAGCTGTTTTAATGATTACCATTAATTATAAAATTATTATCTACATAAAATAATAAATTAATATTATTAACATAAAAATAATAAATAAAATTAACAAAAAAAACTAGATATTTGATTGAGAGCTTTATGGTAATGGAGAATGCATCTATTCTGTGGGAATTATCTTACTAACCTGAATATCCTAATGAAGAAAGCTATTTTTATGATTATCATTAAATAAATAATTATCAACATAAAATATTAAATAATAATTAATATAAAATAATAAATCACTATTAATAATGTAAAAATAATAAATAAAATGAATTTAAAAAGTAGTTTATTTAATTGAGAGCTTTACGGTAACAGAGAATGCATCAGAAGATTATTGGATTTGCCTATCTTCCAAATCAAGCCTAGATGACATGGGGAGAGATAGATTTCTGTTTGGGAAAAACATCAGAGATCATTTAATTCAACTCTCTCATTATAGAGAGGCATAAACGAGGTCCAGGTAAGTTGTGACTTGCTCAAGAGAGGAAGGGACGGAGTTGAGAGTCAGATGGACATTTTCTGACCCAAACCCATGAAGAAAGAAAAAGTTTGCCCCAGTACCTGAGGATTCTCTGCCACCGGAGAGCTTTCCTCTTCTGCACTGGATCAGCCTCAGTACAGACCAGCTAAGTGCCTTGTGCCAGGGAGTCTGGAGCTCCTGACAGGGGCAGGACAGACTTACTGGGCACTTCAGGGCCACTGATCGGGATGGGAAACAGTCATCACAGGTCACCAAGGTGGTGCGGAACTGAACAGAGTCTAGAATCAGCCAGGATGGGGTTGTCATGGTTATTGGAACTTGGGTCAGTACGGGTCACAGTAGCTGAAGAGGGGAAGGGCAGGAGGGCTGCAGGGTTAGCAGCCTAGGGTTATATCTCTGTGCTTGGCGAGGGAATCTAAGATTGAAAGCAGAAGCAGAGTCAGTGAGGGCCAGGTGGGAGGCAAGGGAACCGTGGTTTCAGGCAGGGGAGAAATGGCTTGAGGAAAGCTGGTTGATCTTGACATTGAGATGGATCCCAAGGAACTTTCAGCAGTTTCTCACTTGAGAACAAGGATTTTTCCCCCACCTTGAAAAGCTCAGAGCTACCTAGTACTGTTAGATTTGAACTCTGGGCCTTTGGAGGCTAAGATCCTCATTTATACTTAGAGACATACAAGTAGATAGAAAGGAAGAGAGATGGGGAGAGACAGAAGACCAGAGAAATATGGAGATACAGAGACAGAGATACAGTAATGGAGAGGGATACAGAGAGATTTAGAGATAAAGAGACAAAGATGTAGGAGAACTAGAGGGCTAGTTCAGAAGTCAGAAGGCTTCGATTAAATTTTACCTCTATTGCTTACTATCCACATAATACTAGGGAGACTACTTCACTTTTCTGGGCCACAGTGCTACAAGGGAAAAAAATTAAATGAATGCCACTTAAATTAAAAAAAAAAAAGATCACTTCCTTGCTGTGTGATTCTGGACAAGTCACTTAATCCCAATTGCCTCAGCCAAAAGAAATTTAAAAGAATACTCTTTATAAAAAAGCAAAATATCCAAGGCAAATATTTAACTGGGAGATGTTTCATCCTATTTAAATATGAACTTCTTGATCCAGCCATTTTGGAGCTATGCCCAAAGGCCAATAATCTTTGATACAGCAGCATCTCTACTGGGGCTGTATCCCAAAGAGATCATAAAAGAGGGAAAGGGATACACATGTGCAAAAATGTTTGTAGCAGACCTTTTTGTAGTGGCAAAAAATTAGAATTTGAATGAGTATCAGTTGAGGAATGGCTGAAGAAGTTATGGTATATGATTGCTATGGAATATTATTGTTCTATAAGAAATGACGAGCAGGTTGATTTCAAAAAAGCCTGGAAAGACTTATATGAACTGATTCTGAGTGAAGTGAGTAGAACCAGGAGAATATTGTACACGGCAACAAGAAGATGATGTGATGATCACTTGTGATAGACTTGGGTTTTCTCGGCAATGCAGTGATTCAGGGCAATTCCAGTAGACTTGAGATGGAAAATGCCATCCACATCTAGTGAAAGAACTATGGAGAATGCAGATTGAACTATAGTATTTTCACCTTTTTTGCTTGTTTTCTTTTCATGGTTTTTCCCTTTTGTTCTGATTTTTCTTTTACAACATGACTAAAATGGAAATATAGTTAAAATAATTGTACATGTATAATCTATGTTAGATTGTTGTCTTGGGGGGGTCAGGAAGGGAGGGAGAAAAAATAAAACTCAAAATCTTATAAAAATGAATGTTAAAAACTTTTACATGTAATTGGAAAAATAAAATATTATTGAAATTAAAAAAATAAATGAGATGTTCTAACTATAGCAAGTCAGTTCATCTAGTTTCATCTTTCTAATATATAATGCTGAAAATATTTTTAATTTAACACATATTGATTTGGCTTTGTCAGCTTTCAAGTGTTTACTTGTTCAAAATTCTCTTTTTGTCTGTACATTTACAATTGTCAAATATTATTTATGCAGGAACAAGGTTTAATAGCTACTAAACAATAAGAAAATATCATCCTATTATATCTTGAGTACAGATTCAACAGAACAATTGTAAAGCATTTGCTTCTGTCTTCCAGATGCACAAAATGGCATTGATTCTTGCTCTTCAATGCAGTATTTGTGAGAGGATGTGCAAAACGATTACATTTGAAAAAATAGTATAAAAGAGAATTAGACTGTCTTATGTATCTGCATACTTCACATCTTCAAACGAAAAGGTATTCCAATGTTGCAGAAATGAAAAAAAAAATGCCAGCTTTAACAGGTAAATTTTAATTAAAAAAATTACATCAGAATGTGGAAATATTATCCAAATAAAATTCCATTGTTAGAGCTGAAACCGGTTTAAGGCCATTCAAGTTTAAGAACTTGAAGTATTAAGAAATTAATAATGTAAAAAATTAACTATGCATATGTACTTTCAAAAAAATGTTAAAAATATAAAAAAGAATAGTATTAGAAATCTTTCAGAACCCCACCTAGTATATGTGTATGTTTTCATTATCTAACAACTTGTTTTAAATTTCAATTTTACAAAGCCAAACAGAAAAAGCAACACAATAGATTATACTAAATAAAATTATAAAGGAAGCTGTAATTAAGATGAATGAAGAAAACCAAAATAGTGAAACTATTAAAACTTGCTTGTTATTTGTTGGACTTAGTTCCACACTAAGGCATAGTCAAGAAATGCATTTATTTTCAAATAAATTTCTCTACATTGCTATAACACATGTACTTTTCCTCAGTGCATCATCTAGCTAGCCCAAAGAATTACAATTATACTTTTGAAAAATTGAATTCAATCCAAAGACTCATTTCCCTCATGATGCAACAATACCTTGTCAGCAGAGTCCATCCTAAGAAATCTTATGAAGATTAAAGGGATTTTACCATGTTTTTCCTCAACAGCAAATTATTTATTATTTTCTAGTTTTTCTTTTTCAAAATATACCCTAAAATCATATAATAGATATATTTATAATTTAACAGTATTCAATTTGAAAAGAGAAAGAAATTTGCTTTAATAGCTTCTTTTAGCCTCAAATTTAAAACATCAATCAAGTGATGATAATTTAGACCAAATTTAAAGTCATTTATCTTATTACCTCAGATGTTTTCATGCTAATCGTAATAGTTTAAGCTTGAGATGTAGGGCATGTTCAGGGAAAATGAGTACTTCTGGTCTCAAAACTGTTGAGCCCCTTTCAGCTCTGCTTTCCATCTTTGGGGTCTACCTGATCCACCTAATTCTCACCTGTGGTTATAGCATGCTCAGTGGCCACATTCTGGTAAACCATTTCTGCAGATGGAATAAACCAGGTTGAGGGTAACTGAGGAATCTCTTCTCTATTTTGAAATTATCCACTTCCATCAAAATACATTCTCATACAGTATCATTGTTGAAGTGTATAGTGATCTCCTAGTTCTGCTCCTTTCACTCAGCATCAGTTGATGTAAGTCTCTCCAAGCCTCTCTGTATTCATCCTGTTGGTCATTTATTACAGAACAATAATATTCCATAACATTCATATACCATATTTACCCAACCATTCTTCAATTGATGGACATCCATTCATCTTCCAGCTTCTAGCCACTATGAAAAGGGCTGCCACAAACATTTTGGCACATACAGGTCCCTTTCCCTTCTTGAGTATTTCCTTGGGATATAAGCCCAGTAGTAGCACTGCTGGATCAAAGGGTATGCACACTTTGATAGCTTTGGGGGCATAATTCCAGATTGCTCCTCAGAATGGTTGGATTCTTTCATAACTCTACCAACAATGCATAAATGTCTCAGTTTTCCCATATCCCTTCCAACATTCATCATTATTTGTTCCTTTCATCTTAGCCAATCTGACAGGTATGTAGTGGTATCTCAGAGTTGTCTTAATTTGCATTTCTCTGATCAATAGTAATTTGGAACACCCTTTCATATGAGTGGAAATAGTTTCAATTTCATCATCTGAAAATTGTTCATATCCTTTGACCATTTAGCAATTGGAGAATGCTTGATTTCTTATAAATTAGAGTCAATTCTCTGTATATTTTGGGGATGAGGCCTTTATCAGAACTTTTAACTGTAAAAATGTTTTCCCAATTTGTTACTTCCCTTATAATCTTGTTTGCATTAGTTTTGTTTGTACAAAAGCTTTTTAATTTGATGTATTCAAAATTTTCTATTTTGTGATCAAAAATGATCTCTAGTTCTCCTTTGGTCACAAATTTCTTCCTCCTCCACAAGTCTGAGAGGTAAACTATCCTATGTTCCTCTAATTTATTTATGATCTCGTTCTTTATGCTTAAATCATGGACCCATTTTGATCTTATCTTAGTATGTGGTGTTAAGTGTGTGTCCATGCCTAGTTTCTAACATACTAATTTCCAGTTTTCCCAGCAGTTTTTGTCAAATAATGAATTCTTATCACAAAAGTTGGGATCTTTGGGTTTATCAAACACTAGATTGCTATTTTTATTCATTATCTTATCCTATGAACCTAACCGATTCCACTGATCAACTAGTCTATTTCTTAGCCAATACCAATTGGTTTTGGTGACTGCTGCTTTATAATAGAGTTCTAAATCAGGTACAGCTAAGCCACCTTCATTTGATTTTTTTTTCATTACTTCCCTTGAAATTCTCGACCTTTTGTTCTTCCATATGAATTTTGTTGTTATTTTTTCTAGGTCATTAAAATAGTTTCTTGGGAGTCTGATTGGTATAGCACTAAATAAATAGATTAGTTTAAGGAGTATTGTCATCTTGATTATATTTGCTTGGCCTATCCAAGAGCACTTAATCTCTTTCCAATTATTTAAATCTGACTTTATTTTTGTGGCAAGTGTTTTGTAATTTTGCTCATATAAAGCTGACTTTCCTTTGGTAGATAGATTCCCAAATATTTTATACTATCGACCATTATTTTGAATGGAATTTCTCTTTGTATCTCTTGCTGTTGGATTGTGTTGGTAATGTATAAAAATGCTGAGGATTTATGTGGATTTATTTTGCATACTGCAACTTTGCTAAAATTCTGAATTATTTGTAATAGCTTTTTAGCAGAGTCTTTGGGTTTCTCTAAGCATACCATCATATCATCTGCAAAGAGTGATAGTTTGATTTCCTCATTACCTACTCTAATTCCTTGAATCTCTTTCTCAGCTCTTATTGCTGAGGCTAGGGTTTCTAGTACAATATTGAATAGTAATGGTGATAGTGGGCAACCTTGTTTCACTCCTGATCTCACTGGGAAAGGTTCCAGTTTATCCCCCATTACATATGATGTTTACTGATGGTTTTAAATATATGCTCCTTATTATTTTAAGGAATAGTCCATTTATTCCTATACTCTCAAGTGTTTTTAGTAGTAATGGATGTTGGATTTTATCAAATGCTTTTTCTGCATCTATTGAGATGATCATATGGTTTTTGTTACTTTGGTTATTGATATAGTCGATTATGCTAATAGTTTTCCTAATATTGAACCAACCCTAAATTCCTGGATAAATCCCACTTGGTCACAGTGTATTATCTTGGGGATGATATTCTGTAATCTTTTTGCTAATATTTTATTTAAGATTTTAGCATCAATATTCATTAGGGAGATTGGTCTATACTTTTCTTTCTCAGTTTTCGATCTACCTGGTTTAGGTATCAGTACCATGTCTGTGTCATAAAAGGAATTTGGTAGGACTCCTTCAATCCCTAAATAGTTTATATAGCATTGGAGTTAGTTCTTTAAATGTTTGGTAGAATTCACATGTAAATCCATCTGGTCCTGGAGATTTTTTCTTAGGGAGTTCGTTAATAGCTTGTTCTATTTCTTTTTCTGAAATGGAACTATTTAGACTATTTACTTCTTCCTCTGTTAATCTGGGCAAGCTATATTTTTGAAGGTATTCTTCCATTTCATTCATCGAATTTATTGGCATAAAGTTGAGCAAAGTAGCTCCTAACTGTTGTTCTAATTTCCTCCTCATTAGTGGTGAGTTCTCCCTTTTCATTTTTAAGACTAACAATTTGCTTTTCCTCTTTCCTTTTTTTAATCAGATTTACTTAGGATTTGTCTATTTTGTTGGTTTTTTCATAGAACCAACTCTTAGTTTTATTAATTAATTCAATAGTTTTTTTTTACTTTCAATTTTATTGATCTCACCTTTTATTTTTAGAATTTCAAGTTTCGTGTTTTTCTGGGGGTTTTAAATTTGTTCCTTTTCTAGCATTTTTAATTGTAAGCCCAATTCATTGACCTTCTCTTTCTCTATTTTATACAAGTAGGCCCCTAGAGATATAAAACTTCCCCTTATTACTGCTTTGGCTGTATCCCACACATTTTGGTATGATGTCTCATTATTGTCATTTTCTTGGGTGAAGTTATTAATTATGTCTATGATTTGCTGTTTTACCCAATCATTCTTTAGTTTAAGATTATTTAGTTTCCAATTATTTTTTGATCTGTTTTCCCCTGGCTTTTTATTAAATGTAATTTTCATTGCATTGTGGTCTGAAAAGGCTGCATTTACTATTTCTGCCTTACTGAATTTGATTTTGAGTTTTTTATGTCCCAGTATATGATCAATTTTTGTATAGGGTCCATGAACTGCTGAGAAGAAAGTGTACTCCTTTCTGTCTCCATTTAGCTTTCGCCAAAGATCTATCATATCAAACTTTTCTAGTATTCTATTTACCTCTTTGACTTCTTTCTTATTTATTTTGTGGTTTGATTTATCTAATTCTGAGAGTGCAAGGTTAAGATCTATTATAATTTTGCTGTCTATTTCTTTTTGCAGCTCTCTTAATTTCTCCTTTAAGAATTTAGATGCTGCACCACTTGGTACATATATGTTTAATATTGATACTGCTTCATTATCTATGCTACCCTTTAGCAGGATATAATGCCCTTCCTTATCTCTTTAATTAGATCAATTTTTGTTTTTGCTTGATCTGAGATGAGGATGGCTACCCCTGCTTTCCTGGCTTTACCTGAAGCATAGTAGATTCTGCTCTACCCTTTTACTTTTATTCTGAATGTATCACCCTGTTTCAGGTGTGTTTCCTGTAAACAACATATATAGGAGTCTGGCTTTTAATCCAGTCTGCTAACTGCTTCCTCTTTATGGGGGAGTTTACCCCATTCACATTTGTGATTAGAATGACTAATTCTATATTGCTTGCCATCCTGTTAACCTCTGCTTATGCTTTTCTCCTTTCCTTCCCTCTTACCCCCCAACTCAGTATTAAACTTGTGAGCATCACTTGCTTTTCACAGCCCTCCCTTTTTAGTATCCCTGCCCTACCTTAAAGTTCCTCTTCCTCTTTTACCCCTTTTTCTCACAATTTCTGTATTGTCTTCCCCTTAGCTTACTCTTCCCTCCCACTTTTCAATGAAGTAGAAGAAGTTTCACCATAAATTGAATCTGTCTATTGATACACACTATGTTCATCCCCTTCCTTTCTTTCTCTCACATATAATAGGTTACCTTTGCCTCTTCATGAGATGTAGTACCACCACTTTACCCTTTGTTATAATATAATTTCCTTTCCACCTCTAGTTTCTAGGACAAATTATACATGTGTTCTTTACATATCTTTATGGCAGAAATATAGTTCTCAAGATTTCTTTTTACCTTTTTAGAAATCTCTTGAGTTCTGTATTTGAAGATCAAACATTTTGTGTAGATCTGGTTATTTCATTAAATGTCCATCTTCTTCCCTGGAAAAGGATGCTCATTTTTGCTGGGTAAGTTATTCTTGGCTGCATACCAATTTCCTTAGCCTTTTGGAATATAATATTCCAGGCCCTTCGTTCCTTTAATGTGGATGCTGCCAGATCCTGGATTATCCTTATTGTGGCTCCTCCATATCTGAATTGCTTTTTTTCCTAGCAGCTTCCAATATTTTTTCCTTCATCTGATGGTTCTTGAATTTGGCCACTATATTTCTTAGCATTTTGATTTTAGGGTCCCTTTCAGTAGGTGATCGATGAATTTTTTTCAATGTCTATTTTACCCTCTGTTTCCAAAATGTCTGGGCAGTTCTCTTTGATAATTTCCTGGAAAATAGTGTCCAGGCTCTTTTTTTCCTCACATTTTTCAGGGAGTCCGATTATTCTCAAATTGTCTCTCCTGGATCTGTTTTCCAGGTCTGTTGTCTTTCCAATAAGGTACATAACATTCTTTTCAATTGTTTTGTTTTCCTGGTTTTGCTTGACTACTTGGTTTCTCCTTGACTCATTCATTTCTACTTGTTCAAGTCTAATTTTCAATGATGTATTTTCTTCACTCACTTTTTTATATCTTTTTGTAATTGTCCAATTGAGTTTTTACCTTCTATGGAATTTTTTTCCATTTCATCAATTTTATTTTTTAGAGAGCTGTTTTCTTTTCCCAACTCACTAATTTTATTTCTCAATGATTTGATCTCTATATCTACTCTGTCTTTAAATGTGTGGGATGACTTCTCCAGACTCTCTTGCCAAGCTTCCCTTTCCTTTTCCCATTTCTCTTCTAGCTCTCTTGTGAGAGCCTTTTTGATTTCCTCTATGAGAGTTTTGTGTATTGAGGAGCAGATTATATCCCCTTTAGGGGATTCCTCTGGAGACAGTCTGCTTTTAGTCTCCTCAGTGTTTGAAGTCTTTTCTCTTTCCATACAGAAGCTGTCAACGGTTAAAGCCCTTTTAAATTTTTTGTTCATTTTGTCAGACTGGGAATCAAAGAAAACAAATTGACAAGAGAAACAATTGGTCTGTTTCTGGGCTGGGGGATGGGGTTGGATGGTGTTACTGGGCTTTCTCTATAGACGGGGGGGGGGGGGGGGGGTGGAGGGGGGAGGGAGATAGCAATGAGGCACTACCAGGACAGCGATGGCTGCGCTTAGTCTGTGCTCTGAGGCTCTAAGAATGCTCTGAGTCAGTCTGAATGGGGGTAGGTGTGGCTGGGTCCCGTGAAATGCTAGTTTTCCGGGGTTTTATTCTTTACCTCTGGTGTTTACACCTTCTCTGCTGCTCCTGGTGGAACATCAACACTGGAGTAAAGGTTGTTTTGCAGAAACGGCAGAGATCGTACCCCTCCCCCTCTGGTCTGTCTCGCTCTTGCTGCCTGCCCTCAGTCTGCGCCCAGTGTGTTCGTCCCCTCTCCTGAGCAAACACAGACCTTCTCTGGCGAATTTCAAGGATGGCTTCTGTTGGTGATTATTTGTGGGTTTCTTTTCCGGTAAAGCATTAATTCCGAAGCTTGTCATGAAGTAAGTTCAGAGAGAAAACGTGGAGCTCAAGCAGCTGTCTGCCTCCTCGCTGCCATCTTGGCCTGGAAGTCCACACATTCATTAACTTTACTAGCTTAATACTAGGTACCATCTCACTTGATCCCTACAATAACTCTTTGGGAGTAGGTATTATTATTATCCTCATTTTACATATGAAAAAGCTGAGGCTGACAGAAGTTAGGGAATGTTCCCATATCTCCACAGTCAGTGAGTGTGTGGGACAGAATGTGAGTTTTGTGGCTCCAAGCCCAGCCTTCCCTCTCCAAGTATGTACACAAACAGATGAAGATAAATAAAAAAGTATTTTGGGAGAGAAGCCAGCAGACAGGAAGAAATCATAAATAGTCAATATTTCTGAAGTTAAGAATCATAGAGCTGGGAAAGCTCTTAAACCTTAGATTATTAGAACTTGAAAAGACATCCAGAACATAGAGTCGTACATTAAAACATACACAAACATATACAGACAACAATAAAAACAAAGACTGTCAAAGATGGAGGGGACCCTAAACTGGAGAGAATGTCAGATTTATATGAGTTATTAATATGGAATGTAGTATATCAGAAGTTCAATAATAAGCTTCAATCCACATTTAGTCTCCTCTATGGCTGATTTCTTCTCTTTTTTTCTATTGTTCTGGAGATTTGACCATATTAAGAAAAGTCATACATGAGCTATAAGATCTCCCAGGAAGAAAGGGCCATGTTAGAAAGGTTATTGATAAGGCAGACAAAATGCAGAGGAAAACAATTGTAATGGTGAAAAGTCTAAAGATCATGTCATATAAGGATTATTAGAAGGAATTGGGGATATCTAGCCTAGAAAAGGCTTGACTAATGGAATAAAGAGAGAAGGAAAGATGCTCAAGGCCTGTTCTGTGAAAGAGAGGTTAGACTTATTCTTCTGTTTGATGCTGGAGAACAGAGCAAAGAGCAAAGGGTACAAATTGTAAATAGGCAGACCTATGTAAAAAAAACCCAATAATGAGAATAACTCCCAACTTCGAGAACTATTTGTATGATCATAGATCTAAGCTCGAGGGCCAGTCCTTTCATGAGAAGATTATAGATTTAGAACTAGCAAACTTCCAAATAATAGACATTCAAAGCAATTCTGAACCCATTAATTGGGACACGAATTGGAACCATGTAGATCTGAGTTCACAGACACTTCCTGACTATGACAAATCACTTAAACACTTCATACCTCAATTTCCTCATTTGTAAAATGAGAGAAATGGACTTGACCTCTAAGAACCTTTTTAGCTCTAAATCTGTAATTATCTGAATGATCTGAAGAAAGGCTATAGAGAATTTGGAGTTCAATGACAAAGACCATAAGAAGGTGCTTATAATTTATTCAATCAAAACAAATGGCCCCAAAGGCTCTCGGGAACAAAAATAATATGATGACCTATGTTAGGACAAAGGGGATGTTGCAGGGTCTAGAGTAGCGGACCCTCTTCAAGGAGTTCAGAGGAAAACTAGCTAGGATTTGAAGTGTGGTGGGGTCAGTTGGAGTGTAGAGGAAAGGATGGGTAGGAAAGATACAGAGAAGGGTCCAAAACTTCCTCATTGGCTCAGTTAAGGAAGGTTAAGGAAGGTCAATCTCCGCAACTCTTTGACAGAGACAGTTCCTAAGGGAATTTAGGCACTTGTATCTGTTTGTTAAGTAAATAAATCACTTAACAACAAAAGGATGGACTCAGGCTCTGCATAATTCATAGAATTTTAGATTCAGAGCAAGGAGTGATCTGGCCATTGATGAGTTCAACGTCCTCCAAGTTCATTTCAGCTGACATGCCAAAAAAGATTTGAGAAGAAGCAGCTCTGAAAAGTTTCATCGCCTACTTCCATGTCCAGAATCTCTCTTTTCCTTCAAGATACAAACTCAAGCACCAACAGCTGCGTAAAACCTTTCCTAATCCATGCCCTCCTCCCCAAAATAGCCTCTATTCCTAAGATACTTTGCATTTATTTTGTTTCTGCATATATTTGTACAGCTATTTGTTGTCTTTCCCCCCCCTAAAATGTCAGCAGTTTGAGGATAGAGACTGTTTCCTCCTTTTTCTTCTTCTTCCCCCCTTCTTTGTATCCTTTGTGCCTGGAATATAGTAGGTGTACAATATTCGAATATTGATGATTTGTTACACTAGGAAAAAACCCAATAGGATAAAAGCCAGGAGATTTTGATTCCCACCTATGCTCTGTATTAACTCACTATGTGACTTCTTGGTAGGTTAATTTGCTTTCTCTGGAGAGCTTACTGCATGCGAGGCAGAGTTCTAGGCGCTGGAGCTGAAATGAAAACATTTAAAAAAGAATCATGCTCCGACCTCATACAGCTTACATTCTGCTAGGCTACTAGGCTGCATATTTGTGGGGGAAAGGAAGGAGAAATATAGCTACACTAATAAGGTTAGCACACAGATAATTGAGAAAGGAGAAAACTATGATAATGAAGGGGAACAAGGAGAACTTCTTGGGGGAGTTGATATCTGAGCTGAACTTTAAAGGAAGATGAAAATTCACAAAGGAGAAGAGAGACAGCAGTTCTTGTTTCCTTGGTATTGTCAACACATTGGTTTTAACAAAAAATGTGAACCAGGACACTTTCATAGGTTAAGAGCTAACAGAGTCAATTAGAACAGGGAGTCAGTCCAATGTCTAATTTTATGAGGAAATTGAAACCCAGCCAGGTAAGAAAAGCAGGTAAACCCAAAGGCTAAGGTAACTTCAGGCTGCACAGCAGAGCCAGGGTGACAACTCAAGTCTCCTGCACCACTTTGCTTTTTTCTTTACCCTCATCATATTTTTCTTAATAATATTTCATCACTTCCATCTATTATAACCTGTTCAGCATCTCAAATTAATGCACATTTTCTCATTTTCCAATTCTTTGAAACCACAAAAATATGTTTGTAAATAAAATATGTTTATTTGTATGGATCCTTTTTCATTTTCTTTCATTTCTTTGGGTTCCTTCCTTTCTTTTGGGTGGTATTTTTGGGTCTGAGGATATATACTGGTCATTGCTGTCATTGTAAAGATTTTTAGGTGACTTGTTGAGGTCACAGAGTTTGTGAGTGATAATTGGGCATTGAAGCCGAGACTTCTGATTCCAAATCCAATGATCTTTTCACAAGATGGGAATTTCCCAACAGGGATTCTGAGAAAAGTGTTATGTTGTGCTTGGTCATTTACAATGGTTTCTCCTACCAGGTGTCTTGTAGGAATCTTGCATGTGTGTTGAAGGGCAGGAATGATCTTATAAGCTCAACGTACGGCAATAGGCAGTGCTTGCCAAGTCTTAGATTTGCCAGTATGACATCCCTGAGGTCTGTGAGTTTAGTGTTTTTATAGTTGCTAGGAAGGAGCCAGAATTAAATAAGGGGGTTGGATTAGGTGACCTTGGATTTATAAAAGGATATATATATATATGTATATATATATCTATATATATATATATAGATAGATAGATATATATGTATATATATAGATAGATATATATATATACACACACACACAAATGAATTTATAAAAGGAAACAAGCATTTTTAAGTGCTTGCTATGTGCCAGATGGGCAGCTAGATGGGCAGTGGATAGAGGGCAGGATCTGTAGTCAAGAAGACTCATCTTTTGTGAGTTCAAATCCAGCCTCACACATTTACTAGCTATGCAACCTTGAGCAAATCGCTTCACCCTGTTTGCCTCAGTTTACTCATCTGTAAAAAGAGCAGGAGAAGGAAATGGCAAACCCTTTTAGTATCTTTGGCAAGAAAACCCAAAAGGACTCATGGAGAGTTGGATGTGACTAATCAACTAAATAACAATAAATGTACTAGATTCTATGCTAAGTGCTTTACCAATATCCTTATTCCATTTGATCCTCACAACAATCCTTTAAGGTGGGTGTTATTATTATCTCCATTTCACAGCTAAGAAAACTGAGGCAAGCAGAGATTAAATGTCTTGCTTATGGTCATACAGAACTATGAAGACAGATTCGAATTCAGATCTTCCTGTTTCCAGACCTAGCTATTTATTGTGTTATCTACCTGTCTAATAGTCTTTATTTTAATTATTTTTAGGTCTTATATCTTATATATTTTTTCTTATTAGTCTAAAAGCTTAGAAGAGATTCATCATGGTATCATGGTTGTAAAACCAGGCTTGGAGTCAGGAAGAAGTTTTGCTTCTAACCCATAGAGGCTATGTGACCCTCTCTCAGGATCCCAACACTTAATGCCTCATCACACTATTAAGGCGGCCATGAATTGGAGAGAGCTTAGAGATGAGCTAATTTAACTCTATAATTTTCTTTTTTCCCCTTTTAATTAAAAAATTATTTTATTTTCAGTTCCAAATTCTCTCCTTTCCCCATAATCTTTTTCTACTTATTGAGAAGGCAATAAAAACAAAACCTATTGCATATATATATATATATATATATATACATGTATATATATGTATATATACATGTGTATATATATATAAATATGTAATATAATATATATACATATGTATATATATATATATATAATACAAATTCTCAATTAGCTACAACCACAAAAAAGAAAGAAAAAAGAAAAAGAAGAAAATGTGTTTAATCTGCACTTCATGTCTATCAGATTTTATGTGGAGATAGAGAGCATGTTTTATCGAGAGTCTTTTGCGATTAGGTTTGGTCATTGTTTCACAGTCACTAAATCTTTCAAAGTAGTTTATCCTTATTGCTGTTATAAATTGTTTTCCTGGTTCTGCTCCGCTCATTTTGCATCAATTAGTGTCTTTTCAGTTTTTTCCGAAACCATCCCCTTTACCATCATTTCTTACAGCATAATAATATGACAAATTTTTGGCTCAGGCTTCTTGCTACCATTGTGTTAAGGAAAAAAAAAACTCTGCCCCAGGCTTTATTTTGAACTTCCTGACACTATTTGCTTGAATTAAACATATCCCCTGTCTTGCCAAAGTCTGTGAAATCAAGCTTCATATTCCAATTTTAAACAGCTAACTCAAAGATCTCCCTTATTTTGTCCTTTCTGCAAATGTCCTTTGTTCCCATGCTGCTCACGTATTTATATTCTATATAAATGTTGCTCTGGGCTCATCAATTTTTGTATACAGTTATGTCTATGCACTAAATATAATACAACTACAGTAATATTTCAGCATCATTGATTTAGTAACTGACAGCAGTACCTAATCAATGGACCTAATCAATGATAATAATGAAATCTGATTACTAATAATATTTTATCACTTTACGTATTATAACTTGTTCAGCATCCCCAACTGATGGATATTTTCTCACTTTCCAATTCCTTGTCATCACAAAAATATGTTTGTAAACATAAATATGTTGGTATGTCTGGGTCCCTTTTTTCTATTCCTTCATTTCTTTGGATTAGAGTGATCTAGTAATGGTATTTTGGGGTCTAAGGGTATACACAGGTTATGCCTTTCATTTTAAAGATCATTATGTAACATCCCCCCATTCATGAGAGACAGTCAGGCCTGGAAGCCTGATATCACAAGATGAGAATTCCCCAACAGAGATTCTAATAGCAGAAGCCCTAAGACTTTTTCCTCATTTGGAATGCTTGGTTATTCAGTGTTTGCTTACTGATCATAAGGTCAGCATCTGAGTTAATAAGAGAAAGGCCATTTGTTTTCTATGTTTGAAGTTCATTTGGAACAGGGACAGGAGTCAGGAAACAACAAATCACAAGACCTCTTCATATCTCCATACTCAGTCCTTCCTGGGCTCAGTGGGGATGCTGAAGTTGGGCCCAAGGGATCAATAGCCCTTGGTCAATCCCAGCTTGGCACAGTGAGGCCGTCCCTCTCTCCTCTGATATGCTACTCATCCAGTTTCCTCATTTGTATTGCAGCCTGGGAGTTCTACACCAAGCCATTTTATAAATGATATGAAAATAAATGTTTGGAGATGGTTTTTATCTTCCTTTTCTTTATTTAAACAACTATGATTAAATATAGTGTGCTCTGATGAAAGGGCTAGAAGGACAAAGACAACTGATGATTTCCTAATAAATCTGTTGAGAAAGAAGATATAGAATATAAATATATTAAAATCAAGACTTAAGAAACCAGATTGAATCCACTAGAGGAAGGAGCTTCTTTTTTGAGGGCTTACCTTTTTTATAATCTTTTTAAAATTTGTCCAAATTCATGTAATAATGATACCAATTCCATCCAATGAGCATGCTTCTACATTTCTATTATATACAAATCACAGTGGTATGTGCTAAAGATACAGAAAAAGAGAAAAAAAGTCTTGGCTCTCAATAAACTTATATTATTTTTTCAAAAAAGATTATTTATTTTTAATTTATTAAATAAAACAAGCATTTCCATAACACAATTTTTATAATAAAAATATGATTGCACAGGAAACTGTAAATCTATCATGTACAAATTGCTATTCCTTCCAAATATTCAACAAAATCATCATACGAGTTTCTTTTTTTCCCATTATTTTCTTTCTTTTTCTTACATCTTATTTCTAGAGATGGCTCTCATTAAAGACAAAAAGGTATGTTATATATAATATATATGTGTGTATGAAATTTTTCTATATAATTTTATCAATTTTTAATATAAATTTAAATTATCCTTCATATGATTCTTATTTTAAATTTGTGTACTTATAATAGAATGTTCTCTTAGAGAGTCTGACATCTGGGCAGTTCTCGTTTCTTACTGTTTGATTGGTTAATTATTACAAGAATCAGAGTTAGAAAGGATCATAAGGGATATCTAGTTCAGTCTTCCATTTTTCATATGAGGAAAATAAGACCCAGAGAGATGAAGCTCCTTACATTTCAAATAATGTTGATAGTCACAGTATTGATATATAAAAGAGATTAGATTTAAAGTTAGGTCTTTTCTTTCCATTGTACCATATAATGTCTGTTCTTGAGACAACCAAATAGGGTTAAGCTATCTTGAATCCTGATCACAGCTGTTCATCCCATTATCCTGTTAGTCAGTCAACAAGCGTTTATTAAGTACTTACAATGTGCCAGATACACTCTGTTTCTTCTGTGTGATAGTCAAATGAAATACCTCAAACATGTTCCAAACTTTATGACTGCTGGGCTTTTATTCAGACCTAGTTTCCTCATCTGTAAAATGGGGCGTTTGGGTTAGACTAGGTTCTACTTTTTGGACTTCTTTTCCATATTTTTTCCATCTTTGAGTTCTATTCCATTTCCAAATCTATGATTCTATTATTACATTTATAAGCTTTGGGGGTTCATTTTCCCAATTCCAACTCACATTGGGGATTTGTCCCAAAGCTCTGCTACTGTTCCTTAGGGTTCTAGGAGTACTCTTTGGACTTTGGGGACTTTTCTCTAATATTTTAGCTCCTTAACCCCAATCTGATATGTTCTCCTCCTTCTCAATCAATCAGTTACTATCTCTTCTCTACATCAATTTGCCCATTAGTAGCTTCTTAATAGCTCTGGGAAAAAAAACAAAAACAAAAACAAAAACAAAAACAAAAACAAAACAAAAAAACAAGTAACACCCTGGAGCTTTTACAAAGAGAAGATACAGAGAGAAGATTATAAAACTTGTAGCACTCTCTCGTCTCACACTTCATGCCTTGATTATTATGATGGTGTGCTGATGATCTGCCTGCCTCCCAGCTCCCTCCACTTCAATCCATCCTCCAAACAGCCACTAAAGTAAATTCTTTAAAACATAAGTCTGATCATGTCACCCATCTCTACTCGATAAACTTTCCACTGCCTCTAGGAGTAAATACAAAATGTTCTGTTGGTCATTCAAAGCCTTTCCTTAACTCTTACTTTTCCATTCTTCATACACCTTTCTCTCTGTCATATAATTTCCACACCAGTGACACAAAGTCCCATAAACAAGAAAGTTTATCTTTCAATCCTGAGCATTCTCTCTAGCTACTTCCATACATGGAATATTGTCCTTCCTCTGCTCTAACTACTGAACTCTCTTGCTTCTTTTAAGTCCTAACTAAAATCCTGCCTTCTACAGAAAGCTTTCCCTAATTCTCAATTCCAGTGCTTTCCCTCTGTTAATTTTGTGTTTATTCTGGATCTAATTTGTTTTGAATATAATTGTTTGCACATAGTCTCCTCCATTCCCTCGGAAATTCTTTGAGGTCAAGGACTGTCTTTTGCCTCTTTTCACATCCCTGGCAAGGACCAAAGTGCCTGGCACTTAGTAGGGACTCTAAAATGTTTACTGATTGATGGTCCCTGGGGAGAGTGGACTGGCTGCTTCTAAAGATTGTCTTCAACAAATTCACTCCTATGTGTTCCTTAACTGATGGATAGCTCATTTCTTTATTTTCAGGACAAAATAAATCAACTGCCAGTTCAATTAATTCTGAGGCTGGCTCGGCTATTGTGGTTCCTGACAGACTTTCCCAGAAACTCCCATTGCTGGACATCTGATAATTCTCTTGACCTTTTGAAAACTACAGGGTTGAACCTGGTTTGGTCTAATCCTCAATCACTTCAGATCAAGCTGGGAAGAAAGACAACAGATCTTTTTTTTATTAATTTTATAATTATAAATTTTTGACAGTATATATGCATGAGTAATTTTTAAATAACATTATCCCTTGTATTCATTTTTCCAGATTTTCCCCTCCCTCTCTCTACTCCCTTCTCTAGATGACAGGCAATCCCATACATTTTACATATGTTACAGTATAACCTAGATACAATATATGTGTGTAAATCCAATTTTCTTGTTGCACGTTAAGTATTGGATTCCAAAGGTGTAAGTAACCTGGATAGATAGACAGTAGTGCAAACAGTTTACATTCAGTTCCCAATGTTCCTTCTCTGGGTATAGTTGTTTCTGTCCATCATTGATCAGCTGGAAGTGAGTTGGATCTTCTCTATGTTGAAGATTTCCACTTCCATCAGAATACATCTTCATACAGAATTGTTGTTGAAGTGTATTGTGATCTTCTGGTTCTGCTCATTTCACTCAGCATCAGTTGGTGTAAGTCTCTCCAAGCCTCTCTGTATTCCTCCTGCTGGTCATTTCTTACAGAGCAATAATATTCCATAGCCTTCATATACTATAATTTACACATTCTCCAATTGATGGACATCCATTCATTTTCCAGCTTCTGGCCACTACTAAAAGAGCTGCCACAAACATTGTGGCACATACAGGTCCCTTTCCCTTCATTAGTATTTCCTTGGGATATAAGCCCAGTAGTAGTAGGCTGGGTCAAAGGGCATGCACAATTTGATAACTTTTTGGACATAGCTCCAAATTGCTCTCCAGAATGGCTGGATTCTTTCACAACTCCACCAACAATGCATTAGTGTCCCAGTTTTCCCACATCCCCTCCAATATTCATCATTATTTGTTCCTGTCATCTTAGCCAATCTAACAGGTGTGTAGTGATATCTCAGAGTTGTCTTAATTTGCATTTCTCTGATCAGTAGTGAAAGACAACAGATCTAAGGAATAAGAGGTGCCATGCATTTATTTGTGACTCAGGTCACATAGGTGACCCCATCCAGGTGGGGATATAATACAGCAAATAGTGTCTGTTTCCTTTCTCTTTAGCCAGAGGTTTGCAATATTTCTTTCTTTTTACTGAACTTCTATCAGAGAAGGATGGATGGTGTAATCATTTTTTTAAAGTGATGGTGATAGACACTGCTGAATATATTTTATTTGATCCTTATAACAATCCTAGGCAGGCAAAACTGTTTTTATCCCCATTTCATAGTTGAGAAAATTGAGGCAAACAGTACTTGTCCAAAGTAGCAAGTGTTTGAGATCAGACTGAACTTGGGTTTTCTTTACTACAGGCAGTTTTCTAAGTACTATCATCATCCAAATGTCTCGAGGCAGGAAAAGAGAGAGTTCTTATATGTTTATATCTTTTGTGTACATTCTTAGTTCTTCTTAACAATCAATCAAAATGTTTTTATCACTTTGTAGAAAGCCAACAGGAAACGGTCAAGATATCTGCACTGGATATGGAGAAAGAAGGTAGAATCTCTCCATTATGTATTGTCATGTGTCTGGAAATGCAGATAAAGACTAAGTAGACAGTATTGTCCAAGGTCCTGTGGATTGAGATTTCATTGGCTTTAAGATGTAAAAGTATTTGTAGTTCTTTGGAGAAGGTAAAAATAGGACTCTATTTGAGAATGTGCTCATAAATTGGGAAATGGATAAACAATGTGATGGAATAGAATTGTGAGGCAATCTTCCTCTCTTTCCACTTTCCCCCTTCCTCTCAACTATTCCAGGATCCTATAATAGGTCTCTCCAAATATTTGAAGGACTGCCATATGGAAGAAGAATGAGACTATTCTACTTCATCTCAGAGGATAGAAGTAGGAGAAATGGAGTAGGGGCAGGTTAGGAAGAGAGATGCAGAGAGATCAATTTAAGCTTTTGTAAACCTATATTTTATTTTTTTCATTTCCTGGAAGGCATAAAGAATAATAAACATTGTTATATTTGTATTGTCAATCAAAACAAATCTCCATGTTGGCCATGCTCCATTTTTTTAGAAAGTAACTCATTCTGTACTCTAAGTTTTTCACTTCTCTATTAGGCAGTAAGTAGCAACTTTCTTCATCAGTCCTCTGGCATCCAGAGTGGTCATTAAGCTAATAAGAGTTCCTAATTCCTTTAAAGTTATTTGCCTTTACGGTATTGCTGCTTTATAAATTGTTCTCCTGTTCTCTTTATGTTACTAGGCATTGGAACACATGTCTTCTCAGGGTTCTCTGAAGTTATCCCTTTCGTTGTTTCTTACATCACAACAATATTCCATCACATTTATATGCCATAATTTGTTCATCTATTTCCTAATTTATAAATACCTTCTCAGATAAGGTCCAATTTTAACCTCCTCCAGAGAACTATGTTTTTAATTTTCTTTTTACACCTTAGAGTTTGTTTTGCGTAGAATTAATGCCTTCCTTAATCTCTCCTGCTATTTCACTGTTAAATTAAATCTTATAAATGAATGAATGAAATCTATCTATGTATGTGCAATATATATTTTGCCTTCCTTTAATCAGTTCAGATGAGAGTAAAGGTGAGATGTCGGCTGCTTTTCCCAACAGCTTTGTTTGTTTATGTAAATATCTACTTGTGTACCTTAATTATGTGAAATAATTTCCTCTTCCTCTCTTCCTTTCCCTTATTTCCCACCCTGTGTATTTAATTTTTTTCTTCTCTCTTTGTATTTACTTAAAATCATCATGCTATGATAGAACTTCTTTTAGGCTTTGTTTAATTAAATTTCCTTTATGATCTCTGATGATAACAGGATTCAGAGGGGATACCTGTGTCATCTCCCTGTGGGAATACATATTATATGATATTATATGTATATTATATACACATATAATTATCATTGTTCATTCATGTTTACTGTTTCATGTCTATCTTAACTCCTATTTTTGAACCTCAGACTTTCTATGCAGTTTTATTTATTTATTTATTTGTTTGTTTGTTTGTTTATTTATTTATTTTTCTGAGGCTGGGGTTAAGTGACTCACCCAGGGTCACACAGCTAGGAAGTGTTAAGTGTCTGAGACCAGATTTGAACTCGGGTCCTCCTGAATTCAGGGCTGGTGCTCTGTCCACTGCGCCACCTAGCTGCCCCCTTTCTATGCAGTTCTAACATTTTCCATCAGTGCTTGGAAGTTTTCTATCTCATTAGAGGTCCATTTTTCTCCCAAAGCATGTGTATTCAGTTTTGCTGAGTAAACTATTCTTGGCTGTGAGCCTTTGTCTTCTGGAATTGCATATTTCAAGTTCTTTGCTTCTTTATAATAGTGGCTGCTTAGTCACGTGTAATCTTGACTATAGCTCCACAGTTCATAAATTCATTCTTTCTGGCTGCTTTTCCCCCTTTAACTTAGAAGCTGGATTTTGACTATGATGTTCCTGAAGCTTTTAATTTTGGAGTTTTGTTTTTCAGGAGGTGACCAATGGATTTTTTCTAATTCCATTTTTCTCTCTGAATCTATTAGATCTGGACAAGTTTCTTTTCTGCTTTCTTGAAATAGGATGTCTAAGGTCTTTATTAGCTCATGGAACTCAAATGGTCCAATGATTCTTAATTTTTTTTTCTCCTTGATCTTTTTTTTGTCAGTTTTTTCTGTTATGATGACATTTTTATTTTACTTTAATTTTTTTTATTTTTCAGATTTGAGATTATTTTAATATTTCTTGTTGTCTCATGGAGTCATTGGTTTCTATTTGGTTCATTCTAACTTTCAGGGTATATTTCATGAGCAAGGCTTTGGGCTTCTGTTAATTTCCTTTCATGACTCTCAAGCTACGCTTTTTTTTTTTTTGGTATGTTAAATGTTGTGTTATTCTAAAATCTCAGAGACAGTCTAGGAACCTGAAAAATTTCATTGTTCTTAGGGTGATCTGATCAAGAAAAGAGTCTTATTGCTGTTTTCAAAAGTAGAGTTTTGAGAACTGAGTGATCTCTTGGGAATTGATGTCACTAACCCCCTTCTGTTTCATTTTACCATGTATTGCCTTAGTACAGCCTGCAGGCTGGCTTCCTTGAATATCTTCTTTTAGTTTCTAATTTTGATAAAATATTTTATTTTGCAAAGGACAACTTTGAAAGCCCAAGGAAAAAATGACCTTTTTTTTGTCTGGTAGAAAAAAGTATGGCTTATTTTGATCCTATAGAAATAGTTATACTAACAAGGACGTATTTCTCTTTTTGTAACAAGTGATAAGCATCTTTTTGATATAAGAAAAACACTTTCTTTCTCTATGTGAACCGCCAGTGTATCTCTTTGCTTTGTCTAGTGAGTGATTGTAAGAAATCCCAGAGAATAAGGAATCTTAAGTCTTAGCCATGTCTTTTGTGTAACTTTTTGCTGAGAACATGAGAATGGGCTTGCAGTTATCTGATGGAATTCCAGGAAAAGCACCAAAAATATCGAAAGGCTACTCTTCTGGTGCATTAATTAACAAATAAATATCTTTTATTGCAAGCCTGTATTTATCCCAGAAACCTGGCCAGTTCCTTGAATAAACAGTCTTCCTAAAAGAATTCTCTTTGATGAGCCTCTTATGATAAAGTATCTTGTAGCAGGAAGGCTGCCATGTCTCAAGAGTCACATATCAAATGAGAATACTCAATAGTTCCTTCTTGGTTCTCAGCCTATAAAAGTCCCCTAGTGGAAAGGGACTTTGAGGATTTGGTCTAGGAACTCTTGGACAAACTTGCCTAGCAACGGTTCCCCCTGGAGATTCTGAATAGCTGTGACTGTCCTCCCAGCCAAGGAATTCAGATCTTGTTGCTTCCTCAGAGTGGTGATGATGTATGTTGTCTGTATGTTATAGTGGCCACTGTGTTTGTTAATTGTGTATTATTTTCCTGCTATGAGTTTCCTCTTCTCTTATGTCTTATTTAAATCATGGTTCTAAGCAGTAATAAACTGGTATCCACCCTCTTTAAGACTATTCCTATTGAATGTGAATTCTGAACCTAGATTAATCTTATAGTGATTAGGCAAATGATAGACGGTATAAATGTCATCTGTGGAATTGTAGCAGACATATATGTCCATCATTTCCTAGTGGAGTGCCTCATTTGGGTAAATAAACGTGTTTCTCCTATGTCTGTCTTCTGTGTTGTCTTTTTTGTAGTGACTAGTCAGTACCGAAAGGGGATTTGTGCAAATATTTTGGAGACCATAAAGGGACTGCCAACTCAGACCATCTCAGCTTCTCATCTCCAAGAACACCAGGTAAATGCACGTATTTGGAGACTTGTAGAGAGGAGGAGCAAGAAGGTCTGATAGAGTTGTTGTCCAACACCTTTGTGTAAGTTGAGAGCTCTTCAGAGATAGGGATAGAATCTATTTTTTGTCTCTTGCATCTGAATAATCCATACCTATTAGATATAAACCAATAAACTGAGGCAATCACCTAGGCAGTCTCCCTGAAGCCCCAATGAATATGGTACTATAATTCAGCACAGGAACACAACGGTTTAGCTGAGGAAAGTAATTTTTAATAGAAGGGCTTCTTCTATTTCTGGGTGAATATTTGTGCCAGGACTAGGATTTTTCTGTACTTTATGTCCCTTTATTTCATTTTCCACATACTAGTCTCCTGCCATTTAAGACGAACATATTTCTTCCTTTCTAAATTACCCTTCCTTTTAAAATTCTTGGTAATAAGTAAGCCAAAAAAGAAACTTTCCATAATGAGCTATTATGGTGGCAGGGACACCCAAGACACATATGCAGAAGAAGAGAATGCTTCTAAAACACCTGTAATTAGGGAAGAAGGCCCAAGTTACAAGAGTGCACAAGTTGGTGGGGTCCAAGACTGACATGAATTTTCAGTAATCAGAGTAGATCCTTATCACTAATGATCTATTTCCAGGAATTTTTTTTCCTAATTAGCCAAAATAAGCTTAGTAGGGCTCTGTTACAAAACAGAATGACCAAAAATACTGGATCCCATTAAAGAAGAATGACTAGTTAAGTAAGTCTTATGTCAGCTTTAGATCATTAATGATAAAGATTCACTCTGATTACGAAAATTTATGTCAGATTTAGGCCCCATCAACTTGTATACTCCTTGGGAAAATGACTATTGGCTTGGATAATTTGGGGTTGCTAGGTGATGAAATGAATAGAGTTTTGGAGTCAGAAGGATGTTAGTTCAAATTTGATCCCAGAATTTAATATCTATGTGACCCTGAGCAAGATACTTAGCCTTGGTCTTAATCCACCAGAGGAAAACAATGGCAAGCTACTTCAGTATCTTTTCCAAGAAAACCCCATGGAGTGTATGGTCCATAAGGTCATGAAGACTTGGACATGACTGAGCAACAATTTACTAAAGTGACATAATCTGAAAGCCAGAGGTAAGTGGGGGTATTGGGGGGGGGAGCTGAAGGATTTTTAAACAATATCCAACAACTACCTGGACTAATTCAAAAAGTTTTCCCTGAACCTGAGCAAGGCTCCTGAGTGTGCATTTTGTTAGCTTAAAGATCAGATAATTCCTTGTGCTTTAGGGATTCTAGATTACAAGAAAGACTTTATTCTTTTATGTCCACAAACAAAAAGAAATGGTAGGTTCTTCTTGTTATCTAATTATGTCCAACTTTTTATGACCCTATTTGAGGTTTCCTTGGCAAAGATACTGGCTTTGTCATTTCCTTATCCATCTCACTTTACAGATGGAGGAACATACTAGTAAATATCTGAGTTCACATTTGAACACATGAAGACTAGTCTTCCTGCCTCCAGGATCAGCACTATATCCCCTGTGCCCCCCAACTTCCCTACAGTAAACAAAAACATTATGTCTTTTCTTTTCAAGTAATATCCCAAACCCAAATAATTCATATTTCAGCTACAAAGTATACCACTTGTTTCCAAAATCCAACTGGGACTGGTAAGCCTTTATGGATTTGGGAGAGGATTTTTGTAAGAAAAAAAATTTGATACCACAGGGAAATTCTCTTTGAAATATCTCTTTGAAGAGTAGGTAAAATACTTTATTATTCACTAATATTGTTTGAACCTATTTTTATTTGTGTATTAAGTGTCTGACTCAAGGCTTACCACAGATTATAATTACTTTGGGAACCCTTCACTGCAAGGAAAGCTTAGATCCCACCCAGGTCTTTTTTGGGTACATCCAAAGAGCTTGTGTTTTGGCTCTGTACAAGTTTTATTGAATGTTTTTATTTACTTTTATCTTACCTTTATATTTTTTTATTTTTTACTTTTATTTACCTTTATTGAATATCCCAAGCAATCTATGTAAATGCAGGCCACTCAGCTTGTATCCCTGTTTGGACTCGATAAAAGTTAACAATTCTCTTCTCTGCTTACTATCAATAAAAATCCTTTCTTTAAAAATCAATATAAAATGAATGCAGAAAGTCCTTTACCTCTGAGCAGGGTCTATACGAATTGATAAATATTAGCTGGGGACAGTTAAATGATACCTACCTTTTTGAAAAACCAGTCTGATAGTCTCACTAATCATAGCATTTTCCTTGCATTGAGAATGGTTGTGCATAATCCAAAATATATTACAGAATGGACTTTGTTATAATTCTCTAGGTCAAGGATTTGTTTAAATTATTCACTGAGTGATTATACATGGATTAAAATTTACCCTTAAACACTGAATTCATAACACAAATTGGAATGCATTTTTACTAAGTAATGCTTTAGAATAAGATTGTGATCTTAGGCATAGAACCCTAAATAATACCCTGGAAACTCATACAAGATAATGCCCTGATCCTTATTATCACAACCCTGGGACTACTCTATTGCATGTGGCCCTTTCATCAGCCTAGAATGGACTCTGAATATCCTTTCTCTTTTCCATATTCCAAAGGATTTATTTTCTTATACTCTCACCAACTTTCATAGTTTCTCACACAGGATAAGGAAGTTTGTTTAATAATCTATTTATACAGTACCTTGGATTATTAGGATAAGTGCAAGTGATAAGTGTAGAAATTTTTTATAAGATTTATTATCTTTGTTGTTGAGTTGTGTCTGATTCCCTGTGACTCCATTTGGAGTTTTCTTGGCAAAGATGGTGTAGTGATTTGTCATGTCTTTCTTCAGCTCATTTTGCAGATAAGGAAGCTGAGATAAACAGTTATGTGATTTGCCCAGGGTCATACTACTAGTATCTGAGTGAATCTGAACTCAGGAAAAAAATAGTCTTATTGACTCATTATAAGATTAGTGATCTGAACTGGGCTATTGTCAAGATTTCTTAAGAATTAGAAAAATCATTGAATGTCTTGATCAGAGTCATTCAAAGTTTCGAAGAGCAAGCTGCTTCTTCAGCATCAGTGGCACTCCCAAATCAAAGGACAATGGAAGATAGCCCATCTTCCTATCAAGTAGATACCTGTACCTTAGTTGGAGTGCAAGTTGTTTTAATATTGACCACAACAGAAGTATTTCTGAGTGAAATGAAAGGTCCTGTCAAGTTGTCTCCTGGCATAAGAGAGGAACCTTCAGGTTAGAGTCTATGGGAACTATTTAATGGGCTTAACTCTGGATGAGAAGCTGACTCTTCTGTTGTTTGAGATGTGTAAAACTATGCTTATCTTCTATTTCTGTGAAAAGCGTGTCATCCAAGGTTGTATTTCTTCTGTCAAAAGCAGTGTCCTTCTAGATACATTACCATCAGCCCCTGAGGAAAGGGGAAAAATAATTTTGAATCTTATACTTATCTGAGTTGGCCCTGTATCATTTTGAATCAAAATGTGGATTGTCAAAAGTAGATTTGGGGGAGTTGAATAATCTACTGAGACTTAACATAGCTAATTCCATTTTGTTTTACAGTCACTATTTTACTATGTATTGCTTCAGCACATACTTTAGCTTCACTTCTTTGAGTGTTTCCATTAAGTCTCTAATGGCTATGAAAGGTTTTCTTTTGTAATCTGTTTTATTTTGTAAATCTGTCCCTTTTATTCGTCTTATGCAGCAGGTGATATATAGCTCCCTTTGATTTAATATGGACAGCTTTGCTAACTAGGACATATTTCTTCTTTTATAACAAGTGATAAATGGCCTCTTTTTTATATAACATATATACATTCCTTCTCTATTGCCCAACAAGCCCATCCCTTTTTTGTCTCATTTAATGAATTGTTGATGAGATAAATAATAGACTGGTAAAATTATCATTAGCTAACTTATAATAGACACCTATGTCTTTCATCTATTGGTGGAGTGTGTCTCACTAGAAGAGAATAAACTTGAATTTTCCAGTGTCTGTCAGTGACTACTGAGAAACCAAAGAATATTAATGTAAAAATCTCCCTCTGATCTGAACTCTTGCAAGTTTTTGACCTGGGTTTTAATTAGAAATATTGCTAGATTCAGTTCCTATTAGTAAGCTAGATAATTTTGATTCAGAGCGATAAACTGCGGTCTCTCTTTTGAATTGGGCTTCCTGTGTTATATAAAAAGAGAGAATCAAAAGTGTAAACTCCTTTGAGGTAGTCTTCACTGAAAGATTAAGAGGTAAAAGAGACTTTATACAATTGTCTAGTGGAATTGAGGCCCGGAGAAATTAAAATCAATATACACATATACACATACATTTGCATAGATATCTATAATCATACACATATACACATATATACTATTCATATACACCTATGTGGGATTGTACTATTGCTTGTGTGTCCTATTTCTCTGAAGGTGGATAACATCATCTCTCTTAGATTCAAGTTTTCCCAGTTTTCTAAATCTACTCCATCTCCTACACCACAGCTATATTCCATCCTTATAATGACAGGTGTTTTTGAACAGTCTAAAATTTTTTGTTCACTTTTGGTCTTTTCATCAGAATTACTTGAAATTCACCTGCATCAAAGGTTTCTCCCTCTTGTTCTCTCTTTAACCCATTCCTTATGTGAGGATTCTGAACTACTAGCCCTTCTTCTCCATCTAATTTCTTTCTCCCAGGTCTTGCTCTCATACCTCATTCATATAACCTAATTACTGTTTTTTTTACCTTTTCCTATATGGTTTTTTTTCAGTTACAACATACTCATATAGGTAGTTCTTTTGAACTACCTACAAACTAATGACAATCATAGACTGTTATGGGCCAGAACTCTGTACTTGAAATAAGGATTCTTACAAGGTATTAATTAATTTCTTTAATTGTTTCTTGTATTATTGTATTAAGATTCTTTTTTTTAATCCTAACTTTCAGGTAGTCCAATTATTCTTATGTTTTCTTTCTTGATCTGTTCTCTAGATCTCTCTGTTTCACATTCTTTTCTACTTTTTTATTCTTTATATTTTGTTTTCTTTGTGCTGGGTCTCTTATAACTTTGCTGACTTTCCAATACATGGGCTTTCCCAAATGTAGTTTTCAATAAGTAATTTTCTTCCTTAAGATTCTGGATCTCCTTGTGAGAAATGCTAATTTCTTTATTTATTTCTTGTATTATTGTATTAAGATTCTTTTTTTAATCATAACTTTCAGGTAATCCAATTATTCTTATGTTTTCTTTCCTTGATCTGTTCTCTAGATCTCTCTGTTTCACATTCTTTTTTACTTTTTTATTCTTTATATTTTGTTTTCTTTGTGCTGGGTCTTTTATAACTTTGCTGACTTTCCAATTCATGGGCTTTCCCAAATGTAGTTTTTAATAAGTAATTTTCTTCCTTAAGATTCTGGATCTCCTTGTGAGAAATGCGGAAAAGTTGAGTTTCCATAGTGTTGCAAGCTTTGAGGTGGTACCACTGACCAAGAGGTTTTCAGAATGTGATTGCTTAAGGAAGGTTAAGACACCACAGAACCATTAAGTGATCAGTAGAAGACTTGAGCAAATAAAAAATTGGGGAGCTTGGAAGGTACAGGTGGATTCAGCCAAATAGAAAGAGACTTGTGGTTTTGAGAAAACCACAAATTTAAAATAATAGCCAATTCAGCCCAAACTGATTGGGGTCAATAACTTGATGACCAAATCACTATTGAGTCTGATTAATAGGCTAATTGAATAATAAACAACATGCCCCCTAGGAAGAATTTTCTGCCATTTTTGAATATGGAAGTATGATGAGGGAGGGGGAACAGGTCAATAAATATTTAGGGGGAAACTTATAGTGGACATATAAGAAAAACTGTAATCTGGAAGGGAAAGGACTAGTTTTTGAAGGGAGGGACTGTAGCAAGCTAAACTCTATAAAATTTTTCTCACTTTTGTGCTTAGGACTCCCTCTTCCCAAAGAGGAGCATGGCCGCTTCTGGCCAGATACGTTAAGATGATTTCTTAAGATTCTTCTTTAATAATTTTTCCTTGATATCTGATTTTCAGTGTCAAGAGTGTATTTCTAACATCCTTTTCTAGTTGGTTGACATAATCTTGTTTTTCTTAGATTGTTAATTTTATTATTATTATTAGTTTTTCCTCAATCTCTCTCATTTGATTTTTAAAGTCTTTATAAAGTTCTTCTATGAATTATTTTTGGACAGTTGACCATTAGATGTTACTCTTTGGAAGGATGAGGGACTTAAAAATTTTCTGTATCCTCTTCTGAAAATGAAATCCAATTTTCCCTATTCCCATGGTAATTTGTGTTTGGGTTCTTTCTCCTTTGCCTGTTCCTTTTGAAACAGATTAGTATAATCATCTCTTAGTCTTGGGATATGGGGTATTGTGCTTCTGGCATTCTCCTTCAGTTCTCCCCTCTGGCAGGAACTGAGACCAAGAACTCTCTCCTCCTCTAAATGCTTATAGCCAGAAGCTTCTGCACTCACCAAGGTGGGTAAGGGCTAGTTCCTTCTTGCCCAGGACCATCTTTCAGCAGAACAGCTGGGTCTGGCATTCCTAATCAGTAGAGGTTTCCCCAATCTTCCCTGACTCAGATTGACAACTCCCCACAGTGTCTGGGAGTGAAAAATTCCTGGAGTTGTGATGAATCCCCAGAATTTCCTCTCCCCAAAAGACTAAAAAGGGGGAAACGATGAGTTAGAGCTGAGGGTCTACTCAAAACTGCATAGCCAGCTAAGGAATATGAAGAAATAAAACCTCTTATTTGTTACTCCTTATTTGTTCTGGGGGGGGGGGGGGATGATATCCTGTCTAATTAACAATACTTTGCTAAAGGGAATCCTGTCTCCTTATCGTTCTTTTATAATTTATAACCTTATAGGCTGTTAGCCTGCTAGCTAAGTGCCAAATTTTCAATCTATAAAGCTCTTCCTGAACTATTTCTAATTTGTTAAACTTCCTTTGGAGGCTAGCCCATGAAGTTAATAAACTCTTTGTGACTTTAAGAGAATTTCTTCAAATTCTTGAACCAAGATTCTCATACACTTCTGTTGGACTGGGACTATCTCTCAATACAGTTGGCCTGGGGTTGCTTCAGCCGAAGTAGTCTAGAGTGTTTACATTTCACAGGGGCCCAAACTCTATCCCTGGAATTTTTTTTTCAATCTTGGATTGTCCAGGAAGACCTGGACTATTCTACTCTAAGTCTTCCTTATTTTGTTTTGTTTGTGGGGAAAATCTGGAGTGTTTGAAATTTTCTGATCTGCTCTGTCACTTTCCCAGAATCCTTTCCAAAGATATTCTTAATGAAATCAAGGCATTGAGTTTAAATCTGTTTTGTGCACTGATACTGCTAGATTTCCAGTTCTGAGAACTGTGATTGTTTAAAGGACAGTGTGAAGTAGTGGAAAGGAGATAGAACAGTGGGCTGTCTTTGTGTGATGACATCAGGAAGAAGTCTTATAGATACAGTAGATAATCTATGAAGTCCCTTCCAATGGGAGATTCAGCTAGTTATATAATATCAATATTGAGAAGGAACTTAGACATAAAGGGTTTCAATTTCCCTAAGTTATGGCTGAGAAAAATCAGGACCTATACTAGGGTTGCCAGGAGGCTTGTCCATTAGGACTCAGATCTGGGATCTCAGACTCCTAACACAGAGTAGAGCTTAAGATTTACTGCTATTTAAAATTCTAGGTTCTCTATGTTTTTTAAAAATCTGTAAGATCTTAGGCAAACCTCTGCCACTTTCTGGCTTCATCTGCAAGATAATGGGGATTAGATTCAATGAGCTAGGTGGTATAGCTGCTAAGAGAATGAGACCTGGAGTAAAAAAGACCTGAATTCAATTTCTGACCCAGAAGTTCAAACCTGTCCTAAAGACACTTGTTATGTCACTTTACCTCTGTTTGCCTCATTTTTGTCATCTGTAAACTGAGGTAATAATAGCACCTATCTCATAGGGCTGTTGTGAAGATCAGTTAAAATAACATGTATAGTGCATTGCAAAATTTAAAGAACTATATAAATGCTGGCTTGTTGTTATCATTTAATGATCCCATTATTCCAGAGGGGATGGGGTAGTTCCACTTGTAAGGAAATAAGAGTAGAAGGAAGATAAAGGTTCTTTTTGTCTATTGGGGTGCGAACAAAGAGTACTACAAGGCTCAATTAATTTGGTAACTTTCATTCATTTATTCAACAAATAATTATTAAGTGCCTACTATGTGCTAAGCACAGTGCTAAAAGCTTATATACACATATGCATTTGCATTAGTTAGCTCTATCTGAAATATTTGTATGAATCAGTATTGACTTTTGGGAGGGGTTAACTTCCACTGGTTCCATCCATGAGGGAAAGAACAGAAACCAAACCGTATCATGGCCCCAAAAAGGTGTTTCTTCTTTTCTGCCACATGCAGGAAAAATGGAATCTTTTCTTTTCTAAGATACTGTATCATATAAGCTCCCAAGTAACTCCCCATGCCTTTTGCTTGATATTTGGGAATGGTAAAGCCCATCCTTATTTCTCCCGTCTGATCCAAGAGAATCCAACTAACAGGATTCCCCTCAGAATTCAGCAAGCAAAAATTTGGAAGGCTCCAGATGCAACGCAAGACATAATTGAGGCTCTTTTCATTGAGACCCATCTCCCAGTTATCGTTTACAAGTTTGGCATGAGATGCATTCAGGGAGGCAAACTTGAAGTCCAGATTTTTGCTGTAAAGAAATGAAAGAAAGAAAAACTAATATGAAATTACAAAAGTAACAAAAACTTAATAAAATCTTATTTCTTTTCCTTCTCCCTTTTATCAATTATTTGGCCAAGGCTTTTACACATAATAAGTTCTTAATAAATATTCAGGCATTCAACCTGACTATCAGGTGAACCCATGTAGTTACATAAGAATCATCCCTATTCCATCCCTGGTGGGTCATCAAGCTTTGTCTTCAAGATCTCTCCTTCCCAATAGTATTTATTGTTACATTTTAGTTTTCACGTCCAGTCTAATTCTCCATAATTCCACTCATTACCTATAGCTTTGATTTCTGACCAGGACAGCTTTCAGATACTAGAAGACAGCTCTAGTTCTCTCATAGTTCCTTTCTTCTTCACAGTAAAAATCCCAGTTTCTTCACTCAGTTCTTATCTGGTATCTTTGTCATCTCCCTTATTCAGATGCAGCCCCATATGGCAATACCCTTCCCAGAATGTGGTACTCTTCTCTTGCTTCCCAGCCATGTGGCTCGGGGGAGAAAGTAGTAGACCTGAGGTTAGGAATACCTGAGTTCAAATCCTGCCTCAAATATTTACTAGCTAGACTATAGACAAGCCACTTCATCTCTATTTGTTGCAGTTTTGTCACTGAAAATTATGAATCATGGCACCTATCTCACAGGGTTGTTGTGAGGAATAAATGTTATAGCACATACAAAGTGAACGCAAACTTTTAAAAAATACTATATGAATGCTAGCTATTACTACTACTACTACTACTATACTATTATTATGCCACTAATAGCAATACTACCACAATTGCACTATTATTATTATTATTATAGTACCACTATATATAGCAGTACTACACTACTGCTAATATTGTACTACTATTACTATACAACTAGAGGTAATACTACTTCTACATTACTACTATTACCATTGCTACTACTAGTAGTATACTACTACTACCAATATTACTACTACTACTACTACTACTATAACTTCTACTACTACTAGTACTACTATACTACTACTATTACCACTACTACTACTATTACTATACAACTAGTAGTAGTACTATTTCTATACTATCACTACACTACTATTACCACTACGATTATTACACACACTAACTACTACTACTATTATGCTACTATTAGTACTTCTACTACTACTAACTAGTATTCTTCCTATTGTCATTATTATCTTCCTTTTCTAACACAGGCTAATCCCAAACTTTACATTTCTAAATTTGCTTTATTTTATCAACAAAGAACAAGGAACTTAGGAAATATACATGTGGATTCTTGAGATTTAAAGCTTTATTCTTACCTCTCACAAACTTTTGTATCTGGCACAGTTGTAGCCAATTTCCCCTCATTTGACCTAAGTTGTAGAATTTCTTCTTTCACAAAGAGAACATTGCTTAAATGTTCTATCTGAAGAGACTTGGAAATCGCAATCTTTCTTAGGATTTTATCTACACTCTCCTGGCAACCTGGGAGAAAAAAGGAGAAAGGCTTTTGTTAAGCTTTGTCTACACTGTTTCATACCAGCATTTGTTTGTTTGTTTTTAAGTGGGATAGAGAACCATTTACTTAGCCCCAAGACCCATTACCTTGAATCTGAATGACTTGGTCCCACTCAATGACCCCAGGAGTTTCTAGAAATTGCTGACATTTATGAAGGTCTTTGGTGAAGATGTGGTAAGTGTTTGTGTATTGATCCAATTTGTCAACCATTTCCTATTTAGAATGGAAAGGGGAATGTTTGGATTTTGTTAAAAATGATGGAAGAAATATTTTTCTTCATTTTTTCATTCCAAGAACCAGTATTCATAGTCAAGAGACATGCTTATAAGTCATTATGTTGAAGGAAGTGACAAATATTATGGAGAGTTGGGATATTGAGCGAGTGTCTTCATTTCTCTAAAGCTCAGTTTCTTCATTTGTAAACTGAGGTAATAATATTTGCCCTAACTACAACTTAGGGCTGAAAGTGCTTTATAACCTTAAAAATCTATAGAAACTGAGTTTTTTGTTATTGCCAAATGAGATTATCTATTTATATGCATGCAATGCATATATAGTATTTTGCAAATCTTAAAATGCTATATGATCATTATTTTTAGTCATTATTATTATTGTTATTATTATCTCCTACTATTCTTTCCAACTTTATTTTCGTAGGTTATTCTTCCACTTTTCCAACTGTTCCTTCAGGGAATTTATGGTAGCAAAGAGATTGAAAGTACCATCTTTGGGGCTGGCCACCTATCTTTCAATATACTCCAATTGGACTCTCCACTGCCAGCTGTCCCTGCCCCTCCTCCTTTTTTTTATTTCTCTCTCTTCTACTTACCTGTTTCTTAGGCCGAGTAATGACAATCTGATAGTCTGGCCAGGAGTCCACCACCACTTCCAGATTGAAGGGGTTTCCATGAATGATGTAGTAAATGGAACCATATACCTTGAGAGTGGAGGGGAAAGAGAAAAAAGCAGATGATCTAATGAAAACCAAAGGTGGGAAATGAAGTACCTGAGAGAACTTGGGAGATGAAAGGTTTAATTATGGCAGGTAACTTGATGAAAAGCAGCTACATCTCTGGAAATGCCCTATTGCCTTGGGACCTTGGAGGAAGCTAAAGGGTCAGGCACAAATATTTTTCGAAATCCAAATGATTTTGAATAAATTCGGACAAACAAACAGATGTGTATGAGTCTGATCAAGTTGTACTTTATCCTTAGAGAAAAGTCCATATTGATCATCTCAAATATCCACACCTCAACAATATTTCTTTGAAAGGAACACACACACACACACACACACACACACACACACACACACACACACACACTCCCAATGGAGCAGAGATAATAGAGAGCTAGGCTTGGAATTAGGAAGATCTGACTCGGGTCCTGCTAAAACCAACTGACTACATTGTGTTGAGAGAGTCATTCAATTTCCCAATGCCTTAGGTAGTAATACCACAAATATGATTACAGCTAATTATTATGTTAAACGTATTCATTGTGAAAAATTCTGCTTGATTTTTCTGATTGAACTAAGTTACTCAATTTGATTAGTCACTACTGTTCCTTTCTATTTTATCGCTTTCCTCTTGCTACCAGTTTGACCATAGATCTTATTCCGATTTTGTCCTCCCTTGGAGATTGATCCACCCTCTTCCCACCTCACCTTCAGAGATTCTGGGATGTTTTTCGCCAATGATTGATGCAGAGTCTTCACCATGTAGGGATCACACACTAGATACATTCTGTATTGTACACAAATTTTCAAAATGAAATAATGGTTAGTAGAGCAAATATAGAAATCAAGGGACCAAGGGACCTAGGACCAAGAAGGCAGAAAGAAGAAATCAGGCAAGAAAGATCCATGGGACCTATGGGAGCCACAGATACTGAGGGACTAAAGCAGTCCCTGCAAAATCCAATTCTTGAATTACATAGGGAAGACGAATGACATCTTCCAGTGATTTTTAGGAGATTTCATGTATAAAATGCTGAACATAGAGTTCAAATCCATTCTCAGACACTTAACTAGATGTTTGACCCTATACAATTATCAAACTTCTGTGCCTTCATTTTCTTATCTGTAAAATGGGGATAATTAATATAATTATTAATAATTATATTTATATAATATATAATTAATAACAATATTAAGAGTAATATTACTCTTAGGGTTGCTGTCAGAATCAAGTGCGATAGCATATGTAAACACTAAACTAATGCTAATTATTACCCCCCCCAGCTTATAACTTAGAGATGTGTGACCTTGAACAACTTCTTTCTTTCTCTCCAAGCCTCAGATTGTTCAGCTATAACATGTAGGATTATGTAAAATGATCTCTAAAGTTCCTTACAGCTTTAAAGTCACCAAATCCAACCCTTAACTAAAGAAAGTCTCACCATGACATAATATTCCAGAAATGGTCATCCAACCTCTGTTCAAAGATCCCTAATGATAGGGAACTCACCATTAAATTTTTTTTCTTCCAGATTTAGAGAAAAGAGGAAAGGAAAGGATTCTGTTTCAGATAAAGGGGATAATCTGAGCAAAGGCATGTTAATAGGAGATAATGAGTGACAGAAAGAAACTTGATTTTATTGGTAAAAGTAGTGTGAGATAAGGCTTGAGAGTTGGAGTTAGAATTGAAGAAGGTCTTGAATGCCAGAAAAAAAAAATGATTCTCTAGGTAATAGAGAGCCATTGAAGGTTGCTGAGTAGGGAAGTAATGGGATAAGACCAATGATTTAGGAAGATTATTCAGACAATTGAATGCGAGATAAATTGGAGAGAGGATCTTTGGTAGAAAAGTGCTTAGTAGTTGGAATGATCAGTGCATTGTCAGATTATTTAAAATGGGAATAGATGAAACTGTTTTTCTTCCCTTATCTGAAAGAAGTAGAATAGCTGTTCTATGTTATGGGTAAGAAGAAGGGAGAGGATATAAAAGGTACTGTAGAGGTAAGATGGAGAGTCTTGGCTCTTCCCTAACCCCTGCCCTTGCCCTATTCCAAGCCTTGGGTACATAGCATGTCTTTAATGAAAGGAGTGACAGGTTCCAGACTCAAGAGGAAGAAGACAAGTTTGATTTGAATTTGAGGAGCTAGTGTGAGTTCCAAGTAGAGAGACACCATATGGTGATAGAGTGATAGAAAGGGAATCAGGAAGAGCTAGATTCAAATACTGCTTCTGACACAAGGCATTTCATTTCACCTTTCGGTGCCCGAATTTCCTTATCTCTAAAAAAACAAAGAAAAGAAAAAAAAGGATTTGTATTCATTGGTTTCTATGATTCATTTTGACTCTACATCTAGCATCCCATGATTCTATGTCCTATTATAGTTCTGAAGCTTAGAGGAAGAGTCTTGGGAATCATCACCATAGAACTCACAAACCAAGCCATGGAAATAGATGAGAATATCAATGGTGAGGATATCCTAGGGTGGAAAAAGTCACTGGAATAGAGCTTTGGTAAACCCTTAGTCCCTACTACTCTACACTAAACTCTTCCAAGACTCTCTCTCCCAAGGATCACCTACCTTCCTTGGAGGAGGGACCATTTGAGCCTAAAACTCTCTTCACCTTAGATCCTTACCACCCATTCTTGTTCCTCGTGGATTTGATTGAGTAGTAAAGATGGAATGACAGAGCAGAACCTCCAGGATGGAGGTTTATTATTCTACAGTAGCAGAAGCAGTTTCTATCCCTATGGCTATCCTCCGGAAAGCCAGGATAAGATCCCTGGTTTTCTCTCTCCATTACACCTCATGATTTGGCCTTAATTAAGAATCCAGGTAGTTCTGTTCCTTCCAGGCTATGTAATCTTGGATATTACTTTCTATCTCTAGTCTTTACTTTCCAGAAAGTATGTATTGGGGATGTGATTGGAAACTGGATAAGCAAATCTCTAAAATCCTTTCCAGTTCCAGAACCCAGAAGCCCACGGAGTTACAACCTCTCCCATTCAATAAGAAATGGGTCCATTGAAATTTAGAATTAAACCTCAGCTCCCTATACCAATGGCCATTGCAGCCTTTGGCTTATTTAGGTTAGGAAATTATAATACCCACCTTTCTCTTGAGATCCTAGCTGACCACGCAGTAGTGGTGGTAGGGATGCTTGCCACAGGTCAACCTTCTCTGGTTCACACTCTGGCAGCCTGTTGGGAGGCTCTGGGATGTTTGAAGATCCTTTAGATCTTTTAGATTCAATTACCAGGAACCTTCTTGAAAGAAGGATGAATGGCTTTGGATGAATGAATCCAATTTCAAGGATTCTTCCTTATAGCTCTTGGCTTTATAGCCAAGATCCCTATCTCATTGGTCCATTCAGAAAATGGTCACTAATTACCAAAGAATTTGGCAGAGCATAAATAAGTGTTGCTACATTATGAAAATAAGCACAATTGGAAAAATTATTGCTTACTAAATTACTTTTATTGCAAAACACCTGGCATGGCACCTGCTTCCCTATCTTATGACTTACAGCTATCTGGCTGCCAGAAAGTCTAATTATGCCCTGTCTGGGATATCAATAAGGTGCCACTTCATGTGGCCACTGGGCTATGGAGACTTTGAGGTTGATATGACCTCAGATCTGGAGCCAGAAGAGATATCTCAGGAACCATCTATTCCAAAGTGCTTTTTTTACAGATGAAGAAACTGAGGCTTAGGGAGAAATGACTTGTCTCTGATCATACAGAATTAACTGTATGCTTACAGGAAGGAAGGAAGGGAAGGAGGAAGGAAGGAAGGAAGGAAGGAAGGAAGGAAGGAAGGAAGGAAGGAAGGAAGGAAGGAAGGAAGGAAGGAAGGAAGGAAGGAAGGAAGGAAAAGAAGGAAGGAAGGAAAGGAAGAAAGGAAGGAAGGAAGGAAGGAAGGAAGGGAGGGAGGGAGGGAGGGAGGAAGGAAGGAAGGGAGGGAGGAAGGAAGGGAAGGAAGGAAGGAAGGAAGGAAGGAAGGAAGGAAGGAAGGAAGGAAGGAAGGAAGGAAGGAAGGGAAAGAGGGAGAGAGGGAGGGAGGAAGGGAGGGAGAGAGGGAGGGAGATAGGACTGCTACCTAAGCATCATAGGTAGGCTTGGAATATAGGTCTTCCTGCACCCCCCACCCCGACCTAGGCTTCTACCAGCTACATTTCTCAAAGTAAGTTCCCCAACCAACAGAGCCTTGCTTCCTTCTCTATCATCTAGCCACTGAGCTAGTGCTGAAAGGCACCTCAGATCCATTGGTCTGAGGGCATGAGGGAAATGATTCTCATGGAAATCAAATGATTTATCTAAAGTCATGAAAGCAGTAAAGATCAGAGGAAAGCTCTTCCTTCCTTATTTCCTTCCTTCATCTTATTCTTTCTTTTTTGTTTTTTGTCTCCCTTCCTTCCTTCCTTCCTTCCTTCCTTCCTTCCTTCTCTTCCTTCCTTCCTTTCCATCTCTTCCTTCCTTCCTTCCTTCCTTCCTTCCTTCCTTCCTTCCTTCCTTCCTTCCTTCCTTCCTTCCTTCCTTCCTTCCTTCCTTCCTTCCTTCCTTCCTTCCTTCCTTCCTTCCCTATAAGATCATAATTGATAGCTAAGATCTCTTCTAACTGGAAATACATGGCCTAGTCCTCAATTTCTTAAACTGTGGTTTACAACCCCACATGGGGTCTCATAGCTGAATGTGCAGGTCACAAAATTATGATTTTTATCAGTAATGTTTGGTTTTTAAACCTATTTTACATGCCTAAATATCCAGTCACATAAAAATTTCTCAGACAATAAGAGGTCACAAGAGGACAAAATTGATTTAGCCCTAATCTAATGAGACCTTTGAGGCAGGGGTTCTCCATGGCCGGCTGGCCAGATGCAGCTCACTGAGGACATTTATGCGGCATGCAGGGTTATGGCAAATGGGCTGAGGGGGGCAGACAGAGTGTGAGCTTTAGTTTTTAGTTTTTAGTTCTCTTTTAAAATAAGGGCCAGTTTGAGGACCACTGCTTGAGGGATGATCAATAGCAAATATAATTACTCATTTATATAGCAACTTTAATTTTTAATTTAAAAAAATGTGAACATTCATTTTTTTAAAAATTGAGTTCCAAATCCTCTCTCTTCTTTCTGTTCTTTCTCTACTTAGTGAGAAGGCAAGCAGAATTTTATAGCACTTTAAGACTTAGAAAGCATTTTTTACAAATGCTACAAATGTTAGCTCATCTGATTCATTAATAACCCTGTGAAGTAGGTTCTATTCTTATCCTCACAATGTATCTGAGGCTGCTTCTGAACTCAGATCCTTCTGCCATCAAGTGCAGCATTTTGTTTGCTATAAGACACCATGTTCAAGACTTAACATGTCAAGAAATTTTCTACTGGTGCTTTTCGTTTTGAGACTTAGGAGAGTGAATGGGAGCTTGAGTTTGAGTCTTGTTTCTACCATTGACTAGTTCAGAGGAATCAGACAAGTCCCCAAACTTTGGACCTCGATATCCTCATCTTTAAAATGGGGATAATAATTTGTCCATTGCCAACTCCAATATACTATTGTGAAATGACTTTCACAAAGCTACCCCAGGAGTAAGCACATACCAAAGTCGTCCTCCAACATGATCATTCTAGAAATCTCATACAAAAAGTGTCATTAAATACTGATAATTAATATTAGTTATATCGATACTATTGCTGTTAATTATCAATATTAAGTATCATTACAGTCCCAGATAATTAGCCTATGTATCAATGGGAATAAGCTAAGGAATTACTCCTCAGACCAAGACAGTCAAGGGTAGTGTCTTGAGTACAGAGTAATTTACAATTTACAGGGTATTTTAGATTTATCATCATATGGCCACAAAAATCCCTTGAGGTAGACACTATGGACGTTCAAATCCTCTCTTCATAGATTAGGAAACTGATGCTTATCATTCTCTTTCTAGTTTTAACACAGACTAGCCTTCCTCCTCCCCAGGCCTGAAATTCTGCCCTTTTACCACCTCCTCTTAGAAGCTCTGGCTTCCTTTAAGACTTTCTTCAAGAACAAATTCTATTAACTTCTGGGGGTCTTTTCTGATCCTTCAGCCTTCAGATCTCAGATGGCCTAAATTGGCTCTTTGTGTGTCTTAGTACCTGATTATATACATATTATAATTTTGGGAACATAATCTCCTTGAGGGCAGAGTTTATTTTTGTTGTTGTTGTTGTGTTTCTTTCTTCTTTCCTTTCTTAGTATCACCACGTGCTCGGTACATAGTGTTATTTTTGTTGATTAACTGACTAAAGGGACTTGTTTCTGTCTTCCTGCTCTCTCCTCAATTGAGATAGAATATTCTTTCCACTGTTCCTTGCTGGTTTTCTTACATTTAGAAAATTGGGAGCACACCAGAGTTGGAACGAGGCATCGGCTGGACTCGTACACAAGTTAATAACTGAATATTCAGGTCGCTGAGAGAGGGAAGAAGCCTGGGTAGTTCTCAGTGGGGAAGTTCATCCCACCTGTCCCTTCTATCCATTGTAGATAGGATAAGAAGAATGGGGTCTGGAAAGGGATCTTTGCAGTTTTTGTTTTAAGACTAAGGCTTTGGAATTATGTCCAAAAAATTATTAAACTGCTTATACTTTTGACCCAGCAATAGCACTACTAGATCTGTTCTCAAGATAATTAGGGGGAAAAGGCAAAAAAAACCCCAAAAAACCTATATGCTCTAAAATGTTTATAGAAGCTCTTTCTGATGACAAAGAACTGGGAATTGCAGGGATGCCCATCACCTGGGGAATGGCTGAACAAGTTGTATTATAGGATTGTGATGAAATACTACTGTGCTATAAGAAATGATGAGCTTCATAATTTTAGAGAAAACATATAGATCTGTGCAAAACAATGAAGAGCAAAATGAGCAGAACCAAGAGAATGCTGTATGCTGTGACAGATACTGTTTTAAGGATAATTTTGAGTAACTAAGTCATTTTGACTATTACAAATATGCACATTAACTATAAAGGACATAAGAAGGAAGATACTATTTGCATCCACAAAAATTGTGGATAGAACTGATAAATAGAAGTTTATAAAAGATGGTTTTGCATATTATACACACACATACATATAAATATATATATATATATATATATCTGAGTCTAATGGTAGCCATTTCTAGAGTGGGTGGGAGGAGGGAAGGAAAAAAGGGGGAAAAGAAATTTACATGATAACTATATTATATATTAAAACATTTATCATATTAAAATACTTAAAATATTACAAGAGATTAGATATTTTAAATGTAGCTATGGGAATCGCAAGTTATATATAATATACTGTCATATACAATCATTTTTCTATTTTATTATGTCACAGAAATGATTATTTTATTTCTTAAATTCAGAATAAAATGAATAAAAGTTTTTTTAAAAGACTAAGCTTTGCAAAAAGAACCAATCATTAGCTAAATCAAGAAGGGAGACCCCAAACTTCCCTGCCAGCTCTTGAGGAGGACACATAGGCAGAGAAACTGATATGGAGCAAGTGGTGACCTATGGAGTGACTATGGAGTATCAGAGAACTAAAATTCTGAGATCCTTCCCAGCTCTGACTTTGTATTCTCCAAATCCCTCTGGGCCTGGCATAAACAAGCAGCATGGCACAATGGATAGAACACTGGACCTGAAGTCAGAAAGACTCATCTTCTTGAGTTTAAATCTGGCCTCAAAAACCTACTAGCTTGGTCACCTGGGCAGGTCACTTCATCCTGTTTGCCTCAGTTTCCTCATCTGTAAAATGAGCTGCAGAAGGAAATGGCAAACCCCAAAAGGAAAACAAAACCACAGATGGGGTCACAAAAGGTTGGGCGTAACTGAAATGGTCAAACGACAACAGCAGCAACAACAGAACGATTAGACTTGCTCCACTTAGCCCCAAAACTAGAGGTAGGGGGAGATGAGAGTGGTAAAGATACTGGGAAAATTCCACCTTAAGGAAAATTCCCCAATGATCACAGCTATCTAAAACCCCGTAAGTATAAGTTAAATGACCATTGTAGGTGGTAATAATGGTAGAAGTTACTCCTGCTCAGATATTGATTAGATTAGATGAGATGAGCCCTGAGGAAGGTGGGTCATCTTACTCTGGCCTTCAGCTGGAAACAGGATGACCACTCATTTGAGATATCATAACAGCTGAATGAGAAGGCCAAGGAGGTGTCTTGTAATTCTGAGATTCTGTATTTCTTTGAAGTCTTCCTCCCTCTTCTCACCTTGTTCACTGACTGGAAACTCATAAGCTAGAGCAATGTGGTCTAATAAAAATAGTTCTGTTCTAGTGATCAGCAGACTCTGCCACGTCATTTTGAATGCTCTGCCATTCCTCTGAGTCTTAATTTCCTCAATTATAAAGTGAGAGGACTATACCCAATGTCCTTCCTTTCCTCCCTTCCTCTGTCTCTCTCTGTCTCTCTCTCCTCTCCTCTCCTCTCTCTCCCTCTCCCTCCCTCCTTCCCCCTCTCTCCTCTCCTTCTCTCTCTCTTTCCCTTCCTCCCCCCCTCTCTGTCTCTATATCTATGTGTCTGTCTCTTGTCTGTTTCTATCTATATTTTTGTCTATTTGTCTTTTTTACATTACTATTTATCTGTATTTGTGCGTCTATCTACCTACTTTTTAATTTCTTTGTATGTATATATCTATTTTTATTTATCTGTATGTCCTATCATCTATCTGTCCATCATCTAACTATCTATGTATCTATCTATCTATGTCTGTGTATCCATCAGTCTACATTTCTATCTCTCTCTACCTCTATCTCTGATTATTTGTCTATCTATCTGTCTAATCTATATCTATATCTATCTATAATCGATCTGTCTATCTATCTATATCTGTGTATCCATCAGTCTACATTTCTGTATTTCTCTACCTCTATCTCTATCTATGTCTATGTCTGTCTACAGTTATATATTCTATCTACATTTCTGTCTGTTTATCTGTCTTTATATATCTGTCTCTCATCTGTCTATCTGCCTGTCTGTCTGTCTTATCTATCTATTTATGTCTGTCTATCTATGTCTGTGTATCCATCAGTCTCCATTTCTGTCTATGTCTGTCTACACTTATAAAATCTATCTACCCATTTATTTGTCCTTATCTATCTGTCTGTCTGTCTATGTCTGTCTTATCTATTTATGTCTGTCTATCTATGTCTGTGTATCCATCAGTCTCCATTTCTGTCTACCTCTTTATCTCTGACTGTCTGTGTCTATGTCTGTCTACACTTATATAATCTGTCTACATTTCTATCTACCATTTATCTGTCCTTATCTATTTGTGTGCCTATGCTTTCTGTCCCTGTCTATGTCTCTCTGAAAGAGCTGAATCATGTGCCACTCTAGGCATATGCTCTTGAGACGTAAAAACAACTAAACAAGATCTTACCTTACCCTACGTTAAAAAAACAAACAAACAACAAAAAAAACCTAATTCTCCTGGGGGAAGACAATACAGAAAGGGGAGCTGGCAAGTGAGCATTAAGTGTGGATGGGGAAAGATGCCCGCACAGGGGCAAAAGCAGCTAGAAAGAAGTGGAGAAGCCTGAAGAGCAGGTTGACATGGTAGTGATGAGAGCGTGTCTGAGAGCCATCCAGAAGCGATGATTCTGCTGAACGAGTTACCAATCAATGGAGCGGAGAGTGAGTTCCAGGATGGAACTTTGCCCACTGAGGCTGTCTGGGAAGCTCACAGGCCTAGTTTTTCAAAGATTCATTCTTTGGACTTGTTCCTTCATAAGTTTATGACCAGCTCAAAAATCCTCTATTTCATGGTCTCAGGTCTTTTTTAGCGTTCACATTCTTTGTTCTATTTTCTGACATTCAATGCTGATAGTCCATGTTCTATGTTCTAAGGTCCTTTCTAGCTCTCACTTCTGTATTTCTATAGATTAAGCTCTGTTTCAGCACTTACACTCTGTTCTGTGACCTAAGGTCCTTACATTCTCTATTGTCTGTTCTAAAATGCTATAAATTAGATTCTCTTCCAGAGTTCACACTCTTATATCCAGTGGTCTATGGCCTCTTTGAGTTTCATCTATATTCTGCAGACGAAGGTCCTTCCTAGCTCTCATATTTATATTCTCTGACCTAATATTTTATATCTAAGTTCACTTCTAGGAAGAAATTCCACGCTCTAAGCTCCGACATTGGTGACATGATATGGAGAGTGGAAATTAAACACTCCTAACTGTTTAGTTGGATTTGGGGTACCAAATAAAGCTAAATCTCCACTTCCATATGTGATTACTGGCATTGTTAGAGTATTTTAAAGTTCACAAGGCATCTTTTATGTATTTTTTATTTATGCTTCACCACAAACTTGTGAGATAGGCACTAAAGGTATATTATTATTTCCATTTTTGAGAAAAGGAAATCAAGGTTTCAAGAAGTGAAGTGGTTTTCTCAGTCAACAAGTCAGGAATAAGAAGAGACTTTTAACAGATTTATTCTTAGGGAATAAATGTTTTTTTCTTATTATACTGATCTGGGGAAGGGGATTTCTTGGTGTGCAATATACACTTACTTAGGCCAGTAGATTCCTCTGTGGGTCATGGAGCACTCGTCCCTTTTCCTCTGAATTAGCCCATTGCACAGAGATGCAAATCAACCAATCGTAAAGGCAAAGTGGCTTTCTCCTTATTTGGTCACTCTTTACAACAGACATCCTTCCATAGCCAGTACCTGGGGTGGAGGGAGGTCTGAGTTTGAGGACAGAGCTTTCTGCTACCTTGGATAGCTCCAAGGGCAAAGGGGACTTCTAATCAATCATAATTTAATCCTCCTCAGTTTTTTACTTGGGCACTGAGTCTTTGTATTACTAAATGAAAGACAGGTTCTCAAGAATATCCTAGTTCTGAGTCTTTGGATTCAATCTCTATTTAATGAAAGTGGGAGTGAAAACTCAGGTAGATACAAACTGAATTACCTTTCTCAATGACAATAGGAAGTGAGGTGCTGTATCTGTTTTAAAATAAATAGATAGATAGATAGATAGATAGATAGATAGATAGATAGATAGATAGATAAATGAATGAATAAACAAACAAATAGATAGATAGATAGATAGATAGATAGATAGATAGATAGATGGATAGATAGATAGATAGATAAATGAATGAATAAACAAACAAACAAATAAATAAATAGATAGATAGATAGATGGATAGATAGATAGATAAATAAATAAATGAATGAATGAATGAGTAAATAAATAAATAAACAGATAAATAAATAAACAAACAAACAAATAAATAAACAAATAAATGAATAAATGAATAAATAAATAGATAAATAGATAAATAGATAAATAGATAAATAAATAAATAAATAAATGAATGAATAAATAAATAAATAAATAAATGAATGAATAAATAAGTAAATGAAAAATAGCTCCCAGCTTGGCTATTTCCACTTTGCAGTGAAATGTGGAGAAGGACAGTTCTCTACTCTCATGTCATGGTGAACCCACATGATCTCAACCAAGCACAAAAGCCAGGGTCTCCAGCTACTTTATTGTGTTTATCTTTATTATTTCCTGACCTTAAGGAAATGAGTGTATCATGATGGATATATTCAGAGCCACGGGTGAACCTGTGAGTTCTGAAAGGTCCAAAGGTTTCAGGAGGTAAGAGAGCTTGGCAGCTGAGGTGGCTCTAGACTGGGAAGAATAAGAAGCATTTGCTTCAGAGAATCAGTTATTAGAGAAATCAAGCTTAACCAAGGAGACAATGCTTGCTGATATGAAATATAAGTGTTCTGATTAACAAGATTATGAAACTGTTTTATTTTCTGATCAGGAATAAATATTAGCTTTCTAATGCAACTTTATTTACCGCATTTTACTATAACGGCATAAGTTATTGATTTATGTGTATGCCCACTTGGCGGTAAAGATCGAAATCCATCCCTCCCATTGGTTTTGAGACTATCACATGTGCTAGACAAGTGCAATATAGAATTGACATGAGGCTTTGAAATCTGGGATTAGAGATTCAAATCTCACTGCCACAAGTGATCTGGACTAGTTGAAGTTGTCCATGTGGACTTTTATTTCTCTAGTGCAGAGATAAAGAATCATTTTTTCTGCCAAAGGTCATTTGTATAACATTGTAATACAACATAACATAATATATGATATAATTTAACATGACATGACATAACATAGCAATATAACATATACAATATAAAATAATGTAATATAATATAATATAATATAATATAATATAAAAATAATATGATATGATATAAAATATAATGTAATAAATACCTAGGCTGGAAGGCTGCTTCACTACTCTAAAACTTCTTCTGAGATAGTATCATAAGATTATTTAGAAGGGAATTTGGGAGGGTTTGGGAGAGTTCCTGCCTCACTCTAGCACTGGAAGTCTCTGTGAAGGCAGATTTGCACACATAAAGATGAATATTCCTAACTCCAGCCAGAGTGTTCTATCCACTGCACCTCCCAGTGGCCGTTCATGGAAAGAGACAATGAAGGAAAATCCAAAATGTGAGCAAGCATGATTTCACCAGCTTCTGGTCCATTTGATCTTATAATTGGTAGTTCTGGATTAAATCCTAGCTTAGATATCTGCTAACTTAATAGTCACTTTTATTGACTCAGGTTCAATCAATTTCTTTCTTTCTTTACATATACATACATACATATATAAATTTATAGAATAAAACAGATTTCTGTAGTAGTATATTAAAAACATGATTATACATGAAACTACAACTCTATTATGTGCAACTTTTTATTCCTTTTAAATATATAATAAAATTGCCTATCATGCAAATTTTTTTCCTTTTTTATTTCCTTTACATTCCCCCTTAGAAGTGACCACCTTTGGACACAAATATGTGTTCATGTATATGTATATGTATGTGTGTGCATGTATAAAATTATTTTACATACTTCAATTTAGTAGTTCTTTTTTTGGATGCAGATATAATTTTTCTTCTTATGTTCTTTATTTATAATAGTCAAAATGACTTAGTTATTGAAAGTCAATACAATAATTGCTGTTTCTGTATATAATATTCTTTGGTTTTACTCATTCCTTTCTCATTATTTCGTGCAAGTTTTTGTAAGATCACTAAACTCATTTTTAATAGCACAGTAGTATTCTATCACAATCATATCCCACAATTTGTATAGTCATTCCCCAACTAAAGGGCAGCTTTTCCATTTCAATTCTTTGCTGCCACAAAGAGAGCTGCTATCTGCATTTTAGAACTTAAAGGTTTTTTTCTTTATAAAAAGGTATAGTGGTGATAATTACTGCCTTCTAATTTAGTTTAACAAAACCTTACTTCACATTTTTACCTGTTCTTTTGATATTCTTGACTTTTTATTCTTCCAAATGAACTTTATTTTTTATTTTTTTCTAAATCAGCCAACTACTTTTTTTTTTGTAATTTGATTGGGATACATACATCAGTTTAGGTAGAATTGTCATTATTATATTGACCCTACCTATCCATGAACAATTAATATTTCTCCAATTATTTAAATTTGATTTTATTTGTGTAAAAAGTTTTTTTATGATTTTAAAAATATAATTCTTGGATTTGTTTTGGCAGGTTACATACTCCTAGGTATTTTATACTGTCAAGAATTATTTTAAATGCAATATCTTTTATTATCTCTTCTTGGAGGGTTTTATTTGCAATTTATTGGAATGCTGATGACTTATATGGATTTGTTTTATATCCTGCTATTTTGCTAAAATTATTAATTTTTCAACTAACTTTTTAGTTGAAACTCTCAAGTTTCCATGTATATCATCATATTGTCTGCAAAAAGAAATAGTTTTATTACCTCATCCCCATTCTGATTTCTTCCATTTTTTTTCTTCTCTTACAAAAGAAAAAGATTATACTCCATGATATCTAAGATCTTCATAGAATCATAGAATTAGGATGAGAAAGGGCCTTATGTGTCAATGAGTCCAACATCATTATTTTCTAGATGAGGAGACTGAGGCTCAATGATTTTAATTAGCATATTGTTATCAAGAGTAAATATCAATGAGGAATCATTCAGCATCATTCTGCTGGTATAAGATCAGTCAGATGGTCACACATATAGTACATAGTAGAGATAAGTTTTTTTTTAAATAATAGCTTTTTATTTTATATGCAAAGATATTCACTCCTGCAAAACTTTCTATTTCAAATCCTTCTCCCTCCCTCTTCTCTGCCCTCTTCCCTAGACAGCAAGTAACCCAATGTAGGTTAAACATGTGCAATTCTTTTAAACATATTTCCACATTTTTCATGCTGCACAAGAAAAATCAGATCAAAAGAGAAAAATGAGAAAGAAACAAAAATAATTAACCAACAACAAAGTGGAAAGCCTATGTTGTGATCCACATTCATTTCCCACAATCCTCTTTCTGCATGCAGATGGATCTCTCTATCACAAATCTATTAGAATTGACCTGAATCATCTCATTGCTGAAAATAGCCAAGTCCTTCAGAGTTGATCATCATATAATCTTCTTGTTGCTGTGTACAATGTCCTCTTGGTTCTACTCACTTCACTTAGCATCAGTTCATATAAGTCAGAGATAAGTTTTTAAAGCCAGATCTTTTGACTTCAGATCTTCCCAATCACATTGCCTCTTAGCCTCTTCTAAATACTTATTACCCATAACTTCCTTAGGGACAATTTGGTGACTCTGGTTATACCGTGTTTCCCCGATAATAAGACACTGTCTTATTATTTTTTTGGGACTAAAAAACACCAGAGGGCTTATTTTCAGGGGAGGGCTTATTTTATCCTCCATCATGCCTCTTTTATCCTCCATCATGCCCATTTTAGCCTCCATCATGCCCCTTTTATCCTCCATCATGCCCATTTTAGCCTCCATCATGCCCCTTTTAGCCTCCATCATGCCCCCTGAGTGCTTATTTTATTCTCCATCGCTTACTGAACTTACCGAGTTTTTAGATGGTCCTGTCTCAGCTCTACTCCGCGGCGCTGCTCTCAGTAGCGCCAGCAAGCAAATCACCAGGGAAGAAGAGGATGACGCGCTCACTGCTGCAGCTCTGATTGGATGCAGCTCGGAGCGCGACGTGCGTTTCACCCGGGAGGGGAGGGCGGCGCTGCTTACTGAAGGTACCGCTACGCAGCATATAGCGCAGGGGATCACCATGATGACCGTTTTCATAGTAAGTTCGATAGGGCTTATTTTCGGGGGAGGGCTTATTTTAGCGGAATATTAAAGAGTATGTGGGTGTCTTATTTTCAGGATAGGTCTTATTATCGGGGAAACACGGTAACACTGGACCTAGAGTCAAAAAAACCTGAATTTGAATCTGGTCTTGAAAACTTACTAGCTATGTGACCCTGGTCAAGTCACTTACCTTAGTTTGCCTTTTCCCTCTTCTGGAAAATGAGCTGGGGAAGGAAAAGACAAACTGCTCTAGTATTTTTTTGCCAAGAAAACCCAAATTGAATCATAAAGAACTGGACATGACTGAATCAACTGAACAACAGCAGAAATAACTTTCTTAAGAGGTTTAAGGATGTGTTTCCCAAATGCCCAGTTTCCCACTTCTTTAATAAAATACCCTACCTAATGTGTCTTAACCAGGACTGAGAAACTTCTGGCTTCAGAATCTGAATATATAGGTATAGATATATAGATAGTTATAGATATAGATAGTCATAGAGATATATAGATAGGTTGATAGATGTATAGATTTAGATATAGATTGATAGATACAAATAACATATGTATACATACAAATACACACCTATTTATGTGACCTTGGAAAGTAAATTTCCCTAAGCAGACTGACTGAAGGGATTGAATTAGATGTTCTCTAAGGTCTCCCCTTTACTCTTAAAAGTCTTGATTTTAAGCCATGTCCTCATCCATACTTTGCTTTAGTAGCAATATTCTCAAAGACCACAAGATGGGGCCATTCTTCTTTTTATTTTGTTGATACTTTCCAAGAGTTCAACTAAAGAATTCTAAAAGTTTGTTTTTCTGGTTGTCTTTTCTTACTAAGATTACTTTCGGTTTTCACATGGCGATAAAATGGGCTTGAACAAATTCTCAGCTAGGAGCAAAAATCCATGATTGAGAATACTGACTATGGGCATGTACCTACTGTGTGACTTCCCACAATCTAGACTTCCATTTCTTCAACTATACATAAAAGTGTTCCGGGGATAATTTCTAAGGTCAGCTATTGGACCTTCTTATGCTTAGCTTCCCAATCTGTAAAATGGGCATAATAATAATCACCTACACAGGGTGAAATACAGGTATATAGAATATATTTAGTGTTTAGCCAGTATTAAAACCTTGTATAAATATTAACTATTTTTATTGTTGTTATTAACATTCTCTGATTTTAAGGTGACATTGAGCTTGATATCAAGGAAGGAATTCATGGGCTCTATTCTCAGTTCTTTCAATAATTTTCTCTTCCTACAAATTTCCATTACCAACATAAAGTGTCTTATCTGTAATGAAGGAGTTTGACTAGATAATCTTTAAGGGAACTTTCATATTTGATAGCCTATAAAATTTTAATTTTTCTGGCTAGGATTTTTTTTGAAAAATTCTAAGAAGAGCTACTTTAAGAGAAAAGGACATTTCAAAACATTTAAAATGTGAGTTATAGTTTTCTCCCAGAAGAAGAAGGATTGCATAATAGAAGCATAGCTCTCTGGATAGTGGGCCAGTCCTGAAGTTAGGAAAACCTGAATTTTGTCTTAGATGCCAACTGACTGTGAATCTAGGCAAATCACTTAAACTCTCAGTGCTCTGCGAAAAATTTGTAAATGTTAAGTTATAGACAAGTTGCTGAACCTGCATCAGTGGAAGGAGTTTCCACTAGGATCTTCTTATTTTGAATAAATCATTGATTAAAACCCCACATATTTTCAAAGAATATTTTCACTGTTTTATATGCCATGTTAGGAACTAAAGTTTGCATTTAGCCTCTTTATTCCTTGAGCTTATCATTTTAAAAATTGAATATAACCTAGAAGAACCAGTCAAGTGTTTAATTTTTTTCAGTGGCATTTCTTAACTACATCCTCCAGAAGTTTGTGTGAGAACTCCTAAACACAGAGTCCCTGGGAGAGAGAATCTCTCTATTGTGGGAAGCTGGAGGGGAGAGAGAAAAAGTATAGAAAGAGTTAGCCTGGAAGTAGAGGTTGTATCCAGATCCTATTTATATCCTTTCTTCCTCATCCACTCTTCTATCAGATTTCTGTGGGATAGATTTCCAATACCCATCTCTAGTGAACAAAGCATTCATCCAGATCTTTTCAGATAAAATATCTAGTTAGAAAACACTCTGGAGATGATTGAAGTCAAAATTTCTTATTTTGTTGTTGTTGTTGAGTCTTGTCCAACTTTTTATGACTTCATTTGGGTGTTCTTCACAAAGATACTGGAATAATTTGCCATTTCCAAATCATTTTATAGATGAGAAAACTGAGGCAAACCAGGTTAAATGATTTGCTCAGAGTCACAGCTAGTACGTGTCTGAAGTTGGATCTCAACTCAGGAAAATGAGTTTTTCCAATATCAAGCTTAGTGTTGGATAAATGAGCCACCAAGAAAAAGGGAAAAAAAGATGTAGAAAGAGGGAATGATTTGCTGATGACTTGGACAGCTGATTAGTTCCACTGTACAGACTTCTCCAGAACGTTACACATTCCTCTAAGTCGAATAATATTGAGTGCTATATTCCCACTGATTTTCTGTCTTTCCCAGAACTTTAAAATCTCTACCCAGGATTTTTACCAAGTAACTGATTCATCATGGACTAGTAGAGAAAGTACTGGTTTTGAGTGATCAGAGGCCCTTTCTTGCCTCTGCCACTTCCTACATTTATGATCTTGAATCATTCACCTTCTATACTTGAATCTTGACTTTGTAGACTTAATGATATATAGGTCTTGCAGAATGTTCTTCACTTATCTCAACTGAGCCTCAGAACTATCCCATAAAGTATTATTGTCCTTAGGAACTCAGGAAACTGAGGCTAATGGGGTGAAGGGACTTAATCAGGGCCACAACTAGTAAGCCTTTGAAGTAGCTTTTGAACATTGGTCTGTAATGCCTGGACCTGTACACTGGAGGATTTTGATACAAGCCTTGATCATGGGTGCATGTGGGACCACATAAACAACTTGCTATTATGTGCATATGTCTCCTTGCCACTTTAGTATAACTCTGCTTTAATTACAACACAGGTTGTCATGTCCCCTGACTTAGACGCCCTTAGCGAAGATAAGAAGCCAAACCAGACATGTCAGCAGGCTCCCTGGCTGGGCTGGAGGGTCTTATACCTTTCCCAGGGCTTCTCACTATCTGTGGCCCTCTACATCCCTCTCTTTCTTTTGTTTTAATTGAAGCAGGTATAAATCAGTGGTTAAATCCATTAGCATGGGAGGAATCACATAGGCAAGTAGTAATATAACAAACAATATGAATAAACAAGATACTATTAAAAAAAAACTTCCATCAGTCCCAGAAAGAAGGTATAGAAAATAACTATTTTCTTGTATCTGTCATTCATTGAACCTAGCATAATTGCATACAACTCATTCTGCTGAGTGGACTGAAAGAAAGTTCTGACTACTCTTTTTATAGCTAAGTCAGGAGAATATACAGCACAAATGTTATGTTTGGATGCATCTGTAAAGATGGTCAGTCCTTTAAGAGGACTCTTAGAAACCTTTTTCTTCAAAAATCCATGGCCAATTATATAATAGTTGGGTTACCATTAAGGGAGACCCATGTGCAAAATTTGGAGCTGTGGCCAATAAAATTTGTCACTCTGGGATGGTTTCACAGCATACATTAATTTGTATGTTGGTATAAAAGGTATATATCTTGTCAGGTCCTCCAAGATAATTGTATTACTTGCTTTATGGCTTTTAACAAAGTTTTAGCTACAAACTTTGGGTAAGGAGTAAGGCTTTGGTCTGACTGTGCTGAGAGGGTCACAGTGTTCCTTTGATGAAGGACTGCTGTGGGTGCCTCTTTTGTAGCAAAAACTGATATTTCCAAGGATTTTTGAGTGACTCTTTCAATCACATTGGATAAAGACAGTTCAACCTCTCACAGAGCCTCTTGGGCTTCTTTTTTAAGCTGGCATGGTGAGTTTAAAGCATTGTTTCAAAGCCTAACACTGGGTGCATCCATTGGATATTTCCTTTCAATTTTTGAAAATCATTTAAGGTGTTCAAGTTCTCTGTTCTTAAAGAAAATTTACTTCATATCTTAAATATTGAAAAGGATCATGTCTTTGAATTTTTTCTTGGGCTATATACAATTTGTAGTTCCTTAGTATTTCTATGGTCTTTTGTAGACATGCTTCTAACATTTGCACACCCCAAGATATCCATGTATTGTAATAACATAACTTTTGGAAATGCTTTTCTTACTTGAGTAAGAGCAGCAGCAACATGCATTTGACACTTAGTAGGGCTATTTCTCATTCCCTGTGGAAAAACTGTCCCTTCATATATTTTATAAGGCTCAGCTAAATTAGCACTGGGCACTGGAAAGGCAAATCTTTTCATATCCTCCTTATCCAGAGAGGTAGAGTAGAAACAATCCTTAAAATCTATAACCCAAAGAAGCCATTCCCTAGGCAAGCGAGTAGGAGATGGAATTCAAAGCTGAAAAGTTCCCATTGATTCCGTCTGTTCATTCACTTTCCTCAAATGAGTCAATGTGTTCCATTTTCCAGATTTCTTTTATAGCAAATACAGGGGAATTCTTACTTAGAGAAAGTTGTAGGTGTCCTTGGCCAAGTTGCTCCTGTGCTATATCTAACAAGACCTGATTTTTTTCACTGGTTAAGGGCCACTCTTCCACCCACACTGGTGTATTAACTTTCCATTGGATGAGGATAGGTGTAAGGGCTGGCAGGCCTTCATCAGCCACCCTGTCTTAAAAGCCAAACTGCTCAATAGCAATCCTAACTGGAGTAAAAAGTCACTTCTCCTTTACCTTGCCTCGGGACCCAGGAGGACAAAACTGTGCTGGCAGCTGATGGTGTCGTTCCTCCTTCTCCCACCCATGAAGGCAGAAGAATCAGGAAGTGGAGGAGACCCTAAGGGCACATGCTCTGCCAAAGGTAGAAGTGAAGGATGACTGAGAAGCAGACAAGTGCCTGCAAAAACAAACAATATAAATAAACAAGGTACTATAAAAGACTTCCTTAGCTCTATCCCACCTGCCGCCCTCAGGGGCTTTGGACACAATTCCCTGGCTTATTTTTCTGCTTACACTTTCTTGTTTGACTCCCCATGCTAAAAGCTATCTTTTTCTTTTTCTTCTATGTGGGATTTCTTAAAGACAATTTAATTTCTGAGCAACAATACACTCTCTAACAACTCCATTTCCCAAAACCCCTTACTCTTGTGCTGAATCCCAAGGGGATGTAGGGGAGCCATATCTCTCCCTTTGGTTCTCTGAACTACAAACCTGCTACTAGACCTTATCATTTAACTCTCTGATCACCCTAATCTCATTTTGGTTCCCTAAATCTAGACTCATCATTTGGTTCCCTGACAAAAGGGAACCCCAAAATCTAAACCTCATTAATCTGATTTTAAAAGTCATTAGTTTCTGGCTGAAAATGTTGTATTTTCTTGCCATACCATGCTGGTGGAACTGATGAAAATCTTCAGAGGATTGTTCTGTATTTTGCACTAGCCCCACCCTTGACCTTAAAGCAGATGGGCCAAGGTCATTTGCATTCTGTAAAGTTTGTTAATAGTATAATAAACTTTCTTTAAGGTTAGTATTAAATTACCCAATTATTTCCTCTGGAGAAGACTCCTTAAAGGTTGACTGACCTAATTCTAACTCCAGTTACATAGATGTAAGAATTAACAAGAGGAAACAAGTATTTGATGTACAAAGTTGGGAGATTAATTGACCTTAATACATAGACAAACAAAAAAGGAAATGAAATATGATCTGGCCCCGAAGTAACTGGTTATTTGGGGTTGAGAGTCAGGCCTAGAGTCCCAGAAGTGTCATTTCAGAATGAAAAGATAAACAGTGTGTTTCCTCCTACAATCTTAATTGATATTGAATATTACAGGCAAGAAGATTGAAATAAAGGTTAAATGTGGCTGGTTTTCAGATAACTCTTCTGTGGAGATGGGGTATAAAGAGAGAGACAGACAGACAGACAGAAAGAGACAGAGACAGAGACAGAGACAGAAACAGAGACACAGAGAGAGGAAAAAAATACAGGAGGGAGGGAAGTATTTGAGAAAAGGAGGGGTAGTCAGAGACAGATAGACAAAGTAACAGAAACAGAATAATTTCATTGCTCAGTGCCCCCAGGGGAAATCTCTAAGACTGGGACTCTGACTTGATTTCTTTCTTTCTTTCTTTTTTTTCATTGACTGAGTTGAACAGAAGTAATAGACTTTTGGCATTCACTTTGTAAGGTTTGTTAGTGGGATAACAAATCTGTCTTAATTGTATATGGACTATATTGTACAGAGCTGTATAGAGATAACATATTTCTCTGATTTATAGTGATTTAATCAAGTAAATTAATTAAGTGATTTATAGAACATTTGAAGTTTAAAGTGGTTCAAAGCGGGAAAACTGAAGTTCTGGACTTATTTAGTTACTTATTAAGTGATTTGTATAACATTTGAATTTTAAACTGGTTCAGAGAGGGAAAACTGAACTTTTGGACTCATCAACTACTGAACTTAAGTTAGAGACAAATAAAAATAATTAAGGCAGGTAGAGAATAGAATCAAATATAAATTCTAAATTAATATTTGACTTTCTTATTTATAGATAGATATTGTTCACTATATCTCAATATAATTGATTTCTTTTGTAATCCTATGTGTCTTTAAAAACATTATTCTGAGGAGGGTTCCCTGATCTTCACAAGATTGACAAAGGGGTCCTTTGTAACTCCTGAAGCAATATAATTTGGAAAGAAGGTGCTAAGTGTTTCTATCAGTGAAAGAACATGTAAGTATTATCACTATCCTTTAAAACTGGGCTTCTTCAATAACTTTAATAATCTAGTGTTTGACAAACCCAAAGACCCCAGCTTGTGGGATAAGAACTCACTGTTTGACAAACCCAAAGACCCCAGCTTGTGGGATAAGAACTCACTGTTTGACAAAAATTGCTGGGAAAAATGGAAATTAGTATGACAGAAACTAGGCATTGACCCACACTTAACAGCATACACCAAGATCAGGTCAAAATGGGTTCATGATCTAGGCATAAAGAATGAGATTATAAATAATATACAGGTGGGAGAACAAAACTCAAAACCCCATGTCCAAAATGCAATAAGGGCTTCCACTGGGCCTTAGAATATAGATTGACTCAGGGAAACAAGAATCCAACCCCAGGGTCACCATTATAAATAATTAGAAGAGCATAGGATAATTTATCTCTCAGACCTGTGGAAAAGGAAGGAATCTATGATCAAAGAAGAGCTAGAGGTCATTATTGATCACAAAATAGAAAAATTTGATTATATCAAATTAAAAAAGTTTTTGTACAAACAAAACTAATGCAGACAAGATTAGAAGGGAAGTAATAAACTGGGAAAACATTTTTACAGTCAAAGGTTCTGATAAAGGCCTCATTTCCAAAATATATAGAGAATTGACTCTAATTTATAAGAAGACTTACATGAACTCATGCTGAGTGAAATGAGCAGGACCAGGAGATCATTATATACTTCAACAATAATACTATATGATGATCAATTCTGATGGACATGGACATCTCCAACAATGAGATGAACCAAATCAGTTCCAATAGAGCAGTAATGAACTGAACCAGCTATACCCAGTGAAAGAACTCTGAGAGATGACTATAAACCACTCCATAGAATTCCCAATCCCTCTATTTTTGTCTGCTTACATTTTTTATTTCTTTTAAAGGCTAATTATACACTGTTTCAAAGTCTGATTCTTTTTATACAGCAAAATAACTGTTTGGACATACATACATATATTGTATTTAACTTATACTTTAACATATTTAACATGTATTGGTCAGCCTGCCATCTGGGGGAAAAGGTGGGGGGAAGGAGGGGAAAAGTTGAAACAAAAGGTTTTGCAATTGTCAATGCTGGAAAATTACTTATGCATAAAATTTTTGTAAAAATCAATTTAATTAATTAATTATTTTTAAAAATAAATATATAAAACTGGGGTTCTTAACTAGGGATTTGTGAAATTATTGTTAAAAGTATCTTGAAAACTATCTGAATATAATTCCTTTACTTTGTAATTTTATTCATTTAAAAAAAATCCCTGTTCTAAATTTTGGTGCCCTGGGACAAAGTCTTAGTCACTGTACCATGATTATGGCTTTAATCCAGAAATGTATCTAAGGCTACCTCCAGTCATCCTGATCTATAGCAGACCACTGGATTCAGATTACTCTGGAGAAGAAAGTGAGATAAATGACCTTGCCCAGCCCTCCCTCACTTCAATATAATTCATTTGCAAGTCATAGCATCACTTCCTTGACACCATTGTTCCTTTGAGAATGAAAGACAACAACATCAAGAAATTAAAGTATAATCATTTCTTTAATGAGGTCCATGGCAGTTAACTCAGGCATCACACTGTTCCAAACAAAATTATCTTTCCTCAAGCTTTCCACTGCTCTGGCTGTTCAGCTGAAGCCAACTTACTGCACTGGAAAATAAAAACAATATCAGTCTCCATGAGCTGCCTTCCTCATCTCATGTGACTAACATTTCTACCTTCCCTCAACTATTTCTTGACCCTTGTTTCTTATGAATTGAATTTCAGTTGAATAGGTCACCCTTCTTCTTGCCAATATAAATTCCTTTAGATGTACCCTCAATTCCAACCTCTCCTGTCTTTTGTAGCAGAGTGCTTCCAATGACATCCCTCTACTTTATCTAATATTCAATCTCTTTAAGTCCATCTGTTCATTCCTTGGTGCTTATAAATGTGCCAATATCTTTGTCATCCTTAAAATCCTTCTCTTTATTCAAACATTCTTGCTAGCTATTATTCTGTATTCTCTCTTCTTCTTTTGGGAGTCTACATACCAAAACAAAGTAAAGAACTATATGAATACAATTACAAAATATTTTCCACATAAAGTCAGATCTCAACAATTGGAAGTATATCAAATGCTCATGGGAAGACTGAGCTAATATAATAAAAATGCCAATTCTACATAAATTAATCTACCTATTCAGTGCCACACCAATCAAACTGCCAAGAAATTATTTTACAGAGCTAGAAAAAATAATAACAGGGTCCATCTGAAATAATAAAAGATCATGAATAGTCAACCTCTTAGATCTATGGAGAAGGAAGGAATTTTTTTGGTCAAAGAAGAATTAGAGTACATTATGAAATGCAAAATGGATAATTTTGATTATATTAAATCAGTTACATTTTTTAGCTCCTTTTGTATTTGGCCAATTGAATTTTTAAATGAATTATTTTGTTCAAGGAATTTTTTCTTTCCATTTCACAAATTCTATTTTTCAAGAAATTGTTTTCTTTTTCCATTTTGTCAAATCTATTTTGTAAGGAATTATAGGCTTCTTCCATTTCACTAAATCTATTTTATAAGGAGTTGTCTTCAGATAATTTCTGGGTTTCCTTTTCCAAACCTTCTGGCAAAGTTCTTTCTTTTTCCCATTTTTCTTCTCTCTTTTAAGATCCTTTTTAAATTCTTCCAAGAGAGCCTTGTGAGAAGGGGACCAATTCATATCACCCTTTAGGACTTCATCTGGAGATGATCTGTTTTTAGTGTTCTCAGGGTTTGAAATCTGTTCTCTTTCTCCATAAAAACTATCTGTGGTCAAAATTATTTTTGCTTTTTTGCTCATTTTTTTAAAAAACGGTTGAGGTTTGCTTTTATGGCAAAGGGGAGACAGTCTAAGCTTCCTTTACAGGTGGGAGAACAAACCCCAAAACCCCATGTCCAAAATGCAATAAGAGCTTCTACTGGGCCTCAGAATGTAGATTGATTCAGGGAAACAAGAAGCAGAAGCCAGCCCCAGGATCACCAGCAAGGGGCATGATGGCAGTACTCAGACATGATCAATCAGCCAAGAAGCAATCTGATGGGAGAAAGGGATTATAATTGGGGAGAATAGAGTTGTATACAGCTGAAACTACTGAGATGTCCCTGGAGAGGTGAAATCTGTCCCTGTCCAGCCTATGGATCCGTTGCCTCCAGGCAATAGGCTTGATCATTTCACTGATGCAGGAAACTGGGGAATGTGTAGCTAATATCCCAGTCACTAATACAGGTAGACAATGTGTGACTTATCATCCAGGAGAAGTAGTAGCATCAGGTTTACTGATAGACACTCCTGATAGGCAATTTGGTGATATTTATCCAGATTTTGACTCCCAACAACAGAATCTAGGAATGTTCTGGACTGCAGCTGTTATAGCTGACCGTCCAATGCTCACTAGATCTATGTTAATGACATTGGAAGGGTTGGTAGACAGATAATAGAGTCAGATGCAGATTAGGTGCATACAGGTGCAGATTATAGCGTCATTAGAGGTGCCAGCTGGCCCAGTCATTGGCCAAAGACTAAAAATAGTCACAAAAAGTGTCTAGATCAGAGCTATGAAATACAGCGCTACCCAGATTTCATGTTGCTAAAACACATTCAAATGCATTCTGAAACAGATTAAAATGTAATTGGGATATATTTTAAAATAAATAAAATGAAAATAAAATATAGATTACATTACATGTTAAAACTCTCAATATAAAGCCCACAGGGAGTCTTGACTATGATTGATTGGCTTGGCTATCTAATTGTTACACCACTGGCAAAGACCATTGTTTATTAGTGAATCTGATTTAGTATGTTAAATATGCCTTTTCCCCCACATCACTGATTTAAAATAAGTAAAACTTAAATGACCACAAGCCAAAGATTATAAGATATTCTTCACAATTGACCTAGAATCAGAATTTGATGACTCTTGTTTGCATTCCGTTATAGTTCTTTCTTCATTGTAAGACTTTTGGAACAAATATTTCCTTCCTAAGTAAATGAGAGTTCTGAACATGATGATCAGCAAAATGCTTTCTAGCTCTAACGTTCTGTAATAATATTGAACAATAAGCCAGGAAAGTTCATGGACAACTAAAAACTAGTTGAATTTTCTGTCATATGTAATTTCCATCTCCTTGAGATCTCTGAGTAGCAGGAAGAAAGTTTGAATGTCTTGAAATTTGACAACAGTTAAAAATCTGCTAAATTTCCTCCTTTCCAAGTAATGCTTCTTGGCAGGGCAAACTTGGATGTCTTCTGTATTAGTGTTCTTACAATTAATCCTTTTTCCCCCTGAGGCAATTGGGATTAAGGGACTTGCTCAGGTCACACAGCTAGGAAGTGTTAAGTGTCTGAGATCAGATTTGAACTCAGATCCTTTTGACTCAGGGCTGGTGCTCTATCTACTGCACCACCTGGCTGACCCTAATTAGTGCATTTTTTAAATGTAAAGCTAATATTTTATCCTACATGTCATAAAATATGGTTTAGGTTAAAATATTTACCAATAATATAAATTTTAAGTTTTGCAAACTCTTAAAATATATTAATTTACATGATTCCAACAACAACTCAGGAGTACAGGTTGCTATTATTTCTGTTTTATAGAATAAAAAAATTGGGGTTTTGAGAGAATGTGAGTTTATGTCTCAAAGACATTATAAAAAGGGGAAAAGTCCCTACATCATGAAAATATTTATAGGAGCTCTTTTTTGTTTTGTTTTTCTATTTTTAAAAAATAATAACTTTTTATATTCAAATATATGCAAAAATCGTTTTCAACATTTACCCTTGCAAAACCTTGTGTTCCAAATTTTTTCTCCCTCCTTCTACCCACTCCTCTCCTATACAGCAAGTAACACAATATATGTCAAATGTGAAATTCTTCATCCTATATTTCCTCAATAATCTTGTTGCCCAAGAAAAATCAGATCAAAAAGGAAAAAAAATTTGAGAAAGAAAACAAACAAAAAAAAAAACAAGAAAACACCAACAAAAAGGTGAAAATACTATATTGTGATTCACATTCACAAATCCCCATAGACCTCTTTCTAAAGGCGGATAGCTTTGTCCATCATAAGTCTATTGGAATTGGCTTGAATCACCACATAGTTGAAAAGAGCCATATCCATCAGAATTAATCATCGTATAACTTGTTGCCATGTACAGTGATCTCCTGGTTCTACTCACTTGACAGCATCAGTTCAGGTCTTTCTGAAATCGTCCTGCTGATCATTTCCTATAGAAAAATAACATTCTATTTCATTCATGTACCATAACTTATTCAGCCATTCTCCAACTGATGGGCATCCACTCAGTTTCCAGCTCCTTGACTCTATAAAAAGGCTGCTACAAACGTTTCATGTGGTTCCTTTTCCTTTCTTTATGATTTCTTTGGGATACATCTCCTGTAGAAACATTGCTGGATCAAAGGGTATGTACAGTTTAATAGATCTTTAGGCATAGTTCCAAATTGTTCTCCAGAATGGTTGCATCCGTTCACAACTCCACCAATAACGTATTAGTGTCCCAGTTTTCCCACATCCCCTTCAACCAACATTTGTTTATTTTTCTGTCATCTTAGCCAATCTGAGAGGTATGCAGTGGTGTTTCAGAGTTTTCTTAATTTGCATTTAAATTGATTTAAAGTATTTTTTCATATGACTAGAAATGGTTTCAATTTTTTCATTTAAAAAATGTCTGTTCACATCTTTTGATGATTTACCAATTGGAGAATGGTTGTATTCTTATAAATTTGAATCAGTTTTACATATACTTTAGAAATGAGGCCTTTATCAGAACTCTTGAATGTAAAATTCTCCCTCCCCCAGTTTTCTGCTTCCCTTCTTTGTTTTTAATTTTTAAATGTTTTCGTTTTTAGTTTTTGTTTATTTATTTATTTTGTTTTGTTTTTTGTTTGTTTTTTATTTTAATCTTTTTTATGTTTTTTTTTTCCTGCTTCCCTTCTAAACTTGGCTGCATTGGTTTGGTTTGTACTAAAACTTTTAAATTTAGTATAATCGAAATTATCCTTTTTGCATTTCATAATATATTCTAGTTCTTCTTTAATCATAAATTCTTTTCTTTTCCACAGATCTGAGAGATAAACTATCCTTTTTTCTTCTAATATGTTTATGGTATCACTCTGTGTATCTAAAACACGAGCCCATTTCAACCTTATCTTGGTGTATGGTTAGGTGTTGGTCAAAACCTAATTTTTGCCATATTGTTTTCCAAATTTTCCTAGCAATTTTTTGTCAAATAATGGATTATTATCACAGAAGCTGGGGTATTTGTGTTTATCAAACAGTAGAATACTATAATCATTGACTTTTGTGTCTTGAGAACCAAATCTATTCCAGTGATCAACTACTCTATTTCTTAGTCAGTACCAAATGGTTTTGATGACCACTGCTTTATAATGTAGTTTTAGTCTTGGTATGTCTAGAACATCTTCATTTAACAGTTCTTTTTTGAAGTTATTTCCTCATAATTTCTTCAAGTTTATACCAATGGATTTAGTTGCAGAATATATTAAGCAAAATGAAGGGATATATTAGAAAATTGCTTTCACTAGCAATAGAGTTTTTAAGTTGTGACTAGAATATTGTCAATTAATCATAATTTCTTAAACATTTACTCTGTACTAGAATGGTATTGAGCACTTAGAATATAAGCAAAAAGATTAAAATAAACTCTATTCACAATGATCTTACACTCAACATATAAGTTTCTATGTATGATATATAAAGACTATTATATATGCTCTCTAGGATCTATCATTTAGAAACCATGAGAAGTCACCTAGATGATTCTCTATATCTCCAGAAATAAAATATCAGTTCTGGACCAAATGATTTGACAAGTCCTGAATGGCAGATGCTTCATCATCAGGGATGTCCAAAATTCTACTTCATTTAATTCAATAGGCTTTTATTGTGAGCCTCCTATATTCCGTGTACTGAAAAGGGAGGCACAGATATGGTGATAGAAGGAAATAGTCCGTGACCTCAAATTGTTTGTGGACTATTTGGGCCATAGAAATAACACATATAATATTTATAAAAGGAAGCATTTTCAACACCACATAATTTCCTGGGCAGCACCAAGAGTAGCAAAGCTTCCCAAATAATGTACTCAATAAGAAGTACTCTTAGCATACTGTCTTTGCATTGTCCTACTTACACATGACACTTTCTGGGAATAAAGACAATATTGTAGAAAAACCTGTCCCTGACCTAATATCCTTCTTCCTCATACAAGATTATTTTCCAACAGGGAATGGAGTGAGGCAATGGTTTTCTACCAGGGATATACGACACAGTTCTCTTGATTCAACACTATGGATCCTTCCTAGGCAGATAAACCACCATCCATTTGATGAGAATCAGATTCCCTTCCTTCCAAATTTATTTTTTCCTCTAGGAAAGGTTCCAAAGTAGACAGGCATTAAATAACCTCTATATTTTCAATACAAAGAATATTTTTTGTATCTTCTCCAAAGAGGTGGAGCAAAAAGGAAACACATGACTGAGCATAAGTCTATTACTCCTTAGCCTTTTTTTCTGATGGTATTTTGCATTCTATATGCAAATGGTTCACAAGATTCTGCTTCTTTGTTCCCCTTCTTTTGCTGAGCCACCAGAGCTCTCCTAGACATTCCTTACTTGCAAACTTCAGACATCTATTTCTCCTTTCTTTTGCTTCCCTCTTCTTTTCTCTCCTTTTCACTTTTCCTGATCTTTTAATCTCTCTTCTTCTTTTCTTTCTTCTTTTCTATCTTTTCTTTCTTCTTCATTTCATCCTCTTTCCTTTTCTTTTCTTCTCTCCATCAGTCTTAGATCTCCCACTCTTCCTCTGTCTTTTCTCCTTCTGTTAGGAATTCAGAAGAATACCATACTTCACCTTGACTTCCAGCCAAGCTAAACAGGATTGGGTGCAGGTACTAATAGCCATCCACAAAAATTCTCTTTGTATAAATATTTGTAGACTTTCTATATTAAGCTTTATTTTTAAAGATTTAATTTAGATTAGAGACCTAGCTTCATTTTTGCATTTGGAGATGCTCATCCATATATTGGCAAGAGGAGCTGTTCTCAGCAGCCCTCACTGCTTATGACCAAAAAAAAGCTATATTCGTTTCATTATTTATATGCTTTCATGGTACTGAGATGAAGATTTCCCTGTTGGCTCAAGTATTTGTACTTCAACATATAACATATTGAGGAAGAGGAAAAAGAGCAAGAACAAGAATAAGAAGAAAGAAGAGGAGGAAGAGGAGAAAGAAAACAAGGTGCTTATAGATTATATTAAACACCTCTTTTCCTAAAACAAGACTGGTAATTTAGTAAATATGGTTTTATAAGTCTTATAGGATAAAGACTAAAAGATGCCTGGAGATCTAATTTCCTTACAGTTGGAAGTTCAAGCATAATCCCAGCAGATGGAAATAGCAGATGGATTTTGACTCAGCTCTCAGTATTTTTAAGTGAGTCATCACAGCTGGATAAACCTAAAGTCATGGGCTTTTAATACATACAATCATATTCACAATAGAATTGTTGGAATTTAACACTGGCCAACACATTGTGAGAGGAGGATTATGAGGGCCGGCATTTGTTGTCAAAATCTGTCAAAATTGCTGGACGAGAATATAGATTTCAACAGGAAAGATAAATATTGGAAGTGTCAGAAACCAGGAAATGTAAATCTATGGATAACTACGGTAAAAAGCAGTTCCCAATTCTGAAGGCTTTGATAGCAGCTGGTTAAACAGGGTTGGAATAAGAGAATAATGTAGGAGCTAGCGGGAATCACTTTTCAACAGAAACATAATACCCCTAGGAAGGATGCTAAAAGTTTTGGGGACAGTGAAGAATAGTGGTTAGATATTGTACTTCAGCATTCTGATGAACAAAAGCTGGGTTCAAATCACCCTTCAGAAATTGGTTAGCTATCTTACCTTAGAGTCAATTCACAACCTTTCTGAATCTCCATTTTTTCTTCTATAGAATAAGTATAACAATAGCAATCTGTCATACTTGGTTATTGTTAAGATAATATAAGTTAATTATTTAAAGTTTTTTGAAAAATTTAAAAGTTTCATTCAATTGGTAACTATTATTAATCTAATCTTGATGACATGATGAGAGAAAATATTAAGTTCCCATTAAACTGTGACTCAGAGATCATAGGATGAAAGAGATTTAAAAATTCAAAACGAGTACGTCATACAACTAAAAGAACTTGAGAGATTTGTGGCAAAGAATAGATCAGAAAAAACAAACATTGCTACAGTATCTATATTCACTACCAAAAACTCTAGATGGGATAAAGAGTCTTGTTACATTCTTGGTGATAATAACCAATATTAGAACTTCTGATTAATCAAAAGGCAAAGAGTATCAGCAAACTGAAAGACAAGGAAGTCTGCTAGTCTACAAAATAGCAGGATGAATTGGTGGAAGTCTTCCACAGACAATATCCTTGGGATGCCTCTAAGAGGAATGCTTGGATCATCACATAAAGTCGAGGAAATGAAGAGTTGTGGACCTAGATCACACATGCTCCCATTAGTGTTGTTTATCCTAAAAGAGATCTTCAGGGGATAATGAATGTAAATGTGACCTTGATCAGCATTCTGGTTACTCTCCTCTGGACATTCATCAGCTTGCTTTTCAACTCTTTCAGATGCTGGTGCCCATAACTGAAGACAACATTCCGAATGAGATTTGATTTAAAAAAGGAAGACAGTGGATGATCGTTCTCACCCCATTTGATTCCTGGAAGATTTCTCCCTCTTAATGTAGCAAAGTGTCACTTTTTATAGTTGTCACATCTCAATGCTGACATCACTGATTGTTTCTTCTTTTACTCATAAAATTGATTTTCTTTTCTACTTTACCTTCTTGATCACAGATCCTTGGAATTCTTTTCTCCATATTTTTTTTCCTGAGAGGCAGAGAGGGGTTCATATAAGATGATTCGGTTACATGAATCCAAGAAGCTGCAGATTCTGCACCAATCCCTGAGTGAATACATCCCAGAGGCAATGAAGGTGAGATGGGGAGAAAGTCATGGGAAAGAAAAGTAGAAATGAACCTCTACTATGATTCCTTTGGGTTGCAGAGGAAAAACTCAGCAATGAAACTGGAGAAAGAAGTGGGATGGCATCTAAGGGGAATTGAATTGGACTGCGATCAATATACTATCACTTTCTGTAACTCCATTTCTTTTTTGCTGAGGCAATTGAGGTTAAGTGACTTGCCCAGGGTCACACAGCTAGGAAGTGTTAAGTGTCTGACACCAGATTTGAGCTCAGGTCCTCCTGACTTCAGGGCTGGTGCTCTCTCCACTGCGCCACCTAGCTGTCCTATTTCTCCATTTCTTAATTTGTAAAGTGTGTACTCACACTGTCTCTCCTAGAATTCTGTCTTAGAATCATTACTTTTAGTCTTCTAGAGTCTAGATCCTGGAGAGAAAGAAAAAAAGACTGAGACCCATGGACAGACTAACAGATATATAAAGAGATATGGAAACAGACCAGAGAGAGCCAGAGCCAAAGACAGAGTCAGAGACAGAGAGAGACTTTATTAAGTGTTCACTATATGCCAGGAATTGAGTTGGGAATTCAAATAGAAGAGGAAAAAATTATATCCTTCCTCCTAAAGAGTTTATACTGTAATGAGGGAAGACAATGATTAGTTGGTGAGAGACAAAGATAGTTGGTGGGAGAAAGGGAAAACTCATATGAACGTGAACTATAAGAGACTGGAGAACCAGGGGTAGAGCCTTGAGATAGCTTAAGAACTTCCTGAAATGGTGGGTTTCCTGGGCAGAAACTCAACAATTGGAGGATGAGTCCTGATGGATAGAGACATTTACAAATAAGATGATTCCTCTCTTCTTGCATTTCCTTAGTAAAGAATCTGCACAGGAAGAGAAGGGCTGAGATGGGAATGTAGAAACAAGAAGGGAAAAGAGGATAGGAACAATATCATTTTCTAAGACACCGACAAAGCACTATTTTGGCACTAGATGTCACTCCTAGAAAAGTTCATGCTGGGAGGGTCCTCTTTTCTTGGTCCCCATATCACTTCTCCACTTCAGGCTGCTGCCTTCTACTTTTAGACTCATTGGCTGTTGTTGTCTACTTTAGGTATATGGCTCCATTTTTAACATCATTCGTGGAAATCCCTTCAACCTGGAGGTACTGGTGGACTCCTGGCCAGATTATCAGACTGTCATTACCCGGCCTCAGAAGAAGGTAGCTCAATGAGTACTAAAGTATTAGAAAAGGGCCATTAAGGCCAAGAGATTTCTGATGGGAAAAAGAAGCCTTCCTTCTGCCACTAAGACTTCATAGAGTTGCCCTATATTTATAAGACAATTAAATCACCATAGAAGCTCATCTTTAGATTTGGATTGGTTATGGCAGCTTTCACACTCTTCTCCTACTTTCCACACTTAAGCTAACAAAATTTCCCACTATTATGTCACTGGCTCTTCATTCTTGCCAGTTTCCTTAAGGATAATAATCTCATTTCTTCTTTCCTGCCAACCTGAATTTGGGTAGTCACATAAAATTTCATTCCTGATTTTATAACTTCCCAGGTCTTTAAAGATTTTGTATTCTTTTTATTGAGTTATTTGTTCTCCTATCATATTCATTTTTAAATGTAGTCATTCTACATTTATACTAAACAAGCCATTCCTTGAATGTAAGATTTAAGAAGAAAAAGAAAATAATGTTGCTTGGCAAAACCAACTAATACATCAATCATATTTGAAAGGATGCACCATATTCAGAAACTATGCAGAAATGGTTAGTCTCATTGCTAAGAGAATAAAGAAAATCATTAAAAACAATCTGCTCACTATTCCTAAGATTGATTTCAGTTCTAAATCTCATTACTTTTTTTTATGTGGATCTGAAGAACATTTCAAGTCACACTATTTATTCCTTAAGCTTCAGACCAACATTTCAAGATAACTTTCTCCCTTTCTTTTTCATTTTCTCACTTTACCTGTACCTCTCTCTCTCTCTCTCTCTCTCTCTCTCTCTCTCTCTCTCTCTCTCTCTCTCTCTCTCTCTCTCTCTCTTCTCTCTCTCTTCTTTCTCTCACTCTCTCTGTCTCTCTCTCTCTTTCTCTCCCTGTCTCTCTCTCTGTGTGTCTCTCTCTCTATTTCTCTCTGTCTCTGTCTCTCTTTCTCTCTCTCTTCTCTCTCTCTGTCTCTCTTTCTCTCTCTCTTCTCTCTCTCTCTCTCTCTGTGTCTCTCTCTCTTCTCTCTCTCTCTTCTTTCTCTCACTCTCTCTGTCTCTCTCTCTCTTTCTCTCCCTGTCTCTCTCTCTCTGTGTCTCTCTCTCTATTTCTCTCTCTCTCTCTCTCTCTCTCTCTCTCTCTCTCTCTCTCTCTCTCTCTCTCTCTCTCTCTCTCTCTGTCTCTCTCTCTATTTCTCTCTCTCTGTCTCTGTCTCTCTTTCTCTCTCTCTTCTCTCTCTCTCTCTTCTTTCTCTCTCTCTCTCTCTCTGTCTCTCTCTCTCTCTGTGTCTCTCTCTCTATTTCTCTCTCTCTCTCTGCATGCATATATACACACAAATATGCTATAACATATAGATGTATATTTTTATCTAAATTTCTATTGTATGTAAACATGGAGAGATTTAGTTCATTTGTGATATTTCATTCCTAAAAGATTTTATTAACAATCCTTTCCTTGTATTTTCTCCCTTTTTTAGAATGTAATTTCATGGAAGGCTTGGCAATAAGGCTTGGCAAACAGTGTAAGATTGCATACATATGTGTGATATATATATATATATGCACACATATTCATATATATGACTATAATTGTGCATCCATAGATTTCTTTTGAGATAACATGCCTATACACACTATATATGTGTGTATGTGTATATATATATATATATATATATATATATATGAATGACATGGCAGTATTCACATATGTATATATGTATATTTATACACATATATAAAATGTATATACATAAATATATACTTTATGCAAATACATTATTTATATACATATATTAATGTATATTAATATCTATGTTCACATGCATACATGCACACATGTAAATATATGTGTGTATATGTGATTCAATATGTCAGATAGGATGCTCCATGTCATGAGTATAAAACTATTAACAGTTCCTAAACCCAAATAGCTTATATCCTAGTAGAAGAAGACAGAACAAAGAGAGGAGAAATATGTTGTTTGTCCCCTGTTCTTGAATAGACCAGGACACCAGGAAGGAGATATCACAACTTTCAAGTTAATTGGATTTAAGTGAGGGAAGGCTGTGAAAAGTCACCAGCCTTACTCCCTCTTCTGGATCCATCCGGGCCCAGTGGCCCCCATAAGGACAATTGCTGATGATCCTGGATGTAGTGGGAGACCTTGGCCTGTTTGAGCTAAAGCCTTTCCCAGGTCTCAGGTGTATGAGGCATAGTCCATTCAATGATTTAGAGCAGAATAAAAATGAGGCCCAAATGGCTTCTTTTATCTCATTAAAAATAAAATAAAATAAATCTGGAAGGGGAAGACCATCAAGGTTTCTGGCAAAAATAAATAATTGCTATTTCAGTCACTTTGAGCATCACAATCTAAAGAATGACCAAATAAAGTTTGGGCTGGAATCTATTGGTGACAATCAATGAGAGCCAGAGTGATTTGGGTTTAAGGCATGCTCCATCAAAAAGAAATCTAGCCCACAAACCCCAGGAAATCTTGCTAGGTTTTAGCAATCAAAATTCATATTCTTTGGTTATAAGATCTGGAGGTAAGGGTATGTAATTCCCTATGGGAACAGAGGGAGAAGAGGAGAGAGGGAAAAGATAAGGAAGGAAGGAAGGAAGGAAGGAAGGAAGGAAGGAAGGAAGGAAGGAAGGAAGGAAGGAAGGAAGGAAGGAAGGAAGGAAGGAAGGAAGGAAGGAAGGAAGGAAGGAAGGAAGGAAGGAAGGAAGGAAGGAAGGAAGGAAGGAAGGAGGGAAGGAAGGAAGGAAGGAAGGAAGGAAGGAAGGAAGGAAGGAAGGAAGGAAGGAAGGAAGGAAGGAAGGAAAGGAGGGAAGGAAGGAAGGAAGGAAAGGAGGGAGGAGAGAAGAGGGAGGGGGGAGGAAGGAAGGAAGGAAAGAGATTCATTGCTTAACTGTATCTGATCAGTTGGGACCTAAGTGATATAGTTACTACTACTCACAGATGTCGTTTGTCTTCAGTTCTCAAATAAAACACACACACACAAACACTTATGTGTGTGGGTATATATATATATATATATATATATATATATATATATATATACATACACACACACACACACACACACACACATATATATATACACATATATACACATATATAAACACATACAGTGGTATAAACATACACACACACACATATATATATATGCATATTTGTGTGTGTATGCATGTATGACATGGAAAATAAGATGTCCATTTCAGACATGGAAAGGATAATATAGGTAGGGTAGAAATGCCTATGATAGTAGTGCAGATGAAAGAGGCAAATAGATTTTCATTCATTTTTTCTCTCAGGGGAATGGAATATCCGGATGTAGTCTTAGGAAATAAAGGGTCATTCCACAGGAAAGAAAGAACTTTAGGCATTAGAGCAAGTTAGTCTTTTAAAAATGCATTTTTCTAGCTCTGCATTCAGTTAATATGGGAGCAATTTTATGAGGAATGGAGACACCCTTGGTGATTGATGAGAAAGGAAAAAGAACACACCCCTTGGAAGAAAATGACTCTTGGCCTTGTACTCCAAGTCTATTCCGCAATCTAATGAGGGGGGAGAAAGAATGATTTGAGGAGAAAGGGATGGAGGCAAGCGTTAGGGAGTTTGAAATCTTAGAGATTTGGGATATCTTAGCCGTGAATGTTCCCCATATGTATCTCTCTTTACTAATTATACTGAGTTATTTTTCCTGTCTTCCAACTGACAGTTTATATTTGTAGAACGATATGCCTGAAGTTTATATGAGAATATCTTATTGGCACTGTTTATACTGTACTATTTTATTAAACATTTCTCTTTTGGAGCCAATTGTGCCAACTGGATGAATATTAAAGGATGAGATCTTGTAAGTTACACTGAGTAGTGTGAATAATCAATTCCCTGAACTCCTTATATTATTCACAGTCATCCTGTAGACTTTCGTTGGCTGGAAGCAATTACTATATTTTACATAATGATCATTTTAAATGTTCTGAATTCAAATACCTTTAACTATTCAAGAGCATCTATTACTTAGAAACAATCATATCATTTTAGAATTAGGGTCCTCAAATTACCCTGATCTTGGGGTTGGTGCTCTTATCTTGAATAGACCAGGACACCAGGAAGGAGATATCACAACTTTCAAGTTGTTGGGAAAGGATTGTCCCAGAAATGACAATACATTGCTTTATAGTCATATTTGATGCATATCAATAATTGCATTGTTATTATAGAGTTACCATTGTTGATGTTATTATTTCATTATTAGTCTAGATTTGTGGTTTCAATATTCCAAGCAACTTCTGATATGGAAATTCCACACATAGACATCAATCAAAAACTTCTCTGTAATGTACAGCCTTAGAGAAATGTTCGAGGAACTCAGCAAACTTATTCAGGATCAAAAGGCTATTATATTTCTGAAATAATTCTTGAACTCGAGGCTTTTTGATTCCTATGTCTACTATATCTCTGCGATGGCAGGATTTTCAAGGCAATATAGTATGCAATTTTTTCATGGAATTATTTTCATGGAAACACAAAGTTGGGAGATGGAAAAAAACCTTCAAGAATCTCTATAAAATTTTTCTTCCAGAGTTGTGGAGAACGGGCACTTCAAAGGTCAATCAGGTGGCCATAGTCATACCACTAGTAACTGGCAAAACCGAGATGCTGACTCCTGTTGCCACACTCTCTGGATTATGAGACAATGCTCTCATCCCAAAAATATAGTTTTTTCACTTGCTCTTCCCTACTGCCATGCTGTAAATAGAGAATAGCAAGAGCTTCATTTTAAATCCAGAAGTTTACAGAGTCCCCAGATCATATAAACTGGATTTTGGTGAATCCCAAGATTCCTTGAAAGTTAGAAAAAAAAAGATGCCATGTTTTCTCTGGATTCTAATATAAGGCAAAAATACAGCAATCTGATATTCAGCACCTAGTGGAAGGGAGCTGTATTTCCAAGCTAAAAATGTTTCTAAAGGAAGTTCAGTGAGTGATTGGCTATAAATGATATTAGAGAACCAGGAGAAATTGAAGATGAAAAGAGGGTCATTCCTAGAAACATTTCAGTCAGTAAGAATTTATTATGTGTTTAATGTAAAGTGCTAAATGCTGGGTGGTGGCGGCTTTATTTTATTCTTTTTTCATCTTTAATCCCTTGAGGCAAAATATTTTTTTTATGGAGAAAGATGAAAAATATAAAAGAAAAACAAAGTGCTTCCACCCTTCCCTCTGGGACATAGATGCAGCAACTGGGTTTTGCAATAGAAAGAATGCTAGACATAAAGTCAGAAAGGTGAATTCGAATCCAGTCACCATCACTTATTAGAAATGTGATTTTAGATACTATTACCTCAGTTTTTTCATTTTTAAACTGATAATATTAGTAGCACCTACCTTTCCTGCTCCCAATCTTTTTTTTATTGGTTTTCACATTTTATTTGTTCCAAATTATATGGGAAACAAAAATAATATCTAATTGTCATGTTTTATAATTTTAAGTTCAAACTTTTCATCCACATATCTCTTATTCCTTATGTATGAATGAGAAGCAAACACTTTGATAAAGGATCTTCGTGCACAGTCATGTAAAACATCTCCATACTAATTTTCAAAAGAAAACAAAAATAAAAACAAAATAAAATAACTGTAAAGGGCTGAAACTCTTGAGTCAATTCACTGGGGTTGGACAATCGAGCACTTGAGGCTAATTATTGATTGGGCAATACTCTATAGGAATATGCTTGGAAAATGGCACTTCCCACTATCCTGTGCTGGCCCAATTGTTTGGTGTATACAAAGAATTGTGGGAGGGATTAGGAGGTTCAGGGAGACTAGCCAGGGTCACTTCTGGAAGAGAGACAATGAGGTGAGGTCACAGAGATCCCACGGGTCCACTCTCTTTACTTCTACCTCTAAAGCCCTTCTGCTTATCCTGACTCTGGATGATTCTAAGGTACCCAGGGTGCTAACGCGGTCATCACAAATAACATTATATTTCAAACTTAATTCAGAGTGGATCAGTTCTGTTTCTTGAGGGAGATACAATTATTATCGGATGCCTTGTAGAATTGTTTTGGATTTTTATATTGCTTTGTATTATATAGGTCTTTTTCCCTTTTCTGAAATGTTTTTGCCTCCCCCAATCTTGATCTTCCCTGCAGGAAATGATGGATGACAAAGATCACTACATAAACACTTACCACATCTTCTCGAAGGACTTCCAGAAATTGCCGGCGATCCTAGAATGTAATAGTGTCATCAACTGGAAACAAAGTCTCACCATCCAAGGTAACATATTGAAGGTGAAAGAAAAATAGTTTTATTTGAGCCTCACAACAACCCAGTGAGGAATGCACTCCTGGGATTGTAAAGGAAAAAGCTTAGGCTCAGAGTAAGTGACTTTGCCAAGGACTATATAGCTTCAGAAGCAGAATTTGTGGTAAAATCTTTCTGAGTAGGAGGCCAGTGATCAATTCCATGTTTTATGCTTACTCTTTATACTGTACCATACTATGTTTAGATATAAACAAGGAGAAATATAATATGATGTGTGCTCTGAAAGACTTTACAATTTACATAAATAATGTCTATTATACCATGAGAACATGATAGGAGAGATAGGGAGTAAAGGTGTTATAACCAGTTTGAGATAGAGAAACTGAGGGTTAGAGAGATAAAGTGCCTGTCCAGGGAAATACAGGTGATAAGAGAGAATGATGTTTGATCTTGGACCTATTGATTACAAATCCATTGCTCTTTGACATATAGCCCTTCAATCTTGAACCAAAATCCTGATGTACAAATAGTATTGGGTTGTAGGAAGAACCCCAGATTCAGAGTCAGAATGTATGATTTCTCATCCTGGCTCCATCTCTTCCTTAGTGGGTGATACTTAATTTTGGGATACTTAATTTCTTTCTCTGGAAGATGAGGGGACTGAAATGGAGGATCTTCAATGCCTCTTTCTTCTTATAATGCTATTATTCTTCTTGTTTAAGCTGAAGTTCTATGTAAGTTGAAGAGAGATTTCTTTTCATTGTTGACTAGAGAAAGCTTTGCAGACCACTGAGTACTACTTGCATCTGAGCATGAACACTAAAGACTGAGTCAATAAAGAGCGACACATTTCTGCAATCAGTTATTTCTCTTGTCCCTCATGTGCCTTTGCTCAGTTAAATATGGGAAAAGCCAGACAGATGCTGTAGAATAGTGACTAATCTAGTTTGCTGGATAGGAAAGTAGTGATGATGTTTAAGATTATTAAATGATTCCCTGAAAGAGGAGTTAGACACCATGTAGTCAAAATCCTTAATTAAATGAGAAAAATCAGCAGAATTCTTAGCATGATTCCAGGCCCATCATAAGTGCTAGATAAATACTTGCTTTCTATCTCTGTTCTTATTTTTACATATGGAGATACTGAGTCCCAGAGAGGAAAAAAAGAAAAACAATGTCCTGTGATATAAGTCCCATTTCCCCCTCACACTCATTGCACCTTTTCCATAACAAGGCAATAAAATCCTTGTGGATTTTCCATAACAAGGCAATAAAATAGTGTGATGGACATGAAATCAGGAAGACATTCTGCCTCAGACACTAGCTAAGTCATTTAACTTTTCTTCAGTTTCCTCACCTGCAAAATTATAGATTTTGAAATCTCTTTTAGCCTTAAATCTCTGAGCTATTGGGGGAGTAGGTTCTATAGCAGATAGACTTAGTATCAGGAGGGCTTGAATTTGATTCTTTCCTCAGGCACTCACTGGATGGCTGACTCTAAGCAACTCCTTTAGCTTCTCTGGGCCCCAATTTCTCCCTCTATAAAATGAGGGGGTTCACTCAATGGCCTCTAAAATGTATTCCAGCTTTGATCAATGATACTATGATTCTCTGCTGAGATAGTTAAGCCATATTCCTACTGTTCTCCTTTCTCCAGGTTGCCAAAATGGTTTAAATGAAAAGATAAGAGATGTCGTGCCCTTCAAGTCAATAAAGGTGGATTACTCCAAGAGGTTTCTCTATATAACAGGTGATGTTCTCAAATCCATCACCTCCAATGCAAGCAAGCTGATGAAGTCAAATGAAGTAACCAGTTCAGAAAATGTGACATTTAGAAGGTGGGGAATAATTGTTCAATAATTCAAAACCAACAAGCATTGAGGGACCACCTCTACTACATTCCAGGTTCTGTTCTAAGGGATGGATATATAAATACAAAGTAGATGAATGCTTTTGCTCACTCTATCGGGAAATGATATGCACAAACATATCACACAGGGGTGTATGTATACCCACATTGTATAAAAAGCAAATATAAAATAGATATTTTGCAATTGGATGCTAGATGGGCAGAATTTCCTCCTGGAATGAGGAAAGGCTTTGTATAGAAAGTTCATTAAATTAATTGTTAAGGGAGCTAATTGTCATAATAAGCCAAGGTATTTGCTTATTATATATTTATATTTTACTCTATTGTTTCTGTAAGGGACTGCTCAGACCACTTTGATATGTAATTAGGATATTTTATAATGGTACATTATACCTTCATTAAAATAAGATGTGCCCTTTAACATCATTCAAGAAGTTGAGAGGAGGAAGTTGTGAAGAAGGGAGAAGAGGTAGAAGAGGAAGAAATGAAGGAGAAAAAGATAATGAAGTAATAGTAGCAGTAGCAGCAGCAGCAGCAATAGTAATAGTAGTAGTAGTAGTAGTAGTAGTAGTAGTAGTAGTAGTAGTAGTAGTAGTAGTAGTAGTATAGGTGATGAGAAGAGCATTCCAGAGATGGAAGACTACAATTGCAAATTCTATTGCACAGAATTAGAAAACTGAGTAATGTGAAAGAGAAAGAATAAAAAGTCCGTACTGTATCATGCATGAAGAATAATGTGTAATTAAACTAGAAGAGTTTAAAGCTAAGTTGAAAATGATATTAAATGAGAAATAAAGGGACTTTTATTTGTTTCTAGACATAATGAGAGCCCCTGTGTTTTCTTGATTTGGGAAGTCGTTAGGTCAAGTCTGTATTTTACAAACATCACTTTTGATTACATGGAGAGTGGAGCATAGTGAGTGGAGCATAGTGAGAAGACAATTGAGGCAGGGAAACAAAATTGGAATCTCCTGCAGTAGTTTTAGGTGAGAAGTAAGCAGAATTTGTGCAAGGGCCATGTGTGTAGGAAGAAGACGACAGATGCAAGAAGCCAAAGGTTTGCTTTCCTGATTTAATTCCTAGAATCGATAAGGGAGAACTTCCAGGAAATAACCATCCCTGATTTACTAGAGACGCATATTAAATATCAGTTTCAGCAATGTTGGGTTCTTGAATGCTATGTCAAGAAATAGAAAGTCATGGAAGAGCTCCCAAATTAAGTATGGGTTTAAGAAACAGACTAAAAATCTCTCTTTGGAAAACCCATGTAGCTAAGTTTGAAGAAACTAATGCCCAATGGATTCACCATGGGGAGGGAGCCGGGGAAGGAGACTGTGAACAGTAACTCATGACTGTTTTGTCATATGGTATGACTTATACCATATTGTAGTCCTCTTTAGTTCTCAATAAGTTAAAAGTGTTTTCAAAATATTGAAGGTCAGTATGAATATAGAAATTTGTCCATTTTATTCAATCATTACTGAGCCATGTGTAATGAATGCACCGGGCTAGATGCTATAGGAGATAAAAATGAGATTACCTTCCCTCTAATAAAACAGTCTTGTATTTGTGCTGAGATATGTACTCAAGGAAAAATCCTACAAGTTAAAAAACAAATTAGTAAGAAAGTGAGGTAAATATTAGTTCCAAATATGGGGACAAAACGATGATTTCTTAAGGAGTGTCCCTTGAAAATGGGTTTTGAAGGATCAGGAGGCTATCAACAGATGAAGACAGGAGTGAGGGGGAGGTTAGAAATTTAGGGAGATTGCTAACTTGCTAAATATGGGAAGGTGCAGGAAGTCTTTGGAAAACAAGAGATCAAGTAATGTTTTCTTTTGCAGTACAAATAACAACTTCAAGCCTGCCTTGTTGGATGTTTCCCATGCTGAACTTGTGAGTAACAACTGGAAATTTGGGAAAAATGAGAAAAGCCTGAGATTTGTCAAACGCTGCCTCCAAAAGTTCCCTGGATACTGTCTGCTGGGTCCAGAAGGGAATCCCATAACTTGGACTATAATGGAACACACTAATGAACTGAGGATGGTTTATACCCTCCCTGAATATCGAGGCAAAAGAATTGCAAAGATGATGGGGATTAGTTATATACAACATCTGAAAGAGAATGATATGCCATTTTATTGTAGTGTGGAGAAGATGAATGAGCAATCCCACAAATTAATGAAATCTCTTGGTTTTCATGCAATGGATTGTGGTTGGCATGAATGGAAATGTGTGCCAGATGAACTTCTTTAACTACTACTTTTCCAATCCAATTAACCTAATTCTTAAATTCTCTTCTCAATTTTTGGGGTGGCCATGGGAGACATCATCCATCAGTGTCAACTAACAATTATTTGGAAGTCAACAATTTGTTCCCTCTCAATAGATATCAACACATGAAAATTTCTGGAAAGATACTATTCTTGTAATCAGAAAGGTTTGAATTCAAGTCTTACTTACGTGTGATCCTAGGCAAGCTCTTTCAACTTTCCAGGAAGCTATATATTATAAAAAGGGCTGCCACAAACTTTTTGCACATTTGGGTCCCTTTCCCTTCTTTAAAATCTCTTTGGCATATAAGCCCAGTAGAAACACTGCTGGATCAAAGGGTATGCATAGTTTGATAACTTTTTGAGCATAATTCCAGATTGCTCTCCAGAATGGCTGGATGCATTCACAACTCCACCAACAATGTATCAGTGTCCCTGTTTTCCCACATCCCCTCCAACATTCATCTTATCTTTCCCTGTCATTCTAGCCAATCTGACAGGTGTGTAGTGGTATCTCAGAGTTGTTTTAATTTGCATTTATCTGATTAATAATGACTTGGAGCATCTTTTCATATGACTAGAAATAGTTTCAATTTCTTCATCTGAGAATTGTCTGTTCATATCCTTTGACCACTTATCAATTGGAGAATGGCTTGATTTCTTATAAATTAGAGTCAGTTCTCTATATATTTTGGAAATGAGGCCTTTATCAGAACCTTTGGCTATAAAAATGTTTTCCCAGTTTATTGTTTCCCTTCTAATCTTATCTGCATTAGTTTGTTTTGTACAAAAAATTTTCAATTTGATATAATCAAAGTTTTCTATTTTGTGATCAATAATTATCTCCAGTTCTTCTTTGGACATAAATGCATTCCTCTTCCACAGGTCTGAGAGGTAAACTATCCTCTGTTCGTCTAATTCATTTATAATCTCATTCCTTATACCTAGGTCATGAACCCATTTTGACCTGATTTTGGTGTACGGTGTTAAGTGTGGATCAATGCCTAGTTTCTGCCATATTAATTTCCAATTTTCCCAGCAATTTTTGTCAAACATTGAGTTCTTATAAGCTGGGGTCCTTGGGTTTGGGTTTTATTTTTAAAATACATGAAAAGATAGTTTCAATATTCGCCTTTACAAAATCTTGTGTTCCAAACTTTTTACCTTTCCCCTGTCGCTCTCCCCTGGACAGCAAGTGATCTAACATATGCTAATCATGTACAGTTCTTCTATATATAGATATAGATATATAGGTATATATAGATATAGATATATAGATATTTCTACCCACAAGAAAAATGAAATCAACAAGAAAAAATGAAATGAGAAAGAAAATAAAATCAAGACTTCAACAGCAAAAAAAAAGCAAACATATCTATTTTGTGATAGTCTTCATATCATCTTTCTGGGTGCAGATGGCTCTCCCCATCACTTCTATTGGCACTGGTCTAAAACACCTTACTGTATAAAAGAGTCTTATCTATCAGAATTGATCATCATATAATCTTGTTGTTGTCATGTACAATGATCTCCTGATTCTATTCACTTCACTTAGCATCAGTCCATGTAAATCTCTCCAGCCGTCTCTAAAATTATCCTGCTGATCATTTCTTAAAGAACAGTAATATTCCATAACATTTATATATCATAACTTATTCGGCCATTTTCCAACTGACGGGCATCCATCCACTCGGTTTCCACGTTCTTGCCACTACAAAAAGGGCTGCTACAAACATATTTGCACATGGGGATCCTTTTTCCTGTTTTATGATCTCTTTGTCAAAACTCTTAAACCTCTTCCATATCAACCCTGGAATATGAAAAACGGGGATCTGTGCATATAACAGTAAACACGTCCCTTCTGATCAAAGAGTTTGACACTTGGGATTTGTAAAATTACTTTTAGACTTTTATTGCCTCTAGTCAATGTTATTTATACATTGTTCCATTAGCGACAGTGAGATTATACAGGTTTATCTTTCTGAGTTCAAATCTGTCCTCAGCTACTTAGTCCCTTTCTGACTGAGCAAGTGGTTTAACCCTGTTTGCTTCAAGTTTTGCATCTGTAAAATGAGCAAGAGAAGGAAAGGTCAAACGGGTCCATTTTCTTTAGGGTCACAAAGTGTTTGACACTACCAAAATGCCTGAACAACAAAATATTGTCTAACAGGTCAAGGAATTCAGCAAGTTTATTGATATTTTGACAGCATGAACATTTCCATTTCAAATGCCAAAGTAGCTTGATAAGGGGATTTCTTCTGATTCTGACTTACTCAGGTAAACCCATCAGGATGCAGATTCTGCTCAAAATTTCTTAAAGGAATCAGATTAGAGTTTTTTCTGTGGTCAAGATGCCTACCTACAAGACCTCCCACAAAACTGGCAGGGCCATATTATCCTTTCTTTAGCTTATGGCATGCAACTCTAGGGTTTCAGTCAAGCATCAAAAGAGATTCAAAACCCAGTACAAATACTGGCTTTCCTTGTCACCTCCATGAGACTATATAGTGTCACCATACAGATAATAAGATAAAACAATGTAGAACACAGGATAACAATTTTGCAATCTGATTGTTTGATCACTTAAATGGCAGGACTTTCCTTGAATCCGCAACAGAATGGTAGAACTTGGAATTTTTTCAGAAAAGGCAAAGGTGACCTGCTAAAAATTTGCTCAAGGCAGATGCTGCTAGAGAGAGCCAGGCTACATCTTAATCTAGGTTGTCTACATTAATATAACTGAATAAACTAGATATGAGTTCTTAGGCCATATATTACATGCAACCATGTCATAGTCAACTGCTGAAATGCATTCATTAGGCTGGAAAACATTAGATTTTTGCATTAGGAATACAGGATTCTGGCAGAGATAGGAATCTTAGGGAACATCCTGTCCATCCCTTTATTTACAGAAGAAATGGATCCAAAGAGTACAATGTCTCAGGCAAAGCACCTAAATTCAAAAGTGAAAAAGCCAGGATACAAATCTCTTAGTCTTTTAACTATAACAGAGGAGCTTTCATCAATATAAGATACTTTTTCAACATTAAAAAATGTTCCCCTTTGTTTTAAACAATAATAGTAGAAAATAATTTCCATTCTGAACCACAAAATGACCCTTTATGAAAGCATTCTAGCGAATCCTTCTAGTTAAGTGCAAGAAGGAAGTTTGTCTTTCCTTATGCAAACTTGCGGTTTTCTCTTCACATAAATTATGAACTATATACTCAGAGCTGCTCTGAATTTTATCTTAATTGCCAGCATATTCAGAACTACATTCAATTCCCAATGACAGTAATGGACTCTTCTCAAATCCTAAGTAACAAATATTTCTCTGGCTTTAATTGATTATATTCTGTTTATTTACATGTATACTCTTTTATTTAAGTTTGTGATTCATCTTTGTCGAGTTGCTTTATAATATCTCACTCTGTTTTTTATAAAACTTATTTTATGCAGTTTTTCATAATTATCATTTCATTTAATGCTATGCATGAGATACAGCAAAGCCTTCATTCTAAACTCTGCTAATATATTGTAGTGTCTGTCTAAGAGATATTCATGAGATGTAGAAATTTTAAAAAATAAGTTTTGTTTGAATTTCAAAAACAAATCAATCACCTTTTAATCACCGATCATTTGTCTTTTTACTTATGGACAAATAAAATATATTAATGCTTGGCATTTGGAGGGTTTTGTTTTTTTATTTTTTCACCTAATATTCATTCATCGCATTATAACAAGGACCATGATATCTAGTCACTCAAAACAGATTTTTTTGATTGGGACCAATATTTCAATTTTCCAATAGTTTCTCACTCTCTACTGGTGAGTTGGTTCAAGATTTCTTTCCTCAATAGCTCAGTAAGATCACCCTTGCAGAATTTGAGCATTGGAAGGGTTCTCAAACACAATCTAGTTCAATGGATAGTGAAACAATAATCCTTCCTAAACCAGATGCAGCAACTAATCATCCATACTTAGCTTGACAAATCTAATGCGAAATATATGACTTCCCAAAACAACCTATCTTTCCTTTGCACAGCTCAGTTTTGAGGAAGACTTTCTTTATATCAAGCCTATGTCTGCTAGTCTGAAACTTGAGTCAGTCATTCCTGGTTCTGCCTTCTATCCTACTATGGGACATCCTTCCCATTATTTGAAGAATGCCATCTTGGATCCTTTTAGTTCAATTCTATCAACCCATGCGGGAGTTTACACCACATCTTTATGTTCACTTTCTGTTGTATCATTGCCAGCTCCTTAATATACTTCCTAAAATATGTTGCCCAGACCTCAATGCTCCAAAAAGTTTGGCCAGAGTAGAGGATGGTGGCTTCTAATTGTCTGGTTCAGAATATCACTCCTTTCTTTGTCTGCTATATCAGTTTTGACTCTTACTGAGATGAAAATTTTCTTAAAACCCACTGGTCTTATTCACAAGAAGTTCTGCCTTGATCATAGTTGCCAAACCCACTGCTAGCAAGTCTCATGCTGCCTCAATATATTCAATTGTACCCTGAAAGAGATTAAAATGTAAGTGAGAAATATTTAACAAAATAAATAATAAGAAAACGAAGCACTAAAAGCACTATTCATACAAAAGATATTCATATATAGCACATGATAAAGATGACCATGCTTAGAGGCTTTATACAGCGTCAATGCAACTCATACAATCTGCTGTTGTGTATGTATAACTCAAATACCATCTTCACACCTTGCACATGTTATTTTAGTCCTGTCAAAAATTAAGGAGTTCCACTTCTGGGAATTGTTGTCACGTTTAATTGTTCTGTTTCTGCATTTTTTTTTTGCTGAGGCTATTGGGGTTAAGTGACTTGCCCAGGGTCACACGGCTAGGAAGTGTTAAGTGTCTGAGGCCAGATTTGAACTCAGGTCCTCCTCACTTCAGAGCTGGTGCTCTATCCACTGCACCACCTAGCTGCCCGTGTTTCTGTATTTTCTATAAGGAATATCTTAGGGTACATTGACTGACAGGAAACATCCATGTATAATTAGAGATTAACTTTTTTTTTTGTCCCCAACTAATTTTTATCTCCATGAGATCTTCAGTAGATAATTAGCAGCCAGAAAGTTGAATGCCTCCAGATTTAACTTTTCTTAAATCTGTTCAACTTCCTTCTTGATCCCCGTGCTAAAGAATTCCTATAACCTGGATGGCTTTGTACATTACTTCCTAGTGTCTTTAGATTCAGTGCATTTTTGAACCTTGACCAAAGTCATTTCACATTGATTTTCCCCTTGAAGATCTCTTCTTGGATTGGAGATTTTAGATGCCCAATTCCTTGCCTCCATTCCTCTTCACTTGATAATTCAACTACTTCCCTCACAAGCAGCAAATAATTGCAATGTATCCTCTGTCCACCACTTCATACGTCCAGCAGATTTCCTAGTCGTTCAGTTCCCTTCTGTGGTTTGCTATTTATTTGATCAACAATTCTTGCTATTATTACCAAGAATATAACTGGAACCTATATCCCGTCAAGATTTTCTAGCAGTGAAGATGAATTTGTGGATGTTATTTGTTCTGATCTATTTTTTCCAAAGATCTCTCAACTTCTCTCATTCTATGAAATTTCCATTCTATGAAATTTCAAGTCACAGTGTAATGGGAAGCGAATGGTTTTCTCACATATTATCAAATATGCTTTAGATTAACAATCTAATGAATATTAATTCACCAATAATACAAAATTTTAAAAATGAATTACATCAATTCATAGGCTTCTAATAATAATATTACAAGATTGCTAATATTCCTATTTTATAGAAAAAATGAGATTCTGAGAGGTTGTGAGTTGCTTAGATAATCGTTATCAAGTTTCTGAGTCATGATATAACTTTATCAACTTTATAAATAAGGGAAGAAGGAGACATGCTTAACATAGCAATAGTTCTGAAAGAGAATCAAAATGTTGGTATTCTAGGATCTCTGTATGTCAACATTGTGATATGGTAGCACCAAATACTGCAATAACTTGGCTACATTAAGAGAGGTAGAGATTTTAGGAAGGAGGCTGGGTGGTACAGAGGTGCATTCACTTTGTACTTCCATTGTACTTTCATTGTACTTCAGTACTCTCATTGTACTTTCCCCTGTCTTTATCAGACCACATTTGGAGTCTTGTGTTGAGTTCTGGGCATCAGGACCTCAAAGAATTGATAAGCTACTGAGTATCCAGAGGAGAGCAGCCTGCATAGTGAAGAGACTTGAGTCTATGATATCTCAGGATCAGTTGAAGGAACTGGGGAGACAACCTGGAAAACAGAAGACAGCGGGGGTAAGGAAGAGGTGCAATAGTCTTCAGATATTTGAAGAATTTATCATGTGGAAGAAGGATAAGGATTCTTCCATTTGATTTTTTTCATCTAGGAAAGTTTTGAAAGTAGAAAGCATTGAGTCTACTTTACATTTCTATTAAGAATACTTTTTGTATAATCTCAAAAAAATGGAGGTGAATGTAATAGATAATTAGTGAATGATCAGATAACTATTTTAGAACTGAAGTAATAGGTAGAGTTTCTAGAATTTTGACCCTTAGATTTTTCCTATCTTACCTTCCAACTGTAAAATTTTCACTAGCTTGAAAACTGCTCCATTGTTCCCCATCTTCTGCTAAGGCATGAAAACTCTCCCTCTAACCCTACCTTGCTTGCTAATGAGTCTGCCAATTTCTTCTCTCGTCTTATTTTCTCTTTTGTCCTGACCTGTCCTATCTTTTCTTCTCCATTTTTCTTCTTTTCTTTTCCTTTCACTTCATCCCATTCTCTTAGCTTTTTTTTCTCTGCTCTCATTTCTTAGAACATTTAAAAATAAAGTATCCTTGAACCATGTATCATATATGACTATATCTTAGTTAAGTAAAGAAATGAAATCACTATGTTGAAAAATTTCACATTTTTGTAGTTAGAAATAATGGATTCTAGGGGTTTTAATTTTATATATGATTGATTTTATTCTGTTTTTATCTTCATGATGTTACATTTAGTATTATTATAAGACACTTAAAAACCTTATACAACTCTTTATTATTTATAATGTCAAATATTGTTAAGTATGCATATCAATGATATATATGATATGGATAAATGATATATATGATACAATATATATAATATTGAAATTTAAATGATAAATAATTTTATCCTAATTTCAGTAATAAATCATAATCACCACATAGTTACTAAACACTTGCCTTATTCATATGGAAAAATGAAATGTTTCATTTTTATTTTATTCTTTCAGCTAATATTCATTCATGATATTGCAGCAAAGAACATCATAGCTACTTGCTTTTAAAAAGTTTTATCGTTGGGTCCAATATTTCAGTTTGCTACTAGTGGCTCATCTCCACTATCAAGTTGGTTCATGATTTCTTCTATCAATATCTCTTTAAGATCACACTTCCAGAGTCTGAGCATTGAAAGGATTCTCAGAGATCATCTTGCTTAATGGCTGGCTAAGTAAGAATTCTCTCAAAAAAATAGATTTAGTAATTAATCCTACAACCTCTGCTTATCAATTCTAATGAGAAATATCTTACCTCCCAAGACAGTCTAATTCTCTTTTACACAGTTCAATTGTAAAGAAGGTTTTCTTTATGTCAAGCCTAAGCCTACCACTTTGGAACTTAGGTCTATTTTTTTGTTTGTTTGTTTTTGTTTTTTGTTTTTGTTTTTGTTTTTTTTTTGGTTCTATCCTCTGTCACTTTGGAACAAGAGAGATACATGTAATTCTTCAAAATGATATCCTTCCCATTATTGGAAGGATGAATTCATGACTCTTTTTAGCCTTCATTTCCAAGGACAATCTCTTTTCAATTCCTTCAATCCATGCAAAGGTTTTATCACCAATTCATTGTGTTTATTTTCCATTGGACCCTTCCCAGTTCATTGAAAAAACTTCCTACAATGGGTTGCCCAAAACTAAGCACAATGCTTCAGTCTGGCTAGAAGAGAAAGCAGTGGGCCTTCACCTCTCTGGTAAAAAATAGTATTCCTTTCTTGACCTGCTACCAATTTTAACTCTTCTTGAGGCAACAGTCCATGTAAAATCCCTGGTATTCTTCACAAAAAGTATTGTCTAGATCAGAACTATCAAACACTCTTCTAGGATGCTGCCAAAACATTCAAATGTATCCTGGAACAGATTAAAATGTAACTCAGAAATATTTAATAAAAGAAATAAAATATAAATCACATCACATTTTAAAACTTTCAACATAGGGAATCTTATCTATAATTTAGAGGCCACCATTTTTATTTGAGTGTGATACTACTGGCAGAGACCATTTTATATTAGTAAAGCAGAATATGTCTTATATGTAGTATGTTAAATATGCCTTTTTTCTACATCATTAATTTTAAATAAGTAAAACTAAATCAGTACGGGCCAAGGACTGATAAAATGTCCTTTACAATTGACCTGGAATCAGAATTTGATGACTTATGTTTATATCCTGTTACAATTCTTTCCTCATTGTCAGCCTTCTAGAATTAATATTTCCTTCTCTGGGCAAATGAGGGTTTTGGACACAATGATCTACAAAAGCATTTCTAGCTCTAACATTCTTAATAATATTGAACAATAAACAAGAAAAGTTCATGAACAACTAGGAGCCAGTTGTATTTTCATTCACATATAGTTTCCATCTCCCTGAGATTTCTAGTGGGTGAGTAGCAAAAAATTTGAATGCCTCCAGATTTGACTTAACAATTAAAAGTCTGCTAAATTTCCTCTTTGACGCTAATGTCAAATAATGCTTATTGGTAGGGCAAAAATGGATGACATACTCTATTATCTGCCAGTGTTCTCACAACAATCCTGATCCAAAGCACTTTCACAGTGATTATTACCTGAAAATCTCTTCATAGATACTTATCACAGATGGAAATGTTTTATGATGCCTTGGCTTTTCATTCTTTCAATCCTCTTCATTTGATAATCCATGTATTTCTCTCACAGGCATGAAGAAATTGCAAAATATCTATCTAAGACATTTGCCACTATGTACTACTCTCTCATAGACAAGTAGATTTCCTGGCTTTTCAGTTCCCTGATGTGGTTTTCTACTTGATCAACCAATAACATTTTCTTTAATATAATTTAATTCTCCACCTTTATTATATACTTTTACTTATGCATTAAAACCCTGTGCCTATCAAGGGATTGCTCAGACGCTAATGATCTCTTTATAAGTCTGAGAATGGGATCAACATATTCTATTTTCATTAACTGGAATTGTGCCTGGACTCCTCAATGGCCATAAAGCCAAGTTTCACTTCTGGCCTTTGTCTTGGAATATTTTCAAAGCCATGCCCACTTAATTAACCATACATGTTTGTTCTAAAGAAACATATTTACATATTTACAAGGACTTATTTTTGGCTTAGAAATGAACATACATATTATATGTATTCAACTACAAACACTTGAATCAACAGAGAAATTTTTATCTCGGCTACACACAAGCATACCAAAAAATCCACTCAGTGGATTCACCATGAGATGATGGGAAGGAGAAGAGGGTGAACATCATGAAGAACTCCCATCACATTGTAACCGCCTTTACTTGAGTCTTTTTGAAATATTGATGATTACTGTGAATGTAGAAATTTGTCATGTGTCATGCACTGGGCTAGATGCCATGGGAGATACAAAGCTAAAGATCAGACTACCTTCATTATGATGAAATCGTTATGTGGAGGAGCTGGGGTATGTATGTACTCAAGGAAAGAACCCCCAAGTTAAAAATAAATTATTAAGAAAAGTGAGGTGAAGATTAGTTCCAAGTGTAGGGACAAAAAGATGCTTTCTTAAGGAGTGTCATTGAAATGGGTTTTGAAGGATGGAGAGGCTATCAACAGATGGAGGCAGCTAGGAGGTTATCAATTTAGGGAATATGAAGAGCATGGGACATTCCATCTAGCCCAGTGCATGACACTCTTACTGAGATGAAATCCTCTTGAAACCCTTGTTGTCTTCTTCAAAAAAAGTATTGTCTAGACTAGAGCTGCCAAACATACTGCTAACAGGTCTCATGCTGCCACAAGATATTCAGTTGTACCCTGAAACCGATTAAAATGGAATTAGAGAATATTTAACAAAATAAATAGTAAGAAAATGAAACATAAATCACATTACATTAAAAAAAACTCCATATGAAGTTCACAGGAAGTTTTAGCTAAGATTTATTGGTCACCAGTTCTACCTGAGTGTGGCAGAACTGGCATTGATATATATATATATATATTTTAATTAGTGAAGCTGATTAAATATGACATATATGCTTTTATCCATATCACTGATTTAAAATAAGCAAAGCTATATGTCTGCAGGCTAAGGACTGCTAAGATTTCCTTTACAGTTGACTTGGACTCAGAATAAGTTGACATGTATTTGCATCCTGTAACGGCTCTTTTCTCATTTTATAATTTCTGTGAAGACAATTTCCTTCTTTGGGTTACTGAGAGTTTTGCACACAGTGATTTACAAATTCTTGTCTAGCTCTAACATTCTACAATACTGTGGAACAATGTACAATTGTTCTTTGGGTCTGACCATTAGATAGTTTTCCAAGATAAAATTGTACTATTGTTTAAGTAACATTTCTATATGTGATCCGTGAGAATAAATTCAAATATTCTGCCAAATGATTTACAAAATAATCTAAACGCTTTAAAACTCTATTATTGTTGGGGCAGCTAGATGACACAGTGGACAGAGCACCAGCACCAGCACTGAAGTCAGGAGGACTTGAGTTCAAATGTGGCCTCAAACACTTAACACTTCCTAGCTGTGTGACCCTGGGCAAGTCACTGAACCCCAATTACCTCAACAACAAAAATCACTTCTATTATATTTGTTTACTAATTTTCTATGATTTGTTCTCAATGAAATTATGATATCTTTAGAACTGTTTCCTTTTTTAGATAATTGTTAATCATTCTTTTTGTGATATTCTAGAATTTTTTATAGAATTGTCAATTTCTTTTATCAATTTTATGTAGACCCTATTCTTTTCTCTTTTTTTTCAAAAAATAGAATTTTTGAAAAAATTATTATTAATAAATGCTTCTTTCTAGTTCTATCACTATTATTTGCTTCTCTGCAATTTTTTCAAAGGCCATTGCTGATATAGTAAGCATCATCTTTCATAAATTTTCATATTTCATATGAAAAATCTTCTTTCATAAAAGATTTGTTAGTATATAAACTAAACTCAGGACTTTGTTTTTTATTTATAAATTTTTTGACAATATATATGCATGAATAATTCTTTTTTGATATAACATTATCCCTTGTATTCATTTTTCCACATTATCCCCTCCCTCCCTCCATTCCCTCCCCCCGATGACAGGCAATCCCATACATTTTACATGTGTTACAATATAACCCAGATACAATATATGTGTGTAAATACCATTTTCTTGTTGCACGTTAAGTATTAGATTCCGAAGGTATAAGCAACCCAGATAGATAGACAGTAATGCTAACAATTTACATTCATTTCCCAGTTAAACTCAGGACTTTGGAAAGGTTTATCCAAAAGTTTATCATGAGAAATTTCAGCCCATGTACTTCCCTCACAGGCATGAAGAAATTGCAATATATCATCTGTCCAAGACATCTTCCACTTCATATTATTTATTTATAGACAAGTAGATTTCCTAACCTTTTAGTTCCCTGATCAATACTTGCTATTATTGCCAAGAGTAGAACAGAACTTTCTGTCCTATCTGAAGTTTCTGGCAGTGAACATGTATATTGAAGTATTGTTTATTCTGATCTCTTTTTTCAAAAATTTCTTAATTACTCTTACTTCTCTGACAAACTCATTTACAACAGTTATTCCACCATTCTATGGCATTTTAAGTCATGTTCTAATGTAGAATTCATTTTTCTCATGTCATAAAATATGATTTAGGTTAAAATAGTTTTCAATAATATAAACTAAGTTTTGCAAATACTTAAAATATTTTAATTCATGTGATTCTAACAACAACTCAGGATGTTTCTGTTTTATAAAATAAAAAAAACAAGATTCTGAGAAAATGTGAGTTGCTTGGGGTAATACAGCTAGTCTATTTCTGAAGTATTATTTAAACCAAGATTTTCTTGACTAGAGTGTGAAAGTACAGGAGTATTCTACCCGATATTCCACACCATATCTCAAAACTTGTGATGAATCTAAGACTTATATGAGAAATGCCATGTAGTGCCTGTACCTTTATTATATACTCTTATTTAAACATTAAAAGCCCATGGATACTAAAGAATTGTTCAGGCTCTGATGATCTCTTTACAGTTCTGAGAATAGGGCCAACATGTACTTTATTTCCATTAGCTGGAATTCTGCCTGAACTTCCCATCTGCCATGAAACCAAGGATTTTGGCTTCTGCTGATCTTTGTCTTGGATCATTTGCAAAACCATACCCACTAACTTAACTATACATATTAATTTAAAAGTAAGAGTTATTTAATATAGCATACAAGGATTTTTTTAGCTCAGTAATGAACATGACCATGTTACATGTAATAATCTGTAAGCATTTGAACCAGTAAGGAAAACTTTATCTCAGTTATCAGCAAATTCAAAGTGAAATTAATGTAGCTCTTTATCTGCAGTGAGAGCTGCTAAGAACAGCCTCCAATGTAAATATATGACTTAGCATTCCCCAGTATAAAAATGAGGCCATGTCTATATTATTAGAATTTTGAACACTATATCCTGAGTATGCAAAGACCACAAATATTTCTATTAAAAGGATTTCAATGCATGGCAATCCACATCTGCCCTGAATCCTGTAGGAGTGTCTGGAGTCAAGGTGAGAAGTGGTTACCTTCTGAATTCCTCAAAGAATCATCTGGATGGCCTCTCATGCAATCTTACTGAGTGAGGGGCTCCAGAGAGTCAATAGCATGGTTTTATTTACCCTTTATAGAATCTTTTACTTGTTTTAGAATGTAAGATCCTTTTGAGTTGAATTATTTCCTTCAGTAGGACTATATTTCCAGTGCTCAACACTAGTCTTGCTACAGAGTAAATGCTAAATAAATGACTATTGTTTGATCGAGGCTACATAATACCCTACTGACTCATACGTTGCAAAATGGACAGCAATGACTTGACAAAGGGCTGAGACATTCCTACCCTTGCTTTTCTTTGACAAAAATCTAATAATATTTGTATCTTGAACTTCTCTGACCAGACAGCCCTTAGTGGAGATTATAAAAAGAATTAAACCAACTTGTTGAATGCTTGAAAGGATTCTAGGTCTGGAGTCAGATGAACTAGATTTAAATTTGGGGTAAGTCATTTACTGAGTAGAGGATTTGAGGTAAGTTAATTTACTTTTCTGGATAATAGTTCCTCTTTTGTAAAAAGAAGAGTCAAGAAAACACAACATATATTTATTAGTTTATATGTCTGCCATAGACACTTCCACTGACAATGATAAAAGCTGATGTAACAGGCTACTTGATTATTCTGGGTGTGGTATCCCATCAAATTAATTGTATTCAATTCATCATTTTTTTATTTTAAAAAGAGCCAACTATACAAAAGGCAATAAATGCAGCAATAAAAAATAATCTGTCCCCACTTTCAAGAAACTTTTCCTTGTGAGAGATAGCATATTCAAAAATTTTGAGAAGGAAATGGAAGAAAAGAGAAACATAGCGATAGATAGTGAAATAGAGAATATTTAGGAGAGATAAAGAGAAGGGAAGGCCCAATGCACAATCCAGAGAGAGGGGACACAGAGAGCTCACCCTGAAATATTTATAAATTTTATGAGAAACTCAGAAAATTTAAGTGGAATCTCAACTGGGATTGGTTTTTTTAAAAGTATTGTTTTAAGAAGAAAATAACAAAATTGCTTTGAGAAATTGCTTTGAATTCTGCCCTCTTGGCCCAAATAGAATAATCATAAATGTGGTTTCCTGAGCTATCAAAGCCTATCCTTCAAGGATAATTTATATTTCATTCAAATATGAAGAAGTTTGGTTCTGAAAGGAGCAAACAATACTTTGGGGCAACTAAAAAGAATGAAACTCAGATATTACCTTCTTTGTTCGTGAATAGGGTATCAGAATGAAGTTTTTTTTAAAACTCTGACTTAGCAAAACCTATCAATCTATATATATTCAGATATTCTATGAGCCATTTGGTTAAAAGTGGACAGAAAATAAACTGTGTAATAAATATAATAGTTTAAATCTTTGTAACTTCTTTGCTAATGTAAACTGTTTAATGATTTGAAGGCAATTGATATTTATTAAAATTTTTATTTATTAAAAACAAATAAAAATATGAACACAGAGAAACAAAACATTAGAAACTTATCAGAAAAATAATTTCTCTTTGAAAACTATCACAGAATTAATGTGTATTGTGGTCCCTCAACTCATTTCCATGTAATTATTTTAAGAGTTAAGATTCAAAAAAAATGAAAATGTCCATATAAACTTAGGAATTATATAAGAATTTTTGGCTTCATAATGGACATTTGGTGCATTTTGATTGTTAAGTAAAAGACAAGACTTTGAGTGCCAGACAACTCTTATTTAATCTTTTAATTGAATGAGTTAAGGGTGAAGACAGTTTGAAGAAGTCTGACTAGTGTGGAACAAGAGAGTGAAGAATGAGTACTAGGGAGAAAAAACAGTTCTCGCAAAGCTATGTATAGAAACTAATAATAGAAGCAGTTAGTTAATGAGAACTAAAAAAAACCAGTTATTCCTCTTCAGCATCATCTCTAATTTGAGACCTCTCAGAAGAGTAAGGCTCTCTATAGCACTCTCTGACTTGCAGAGGAAAAGCAGAAAGATTAAGAGTTTTTACCATATTATCACTCCTTGCAGATGATGTGATGGTATACTTAGAAAACCCTAGAGAATCAACTGAAAAACTACATGAGAAATTAAAAACTTTAGCGAAGTTACAGGAAACAAATAAATTACATAAATAATTGGCATTTCTTTATATTACCAACAAAGCTCAGAGATAGTGAGAGAAATTCCATTTAAAATAAAATAAAATACTTGGGAATCTATTTCAATTGAGAAATTCAAGAATGATATGAGCACAATTATGAAACAAGAAGTCAAGTCTGATCTAAAGAATTGAAAAGAAATATTGACTGCTTGTGCATAGGCAGAGTAATATAAATAAAAATGGCAATTATGTTTAAATTAATTCACTTATTCAAGACCATACCAATTAAATTACCAAAAAACATTTTATAAAGCTAGAAAAAAGAACAACAAAATTCATCTAGAAGAACAAAAGTTCAAGTATATCAAGGAAATTAATGAATAAAATACAAAAAAAGTAATCTAACAGTAGCATAACTCAAACAATATATTATAAAGTGATAATCAGCAAGACAGTATAGTACTAGATAAGAAATAGAGTGAAGGATCAATGGAATAGGTTACTTATAGAAGACACATTTGTAGATGACCATAATAACCTAGTGTTTGATAAACCCAAAGACCCAGACCTCTTGGATAGCAAATAACTATTTCACAAAAAAAAACTATTTGGAAACATGTAAAATAATATGGCAGAAATAAGGTATAGACAAACATGTCACAGCATATCCCAAGATAAAATAAAAATGGGTATATGATTTAGAAATAAAGGGTGATAACATAAGTAAAATAGAAGAGCAAGATCACTTAGCCTGTTAGATCTATGGAAAAGGAAAGAATTTGTGATAAAGAGTACTACAGACTATAAAATAGACAATTTTGAGTAAAATAAACTAAAAAAGATTTGGCTTCAATAAAACCAGCGCATCCATAATTAGAAGGAAAACAGAAAGTTAGAAAACAATATTTAGAGCAAATTTCTCTGATAAAGGCCTGATTTCTCAATATGCAGAGAATTAAGTCAAATTTAAAAGAATATAAACCTTTGGTCAATTGATAAGTGGTCAAAGGATATGAACAGAAAGATTTCAGATGAATAAATCAGCTATCTAACTATATCAGGAAATGCTCCCAATTACTTTTGATTAGAGAAACCAATGTTAAAATATTTCTGAATTAAAGTTAAAATATTTATCCTATTCACACCTATAAATAGGCTATTATGACAGGGGGGGAAAAAAGCATGAATAATGTTGGAGTGGATATGGAGAAATTGGGACACTAGTAAACTGTGGAATTTTGAGCTCATCTCTCCATCTGGAGGCTAATTTGGGACTGTGCTTAAAGGGCAACCATACCTTGCATATCCTTTAAGCCAGCAATACCATAAGTAGGTCTATATCCCCAGCAGCTTTTTTTGGATTTCTACAAATTTCTACCAATGGATTTTGATAAACGATGAACTAATAAGCAAAAAGAAGGGATATAGTTGCAAGGAAGTTGCTATCACCAGTGACAGATTTTGCAAATTGTGACTAGAACATTACAAAGACTCAATTAGCAATCATTTATTAAACATTTACTCTATACCAGGAATGGTATTGAACAGAGAGTACAAGCAAAAAGATTGAAACAAACTCGATTAACAATGATCTTATATTCAAACATATAAGATTCTATGGAAGGTAAGATTGTGAATAACTCTGATTGGATGAAGGATTTCTCAGTATTGAGTTATATGATCCCTGTTCCCAGAACTGGGACCCTGGAGAAATCATTTAATCTCTGGAGGGATGAACTTTGAATCCTGAGATACAGGAAGTTGTAGGAAGTGACGTGACCTGTGGGAGGCAGCCAACATTGGTGACCATTGGTCAAGGATGGTTATGTCCTTTTAGTCTATCCAATGAGAAGACTAAGGTCTTTTGCTTTTAAACCCTGGACAAACCGGAAACTGTCCAAGTTCCAGTAGCACACAGTAGAGTTGGGATGGCTCCCAGGTGTGTCTGGACCTTTCCCTGCAGAGTTTAAATAAATGCTTTCTCTTTGTACCTGATGATGTCTCTGATTAGTTCATTGGGAACGGGGTCTCGCCCTCGATCTGTCCCACACAGTTTGTGGGGGCTCAGCCTGAGATCTGGCTTCCTAGAGAGATGGCTGAGATTCTGATACAAGGTAGGTGCCAGGTTGGGTTTTCCCACCCACCTTGAGATCAGACTCTCAGCCTCCCTCTCTGTGAAGAATGAGCCTAGGGAGAGGAGACACTCAGATACAAACAGAAGGCACACAAGTCTTGGAAGATGAAAGCACCCAGGTGAGAGAGAGCCAGGTAACTTATACATGAGTGATCCTAGAGGCATTGTCTGTTAATGTGCCCTTGAACTATCCTTGTGGGCCCTGGGATCATCAAGCCTTGGGTGATCCAGATTAAGGGGTTCTGTTAACGGCACAGGATTGGGGCATTCTATGGTTGGCTATGAAGGTGGGCAACTCCTTCCAACCCTGATCTGACAAGCTACCCTGGAGGGGTCGCTGTGCCTTTGCTGGAGATCAGTGGGGTGAGATTGGATGCCCTGAGGGGGGTCCAACTCAAATTTTCGGAGTAAGAAGGGAAAAAAAAGGTATTTCTGTTGTATATGGGGAAGGGATGGTCTCTTCCATGTAATTTTTGTCTGTGTTTGTCTTTGTGCAGAATGTCTGTGTCATGTTTGTTCTGTGAGCTAGAATCTGTTAGAAAGGTCTGACTTTCTAGTAGGCTCCAATTCTGGCCAAAGTTGGAGCTTTCGGAGCAGTCCATCGGCAAAAATGGTTGGGGAATTTGGCAGTTGGTCATTTCAAAATTCCAAGACAATTCAATAAATTGGGGAGGATTGTGCAGAGAGTGAAGATGGTAGTTTGTTTTTATTATTATTATTATTATACATATGCAGTTTATTTATGGGTCAGCTAAGTGCCACAGAAGATAGAGCTCTAGGACTAGACTCCAGGGCTAAAATCCAGATGGCTCACTTTCCTAAGTTCAAATCTGGGCTCAGATATTTATTTATTTATTTTTGTATACATTTTTTAATTATAGATTTTTATTTATAAGATATATGCATGGGTGATTTTTCAGCATTGACCCTTGCAAAACTTTCTATTCCAACTTTTCCCCTCCTTCCCTCCACCCCCTCCCCCAGATGGCAAGTAGTCCCATACATGTTAAATATGTTATAGTATTATTAAATACAATATATGTATACATGTCCATACAGTTATTTTGCTGCACAAGAAAAATCAGACTTAGAAATAAGGTAAAAATAACTAGAGAAGGAAATCAAAAATGTAAGCGCACAAAAACAGAGGGATTGGAAACGCTATGTTGTGGTCCACACTCATTTCCCATAGTTCTTTCATTGGGTGTCACTGGTTCTCTTCATTATTGAACAAATGGAACTGATTTGGTTCATCTCATTGTTGGAGAGGGCCACGTCCATCAGAACTGATCATCATACAGTATTGTTTTTGAAGTGTAGTGATCTCCTGGTCCTGCTCATTTCACTCACTGTCAGTTCATGTCAGTCTCTCCAGACTTCTTTGAAATCACCCTGCTGGTCATTTCTTACAGAACAATAATATTCCATATCATTCATATACCACAACTTATTCAGCCATTCTCCAATTGATGGGCATCCACTCAGCTTCCAGTTTCTGGCCACTACAAAAAGGGCTGCCACAAACATTCTTGCCCATATAGGTCCCTTTCCCTTATTTAATATTTCTTTGGAGTATAAGCCCACTAGTAACACTGCTGGATCAAAGGGTATGCACAGTTTGATAACTTTTTGAGCATAGTTCCAAATCGCTCTTCAGAATGGTTGGATGCATTCACAATTCTACCAACAATGTATCAGTGTCCCAGTTTTCCCACATCCCCTCCAACATTCAGCATTAGAAGATGGTAGTTTCTTTTCCTTCCTTGTTCCTGACTGCAGCTGGGACTTGTGGGGCCAGAGGGAGAGAAAGAAACTATGCTATTTAGTGAAATTCATTTTTTGAAATATGATACAATGCCAGAGAAACTGAGCAAGACAGAGATTAGAGAGCTTTCAATACAGAATTTATTAAATGGAGAGATTTACTGGGACTAATGAATCCATGGTTGGTCCCAAGGCTGAATGAGACTATTGTCCCAAAGAAGCCAGCATCAATGTCAGCTACACAAGATTCTTTATAAGGTAACAAGAACAATGACCTAATGGGGGAAGGCACCTAGGATGACATAATGGGAGATACTGGAGAGGCTCCCCATATTCTAATGATATCTGAAATGGATAAAGACCTTTATCCCATCAAACATTAAGAGGCAGAGTAACTGAATAGGACAATTAGGGAAACTGGGTCAGGACATTAAAAGAGAACTGTGGCACAACAATGATAGCAAAAGCAATTTTATATTATTGGGAATTTAAATCTGTATTTGATTGGATTTTTAAGTTAAAATATAGGTTATTAAAATGAAACGCCAATAGCTTACCTTAGAGGAGGTCATGGTTGTATCTCCCTACTTAGCTGGTATGTTGCTTTCTAGAAGTATTGAGTAATTTGTAAACTATGAGCTATGCCTTAAAATTTTGTCAGCTCTGTTGGGTATATGTATAAGTTTTATGAAATTTGGTTCAGAGTTCTTTGCGAATCTTGAAGTTTAAAGTTTAAAAAAAAGTGATTTAAAGACAAGAGACAAAAGAGCTTGATTTGCAAAAGCAATTAGTAGTTTAAATGGAGCATCTAGTTAGAAGGGTTATTGGTTTGGGAGTGTTTAAAGTATGTCAGAGAAGGTTTGAGCAAGTAGGAATTGGGAGGAGAGAGATAGAGATGGGACCAGAAGAGAAGGTGTGAGAGTGATGAGAATTAAGAAAGGAGGAACTCCTTTTGGTTCAGCGCAAGGATAGTCCTGTGACAGCACAGAGTCCCCTGTAAATGAATTTACAGGCCTGAAAACCTAGATTGATAAAAAGATTTATTGTGGGGATTTGGACGTAAAGTTTAGTTAGTAAAGTTGAGGGTAGAGATAAAAGGACACCGGATTAGGTCTGGTGGGCAGAAACCCTTGGCATGACTGACATAAGGATGCCATGCTTAGGGCTTCTGCAAATCATAGACTCCAAAGAAGCCCCTTTTATAATGGGGGCTCCTGGTGATCTTGAAGGTGTGTGGAGTCCCAGGTTCCTGGAGGGCTTTCAGCCAGGGTCAGCATTGAATAGAATTCAATGGGTTTAAACTGTGGGGTTGGGAAAACCCAAATTAGTTCAGATCCAGTGGGGGCTGGGAAAATCCAAGTAAGCTCAGATCCGGTGGGGACTGGGGAAAGCCTGGATATCATTGGAATTCAAAGGGGTGCTTTTTGACTAGGATTTGTGAATCAAAATATCCTATCAGCCAGGGTGGAGTTTGGAAATCAGAAAGGAATCTTAAAGGGACCTCAACCCCCATCAAGAGGAGGAGGAAGAGAAAGGAAAATGGTTTGCCAGAAATAAGGGACAAAAAGGCATAAACCCCTAGTGGATTTGCCATTTGCCATGGGAAAGGCCCCATGAGGTTGGGGCCTGTCTTGAACTGGCAGATTGGATCCTGGGGGAAATAGCACCCTAAAAAGGTTAGCTGTGAGAAGTTAGGGTCAGTAAGCATGGCGGAGTGGGGGAAGGGCAATCACGTGGAAAGGGGCCTTGTCAGGTGATAATCTAATCCCCCTAATCTCCCTCTCCCCTTAAATAAGTGTCTTTTTTTTTTTTTTTTAAACAAACTGCAGCTCCTTGCTGGTTCAAACATTAATTGCTTCTACTGTTTAAAGGAGCAACCTACATTTACATGATGTTAATAACTGAATGTTTTTATTTTTCAAGTTTATTGCTGCTCTAAGAGGTTTGTTGGAACTGTAAGTTTTTTTTTTTTTACTAAAGTATCCTGTTTTCAGCAGATTATTTAATGTTTATTTAAGTGCATAATGGTCTCCTTGTTTAAGGAATATGATTTAAAAAAAAACCTATAGCAAAATTTTAACCTGACCCGATAATTTGATAGGGTTATTTTCAAAAGTTTAATATTTTTTTAAGAATGAAGAGAGTATTAATGTTAAATCTGAAAGGTTCTTTTATGTGGAAATAGAGTATGTAATAGTTTTTGCTTTTGTCCCTTTGAAAATGTTTCTGTTGTGGACAATATGCATTTTAGAATTTTTCTATATATTGGGTATTTTCAAAGCAAAGTGTAATGTTGAACTTAGAACCGTCTACTTAGATATGAAAGATAAGCTGTATAAACTGTGAACTTTCTAGGATGAATCTCTTACTGGGATCCTTGAGCTAGATTCATCTGAAGCTTTGATTAATGATAATTCCTGTAGGAGATAAAATCTTTTGGGACTGCAGCTAATATTTATTTGGAGTTTTGAATTCAGGTATGATTGTCTAGATAGATTGTCAAGCTTGTGCTCCAACATCTGAAAGGAGTATGTCACAAGCTACTCAGAAGAACCTGTTACAGGTGGAAGGTAATATTTGGGAACGAATTAGAAGGATCATCCTTGGGGTCTCTGGAACCCCAGTCTAGACCCCTTATTTATCAAAGATCTATACTGTCTTCAAATGCATTTTTCATGTTTTGCATGATCATGGGGGGCTATATGAAAAGAGAATTTCTCACCCAAATAATTCCCCATTAAGTAGGCAGAGAAAATTATTATTGCCAGCTATCCTTGGACCTGTTGTTTCTTAAATGAAGGGGAATTCACTCCAGGTGAAGGGAAGCAGGCTTACTGATCAGCTGCCTATGTTGCTGATCCTTTGCCCCTGACTATGGCAATTTTAATTCCCCAACTCCTGCATTTCAAACTGCTTTGTTTTGATAACACCTGTACTAATTGGGTAAAAGCCTTTCCTTGTAAGACTCTAGTGTTTTTGTGGGAGAGGTCATACTCACTGAAGGGCACATGTTTTACCCATGGCACCTTCTTTGAGGAAGTAAAAGCAAGAATTTGGAAAAACATTCTTTGGTATTTATCCTAGGAAAGCTGCTGGGATGAGAGGCATTTTTGATAGCCTCATTCCCCCCCCCCCCCCCAGCCCTTTTCTGGGTGGGGTTCCTGGTTACAGTCTCTAGTAACCTCTATATTAATTCTACCTTTGTTTATTCTTTCTTTTTTACTCATATTTAGTTCTTGTATTTAATCTATTTGTGAGGTTTGCTTCTTTCAGATTCTGAGCCATGAAATTCCAACCACTTGGTCAACCCAAAATCACCTGAGACCTGATTCTGACATTCAATATCAGATGCTGCTGCTGCTGCTGCTGCTGCTGCTGCTGCTGCTGCTGCTGCTGCTGCTGCTGCTGCTGCTGCTGCTGCTTCGAGCACCCTGCCTACAGCTCACTTTTCAGTCCAGACCCCACTGGGTATGCCAGCTCCACACCCCTTGTCAGCCTGAAACAGCTCTAGAAGATGAGACCTTCGTCCCTTTGTCCCAAATGAGTCTGGATCTGGACTGCTTGTGGTGGGATGTATATATTGGGGTGAGAAATCTTCAAACTGATGAAAAAGAGGGGGGACTGAATGGGACTGATTGGATGAAGTATTTCTCAGTATTGAGTCACATGAGCCCTGTTCCCAGAACTGGGACCCTGGAGAGATCATTTGATCTCTGGAGGGATGAACTTTGAACCCTGAGATATAGGAAGTTGCAGGAAATGACCTGTGGGAGACAGCCAACATTGGGGACCATTGGTCAAGAATGGTTACCTCTTTTTAGTCTATCCAATGAAAAGGCTCAGGTCTTTTGCTTTTAAACCCTGGATAAGGCCAGACCTGGTCAGGTTCCAGGAGTACATGGGAGAGTTGGAATGGCCCCCAGGTGTTTCTGGACCTCTCCCAGCAGGGTTTAAATAAATGCTTTCTCTTTGTACCTGATGAGATCTCTGATTAGTTAATTAGGAACAGGGGTCTTGCACCAGACCTGTATCAATCACAAGCCATGAGAAGCCACCAAGATGAATCTCGACATTTTGGGGTGTAAAATATTAGAGCTGGTGCAAATGATTTGGCAGACCCTGAGTGGCCGTTGCCATATCTGAAGAGTTTAAGACATATCAGAAATGTCCAAAATTCTACTTCATTTGATTTAATAGACATTAATTGTGAGCCTCCTAATGTGCCATGTACTGGAAAGGGAGGAAAGGATACAGTGATAAAAAAAATACTCCTTGACCTCAAGTTGTTTACAGAATATTTGGGGCATGGAAAAAGGAAGCCCTTTCAACTCAAGCTCATTATCTGGGCAGTACCAACAGTAGCAAAGTTTCCCAACAAATGCACCAAAAATACCCTTGTGTAGTGTTCTTTGCATTGTCCCAGTCACAAATGACATCTGGGAATAATGACAGTGTGATAAAAGAACCTGAACGTATTTACTGTCCTTCCTCATACAAGAATATTTCTCAGTAGGGCATGGATTGAAGAAATGGCTTCTTACCAGGGATATCAGAGAAAAATCTCTTGATTCAATACTGTGAATCCTGCCCAGACAGATAGACCACCATTCATTTAATGAGAACCAGATTCCCTTTCTTCCAAATTGATTTTTTTTTGTAAGAAATGTTCCAAGGCATTAAATCACTTCTACATCTAACTCATTACAGAGCTACCTATATTACATATATACTATATGTACACACATATTCTGTAACATATGTGTGTATGTATATATATATCTCTATGACTAACTTTGGAAATATACATGGATCGGGGCAGCTAGGTGGTGCAGTGGATAGAGCACCAGCCTTGAATTCAGGAGGGCCCGAGTTCAAATCCAGTCTCAGACACTTAACACTTCCTAGCTGTGTGACCCTGGGCAAGTCACTTAACCCCAGCCTAAAAAAAAGAAAAAGAAATATACATGGATGCACATACATTTATTTTATACACACACACACACACACACACACACACACACAATGACATATACATATGTATATATAATTCATTAAGTTCTTACTACGTATCAGACACTATGAAAGTACGGATACAAAGAAATAAAAAGAGAGACACTATTTGGCCTTCAGAATTCATAGTTCTTCAGTCCTCTAGTTTTAAGGCACAGACCAACAACTTATCTTGAAGCAAGGATAATCATTCTCCTGGAAAAACCAATATGTCAATTCGAGCTGTGAGAAGAAGATTGCCTCTGAGAAAGGAGTTGATTTCTCTGTGTATGTTTCTCTGTATCTCTTTCTCTGTCTCTGTCTCTGTGTATATGTATGTGTCTCTTACTCTACTTCTATTTATTGCAAATATATGTGTGTATATGTATGTATTTGTGCATACACACAAAGAATATCTTGTGCGTTCTCAGGAAACCAATCATTTAAAAATTATTAGCTTTGCTTTTCTTTGGCTTTCAGACTCAAATAGAACAGACAATTTTGTCATGTTTTCACTGTATGAATAAGTCCAACATTAACAGCAAGATTATTCAGTGAACAATTATGAACGACTTGTTTCTTCTCAGTGATTCAGTGATCCAAGGCAATCCCAATAAACTTTGGATAGAAAATATGATCTGCATACAGAAAGACAGCTATAGAGACTGAATGCAAATCAACACACGCCATTTTCACTTTTTTCCCCTCTTTTCTGTTTTTCCCCTTTGATTCTGATTTTTCTCTCCCAACATGATGCATAAAGAAATGTGTATTTAAAAAGTTACTACACATGGATAATCAGTAAATAAATACATGTTTAAAAAGAAAATTTTAAAGCATTTTGAAACAACGTTTCTTCATATCACAATAATATTCCATTGTAATCATCTACCACTACTTGTTCTGCCATCACCCAATTCATGAGTGGATTCTCAATTTTCAATTCTTAAGCACAGAAAAAAAGAACTGCCAAATATATAGAGGTTACTTTTTTTAATCATGGAAATCTTGATCTTCCATACAGGAAATGATGGATGACAAGGATTATTACATAAATACCTATAACATCTTCTCCAAAGATCTTCAGAAGTTACCAGAGATTCTAGAATCTGATAATATCATCAACTGGAGACAGTCTCACAATCCAAGGTAATAGGTTGGGGTGAAAGGAAAATGATTTCATTTGAGCCTCACTCAATATAGTGAGTAACGTTCTCCTAGGATTGTGAAGAAGGCTAAAGGTGAGATTAAGTGACTTTGCCCAGTACTACCCAAATAATGACCTTCAAAAGCAGGATTTGAGGCAAAATCATTCTGGTCCAAGGCTAGTCTTCTATACTTTGTTTCGCACTTCCATTGTGCTTACTCTCTATATGGTACCATATTAAGTTTGGATGCATGTTAGGATTACTAAGTGAGAACTCAGGTTGTCTGGATAGTGACAAGGTGAGAATTCAGGTTGGACAATTACAAGGTGAGAACTCAGGTTGACTTGATGGAAGGAGCAGGCTCATTGGCTGAGGTGGTTCTTCCCAGAAGCCCTTGCATTATCCCACGCCCATTCTCTGGGAGAATAAAAGAGAGGACTCCCAGAGATAAAAAAAAGAGACTCTGCATTGCATCAGGCTTGACGGGGCTCTCTGCAGGAAGGGATCTGCTGTGTCTTCTACTCAAATCTCTCCGACAGATTCTTCTTCCTGTAACGAACCGTTGTCTCCAGGCAGTTGCTGTTAACTCTTGTCCAGAGAAGTGACTTCCCTTCCTATCTTGTGTGAGGCTTAACTACCAATCAACTACAACCTCTATATGACATTTTAAGGGGAGACAGTGCTTTAAATTCACCACGCCAGCTTACAAAAGAAGCACAAAAGGCTTTGAGAGAAGTTGAACTGGCTTTATCCAATGTGGTTGAAAGAGTCACTCAAAAACCCTTGGAAATATCAGTTTTTGCTACAAAAGAGGCACCCACAGCAGTCCTTCATCAAGGAGACAGTGTGATTGAGTGGGTGAACCTCCCAGCACAACCAGAACAAAGCCTTATTCCTTACCCAGTGCTTGTGGCTAGGATTTTATTAAAGGCTATTAAGAGAGTAACACAATTATCTGGGATAAGTCCTGAAAAAATATACACATTCTATACTAACGCACAGATTAATGTATGCTGTGAGACCATCCCAGAATGGCAAATTTTATTGGCCACCGCTCCAAATTTTGCACATGGATCTGCATTAAAGATTACCTGGCTACTACATAATTGGCGATGGATTTTTGAAGAAAAGGTTTCTAAGGTTCCTCTTAAAGGACCAACAATCTTTACAGATGCCTCCAAAGAAAATATTTGTGCCATATACTCTCATGATTTAACCATAAAGAGAGTAATCAGGACTCCTTTTCAATCCACTCAACAGAATGAATTATTTGCTATTATGCTAGCTCTCACTTATTACCCAGGAGACGTAAATATAATTACTGATTCAGCCTATTCAGTAGGTGTAGTACAAAGAATTGCCACAGCCCAAATAAAATTTGCAGCCTCCAATATTTATCAGCTCTTTAAGGAACTTCAAGAGCAAGTGAGAAAACATCCAGGCAAGATTTATATCTTGCATGTCCACTCACATAGTGGACTTCCAGGTCCCATTTTTGATGGAAATTCAAAGGCAGATAGCCTTCTAACCATGTTAGCCAGTAGTCCTTTATTTCAGGAAGCACAAGAATCTCATTCTAAATATCATCAGGCTGCTCGAGCTTTACGTTTACAATTTGGAATCACAAGAGAGGAAACTAGGAGCATAGTAAAAAGCTGTACAGCTTGTCTTCCTTTCCACGCTCCTACACTCCCTCCAGGGAAGAATCCTCGTGGTTTGAGACCCAATGAAATCTGGCAAATGGATGTGACCCATTATAAATCTTTTGGTCGTCTATCTTTTATTCATGTCGTGGTAGACACCTTTTCAGGATTCACATTTGCAATGCCAGCAGCAAAAGAGACAGCCCGAGTGGTCACTGAATTCCTTATACAAGCTTTTGCAATTATGGGTGTGCCACAAGCAATAAAAACAGACAATGGACCTGCATATACATCCAAACATTTTACACACTTTTGTGCACAGTATAAGATTTTACATACCACGGGCATACCCTTTAATCCTCAAGGGCAGGCAATAGTAGAGAGAAGAAACAGAGATATTAAGACACTCCTCCAAAAACAAAAGAAAGGGGGAGCCACAGGTAGCCCTAGGGAACTTCTAAATTTAGTTCTCTATACCATTAATTTTTTAATTTTTGACAAAGATGCACTGGCTCCAGCAGACAGGTTTTATAACCCACCAGAAGGGCAGTGTCCAGTGAGAGCATCTCCACTGTCCTTAGATAATCGCCAGGTGATGTGGAGAGATCCAGAAAGTGGTGAATGGAAGGGACCAGATAGGTTAACTGCCTGGGGGAGAGGGTTTGCTTGTATTTCTTCAGCAGGAGAAGGAATCAGATGGGTGCCAATGAGTCATATTCGCCTTGTCCATCAGAGAGAGACAGAAAAAGAGAAAGACCTCAAAATAAAGGAGAAGATCTAAGAAACATCTGACACTGAAAGAGCATGGATAATAAGAAGACTGTTAAAGAACTTTAAAAACCAGCAGGAATCATTGGACTTCCTAACACAAGATGAGACTAATGGACAATGGACTTATGGACATTTATAAATTTTCAATTTATGATTATGTTATATACTTCTAGCATGTGTTACGTTACTATGTTACTATGTGCTTATGTAATTTATGTAATTATCTGTAATACTTCCCATATTGATGGATTTATGTTTCAAGGTCATTTATGTAATTATCTGTAATACTTCCCATATTGATGGATTTATGTTTCAAGGTCATGACTGTCCTATGTTCTAAATCAAAAGAAAGGGGGAGATGTTAGGATTACTAAGTGAGAACTCGGGTTGTCTGGATAGTGACAAGGTGAGAATTCAGGTTGGACAATTACAAGGTGAGAACTCAGGTTGACTTGATGGAAGGAGCAGGCTCATTTGCTGAGGTGGTTCTTCCCAGAAGCCCTTGCATTATCCCACGCCCATTCTCTGGGAGGATAAAAGAGACAGCATTGGGCCCAGAGAGCAGATCGGCCTGGAGAAGGATAAGAGCTGGAGGAGATTCAGAGCCAGGATTCAAGAAGAAGACTCTGCATTACATCAGGCCTGACGGGGCTCTCTGCAGGAAGGGAAGTCACTTCTCTGGACAAGAGTTAACAACAACTGCCTGGAGACAACGGTTCGTTACAGGAAGAAGAATCTGTCGGAGAGATTTGAGTAGAAGACACAGCAGATGCACAATAGATATAATATGATTTGCCCTCCGAGAGAATTTACACTGCCGTGAAGATGACAGAAGTATATACATCAAGTCTGTTGTATGAATGTAAGCATGATAATGGTGATGGAGAGTTAAAATGTTATAGTCAATTTGAGATAGGGAAACCGTGGCTGAGAAAAGATAAAGTGACCTGGCCAAGACCACACAACTTAGGAGACACAGAGTAGGATTTGAACTTGGACCTCTGGACTCCAGGTCCATCATGTTTTCACATATAGCACTTCTATCTTTTTTAGGTATACTTTATTTTTATTAAAAAAATATTTTTATTTTTATTAAAATTTATAAAAATTTTATTAATTAATTAATTTTTGTTTTAATAAATTTTTTTTAATTTTAATTATAATTTTTGACAGTACATATGCATGGGTAATTTTTTACAACATTATCCCTTGGACTCACTTCTGTTCCAAATTTTCCCTCCTTCTCTCCACCCCCTCCCCTAGATGGCAGGCATGCTAAATATATTATAGCATATCCTAGATACAATATATGTGTGTGCAGAACCAAATTTCTTGTTGCACAGGAAGAATTGGATTCAGAAGGTAAAGATAACCTGGGACAAAAAACCAAAATGCAAACAGTTTATACTCATTTCCCAGTGTTCCTTCTCTGGGTGTAGCTGATTCTGTCCATCATTCATCAATTGGAACTAAATTAGATCTTCTCTTTGTCGAAGATATCCACTTATATCAGAATACATCCTCATACAGTATTGTTGTTGAAGTGTTCAGTGATCTTCTGGTTCTGCTCATTTCACTCAGCATCAGTTCATGTAAGTCTCTCCAAGCCTCTCTGTATTCCTCCTGCTGGTCATTTCTTACAGAACAATAATATTCCATAACCTTCATATACCACAATTTACCCAACCATTCTCCAATGGATGGACATCCATTCATCTTCCAGTTTCTAGCCACTATGAAAAGGGCTGCCACAAACATTTTGGCACATACAGGCCCCTTTCCCCTCTTTAGTATTTCCGTGGGATATAAGCCCAGTAGTAGCACTGCTGGGTCAAAGGCTATACACAGTTTGATAACTTTTTGGACATAATTCCAGATCAGCACTTCTATCTTTAAAAAAAAAATTAAAGGTTTTTAATTTTCAAAACATGTACATGGATAATTTTCAACATTCACTTTTGCAAAACCTTGTGTTCCAAATTTTTCCCTCTTTACCCCTCACTCCTCCCCTAGATGGAAAGTAATCCAATATATGTTAAACATGTGCAATTTTTCTATATATTTCCATATTTATTGTGCTGCACAAGAAAAATCAGATCAAAAAGAAAATAAAAACAATGAGAAGGAAACAAAATGCAAGCAAACAACAGCAAAAAAGAGTGAAAATACTATGTTGTGATCCACACTCAGCTCCCAATCTTCTCTCTGGGTGCAGATGGCTCTCTCCATCATAAGACCATTGAGACTGACTTGAATCACTTCAATGTTTAAGAGACTCTCATCCATCAAATTGATCATGGTACAATCATGTTGTTGTCATGTACAATGATCGTCTGGTTCTGCTCATTTCACTCAGCATCAGTTCATGTAAGTCTCTCCAGGTCTCTATGAAATCATCCCGCTCCTAGTTTCTTGTAGAACAATAATATTCCCCGAGACTCATATAGCATAACTTATTCAGCTATTGCCCAACTGATGGGCAGCCACTCAGTTTCCAGTTTCTGCCACTACAAAAAGGAGTATCAGAAACTTTTTTGCACATGTGGGTCCCTTTTCCTCCTTTATGATCTCTCTGGGATATAAGGCCAATAGAAACACTTCTGGATCCAAGGGTATTCACAGTTTGATAGTCCTTTGGCCATAGTTCCAAATTACTTTTTTCAAAATGGTTGAATCAGTTCACAACTGCACAATGTTTCAATGTCCCAGTTTTCCCACATCCCCTCCAACATTCATCATTATCTTTTTCTGTCATCCTAGCCAATCTGACAGGTGTGTCATCATATCTTAGAGTTGTGTTAATTTGCACTTCTCTGACCAATAGTGATTTAGAGCACCTTTTAATATGATTAGAAATGGTTTCAATTTCTTCATCTGAAAATTGTCTGTTCATATCCTTTTACCATTTATCAAGTCGAGAATGACAGCACTTCTGTCTTAAGAAGGTCCTGATGTGTAAATGACATTGTGTTGTAGGAAGAACCCCAGACCCAGAAAAGAATGAATAAGTTTCCATCCAGGCACTATTTCTTCTTTATGTGTGACTTTGGGATAATTCAATTCTTTCTCCTGAAGATGAAGGGATTAACATGTATGATCTCTCAGATCCCTCCCACCCAATTTTGCTCCTATTCTCCTTGCTTAAGACAGATACAAATGAAATTCTTAGGGAAGTTGAAGAGAGATTTAGTTTTTGACTAAAGAAAGGGTTGGAGATGACCAAATATTCCCTGAATCAGGACTGGGCCCTGAAGACTGAGTCAACAGAGAGAAAACATTTCTGAAACTAATTTTGTCCCTTGTCTCTCATCTGCCTCTGCTCAGTCAGAAGTGGGTAAAGGCAGCGAGATGCTGGAGGATCATTGCGCTTTTTCAGGAAACAGGGAGTACCATCTGGTGAGTAGAGTACTGGATATGAATTTAGGAAAGCCAAGGCTCACATACTGTTTCAGGCACTGACTACATCATATAGTCATCATACTATACATACTATATACATATATATATATATAATGTATGTGTGTATGTATATATATACATGTATATATATATTTATATATATAGTATGTATGTGTGTATGTGTGTGTATATATATATATATATATATATATATATATATATATATATATATATATATATATATATATATATATAGTCATACTTTTTTCCTCTTGTGCTCAATTTTCTCATCTGCACAACTACAGATTTTGGAATCTCAGTTTTAAATCTTTGAGCTACTGCTGGAGCTAGGTGCCACAGTACATAGACTTTGTGTCAGAAAAACTTGAGTTTGATTCCTGACTCAGACACTACTGGATGGTTGACTCTAAGTAAATCACTTAGCTTCTCTGGGCCTCAGTTTCTCCCTGTGTAAAATGAGGGGATTCACTTAATAGTCTCTAAAGTCTGTTCCAACTTTAAATAAATGACTCAATAATCCTCAGTGGAGACAGTTAAGCCATATGAATACTGTTTTCCTTTTTCCAGGTTGCCAAAATGGTTTAAATGAAAAGATAAGAGATGTTGTGACTTCCAAGTCAATACAGATGGCTTATTCCAAGAGGTTTCTCTATGTAACAGATGTTCTGAAATCTAATACCTCTAAGGAAAGCAAGCTGATAGATCACATGAAGCATCCAGTACAGAAAATAAGAAGTTCAGAAGGTAGGAAATTATTAATCGATAATAACAACCAACAAGCATTCAGGAAGTACCCATTATATGGCAAGTTTTGTTCTAAGAGCTGGATATATAAACACAAAGTCAGTCAGTTTCTTTGCTCAAGAAACTTTTACTGTATAATGGAGTTAACATACATTCACATCTCAATTCAGTGTATGCATACACACACATTATATATGATTAAAAAAACAATTGAGATATTAGGAGATCGGGTAGCAATGGAGGGTACAATACAAGGGACTCAGGAGAGGTTTTATATAGAAAGCCATTCTTTAACTTAATTTTTAAGATTACTAGGGATTGTAAGAAGCAATGATGACTATATTTTGCTATGCTCTATTTTAAGTGACTGCTCAGAGAACTTTGTAAGGAAACTAGGATATTTTAGAATGGTTAACTATGAAGTCATTAAAATGACATGTGCTTTTTAATAATGTCATTAAAAAAAAAGAAGAACCCAAAGTGACCAGGAAGTCCACAGCAGACATGAGGGACCATCATTACAAAGACACGAAGGTATGAAATGAAGAAACATGGAGGAGGAAGAGGAAGAAGTCTAGACTATAGCATGCATAAAGAAGAATAGTGTATAATTAAACCGGAAGAGGAAGCTAGAGTTGTAAAGGGTGTTAAATGAGAAAGAATGAAGTTTGAATTTGTTCCTTGGTGGAATAGAGAGCCACTGGGATATCTTGAGTTGAGGAGTCAGGTCTATATTTTACAAAAATAACTTTTACAGTTTTGGAATCTCAGTTTTAAATCTTTGAGCTCCTGCTGGAGCTAGGTGCCACAGTACATAGACTTTGTGTCAGAAAAACTTGAGTTTGATTCCTGACTCAGACACTACTGGATGGTTGACTCTAAGTAAATCACTTAGCTTCTCTGGGCCTCAGTTTCTCCCTGTGTAAAATGAGTATGACTATGGAGTAGAGTGAGAAGCCAATGGAGTTAGGAAGAACAAATAGGAATCTGCTGCAGTGAGAGGAGAAGAGAATTTTTGTCAGGATCGTATGGGTAGGGAGAAAAAGCCACATGCAAAAAGCCAAGGACTTACTTTTCTAATATGAGCCTCGTGATAAACAAGAGAGAGCTGCCAGAAATAGCCACCCATGACTTTAATGATGAAGTCCTCAGATCCTACATAAAAAATATCCGAGATCACTTTAATGCTTGCAGAGAGACTTACACATGTTATCTCCATTGATCCTCACAATTCTAGGGATTAGGTGTAATGTTCTTGGTTCGGTTTTCTGGAGTTCTCTGGAGTTTCTTCTGGAGTTCTGGAGTTCTGGAGTTCTTCGTTTCAGTTCAGTAATCACCATAAGGACAGCCAAGTCCAAATCCTTTATTATCTCTTTCAAAGTCTTGTCTCCTTTCCTGGGGCCCAGTTAGCTTTCTTCAAGGCCTTCCAGAATCTTGGTTTTTCAGTGGAGAAGTGAAGGAGGAGAGCCTGCCACCAAGTAGTGTGGGATGGGATGAATGAATCTGAGTCCAAGGGCTTGTGCTTCAGCCTCCAGTCCACATGAGTTAGAGAAGCTCTCTCTCTGAGCCTCTCAGTCCCTCAGGAAAGCCACCAAGAGCCTGACTGAAGATCCAACGAATCTCTCTCCTGGGCTCTGAGAGTGTGAGCGCCCGCCTGTCTTCTCTGCCCTCTGAATGAATCTAACTGAGGCTCCCAGCCTATATGCGCTACACTGAGTATAAACCAATCATTATGTCACTAGGAAACCATTATTTGTTGTAAGATTAAATCAATCATACTGAATTTAGAGAGCTATTAAGCACCATGCTAAACTAGATAACCATTGTATCATCAATTCAAGTTCAGAGTTCTGGTCCATAACAATTAGGTATTATTATTAGAGAGGAAACTGGGGTAGCCACAAGTTAAATTTAACCTGTGGCTAAATGACTTGCTCAGGGTTACATGGCTAGTACATACCTGAGGCCAGATTTGAATTTAGGTCTTCCTGACTCCAGACCTAATACTCTATCCACTGAGCAACAGACAGAAAAACATGTTCTATAAGAAAATATGAGTCCCCTATAAAAAGACAGGAACTCAATTGATCAGTAATGAACAGAACCAGCTACACCCAGCTAAAAAAAACACTGGGAAATGAGTGTGGACACAACACAGCATTTGCGCTCTCTCTGTTATTGTTTGCCGGAATTTTTGTTTTTGATCCCAGGTTATTTTTACCTTCTTTCTAAATCTGATTTTTCTTGTACAGCAAGAATCGAGAATGTTCTATACCCTGCCTGAATATCGAGACAGGGGCATTGCAAAGCAGCTGCTGACTGCTTTTATACAACATCTTTGGCAGAATAATATGCCATGTTATTGCCATGTGGAGGAGATAAAGGGGCTTGGCCACAAAATACTTAAATCATTTGGTTTGCATGTGGCTAATTGTGGTTGGCATGAATGGAAATGTGTACCAGCTGTCACATTTCAAACCCAATTAAACTAATTTCTAAACTCTCTTCCCAATTCTTGTGATAGTCATAAGAGACATCATCCATCACTGTCATCTACCAATTACTTAGAGTCCACAACTTATTTTCTTTCAACATATCTCAACTATATGAAGATTACAAGGAAAATATAAATCTTAGAATCAGAAAGGCCTGAGTTCAAGTTTCACTTAAGAGTTACAAATATTTTGGTAACTATATTACTATTTAACTGGTTCTTTTATAATTCTGTTTTTATTTTTCATTTGTGTATTTAAACATATTGATTCTGAGAAAGATTCCTTAGATTTCACCAGATAGTTGTCCTAAGGGATGTTTATTCAAAAAGGTTAAGAACAGCTGGCCTATACGCAAACTGGCCCTCAGTCCACATGTGTTTGTTCTCTGATCTTTTAAGAAGCTCATCACAATAGGCTTATAATAAAATCTCATCCTGATACCTTTGAGGCGCTAAGCCAAAATAAAGATACTGTTTCTTTGGGTACAGTTATAGTTGACTGTTCTAATTATAATTCCTTGCATTAACAAAAATCACTACTGCCTCCTCATCTATTCTGTTTGTAATTGAAAATACACACTCAATAACAATCAAGAACAATTATATTTGTCTAGAGAAAGTGAGTTTTAAAACAATACAGAAAATAGCAACTTATCCAGCTTAAAATCAACTTAAGACGTAGACATTTCCTCAGTCACCTGTTCTAAGCCAGGAAAAGATCACTATTAATCAGTGCTCTTACATTCTAGTCATTGTTGTCCTTTGCATCCCAGTGATAAATAAAATAATTAGTAGCACTTGTGGACCATGGTCTAACTCAAACTCGTTCTCCCCATTCTTCCCATCTCTACCTCTGTCATTTCCTTCCCCTGTGTCTCTCACGGAGTTGGGAGCTTGGCTCTTAACACATGTCTGCATTGCCTCCCAGGGATCTTATAATTGGTCTTATATTTGAAGGCTGACCAAAATCATCTTTACATTGATTATACTCTGAAAGTCTACACTAGGATACAGAACACAGATGGGAAATTCTGGAAATCTTAATTCTTGATTCTTCATTCTTTCAGTCTTTTTTATTTGACAATACAAGCACTTCCCTCCAAGGCACCAAGGGATCGCAATGTAGACTTTTGCCATTTTATAATGCTATTTTATATACTAGTCGATTTCCTAATTTTTCAGTTCTCTCGTGTTGTTTGACATTTGATTAATCAGGAGTTTCAATACTTGTTATTGCTGACAAAAATGTAACAGGACTCTGTGTCCCATCTAGGGTTTTTGGCATGGATATGGCAATGATGTTTGTTCTGACCGATTTCCCACTATACATATCTCAACTTCTCTCACTGTTCACTATACTCATTTTGAATCTCTGAATCTCTTATATCCAATGACATTCTGAGTCACAGTTCAACAGGAAGCGAAGATTTTCTCTCACATGTCAACAGATAATGTGTTGATTAAAAATAGTTATCGATTAAATAAAACTTTAATTTTTTCAAAACACTTGAATGAATTATCTCACATTATCTTACCAATAACTCAGTACCTCAGATTACTATTATTACAATTATTTCACAAAAGAAAAAACAGATTCAAAGAGGTTGTAAATTGCCTAAATACCTCAGTACCTCAGATTACTATTATTACAATTACTTCACAAAAGAAAAAACGGATTCAAAGAGGTTGTGAGTTGCCTAAGTACCTCAGTACCTCAGATTACTATTATTATAATTACTTCACAAAAGAAAAAATGGATTCAAAGAGGTTGTGAGTTGCCTAAGTACCTCAGTACCTCAGATTACTATTATTATAATTATTTCACAAAAGAAAAAATGGATTCAAAGAGGTTGTGAGTTGCCTAAATACCTCAGTACCTCAGATTAGTATTATTATAATTACTTCACAAAAGAAAAAAATGGATTCAAAGAGGTTGTGAGTTGCCTAAGTACCTCAGTACCTCAGATTAGTATTATTATAATTACTTCACAAAAGAAAAAACAGATTCAAAGAGGTTGTGAGTTGCCTAAGGTACTTCAGTTAACCAATTTCTGAGGCAGGATTTGAACAAAGCTCTTTCTTACTGGAGTGGTAAAATACAGTACTCTTAAGCATTATTACTCACAGTGTGCAAAACTTGTGGCATTATTCTCAGAGTTACTGCAGTGCTCCTGGAGGGGAAAAAAAAACTTTATCTTGGGTCCATGTATATGATATTCTCATTAGTATCAACAATTTCATTTAGCCAGTTGCCATTAAAGTCTTCTGAATGGGGAACTGCTTTTTTTCTGATAGTTATATAAAATTGCATTTCTCTGTTCCTGACAAAATGTGTATTATTTTGAGTTATTTGTTGTCAAAATTTTGATCCTCATCAGGGATCAGGACTGGAGAATCCACCTCTGAAAATTTCTCCCCCCACAATACTTGGCCAATGATTAATTTCATTTATTTTGGGTTGGATGTGATTATATACACTACAAGTGCATAACTACCCGGGACCCTTGAATCAGACCCTAATGATCCCCTTATAGTAAAGAGAAGTGAGGAAATCCACCCTCTATTTCCATCAGCTGGGATTGTGCCTGGACTCCCCATTTACCAGGAAAGCACCATTCCACGCAACTTTTGACCTGTATCTTACAACACATTTAAAAACATACTCCATAAATAGCCATATAGTTTTGTACTAGGAAAAGAAGTACGAAATATATCGTCATTACGGAGCTTCTTTTTTAGATCAATAATGAACACAACTATGTTCTATGTGGTGAACTACAAACACTTGAAACAACATGGAATTCTTCATGTCCATAACATGCAAGCACATCAGAGATGAAATGAATATATTGTTTTATCATCAGAAGTAAGAAGTTCTGAGAACTGCCTCTGCTGCCAATATATGGGCCAGCATCCTTAAATGCAAAAAATAAAGCTGTGTCTCTGTAATAAAAATAGAATCCTTAAAAATAAAATCCAAGTATAGAAAGTCCACAAATATTTCTACAAAGAGAATTACAGTGGGTGGCAATCAATACCTATCCTTGATTCTGGGCAGCTAGTCTGGAGTCAAGGTGAGATATAATTATCTCCTGAATTCTTAACAAAAAGAGGAGAGAGGAAGAGGAAGAGGAGATATGTCAGAGAGGGGAGTAGAGAGAGAGAGAGAGAGAGATAGAAAAGGTAAGAGAAAAAAAAAGCAAAGATAATAATATAGAGGAAGGGAAAGAAAAGAAGAGGAGAGGATAGAGGAAGAGAGGAAAGACAGGATAAGAGATAAAAGGATAAAAGGAAGGAAAAGAAGAAGAAAAGAGAAGAAATGGGAAATACACAGGTTAGTAAGGAGGGAAGGTCTAGAGGGAGACTGCCCTTGGCTCAGCAGAAGTGGGGAAACTAAGGAGCAGAGTCTTCCAGCTTGTGACCCCTTTTGCAGATGGAGGGCAAGATCCTACCAGAAGGAAAGGCAAGGGACTAAAATTGAGCTTTACCTGCTGCTGCAGATCTAAAATAGTCCTATGCTCAGTCACGAGTTTTGTCTAAGCTCCACCTTTTTGGAGATAAGACAAAATCTACTTTGGAAATGTAGAGGTGACAATGAGAGATAAAAAGGAGATCAGATGGAGTGTCCTTTAGGCATGGCTTTCAGCCACAGCAAAGGCACAGAGATGCCGATGGATTGTCATATGTATAGAACAGGAGAGCCAGTTTTCCTAATCAGGAGGATTCAGCAATGGTAGTAAGAAGTAAGAAGGCTGGAAGAGTCAGGTTGAGATCAAATTATGAAGGACTTGGTTGTCAAATTGATATTCCTATAGCCTCATTCTGATCGTGTCACTCCTTTCCACAAAAAAACTACAGAAACTTTCTATTGTCTTTAGGATCAAATTCTGTTCCATATTTAAAGTTCTTTGCAACCTGGTTCTCATCAAAGAAGACCACCAGCTTTGGGGTCACATGACCTAGTTCTTAGAGAACCCGTCTATTTATTATCACTGTGATCTTGAAAATGTCATTTAGTTTTCCTGGAACTTTATTTCCTCATTGGTTTAAAAAAAAGAAAAAACAATTCACTGTTGGACTATATATTGCCACAAATCCTTCCAACTCGGAATCTATGATGATATTTACCTTTAGAAATAGTATATACATTCAAGTCCCTGTTATACATTCTATGGTTCCCTCAAATTGAATGGTTTTCTGTTCCTCACAATACTGCTTCTCCCTGGCCATTGTCCAAGCTCAGTGTAGACTCCTTCCTCATTTCTTTCTTAGAATCCCTGATTTCCATAAGGCTCAGCTTAAGCTCCAGTTCAGCTCAACCTAAAAGAGGCTTTTCCTCATCTGCTATCCAAAAGTACTTTCTCCCTCTAGAACCTCTTAATTATGTTCATTGTATACATTTAGCATTTACGTATAAGTGTACACCTTGTTTCAACTGAAAGCATGCAAGATCTTTGAGGAGATGAATATCTTTATTTTTGGTTTTTATGTTCACTATTAGGAAATATTGCCTGTCATATTGAGGTACATAATAAATATCGGCTTATCTATAGAATCATCTACTGGTTGGTGGAATTGACAGCATGTGTCATTGATTGGCTGTGGAGAGCTCCAGGACAATAGGGTAGAATGATTATGGGAGAGCTTTTTCTGTTCCTGAGTTTCCCTATACATGATGTGTTACTAGCAAAATACTAGGGAGGTATGTTCACTGGTCTGTTCTGGAAGCTGCCTGATGTCTTTGATTTAAAAGGCACCAAAGGATTGGACAGTGACTTTAGTCACAAATCCAACGATACACGAACCCTTGGAAACATTTTCTGAGCCCTTCCCTATTCTCCCAGTTGTGCCTGAGTCAGAGGTTGAGAGTTTCCATCATGGACCATTGGCAAATTGATTCATTGCTTTAAGAAAGATAATAATTTCCTCATCTATAAAGTGGAGGTACAAATACTTGAACTTTCTGTTTGTTGTGAGGAGTACCTGAGACAGTGGATGTAAAAATACTTTGCTAAGCTATAAAATGCTATATAATGAATGATATTATTTTTATTGGGTTTGTATAGCCATTTTATATGTTTCTAGATGTATAAGGGATCTTACAGGTCATTGAATATATCATATTTAATTTATTAGAAAAATGAGAGTTCTAAAATTTGTCCTGAAACATACACTGATGTCATGAGAACTTTGAATATTTTTATTTTCAATCTAGTGTTCTTATTGCTTCACAATGCTTTCATAGATGTACTTAGTTTGAAGGTTTCCTAGCCTTTACCTTATTGCTATAGGTGGAAGTTCTGTCTTCTCTGTCTGGTGTCTGAGAAAACAGCCATTCCTTCACTGCAAATCCTTCTAAACACTGGCTCCTCCAGGTAAATGGATCAAGGACAATCCTGATTCTTTCCCACTCCTTCATTACTGGACTTGTAAATATTGAACTTCTCTCAAGGACTAAATTTGGAGGTGTTCCTTCCACCTCAAGATCCAATTAATATTCTTACATTTGGACAGAGAGAAAAAGGAGGAGGAGACTCTCAGTTCCATCCCAGGGCATCCATTTCTGATTTTGCAATTTATGAGTAAAGGATTATATAGATTTCATAAGTCAATAATACTTTGATCAAATATTTACTGCATATCAGAATAGTGTTGAGCTCTGGCAAAACAAGCTCCAGAATGAAACAATAATACTCAGAAGGATCTTACATTCCCCTATAAATAAAAAAAAATTGTACCCAAGACATATAAAGACTATAGTGTAGGCACTTTGATGCCCACCAGTCAGAAGCCATGTGAGACCACCCAGATCATTCTTTGAGGAATTCAGAAGATAACCATACTTCACACTTCTAGGGGATTTAGGACAGGTATTAATTACCATCTGTTATAATCCTCTTGGATTACCTCAAGGAAATATTTCTGGACTTTCTATATTTACAGTTTTTTAAAGATTCTGAGAATAGAGACATAGCCTCATTTTTATATTGCCTTATGCTGGCCCTAATATTTGCAGCAGTGACTGTTCTCAGTAGCCTTTACTGATTATGACAAAAAAGCTACATTGATCTCATTATTAGTCAGCTTGCATGTTGTTGAAAGAAAGATTTCTCTGTTGGCTCAACTGCTTGTAGTTCAATATACACAACATGGCTATGTTCCAAACTCAGCTAAAAAAAGAGATTTATAAATTACATTAAATATTTTCCATAGAATAAAAAGGTATGTTATTTAGTGTTATACTTCATATCCTCTCAACCCATAAAATGTGGCTCTCATTTTATTTTTCTAACTTTTATTTTCAAAAATTGTTCAATTATGCATAAGTCTGAAAAATATGTTCCACATTCTTTAAATTTTCTTGAAGTATGTCTCTTTATATTTAGGCTATGTGTTCATTCTGATTTTATATTGGTTTATGCCCAATTTCTGCCACTATGCTTTTTCATGTTTTTTTGTTTTGTTTTGTTTTTTTTGTTTTTTTTACTTTTTTGGAGGGGAGGGTTTAATTTATTTTATTTGAAAAAACAGAGTAAGAAAAAAAGAAAAACAGAAAAGAAATACAAAGCAAAACAAAGCAAAAATAAAGCAAAATGAAGTCATGTGCCCAGCAGAACATCAGGGAAGATTCAAAATATATAACAACTAATTATTAAATCAAGAAAAAATATATATTAGTAGAAAAAATTATATTCACAAATGTCCATTTTTCTTTACTTCCTTGTAAATTGTTCTTGAATCTATAGCTTAATAACCGGTAGCGCACTCAAGAACAGCCACGTGTAATCTTAAAAGCCTTTCCCGAGTGAACACCTGGTCAGAAGACCCACGTGTTCACTACCAAAACCCTTACCTCTTTTGGCTATCCATCTTGGCTTGGCCACCCAGGCTGGGAAGCCAGGGTGAAGAACGCCAGGTTAAAGAGAGTACATATAATAATATATAAGTACATAGTTGCCCATATTTGGATGAAATAGGAGGGGAAGGCAATGCCCTTTGCTTGAACTTCAGAGTCCTTCAGGCCTACTCGAACTCTGAAGTAGATGAAGCCTTACTCGATTTTCACCAACTGTCTTGAAAGATCTCACCTCATCTCATTCAGTCCCTCCTCTTACTTTGTACACTGAGATCTCTTCAAAGTTTTGTAACATAATTTCACATTCCCTATGAATTCCTCACTTCCTTCTGGTTCCTGTTGGCCTTGGGCCACCGGCTCCACCCTTGCCCTTTTAACAGCATCCATTTAACAGACCCTTCAGCTTTCTCTTCCAACCTGATCATTCCAGATGATGAGTTTTGGACAATTCTGGTTATTAATCTGATCAAACAGGGGATGCAGATAGGGAATAATATAACACCACTAAAAGCTATGAGGCCAAACCAAAGGAGCTGCTTCCACCAGCTTCCCAAACCAGGACCATCAAGAAGTATTGAACAGTGAGGTCCAAGTCTGTACAGGAACAGGAGCAAGTTTCCTAATGTTCTTAGTGATTTCCTATACATTGTTATCAATCTTTATACAATGTGTGGATAAATTTAGTTTAGCACAAACTCCCCCTTCCTCAGCCAACAAATAATCCAGCACAAGTCTATGTTGTAAAACAGCCTCTCTGGTTTGAGTAGCTTCATCAGCCAAAAGATCTAGTGCCTCAGCTGTCTGATTGGTGATAATTATTATTTTTACTTTATTTTATTTTTTCTTTATTCTTTTTTTACTTTATTCTTTTTATTCCTTTCATCTCCTCCACCACTCCCAAGCAAGCTACAGTTAAGAAAATATATATTTACATATACATGTGTAGTTATACACATACATACACACTCACATACATATACCTCCCACATCTTTCCTATCCCTGATGCCTCTTTAATTAAATTCTGCTCCATAACTTGCCTTGCTATTACTTAACTACCTCCATCCAAGAGTTCTTCCCTTGCCTTCTTCCCTTACCCTTTGCTTCTCTCCCACCCATCCCTCCTCTCTTACTTCTTTATAGATTTTGTAGGGTGCTAATCCCTTCATGATATATTCATATAGTGTTGCTTATTGAACCCAATCCTGATGTGACTAACTTTTCAGAATCTATGAGCCCTCCTCGCCCCTCTAATGCCTCTGTGTCTTATTTTCCTCTATATCTCATTTTATAATAATATTACTATTTTTACCTTAACACTGCCAATCTTTCTTTTGAGCTACCCTATTGTTGATATGAATCTTAAACATACTGTATAATTACGTACATATATAAAAATTAAATAATGTGTGCATGTTTAAACAATTTGTACATGTTAAGTTCCTTAAAATTGGTCTTTCATATTGGTTTTTATGTTAGGTTTCAGGTTTAATTGATTGAAAGTTCTGAAAATGTACAAGTTCATTGGATGTTCAATTTTTCTTTCAAAATTATAAATAATTTTGCTGGATATGATATTTTTGGATGCAGGCCAATTGTCAGTACATATGATTCCAGGATCTGTGATCTTTTATCGTTGCTGCTGATAAGTCTTGTGCAATTCTAATTGTACCTCCAGGATATATGAATTGTTCTTTTCTTGTTTCTTACAAAATTTTCTCTTTGATATGGAAATTTCCAAATTTGGGGATAATATTCCATGTGTTTTCCACAAAGGATCTCTTTGAAGTAGCAATTGATAGATTTTTTTTCTATTTCAACTTTCTTCTCATATTCTATCACTTCAGGACAATTATCTTGGATTATTTCCTGCATTATTTTATCAAGATGCTCTTTGTGGTCACAACTTTCTGTCAGTCCAATTATTCTTATATTTTCTCTTCTTCATCTGTTCTCCAGATCTGTCATTTTTCTTATAAGATGTTTCAGATTCTGTCCTATTTTCTCATTCTTTATAATCTGTTTTCTTATTTCTTGGTCTCTTATAGCTTCACTGATTTCCCCTTGTCCAATTCTAATTTTCAAAGAATTATTTTCATTTTTAAAACTCTGCACCTCTTTTTCTAGTGGTTAACTTTTTTCATAATCTTCTTGTTTTCTTTGGATGACTTTTTTTTTCTTTTTAGTTTTTCCTCAGTGTCTCTCAATTAATTTTTAGATTCTTTTTTGAGTCCTTCTATAAACTCTCTCTGAGCAGGGAGTCATTTCAGTAGAAGCTTTTTTTTTTTTAAATTACTAAAGTATTCTCTTCTGACAATGTATCCCGGTCTATGCTACCATATGTTTCAATGGGGGTTCTTTCTTCTAAACCAAGAGATCCACCCTCCTGCACAGACAGTAACATCCTTGCTCCCCTCCCTCTACACTCTTTGGGTGGTAGATCCGTCTGACCCAGGGCCACATTCAGCAGCACAGCTGAATCTGGCACTTCCAATCAGCACTGAGGTTCACTCTGCCCATTGTCTGAGCCAGGGAGTTCGGGAACCTTTGCTATCAAAGTGTGCCAGGCCGGGGCAAGAAGGAACCAACACAGGCAAGATAAATGCAGAAGCAATGGGACAGGGACACTGCTAGGTTTGGGCACTTACAGAAGGTGGAGCTCTTTATTTAGTTTCAGGGCAGAAAAGAGAACTGAAAAAGAAAGGCAGACGCACCATTCCCCTCAGTCAGGACTAGAACTAATTATACAATAAGCACTTATAAATAAAAAAAATAATAATAAGAGGAGACAGAAGGAGAAAGAACACAGCCACAGAAAGTTACTATGGTAATAGAGATCAAGGTTTGTCTTGAGAAGATACTGCAGTAAAAATGTTTTTCTACCTCAAAGAATAATATAAAATGGTCACCTGTCTAAAAAGAACTCATAGAAAAACATAATACTTTAAAAATTAAATGAGAGAGATTGAGGGAATTTTTTAAAGAACCCTCCAAGAACTGGAAACTGAGTGGATGACCATCCGTTGGGGAATGGCTGAATAAGTTATGGTATATAAATGTTATAAAATATTATTGTTCTTTAAGAAATGATCAGCAGAATGATTTTAGAAAGGCCTGGAGAGATTTACAGGAACTGATGCTGAGTGAAATAAGCAGAACCAGGAGATCATTATATACAGTATCAACATGATCAACTCTGATGAACTTGGCTTTTTTCAGCAATGAGAAAATTCAGATCAATTCTAACAGACTTGTCTATTAGAAGAGAGAGCCATCTGGATCCAGAGAGTATAGTGGGGATTGAATGTGGATCACAACATATTTTCACCTTTTTGTTGTATGTTCGCTTTTTTTTCTTTTACATTTTCTTTCTTTTTTGATCTGTTTTTTCTTGTGCTGCATGATAGCTGTGTAAATATTGCACATGTTTAATATATATATTGGATTAATTTCTGTCTAGGGAAGGGGGTACAGGAAGGGAGGGGAAATTTTTATAAGGTTTTGCAAGAGTGAATGTTGAAAACTATCTTTGCATGTATTTTGAAAATTAAAAAATGCTTATTAAAAATGAATCATCCAAGAAAGACAAGACTATAGAAATATTCAATCAGCTACAAAATAAAATTCAGAATCTTAAGGAAGAAAATGACTCTTCAAACTGGATATGGGCTTTGCTTTCAAAGCCAAAGTTATTAGAGATCAAGAAATTTTTTAAAAATTATGAAGAATGAAAAAATAGGAAAAATGCGATACATCTCATAAGAAAAATTGAATGTGGAGAACAAATTAAGAAGAGAAAAATGCAAAAATTACTTAAAAACTACAATAAAAATAATTAAAGAAAATTGTCTTGAAGTGATAGAATAAGCAGGGAAAATAAAAATAGGGGAAAAAATCTGCCAATTATCGCCTTAGAGTTATGAGGAAAACCTATTGGGACTTCGTAGGCAAATTTCAAAACTCCAGGTCAAAGAGAGAACTTCCCAGCCCTGATCCCTGATGAGGATCAAGGTTTGACAGAATAATATGTGATCTGTCAGGAACAGAGAAATATAACTCTATGTACCTATCACAAAAAGCAGTTCCCCATTCAGAAGACTTTAATGGCATCTGGCTAAATAAAGTTGGAGATATTGATAAAAATATTATTTAAGGGGACCCAGAATAGTTTTTCCATAGGAGCATTTTATTATCATTGAAAATAATGCCACAAGTTCGGGACACTATGAGTAATAATGCTTAGAGTATTGTTCTTTGTTTTTAATTATTTTATTTATAAATTTTTTGACAGTATATATGCATGAGTAATTTTTTATAACATTATCCCTTGTATTCATTTTTCGAAATTATCCCCTCCCTCTCGCTACTCCCTCCTCTAGAAGACAGGCAATCCCATACATTTTACGTATGTTAAAATATAACCTAGGTACAATATATGTGTGTAAATCCCATTTTCTTGTTGCACATTAAGTATTAGCTTCCGAAGGTATAAGTAACCTGGGTAGATAGACAGTAGTGCTAACAGTTTACATTCACTTCCCAGTGTTCCTTCTCTGGGTGTAGTTATTTCTGTCCATCATTGATCAGCTGGAAGTGAGTTGGATCTTCTTTATGTTGAAGATTTCCACTTCCATCAGAATACATCCTCATACAACCTTGAAGTGTACAGCGATCTTCTGGTTCTATTCATTTCACTCAGCGTTAGAGTATTGTTCTTTAGCATTCTAGTGAGGAAGAGGTTGGTTCAATCCTGCCTCAGAAATTAGTTAACTATAGTCCCAAGGCAACTCACAACATCTTTGAATCTCTGTTTTTTTCTTCTGTAAAGTAAATATAATAAGTGTAATCTGAGTTATGAGCAAGATAATGTGAGTTCATTATTTTAAAATGCTTAAGAAAAAAATTAAAGTTTTATTTAATTGGTAATTATTATTAATCAACAATTGATTATCAAACATTGATTAATCAAAAATTGATTAATAAAACACCTTATTTGCTGACCTTCCTATTGAACTGTGACTCAAAATGTCATTGGATATAAGAGATCCAGAAATTCAAAATGAATATAGTACACAACTATGAGAAGTTGAGATATGAATGGTGGGAAATCGGTCAGAACAAACATCATTGCCATATCCATGCTCACTGCCAAAAACTCTAGGTGGGACACAGAGTCCTGTTACATTTTTGTCAACAATAACAAGTATTGAAACTTTTGATTAATCAAATGGCAAACAACATGAGGGAACTGAAAGACTAGAAAATGGACTAGTGTATAAAATGGCAGTATAAAATGGCAAAAGTCTACATTGTGATCCCTTGGTGTCAATGAGAGAAGTACTTGGCTTATTAAAAAATAGAGTGAAAGAATAAAGAGTCAAGAAGTAAGATTCCCCAAATTTCCCATCTGTGTTCTGTATCCTAGTATAGACTTTCAGGGTATAATTAATGTAACAATGATTTTGGTCAGCCTTCAAACATAAGACCAAATAAAAGATCTGTGGGAGGCAATGAAGAGATGCCAACTGTGTTTAGTCAGACTGTAGGCAATCTTTGGGGAAGGGGTTAAGTTGGGAATTTAACAGATTTCACAGAACTTACATCTGGAGCCTTTAACTTTCTGCCTGTTAGTCACACACCGGAGATCTTAGGAGAATGGAAACTCTATACAATGGGAAAATCTTCCCCCATTTGTTGATGGACCTTGGGGTCTGCCTGTTGTGAAGTGTGAACTGAGAAAACTAATCCCCCCCCAAAAAAAGAAAACTGATTCTCCACAGAAAATATGGATAAATAAGATCTGGAAATGGCAGAAATTCACAGTAAAAGTGGATCTTTTGGATTAATATACATTTATAAAGATCAATATATGCCAGGCAATGTGCTAAGGACTAGATGAACTAAAGTAATTGTTAAAGGGATTAATGACTTAAAGGATTTGGCTTCCTTATTAGTAAAATGAAGCAGTTAGACTAGTTGACTATTGAGGTCCCTTCCACCTTTTTTGATCATGATCCTGTAACCAGCTCTACAATAGAGGTATATGTTCCCAAGTTACTTCACCTAACAATTGAAAACTCCAATGACTTTTCCATGAACAATGGGAAGAATGGTGTAGAGTACAACTGAGAGCTACTAGAATTACCACCCACCAGGGAGATTCAACAGGACAACAATGACTAGAATATAAGATCAATGATTGCTGGTGATCATTTCCCTACTAATAACAGGTAGCTGAGGAAAACCCCCTCCTCCACCTTCCCTTTTTGTCTAAAAGGATGATATCTAAATCTTAAATTGATTTTAGCCGTTTTAAGCTTCTATGTTCTGTATATTTCTTTAATTGCAGAGTAAATGAGGAGGAAGTCGTGGCTTTTGTTAATGCAAACAATTATGATTCGAACACTAGTCATATATCATTTTACTGGGAGACAGAATCTTTATCTTGGCTTAATGACTCAAAGGTGTCAGGATGACATTTTATGATAAGCCTATTATGATAAGCTTCTTAAAAGATCACAGAAGAGAACTCTTGTGGAGTGAGGGCCAATTTGCTTTTAGGCCCTCTGTTCTTAATCTTTTTGTATTAGGATCCCTTTGGATTATCTGTGAAATCTAGGGAATCTTTCTCAGAATCATAGTCTTAAATATACACAAAAAAATAACAGGATTACAAAAGAAACAATTAAATAGTAATATAGTTTCCAAAATATTTTTAAACAATAAGCTGGAAGTTCCCAAGTTAAGAACCTGGAGGAGTTACACTACATCAAGGACCGAAAGAAAACTAAATAAGCACAGTCAGACTTGCTTGGACTTGGAGAGAGAAATGCAAGAAAATCTAGTGAGTAAAGCCTCTCCAGAGCTAGGCCCTGCCCCAGTGCAATGGGACTAATGCTTAGCCAAGTCAAGCCCCCAAGTGAAGCAAGACTCTAGGTCTCATAAATTCAAATCCTTATTTTCAGTGCCAGTCTAGGAATGCAGAGTGTATTCCTGCTTCTCTCCTAAGTATATGGGAAAATCACTAAGGATTGTGTGTGTGTGTGTGTGTGTGTGTGTGTGTGTGTGTGTGTGTGTGTGTGTCTTAAACTTGGACAATCATTCATCATTGTGTTTGGCCCAATGATAACATATACCAACTATTATACTGATGTGGAGCTAATTAAATGGGGATTCCCTTATTGAGACCTTTGACCACAACCCAAAAAAAGAAGGGACAGGAAGTAAAGGAAATGTCCAAAAGGAAGTTCCCTCAGATAACCCAGGGAGAGAAGATACATGACATAGGATGGGTGAAATCTTCTTCAGACAAAATATACCAGTAATATTTGTTGGTTACAATTGTAAGAAAAACACCAAGTGTGAAGATCCTTTCCCTTCTTATCCCCAAGAATCATGAAGGGATGCTTCTCCCTCCCCTTACTTTAACACACCTGACAAGTGATATCCAGATTCTATAAAAAGGTATCCAAAGAAAGGAAATCCATTAGCTCTAAAAGCAACACCTTAGCTTGGTACAGTTTGAATACTTTGGATAATTTTCTGATGTCAGTTTACCTAAATTTACCTCTTTGTAAATTCCACCCATTACTTTTGACCCTCTGGAGCCAAATGGAACAAAATTTATCTCTCTTTCACAAGATAAATCCTTCAAATATGTGAAGATAGTCACTGAATTCAATTCTCTAGCTTAAGTTTCCCCAGTTCTTTCAAGTGATGCTCAGATGACATGGACTCAAGACTTCGCCGTACTGGCTGCCCTCATCTGGACTCAGTTTATCAGTTCTCTCAGATCCTGGTTCCCAGAACTAAGCCCAGAACTCCAGATAAAAGTGGAAAACTTATTATCGTCCCCACCTCCCCATTCCTAGACGTTGAATCCTTCCTAGCTTAGACAACATCACAAAGCTGACATACTGAGATTCTAGCTCCTGAATACTCTCAGATTTCTTACAGAAACACGGCTCTCTAAACATGTTTCCTTCTTCTTTTGCTCAAGGTTGATTTTATTTTCTGCTTCATCTTTTTGGGTCCTAAGTCCCTAGAATGATTCCTTTGTTCGTGGTCTTTTTTTTTTCTTGAGAATCAAAGGGAGGGCTTCATATAAGATAATTCAATGACATGAGTCCAAGATGCTGCAGACTCTGCACCGAGCTCTGAGTAAAAGCATCCCAGAGGTGATGAAGGTGAGCTGGGGAGAGAGTCATGGAAGAGAAAAGGAGAAGTGAAGCTCTACTGTGATTCCCTTTGGGGATGCAGAATTTCAGCAAAGAAACTCAAGGAGGTGGGAGGTCCAAGGAGAAATGATCCTGTGATCAATTTACTACACATTTCTAAACCTTCATCTCTTCATTTGTGAAGTGGGTACTCCTAGTGTCCATCTCCTACAATCATTGTTGCTATTCCCCTAGACTCTAAATCATGAAGACACACACATACACACACACAGAGAAGAGAGGCACACATTCAGAAAGAGAGAGATCCATAAATGGATGTCCAAAAAAGTCTTAGCTGGAAAATAGCTTAAACCTCTTCTGTATCAACACTGAAAGATGTTTGCTTTCTCTTTTCCCTTTTGATATAATTTTTGGCAACATGACAGATATGGAAATATTTTTTAAAGTACTGTATATGTATTATCTTTATCAAATTGTCTGCTAACTTGGGGAGAGGGAGATAAAAGAGGGAAAGAGAAAAAAAAGTTGGAACACAAAATCTTGCAAAAATAAACTATCTTTACATATATTTGGAAAAATAAAATACAATTGAGGAAAAACTAACTAAATTCCATCTGGATATTAAAAAAATGATATCATGTGCTTGATGATCTTAGGAAAATATGGATAGACTTGTATGAAATAATGAAGAGCAAAATAAGCAGAACCAAGAGATTGTCATGCCATAAGAGCAACATCATTTTAAGAAGAACTTTGAGGAATTAAATCATTTTGATTATTATAAATGCCATATTAACTACAAAGGAAATCTAAAAGAAGACACTATCTGAATCCACAGAAAAAGTGATAAATAAAAGTATGATTTTATACACATATGTATATCTAATTGTATCCATCTCCAAGGCAGGGGGAAGGGTTGAAAAAGGGAAAAAAAACACAGAAATTTACATAGTAAGTTTAGTATACTTTAAAAAGGTTCTACAAGTTTGATAAGTATTAGATTTGCTATTTCATGTACAATAATCTTTTTTTATTAACCATGTTTTAGAAATGCTTGTTTTATTACATAAATTAAAATTAAACTTTAAATTTTTAAAAAGAATGTAAGAGTCCTGAAGTCAGGAGGACCTGTGTAAAGGGCCGAAACTCTTGAGTCAATGCACTGAGGTCGGACAATCGAGCATTTGAGACTTTTCAATTGGACAATACTCTATAAGAATATGCTGGAAAATGGCCCTTCCCACTATCCTGTGCAGGCCCAATCGTTTGGTGTATACAGAGAATTGTGGGAGGGACTAGGAGGTGGAGAGAGACGAGCCAGACTCACTCTGGGTGGGAGACGAGGAGGTGAGGTCACAGTCCATTCCCCTTGACTTCTACCACCAAAGACTTTTGCTTATCCTGACTCCGACTAATTCTAAGGTATTCTGGGTGCTAATGAGGTCATCACAGACCTGAGTTCAAATTTGACCTGAGACACTTAACCCTTCCTAGCTGTGTGACCCTGGGCAAGTCACTTCAATTGCCTCAGCCAAAATAAATAAATAAATAAATAAATAAATAAATAAATAAATAAATAAATAAATAAATGAGCAAACAGATAAAGAAATAAATAAATAAGAATGTAAGAGGGACTAAGTATTGGATACAAGTTAAAAATCAAGTTTCCAATTCTCAAAAATAAATAAATAAATAAATAAATAAATAGATAGATAAATAAATAAATAAATGAATGAATAGATAAATAAATAAATAAAAAGATAAAAATCCTCAAATACTTGATGCAAAAAGACAAAATTAATGCTTTGGATTCAATCACTCTCTCCTAGGGCTACCTTGTTTTATTTTATACTGTACTATTGAGGTAGGAGATACTTAATATTTCTTTAAAATCTTCTAAACAAAAATTATTTCTTTGCATTTTCCGCCAGATTCTGTCAATGGATTTAGTGGAAGGATATGTAGTACCATGCAGAAAGAAGAAATATTGCCAGAAAATTTCCATCACTAGTGACAGATTTTGCAACTCATATGTAGATCTTTATATTGACTAAGTCAATCAACAACCTTTTGTTAAGTGTTTATTCTGTACCAGAAATGCTAATGGACCCTAGGATATACTATAAAATACTATAAAATATTTAATATGTATGGGAATGCCTGCAATCTAGGGGAGGGGGTGGAGGGAAGGAGGGGAAAAATTTGGAACAGAAGGGAGTGCAACGGATAATGTTGTAAAAAAAATTACCTATGAATATGTACTGTCAAAGAAAATGTTGTAATTATAAAAATTAATAAAAAAAAGAAAAAAATAATAAAATAAATAAAAGCAAAAAAAAAAAAAAAAAAGAAAAGAAAAGAAAAGAAAAGAAATGCTAATGGACACTGATGATACAAGCAAACTCTGTCCAAAAGGACCTAACATTTCAATATAAATAAAAGATTTTATGCAAGGAATATAAAGATTATTTTATATATGATCTCTAGGTCCTTCAAATCAGAAGCTAGAAGAAGGCACCAAAAGGATTCTTCATTTTGCAAATCACTTGACTGGCCCTGAATGGTAAATGCATCATATGAGTAGTTGAAGATAGACCAGAGCTGTCCAAAACTCCATTCCTCTTAATTCATTAGGTATTTATGGTAAGCCTACTGTGTGCTATATCCTAGAATGGGAGGTAGGGATACTGTGATAGGAGGAAAATAATCCCTGACCTCAAGTTGTTTACAGGCTATTTCATGCATGGAAACAACATTTATATATAGAAAAGGAAACATTTCCAACTTCAGCTAATTACCTGTGAAGCAGTACCTGTAAAACCTAATTAAGGAACTTAGAAAGAGGTATCCTTAGCATACTACTGCCCCTTGCATTATCTTCGGTCAGAGAGGATGTCTTCTGGGAATAAGGGAAGAATCTGTCCCTGAATCCCCATCCTTTCTCTTTATATGAGAATATTTCTCAATGGGGCATCAATTAAGGAAATGACATCTTACCAGGGATATGTGGCAAGACTTCTCTGATTCAACACTACAGAACTTGACAAGAGAGAGAAATCATCATCCATTTAATGAGGATTAAACTCCCTTCCTTCCATTTTTTTTTTCTTCTAGGAAATTTTCCAAAGTAGATTGTTATTAAATTATGTGTACATTCCAAAGAGGTGGAGCTTAAAGGAAACATGTGACCGAGCATAGAATTATTTTAGACCTGCAGCATTAGGTAGAGCCTCTAGAATTTTGGCCCCTAGCCTTTCCTTCTTCTGGGATCTTGTCTTACATCTGCAAAAAGTTCACAGACTTTTAGATTTTGCTTTTTTGTTCTTCCTCTTTGGTGGAGCCAAAGGAGGTCTCCCTCTAAACCTTTCTTATTTACTAACCTTTTTCTCCTCTTTTCTCTTTTCCTCTTCTATTTTATCCATTCATCTCTTGTTTTGATCTGCCCTGCCCTCTCTTCAGTCTCTTCTCTTCTTCTTTTCCTTTATCTTTCCTTTTCTTCTTTTTTCCCTTTTCTCTCTATCTTTTTTCTTTTCTTCTTCCTTTTCTCTCTACCCGCACTCTGTGACTTCTGCTTTCTCCTTCTATCACTCTTCAACTTGTTTTAGGAATTCAGAAGAAACCATACATCATCTCGACTCCAGACAAGCTGCCCTGGACTAAGAACAGGTATTGATTGCCATCCACTGTCATTTTCTTTGTAGAAATATTTGTAGATTTTCTATATTTAGATTTCATTTTTAAGGCTTCTATTTTGGTTACACATAGTTTCATTTTTTCAATAGGGGAAACTGGCCTTATATTGGCAGCAGGGGCCAATCAGGTATTAGCTTAAGTGTTTGTAGTTCAACACATATAATACAGCTATGTTCATTACTGAGATATTTTTTTAAAAAGCTCATTATTGACTATTAATTACTTCTTTTTCTTGAACAAGGTAGTAGAGTGATTTAGTGGCTCTGGTTTTATAGGTGTTAAAATAAAGGCCAAAAGATGCAAGGATTCCAGGCGCAATCTCAACAGATGGATGTAGAAGGTGGGTTTTGAATCCAGTTAACAATATTGTAAGAAGTTCTTCAGAGCCTGAGAAGGCCTTGGTATCCATGGACTTACAATATGTACAGTCACATCCACCTCAAAATCCGTGAGACTAACCACTGGACAGAGGGTTATGAGAGAAGAATTTCTCAGGGGCTTGATTGTTGATCAGATTAAATATTTTAACAGAAAGTTACTTAGAAAACTAAGGAACTAAGAAATGTGAGTCTGTGAGTACCACAAAAAGCACTTCCCCATTCAGAAGCTTTAATGGAAGTTGACTAAATAGGTTGGAGATACTGATAAAAAGATAATATAGACAAAATCGGTATGAATAGTTTTTTGTTTTTTGTTTTTTGTTTTTTCCCACAGAAGTATTAGAATATCCTTAGGTATAATGCCAGAGTTTGGGATATAGTAAAAAAAAATAGTACTAGAATACTGCAGCACTCAAGTTAGGAACAACTGGACACAAACCCTACCTTAGAAGTTGGTTAGCTAAATTACCTTAGGTAAATCACATCAATGAGCCCCAAGATAACTTCTTTCCCATAGATAATATGGAGACAAAACCTTTATAGATGGCAGCAAGTAGAAGTAGAACTCAACCTAGGGAACATTATAAAAGTACCTAATATGTACCAGGCATTGTGTCAAGTTCTAGAGGGACAAAAGAACTTAGCCTTCTTTGCTTCTTTATTAGTAAAATGAGGGAGTTAAATTAGTTGATTCTTAAGGTCCCTTATTCTTTTTTGACCATGCTCCTGTAATCAGGTCTGCAACAGAGGGAAATTTTGACTGACAATAAACAACTCTAGTTTTCAAAGAGATTCAGAATGCCCCAAGTATTCAGAACTTGAACTCTCCACAGGCAAAAACAAAGTTCCGAAGCCAAATTGAGTCATAACATTTGTAGTCTTCTCATCCAAGGAAGAGACTGAGTCCTTGTAAACCAATAGTTGGAAAGACAAGTTCCCAATTCCTCGAGAGACATAGAGGAAGAAAATGACCAAAAAATACAACTGATCAGAAGACAAATGGGAAGAATAGATTTGAGGGCACTCATGGTCCATCAGAACTTCAAATGTTTTATCCACCAGTGGGATGCAACAGGACAACCAACAGGGACAAAGATCATCGATTTTTAGTGATCTTTTCATGACAGAGATCAGATAGTTGAGGAAAACCCTCCTCCTTTTCCCTCCCTGAAATGCCTGATGTTTATTTTATTTATTTATTTATTTGTTTATTTATTTATTTTCTTGCCCAGGGTCACACAGCTAGGAAATGTTAAGTGCTTTAGACCAGATTTGAACTCGGGTCCTCCTGAATTCAGGACTGGTGCTCTATCCACTGCACCACCTAGCTGCCCCCATGCCTGATGTTTAAATCTTCAGTTTATTTTAAGCCATTCATTTGCTATTTTCTATGTTGTTGTAAAATCAAGTTTCTTCAGACAAATATGACTAATCTTGACAGCTATTAAGGATATGTCTTTATTTACAAAGAGAGAAAATGGGGAGGCAGGAGTGACTATTGTTATTTTAAAGAATTATAATTAGAACTGAAGTCAACACTAACTCTATACATAGAACCAGAATCTTCATCTCGGCTTAGTGACTCAAGGTGTCATGATGACACTTTATTATTAGCCTATGATAATAAGCTTTTCAAAAGTTCAGAGAAGAAAAACCAAGTGTACTAAAGACTACTTTCTTCTAAGCCAGGTGTTCACAACCTTTTTTTTTTTTAAATTTTTTTTTTGTTCACAATCTTTTTATATCAGGATCTCTTTGGATAGCTACCGAAAACTAAGGAATCTTTCTCAGGATCATATTTTAATACACAAAATAAAAAACAAAGAGCATTACAAAAGAAACATTTAAAAATGTAACAGTTACAAAAATATTTTTCAAAAGAATAAATTCACAGATCTCAAGTAAAGAATACCCAAGATTGACATTTATCAATTATTGTACTGAGGTGTAACCAATCAAATAAAAATTTCTTAGTAACACCTTAGTCCCCATCCCCAAAGAAGAGAAGATGGGAAGGGAAGGACCAAAGGAAAAGTCCTCAACCAGGCCAGGGGGAGAAGAAATATGTGGTCTATTGAGAGGATAAGAAGTCTTCTTCAGACAAATAAAAATAATCCAGGCATACTTGTTGCATATAATGGTAAGAAAAGTAGCAAGTGTGAAGATAGTTCCTTTTCTTTCTTGTCCTCATGAAAAAAATTACATGTCATGAGAGAATGGTTCTCCCTCCCCTTACTTTAACATAACTTACAAGTGGTCATCAAGATTCTGGGAGAAAGTGTCCACAGAGGGAAAGCCCATCAGTTCTAAAGGCAAGAGCTTTGATTTTTTTACCATTTGAATATTTTGGACATTTTACTAATGTCCAGTTGAAATGTATTCCTTAGGAACTTCCATTCCCCCATTACTCTTGATCATCTGGAGCCAAATGGAACACAACTTCTCCCTCCTTCACATGACAAATCTCTCAAATAATGAATACGACTACACTTCTTCCCTCCCCACTGACTTCTCTTCTCCAGGTTCAGTTTCCCCAGTTGCTTCATTCTGCACTGTGCTGGCAGCCTTCTTTTGGACACTCATCAGTTCTCTCAGGTCCTGGTGCCCAAGACTGAACACAACGCTCCAGACAAGGTCTGAGAAGGATAGAGGACAATGGGTTGATCATTCTCCCTCATACTTAATTCCTGGAAGCTTCATCATTCTTAATGAAGTCAAGGTGTCATCCATTACCTTTGGGGATTACCACAACACAATGGTGACATGCTGAGATTCCAGCACCCCCAAACTCCCAAATTTCTCTTAAAAGTACTACTATCTAACCATATTTCCATTTTCTTTTTATTCACAAGGTTGATTTGTCTTCTGTTTTACCTTTTTGGTCCTAGGTCCCTTGAATTCTTTTCTCCACATCATTTGTTTGGGTTTTATTCTTGAGAGGCAGAGAAAGGGTTCTTATAAGATGATTCGATTACAAGAGGTCAAGATGCTGCAGACTCTGCACCAATCCCTGACCCAAAGAATCCCAGAGGCAATGAAGGTGAGAGTCTTGGGAGACCAAAGGAAAAGTGAAGCTCTACTTTGGGTGGTAGAGGAGAAGCTCAGCAATGAAACTGGTGGAGCTGGGAGGTCACCAGAGGGGAAATGCATTGCACTATGATCAGTATATTACACTTTTCCAAAATTCCCTTTCTTAATTTGTAAAGTGTCTATCTCCTCAAATCATTGTTATTATTCTCCTAAATTCAAGATCATGAAGAAAAAGAGAGATACAATTACAGAGACCTATAGAGAGCAGACCCAGAAACCCAACAGAGACAGACAAATAGACAGAAAGAGATTTTCTTAAAGATTTACTATATTCTAGGAACTGTTCTGGGAATTCAAATATAAGGGGGGAAAAGATCCTTGCCCAAAGAGTTTATATTCTATGGAGAGAAGACCATACATGAAAGACAGTTGGTGGGAGAAGGGGTTCCCACATAAATATGAGCTAGAAAAGACTGGAGAAGCATAAGTAGACCGACGAGGTGTCTAAAGCACTTCCTGAAATGGTGATTCTAGCCTGGAACTGGCAAGTTGGAACATCTCCAAGTGAGATAACTCATCCCTTCCTAAATTTCCTTAGTAAAGAATCAGCATTGGATGGAAATGGGCAAAAAAGGAGTGTAGAGACAGAAAATGAAAAGAGAGGGAAAATATCACTTTCAAGGACACTTGATGTGCACTGGAGCACTGGATGGCATTCCTGGAAGAGTTCATACTTAGAGAATCTTCCCTTCTCTTTATCCCCACGTCCCTTTTCCACTTGAGCTTGCTGCCTTCCATTTCTAGACTCATCTGCTTTTGTCTTCTGCTTTAGGTATATGGCTCCATTTTTAACATCATTCGTGGAAACCCTTTCAACCTGGAGGTGCTGGTGGACTCCTGGCCAAGCTATCAGACTGTCATTACCCGGCCTCAGAAGCAGGTGTGTCCAGTGAGTACTAAAGTATTAGAAAAGGGCCATTAAGACCAAGACATTTCTATGAGCAGCGACAGAAAGTTTCCTTCTACCACCTACAGAGTGATCCCAAATTTGTAAGGCAATTAGATCACCATAGAAGTTCACCTTTACGTTTGAGTTTTGTTTGGTCATGGTCTCTCACTCTCTCCTCTTCCTTTACACAGCTTAAACTCATAAAATTTCTCACTGTTGTGTCAGTGGATCTGCTATTCTCCTTAAGAGAAATAGTTTCATCTTTCCTGCCACCCTGGATTTGAATAATTACTGCAAATTATCTTTCCTGATTCTATAACTATGGGGATATTTTTAAAAATTATCTTCTTTTTCTTGATAAATTTTGTTCTATCATATCTATATATATATATGTATATATATATATATATATATATATGATTTAGTATAGAAGAAGGGATGTATATATCCCTTCTCCTTCTATACTAAATAATCCATTCATTGAATATAAGATTTAATTTTTAAATTTTTATTAAAGCTTTTCATTTTCAAAACATATGCATGGATAATTTTTCACCATTGACCCTTGCAAAATCTTGTGTTCCAATATTTCTCTCCTTTCCCCCCCTCCCTTTTGTAGATGGCAAGTAATCCAATATAGCTTAAATGTGGTAAAAAAATATGTTAAATCCAATATAGGCATACATATTTATACAATTATCTTACTGTACAAGAAAAATTAAATCAAAAAGGAAAAAATGAGAAAGAAAATAGAATGCAAGCAAGCAACAACAGAGTAAAAATGTTGTGTTGTGATTCACCCTCAGTTTCCACAGTCCCTATATGTGTGACTCTTAACTAATTGTACTGTCTTTTCCTGTCTTTCAACTGACATTCATTGTACTTGTGGGAGAGTGTGCCTAAAGTTTTTTCCCATTAACATTTTATTAAATATTTCTCTTATTAAGCTAATTGTGTCAACTAGATAAATACTAAGGGATGGCAGCTTACAGGTTACAGCAATGTCCTGTTTAGTGTGAACAACCCTGAAGTGATCACAATATTCATAATCATCCAGAAGATTTCCATTGCCTGGAAACAATGACCATATTACACATAACTATTTTTTTCAAATATTGTGAATTCAAATACATATAATGATCCAGAGAATCTATTCTTTACACTAATTAGAACCAATTATATACTTTCATGATTAAAGCATACTATCTTTTTTTGATTAAATAACTCATGTAGAATAAACATTGTTTAGTTAAAATCAGTGTATATTAATATATGCGTGCATGTGTGTATATATATATGTATATCTTCCTGTATATATATATATATGTGTGTGTGTGTGTGTGTGTGTGTGTGTGTGTGTGTGTAGATAGATAGATAGATAGATAGATAGATAGATAGATGGATATATATTTTTAAAAATCTCTTTGCCTCCCCCAATTTGGATCTTTCATGCAGGAAATAATGGATGACAAAGATTACTACATAAACTCTTACCACATCTTCTCCAAGGACCTTGAGAAGTTGCCAGAAATCCTAGAATCTGATAGTGTCATCAACTGGAAACAAAGCCTCACAATCCAAGGTAACAGATTCAAAAGTATAGGAAAAATGCTTTCATGTGAGCCTTCCAAAACCACAGTGAGGAAGGCACTCCTAGGACTGTGAAGGAGGAAAACTCAGATTCAGAGGAACTGACTTTGCCCAAAAACTACACAATTAATGAGTTTCAGAAACAGGATTTGAAGGCAAAAATCTTTTTATCTCTAAGACCAGTGCTCCATCCCCTTGTTTCATGCTTCTATTATGATCACTTTCTATGATAGGTTTGGAGACTACCAACGTGAATATAGTATGATGTGTGTTTTAAAGGAATTTACAAAGTGGTTGAGATACTTGTATACTTTCTCTTATATAAATGAAAACATGATAAGAGAGATGGGAAATAAAGGTGTTATTACCCTTCTAAGATGAGGAAACTAAGATTCAGAGAGATAAAGTGACCTGACCAAGACCACACGGCTGATAAAATACAAAGCTGGGATTTGAACCTGGATTGTGGGCTCTGAGGTCCTCCTTTTTCACATATAGCACGTCTATCTTGACAAAAGATCCTGGTGTGCAAATGGCTTTGGGTTGAAGGAAGAGTCCTGGACTCAGAGTAAAGATATATGAGTTTTAGTCCTGGCACTATTTTTTCCTCAACGCATGGTGTGGGGATAATTCATTTCTTTTTCTGGAGGGAAGATGAGGGGAGTGACATGGATGATCTCTCAGGTCCCTTCCAGTCCCCACATGCCATTATTCTCTTTCCTTGGGAAAGGTATAAAATCCTATGAGAAACTAAAGAGATTTTTCTTGGTTTCTGAATGGGAGAAATGGATGAGAACCATTGAATATTCCCTGTATCTGAGCTGGGAACTGAAGACTGAGTCAGCAGATAGAGGTGTTGGACATATTTTTGAAGTTACTTTTGTTCCTTACCCCTTGTGTGCCTTAACTCAGTCAAAGATGAAAAAAAAAAAAACGGGCAGATGCTGGGGAGCAATGGCAAATCCAGTTTGCTATACACTAAAGTAAGTCATGGTGCCCCTGATTAGTAAACCATTCATAAAGACGGAAAGAACTAGAAGAGTTGTTAGATACCATTTAGTCCAAATAAATAATTAAATGAGAAAAATCAACAGAATGCTTCTCGTGGTTCTAGGTATATAGTAGATAATTAGTAAATACTTGTTCCCTTGCCCTTCTCTTATTTTACATATGAAGAAACTGAGTCACAGAGAGGGAAAGGCAGAAAGCCAATGCCCTTTAATAGTTTTTTCAGTAAAAACCCTTTCAATAAAGGGGCAGTACCATCTAGTAAATAGGGTATTGAACATGAAGTCAGCAAAACTAAGACTCCCATGCTTTCTTAGACACTAGTTAAATAATATGATTCTCTTATCCTCAGTTTCTATTTCTGCAAAGCTATAGGGCTTTGAAATCCCACTTACCAGATGGGTGACTCCAAACAGGTCATTTAGTCTCCCTGGGTCTCAGTTTCTTTTTGTGTAAAATGAGAGGGTGCACTTAATGGGCTCTGAAGGCTGTACCCAAATCAATGATGTTCTGATTCTCTGCTAAGACACTTAAATCATGTGCATAAATCATGTCCTCCTTTCTCCAGGTTGCCAAAATGGGTTAAATGAAAAGATAAGAGATGCTGTGGCTTCCAAAGCAATACAGGTGGATTACTCCAAGAGGTTTCTCTACATAACAAATAATGCTATGAAATCGAATACCTCCAAGCATGAAGCATCCACTACAGAAAATGTGAAGTTCAGAAGGTAGGAAATTATCCGTTAATAATGGACAACCAAGAAGCATTTAGCAAGCATCTACTATTTAAATTTGGGTTACAAATCCACATGAGGTCTTGTGACTGAATGTGGGGATTTGTTATCAGTAAATGTTTGATTTCTATTCCTATTTTATAAACCTCTATTACTGGAGTGACAAAAATTTCCTAGGTAAAAAGGGTCACAATTAGAAAAAAAATTTAAGAAGCCCTGGACTATTTGACCTGCTCTATTAATCAGTGCCTGAGCTCAAGGAACTTAATACTCTATAGAAAATTACATATATATGTGTGTGTGTGTGTGTGTGCCTGTGTGTGTGTGTGTGTGTGAGTGTGTGTGTACGTATACATATATATATATATATCACAGACATTAGATAGATATAGATATATAGATATAAACAGATAAGTGATGATTTGGGATGGGAGAATACAGAGACTAGTAAATCATGAAGACCATACATCATGTGGTAAACTACTTTGGTTGAGTTAGGACCCAATGGTTAATGTAAAAGTCCTTTGAAATAGTTAAAGTCAATATGGAATAAAGAAATTTGTCTATTGTCTAACCAATATTGAGTCATTTGTAAAGTACTGTAATGCTACATGCTATAGAAGATACAAAAAGATGAGATTGCCTTCCCCTTATGCTATGGATACTCCTGTGTTACTGATAAAGTATATAAACAAGGAGGAAAAGTCTACAAATTAAGGAACAGATCGAAGAAAAGTTAGGGAACGATGAGCTCCAATTGGAGGGACTTTGGGAGATGTCACTGGGGAACACTCTAAAAACTGTAATGGACTTTGAAGGTAAATTATCAACAGATGGAGGCAAGAGTTAGCCAGAACTTAGAGGTGGAATTTAGAGAGATTGTCAACTTAGGGAATATGTCTAAAGACCTAAAAGTGAGAATGTTCAGGACCTTTTTGTGAAACAAACACGAGATCAAGCAATGTTTTCCTTTGCAGCACAAATGACAACTTTAAATTTTCTCTGCTGGATATTTGCCATGCTGAACTTGTGAACAACAACTGGAAATTTGGGCAGAATGAGAGAAGTCTGAGATTTGTCCAACGCTGTCTCCAAAACTTCCCTGGATTCTGTCTAGTAGATCCAGAAGGGAAGCCCATCTCTTGGATTATGATGGAACAAACCAATGAAATGAGAATGGGCCACACCCTACCCGAATATCAAAACAGGGGCATTGCAAAGCAGATGATGAGTGCTTCTATGCAATATCTGCAGAAGAATGACATACCATTTTTTACCCATGTGGAAGAGATGAATGAGTACAGCCACAAATTAGCAAAGGCCATTGATCTCCATGTTGCTGATTGTGGTTGGCATGAATGGAAATGTGTGCCAGCTGAACTTCTCTAACCCGGACTTTTCCAACCTCACTATTTTCATCATTTGACCTTAGGGGACATTATCCCTCAGTGTCAGCTAACAATTATGTAGAGGTTCGCAATTTATTCTCTTTCAGTAGATATCAGTAAGTGAAATTATTGGGAAAATGTTGATCTTAGAATCAGAAAGGCCTAGGTTCAAATCTCACTTGTTTCTGATAAGATATGTGATCCTTGTCAAGTCTTTTCAGCCTTCCTAGGTCCCAGTTCTTAAACCTATAAACTATAAACTAAGGTACTTGGATTGTAGTGTGATTTCTAGAGCTCCCACCCTGGGGAGCCAAAATGTACCAACCCAGGAGGATGGTCAAACATGGAGTCCATTTATTTCAAGTTCTCTCAGCCCTAAATACCTTAGTACAATTACATCACAGCAGCACACTGAGCATGTGCGAACTCTGGTATGATTACATCACTATAGCACACTGAGCATGTGTTAACTCTGGTATGGTTACATCACTACAGCACACTGAGCATGTGCTAACAATAAGCACCCTGTTATTAATATGTAAATGCCTCTTATACTGCAAATATCTCCATTTCAAGTAGAACACAAGTTGTCACCCCCCCCAACCCAACTTCTCATGAAGGCCGAGAGCCCTTAGGGGAGATGGCAAGACATTATTAGCAGGTTCCCTCTGGGATGAAAGATCTTATACCTTACCCAAAGTTCCCACTTCAAAATCTTAATTCTACAACTCAATTACTAATTGTATCGATTCATGGGCTCTATTGTGCATATAAGTTATATTCATGTGATGTTGAATAAAGAATTTTGATTTGAATTTTAAGAAACAAATCACAATTTTCACTTAGTCACTGATCATTGCCATTGCACATATGGAAAAATAAAATATTTTCCAATGTGAATAGATATTGTATCACCCCCAAAGAGATGGAGCTTAGAGGATACAGGTGACTGAGTATAATACTATTGTAACCCTCCAGCAGTGGGTAAAGCCTCTAGAATTTTAGCCTTTAATCTTTCCTTTTCGTGGGATTTTCCCTTCCATCTGCAAAAGGTTTACAAGTTTGAAGACTCTGCTCCTTTGTTAAGAAACATGTCCGTCTAGACTTTACTTACTTGCTAACCTAAGTCTGCCTGTATTTTCCTCTCTTTTCCTTTCCTCCTTTTTTCTCTCCTTTCATCTCTTGTCCTGTCCTGTTTTCTTTCTTCTCTCCTTTTCTTTTCCTTTCTCTATATTCCATTCTCTGCTTTTCATCTCTCTTTCCTTTTCTCTCTCTCTGTACTCCTCTATTTTGGACCTAGCCCTTTCAACTCCCTCTTCCTTTTGCAAGGAATTCAGAAGATAACCATACCTCAACTTCACTCCAGACAATCCCCACAGGATTGAAAGCCGGCATTGATTGCCATAGACTGTAATCTCTTTATAGAAATATTTATGGACTTTCTATAATTAGGCTTTATTTCTAAAAATTGATTCTATTTTTTATTACACAGACACAACTTCATTTTTGCCTTTGAGATGCTGACCCATATAATGGCAGAAAGGGTGTTCTCAGCAACTCTTACTGCTGATGATAAAAATCTCTATTAATTTCATCGTTGTTATGCTTACATGTTACCAAGATAAAGATTTCCCCGTTGGCTCAAATATTTAATATATGATATGCATATATATTTGGATAACAAACATGCAATATCTGCAGAAGAATGATGTGCCATTTTATATCCACGTGGATGAGATAAACGAGCAGCCCAAAAAAGTAACAAAATGAGTTGGTTTCCATGTTGTTGATTGTGGTTAACATGAATGGAAATGAGTGCCAGCTGAGCTTCTTTAACTGCCATTTTTCTGACCCAGCTAACCTAATTCATAAACTCTATCCCTAACTCTTGGGGTAGCCTTGGAAAACATTATCCATCACAATTATTTCGAGGTTCACAATTTGTTCTCTCTCAATAGGTATCAGTAGTTGAAAATTAAAATTACTAGGAAAATGTTAGCCTTAGAATCAGAAAGGCCTTTTATCTCACTTTTTTTCTAATAAGATGTATTACCCTAGGCAAGTACCTTCAGCCTCCATGTTCCCAGTTGCTAAAGCTGTAAAATAAGGAATTTAGACTCATTAACTGGCAAAGCTCCTCTACTCCTCCAAGTCTAAAGGACTGGAAGTGTGGAATTAGTGGCAGGAGGTGGAGACAGCTGACTAACTTGATATATTCCCATAATCAAATTCCCTAAATGGGAAAAGTCCAAAAAGTCATAGCTCTAAGCTGAAAGACCTCTTAAATGTCTTCTATATTACCCTTGGAAGATGAAAAATAGTTCTACATACGTACCTGATAAAAGGACACCGAGTACCACCCAGAACAAATGCAAACATCTGGACATCAAATGATAACCGAAACAGAGCTCAAACTCCAAAATGATAACACCGGACCAAATTCTCTTCAAAGCAAACCCAGGAGGACACAAAGCCCTCCCAAGGAAGCACTGCTAGCATCTCCAAATGGCACCACCGCCGCCAAGCCCAAGCAGGACTACCACCCGAGGACGGCGAGCACAGGCTCAGGGTCCCGGCGTTCCAAGCCCTTCTTTCCAAACAGGCTCCCAATGACAAAGAGCAAACCTCCTACCCCCACCCCTCTCCCGAGCATATATATATATATATATATATATATATATATATATATAAAGCAAGTTGCTTCTAATCAGAGTTTGACTCTTTGGGGTTGTGATATCACTTTATACTTTATTATTGTATATTTCTTTTTATTATTAATTATTAATATATATTAATTATTATTAATAATTATTATTACTTATTATCAACATATTATATATAAACCTATATATGCTTTATTATATATACTTCCAATAAATATTATTTATATCCATAGTTCTATTTATGGACAGCTAGGTATAATAGATAGAGCCTCAGACCTGGATCAGGAAGACTCATCTTCCCAAGTTCAAATCTAGCAGTCATACCCTGGGTAAGTGATTGAATCTTTTTTGCTTCTATTTTCTCGCCTATAAAATGAGCTAGAGAAGGAAAGGGTGAACCACTCTGGTATCTTTGCCAAGAATCACCCAAATGATGTCACAAGGTTTTAGAGACAATGGAAACACATGAACAACATTGTTCAATTTGACAAGAAATTCAGGGAGTCTTGGACATTTTGATATCATTACCCTTCAATACTCAAACGCCAAAGGGGATTAACATGGGGACTTCTGTTGCCTCTATTTTACCCAGGTGAGCCCATCAGGGTGCAGATTCTGCTTAAAATGGAACTTCTGAAAGGTGTCAGACTAGAGATTTTTCCACGGTCAAGATGTTCCGCTGGAAAGACACCTAAATTTAAAAGTGAAAAGTGAGGATTCACATCTGTCTTCTTAATATAAAGTGAGGGCCAGGGGGGGCTTTCTTCAAAATGGTACTACATCTACATCAAAAAATCGGCTGTCTACTGAAAAGTCACAGTAGAAAAATGTTCCATTCTGTGCCACACAACCACCCTTATACAAAGACATATATACTGAAATATCTGATTTAAGTGCCAAGGGTATGTTTGCCTTTCCCTATTCAAACTTGCAGTTTTGTTTGAATAAATCATGAACTATATAATCAAAATTGCTCCGATTTTCCCCTTAGCTAGAAGGATATTCAGAATCAAATTAAGTATCCAATGATAGTAAGTAACTCATCTCAGCTCTTTGTAATATGCAATTATCTGCTTCTTTAAATTGTTTATATTTTGTTTATATTGCCTAGTATAATCTTTCACTTAATTGTATGATTCATCTTTGCTTAAATGCTTTAATGGAGACCTCTCTCCATTCTTTACAAAACTGATTATTAATTAATTCTATTAACTTTAATTAAAATTCTTAGAACTCAAGCTAAAAGCTGGGGGGTATCAACAGGGTAAGATGTACCAGGTAGATATCTGGATGAAATATAAAAATGATCTGAGGCCAAATGAATTTTAATTCAGAAATCAGGAAAGTTCAGTCCCCATTAGGTGCTAAAGTTGAGTAGATTAATTTCATCAAGGAAGGATCTCGCCTTCCTCTGTCATTTTGATGAGGTTTAGATTTGGGGTACCCAAATGAAATTAGGGTTTAATTGAGGTCTAGTGGCAGGTTTGGGGCAGAGGGAGTCCAATAGAGCTCCCCTGCAACCCCTCAGGATTCAGTGCAAGGGTAGGAGTTAAATGAGGTCTAATGGCGGCACAAGCAGTGCTCTGTAAAGGCATTTACAGACCCAAAAACCTAGACTGATAAAAGGCATTTACAGACCCGAAAACCTAGATTGATAAAAGGCATTTACAGACCCGAAAACCTAGATTGATAAAAGAGGTTTATTATGGGGATTGGAAGTAAGGTTAAATCTGGTTAAGCAAACAGGTGAAGGTAGAGATAAGAGGGCACTGGAAACAGTGTTCCAGTGGGCAGAGATCCTTGGTGTGCCAGGCATAGGGCTGGCAGGTCTGGAACCTCTGCAAAGAGAGGACTCCAGCTTGGCTCTTTTTATAATGAGAGATTTAGCTAAAGGGGCCTGTGAGTGGAGTCCCAAGTTGGCTCAGATCCCAAGGGGGCTGGGAGAGCCCAAATTGGCTCAGTCCTGGTGGGGGCTGGAACAAGCCTAGATCTCCTACTGGAATTCAAAGGGGTGCTTTTGACCAGGATTTGTGAATCTAATGTCCTAGCTTCTTCCGCCAGGAGGGGTTGGGAGTGATCTGAACCACAAATCAATCAAAGGATTGAAAGGATCACAGATCAGTTTCTTAAAGGGGCCACAACCCACTTCATTCTCCCCCACGGTATCTTGAGTTACAGTACTGTTCCAGATGAAGAAAGCACCAGATATCTGGGGTAAATGACTAGAGAAAGGGAAGCAAATTGGTATGTGATGTATTTTCATTACTCTGTGTTGCAGGATTGTCTCATTCTTTGGTGTTTAGGACAGCACATGTGACATAGTAGGCTTGTTGATAAATAGATTGATTAGTTTTCACAAGTAGTTTTTGACCCACTGTGACAGCAGCAATTGGGATTAATGAAGAGACAGAGAGAGACAAAGAAAGCTTCTGGATTATATTCTCAGCTGTGACTTACTTGATGAGAATTTTATTGAACATTTACTAGGTGTCAGGCACTGTGTTAGGGCTGGAGATACAAAAAAGGCAAAAAATAATCCCTGACCTCAAAGAGCTCACAGTCTAATAAGGGAGATAAGATGCATACAACTTTGCGCTAATAAAAAACACAAGTACTTTACATGTGTGACTTTGTAGAAGCATTTTACCTCTGAGCTTCAGTTGCCACATCTGTATAATGGGAATAACCATAGCTATATTGTCTGAACCTTAAAACACTATATAACTATGATTCTTTGTAGGAACAATAATAACGTATTGGTCCAGAGGCCCAAAAGTCCCCGTGAGAAGGAGATGGGGAATATCTGGTGTGGCAAGAAAGGCACTGAATTTGACATCTGAAGACATTGTACCTCAATCGTGGTTTCATCATTTACTGAAGGTGTAATCTTGGGTAAGTAATATTATTTCTCTGATCTTCAGGTACTGAACCTCCCCTTTAAAACAAAGGAGAGGGACCAACAGGAGGAATACAGAGAGGCTTGGAGAGACTTTCATCAACTGATGCTGAGTGAAACGAGCTGAACTAGGGGATCATTATACACTGCAACAATGATACTGTATGAGGATGTATTCTGATGGAAGTGGATATCTTCGACATAGAGAAGAGCTAATCCAATTCCAATTGATCAATGATGGACAGAATCAGCTACACCCAGAGAAGGAACATGGGGAAATGAATGTAAACTGTTATTTTTACTTTCTGAATCCAATTCTTCCTGTACAACAACAACAACAACAAAATTCGGTTCTGCACATATATATTGTACCTAGGATATACTATAAGATATTTAATATGTATGGGAATGCCTGCCATCTAGGGGAGGGGGTGGAGAGAAAGAGGGGAAAAATTCGGAACAGAAGGGAGTACAAGGGATAATGTTGTAAAATATACCTATGCATGTGTACTGTCAAAAATGTTATAATTATAAAGTTAATTTAAAAAAAAACAAAGGAGAGGGTAACAAATCTCTGCTGTCTTGTGAAAAGTAAGCTTCTTTAAAGCTCTATACCTTCTTTCTATACTGAGAAATTGCCCATCAATTGGAAAGTGCCTGAACAAATCGTAGCAGAGGAATGGGATGAAACACTAAGAAAGGAAGAAGAAGATATCAGAAAATATTGGGAAGAATCAAGCAGTACAAAATGAAGTGAGCACAAGCACAAGAAAAATGTATACAATAGCAATCACACAATTGTAGAGATGATAACTTTGAAAGACGGTCATTCTGATCAACACAACAAGCAAACATAAGGTCAGAGGGCCCATGATCAAAAAGGCTACCATCCTCCACAAAGAGAACTGACAGGCAGATTGAAGCTTATTTTCTTTTTCTTTCCCCTTTTTTCTAACTAATGGCATGACTAATGCAGAAAATTGTCTTATATGATTAGACATATTCGTAATGGGTTTTGCTTTTCTTGATTTCTCAGAAAGTGGGGAAGGAAAGGGAAAGAGAAAATTGGTATTGAAAAAAATATATAATTGATGGAGGCTGTTTTGAAACAGCTTATTTTTCTCCATTCTATAAAAGCACTGCATAAGTCTTTAGTTTCTGAAAAGACGTTCTCTACCTCAGATGCTTTGCACAATTATCCCTTTGCAACAAGACATTTTAATGCATAAAACCAATTTCTTATATTGGGATCACTCAAGTGCTTTCTGAAAGCATTCTAATTCTGGTTCCATAGCCAAATAGAGAGGCCCCTCTTTGGCAAAAGCTAAACAGACCAGAACCTCTTCCAGAATACTGTGCATGTTCCAAAGTCCCAATGGGGGGGCAGCCCTTTTTTTTGTTTGTTTGTTTGTTTTTTTGTTTTTGTCGTGGCAAGAAAATGGAAACTTGAGTGGTTTGAGAATGAATGAATAAGTTATGGTTTATGGATTTATGGAATATTATTGTTCTTTAAGAAATGACCAGCAGGATGATTTCAGAAAGGCCTGATGTTGAATGAAATGAGCAGAACCAGAAGATCATTGTATATGGCAACAAGAGGATTATACAGTGTTCAATTCTGATGGACGTGGCTCTTTTCAACACCAAGATGATTCAGGCCAGTTCCAATGGTCTTATGATGAAGAGAGCCATCTACACCCAGAGACAGCACTGTGGGAACTGAGTGTGGATCACAACATAGTATTTGTTGTTGTTTATTTGTATTTTGTTTTCTTTCTCATTTTTTTTCTTTTTTGAATTGATTTTTCTTGTGCAGCATGATAATTGTAGAAATATTTATAGAAGAATTATACATGTTTAATATATATTGGATTACTTGCCATCTGGGGAGAGGGTGGGAAAAAGGGGGGGAAAGGGGAACACAAGGTTTTGCAAAGGTCAATGATGAAAAATTATCCATGTATATGTTTTGAAAATAAAAAGCTTTAATTAAAAAAAAAAGTCGACATGGGAATTGCACAGCTAAAGTCCTTATGCAAAAGATGGTCTCCTTGGCCAGTACTTATATACATATACACATAAATTTAGAAAGCACAAAAGAGCAATCACTAGGGGGAAAACAAGCTGATCAGCATAAACATTGAAACACAAAAGCCATAACTTTTTGCTAAAGGAGCAAGAGAGTTTCCTGCTTCGGTACCTAGAGAAAGCAAATTAAGTATTACCTTTTCCTTGGCAGGGGTGTAGAGCGAGGAGAGAGGGATAACCTTTCCGAAGCAATGTCATATCCAACTAGACACTACCTTCAAAAATCTGAAAATGTTTCTGCTGTTATCAGTTCTCTAGTTGAGAAGAGCAGGACATGCTCCATCATCCTTCCTCAAGATGAAAATCAGTCTGCCCACTCTCATTCTCCTCAACCTTCTTCCCAGAAATCTCCATAAACTAATTGTAGTCCCATATGTACATAGTCTCTGAATCTTTCCTAAAATATCTATCATTGGGGCAGCTAGGGGGCGCAGTGGATAGAGCACCATCCATCCCTGAATTCAGGAGGACCCGAGTTCAAATCTGGTCTCAGACACTTAACACTTCCTAGCTGTGTGACCCTGGGCAAGTCACTTAACCCCAGCTTCAGGGGGGGAAAAAATATCTATCATTATGCATTCTTAGAACTTCCCTAAAGTGGCTCCATTTGTTTACACTGCTGATTGTTTGATGAAGAGTTATACCTTAAAAGTCAGTGCTTTGGTATTTATATGACCCAATGACCCAACATAAATGTGTATTCTAATACACAAAGATTAGTGCTGTGTAAAAAATGTTATATCCTTGAAATGGCGGAAAAAGAAAATGACATCACGATCGGATTTCAAGATATTCTCTGCTATGATTATAGATGACATATCTCTTTAATCAGAAACCCTTAAAAACCCCTTATGGGCTTTAATTCATGATCAATCCAACAGTCAATAAATATTTCTTAAGCACTTAGTAATTTCTGGGCATGTGCTAAATTCTGAATGAACAACAATGAATGGAAAAACGAAAAACAAGCAAACAAAAAAACCAGTCCCTGCCCTAAAGATCTTATATTTTACTAGGAGAGAAAACATGTTTGTTTGTTCTTTTAAACCTACAAGATACAGAATATATAGAAGATAATTTTTGAGGGGAAACCAAAAAAAAGTTGCATTTGATCTGAGTATTAAAGGGATCCAGGAATTGTAAGAAACAGAAACAAGGAAGGAAAGCATGAATTTATTTCCTTAAAGTTTGACCTCTGTGTAGAAATCCTGACTGATTTGATTAGAAAATCATCAACATTTTCCTTCTCTTGAAGCATACGTCTTCCAGGTACGATTGGCAGTTCTTCATTTTCAACAGAAATAATTGCCTAAAAACCAATCCCTGTGTATTTATTCCAACATCCCTGCCCATGAGGTACTGAATCAATCATTCTTCTGCAAGGGAATGTATAATTTGCCTTTCATTCTGAAAAGGCACCATTATACCTCAGACATAGCTGTGGAGTCACTGATGATACTAGTGAGGATTAACGGGGGAATTACATAGCTATTCATCACCAATATCCTCCAGACTGAATATGAAAATCAAGAAGTTGAACTAAACGAAGTCAAACTGAACTTTAAAATTCTGCGTTCTAGGGTTCTTTCAAATTCTTTTATTGTTCAGTTTTTTTGTTTGTTTGTTTGTTTTCAGTTGTGCCATTTCCTTTTCCAGCTCCTTTGACAGATGAAGAATTGAGGCAACCAAGATTAAGTGACTTGCTCAGTCACAGCTAGGAAGTATCTGAGATTTGAACTCAGGATGATGATTTTGCATTAAAGTGCCTTTAAATTCTGATATTCTATGTTATGGAGCCATAGCTAGAAGGAATCTCAACTTCTTCATTTTCCAGAGTAGCAAATTGAGACCCAGAGAGAGTAAATGAATTCTTAGGGTCACAGAGCTCAGGAGCACAGCACCAGAAGGGGGTTTTCAACACAGATACTCCTGATTGTGTTCTATTTAGAAATCACTAGGTTAGCTTTCACAGAAAAATCTATCTGAAAACCTACTGAGAGGGATTTGACAGTGGACTGAGAGAACATTATAGGTCAGGACAGTGAGCATTTCTCCATTTACCACTCCAGTGTTGTAGATTGTATTTACCTTAAGCTGTGGGTATTATAACAATGGTGTTGTCATTCTAACACTAATCTAAGTTTTATAAGAGAAGGACAATGAGTTTAAGATTTCTGTTCGTTCAATTATTCCTTCAGTTTATGTAAGAAACTTTCATAAAGATAATAGTCCAGAAGCCAACTCTCTACTTGAGAAAGTAGAAATGTGGCTATGGGCTCTTTGGGTTTCTAGATCAATTTTGTTCCAACAAAACATATACGTACATACCTACAACCTCCATCCCACCTATAGAACCATACAAAATATATACCTGTAAGAGACATATCACACACACAAAACACCACCCCCTCACTGACACAAAATATACAGCTCCAGACAACATATATATGTAACACATATTTTGCACACACAAGGATATGTAAATCTCAAAGCTTAAATGAAACAATACCAAATAGGAATTGGAAAGATAAAGATGCCTTATGTGTGTTATTTACCTATTCTTATTTGAAGGGAAGAATATATACACCAGTCATGGGTTAAAGGGAAGTGATCATTCTCCCTCACCCCATAAAACTGATCAGTTGCCAAATCTAACTATATCTACCCAGCATCTTTTTCCTCAGACATCTTTTCTCTACTCACAAAGCCCTCAATACCTCTCACCTAGATCACTGGAACGACCCTTAATAGATCTCCCTGCTTCAAGTTTGTACATTCATCAGACAGCTGCCAAAGTAATTTTCCTTAAAAATAGCTCTAACCCCATGATTCCCAACTCGGTCAAATCCAACGATTTCCTATTGCCTCTAGAATAAACTATAAACTCTTCTGTTTACTTTTTCAAGACCTGTAAAACCTGTTATGCTGTTGTTTTTTTTGTTTTTTTGTTTGTTTGTTTTGAGTTTTGTGATTGGGTTTTCTTGGCAGAGATACTGAAAGTAGCTTGCCATTTCTTTCTCCAATTCACTTGACAGATAAGAAAACTGAGACAAA